>NW_028318000.1:3692359-4923146 GCF_062004578.1 Staurois parvus
TGCCAGGCCCCTAATCTGCCATAGGCCCCTATATACCGCCTCCTCATGCTGCTGCCAGGTCCAGAGTCTCTCATGGGTCCCTGTACGGCCTCCCATTGCTGCTGTCTCCATCGCCACACTCTGCCATGTGCCACTTTCAGGTCTCCTCACACTGCTGGTGTGTTGAATTTTTTGACATAGGGTGCTGGCAGATTACGGGCCTCCTATAGCTGCTGCCAGGCCCCTAATCTGCCATAGTCCCCTATATACCGCCTCCTCATGCTGCTGCCAGGTCCAGAGTCTCTCATGGGTCCCTGTACGGCCTCCCATTGCTGCTGTCTCCATCGCCACACTCTGCCATGTGCCACTTTCAGGTCTCCTCACACTGCTGGTGTGTTGAATTTTTTGACATAGGGTGCTGGCAGATTATGGGCCTCCCATAGCTACTGCCAGGCCCCTAATCTGCCATGGGCCCCCGTACCGACTCCTCATGCTGTGACGTTGCAACAAGGTGGAATTCAACCCTACATATGTTAGACCGCCTTTACGAACAGCAAAAGGCCATCACAGATTTCCTGATGTTAAAAGCGGATAAAGGTACTCCCTGTGTAACTTAGATGTCAGCCATTGGCAGCTCATGCGTGACACCTGCGCTTGCTCAGGCCCTTTGAGGAGGCCACGCTATTCGTGAGTCGGCAGGACTATGGGATGAACGACGTCATTCCTCTTTTGCACGTCCTGGAACAAATGCTGTTAACAATGGCTGGTCAGGGTGCGGTAGACGTGGCGCACAGATCTCAACGCCACATGACCCCTGTGGGGGCAGGACAGGAAGAAGAGGAGGAGGTAGAGGAGGACATTGGTGCTCAGGAATTATTGAGTGAAATGGGTGGTTTTTCCACTCAGCGGACAGGAGTGGAGGAGCAGGAGCATCTGGTAGAGGAGGAGGAAGAGGAGACAGAGGACCCAGACGCACCGTGGCAGTATGCTGTGGAGATGGAGGCAGGGAGTCCCTCGCATTCCTTGGCACAAATGGCCCATAGCATGCTCGCTTGCTTGCGTAGCGACAGCCGAATAATAACCATCAGACAGAGGGATGACTTTTGGCTGTCCACCTTGTTGGACCCTCGCTACCGTTCAAAAATGGTGGCCTTTTTCACACCTGCTGAGAGGGAGGCCAAAATAACGTACTATAAAAACCACCTATGTAGTCAGCTGGTCTCTGCCTGTCTGCGCCAACGTCCATCCTCAGACACTGTGGGCCCTGTGCGCTCGCGTTCCGCTGCCATGGCAGCAGGGGAGGGGTGGGGTGGTAGGAGCAGTGGCAGCTCCACCAGCAGCGGCTGCCTCAGTCTGCAGTCGATGATGAGTAGCTTTCTTCACCAGCGCAGTGAGGAAACTACTAACCAGCCGCAGCAGCAGCAGCAGCAGCATCAGGTGGACCTGGAGCAGGACCTCAAACAACAGGCTTAGGCCTACTTGGACAGCACCCTGCCAACCGAGGTAGACAATCCCCTTGACTACTGGGCAACGAAACTTGACCTTTGGCCCCAACTAGCTGAATTTGCCCTTGAAAGGCTGTCATGCCCGGCCAGTAGCGTGGCATCGGAGCGCGTGTTTAGTGCGGCAGGAGGTATTGCAACTCCGCGGAGGACACGACTGTCCACCCAAAGTGTGGAGAGACTCACGTTTGTGAAAATGAATCAGGCGGGGATTAGTCTGGATTTCAAACCACCAGTTCCTGACACAACTGACTAAATCCGCCATGAATCATGCCCCAAATATGTGCCACTTTCAGGTCTCCTCACACTGCTGGTGTGTTCCATTTTTTGTCATAGGGTGCTGGCAGATTACGGGCCTCCCATAGCTGCTGCCAGGCCCCTAATCTGCCATGGGCCCCTATACCGCCTCCTCATGCTGCTGCCAGGTCCAGAGTCTCTCATGGGTCCCTGTACGGCCTCCCATTGCTGCTGTCTCCATCGCCACACTCTGCCATGTGCCACTTTCAGGTCTCCTCACACTGCTGGTGTGTTCCATTTTTTGTCATAGGGTGCTGGCAGATTACGGGCCTCCCATAGCTGCTGCCAGGCCCCTAATCTGCCATGGGCCCCCGTACCGACTCCTCATGCTGCTGCCAGGCCCGTAATCTGTCATGGGCCCCTGTTGTCGCTTGTTGGCATATTCCGCTCGTTCAGATGCTCCTTCTCCTGCTACTCCTCTTCACGGATTCCGTCAGCAGTCTTTCTTGGAATCCGTTTCCAAGAGACAACAGTTTGCGAGCACGCACCAGACGGTGCAGAAACTGAACGTCCTCCTGTCCAAGTTGCTGCTGCCAGGCTCGTAATCTGTCATGCGCCCCTGTACCGCCTCCTCATGCTGCTGCCAGGTCCAGAGTGTGTCATGGGCCCCCGTACCGACTCCTCATGCTGCTGCCAGGCCCGTAATCTGTCATGGGCCCCTGTACCGCCTCCCCATGCTGCTGCCAGGTCCAGAGTGTGTCATGGGTCCCTGTACGGCCTCCCATTGCTGCTGCCAGGCCCGTAATCTGCCATGGGCCCCCGTACCGACTCCTCATGCTGCTGCCAGGCCCGTAATCTGTCATGGGCCCCTGTACCGCCTCCTCATGCTGCTGCCAGGTCCAGAGTGTGTCATGGGTCCCTGTACGGCCTCCCATTGCTGCTGTCTCTATCGCCACACTCTGCCATGTGCCACTTTCAGGTCTCCTCACACTGCTGGTGGTTTCCATTTTTGTCATAGGGTGCTGTATGGCCTCCCATTGCTGCTGCCTCCACCGCCACACTGTGGCTCCACACTCTGGTTTTGGCCCCGTGACTGCCCAAATGAGTGAAGTGTGCGGTGATTCTAAGATCGACGGCACTCATCTGCATGTCATACTGACTGACAGTATTATTTCTCTTCCCCAGCAGACTCCAAGGGCATTTAAATTAAAGGTACAGTGTTCTGCACTAATATTAAGTCTCTCTGAAGCCTAGAAACACCCTTTTTTAAGTTAAATTCACAGCGAATATATTCGACTCGTATCGAAATTTTTCCACGAATTCGCCGAATCAGTCGAATCGAATTTTTGAATACTTCGCTCATCTCTAATTATATGCTCTCTACTGATACCTGAGATTGCCCATGTGCTTAAGAAAGTAGAGGAGGAGAAATAAAGTGGGAGGAACCAACATCGGTTTATCATATTCAGGTGAATGCACAGAATAATCAGAATAAGCTGTGAACTATGGGAATTGTAGTATACATCAAGCAGTGCACAAGACTGGAGCTGGAGTGCACTGCTCTTTCCAAGTAAAAGGAAATGTGGAGAATTAGAATATGGTGAGGAGTGCACTGCAGATGTTACTGTATTGAAAAAAAAACACAGTAAGGTAAAATGTTTTGAAAAATCTATCACGGTACCATTACGAAGTATATGTGTATTGATAAAATTTTATGTTCTATAACTTAATGTCACTTTAAAATACATGTTCATGTTTCAACAAAAATTAAGCTTCTAGCTTTCTCAACATACACATCTGCTCCATGGGATTTTGCTCCTGTTATATGGATACTTCCTATTCAAGTCTATGGGATGTAGCTGCACAAGTAAATCTAGCTTGGGATTAGAATTTAGCCGCTTGGGCTGCAGACCACACAGTAAATCCTTGCAATCATGTAGGGGTAAGTCCAGATCTTCAGTATGGAGAACCCAAATGTGTGTTTAGGGGACTAAGGAGGGGGTGGAGTTATTTTTTTCAGACATGAACATGTTACGAAAAGTTCACCTTCTGGAAAAAATAATAAATGCACTTATTTTATGCAGAAAAAAAAGGTGCATCTATTATTTTTTCCCAAGCAGCCTGAAAGCATTGCAGCTGTGATATGTGTTTCAAGGGTGCAATGTCAGGCTCCTGCAGACAAGTTCCTTCAGCCTGTACTTCCGATATGAGCTGTTTACAAGCTGAAGAGCTTGTGAATGAACTATGAGTGCACTCATTAGGGTCCTCACAGGCCATTCATAACTGCAAGCTGTCAGCCTCAAAGGCTGCTGGTAGTTGTAGTTAATTCATTCAAATGATTGTGTGAACGAATGGAATGACTGGGTGGGCAGAGCCCTACACAGCCACACTGTTTTTGAATTGTGACAGCAGCTTTGGGGAGAAGATACGTTGCCCGCTGTCACAATGAGAATGGGATGTGAGTGAGTAGTGGCAGGAGCTGGAACATGTTATGTGTTTAATCCTGAATATAGGTGGAATATGTAACATATTCCAAAAGATGAAATTATCCTTTAAAGTCTAAAGGAAGAGTTTATATTAAAAAGGCCAACATTTTTTCAAACCAAGAAACCTTATATAGCTATAGCTATACAATATATAGCTATTGCTATAGCAATACAGAGAAGGATCATATACTGTGGACTAGGAAAATCCCTTATTTCCAAAAAATGTTATTTGACAATTAAAACAGAACATAATTGAGAAACAGTCACAATGTCTGAGTGCAAATGACATAGGGCCAGAGTCATACAAAACTACAGCTGCATGTTTAGGTAAAATTAATACTGTGTACATAATGTTGGTTCCCACTTTCTGCCTTGTAGTATCATAACTTTAAGAAGAAAAGAATACCAAATCTTTAGTTGGTAGGGAATGGTATTGTTCTATTCTTTGGCAAATCAGCATTTTGCACTGCTTGTGTGGGAGGATAAGGGTTCATCGCAAGATCTCAAGGAGCCATAGACCATCATGCCTAGATACACTGGGTGAAAATGATGAGACATATGAAGGAGGAACTGGAATGGTAGCTTTAGTGTCTAAACTAATACAATAATATAGGGAAGGGAAGAGGATATGCTAGGTGATGGAACCTCTAATGGGTAGACAAGCCAAAAGTAGGCAACATAACAGGGCTCACTACATGAACACTAAGGACTGGTCTAGGTCTTTTGGGAGATTATTTTCAATCCAGAGGGACTGTGTCTTCTCAAATTTATGGGTCATGTCAGTCAGTATCACATTCATTTTGCATGGACTAGGTACCATGTTATCTTTTGCTTCACTTTGGGGGTGGATGCCCACCATGCTTTCATCAAAGTTTGCTTTGCCATAGTGATCAGAAATGTCAGGAGGGGTTTAAAATTCAAAAGGGCCTCTTTCAGTGACTTTCAAATGTCTTTACCAAACATTGTATATACAAGTTGATAGACACTAGTACAAAACCCCTTTATTTTGGTGTAAATCCACCAAATATGTAGATTGTAAGCTCCAAGGAGCAGGGCCCTCTAATCTCTCTTGTATTGAACTGTATTGTTACTGTATTGTCTCCCACTATAATGTAAAGCGCTGAGCAAACTGTTGGCACTATATAAATTCTGTATAATAATAATATTAAATGCCTGGTGCAGGGTATCGTCAGAAACATCGGTCAGAAGGTCCAAATCTTGTCATATGGTGAGGTACCATATACCAATGCATACATCATTAATAGTTTGAATCAACGGCAGATGCTTTCTGTGAGCAATGTGCTGTTGTCTGCCAAATTTGTTTCCAGCCATCCATGTCCAAACCACCCCCCAAGTCTTCTTCCCATTTAGACATGCACAGGTGTGGTTGAGGTGTTTGCAAAAGTGGGGTATACATGGTAGTTACTATATGATGCTCTTTGAGGTAGAGTCACGTAGGCATATATGTTCAAATGGTGTCAATGTTAGCAGTGAAGTGGTTGACTTAATTGTTTGGGCAAAAAAATGTAATTTGGAGATTAGGTAAATAATTAATTAATAATTAATTAGATGGCACACCATGTAGATTTTTGAGGGTTGGGAAGCTAAGGACCCCAGTCAGGGTGATTAGGTTATATATCCTGTAGATCCTGTAGTTTATGGGGACTGTTCTGTTGGCTCCAATCTAAGCATTGATAGTGTGATCTCTGTAACTTACAGTTGTGATGAGATAGCGATTACTTCAACCTCTGATGGATACCACAGTCAGTGACTCAAAGAGAATGACATCTTGTAGATCTTGTGAAGTTTATTCCATAAACTGAGAGAATCTTACAACAATGAAATAGGTCAAAAGAACATGCTGTTTCCTGCTCCATGCCATGAGGCTTACTGCAATGCATCTCTGGGAGAGGGGGAGGGCTATCTATGCAACATTAGCTAAACTAAAGGAAAGGGAGGAGCAAAGACAAAACACTGAAAACATTTAAAGGCATATGACAATCAACATGACAATCTTGTGAAACATGACAGGGACCCACCATTTAAACTGAGCCAGCTCTAAGTATCCTGGGAGAAACATGGGGTTTCACTTAATGGATGCTAACAGTGCACATGGGGAAAAAGCCTGCAGAAATATTTTACTCCATCCCAAATAAGCAAAGAGTATAGAATTATTGCGTTTACAATCCCTTTATGCATTTAAGGAGGAGCCATAGCGCTTGACGTCAGCACGTACTGGAACATGGCGGCCATCTTAATGGTTTGAAACATATCATCCATCTTTTTGGTGACATGCTGTTGTATCTATACTTTGATGTACGTTTTATAATATGCTTTGGGGTAATAAATCTTTCATAAATTACTACACTATGAGGATTTTTTTGTTTCTTCAATCGGTTTTGTCCTCTATGAGGATAAATCTTTTCTCTGTTCAATCTATGAAGTTAAAGTTTGGAGCTCTACCAGTGTCTGGATCATAGCAAATTTTTGAAATCATCCAGCAGGTGCTTCTATTCATCTAATATTGGGGGCCAGTTTGATACTTTGACGGTATTAAAGATTCCCGAAGGCTGGAGAGGGTGGAAGATGGTATGTTGATGCTAAGGGCTTTTGGACTTGATTTTATTGATGGTAAGTCTGGCGACCTGTTGAAAGTGTTCTAATGCTGATAACAGGTAGGCAAGGTTGTCATCTGCAAATAAGCATAACTTACAAGTAAAGCCTGTAAATTCCAATCCTTTTATGTTGACATTGTGTCAAAGAGTCATTGCTAATGGCACAATGACCAATGCAAACGTTAGTGGAAAAAGGGGACAACCCTGTCTTGTGCCCTTGCCTGTTTCTAAGAGAGGAGAGTAGAATCTGTGATACTGGATGTAGGCTTTAGGAGTGTTATACAAGATGGCAACCCATTTCCTAAAATGTGGTTTAAAGCCCCTAAAAGAAGCTGCAGGTATTGCCACAATACTGTATTGAATGCCTTTTTAATGTCAATCAATAAGAGAAGGGTGGAAGATATTTCAGCATCTAGCAAACTGAACTCAGTTCAGATCTTGGAGTGTATTGTATTGTCAATTGCCTGAGAGATATAAAGCCAACTTAGTCTTTGCCAATTATCTTAGTGACATTTTGCTATTAAGGAGTGCAGCTAGTATGTTCACTTAGATTGTAGCAATAAGGTACAGTGGTGAGATGAGACAGAAATTTGTCCATGTTGAATGATTGCAATTAGGTTTTGTGATCATAGATATTGATGCAAGCAGGGTATCTTCACCCAATGTGCCTCATCCTATAGTAAAGGACCAGATGTGGGGCTGGGATGTCTATATACTTTTTGTAACACAGAGCTGTCAGTCCTTTGGGGCCTTGTCTTTTGTTCGGTTTAAATAATTTAATTGACAGTCACACATCCTGCAAGGTTACAGGTCATTCTGTCAACTGTTTTAGTTGTTCTGGTAAGCATGGCAGTGGGATCTCTAAAAAAAACTTCTCTGCTAGATGGGTGTAATAAATGATCAGGGCTCGGTACAGCTTAGCCAGATTTCAGTGGAAGACCTGCAGGATCTTATTAAGATTATTTGTGTAATCTGTTTTATTGATCTTGAAACGGATTGGCTGAATAGTCAGGTCAAGTTTGCGTAATCTGTTGGCCAGTAGTGTGTGGTTTACTGATCTGAATGTAAAAATATATTTTTGGTCCATCTAAGCTTTTTTTTAACTTGTGATGCTAGACATGCTGTAGACTCAACTGTGCCTGAATGTCCTTAGGTTTTTTTGAAAAATCTGGGGATGGTGTGGTTTTATGCTGGGTGCTCAAGTTGAAATGCTATTCCTACAGATTTATTTGTTGTGTGGTACACCATTTTTTTGGGAGGAAATTTTAAATATTCTTCCTCCTTATGCTCACACCACACTGTCTGTAGCGATGTATCACAGGACAAATTGAGAGTGAAGTGATCATTGAGCGAATCAATTACCTTATGATAAACTGTACAGTTACTCAATAGATATTTGTTCAAAGTCCATTACCCTTCAAGTGGTTTTGTGAGGAGCGATGTAAGGATTATTATTATTGCAACGTGGTCAGACCAAGAGATGGCAAGATTTTGCACAGAGCGAGTTCGGGGAGGGAGTGTGTGAGTAGAAAAATATGGTCTATTCTTGAGTAAACCTGATGTGGGTGCAAATACTGTGCACAAACTAATTTTGTGGGCTGCAATCCCCTCCAAGAGTTCACCAGAGAATATTGGGGAAAAGCACCTGTAAGGTAACACTGTGGATATAATGTCCTATTGACTCCTTCTCTTAGGATCTAAAAGGTCTTTTAAAAGTAACTCAGTACATATAACATTCAGCACGTTTTGGCCATTTTGACTTTGTTTCCTCCACTTTACCTTATGGATTAGGTATCATTTGGAGGATTTCCCTTTTTTTTGGTATATTTAGTGAAACTATCCCACCATTTTAGAGTAGGCATTTATAAAAGTAACTTTCTAGTTGTTGCCAAGCCTAATATGCCTTTATATTGCTCTGTAAGTTTCTGAGTTTCTGGAAAAGAGCAGAGCGCCAGTTAATTTAGAATGTTGAATGTTTTATTTGCAAGTTTTTGACGCTGTGCTTAGCAGACCCAGTGGAGTGGGACTAATAGTATCAAAATAGCTAAAAGCTGCAAAATGTTTCTCCAAAAGATGCACTCCATTGGGCAGCTGAGCTAAAAAATGCATGACGCTACTCTTCAGAAACAAGAGACAAATCCTGGCAGTTCCAGACAAGTTACCTTTGTCCCACCCTAGTGGGCATCACAGTCTGCAGTCAAAAAAAAAATCAATTGAAGAACTTCTTGCTGAGACCTTAACCAAACAGAGATTAGCCTAAATGTAGAGGTTGACATCAGATATCTGATATTTACTGAAACAAAATGTTGAATTCTGGAATACGCAAAGGTGCACACATGCAGAAATTAGCTACCATATTAACCGTGCCTTGAGCAGAAGAGATACATTAGAAAAAATAACACTCTAATTAATGAGTTCAATATATCATGTTCTCATCTCTGTTAGAAAACTTTCAGGTGCATTTACTTAAACTGTATCTAAATGCAAAATGAAAGTGTACTATATTACAGTTTACTAGTCCTTAGAAATACAGTAGCTGCATTCATGTTTTTCATGCCCCCCCCCCCCTTTGTTTTCATAGAGTGATTGTGCCTATCATTTTACACATGCATTGTTGTTTGTTTGCATTTAAATAATGTTGTCCCTTTCCTTACTTCATAGCTATGAGATGCTATGTAGAGCTAGCTCCACCCACTTTTCAGGGTGTCTAGTTTCTATTATGAGCACATTTAATTGCTGGAGCTAGACATACCATGATTTTTGACATATCTGCATCTGTGAAGATCGGCACAGGTTTTGATTTAAAGTTTTCTTCAGTCTGTAGGATGTCATTTGGTTCGAGTCACTGAGGTTAATTTACTACACCAGTGTGCAAAACCTGGTACAGCTCTGCATAGCAACCAATCAGCTTCCAGATTTTTGACGTTGACGTTAGAAGCTGATTGTCTACCATGCACTGCTGAACCAGATTTTGCACTCTCCAGTTTTAGTAAATCAACCTCAGTGTCTACTAATTCTATTGCGACCATGGGGGAGATTTACTAAAACTAGAGAGTACAACATCTGTTGCAGCTCTACATAGAACTCAATCAGCTTCCGGGTTTTATTGTGAAAGCTTAATTGAACAAGCTGATGTTAGAAGCTAATTGCCAACCATGTACAGCTGCACCAGATTCTGAGTGCTCCAGTTTTAGTAAATCTCCCCTGTAAATTACAGTCACAACTGGGTCAGACGTCAGTGCTTAGATTAGAGAGGCAGACAGTGCCAGTTACACATTTTCTGTCCTGCAATGCACATTCACCCCGATGTAAAAGGACAACAGAAACAAGACATGACTAAAGAAACAATTCTTACAGCTGATTAATAGTCATGTTTTTGCACTTAAAGAACATATTAACTACTTGCCATCCTAAGGATTTACCCCCCTTCCTGACCAGGCCTCTTTTTACTGTAAGTCGCTGCACTATTTCAACTGGTAATTGCGCGGTCATGCAATGCTGTAATTTGAAATTTATGTCCTGTTCACACAAATAGAGCTTTATTTTGGTGGTATTTGATCACCTGTGCGCTTTTTATTTTTCACGTTATAAACAAAACATTTTTGAACTTTACTTTTTTACTTTTGGCTGTAAAAAATATATAGTAAACTCAAATTTGTCATAAATTTAGGCCAAAATGTATTCTGCTACATGTTTTTGGTAAAAAATCCCAATAAGTGTATATTGATTGCTTTTTGTGAAAGGTATAGCGTCTACAAACTATGGTATACATATTGCAATTTACGCCATTTTTTGCTATACACCTCTGCGCTAGTTTAACTGACAATTGTGCAGTCATGCAGTGCTGTATATAAATTAAATTGATGTCCTTTTTTTTCACACACATAGAGATTTCTTTTGGTGGTATTCAATCACCTGTGCACTTTTTATTTTTTAAGCTATAAACAAAAAAAACGAAAAATTTGAAAATAATTATATTTTCTCTTTTCTGTCATAAAAATATCCACAAAACTCAATTTTCATCATAAATTTAGGCCAAAATGTATTCTTCTACATGTTTTTGGTAAAAAAAATCCCAATAAGTGTATATTATTTGCGTTGTGTGAAAGTTATAGCATATACAACTTTGGTATAGATAATGGAATTTTCACAGTTTTTACTTTATGACTGCCCATCACATTTCTTGCGGTGCTAAAATATCAGGACAGTACAAACACCCCCAAATGACCCCTTTTTGGTAAGTAGACACTCTAAGCTGAGAGGCATGTTGAGTCCATGGAAGATTTATTTTTTTTCCACAAGTTTTTGGAAAATGACAAAAACATTTTTTTTTACACAAAGTTGTCACTTAAATGACATATTGCTCACAAAAGCCATGGGTATATGTGGAATTACACCCAAAAATACATTCTGGTACTTCTACCGAGTATGGTGATACCACATGTGTGAGACTTTTTGGGAGCCTAGCCACATACAGGAGCCTGAAAACCAATGACCACTTTGAAAGCCTGAAGGTGCTTAACTTCCTCATTTCACTTCCTCACTACCTATCACAGTTTTGGAGGCCCGGAAATGCCAGGATAGCACCACACCCCTCCAAATGATCCCTTTTTGGAAAGTAGACACCCCAAGGAATTTAAAAAGAGGTGAGTATTTTGCAGATCTCATTTTTTATCGCAAGGTTTTGAAATATAAAAAAAGAAAAGAAAAAATATGTTTTTGTTTTCTTTCTTCCTTTTCCAAAAACTTGTGGCAATAAATGAGATTTGCAAACTACTCACCATGCTTCTTATTAAATTTCTTGGGGTGTCTACTTTCCAAAAAGGGGTCATTTGGGCAAGTTTGGTGCTATCCTGGCATTTCAGGACCTCCAAAACTGTGATAGGTAGTCAGGAAGTGTAATGAGGAAATAAAGCCCTTTAAAAGCCTAAAGATGCTTATTGGATTGTGTCCTGTACTTTAGCACTTTTAATGCTATCATAGGGAATGCAAATATCCCCTATACCTTCAATGGACATTGTCATATATTCTTTTTTTTTTTAAATCTGTGGTCATATGGGCATTGTCATATATATTCTTTTTTTTCAAAATCTGGAGTCTATTAGACTCTAGATATCCCCTCTGCCCTTACATTATCTAATCTCACCAAGATCGGTGTGATCAGATGCTTTCCCAACTTACAAATGGCGCTGTTTATGTCCTGAAAAACTAAAGTGATGAAATGCTCATAGCTTTCGATTTCTTAGACTATAGAGATGATTGTCACTATTACGGTCTCCAATCAGCTCTATGGTCAGCTGGCAAAAATATTGGCTGAATTATCAGGTTCCCCCAATGGTACGGGACTGCCTGAGAAAACCGTGGAAGGCAACGGGGGAGGGGGAGCATCTTCTCCCGCTGTTTGTAAAAGCAATCTTGCAGCTAATTAGCAACTAGTATTGCTTCCACATGAAAGCAGATTGCTGGCTAAAAAAAATGATACCAGGATGAAAGACATCCTCATTTCTCAAGCAGGCTTTTGACCCCTTTCTCAGAATGGTATTTATAAGCCGTTGGGGGAAGCCCCGGCGATTAGGTCACACGGTGCCACATGCGCCAATTCCAAGATTGTACAAATGTCTAAATAGTGGCACGCCTGAATAAAAACTGTCCATGTATAAGTGGTACCCCATATGGAAAAAGAAGGACAACAAGTCCCAAACTATCTTGCCACTGCTCCCCATGTAGTCTGCGCATCTGGGGGGCTCCACATGACTATCTTTTCTCTCCTAAATCTGAAACTTATATGTATAGTCTGTGGCCCTCTCACGGGTCTTATACATCTTGACCCTATATCTGGCACGCTTGCTGGGGAGAAATTGTTTGAATGCAAGGCAGCCAGAAAAATTAATAAGGGACTCATCATTGCAGATGTTTTGCTGGGGTGTATAGATATCTGCAAATTTTTGGTTAAGGTGATTTATGAGGGGCTGAATTTTGTGGAGCTGGTCAAATTCAGGGTCACCCTTAGGATGACAGAGTGTGTTGTCATTGAAATGCATAAAACACATTATACTCTCATATCTATGCCTGGCCATGGCAGTAGAGAACACAGGCATATGATAAATTTGATGGGTTGGACGGTGAATGGAGGAAGTACAGGTGATGCAAAATTTGAGGGCTACCAATCGGGATTTGCCAGCACATCTGGAAGGATACTAGGGGCTACGGGCCTGTGTGCGAATTCTTGGTGGCTGCTGGACATTACTTGTTCTCACCACCGTACCAGCTTGTACTGAACTTATAGGACTCACCATGGAGCACCTGGCTCTCAGGGACTGCTTGAACCGCTACAAAAAAAAATGACCGGCAAGTGCTAACAGAGATCAGGCCTGATTCTACAAACACTGTGGTTTTGTGTGCAATGTATCAAGTGACAGTGACCTACTGAGGAGGAGAAGGGGGGTTAAGTGTAGGGGCTAAAAGCAAGTGCTGGCAGGTGCTGAGTCTTATCTCACTAACACTGCTTTTTGGGGACACTATACTAATGTGAACGCTGGTATAGTGCTGATCTGATCAAAGATATTGATCCGTTCAGACACTATACTAGCAATGGAGGTTTATTGTGTATGTGAGTGTTTTCCTGGCAATCAAGGGGTTAAATGTAATTACTGGTATACTGATGGGCAATCTGATGCTATCTGGGAGGGGCGCTAAAAACTATGGGAGCGCAAATCACATATATATAGTAGTATTTCTACTATAGGGCAGCGAGGAAACAGTTAAACATATCCAGTAAAAAAAAAATTAAAAATCAAATTACGTCATAAATTTAGGCCAAAATGTATTCTGCGACATGTCTTTGCTAAATAAAAATCCCAATACGTGTAAATAGTTGGTTTACGTGAAAGTTATAGCGTTTACACATGGCAGCATAGATACTGGAATTTAAATTTTTTTTTTTACTAATAATGGCAGCTATCAGCGACTTATAATGCGACTGCAGGACTGCGGTGGACATTCTGACACTGGGAGGAACTGACTTGGTGTCACTGACATCCCCAGTGACACCATTGCAGTGATCAGTGCTAAAAAAAAAGCACTGACACTGTACTAATGACACGGGGCAGGAAGGGGTTAACTCTGTGCTGGGAGTGTTTTACTGGGGGGCGGAGAGTGTGTGCTTCTCTAAAAAGCACACTGCTCTGGATGGCTCTGCTCAGCCATTCAGAGCAGTGTGCCCAAGCTGACAGGGAAGAGGACTGTTGGTAAACAAAGCAGCCCTCCTCCCCATCGGTAATCCTCAGCAATCACTGGGCACCGGCGGGTAAGCACTGATCGGGACACCCCCGGGGCCACGATCGGCTGCACGGGTAGGGCACGCATGCAGCTCACGTCACCCCCTACCCAGGAATGCAAGATCGCATATATATGTAATTTTGCGCACCCGTGCAGCCCTGTAGCAGTATTTCTGCTATAGGGCGGACGGTAAGTGGTTGAACAAAACTCTTTCAATGGTATTTGTAACAGATAATTGTAGTATATTTAATTATTGTAAGGCAGCCCACACATTAGTCAGTGTTTCTCATTCAGTCAGTGGGTTGAATGAGAAAAAAACTGACTTGAACCTTCCATCCACACATTCAAAGTGAATGTGGAAATCCTCTCTGCTGAGGTATTCTGACAGTGGGGAGACATCCCTGCCATTAGAATATACTGATCAGCACTGCAGTCTACAGTCTGCAGTGCTGATGAAGTGGCGGTAGATTGACTTCCATATAACTGTCTTATTAAATTTTTCCTTCTGTACAACCACAATTCCCATACACGGATCCAAATTTTTGCTGGCCCTGCTGAACCAGCTGAATTCAATCCATGTATGGCCTGCTTAATGGTTTATGTATCATTTAATATATGACCTATCATTTAATATATGAAACATTTTAAATACTGTGTCCTCAAAAAAGTTGTAAACTAGGGCGCATGCGCGGCCGGCTCCGGGGATGGACGCTCAGTGAGGAGAGCTTCTTCCACCCGCCAGCACGATTGCGGCACACTATGACACCAGGGAGTAATTAACAGCTCGTTAGAACCATTAACCCCTTGCCATCCGAAAGGGCTATGACCCACAGGAGGAAAGTGCTGGGTCACCCCACAAAAATGACAAGCTTTTACCCAGCACTTGCACCCTGCAGGCAAGATGGCGCCACCCCCCTGCTGACAGGCTTGTCTGCCCAGCAACAGCAGCAAGGAGAGAACACAGACCATCAGGCTGCATACCATCCGGACCCCAGGCTGAAGGGACAGCTCTATCCAGGAGACCTTGGTGAGTCCTCTCCCCCCCCTGTCTCCCACAACTAGCAGCCCGGCAAAATCCAGACCCAGGCTGGACACAGGATCACCCCCTGACAGCCTTCAATTTTCTCTCTCAACCACTGCACTATCTGCTTCTGCTCCATCTTTAATTGAATCCTATCCTGCTTCTGACCAACCTATCACGGAGATTTTCATGAAGAACATACTCCTTTCCCTGCGACAGATGCTACAAAATGACCTGACTGCCTCATTATCCCAAATTTCCAATACGGTCCAAAACCAAGAGAAACGTATCCGCCATATCGAAAACAAACTAGGAGAAGTGTGCACCACACATAACGATCTTATAGATGCACACACAGACCATACATCAGACATCAAACAAATCAAGCTCAAACTGGCAGACTTAGATGATCGCTCCCGGCGAAACAACATTAAATTCCGTGGGATTCCAGAATCCATTGCCACAGAAGCCATTGTACCCTTCATACAACAATATATGAAAAATCTCATTCCCACCCTTACTGATGTGGAATTGGCTATAGATCAAGCCCATCGAATCCCCAAACCATCATTTCTACCTGCATCGATTTCCAGAGATATACTGGCGAGCATACACTTTTACCACGTAAAGGAAAAAATAATGATTGCATCCAGACATCCGACCTCCATTCCTCCAGCCCAAGCAAACATTAAATTGTTCTCAGACCTCTCTAAAGCAACGCTAACCAATCATAAGAAGCTTATCAGCATAACCAAAGCATTACGAAACCACAACATCGCATATCAGTGGGGCTTCCCTATGAAACTGAATGTAAATTACCAAGGAAGATTTTTCACAATCAACTCCCTAGAAGCAGGCATCGAATTACTGAAATCATGGAGCATTATACCAACAGATTCCCATCAATCAACATCCAACCATCTGCAGCAGATGGAAACAGGAAGATCATAGCCTTCACTCAAGCATATCACCTCCACGTTCAATTCCCTGGACACCAGTCTCTAACACTCTAGCTGGCAATCGGCCCCTGATCGATCGAACATACTGATCACCCAAGTCCGTTTCAAGCATGAGCTCTCGGAAGACTCATGCTTTCTCACGCCTCCACTTTGCAAAGTAGCAGATACTGCTACACATGTAACGTGTGTTGTTTGCAAGGCTTTTTTACCCCTGTTCTTACCCCAAGCTACCAGTCATCGCTCGCTAGAATTGCCCTTCTCAATAACCCCCTTCACAAAGTTGAACACTCAATCAACAAAAGCAGCAGTCCCATGCTCACAAAACCGCACACCTGATGGGCCATCTTCTCCAATACGAGGACATCCACTCCTCTTTCTGACATCTGAACCACCAAAGCTACGGTATTCAAACCATCTAAAATCAACAAAATGATTACTATATCTTCGATAAATGTCCAAGGTCTCAACTCCCCCTTCAAAAGGTCCTTGCTTTTGAGAGAATTCCGCACCACTCAACCTGACATCATATTCCTACAAGAGACCCACTTCGCCTCTGCAAAAATTCCTAAATTCAACATTCCTCAGTTCTCCACAGTATATATGGCAACAAATCCCAAAAAGAAAAACGGCGTCATTACAGCCATAAGAAACTCCCTGAAGTTTCAATTTATTGCAGAAATAGCGGACCCACAAGGTCACTACCACATACTAATCTGCAAAATCAACGACTTTACATATACATTAGTGAATGTCTATTGCCCTAACACCAAGCAAATTCACTTCTTCAACAAACTTAACTCCACCATCAATCGACACAGAAAAGGCAGACTACTCATCGACTTTAACATCATCGGTAATCCTCTTCTGGATTCCTCATCCAACAAAAGATCCTCAAAACAAACCTTCAACCAATTTCTCCACTTCAACGATCTTTATGACATCTGGAGATGCCAACACAGTACAGAAAAAGACTATACCTACTATTCTCCATCCCACTCAACCTACTCTAGAATCGACTTCTTCATCACCGATAAATGGACGTTGCAACACATCACCTCCTCCAAGATTGGCACTATCACGTGGTCAGACCATGCTCCGATCACAATCTCTCTTGACAGCAAACAGCATTCATCGATACCCGGTTTATAGTGACTGAACTCGTTCCTGCTAAAAAACCAAGACTACACTACTCCTTGCCACAGAATTGTCACCACATCTGTCCAAACTCTTTAATCACGCTGCTTCCACAGGCTCATTCCCCAAAGACATGTTGCAATCCATTATAACGACCATCCCAAAGCCTGGCAAAGACCCCCAACTAGTCCAGAACTACAGGCCAATTTCGCTACTCAATACCGACATAAAATTATACGCTAAAATCATATCCAAAAGAATTCTCCCCTACCTACCCACCCTAATACACCCGGACTAAGTAGGTTTCATCCCAGGTCGCCAAGCACCCGATGCTACCAGAAGAATTATATCCCTCTTACACAACTTAGAAAGTACTAAGACCCCCTCCTTGCTCTTATCCTTGGATGCAGAGAAAGCGTTTGACAGGATACAATGGCAATTCTTACACCTCACGCTTCAAAAATTTGGTATCACAGGTTGGTTGCCAAAAGCCATCTTGTCATTATATTCTCAAACATCCGCTAGAGTTCTGACAGATGGCACACTATCCGATCCTTTCGACATTTCAAATGGTACAAGACAAGGTTGCCCACTCTCCCCGATAATATTTACACTCCTTATTGAGCCCTAGCTTCCAAACTCAGAGAGGACAGAACATTCACAGGAATCACACATCTTAACATGGAACACAAAATTAGCCTATTTGCAGATGATATAATATTAATGGTGACTAACCCTAGAAAATCCCTCCAAGCGATCCGCTCACATCTACATACCTACTGTCGGGATCGCTGCCGCGATGGGCTCGGCGCAGTTGCAGTGCACCGCCCTGTGTTGGAATGCGGGCACTGGGACTTGGCCGACCGCGGTGAGTGAGTTCGCGCATGCGCAGTAGGGACCACGGGCGCGCGCGCGGCACCAATGACAGCGCAGGGCGGGATATTTAAATGGCCCTGAGCTGTCATTCAGTGCCTTCTGGTCTTCCCTGTATCCTGTATCCTGCGAATCTGTGTATTGTAAGTGACTGACCCGGATTGTACTTGACCTGCTGATTTCTCCTGCCCAGACCCTTGCTTTGCCTGACCTCTCTCCTGAATGCCCCCCATTGGATCTGACCTGCTGTTGCTGACCTGGCGTGTGACCCAACTATTCTCTGCCCGCTGCCTTGTACCGTACCGTCCTCTCTGTTACCGACTCGGCCTGTCTGACTTCGCACTTGCTCAGCCATCCATCCATCCTTTCCAGTGGGGTCTTCAGACCTCCTCATACCAGGCTCTCTCCCGTGGGAGCCCTCAGCGCATACCACTACCACTGACAGGTATACTCAGTAGCCACGACCTGGTCTTGGGGGGCTCCAAGTCCATCCCCACCATCAGGGGCCCTGGTGAACAAGCTCCCCGGGACTTAGATTCCGTGCACTGGGGACGCCTATTCAGTGGAGTGCTAGTGGTGCCACCGGTCGGTCCCTTACAGTACCAGAAGGCCATGACTGAGCCTCGAGGAGGACCCTCCCCGATGGAGGAAGTTTGCAGACACCTGGCTACCCTGACACAAGCTGTAAACACATTACAGGACAGATGTTTGCAGATTGAAAACCGGTTCCAGACCTGCACTATACCTGTTCCTGTTTCACAGGCCCTGGCTCCTGCACCCCCAACTGTAGCAGCCCATGAGCCAGCTCCCGGGTCTTCCGCACTACTCCCTGTGGCGGAACCCCGAGTACCCTTACCAGAGCGCTTCCACCGGGACCGCACACGCTTCCGGTCGTTCTGCGAGTCCTGCCTGCTCTATTTTGAACTGCAACCACAGACCTTTCTGACGGAATCAGTAAAGGTGGGGTTTGTCATCTCCCTGCTGCAGGGTGAACCCCAAGACTGGGCCCACCGACTAAGGGGAAACAATGACCCACATCTTGGTTTGGTTGACAATTTTTTTAACGCCATGGCCATCTTGTACGATGACCCACAACGGGCATCCTCGGCCGAAGCCACATTATGCACGCTCTGACAAGGCCGACGAGCGGCAGAGGAATACGCCTCTGATTTTAGGCGATGGATGGGGGACACACACTGGAACGAGTTTGCACTATTGCATCAGTTCCGTATGGGCCTGTCAGAGGCCCTGAAAGACGAGCTCGCCCGGGTGGAGGTGCCTGAGACATTAAAGGACTTGATTGCACTAACCATTAAAATTGACCGTAGACTGCGGGAACGCAGGTTGGAGAGGTCTGGTCAGGGTCGTGGAAGTACCTTGGGGTAATTCCAAGGGTCCAGCTAGGCCTGGCACAGCCTAAGCTATCTCCAGAGGAACGCCAGCGCAGACGCTCCCAGAACCTGTGCCTCTACTGTGGTGAAGCTGGTCACATGGTACGATCCTGCCCGCAGAAACTGAGTAAGTTCACCCCGTCTTCCTTATCTATTGGCAATATGAGTCAATCCCAATAGTTAGTTGTGCCCCTCTCCTTTCAGCTTTCAGAAAGGACCGTGGAGGAGATGGCCATAGTTGAATCGGGGGCATGCAGCTGTTTTGTGGATATCAATTTTGCTCACCAGCAGGGTATTCCCCTCCAACCAAAGGAAAAGGGGTTCCACATCTTTTTGTCCGATGGTTCCCGGATAAAATCAGGGGTAGTTAACCAGGAGACCCCTTCCATTGTCACCGCCATCGCCGGCCAGCACCAGGAACTCCTCCGCCTGGATGCTATCGCATCGCCCCTTTTCCCAGTCATTCTGGGGCTCCCATGGTTACGGGCCCATAACCCCCAAATTGACTGGGAAACTGGGGTAATCTCGTTCCCTTCCCCATACTGTCGGGAATATTGCCGCACTTCGGGCCCGGAGGTCCCCCGGGTCCTCCTGTGCTCTGAAGGGGATGCCGACTTAAAACAGGTGATTCCTGCAGCCTATCATGAGTTTCTTGATGTGTTCAGTAAACGGGGAGCAGATACTCTACCCCCCCACCACCCGTATGACTGTCCCATTGACCTGTTACCTGGCTCAGAGATTCCTTTTGGGCAAATTTTCCCCCTTTCTGAGCTCGAATTGGGGGCCCTGAAGGAATATATTGAGGACAAAACCTTGAGACCGTGTATTGATTACCGGGAATTGAATAGGGTCACAATCAAAAATCGTTACCCGCTGCCATTGGTACCGGAGTTGTTCCAGAGTTTAAAGGCTGCAGTAGTATTCACCAAGCTGGATTTAAGGGGAGCTTACAATTTGGTTCGCATAAAGGAGGGGGATGAGTGGAAAACGGCATTCCGCACCCGTTTTGGCCATTTTGAATACCTGGTCATGCCTTTCGGGTTGTGCAATGCACCAGCCACTTTTCAACACTTTGTAAATGACATTTTTAGGGACTTCCTGGATATCTTTGTTATCGTCTACTTAGATGACATTTTGATTTTCTCATCTTCCCTGGGGGAGCACAAGATACATGTAACAAGGGTGTTGGGGCGGCTGCGGCAGCATGGGTTGTACACCAAGGCAGATAAATGTTGCTTTGAACAGTCCAGCATTACATTTCTGGGCCTGATTATCTCCACCACGGGAGTCGCAATGGACCCTCAGAAAGTCTCTGCAATTCTGGATTGGCCTGAACCCACGGACAGGAAAGGCGTCCAATGGTTTATCGGGTGCGCAAATTTCTACCAGAAGTTCATCAAGAACTTCTCGGGTCTGGTCTCCCCCATCACTCAGCTAACCAAGCTTGGGACCCGGTTCATATGGACGCCAGAAGCACAGGAAGCTTTTGAAGCATTAAAGAAGTTATTCACCTCGGCACCCATTCTGGGTCACCCTGACGCCGCCCTACCCTACATCTTAGAGGTAGATGCGTCAGAGAATGCGGTAGGTTCCATTCTATCCCAACGAAAGGGCACCAAGGAATTGCTCCACCCGGTAGCGTTTTTCTCACGGAAACTTAGCCCTGCGGAGAGAAATTACGATATCGGCGATCGAGAATTACTGGCTATCAAGACAGCATTAGAGGAATGGAGGTACCTGCTGGAAGGTGCCTCACACCCCATCTTGATATTCACAGACCACAAGAACCTGGAATACCTGAGGACCGCCAAACGTTTACGCCCACGACAAGCGAGATGGGCATTGTTCTTTTCAAGGTTCCAGTTTCATATTACGTACAGGCCTGGATCAAAGAACACAAAACCGGATGCGTTATCACGCATGTACGAGGACGCCAAGGAGGTCCCAGTACCCGACACTATTCTGTCCACGGGAAACTTCTTGGCACTCCAGATGGACCTTCGCTCCAGGATAATGGGAGCATCCACAGCCATGTCAACCCCAGTTGGGATGCCCCTCCAGAACAAGGGGGGACTCCTATGGAGGGAAGATCGGATTGTGGTGCCAGAAGAAGCCCGAACCCTGGTCTTGGGACATTGCCATGACCACCCGATGGCAGGACATTTTGGCCCGGCCAAGACCCTGGAGCTTCTCCGACGCTCCTTCTGGTGGCCAGACATGGTTAAGGATTGTAAGCACTACGTGGGTTCCTGTGTCACCTGCCAGAGGAACAAGCCTTCAAGGAATAAGGCTTGGGGTCTGCTGCGCTCGTTACCCATTCCTGAACGGCCTTGGCAGAAGATTTCAATAGACTTTATAGTTGAACTTCCACCTTCACTAGACCACACAGCAATCCTGGTGGTCGTGGACTGTTTATCCAAAATGGCCCATTTCATACCATTACGAAAGACTCCATCGGCAGCCGAGACGGCGCAAGTATTCATTCGAGAGGTTGTAAGACTGCATGGGGTTCCTGAAGACATCGTCTCGGACCGAGGGGTTCAGTTTACCTCAAGATTCTGGAGGGCACTGTGCAAAGCCCTGGATATCAAACTGTCCCTTTCCTCTGCATTTCAACCTTAGACTAATGGACAGACCGAAAGGACCAATCAGACCCTGGAGCAATACTTGCGATGTTACACATCATTCACTCAGGACGACTGGGTGCCACTTCTATCTTTGGCGGAACGCTTGCCATTCAGCAACGGGGCAGTCCCCGTTCTTTTCCAACTATGGGTTTCACCCTGTCTTCCTCCCGGATTTGGTCCCGGAATGCCCAGTTCCAGCAACACAGGATGCACTAACATTTTTCTCTTCGAACAACAAGAAACTACAGGAAGCCATCAGTCGGGCCCAAGAAGACTACAAAAAGGCATTCAACAGGAAACGAAGAGGAGATCTGGTGTTGTGGCCCAGAGAGAAGGTTTGGTTGGCTACTTCCAACTTAAAGATGCTCTGCCCTTCAAAGAATTTGGGACGTAAATTTATAGGCCCCTTTTGCGTTAAGCGGATGGTCAACGAAGTGGCATACGAACTTGTCCTCCCTGATACACTCAAGATCCACCCGGTCTTCCATGTGTCCCTGCTGAAGCCAGTAATCCCAGATGCCTTCCCAGAACGGGAATCCAGACCCCCGGAGGCCGTAACGGTCGAAGAAGAAGAGGAATTTGAGGTGGAAACAATCCTGAAGTGCCGAAGAAGGGGGGGCCAGACCCAATTTCTTATTATATGGAAGGGCTATGGCCCTGAGGACAATTCTTGGGAACCAGCCCATAATGTCCATGCACCCAGACTTGCCCATAATGTCCATGCACCCAGGTCTGGAGGTTTCTTCGTGACCACCCGTGATGGAGAGATCGGGTGGGCACCCAGAGGTTGCCCGTAGGGGGGGTCAATGTCGGGGATCGCCGCCGCGATGGGCTCGGTGCAGGCGCAGTGCACCTCCCTGTGTTGGAATGAGGGCACTGGGACCTGGCCGACCGCGGTGAGTGAGTTTGTGCATGCGCAGTAGGGACCGCGGGCGCGCGCGTGGCACCAATGACAGCGCAGGATATTTAAATGGCCCTGAGCTGTCATTCAGTGCCTTCTGGTCTTCCCTGTATCCTGCGAACCTGTGTATTGTAAGTGACTGACCCGGATTGTACTTGACCTGCTGATTTCTCCTGCCCAGACCCTTGCTTTGCCTGACCTCTCTCCTGAATGCCCCCCATTGGATCTGACCTGCTGTTGCTGACCTGGTGTGTGACCCGACTATTCTCTGCCCGCTGCCTTGTACCGTACCGTCCTCTCTGTTACCGACTCGGCCTGTCTGACTTCGCACTTGCTCAGCCATCCATCCATCCATTCCAGTGACGGGTATACCCAGTAGCCACGACCTGGTCTTGGGGGGCTCCAAGTCCATCCCCACCATCAGGGGCCCTGGTGAACAAGCACCCCGGGACTTAGATTCAGTGCACTGGGGACGCCTATTCAGTGGAGTGGTAGTGGTGTCGCCGGGCGGTCCCTTACACCTACTCAACAGTTTCATACTACAAACTTAATTAAACCAAATCTTCCATACTCAACCTTCACATCTCAGCCCAAATCCAAACCAAATTAGCCAAACAATTCCCATTTTCATGGGAAAAACGTAGCATCCCATACTTAGGAATCAGACTTACACCAGTAACAGACCACCTATACACAGCAAATCACAAAATACTACTTGAAAATATACCCCGAGAACTAAACACTCTACGCACCTCAGAACTCTCCAAACTAGGCCAAGTGGCAACACTAAAGATGTATATTTTACCCAAAATCCTGTACATATTCCGTACACTCCCCTTACCAATCCCTAATTCATTCTTCTCTAAACTACAATCAATCCTTACAAAGTTCCTGTGGAACTCGAAAAAACCGAGATGTACCACCAATCTTCTAATAAGACCTACAACTAGAGGAGGAGCAGGACTCCCACACCTCAAATCTTACTACACAGCTACCCTCTTAGACCAATTATATTTTTGGTGGAATCCTTCGAAGGAAAAAATCTGGCCCATAATGGAAACCCTTCCCTTCCAACCACTTAAACACGAAAGTATACTCTTGTCCCCACCGTCCAAAAGCATAGAACCCTACCTAAAACATCCCTGCATTATAGCTTCCCTGCAAGCTTGGTGAGACCTTCTATCCACTAAATTCAAAGATATTAAACATTTACCTACTCCAACCAACATACTACACCTCTTCATCCCCTCTTTGGGCCTATCTCAATGGACAAAACAAGGAATAACTAAATTAGCAGATCTCCATTCCAATCAATCCTTACACTCCTTCCCATCTCTCCGAACCAAATATAATATCCCTACTACTGAAAATTTTACATACCTAAGAATTGCTCATTGTTTACAAACAAATAAATTACCCCACAACACCATACTAACAATCAGAGCCAACACCTCTTTCACCAAACTCCATTACTCCAGTAAAGGTATTTCCACTTTCTATGCACACCTCATTAACTCACAATTCACTTTACAAACAACCTCCCTAACCAATTGGGAAAAAATCCTTTCAACCCAAATCACTTTAAAATGCTGGGAAAATACCTTCAACATCACCTATAAACCTACCCGATGTAGCTCCCACTGGGAGTCATTTCTAAAAATACTCCACCAATGGTACCTGACCCCGATTAAACTCTCTATCTACTACCCGAAACATTCTCCTACATGCTGGAGACGTTGTGGCAAACTAGGCTCAACAATTCATATTTTATGGTCATGCAAGTCACTTCGATCCTTCTGGAATACTACATTCCAATTAATATCCGAAATAAACAAAACTCTGATAGTCCAGAACCCCTTATTAGCGCTCCTTCACATTGGAATAGAGAAACTCCCCACCCTTTCCCGAACAATTATTACCCCATACTCTTTGCAGCAAAAATTAATATTACTAGATTATGGAACACAAATAATACCCTCTCAATCACTTCATTAATTATAGACCTTAACACCAAATGTCAAATGGAAAAACTATCCGCAATTAACACTTCCTCCTACCACAAATTCAATACCCAGTGGACCCGATGGCTAAATCACCCAAAATGTTTTATACAAGCCTGATGACAATTCAAGAGATGAAATCACATCCCATACCAAGACTGGTATCTCCTCAATTTCCCAGTTATATCCTTCCCCCCTCATTCCTATCCTCCCCCACCTCCCCTCCAATGACCCCCCCCCATAACCCCCGAAATCTCATCACCAAAGTTCATCAAATACATATGAATACCTCTGATGATATTGCTAAAAGAAGACCAACACCTCATCCGTCCAAGAACGGAATTTTAACAAAATGATCAATCATATTTTGTCTATTGTAATATTGTATGACTGAACCATTTATCTTTTCCCTGTTTTTTTCTTGTTTACCCTTGAAAAACTCAATAAAAATTATTGAAATATAAAAAAGTTGTAAACTTATAATATCTATCTTCTACAAGCCCATGGAATTGTAACAATGTAATGCTTTTGTAACAACCTTTATATGGAGTGCTTGGTAGCAAACTATAAATTATTTTACTGATCTCTACTGCTTCATCTAGACCAGTAGTCCCCAAATTGCAGCCCATGGGATGTATATGGCCCATTTCTTGCCTTTATCTGGCCCATTCCATACATTGACATTACACATAGGGCACTATTCTTCACAAGTGATGAGGCACCTTTTCTCTCACTGACACCGATTATTCAGAATCATTCCTCCCATAGACACCAACAATAGGGCACTAGTCCTCTCACTGATACCAATAATGGGACACTAGTGTTCCTACAGATACCAATAATGGGGCACTATTCCTCCCACTGATACTAACAATGATGGGGCATAGTTTACTTGCACTGATGCCAAGGCATTTTCTACTCCCACTGGTCACAGTCTGGCCCCCCTAAAGCCTTCAGAACAGTAAACTTGCCCCTTGTTAAGAGTTTGGAGATCCATGATTTAGACCAGGGGTTTCCAAACTATGGCCCTCCAACTGTTGAAGAACTACAAGTCCCATCATACCTCTGCCTCTGGGAGTCTTGCAAGGCCTCATGGGACTAGCAGTTCCTCAATGCCTGGAGGGCCATAGTTTGGAGACCCCTGATTTAGACCATTAGAGGTCATACTGTTGTAGTTCTTATTCCTGGGGGGGGGGCACTGGAAATAGACATGTTCTCCCAATAAATACAGAGGCTACCAATCACACATGCATAGCGACAATTTAGGCTTAGTCTAGGGGTTGTCTTTTAAGGATTTATTGCTGAAGAACTTTAACAGGTGAGGGATTTAGGGTCACTGAACACTTCAAAATGATCTGCAACAGCATTTGGAGGAAACACTTCTCTCTATTCTTCCAAAAGCAACTTTTTGAAGGAAGTATAAGGGTTCTGTGGCATTTAGTTCCCTTATGGCACTTGCACAACTATTAGACCCCAGCAAGGTCTTTAATGTATTAAATTGTTGTATATTATAGCTCTTACCCTCTTGAACTGTTTTTCATTCTTACAGCAATAACTGACCTAAATATTTGAAAAAGTACGTATGTCCTTAGTATGTCAGTTTTTGGAAGTTAATATACTAGTTAATATACAATAACTTTTTTTTTATAATTTTAGCTTTTCTAAAGACCATTTTTGGCTTATAGAGGGGAGCACCTCTTATAACTTGTAAAAGCAGGTAATTTTTAAACTCACATTTAATATGTTGTGGAGAGAACAGTGGTGGCCAAAAGTGGGTTGTGAGTAAAATCCTGCATATAATGTTTCTGAATGTTTCCAAAGCTTTGAGATCAGCATTAACTTCTAATTCTAACTCTGCAACTTCCCCAGAGGGAGTATTTTCAGTGTAATGTAAAACTTTCCTCCTTTCCTTTTTTCCTCCTGTATACTGTGGAATCTTTTACTGCCAGGTTCCTAATGAGTTTTTGAAAATCCTTAAATAAGTTAATTTCACAGCAGGGAGCAAATCCTGGTTCTTTTTCAGGTAACACAACTTCATTGCTACCCAAATGGCAGTAATTACATTAATATTGGATTTTGTAACTATTGCGTCCTTCTTCTTTGATTTTACCTTTGATACAGCTAGCAACTCCTATTTACATTAACGGAGATGTCACCATCCACACTGGAGAAAGAATGTACTTTACAGCCAATCCCCTAAAATAACTTGCAGCAGCCATTAGGACTATATTGATCAGGGTACAGATCGTATAGCATATTTTGGAAGCCTTTAATAGGTACCTCAAGTCTGACAATCACAAGGATACCAGGGAAAATGAAAAAAAGAAACCCTTTTTCTAATAAATATAATAATCAATATGAGAGCATTATGAAAATTACTAATAACATTGGTCAATGCGTCTACAAGAACTCAAGATACAAGAGGCGCTTTCTAAGAAGCCCAAATCTTGAGACAAGCTAAACATATCAAAAAATTTTATTGCCCCTAGTAAAATATTTTCCAAAAACTAATGTACAAAGGACATACCTAATTGTTTAAAAATTAAGGGTAGTCATCGTTGTAAGAAAAAAAAGATGTCTAGCCTTTCAGTTCATTATACATTCAGTCCTGTGGATTAAGAGGGCAAAAACTATAGAATGTAACAAATTATTATATATAGTACCCAATTTGTGGTATGTGGGTTGAGATGCCCATGTGAGATGTATTATGTGGAAAATACCATCTGAACAATGCGTATACATTTTAGTGAACAGAGAAGGTTGATAGAACAGGGTAGTATAGAACATACTGTACCCCAACATTTCTTTACACAGCACAATAAGGATATCAGTAGTCTTTTGTTATTTGGGAATGAGGGGATTCCTGCTTATTTGAATGATTCAGTGCACTTTACCAAACTCTATTAGAGAGAAATGTACATGATGTGTACTATTCAATAGTTTGGCCCATAATGGTCCATATGAAGAGATCAATATCATCATTTAGCATTTACTATCTCTTGAAGATAGAGTATGTAGGATTTTTTTAAAGTTCTTTTAGTCTTCCATGAGAATGCTCCCATGTACCCCTTTGATAGGGGGATGTTTAGCTCATGTGGTGCACGCATTTGTAATGTGAGTCCACATCAATCTGACTATAGTTAAGGGCTCAGAAGCCACTTTTATTAAATGAGAAGCAAATTACAAAGTTCAGCATAAACAGATTGCCCACGCAGGGATTCTTTGCCAGCAAACACAAATAATGAAAATGCAGAGCCACCTGGCTCTCCTGTCAGCAGCACTACTGCTCTCTCTGGTCCCCCAGACCATGAGCTCTTCCAGCTCACTTAGCCTTGGCTGCAGCACCCTGCTGTACGGACCCACTCTTGGCCTCCAGCTAGGGTTCTACCAGCACCCCAGGCTCTCTCACTTCTCATGAACACAGGACTTCCTCCAGCCCCCTCTGTAGACTCACTAGTCACCTCAGATGTCTCAGTCTCTCCGGACCCATGTAGCTTTCCTGACTTCCACAGTCCCATGGGCAAGAAGCCCCCAACATAGGGTCTGGTCTCCCGAGCAGGTCACCTCTCCTGGCTGGAGCACACCACTATTCTCACACCGGTCTCATCTACTTTTAGACCTTGCTTATAATGTACTCACACAGACTCACACAGACTGCAGATGTCTAGCAAAATTCAGACACAGAATTGAAGGTTCCATCACACCTAAGACTCTTTGGAACCTTCAACCTCCAGACCCCAATACAGAATTAGAAAACACAGAGAAAGTTAAAAACATAGCTTTGTCCACTCACAATATACACACTAGAGCCTCTCAAATCGTAACCTTGAGAATCCTGTGTCCGTTTTCCAACCCCATTTCTTAATCTCAATTAGTGATTAGTGGCAGAGCACTCCTCCGGGTGCTCCAGTTTCCTCCCACACTGCAAAGACATGCTGGTAGGTTAATTGGTTAATTGACTCCTATCTAAATTGGTCCTAGTATGTCTATGTATGAATGTGAGTTAGGGATCTTAGATTGTATGCTCTTTGAGGGCTGGGACTGATGTGATTTATATATTATGTCTAGTCTATACTCCATATAAGCATATGTTTATTATTTATTATTATTTTTGGTTATTTCTCTATTATTATTTTATATCTTTTTTTTGAACTAAGAAGCAGATACGTTTGGTTTTTATAATAGGGCATCCTTTGTAACTGTGTTCCAGTTAATAAGTTGTTATTGAAGTGCAAGCATTGAAACATATATATTATATGTATCTTATATATGTATATAACAAGAGTCAGAGTGCCAAGATCATTAGGCTTGAGAAAGGAGGATATGCCCCAAAATGCAACACTATAGCAACCACACTGATGCTTTGTGCCTTCTCAGGAGAAGTGGGTGGTACACACAGCCCATCCTTATGACTATCCTGTGACATTTGAGTGGGCCAATTTTCCATACTTCCATACACCGCCAACTCTGCTGATAAGTATCACTTCCCCATTCTCTGCAGCATGACTATACTCGAAGTGCCCATAACTGACAGACGATATGTGAGCGCATTTACTATAGTGTTTGTTTATTGTGTTAAAAAGTGTTTTATAGTGCCAGAGAGATGTGATTCCTTTTTTTTTTGTATTGGCGATATTTTGCCTACATACTTCAAAAAGTAGACCATATTATCAGCAAGGTGTTGACGTACTGAAGTGGTACAAGACTTGGCCAAAGTATGTGCAGATTTCCTGACACAAACTAACAAAAGCATCACAAAAACGTATTGTGTTAGTTGATGCTCATACCTTCTTATATGTGGTAGAATATGATAAATACAGGAGACAGGAAAAGCTGCAAGTACGCTGAGAGTGGAAAACAGTACTGGGAGTATTTTTGGAGTCGTAATTTGGAGTACTGGGAGTATTTTTTGGATTAATTTGGAATACTGAGAGTATCTTTGGAGTGCTGGGAGTATTTTTGGATTCATTTGGAGTACCAGGAGTATTTTTGGATACATTTGGAGTACTGGGAGTATTTTTGGATTAATTTGGTGTACTAGGAATATTTTTGGAGTAATTTGGAGTACTGGGAGTATATTTGGAATAATGTGAAATACTGAGAGTATTTTTGGAGTAATTTGAAGTACTGGGAGCATTTGTGGAGTAATTTGGAGTACTGGGAGTATGTTTGGAGTGATTTGGAGCATTGGGAGTAATTTGGAGTAACTTGGAGTACTGGGAGAAAATTGGAGTACCGCAAATAACTGGAGTACTGGAGGTTGCTTTGAGTATTAGGAGTATCTTTAGGCTATTGGAAATAACTTGGGAGTATTGGAAGTAACTTGGGAGTATTTTGAGTAACTTGGGAGTAACTTGGATATATTGAAAGTAACGGGAGTATTTTGAGAAATTTTGAATACTGGGAGTAAATTGGAGTGCTGGGAGTGATTTGGAGTGTTGTTACATAGTTGCATAGTTACATCATTAGTCTGGCTGAAAAAAGACAAAATCCATCTAGTTCAACCATAAAAAAAAGTTAGAATCCTATACCCTTAGTTGTTGTAGAGGAAAGCAAAAAACCCAGCAAAGCATGATCCAGTTTGTTCCTGCAGGGGAAAACATTCCTTCTTGATCCCCCGAGAGGCAATCAGACATTCCCTGAGTCAACTTTACCTAAAAATGTTAGTAACCAGTTATATTCTGTGTATCCAAGAAAGAATCCAGGCCTTTTTTAAAGCAATCTACTGAGCTGGCCAGAACCAACTCTTGAGGGAGTCTATTTCACATTTTCACAGCTCTTACTGTGAAGAAAACTTTCCGTATTAGGAGATTAAATTTATTTTCCTCCAGACGTAGAGTGCCCCCTTGTCCTCTGTGATGACCTCAGGGTGAATAACTCTACACCAAGTTCATATATGAACCACTGATGTATTTATACATGTTGATTATATCCCCTCTTAATCTCCTCTTCTCTAGAGAGAATAAATTCAGTTCCTCTAATCTTTCCTCATAGCTGAGCTCCTCCATGCCTCTTATCAGTTTGGTTGTCCTTCTCTGTACTTTCTCCAGTTCCCCAATGTTCTTTTTGTGAATTGGTGCCCAAAACTGAACTGCATATTCCAGATGAGGTATTACTAATGATTTGTACCGGGGGAAATGATCTCTCTCTCTCTGGAGTCTATACCTCTTTTAATACAAAAGAGGATTTTGCTCGCTTTAGAAACGACAGCTTGGCATTGCATGCCATTATTAAGCTTGTGATCTACGAGAACCACCATATCCTTCATCATTGATTCCCCCACTTGCACTCCCCCTAGTATGTATGATGCATGCATATTTTAGCCCCCAAGTGCAGAACCTTACATTTATCAACATTTAACCTCATTTGTCACATAGTTGCCAAATTAAACAGTGCATTGAGGTCGGCTTGTAAATTGGAGACATTCTGTAAAGACGTTATTCCACTGCACAGGTTGGTGTCATCTGCAAAGTCTGAAACAGTATTTTTAATCCCAGACACTATATCTATTATAAATATATTAAAACGTAAGGGTCCCAACAGTGAACCTTGGGGTACACCACTAGCAACCCTAGACCATTCAGAGTATGAATCATTAACCACTACTCTCTGAATACATTCTTTTAGCCAGTTTTCTATCCATTTACATACAGATTTTTCCAAGCCTGTAGACTTTACCTTACACATTAGCCATGTGTGGGGAACTGTGTTAAAAGCTTTTGCAAAATCCAAGAATACTATGTCCCCTCTGTCCAAGGTTTTGCTGACCTCCTCATAAAAAGAAATCAGATTTGTTTGACAACTTCTGTCTTTCATGAATCCATGCTGTCTGTTGCTTAAAATATTTTTTTCCAGCAAGAACTCATCTATGTGGTCTTTTATTAAACTCTCCAGTATCTACCCAACTATAGATGTTAAACTAACGAGTCTATAATTACTTGGTAAAGATTTTCACCCCTTTTTAACCCTCTCACTACAGGGCACTATTACCCCCTTCCAGCCCAGACCAATTTTCAGCTTTCAGCACTTTCACACTTAAAATGATAATTACTCAGTCATGCAACACTGTACCTGAATGACATTTTTGTCCTTTTTTCACACAAATAGAGCTTTCTTTTGGTGGTATTTAATTTGCACTGGGTTTTTTATTTTTTTGCAATTTAAATCAAAAAATACCAAAAAAATGTACACATCTCATTTCCTGACTACCTATCACATTTTTGAAGGCCCCGGAGCACCAGGACAATGGAATTACCCACAACATGTCCCCATTTTGGAAGGAAAACACCCCAATGTATTTTCTATGAGGCATAATGAGTCTTTTGACCGTGTCATTTTTTTTCCACAAGTTTTCAGAAAATGTAAAGAGAAAATGAAAATGTTTTTTTTTTTACACAAAGTTGTCAATTTATAAGATATTTCTAACACATACATTGTGCATATCAACAATTACACCCCAAAATACATTCTGCTACTCCTGAGTATGGCGATACCACATGTGTAAGACTTTTCCACAGCCTGGCCACATCCAGAGGCCCAACATCTAAGTAGTCATTAAAGAGTCTCTACAAATTAGAAACAATGGCTTTGAAATGACAGAGCTCAATTCTTTAAGGACCCGTGGGTGTATGCCATCTGGTCCAGGTGCTTTATTCTGTCTAAATATTTCTGGATCATATCAGTTGTGAGCCAATGTGGATCATCTGGAGCTGTGTCAATACCATGCCCATTATGGACAAGAGCTCCCCCATGCTCCTTTGTGTACACAGAGCTGAAGAAAGTATTTAAAAATGTGCCTTCTCTTTGTCCCCAATCATCCACTTATTTTGTAAAGGGCATACATGCTTGGACTGGACCTTTTTACTATTAATATATTTGAAGAATTTTTCGGGGTTGGTCCTGCTATCTTTTGCAATCTGTCATTCCTTTTCAATTTTTGCAGCCTTTATTTCCTTTTTGCATATTCTGTTATATTCTTTGTAAAGTTTAAACAATGATAGCGTTCCTTTATTTTTATATTTAATTAAAGATCTTTTCTTATTATCTATAGCCTTTTTAACTTTGGCCATAAGCCACATAGGTTTGATTTTTAGCCTTATGTTGTGAGTAACCTGTAATACTTTGAGTGTCCTAATTAGAGAAAAAAAAAGATACTGCTCAGATTAGGATTGAGTAAGGACATGTATAGGAGGTAGGAAAAAAAATAATCTTCCTGGAATATCCCCATTTAGGTAGGGGGTATAATGTCTAACAGGATAGGTGATGCAACCCAGTGCACATCTTGCTCCATCTATGCATTCCTTGATGAACCATTTAAGGGCAAATACTGCTGTGCGAGATGTGAGCTAGTTGTTTCTCTGGAAGCCCAGATCTTGAATCTGGAGAATCAGGTGGCAACAGTGCAAAGCAACAACAACCTGGAAAGGAGCTTGGACATTACCAAGCAGGTGTGGCTCTATAGTAGGGACTGACTACACCTTAATGGGGAGGGTGTAGTTCTGTTGGGGGAAAGGATGGTCAAAAAGTTGGAGATGCCTTTTAAACTAGGTGGTGGGTGGAGGGATCAGGGGAAGCAATAGACAGCAGTAAGCGAAGGTCAGAGGCTGCTACAACCTTACTACCTAAACTATGGGTAAGTGGATTGGCAAAACAAAAATACAACCACAGAACAACTAAGTAGGAAATAATATGCACCTGTACAAAACTAAGAGGCATATAATCAAAGGCTAGGAGCCTAGCTAACAAAATGGAACAACTGGAGCTGCTGATACACAAGGAGGATTTTGACTTTGTGGGAATATCAGTGATTTGGTTTGACAGCTCACATGACTGGCTGGCAACTATCCAGGAATATTTCTTATATCAGAGGGACAGGGAGGGTAGAAGAGGAGAAGGGGTATGCCTGTAAATCAAGAATGGATTGCTAGTGAACGCGAGGGACTATATTGTAAATGGGGCAAGGTCCCAATGGATGGAACTTCAAAGATAAGAAACAAGTGGGAAATTATTAGAAGGGTTATGCTACAGGCCCCCTAACATGAAGGATGAAGAGGAGTTGGATCTCATAACACAATTAGATATGGGCAGTGAGGCAGGGCAATATCATCATTATGGGGGACTTCAACTATCCAGATTGGGCAGAACGAACAGCTAATTCATTTAAGGCTTGTCATTTCTTAAATGTCTTACAGGCCAACTTCGTGTGCCAGTTGGTGGATGCCCCGACTAGAAATAATGCATTGCAAGATCTATTAATTACAAATAGCACAGATCTGGTCGCCGATGTGGAAAAAAGAGACAACTTGGGAACCAGCGATTACAGGATAATTACATTCAGCATAAATCATAGGAAAATGAAACACATGGGTAGTACAAGAACACTAAGAGACAACTTTTCTAAACTGCGCAAAATAATACATGATATTGAACGGGACCAAATCCTAGAAACATTTAGCACTGAAGAAAAATGGGAGTACTTTAGGAACATATTAAATAGAAGTACTAGCTAGTGTATTCCAATAGACAACAAAAATAAAATAGCTAAGATTAAACCTGGGTGGCTAAACTTTAATGTAAAAAGACATAATAAAGAGGAAAAAATGGCCTTCAAGAAATAAAAGGCAGAGGGGTTATTGTCAGCATTTGAACACTACAAGGAATGCAATAAGAAATGTAAGAATGCAATCAAGATGGCTAAGATAGACCACAAGAGACACATAGCAGAAGTGAATGGAAAAATCCCAAGACATTTTTAAAATACATTAATATGGACAAAAATGAGGTCAGAACATATTGGCCCCATAAAGGATAATGAAGGGAAGTTGGTTACAAATGACAAGGAGAATGCAACTGTACTAAATACATTCTTCTCTTCAGTCTTTACTAAGGAAAAGGAGGGGTATAGTAATCAAGACTGTATCATTAGTAATGCATCACAGAGTGTACCGTTGTGGCTAACAGAAGACCGAAAAAGACTTGAAAAGCTTAATGCAAATAAATAATCGGAACCAGATGGCCTAAACCTGACAATTCTGAAAGAATTCAGTCAGGATATAGCCAGACTGTCTGTCATTCCTAATTTGTATGGACAGCATACTGTCAGGAACCATACCAGATGATTGATGAAGGACCAATGTGGCACCAATATTTGAAAAGGGGCAGAGATACATTCCTGGAAACTACAGGACAGTCAATCTAACATCAATAGTATGTAAACTACTGAAGGGGATGAAAGGGGACTATATCCAAGATTTTTCTGATTAAAACAGTATCATTAGTAGTAATCAGCATGGCTTTATGAAAGGTCGTTCTTGCCAAAGCAACCTGTTAACATTCTATGAGGAAGTGAGCTGCCATCTAGATAAAGGAAGGCCTGTGGATGTGGTTTATCTGGATTTTGCAAAAGCATTCGATACAGTCCCCCATAAGTACTCAGTTTGCAAACTGAGGTCTGAAAACATGGACCAGAGGGTTTGCACATCGATAGAAAACTGGTTACAGGGGCACATCCAAAGGATGGTGATTAATAGTGTTTACTCAGACTGGTCTGGAGCAGGAAGTGGGGTACCTCAGGGGTCAGTGCTGAGATCAATTGTTTTAAATTTTTTTCAGAAATGATATGGAAGATGGTATAAATATCTCAATTTCAGTGTTTGCGGATGATACAAAGCTAAGTAGGGCAATTACTTCACAGCAGGACATAGAAACTTACATTGCAAGTTACACGCTGGGAACCACTTGGGGGATCCATTATGGAAAAAGATCTGGGGGTCCTAGTAGATGACACTGCAAACACATGCAATGCCAAGCTGCAGCAAGCAAAGCTAGCAGAATATTAGCATGCATAAAAAATGGTATTTACTCAAGAGATAAAACAATAATCCTGCCACTTTAAAAAACTCGGGTCAGGCCACATCTGGAGTAAACCAGTTCTGGTCACCAGTCCTCAGGAAAGACATGCTGAAACTGAAGAGAGTCCAGAGAAGGGCAACAAAGTTAATAAGGGGACTGGATGACCTGTTACAAGGAACAACTATGAACTTTAAACTTATGCTCCCTGAAGAAGAGACGTCTGAGAGGAGATATGATAGCAGTATACAAATACCTCAGTTGTGATTCTGGCATAAAGAATAAACTATTCAGTCTCAAGGAATATAAGAAGACACAGGGTCACTTAATGAAAATGGAGGAGAAGAGGTTTAACCTTAAACTGTGTGGAGGGGTTTTCGCTGTGAGAGTGGGAAGGATGTGGAATACGCTTCTACAATCAGTGGTGTCAGCAGGTACTATTGATAGTTTCAAAACACTCTTAGATGTGCATCTTAGCAAACACAATATACAGGGATATAGGATATGATTTTTGACATGAGCACACACACACACACACATAGGTTGAACTGGAACGACTGTTGTCTTTATTCAACCTTACAAACTATGTAACTATATATACAGTATATATATATATATATATATACTGTATATAAAGTTTTTATGAAAAAACAGTAGAACATGTATCAATTGCTTTTAAAGTGAACATCAGTCTTCAAATTTGGTTATTTGACCAAATAGTATTGTGTTTTTGCAACCTTATTGGCTTATAATTAAAAAAGAAAATTAACAAAGAGGACTCTGAATCGCTGCTTAAGAACCATGCTTTATTAGATGTGTAAACCTAAGGTTTCTTGACCATTGGAACGGAAACTTCATTAAAACTTTCTACTCGATTGTGCTGTAAAGGTGCTTTCCATCATTTACTCTGACAAAGATTGAGTGCAGAATAATAGTTCAGCAGCAGACTTTCAAATGTTGCACTACTTTTAAGATCTCAGTAGACTCAAGGATGTTGATGTCCAGCAATTCAGACAATATTGGTGTAAAGAGCCTATTGTTATTTTAGACATGTTTGCTGATTAAAGTGAGAACCAAACCATTCCTATCTTTCCTTCATGCTTATTAGAGACACATTTTTTTGCTGGATTCCTATGTTGTCTCCTAGCTGTTAAAAAAGTAAAGTTTTAATCATATATCTTGGGCATATACACATTGTTGAAACTCATAAAGCATCAAACTGATGTGCAAAACTTGGAAGATTCACTACATTGTAAAAAAAAGAATGGGCTTTATTTTATAACATGATGGAAAAGTAATCATGTGCAGTACCCGTAAGAATCAGAGATCTATTTGCAATAGTCTGAATGATGGAAACTGATAAAAGCTAGTTGATTGCTCCACTGTTCTTTTCAAATTACTAAAAAACAATATAAATAATAATAATCTCAGTCCTGTTTACTTTATAATTCAATCATTTGTATACAACGAAAAATACAGCTAGTGCTGTATTTATGGCATTATGAAAGCTGTGAAAGCTGCAGGATCCTTTATCATCAGGATCATTTATCCATCCTTTCCTCTCCCTTGTCCAGTCATAGTCCGCTCACAGTGGACAAAATACAAGGAGTTCTGTGAATGGACAATGAAGAGGAAAGGGTAGGTAAATGACAGTTAGGTTAATCTCTTCACTTCAACTCTCACAGCTCTCATAGCAGCCAAGCCAGAAGTACAACACAGGGTGTATTTTCTTGTGGGTGCAAATACATGAAATATACACTAGATGAGGCCAAGATGAGCATTTTTACAAACTTTAAAGAGGTAACTTTTTTTTCCTTATGAATTTGTATAGATGTAGGTGGCTGATGTTTTGCCTTAAATGTATTGATAAGACGAGGTTGACTTACTATAAAAGTAAAAGCAGTTAATTGACTTACTTTGTAAAGTGTATGTTCATTTTGCAAAGTGAAGATTGATAAATAAGCTAAAGCTGTGATTACCTTAACTATGCCATCATGTGTGGGAGGAAATTAAAAAAACAGGATTATTGCCAGCACATTGGGTATTTATAAAGTGAACATTAATTCTGCTGACGGAACAGGCTCTATTTCTTTAGTAAACCCACTGATTTTATTATATGATGCAATTGTGCCCCTGTGTTTCAAAGGCTGTGGTCAACAAAGAACAGTGTTTTGCACATGGTGGACATGCCCAAAAGTTAAGCGGTTCTGGATATGCACAATTTATTTTGGCTATTCTCTTACCCAGGTAAATCTCACTAAAACTCCACAACAAGCCCTGCTGGGAAGTCTGGTGGAAGGGACACCAAGACACGTGAGACAGTTAATAACTATTATCTTTAATGCTGCTAGAATCTCAAGATCCTGGAAGTCCTCTGTGATCCCGTTAAATCTTTTAAAGGCCAAGCTGACTCAGAAATCCTATACGTTAAACTGACCCTCTTTTAGAAACCTTGGGACCCATGGATCAGGTACCATACAGATCCCTCATGACTTGGATAGTATATTAATACCATGATCAATAGGGGTGCAATTTTCTTTTCCTTTTCCTTTTCCTTTCCCTTTTATTTCCTATTACTCTTCAGACTTCCCCCTTACTGGGATAATTTAAAAAACCTCCTGCGCTCACATGGACTCCTACCCTAAAACCATAAGCTGCTGACACTAAACTTATACCCAAAATAAGTGAATAAACAATGCAAAAAATACCACTCAATATGTATTGAGTACTTTGGATTTTTTTGGAGGGGTGTATTGAGTTTATATTGTATCACGCATTTATCAGATATTTATTTTGATTATTAATTAGCGCTGCACTTTTATATTTTTTGTACCCCTTACTGGGATGTGATCTCTGTTCTATCTCTGTTCTATCTGTTGTATGTGGTACATTGGCTGTAAGTGGTCACATGGTGTGCCATAGGAGTTACAGAAGTTAGCTCAAGTGGTAGGGCTGTTGCTCACCATCAGTGACTCTCTATGTTGCTTTAAAACTTTATTATAGTAGAGCCTTCAAGGGTAAAATGAAAAAGAAATTTGTTTAGTCTTTTTTTTATTTTTCTTCTTTTTTAGTCAAGTATGTCAGAGGGATACTCTGGATTATAGGAACTTGAATAGAACCTGGAGATGTCTTTGCCTTTTCTTTTGTCCTGTACACAAACATGCGCCTTGGTGTATCTGGAAATATGTATTTCTCCCTTGCCGCATGTCTGATGGCTTTTGTACTTTATTGAAAAAATAATAAGAATCATTTTTATTGAGGTTTTAACAAACATAACAGAAGATGTTAAATGGTTCAACACGAGGATAGAATGAGAAAGATGTCATAGTACAAATTAAACAAGCATGTTGAACCCCTCCAAGTAATGGTGGGGGTTTGTAGAAGTCTAGAGAACAGTAACATTAGAGGTATTTTCACAAATGTGTTGAATTAGTGAACGAGGCAGTTAAGAAAGTATTAAACAGGGGAAAAATAGGGGGGGGGGAGGTAGGGGGTATAACTTGGTAGAGGAGGGGGTACCAGCTTGGGGTGGGTTTGGTTAATGTGTCATATGTGGGTATGTGGATTTTTAATCAAAGTTGTATACTGCATTTTGGGTGTTGTAACCAACGAGCCCATTGAGGGGTGAACTTATGTTGGGAGAAGTTATTTGAAAATGACCTCATTTCCATGTCACATTGGTAATTGAGGTCTCGAATTAGTGATGTAAGGGATGGAGCATTGGTGGTGTTCTATAGTCTAGTGATGTTAATTTTGGCTGCGAAAAGTATGTGAGTGATAATAGTGCGGGAGTCAATTGGAAATGTTTCATTTCCTATATGCAGGAGCGCTAAGGAGGGGTTTGGGGTAATCATGGTTCCAGATATTTCAGAGATCAGTTTGAAAACGCTATTCCAATATGACAATATAAAAATGTGCCAAAATTATATAAACAAATACTTATATAATCCACCCCATAAAATAACTCTATATCAATATTTCCAAAAAATTTTTCAAAAGAAGTCCAAAAAAAAGTCCAAGCAAATTAGTCCAAAAAATTCCAAAAATATTATAAAACTGAAATATCCTTCCAATCCTTCCTTTCTCACGACAAACCTCAAACAAAAAGAAAAATATCACATAGTGTATTATCCTTATAATGTAATGAAATATCCGTGACAACACTTTAGTGATTATCCAAATAATATAATTTATTTTTTAGATAATTAGTGAAAAAGGTGCACCAAGTGAAACAAACATAATTAATTAAAGAAAATTTGTATTGTTATTTCATATCTTCAAGGGTGAAGGTTCATTTGTGCTATGGGGAATTAAGTTGTGTTGCATATTGATTTTTCTAATTTGTCACTTATTATATTTGAGGAAGTGGTAGTTATAAAGCTATTCCAATATGATCGAAGTGATTTACAGTGCCACAGGATGTGTAGAGTGGAGCCTATTTCACCACATTGTCTCCAGCAAGAGGAAGAGTGGTTTGGATAATAGATTGAGAGTTTAACCGGGGTGAGATACCATTGGTGGAGGATTTTCAGATATAATTCCCAATGGGAGGTACACTGGGTGGATTTGTAAGTAATGCTAAACGCCTTTTCCCAAGCTTGTGTTGTAATATTCTCTGAGAGTATTTTTTCCCAATTTGTTAGGGAAGTAGTATGTAGAGCGAATTGCAGATTAGTGAGGTATGCGTAAAAGGTGGAGATGCCCTTACCAGGATATTGCATTTTGGAGAAGAAGTGGTACGCAGTTATTGGGATCTCCGAATAGCGAGATATTTTTGTTGTTTGTAGACAACGTATAATTCTCAAATAGGTATAGTATTCAGAAGGAGGAAGATTGTATTTACTCTGAAGGTCATGAAACGGGTATATATGTTGATTGTCATAGAGGTCAGTGACATGTATTATGCCTTTTTTTGTCCAGTGTGTTAAATTAAGGGTGTAAGGCTATGTAATATATTGAGTGGAGTAAGGATGCGTCTAATGTCCTTGAATTTGGTGGGGAGGAGGTCTTGCCACGCCTGTAGGGTGGCTTTGATACAGGGGTGTTTCCAATTGTATGCGGATTGGTATGTACGTGGGATTATAAGTATGTTCTGAGGGTCAAGGGGGTGAAATGGGCGAGTTTCCAAAATGGACCATATTTTATCGTTCGAAGGGTTCCACCAAAAGTATATTTGGTCAAGTAAGGTGGCGTTGTAGTAAGATTTCAAGTGAGGGAGGCCTGCACCTCCCCTATGTGTGGTGCGAATAAGAAGGTTGGTAGTACATCTGGGTTTTTTGGATTTCCAGAGGAATTTCGCGAGGATTGTTTGCAGTTTGGAGAAGAATACATTAGGAACTGGTATCGGGAGAGAGCGGAATATGTATAGAATTTTGGGTAGTATGTACATTTTTAAAGTCGCAACTCGCCCTAGTTTAGAAAGCTCTGCGTTACGAAGAGAGGTGATTTTGTGGGAGATATGTTCAATGGGTTTCTTATGGTTTGAAGAGTATAGTTGATCAGTTGTTGTAGTTAACCTGATTCCTAAGTATGGGATACTGTGGGTTTCCCATGAGAATGGGAATTGTGTAGATAGTATTTTTTGGTCATGAGGGGATATGTGGAGATTCAGTATCATAGATTTAGGTTCATTAAGTTTATAGTAGGAAACTGATGAGTAGTTGGAGATGTGGGTATGGATTGTCAAAAGGAATTTGTTGGTCACCATTAGGATGATGTCATCCACAAATAAACTGATTTTGTGTTCTGTGTTGATATATTTGATGCCGGAAAATTATGGGTTGTCTCTGAGTTTAGCGGCTAAGAGTTCAATGAGAAGAGCAAATATGATTGGAGACAATGGGCATCCCTGTCTGGTGCTGTTTGTGATGTCAAAGGGGTCAGACAGTGTTCCATCTGTTAATACTCTAGCTGAGGGGTGTGAATATAGGGATAGTATGACTGTCAACAGCCAACCTGTAATTCCGAATTTCTGAAGGGTAAGTTGCATAAATTTCCAGTGTATGCAGTCAAAAGCTTTTTCTGCCTCTAGGGATAATAATAAGGAAGGGCATTTCGAAAGTTGTAAATTATGGAGGAGTGATATGATTCTTCTTGTAGCATCTGGTGCTTGATGGCCTGGGATGAAGCCAACTTGGTCTGGGTGTATTAGAGTCGGGAGATAGGAAAGGAGTCTACGTGATATTATTTTTGCGTATAGTTTTATATCAGTGTTAAGCAACGATATCGGTCTATAGTTTTGGACAAGTTGGGGGTCTTTTCCAGGCTTCGGTATAGTTGTGATGATCGATTGCAACAGTTCTTTAGGGAATACGCCATTTTCGGCTGCATTATTTAAAAGCCTGGTCAGATATGAGGATAGTTCTGGGGCGAGTTGTTTATAGTATTCGTTGGTGTAACTGTCGTTTCCTGGAGATTTGTTTAATGCCAGTGTTTTAATGGCTGTTTCTATTTCTCTGGGGGAGAATGGAGAGGATATGTCATCAAGTTGGGATGGTGAAAGTTGGGGGAGTTTCGTGGTGTGTAGAAATGTTTGTATGGATGTGAGTGTAGGTTGTATGGTGTTAAGGTCATTTTTGAGGTTATATAGATTTTAATAATAGGTAGCAAAGGCGTTGGCTATGTCTTGTGGGTTGGTGTGTAAGGTGTGAGTCGTTGGGTGTTTGATTGATGCAATTTTAGATTTAAGGCGTTTTTGTTTGATAAGTTTGGAGACCATGGAGTTGGCTTTGTTTCCCAGTGAGTAATATTTTAGTTTCATCTTTTGGAGATTAAGGTTGTATTTATACAAAAGTAGGGAATGTAATTTGCTTCTATCAGCGTTAAGCAAGGTGGAGATAGATGGGTTTGGGGATATCTTATTAATGTCTTCTTTTGATTTAATGGAGGTGAGAAGTTTGTCTGTTTGTTGGTTTCGTTGCTTAGTGATATGAGAATTAAGTTGTATGAGAATACCTCTCATGTATGCCTTGTATGTAGCCCATAATGTAGAAATGGATATGTCCGGAGTTTTGTTATGATCAAAGAATGAACGATGTGCCTCCAATATACGTTGCTTGAAGTCGGCGTTCTTCAGTAGGAATGAGTTCAGTCGCCATAGTCAAGGGAGTTTTGAGTGTTGATCATGGTCGAGAGAAATAGTAATCAGAGCGTGGTCTTACCAAGTAATGGTGCCAATTGTAGAAGAGGTTACATGCTGTAAAGTCCATTTGTCAGTGATGAAGAAGTCTATTCTGGAATAGGATAGGTGAGAGGGAGAATAGCATGTGTAGTCCCTTACTGTGCCGTGTTGACATTGCCAGACGTCGTAGAGATCAGAGGAGTGCAGGAAGTGATTAAGGGTTTGTTTGGAGGATCTTCTATTAGTGGAGGAATCTAGGAGCGGATTTCCTGATGTTAAAATCTCCACCAATGATTAATCTTCCTTTTTTGTGTTGGGAGATGATCGTGTTAAGTTTGTTGAAGAAACGAAGATGGTTTGTATTAGGTGCGTAGATATTGACCAGAGTATACAGAGTGTTTGTGATTTTACAGATCAGAATATGGTAACGGCCTTGTGGGTCGACTTTTTTGGATATGAATTGAAATTGGAGAGAGTCTCGTACGGCTGTGATAATCCCGTTTTTCTTCTTGGGGTTTGTTGCCTTATAAATTGAGGAGTAATGCTGGATGTTAAACTTGGGAGTTTTAGCGGTGGCGAAGTGGGTCTCTTGTAGAAAGAGTATATCTGCTTTCAATGATCGTGCTTCTTTTGAAAGTAAGGATCTTTTGAAAGGCGAGTTGAGGCCTCTGACATTTAACGATGATATGTTAAACATATTTTATGCCTGTGTAATTGATTTGTAGAAGGTAGAGCTGTCGCTTGAGAAGAGGTGGGAAAAGATGGGGTTCTACAGGGCTTGAGTGTCAGTTATCCAATGAGGGTCCGTCTTGGGTTGGAAAAGATCGTTTTCGCGGAGCGGAATTTTCATCTTGTGTTGAGGTACAATGAGAATAGTGAATTCTACTACGTAGACTGGTACTGAAGGGAAGGAGGAAGAATAAGAAAAACTTGTAAAAAAAAAAAGGAACATGGGTAGCAGCAAGTGCTACTGCATAGGGTGGGGGCTGGAGCACTTATGATGCATGACAGTGATCATGCCAGAAGAGAGTTTGGAGCGATAGGACATCCATTAAGGGCCGTTTGCCAGTATTAGCTGAACGTATTGCAGAGCCCGCGGAAGGGTGTAAAACAATGTGAGATCATGACCATTCTGCGTCCATTTGTTGTGGACGGTTGGCGGCAAATTGTGAAGGGTCCGCCGGGATGATGTTCCACGTTTTCAGGAGATCTATGCCTGCTTCTAGGGTTTTGATCGTGTGTATCTTGCCTTGATGTTTGACGGAGAGTTTTGTGGGGAACCCCCACTGGTAGCCTATACCATGATTCCGTAGAGCTTTTGTTATAGTGACAAGTTTCTTGCGAGTGAAAAGCGTCGTTTTGGATAAGTCGGCAAATAGTTTGATATTTGCATGTGCTGGTGGTAATGCACTGGGGTTTCTGGCGGCAATCATTATTTTCTCTTTCACGTGGTAGAAGTGTATGCATGCCAAGGTATCTCTGGGGGTTGCAGCTGGAAGAAATGATGGTTTGGGAATTCAGTGTGCTCTGTCTATAGCCAGTTCTACATCTGAGAGTGTGGGAAATTATATGTTTCATAAGCTGTTGAATAAACGGAACTATGGCATCCGCTGTAATAGATTCCGGTATGCCACGGAATTTAATGTTGTTTCGCCTGGAGCGGTCCTCCAAGTCAGCTAGTTTGAGATTTATTTAGTTAATCTCTGCTTCATGATCTGCATGTGCGTCTATAAGGTCATTATGTGTGGTGCACATTTCCCCTAGCTTGTTCTCTATGTGGCGGATGCGACATTCTTGTTTTTGGACTTCGCTGGAGATTTGGGATAAAGTCGTTGTCAAGTCGCTGTGCAGTGTTTGTCGCAGAGAAAGAAGCATGTTCTTCATAGAAATTTCTGTGATAGGTTGGTCAGAGGCAGGATAGGAATCAATCAAAGATGGAGAGTTGTCAGGATTTGGAAGCAGAAAGGAAGGTTGGCTGTCAGTGGGGACATCAGTGTCCAATCTAGGTCTGGACTTGGCTGGGCTAGCAGTCGTAGGAGACAGGGGAGGAGATGACTCACCCGGGTCTCCTGGGTACAGTGGTGTCTTCAGCCTGGGGTCCGGGTGGTAAGCTGTGCCTCTCTGCGTGTCTCTCTCTTGTGAAGAGAGGCTGCCTGTCACGCCGCCGGCACCATCTTGTCCAGGGGGACCGAGGGCTGGGAAGAAGTTAGTAAGTTTCCTGGGCTGCCCCGGAGCTTTACGTGGGTCATGACAGATTATGTTTCTGTCGCCCTCCGGTTCCTGTGTGCGGTGAGTGCCGGGCTCTGGCTCGGTGTGAGCCGCTGATATACTGGCGGGCGGACGGAGCTCAGATTAAGGAGCTGTCATCCGTCGGCCAGCCGCACATGCGCCCCCACCAATAAATATGTAGTTGTAGTACAATACAGGTTTTAAGTTTAGCCTTTTCTGCTAGAAATTAGTTCTACCCTGTTTCAGCATAGTTCAGTTCTCACTAAACATTGAGTACATGTTGATTATACTCATTAAGACAAAAATTATCCACGTATGAATGAAAAAGCATTTCTGTTTTGAATAATTGTAAGACTGCATTAACAATATGCTTACAGTGCATTTCATTTCTGAAAGAATAACATTATCCAATTATCAATCATCATGCATGCAAACTTTTTACTTGATGTTTCTCAAGTGAACTCAAGTGTTATAACTGATTCAAAAAAAGAAAATTGGAGAGCGTCATTATCTACTGATAGTGAAAATATTGTAAATGTTTCTAAAATAAAAGTGAGTAAATGAGTAAGGAACTTATCATGCCTGCTCTTTTCTTAAATATCTGTCTCTAATGGTAGATGATGTGTTCTGCATTTTAGATAATTATTGACGAATTCGACTAGATTCAGTCTTGTGGCCTTATTTCTGTACTATGTGAGTGGTTCATATTGTACATTATCTGTTAACTTTTTTCACTTTCTGGTCTCCAACCTCTCCTAGCCTGCACTGGGCCTTTTTATTGCCTGTGGCTATTCCCATACTACAGCACTGGTGTAGTATCTAAAGCTGCCCATACTCAAGATTCAGCTGGTTCATTAGAGACCAGCAAATTTCAATCGATGTATGGTCACTGTGGTTATACAGAAGTAAATCTACCAAGTGGCTTCTCTATAACCACCCTGCTGCAAAAATTCCCTCTTGATCAGTGCTGCAGACTATAGCCCGCAGTGCTGATCTGTGTATTCTGATGGTTCGGAAGTTTCCACACTGTCAGAATACAAAGAAACGGGAAGATTTCCCCCATCCACCTCAAAAGTGTGGATGGGGGAATTGGGTCAGTTTTTTCATTCAACTCACTGGTTAAATGAAAAATAACTCACCCACATATGGACAGCTTAAGCGATTGAATGGTCTTCAATTATATCAGGTAGTCTGCCAACTTTCTGAGCATTTCTACATTTTTTTGTTTTGATTAGCCAGTTTCTAGGTTTATTAGATTCCAAATCCAAGTTACTCCTTGTAGTAAGCTAGATAACCTTGAATATGCCTGTCTATAGATTACATTTTTTGATCTTGTATTGTACTTTTAAGTGTTTCAAAGTCTGCTTTGATCCTTGGACAAGTTCTTGTTGTGTCTGTTCTGATATCTGAATAGCATCCCAGCTCCATTTTTCCCCTCTTGATCTTTAAAGGGTTCTGTCACCTTTACAAAAAAAAACGGCAGATAAGGAGCATCTGTAGATAAATACAAAACCTGCAGCATTTTTCTAAGTTGAATAATGCCCTTGCCACAGAAGTAGGCTATTTATGTACCTCCCGAAGCCTGACCTAAAACCCTCCCAGGTAAACTTACACCCTTGGGGGTTTTCGGGTGATAGTACTACACAGAAGAGTTTTAATATCACTTTTTGCTGATTTTGTTGGACTTATTCTACACAATGGGACTGTCATTTATGGATTTTTTGTTTGTGAACTGCGGAATCATGCATAGATGTAGTTTTCAATGCCATATATATTTGGTTGTATTTTTGTATATGTATATTGACATTTGATTTATTTTGATAGTACAGCACTAACTGATACACACATTGTGATCACCACATACACTAGGTGTGCTTCCAACTGGTATAATTGTTGTAGTTGAAAACTAATTTCCACATATTAACCATTGAAGGCCCACCCACATTTTGTCCCAGAGAGAGAAGAATCAACACAAACTGTAAGTAAAAGCACTACACTTTTACAGCTAGAACACTCTAGGACACATTTAACCCCTTGATTCCCCCCTAGGTAATCCCTTCACTGCCCTGTCACCAGTGTCATTAGTACAGTGTACAGATTTTTTGCTGATCACTGGCGACTTCAGATAGCATTAGCATCAGTTAGTGTCAGTTAGCGCCTCTCCCAGATAGCGTCAGATTGCCCGTTAGTACACCAGTAATCACATTTAACCCCTTGATTGCCAGGAACACACTCACATACACAATAAACCTCCATTGATAGTATAGTGTCTGAACGGATCAATATCTTTGACCAGATCAGCACCATACTAGCGTTCACATCAGTATAGCATGCCCAAAACGCAGCGTTAGCGGGATCAGCCATGGCACCTACCAGCACCTGTGTTTAGCTGCTACGCTTACCCCCCTTCTACCCCAAAAAGTGCAGTGTCACTGTCACTTGGTACACAAAACCGCAGTGTTCGCAGAAAACGGATCTCTGTTAGCACTTGCTGGTAAATGTTTTGTAGCGGTTCAAGCAGTCCCTGGCAGCCAGGTGCTCTTTTTCCTGTGAGTCGCACTAGGTATCTATGAATTTAGTGTCCAAAATGTCCAACGAAAGGTACACTAGTGAAGAGGCCTACAAGATTCTGAGCATGTCAGGAGAGAGTGAAGGGGAAGACTCACTGACAGAATCCAGCTCAGAATGTGAACCTGTAGACAGCAGCTGCACCCTGACAGATAGCTCAGACAATGGAGAAAAGGTGCCTGCTAAGACCAGGTGTACCTGACCCCATTCCCAGGTTGTTGAGATGTTCCAAACGCATGATGACTCTCACATGCAGCAGAGTGCCAGTACTAGTGCCGCTCTACCTATTTGTGAACTGGCGAGCACCAGCGACCTAGCATATCTTGTTTTTTTTTATATCAGCACTGCGGTATCACTTGTTGACGTGGTGAGTCCCATAAGTGCAGTACAAGCTGGTGCGGTGGTGAGCACAAGTTATGTCCCACAGCCACCAAGAATTTGCACGCCGACCAGTAGAGCCCCTAGTGTCCTTCCGGATGTGCTCGCAAATCCCGATTGGCAGCCCACAAATTCTGCAGCACCCGTACTTCCCTCATTCACTGCCCAACCCAGAATTCAGGTGGAAACAGCAAATTTAAATACTCCCCTTGACTTTTTCGAGCTGTTTTTCAAAAAAGATCTGTATGCATTGAATGTGGATCAAAGCAATTTATATGTACAACAATTTATCGCCACCAACCCAAAATCAAACCTTGCCAGACAATTCACATGGAAACCAATTACGGTTTCCAAATTCAAATTTTTTTTGGGCCTAACCCTTAACATGGGCATTGATAAAAAAAATGAATTGCAGTTGCATTGGTCCACAGACCCAATTCATCATAACCCGTGTTCTCTGCTGCCATGGCCAGGCATAGATATGAGAATATAATGCATTTTATGCATTTTAACGACAACACACTCTGTCATCCTTGGGGTGACCCTGAATTTGACCGGCTCCACAAAATTCGGCCCCTCGTAAATCACCTTAACCAAACATTTGCAGATGTCTATACTGCCCAGCAAACATCTGCGTTGATGAGTTCCTCATTAATTTTTCTGGCTGCCTTGCATTCAAACAATTTCTCCACAGAAAGTGTGCCAGATATGGGGTCCAGATGTAGACCTGTGAGAGGGCAACAGGCTATACATATAAGTTTCGGTTTTACGAGGGAAAAGATAGTCACGTGGAGCCCACCGGATGTCAAGACTACATGGGGAGCAGTGGCAAGATAGTTTGGGACTTGGTGTCATCCTTTTCCAATATGGGGTACTACTTATACATGGACAATTTTTATTCAAGCGTGCCACTATTTAGACATTTGTACAATCTTGGAATTGGCACATGTGGCACAATGCGACCTAATCACCGGGTCTTCCACCAATGGCTTGTAAATACCCATCTTAGAAAGCGGGAAAAAGCCTGCTTAAGAAATTAGGAATTTCTCACAGTGAAGTGGGAGGACAAACGGGATGTTTTTGTCCTGTCTTCCATTCACTCAGATATGACCATGCAAATTACCACGGCAGTTGGTGTTGTTGGGAAGCCCCTCTGTGTCCATGATTATAACCTTAACATGGGAGGGGTGGACTTCCATTACCAGATGATGAACACATACTTAGTTTCCTGAAAAGCCACACTCTGGTTCAAAAAAGTGTCTGTTTATTTATTTCAATTGGCTTTATATAGCGTTTTTGTGCTTTACCAAGCAACTGGATGAAGTGTATCCTTTCTAAAAATCCAGGAAGAGATCATCATGGCCCCTTTGTATCCAGAAGGTGCTATGCCCCAAACCCCCAACCCAGATGCAATTAGCAGGCTGCATGAGAGGCATTTTCCCGACTCCATTCCTTGTACCCTAACTCAAAAGGCACCCCAAAAAAGATGTTGAGTCTGTAGGAGACATGGAATTAGTCATGACACCCGCTTTTTTTGTTCCTCCTGTCTTGACCAACCTGGTCTCTGCCTCAAGGACTGCTTCCATTGCTACCACACACTAGTGGAGTATTAGTATAGGGTACAGCGCGGCACAGTTCAGGGTACATAATTACACAGGGTCTCGAAAGATGTTAGGTAGTCAGGAAACTGGCTATCGCATTTGGAGGACACCCTACAATTTTAAAAAGTTTTAAAAAGTTAAAGTTTAAAAAAAAGTAAAAAAAAAAAAAAGTTCAAATCTCCCCAAAAATTTAAAATTTTAAAAACAAAAAATAGTTAGTTTTCGTTGTTGTCGTTGTTGTTATTGTTCTACTGTTACACTTTTACTGTGTTATTGTTACTTTTTTATTGTTAACCATTGCTGTTTTCTTTGCAGGAATGCTTTCAGCTGCAGCACCGTCCTGTTTATTCTGACAGCAACAGGAACTTGCTCTCAGAATATACATAAGTCAGTGTGGGCAGCGCTGTTGGATGAGATTTTTCATTAGCAGTTAAGTATGGGGGCCTGGGGCGGCCAGTGGGTGGATGTCCCTCATGCTTCGCATATATATTTTATAGTATTTGTTGGCACATTTGATGTGTGCCCACCATTAGAAGTGGGTGGATGTAGAAAGGTGGGCATACCACACACTTTCTCTGACAGAGATTTCTTTTCTTTTTTTCATTCAGCCCACAGGCTGCAGAAAAAAAGAACATAGCATATACACCCAACAAGGACCAGCGACGTACTGGTACATCACTGGACCAGGGGTGGACTGACAACTCATGGGGCCCCTGGGCAATAGGGGATCATGGGGCCCCTGTGTCCTTGCCCAAACTCAAAAAAGCTTATGAAAAAGGTACCAGGGGCATCTCATGGGGCCCCCTACTGACCCCGGGCCCTCGGGCAGTGCCCGAGTTTCCAAATGGTCAGTCCTCCCCTGCACTGGACTTTGAGTGGTTATAACATCAGCTGCAGGCATTATTCTGGTATTGATTTATTCAGCTGGCGATTGGCATTCATGTAAAAGCAATCCTAGTGGCTAACTAGCTGCAGGATTTCTTTTACAAACAGCAGGAGAAGATTCCCCCCTCCCTTGCTGCCTTCCACGGCCTTCTTGGGCAGTCCTGTGCCATCAGGGAAACTTGAGAATGCAACCGGTGTTTCTGCCAGCTGACCATAGAGCTGATTAGAGACCAGAATGGTGCCAATCATCTCTATAGTCTAAGAAATCGGAAGCTACGAGCATTTCATCACTTAATTTTTGCAGGATATAAACAGCGCCATTTGTAAGTTGGGAAAGCATCTGATCACACCGAACTTGATGAGATTATATAATGTAAGGGCAGAGGCGATATCTAGAGTCTGATAGACCCCAGATTTTTCAAAAAATAATACATGACAATGCCCATTGAAGTTATAGGGGATATTTGAATTCCCTGTGATAGCATTAAAAGTGATAAAAAAAATGAAAGGGACAGTATAAAAATAATTTAAAAAATCAAAATAACTTAAAAGAAAAGTACCCTCCCCCTCACGTGCACGTGCACCTACGTGCGTGAGCGTTGACCCCGTGCCAGTATGTAAACAGCGGTTGCACCATGCATGTGAGGTATCGCCATGAATGTCAGATCAAGGGCAGTAATTCAAGCACTAGACCTTCTCTGTAAATCTAAAATGGTAGCTTGTAAAGGCTTTTAAAGCGTTGCCTATGGATTTTAAAAATGTATGCAGATTGTCGCCAATGCTAAGGGCATATGCAGTTTTAAAGCTGCCATGTTTTGTATCTGTTTACTCAGCATAGCATCATCTTTTATAAGTTACCAAATAATTGACCAATATATTGTGTTTTGTGCATTAAAATTTAAAAAGTGTATTTTTTTTCAAAATATTTGCATTTGAAAAATCACTGCACGAGTACTATGTGACATAATTTCCTAGCAAAAATACAGATTTGTTTCATGTGAACAAAAAGTGTCAGAAAAGGCTTGGTCTTCAGGTGGTTAGAAGAGTGAGTGATGTGTGGCATAAACTTCTAATGCTGGGCATAAAATGCTCCCACCCTCCAAAATGACCCCTTTTTGGAAAGTAGACACTAAAAACTATTTGCTGAGGGGCATGTTGAGTCAGAAGAATTTATTTTTTAAGTTTTTGGATATATTTTATTTATTATTATTATTATTATTATTATTTATAAAAAAAAAAAAAATTTTCACAAAATTGTCACTTAAATGATTTATTGCTCCCACATGCCATGGGTATATGTGGAATTACTCCCAAAATACATTCTGCTTCTTCTCCCTAGTTTGGGGATACCACACGTGAGAGACTTTAGCAGTCTAGCCAAGTACAGGACACAATCTAATAAGTACTTTTAGGCTTTTAAAGGGCTTTATTTCCTCATTATACTTCCTGACTACCTATGAGAGTTTCAGAGGCCCTAAAATGCCAAGAAAGCACCAAACCCCACAAAATGACCCGTTTTTGGAAACATGGTGAGTATTTTGCAGATCTTATTTGTTGCCAAAGGTTTTTGGAAAATGAAGAAAGAAAACAAAAACATATTTTTTCTTCTCTTTATTTAAATTTCAAAACCTTGTGAGAAAAAAATAGATCTGCAAAATACTCACCATACCCCTTTTTAAATTCCTTGGGGTGTCTACTTTCCAAAAAGGGGTAATTTGGGGGGTTTGGTGCTATCCTGGCATTTCAGGGCTTCCGAAACTGTGATAGGTAGTGAGGAAGTGAAATGAGGAAGTTACGCACCTTCAGGCTTTCAAAGTGGTCATTGGATTTCAGGCTCCTGTATGTGGCTAGGCTCACACATGTGGTATCCCCATAATCAGTAGAAGTAGCAGAATGTATTTTGGGGTGTAATTCCACATATACCCATGGTTTTTGTGAGCAATATATCATTTAAGTGAAAACTTTGTGTAAAAAAAAAATGTTTTTGTAATTTTCTATAAACGGGTGGAAAAAAAAATCTTCTGTGGACTCAATATGTCTCTCAGCAGATAGCTTAGGGTGTCTACTTTCTGAAAAGGGGTCATTTGTGGGTGTCTGTACTGTCCTGGTATTTTAGCACCTCGAGAAATGTGATAGGCAGTCAGAAAGTAAAAGCTGGGTAAATTCTATTATCTATACCTTAGTTTGTAGATGCTATAACTTTCACACAAAGCAATCAATCTACACTTACTGGGATATTTTGGTACCAAAAACATGTAGCAAAATACATTTTGGCCTAAATGTATGAAAAAAATTGAGTTGTTGGATATTTTTTATGACAGAAATGAGAAAATATAATTTTTTTTCAAAATTATATTATAAAATTCAAAATAAAGAGCGTACAAGAGATCAAATACCACCAAAAGAAAGCTCTATTTATGTGAAAGAAAGGACATACATTTTGTTTGGGTACAGCTTTGCATCACCGTGCAATTGTCAGTTAAACTAGTGCTGCGCTGTATAGCAAAAAATGGCGTAAATTGCAGTATCTATACCATAGTTTGTAGATGCTATAACTTTCACAAAAAGCAATCAATATACACTTATTGGGATTTTTTTCACCAAAAACATGTAGCAGAATACATTTTGGTCTAAATTTATGGCTAACTTTGAATTTACTATATATTTTTTATAGCCAAAAGTAAAAAAACATTGTTTTTTTTTCAAAATTTTCAGGGCTTTTTTGATTATAGCGCAAGAAATAAAAAGTGCACCGATGATAAAATACCACCAAATTAAAGCTCTATTTGTGTGAAAAAAGCATGTAAATTCCATTTGGGTACAGCATTGCATGACAGCGCAATTACCAGTTGAAAAAGTGCAGCGCTGAATAGCAAAAAAAGGCCTGGTCATTAAGAGGGGTAAATCCTCTGGAGGGCAAGTGGTTAATTAGTCCTGTGATGGTGGATAGTAATAGCTAGGCCTTGCTTAGCAATGTCCTAGAAGTTTTCAGGTTTCATGAAGTATGTAAATGGACTATGTTTATCACAAGGGCATTCTTCAACTTTAGTCAAACAGGGACCAGCCAAATTTCAATTCATGCATGGGCATGGAGTTTGCGCAACAAGCCCTTCAGGTTTTTCCTAAATAATCAGTGCCACTGGCTATAGCTGGCAGTGCTGAATAGTGTATTTTGATGGCTAGGAAGTCTTCCATCTGACAGAATACAACAGCTCAGTGGGAGTTATTCCCCCATCTACATTGAGTGAGTGAATGGAGATAGTTTTTTTTTTCATACAACCCACTGGTTGAACGGAAAACAGTATCACGTGGCCTGCCTAACCCTTTGAGTAGACATGTTTTTCTGTATAATTGTGGACTTCCTCTATTCTGCTCTCTTTGGGTTTCTGTTGCATGTTGGCCATGACAATCATCATCATCATGTTAGCCAAAGAATTTCTCACAATGATCCTTATCAAAAACATCACTATCTACATTATTGCTAACCTTTACACAGTTCCATTACCTTCTACAGTACAATATTGTATGTGTAAAACATGAAACCCTTGCAATACAGGCATAAGATGCAATATTTTAAGTCAAAATTCCTTTCAGTAATTTAATATGCATTATAATTATGCAGAAAAAGTAAGTACTCTGGTGAAGAACATAACAAAATACATGTGCCAGGATGTTTTTAACATTTTGACAACAATGTTTGTTGTTGATTTAGAGCAGTGGTCTCCAAACTGCGGCCCGAGTACCGGATATGACCCTTTGCTACCCTTTATCGGACCCTTGGGGCACTATTTCTTCCACTGAGAACAACAATGGGGCAGCACTTCTTCCATTGAAACTAGAGATGAGCGAATCGAACTTGGCGAAGTGGAATTCGTTTCGAATATTAGGAAAAATTCGATTCGCACCGAATCCGAAAATTAGCAAACTTCGGATGCACGAATCGAATTTTTCCCGATCGGCCGATTTCCATCCCTTCTACAGCCGGCAAAAAGTGTCCCTGCAGAGAGCTCCGCTATTTCTGACAGTTCTCTGACAGTTCCTTCACATTTACAGCGGTTGAAACATTGTATCTATTTGTTTCCATTTAGGATACAGATGTTTTTATTCGGAAACAAATAGATACAATGTTTCAACCGCTGTAAATGTGAAGGAACTGTCAGAGAATTGTCAGAAATAGCGGAGCTCTCTGCAGATACACTTTTTGCTGTACTGGAATTCTTCTTATTTTCATCCTACTTCTTCTTCTTCTTCTTCATCCTCATCCTCTTCTTCTTCTTCTTCTTCTTCATCCTCATCCTCTTCTTCTTCTTCTTCTTCATCCTCATCCTCTTCCTCTTCTTCTTCTTCTTCTTCATCATCTTCTTCTTCTTCATCATCATCTTCTTCTTCATCATCTTCTTCTTCATCATCTTCTTCATCATCATCTTCTTCATCATCATCTTCTTCATCATCTTCTTCTTCTTCTTCTTCTTCATCCTCATCTTCTTCTTCTTCTTCTTCATCCTCATCCTCTTCTTCTTCTTCTTCCTCATCCTCTTCTTCTTCTTCTTCATCTTCTTCTTCTTCTTCTTCATCTTCTTCTTCTTAATCTTCTTCTTCTTCATCTTCTTCTTCTTCATCATCTTCTTCTTCATCATCTTCTTCTTCATCATCTTCTTCATCATCTTCTTCTTCATCTTCTTCTTCTTCATCTTCTTCTTCATCTTCTTCTTCTTCTTCATCTTCTTCATCTTCTTCATCTTCTTCTTCTTCTTCATCTTCTTCTTCATCTTCTTCTTCATCTTCTTCTTCATCTTCCTCTTCTTCTTCATCTTCTTCGTCGTGCCCCGTGACTGCCCAAATGAGTGAAGTGTGCGGTGATTCTAAGATCGACGGCACTCATCTGCATGTCATACTGACTGACTGTATTATTTCTCTTCCCCAGCAGACTCCAAGGGCATTTAAATTAAAGGTACAGTGTTCTGCACTAATATAAAGGCTCTCTGAAGCCTAGAAACCCTTTTAATAAGTTAAATTTGCAGCGAATAAATTCGCATCAAATCGAATTTTTTCCGCAAATTCGGCGAATCAGCCGAATCGAATTTTTGAATAATTCGCTCATCTCTAATTGAAACCAATGATGGTGTACTATTCTTGCTACTAATACCAATGATTGGGCACTACTCCTCTTACTGACCATCAACCTTTTTTGTTTATTCTCACTGATGCTGGGGCCAGAACATTTTCTATCTACACTGGCCCTAATCCGGCTCTCCTAAAGTCTGAAGGACCGTATACTGGCCCTCTGTTTGAAAAGTTTGGAGACCCCTGATTTAGAGTAATAGTTCAAGAAAAAAAAACTAGAGGTAGAACAATCCCATGGACAAGAACATGACAAAGAGAAAATAGAACACATATTCCAGTGATTTAAATATTAACATATACCACAACAATTCACCCAAAAATACAGAACAAGATCAACTGTTGGATGAATTATTGTAGCATATGTTTTGAGTTATATTAATTGCTTTCTAATAAACAATTATTTAAATTTTTTAACAAGCTGTTTTTACTGTTTGCAAAACCTGTAACATCCCATTCATTGGAATATGTTTCTTTTTTGCCTTTGAATTGATTATTGACAAATAACACTTACAGTATCTAGAATAGTGTGAATCTTTTTCTAGTCTCAGTTGTAGCTTTACAATTCAGTTAGTTGATCTTGTCCACTTGGATCATGCACGCTTACTCTAGTGTCATCTCTTTACCCTATGTCAGGCAATGATCATTAACAATATAATTTGACTCTATAATTGTCTCTTGTCTAATTTTATATATTCTGTAGAAGTCACTGGGGTACACCTCAGCCACAGAGGAGATCACAGCTTAAGGGAATGTAGATTCCAATTGGATTACCTTTAATTTTTTTTTAAAAGCACCTTATATCATAAACATTTGCCATCATTTTTCTTCTATAAGATATCTTTGCCACCTTTTTTTCAACTCATTGCTGCTTATCTCCTCCAGCTTTTATACAGCTAGTTTATGGCAACATGCACTTGTTCTAGTGCCTGAAGAATGTCACAGCTTAGGGCAGGTTTCCTGATCGTAACCAAGGCTGATCAAATTTGTACCATTAGCGTGTACCTACAGTATCTGCTTATAGTCTCCACCAGAATGGAAAATGACAGACTAATAATGCAGGGGAGTAATTGGGAAGACAGGAACAGAGTGTTGTCAAATCCAAAAAGTGTAAAAGTACACAGTACATATGGAATTCCCAGAAGGGACCGAGACTGGAACCTCTGCAGCTCTCACAGAAGATCTGGATAGGGTCACCTCAATGCAGAAGAAAATTAACAGTAGAGCGCTAAGGCTAGTAAAAAAAAAAATTCACTTTATTAAACAATGACAATACTATCGGCCTGTCCTTTACTAATGTTTGTGTTCCATCAAAATTGTTTTTCCATGACCTTGAACTAGGCCATACCAATGAGCTAATTACTTCCAAGACACATTTCAAACCAACCTCAGGCAATTCTTTTCTTCATTCCCATAGTTGCCATCACCAGAGATGGACAGCTTAGTCGTCTTCGTAGGAATTGTACAATTGATCAGGATTATTTTTCCCAAATTTGGATCCTCAAAGATAGATTTCTGGAAAAAGCCCTCCTTAGCTGAACAATCCTTTAAAACATGTGCCACCAGCCAGATCAGGGACACTAGAACACAGCCCACCTTGGGGGCCAACATTAAATTTATTACCCAATTTCACTCCCATTTCAGACAGATAGAGAATGTTATTGCCTGACATTGGGGGATCCCAAGTTGGGACCGGATCTCTCAAACAGACCTACATTTTTGTATAGAAGGGCTCCCAATGTCAAAAACAGAATTATCCCTAGCAAATTACCATAGAATATAAGCCCTCCTCCCATCCTTTGGCTACCTTGTTTAACATCGTAAGGATGTTCCAATGTAGAAAACTAAAATGTAAGTTGTGTATATTTGTTGACCACCACAAAAAAGAGTTTTATCAAGAACAAAGGAAACACTTATCCCTTCATTTCTTTCTTCTCCTTTTCCATGGATTTTGTTTTATATTGCTTCTCATGTCCCTGCAGTCTCTTCTATGTAGGCAGGTCTATTCGCAGTCTGAGTACATTTTGGTGAACACAACAGATGTAGGCAGCACTGATCATAGTGTTTGTAGCAAGCGTACACACAGAGATAGACGCAGTGCACCATTTTGCTCCAAACCTCCATTTTGTTAAGAATCTCCATGTTGTCCCTCATTCTTCCCCCTTCCTCTCTGTTCAGCCACAGTGACATCTGGTTGCGTGTGTGTTGGCAGTGTCACAGGCAGGACAGAGCACAGCAGGGAGCCCAGAGCTATAAAACACCTCTCTGAGTGAGGTGCCTGGTTGTCTGAGATAGCTGTGCCATATAGCACCTCGTAAGAGATAATGCAAGCCTTCCCAGAAGTTCAAGGCATTCCAGAGAAGCAGGAAACCAGATAACACTTTTAAAATCCATTTTTCCCCTATGTCTCATATCTTGGAATATGAGAGACTTACATAAAAACCAGGCATATCTTCAGATTGGCCACGAGGAGACAAACAGTTTGGTAGGTCACACTCCCTGACTGGAATACATAGGAATGCAGAAAATTACATCTCTGGAACCCTTCAAATATGTATTTCATATTTCATATCTACCCGCTCCTCAGAGGCATCTGCATAATAATCTACCTGCGGGTGGAATGTCACTTGTGCATAGGGAAAGTTATGAGCCAAAATATGAACTATAAGAGATTTTGGCTATAGTTTAGGTCCACGCCCAGACGATCCCTCCCTAAACGGGGTATTGGACCTTGACTTCAGAGACACCCCCTGCCGGGGAACTACAAAATGGGATGTCAGGCCTAAGAGAAGGAAGTTGAAGAATTCTCCCGTTTAACATCAGAAACAGCTTGGGAGACAGCCCTTTCACTCTGAAACTTGATCTGCTAACCCAGGACTTTGGCAAGTACTTTAACCCTTTAACCTCCTTTCTGTTACCTCTTTGCTGTGCTGTTGTTCTCTGTATATTTATATATATATTGGTTACATCTTTTTCCTGTAATTATTTTTATTGCACCCGTTTGACCTTTTAGTAATAAATCTTTCCTTCTGAAAGTGTTGAACTGTTTCTATAGCTCTTTATTGCAATTTACAAATTCCTGCCTCTAAAAGCGCTACTGTGTTTGTTTAACCCTCTGTATAACCGGCCTGTGGCGACCGTGTTATACAGACGATTATCTCAACCATCTTTCTCTGTATAAAAAGGAGGTGGTGGCAGTGTAAAGGGTTAATTGTGTAATTAGCCTAACCCAGAACAATCGCTCAGGCTGCCGGTACATAGTTTGTGGTCCAATTAGCTGGAAAATTATTGTGCAGGGTGCAGCTGGGTGTGGCATTGTTACGCACGTGATATCGCGGTTTTAGATTGGCTAGTCCTTCTGTCACGAGTTTGGTGAGAAGGTCAGGAGTCTGAAGCCGCATTCGTCACATATTGGTGGCAGTGATCGTGGGATCATCACACTGTTCTCCTCCATTTTAAATACACTCATGATTGCTTCGCCAATGGCAGTTGGGTTTTGGAACAGTGACTCTGCAGCAGAAAGGTTTCATACCCTTTGTCGCAGAGAAATTTTTTTTGATTTATATGCCAGGAGGTCTCAATGAGGAACTTTATTTGCATACTATTTTGCAATGAGCACCCGGTTCCCTCTCTGTTCTTACACATTTTCATAGCTTCTGTTATCATGTACTTTTTGCTACAAACCATTCATTCTCATTGGTTTAGAAATGGATATTGGTGTTTCTTTTTTATATAAGTTCATATACTTAATTTTCTGGAAATATTTATTTCTATACATTACTATTTTTATTATATACTAGTTTTATATATATATATATATATATATATATATATATATATATATATTAGATATCCATTTTTAATTAGATATTTTTTATGAATATATTTTCTAGTAGCATTAATAGTAATATCATTTGCACCTCATAAATCTTTTTATTCAAATCTTTTATTGGGTGTAATATTTTATCCATGTATATTCAAGTCTTTCATTTTCTCCTTGTACTTATAGTACAGCAATTTAGTTTTATCTGCTTTGTATTTCCTTGTCACACTCCCTGTCCCTAGTAGTAACATTGATTTTCCTGATATTGGCAATCTGCAAGCTAAGGATTAATGACTCGACCATGTCCACTGTGTGTTTCTCCTCCCTCCCAACCTTTTAGCTCTGTGCAGCAGCTCAGCTTTTTCCTTCTTTTCCCTCCCATGTTCCTCCCCTGCCTGCTCATTTTGCTTTAGAAGCCCTTCACTTCCCTTCACAGTCTATGCATTTGAAAAAGAGGGGGAAGACCCTGGAAATGTGTCATGCACATCCCCATCAACCAGGCTTTCTGACAAGTGTCATCTTTGTGTGCAGCTAAGAACTTTGCCGCTACTATCCATACCTAAAGCTGGCTGGTGACCTGTCATCCCTGGCCTCTGTTTGCCTATAGCCTCACACTGATCACAGCTGCTTGGTCTTATATGTTCCCTATCCATGCTCTTTCATGCTAACCTCAATGTAAGCATGCTGCTTATTTTAATTAAGTGACTTGTATTTGATACTGACCTCAGCTACCTGCTGTTTGTTTTCTTCTGCGCAGAGTGTTATCAGCCTGTAACTTTCATTGCAGGTCACCAAGTATTATTTTAAAGAAAACTGTAGTTCTCAAAATAATCTACAATGGCAATTGAAATTACATTAGCATGTTATGGATTCCATGGGATGGTAGACAATAATTTCAGGAGGAGGCATTAAGTCAAGTGTACTTGGCAAATGTATTAGTTTCTTTTCTACCACCACTGCCAATGCTACCAGGTTCACACTTTTAACACAGTTTAATTATTATGTTGTGCACTCATTTTGAAATACTTTTTTTATTAAATACATTGTATTCAGGTAGGTGTTACAATAGAAAAGCCTATAGGTTTAAATGGAAGAAGCATCTAACTATTGTCTATGGCAATCAGTCTGACATTTTCTTTCATGTCATAACCTGCATCACAAATGACAGCCATAGAGGCAAAAACAAGTATTTATTGTAAAGTTAGTTGTCTGAGCAAGAAACTTAATGGCATATTGGCATACGTATGTGCTGGATAGAACTGAGGGAAATATATATTTTGTATTCAAGGCTGATATGTGTTCATGTGTTTTCTTACTGCCAGCATTCCTACCCATCTGTTTGGATTGGAATTTTGGTGGCTACAGGTTGCTTGTGTTCATGCCATGGGGCATAGTTGCCAGAGGATAATGGGTTCAGCTGGTAGTAGGACTAACATTTCTACACCATTATTTATCCAATGGTACCAATTGTATGCCAACAATAAAGTGATGCAATGTATGTAACATTTCAATGTCTCACATCTGTTTCTCTAGTTTAAATATACGATAAAAATTTCAATCCCATTACTATGCCTGTGTTATATCTATTTTTAAAATGGTGGAATGTCTTTTTTCCTAAACCCACAATTATTATTCAGCAGGATGAATAATTTAAAATGTATGTATAGTAAAAAAAATAGTGCATTTCTGAAAAATTTGCACATTTTCCAATATTATGTGCTGCAAATACAGACGAATACCGGTTAATCCTGCCAGACATGTAGTCCTTCTCTGTAGACTACAGAAAATATCCCTTTATGTTATAGAGATGATGAGAGGGGAGGTATTCTGTAGCCTGACAGGGAAAAATTAAGGCAGAGCTGACAACACTGCTTCAGGTTTCAGTGCAGCAGACATAGTGTTGTCAGCTTGCTACAGAAAGGTAGGAGCTCATGGGATTATTACATCACTGGGTATTTTTCTGTACTTGCAGCATTTTTAAAGACAAAACCCATGACAAATTGTACATGTATTGCAGAGGTGTAAAAAAAAATGTATTCCTTTCTTTCTCTTTTTCTGAGTATGTGTATTCACAAACTGAAATAGACAGATGGGGGTTTATTTACTAAAGCTGGAGAGTCCAAAATCAGACTCCCTTCTGCATAGAAACCAATCAGCTTCCAGGTTTTATTGCCAAAGCTTCATTGAACAAGCTGAGGTTAGAAGCTGATTGGTTTCTATGCAGAAGGGAGTCTGATTTTGGACTCTCCAGCTTCAGTAAATAAACCCCATGGAGTTCATTGTAGAGAGTGGCAGACAAAAGGGCCAGTAATATTTGAGGTGTAAAAGATCCTTATGTCTACAGATACCTAGTACACAAGTGCAAGGACTGGAAACAATACAATGACAGAAAGGCATTAATAATTGGAGTTGCTGTCTTTGCTATTATTAGTAGAGATGAGCGAATCGAAGTATCCGAAGTGGAATTCGAGTCGAATTTCGGAAAAATTTCGATTCGTGCCGAATCCGAAAAACAGCCTAATTCGGACGCGCGAATCGAAATTTTTCCGAAAATGGCGGCTGACATGTGCGGCGACGGAGCGGGGATGTCGGGGAAGGCGCGCAGACAAGGCGCGCTGCCCCATAATGCATTCCTCAACGACATGTGATCGCATCAGCCAATCAGCAGCCAGCCAGCCAGCACTGTGTAATGGTCGAGGTATATATAGCGGCCATTTTGGAAATCTTCATTTGCCTGCAGTCATTGAACAGAGGCAGACCGCTCTGTACTAGGGACAGGGACAGAGTTAGGGCCACAGAAACGAGAATTGGGGACAGAGAGAAGTTACTTAGGGACAGAGAACCATTACTCAGGGACACAGACTTGTTAATGAGGGCCACAGAATCGTTATTTAGGGACAAAGAAACGCTAGTTAGGGCCACAGAATTCATACTCAGGGACAGACAGAATTGTTACTCAGTGCCAGAGAATTGTTACTTAGGGCCACAGAAACGTTATTAGGGCCACAGAATTTTTACTCAGGGACAGACAGAATTGTTACTGAGTGCCAGAGAATTGTTACTCAGGGACAGACAGAATTGTTACTGAGTGCCAGAGAATTCTTACTCAGGGCCACAGAATTCATTCTCAGGGACAGACAGAATTGTTACTCAGGGACAGACAGAATTGTTACTGAGTGCCAGAGAATTGTTACTCAGGGACAGACAGAATTGTTACTGAGTGCCAGAGAATTGTTACTCAGGGACAGACAGAATTGTTACTGAGTGCCAGAGAATTGTTACTCAGGGACAGACAGAATTGTTACTGAGTGCCAGAGAATTGTTACTCTCACAGACACAAAATTGTTACTTGCACAGACACAGAATTGTTACTTGCACAGACACACAATTGTTACTCAGGGCCACAGAATTCATACTCAGGGACAGACAGAATTGTTACTGAGTGCCAGAGAATTCTTACTCAGGGCCACAGAATTCATACTCAGGGACAGACAGAATTGTTACTCAGGGACAGACAGAATTGTTACTGAGTGCCAGAGAATTGTTACTCAGGGACAGACAGAATTGTTACTGAGTGCCAGAGAATTCTTACTCAGGGACAGACAGAATTGTTACTGAGTGCCAGAGAATTGTTACTCTCACAGACACAAAATTGTTACTTGCACAGACACAGAATTGTTACTCGCACAGAGACAGAATTGTTACTCAGGGCCACAGAATTCATACTCAGGGACAGACAGAATTGTTACTGAGTGCCAGAGAATTGTTACTCAGGGACAGACAGAATTGTTACTGAGTGCCAGAGAATTGTTACTCTCACAGACACAAAATTGTTACTTGCACAGACACAGAATTGTTACTTGCACAGACACACAATTGTTACTCAGGGCCACAGAATTCATACTCAGGGACAGACAGAATTGTTACTGAGTGCCAGAGAATTCTTACTCAGGGCCACAGAATTCATACTCAGGGACAGACAGAATTGTTACTCAGGGACAGACAGAATTGTTACTGAGTGCCAGAGAATTGTTACTCAGGGACAGACAGAATTGTTACTGAGTGCCAGAGAATTGTTACTCTCACAGACACAAAATTGTTACTTGCACAGACACAGAATTGTTACTTGCACAGACACACAATTGTTACTCAGGGCCACAGAATTCATACTCAGGGACAGACAGAATTGTTACTGAGTGCCAGAGAATTGTTACTCAGGGACAGACAGAATTGTTACTGAGTGCCAGAGAATTGTTACTCTCACAGACACAAAATTGTTACTTGCACAGACACAGAATTGTTACTCGCACAGAGACAGAATTGTTACTCAGGGCCACAGAATTCATACTCAGGGACAGACAGAATTGTTACTGAGTGCCAGAGAATTGTTACTCAGGGAAGACAGAATTGTTACTGAGTGCCATAGAATTGTTACTCAGGGACAGACAGAATTGTTACTGAGTGCCAGAGAATTGTTACTCTCACAGACACAAAATTGTTACTTGCACAGACACAGAATTGTTACTCGCACAGAGACAGAATTGTTACTCAGGGCCACAGAATTCATACTCAGGGACAGACAGAATTGTTACTGAGTGCCAGAGAATTGTTACTCAGGGACAGACAGAATTGTTACTGAGTGCCAGAGAATTGTTACTCTCACAGACACAAAATTGTTACTTGCACAGACACAGAATTGTTACTTGCACAGACACACAATTGTTACTGAGTGCCAGAGAATTGTTACTCAGGGACAGACAGAATTGTTACTGAGTGCCAGAGAATTGTTACTCAGGGACAGACAGAATTGTTACTGAGTGCCAGAGAATTGTTACTCAGGGACAGACAGAATTGTTACTGAGTGCCAGAGAATTGTTACTCTCACAGACACAAAATTGTTACTTGCACAGACACAGAATTGTTACTCGCACAGAGACAGAATTGTTACTCAGGGCCACAGAATTCATACTCAGGGACAGACAGAATTGTTACTGAGTGCCAGAGAATTGTTACTCAGGGACAGACAGAATTGTTACTGAGTGCCAGAGAATTGTTACTCTCACAGACACAAAATTGTTACTTGCACAGACACAGAATTGTTACTTGCACAGACACACAATTGTTACTCAGGGCCACAGAATTCATACTCAGGGACAGACAGAATTGTTACTGAGTGCCAGAGAATTCTTACTCAGGGCCACAGAATTCATACTCAGGGACAGACAGAATTGTTACTCAGGGACAGACAGAATTGTTACTGAGTGCCAGAGAATTGTTACTCAGGGACAGACAGAATTGTTACTGAGTGCCAGAGAATTGTTACTCTCACAGACACAAAATTGTTACTTGCACAGACACAGAATTGTTACTTGCACAGAGACAGAATTGTTACTCAGGGCCACAGAATTCATACTCAGGGACAGACAGAATTGTTACTGAGTGCCAGAGAATTGTTACTCAGGGACAGACAGAATTGTTACTGAGTGCCAGAGAATTGTTACTCTCACAGACACAAAATTGTTACTTGCACAGACACAGAATTGTTACTCGCACAGAGACAGAATTGTTACTCAGGGCCACAGAATTCATACTCAGGGACAGACAGAATTGTTACTGAGTGCCAGAGAATTGTTACTCAGGGAAGACAGAATTGTTACTGAGTGCCATAGAATTGTTACTCAGGGACAGACAGAATTGTTACTGAGTGCCAGAGAATTGTTACTCTCACAGACACAAAATTGTTACTTGCACAGACACAGAATTGTTACTCGCACAGAGACAGAATTGTTACTCAGGGCCACAGAATTCATACTCAGGGACAGACAGAATTGTTACTGAGTGCCAGAGAATTGTTACTCAGGGACAGACAGAATTGTTACTGAGTGCCAGAGAATTGTTACTCTCACAGACACAAAATTGTTACTTGCACAGACACAGAATTGTTACTTGCACAGACACACAATTGTTACTGAGTGCCAGAGAATTGTTACTCAGGGACAGACAGAATTGTTACTGAGTGCCAGAGAATTGTTACTCAGGGACAGACAGAATTGTTACTGAGTGCCAGAGAATTGTTACTCAGGGACAGACAGAATTGTTACTGAGTGCCAGAGAATTGTTACTCTCACAGACACAAAATTGTTACTTGCACAGACACAGAATTGTTACTCGCACAGAGACAGAATTGTTACTCAGGGCCACAGAATTCATACTCAGGGACAGACAGAATTGTTACTGAGTGCCAGAGAATTGTTACTCAGGGACAGACAGAATTGTTACTGAGTGCCAGAGAATTGTTACTCTCACAGACACAAAATTGTTACTTGCACAGACACAGAATTGTTACTTGCACAGACACACAATTGTTACTCAGGGCCACAGAATTCATACTCAGGGACAGACAGAATTGTTACTGAGTGCCAGAGAATTCTTACTCAGGGCCACAGAATTCATACTCAGGGACAGACAGAATTGTTACTCAGGGACAGACAGAATTGTTACTGAGTGCCAGAGAATTGTTACTCAGGGACAGACAGAATTGTTACTGAGTGCCAGAGAATTGTTACTCTCACAGACACAAAATTGTTACTTGCACAGACACAGAATTGTTACTTGCACAGACACACAATTGTTACTCAGGGCCACAGAATTCATACTCAGGGACAGACAGAATTGTTACTGAGTGCCAGAGAATTGTTACTCAGGGACACCTAATCGTTGAATTAAATAGTATGTCAGACAACATGCAGAGGAGTGGCAGAGGAGGCAATGTTTTAGGAGCGAGCAGACGTGGCAGCAGAGGAAGGGGTCGAGGCAGCAGTATTCGCAGCCAGAGGCCAGTGCTCCCGGTGTCATCCAGCGGTCGTGTCTCCACCGACAACCCTGCCGTCATTGATTGGTTGGCTCGGTCGTCTTCCTCTTCCCAGGTCACCTCTGACACCTACAGCCAACGGTCGGTGGGTACGTCAGACACAACCGTTAGTTGGCATGGCCCGGGACCAAGCCCACTGAAATCACGTGTCCTCTACCTGCCCCTGTCCTTTGCTGTTCCCTCACCAAGCGAAGTATCGCATGCTGTGGGCTCAGCCCCACTGTACAGTGAGGAAGAGCTAACAGAGGGCGGTCAGGAACGGGGGGAGACATCGGCCTTTTCAGCAGCCAAGCGAACAAGTACTGGCGAGGAGAGTGGCTCGGTAGCCGGTCTAGAGACAGGTCTGTCTCCTGACCCAGACGCAGCCGAGGGGGCTAGTAGTGAGGCGGAGACCCTACTTGATGATGAGGAGGTTGATCGCACTTGGCAGCCTCGTCGTCATCAGGCAATTTCTTCCGCATCATCAGGAGAAGAGGGTGGCAGCTTGGCAGCGAGCAAAACAGTCGGTGGGTTGCCCAGGAGACAGCAGCAGGGTCGCATCAGTGTCAGTGGAGCCAAACGTCCACGGAGTAGAGCACCAGCTCCACTGCAGCCTACCACCACGGCCAGTAGTGGTGCCGGTGCGCACGGAGGAAGTAGCAGTCAGCCAGTGAAGAGTAGCGGGGGCAAAGTTTCCTACTCGGTGGTGTGGCAATTTTTCCTCAAGCCGCCCGAGGAAGTAAACGTAGCCGTATGTCGACTATGTGGCCAGAAATGCAAGCGTGGCCAGGGGGCCCATGTTGGGACTACAGCGTTGCGTCAGCATATGCAGCGTCACCATTCGGTGGCCTGGGAAAACCGTGATAAACATACGGCGGTTCTGCCTGCCCCAGCCCCCGCTCCATCACCCGCTCCGTTACTTGCTCCGTCACCCGACGTCGTCAATCGCCCTCTATCAGCCAGTCAAGGCTCCAACACCTCTGCTGAGGGGAGTTGTCGCTCATTGGCATCTTCCGCTCGTTCAGATGCTCCTTCTCCTGCTACTCCTCTTCTCGGATTCCGTCAACAGTCTTTCTTGGAATCCGTATCCAAGAGACAACAGTTTGCGAGCACGCACCCGACGGTGCAAAAGCTGAACGTCCTCCTGTCCAAGTTGCTGGTGCTGCAGTCCCTCCCTTTCCAACTGGTGGACTCAGCACCTTTCCGAGAAATGATGGCTTGTGCCGCGCCGCGGTGGAGAGTGCCAAGCCGTCATTTCTTTGCCCAAAAGGCAGTGCCAGCCCTGCATTCACATGTAGAAGAGATGGTGGGCCAGTCTTTGAGCATGTCGGTCTCTGCCAAAGTGCACGGCAGCGCCGACGTGTGGAGCTGTAACTACGGTCAGGGACAGTACATGTCATTTACGGCCCACTGGGTGAACGTGGTGCCGGCACAGCCGCACCAGCAACTTGGACAGGTCACGACGCTTTTGCCTCCACGTTTGCACGTCCTTGGTCCAGCAAGCATGTCCGCCTCTACCACCTCTTTTTCCGCCGTGTCCTCAGCCGCCACCCCCGTGCCAAGTCCCATTACCCGACCGGCATATCACATGTGCAGGGCGCAACGGTGTCACGCTGTGCTGCACCTGGTATGCCTTGGCGAACGTAGTCACACAGGGGAGGAACTGCTGAGTGTAATGAACAGAGAAATCGACAGATGGCTGTCTCCGCGCAAACTAAAAATCGGAACCATGTTGACTGACAACGGAAAGAACATGGTGTCTGCTCTGCGTCAAGGAAGGTTGTGCCATGCGCCATGCATGGCTCACGTGTTCAATCTGGTTGTCAAGCGGTTCCTAAAATCCACCATCCCACTGCAAGACATCCTTAAAATGTCACGTAAACTGTGCATGCATTTCAGCCATTCCTACACCGCAAAGAACACCCTCATTGAGCTGCAGCGGCAGAACGGAATTCCACAGCATCGCCTGATCTGCGACGTTGCAACAAGGTGGAATTCAACCCTACACATGTTAGACCGCCTTTACGAGCAGCGAAAGGCCATCACCGATTTCCTGATGTTACAAGCGGATAAAGGTACTCCCCTGTGTAACTTAGATGTCAGCCATTGGCAGCTCATGCGTGACACCTGCCGCTTGCTCAGGCCCTTTGAGGAGGCCACGCTATTCGTGAGTCGGCAGGACTATGGGATGAACGACGTCATTCCTCTGTTGCACGTCCTGGAACAAATGCTGTTAACAATGGCTGGTCAGGGTGCGGTAGACGTGGCGCACAGATCTCAACGCCACATGACCCCTGTGGGGGCAGGACAGGAAGAAGAGGAGGAGGTAGAGGAGGACATTTGTGCTCAGGAATTATTGAGTGAAATGGGTGGTTTTTCCACTCAGCGGACAGGAGTGGAGGAGCAGGAGCATCTGGTAGAGGAGGAGGAGGAGGAGACAGAGGACCCAGACGCACCGTGGCAGTATGCTGTGGAGATGGAGGCAGGGAGTCCCTCGCATTCCTTGGCACAAATGGCCCATAGCATGCTCGGTTGCTTGCGTAGCGACAGCCGAATAATAACCATCAGACAGAGGGATGACTTTTGGCTGTCCACCTTGTTGGACCCTCGCTACCGGTCCAAAATGGTGGCCTTTTTCACACCTGCTGAGAGGGAGGCCAAAATTACGTACTATAAAAACCACCTATGTAGTCAGTTGGTCTCTGCCTTTGTGCGCCATCGTCCATCCTCAGACACTGTGGGCCCTGTGCGCTCGCGTTCCGCTGGCATGGCAGCAGGGGAGGGGTGGGGTGGTAGGAGCAGTGGCAGCTCCACCAGCAGCGGCTGCCTCAGTCTGCAGTCGATGATGAGTAGCTTTCTTCACCAGCGCAGTGAGGAAACTACTAACCAGCCGCAGCAGCAGCAGCAGCATCAGGTGGACCTGGAGCAGGAGCTCAAACAACAGGCTTGGGCCTACTTGGACAGCACCCTGCCAACCGAGGTAGACAATCCCCTTGACTACTGGGCAACGAAACTTGACCTTTGGCCCCAACTAGCTGAATTTGCCCTTGAAAGGCTGTCATGCCCGGCCAGTAGCGTGGCATCGGAGCGCGTGTTTAGTGCGGCAGGAGGTATTGTAACTCCGCGGAGGACACGACTGTCCACCCAAAGTGTGGAGAGACTCACGTTTGTGAAAATGAATCAGGCGTGGATTAGTCTGGATTTCAAACCACCAGTTCCTGACACAACTGACTAAATCCGCCATGAATCATGCCTCAAACATGTGCCACTTTCAGGTCTCCTCACACTGCTGGTGTGTTGAATTTTTTGACATAGGGTGCTGGCAGATTACGGGCCTCCTATAGCTGCTGCCAGGCCCCTAATCTGCCATAGGCCCCTATATACCGCCTCCTCCTGCTGCTGCCAGGTCCAGAGTCTCTCATGGGTCCCTGTACGGCCTCCCATTGCTGCTGTCTCCATCGCCACACTCTGCTGCCATGTGCCACTTTCAGGTCTCTTCACACTGCTGGTGTGTTAAATTTTTTGACATAGGGTGCAGGCAGATTACGGGCCTCACATAGCTGCTGCCAGGCCCCTAATCTGCCATGGGCCCCTATATACCACCTCCTCCTGCTGCTGCCAGGTCCAGAGTCTCTCATGGGTCCCTGTACGGCCTCCCATTGCTGCTGTCTCCATCGCCACACTCTGCTGCCATGTGCCACTTTCAGGTCTCTTCACACTGCTGGTGTGTTAAATTTTTTGACATAGGGTGCTGCAAGATAACGGGCCTCACATAGCTGCTGCCAGGCCCCTAATCTGCCATGGGCCCCTATATACCGCCTCCTCATGCTGCTGCCAAGTCCAGAGTCTGTCATGGTCCCTGTACGGCCTCCCATTGCTGCTGTCTCCATCGCCACACTCTGCTGCCATGTGCCACTTTCAGGTCTCTTCACACTGCTGGTGTGTTAAATTTTTTGACATAGGGTGCAGGCAGATTACGGGCCTCACATAGCTGCTGCCAGGCCCCTAATCTGCCATGGGCCCCTATATACCACCTCCTCCTGCTGCTGCCAGGTCCAGAGTCTCTCATGGGTCCCTGTACGGCCTCCCATTGCTGCTGTCTCCATCGCCACACTCTGCTGCCATGTGCCACTTTCAGGTCTCTTCACACTGCTGGTGTGTTAAATTTTTTGACATAGGGTGCTGCAAGATAACGGGCCTCACATAGCTGCTGCCAGGCCCCTAATCTGCCATGGGCCCCTATATACCGCCTCCTCATGCTGCTGCCAAGTCCAGAGTCTGTCATGGTCCCTGTACGGCCTCCCATTGCTGCTGTCTCCATCGCCACACTCTGCTGCCATGTGCCACTTTCAGGTCTCTTCACACTGCTGGTGTGTTAAATTTTTTGACATAGGGTGCAGGCAGATTACGGGCCTCACATAGCTGCTGCCAGGCCCCTAATCTGCCATGGGCCCCTATATACCGCCTCCTCATGCTGCTGCCAAGTCTAGAGTCTCTCATGGGTCCCTGTACGGCCTCCCATTGCTGCTGTCTCCATCGCCACACTCTGCTGCCATGTGCCACTTTCAGGTCTCTTCACACTGCTGGTGTGTTAAATTTTTTGACATAGGGTGCAGGCAGATTACGGGCCTCACATAGCTGCTGCCAGGCCCCTAATCTGCCATGGGCCCCTATATACCACCTCCTCCTGCTGCTGCCAGGTCCAGAGTCTCTCATGGGTCCCTGTACGGCCTCCCATTGCTGCTGTCTCCATCGCCACACTCTGCTGCCATGTGCCACTTTCAGGTCTCTTCACACTGCTGGTGTGTTAAATTTTTTGACATAGGGTGCAGGCAGATTACGGGCCTCACATAGCTGCTGCCAGGCCCCTAATCTGCCATGGGCCCCTATATACCGCCTCCTCATGCTGCTGCCAAGTCCAGAGTCTGTCATGGTCCCTGTACGGCCTCCCATTGCTGCTGTCTCCATCGCCACACTCTGCTGCCATGTGCCACTTTCAGGTCTCTTCACACTGCTGGTGTGTTAAATTTTTTGACATAGGGTGCTGCAAGATAACGGGCCTCACATAGCTGCTGCCAGGCCCCTAATCAGCCATGGGCCCCTATACCGCCTCCTCCTGCTGCTGCCAGGTCCAGAGTCTCTCATGCCATGTGCCACTTTCAGGTCTCTTCACACTGCTGGTGTGTTTAATTTTTTGACATAGGGTGCAGGCAGATTACGGGCCTCACATAGCTGCTGCCAGGCCCCTAATCTGCCATGGGCCCCTATACCGCCTCCTCCTGCTGCTGCCAGGTCCAGAGTCTCTCATGCCATGTGCCACTTTCAGGTCTCTTCACACTGCTGGTGTGTTTAATTTTTTGACATAGGGTGCAGGCAGATTACGGGCCTCACATAGCTGCTGCCAGGCCCCTAATCTGCCATGGGCCCCTATATACCGCCTCCTCATGCTGCTGCCAAGTCTAGAGTCTCTCATGGGTCCCTGTACGGCCTCCCATTGCTGCTGTCTCCATCGCCACACTCTGCTGCCATGTGCCACTTTCAGGTCTCTTCACACTGCTGGTGTGTTAAATTTTTTGACATAGGGTGCAGGCAGATTACGGGCCTCACATAGCTGCTGCCAGGCCCCTAATCTGCCATGGGCCCCTATATACCACCTCCTCCTGCTGCTGCCAGGTCCAGAGTCTCTCATGGGTCCCTGTACGGCCTCCCATTGCTGCTGTCTCCATCGCCACACTCTGCTGCCATGTGCCACTTTCAGGTCTCTTCACACTGCTGGTGTGTTAAATTTTTTGACATAGGGTGCTGCAAGATAACGGGCCTCACATAGCTGCTGCCAGGCCCCTAATCTGCCATGGGCCCCTATATACCGCCTCCTCATGCTGCTGCCAAGTCCAGAGTCTGTCATGGTCCCTGTACGGCCTCCCATTGCTGCTGTCTCCATCGCCACACTCTGCTGCCATGTGCCACTTTCAGGTCTCTTCACACTGCTGGTGTGTTAAATTTTTTGACATAGGGTGCAGGCAGATTACGGGCCTCACATAGCTGCTGCCAGGCCCCTAATCTGCCATGGGCCCCTATATACCGCCTCCTCATGCTGCTGCCAAGTCTAGAGTCTCTCATGGGTCCCTGTACGGCCTCCCATTGCTGCTGTCTCCATCGCCACACTCTGCTGCCATGTGCCACTTTCAGGTCTCTTCACACTGCTGGTGTGTTAAATTTTTTGACATAGGGTGCAGGCAGATTACGGGCCTCACATAGCTGCTGCCAGGCCCCTAATCTGCCATGGGCCCCTATATACCGCCTCCTCATGCTGCTGCCAAGTCCAGAGTCTGTCATGGTCCCTGTACGGCCTCCCATTGCTGCTGTCTCCATCGCCACACTCTGCTGCCATGTGCCACTTTCAGGTCTCTTCACACTGCTGGTGTGTTAAATTTTTTGACATAGGGTGCAGGCAGATTACGGGCCTCACATAGCTGCTGCCAGGCCCCTAATCTGCCATGGGCCCCTATATACCACCTCCTCCTGCTGCTGCCAGGTCCAGAGTCTCTCATGGGTCCCTGTACGGCCTCCCATTGCTGCTGTCTCCATCGCCACACTCTGCTGCCATGTGCCACTTTCAGGTCTCTTCACACTGCTGGTGTGTTAAATTTTTTGACATAGGGTGCTGCAAGATAACGGGCCTCACATAGCTGCTGCCAGGCCCCTAATCTGCCATGGGCCCCTATATACCGCCTCCTCATGCTGCTGCCAAGTCCAGAGTCTGTCATGGTCCCTGTACGGCCTCCCATTGCTGCTGTCTCCATCGCCACACTCTGCTGCCATGTGCCACTTTCAGGTCTCTTCACACTGCTGGTGTGTTAAATTTTTTGACATAGGGTGCAGGCAGATTACGGGCCTCACATAGCTGCTGCCAGGCCCCTAATCTGCCATGGGCCCCTATATACCGCCTCCTCATGCTGCTGCCAAGTCCAGAGTCTGTCATGGTCCCTGTACGGCCTCCCATTGCTGCTGTCTCCATCGCCACACTCTGCTGCCATGTGCCACTTTCAGGTCTCTTCACACTGCTGGTGTGTTAAATTTTTTGACATAGGGTGCAGGCAGATTACGGGCCTCACATAGCTGCTGCCAGGCCCCTAATCTGCCATGGGCCCCTATATACCACCTCCTCCTGCTGCTGCCAGGTCCAGAGTCTCTCATGGGTCCCTGTACGGCCTCCCATTGCTGCTGTCTCCATCGCCACACTCTGCTGCCATGTGCCACTTTCAGGTCTCTTCACACTGCTGGTGTGTTAAATTTTTTGACATAGGGTGCTGCAAGATAACGGGCCTCACATAGCTGCTGCCAGGCCCCTAATCTGCCATGGGCCCCTATATACCGCCTCCTCATGCTGCTGCCAAGTCCAGAGTCTGTCATGGTCCCTGTACGGCCTCCCATTGCTGCTGTCTCCATCGCCACACTCTGCTGCCATGTGCCACTTTCAGGTCTCTTCACACTGCTGGTGTGTTAAATTTTTTGACATAGGGTGCTGCAAGATAACGGGCCTCACATAGCTGCTGCCAGGCCCCTAATCAGCCATGGGCCCCTATACCGCCTCCTCCTGCTGCTGCCAGGTCCAGAGTCTCTCATGCCATGTGCCACTTTCAGGTCTCTTCACACTGCTGGTGTGTTTAATTTTTTGACATAGGGTGCAGGCAGATTACGGGCCTCACATAGCTGCTGCCAGGCCCCTAATCTGCCATGGGCCCCTATATACCGCCTCCTCATGCTGCTGCCAAGTCTAGAGTCTCTCATGGGTCCCTGTACGGCCTCCCATTGCTGCTGTCTCCATCGCCACACTCTGCTGCCATGTGCCACTTTCAGGTCTCTTCACACTGCTGGTGTGTTAAATTTTTTGACATAGGGTGCAGGCAGATTACGGGCCTCACATAGCTGCTGCCAGGCCCCTAATCTGCCATGGGCCCCTATATACCGCCTCCTCATGCTGCTGCCAAGTCCAGAGTCTGTCATGGTCCCTGTACGGCCTCCCATTGCTGCTGTCTCCATCGCCACACTCTGCTGCCATGTGCCACTTTCAGGTCTCTTCACACTGCTGGTGTGTTAAATTTTTTGACATAGGGTGCAGGCAGATTACGGGCCTCACATAGCTGCTGCCAGGCCCCTAATCTGCCATGGGCCCCTATATACCACCTCCTCCTGCTGCTGCCAGGTCCAGAGTCTCTCATGGGTCCCTGTACGGCCTCCCATTGCTGCTGTCTCCATCGCCACACTCTGCTGCCATGTGCCACTTTCAGGTCTCTTCACACTGCTGGTGTGTTAAATTTTTTGACATAGGGTGCTGCAAGATAACGGGCCTCACATAGCTGCTGCCAGGCCCCTAATCTGCCATGGGCCCCTATATACCGCCTCCTCATGCTGCTGCCAAGTCCAGAGTCTGTCATGGTCCCTGTACGGCCTCCCATTGCTGCTGTCTCCATCGCCACACTCTGCTGCCATGTGCCACTTTCAGGTCTCTTCACACTGCTGGTGTGTTAAATTTTTTGACATAGGGTGCAGGCAGATTACGGGCCTCACATAGCTGCTGCCAGGCCCCTAATCTGCCATGGGCCCCTATATACCGCCTCCTCATGCTGCTGCCAAGTCTAGAGTCTCTCATGGGTCCCTGTACCGACTCCTCATGCTGTGACGTTGCAACAAGGTGGAATTCAACCCTACATATGTTAGACCGCCTTTACGAACAGCAAAAGGCCATCACAGATTTCCTGATGTTAAAAGCAGATAAAGGTACTCCCTGTGTAACTTAGATGTCAGCCATTGGCAGCTCATGCGTGACACCTGCGCTTGCTCAGGCCCTTTGAGGAGGCCACGCTATTCGTGAGTCGGCAGGACTATGGGATGAACGACGTCATTCCTCTGTTGCACGTCCTGGAACAAATGCTGTTAACAATGGCTGGTCAGGGTGCGGTAGACGTGGCGCACAGATCTCAACGCCACATGGCCCCTGTGGGGGCAGGACTGGAAGAAGAGGAGGAGGTAGAGGAGGACATTGGTGCTCAGGAATTATTGAGTGAAATGGGTGGTTTTTCCACTCAGCGGACAGGAGTGGAGGAGCAGGAGCATCTGGTAGAGGAGGAGGAAGAGGAGACAGAGGACCTAGACGCACCGTGGCAGTATGCTGTGGAGATGGAGGCAGGGAGTCCCTCGCATTCCTTGGCACAAATGGCCCATAGCATGCTCGGTTGCTTGCGTAGCGACAGCCGAATAATAACCATCAGACAGAGGGATGACTTTTGGCTGTCCACCTTGTTGGACCCTCGCTACCGTTCAAAAATGGTGGCCTTTTTCACACCTGCTGAGAGGGAGGCCAAAATAACGTACTATAAAAAACACCTATGTAGTCAGCTGGTCTCTGCCTGTCTGCGCCAACGTCCATCCTCAGACACTGTGGGCCCTGTGCGCTCGTGTTCCGCTGCCATGGCAGCAGGGGAGGGGTGGGGTGGTAGGAGCAGTGGCAGCTCCACCAGCAGCGGCTGCCTCAGTCTGCAGTCGATGATGAGTAGCTTTCTTCACCAGCGCAGTGAGGAAACTACTAACCAGCCGCAGCAGCAGCAGCAGCATCAGGTGGACCTGGAGCAGGACCTCAAACAACAGGCTTAGGCCTACTTGGACAGCACCCTGCCAACCGAGGTAGACAATCCCCTTGACTACTGGGCAACGAAACTTGACCTTTGGCCCCAACTAGCTGAATTTGCCCTTGAAAGGCTGTCATGCCCGGCCAGTAGCGTGGCATCGGAGCGCGTGTTTAGTGCGGCAGGAGGTATTGCAACTCCGCGGAGGACACGACTGTCCACCCAAAGTGTGGAGAGACTCACGTTTGTGAAAATGAATCAGGCGTGGATTAGTCTGGATTTCAAACCACCAGTTCCTGACACAACTGACTAAATCCGCCATGAATCATGCCCCAAACATGTGCCACTTTCAGGTCTCCTCACACTGCTGGTGTGTTCCATTTTTTGTCATAGGGTGCTGGCAGATTACGGGCCTCCCATAGCTGCTGCCAGGCCCCTAATCTGCCATGGGCCCCTATACCGCCTCCTCATGCTGCTGCCAAGTCCAGAGTCTCTCATGGGTCCCTGTACGGCCTCCCATTGCTGCTGCCTCCATCGCCACACTCTGCCATGTGCCACTTTCAGGTCTCCTCACACTGCTGGTGTGTTCCATTTTTTGTCATAGGGTGCTGGCAGATTACGGGCCTCCCATAGCTGCTGCCAGGCCCCTAATCTGCCATGGGCCCCTATACCGCCTCCTCATGCTGCTGCCAGGTCCAGAGTCTCTCATGGGTCCCTGTACGGCCTCCCATTGCTGCTGTCTCCATCGCCACACTCTGCCATGTGCCACTTTCAGGTCTCCTCACACTGCTGGTGGGTTCCATTTTTTGTCATAGGGTGCTGGCAGATTACGGGCCTCCCATAGCTGCTGCCAGGCCCGTAATCTGCCATGGGCCCCCGTACCGACTCCTCATGCTGCTGCCAGGCCCGTAATCTGTCATGGGCCACTGTTGTCGCTTGTTGGCATATTCCGCTCGTTCAGATGCTCCTTCTCCTGCTACTCCTCTTCACGGATTCCGTCAGCAGTCTTTCTTGGAATCCGTTTCCAAGAGACAACAGTTTGCGAGCACGCACCCGACGGTGCAGAAGCTGAACGTCCTCCTGTCCAAGTTGCTGCTGCCAGGCTCGTAATCTGTCATGCGCCCCTGTACCGCCTCCTCATGCTGCTGCCAGGTCCAGAGTGTGTCATGGGCCCCCGTACCGACTCCTCATGCTGCTGCCAGGCCCGTAATCTGTCATGGGCCCCTGTACCGCCTCCCCATGCTGCTGCCAGGTCCAGAGTGTGTCATGGGTCCCTGTACGGCCTCCCATTGCTGCTGCCAGGCCCGTAATCTGCCATGGGCCCCTGTACCGACTCCTCATGCTGCTGCCAGGCCCGTAATCTGTCATGGGCCCCTGTACCGCCTCCTCATGCTGCTGCCAGGTCCAGAGTGTGTCATGGGTCCCTGTACGGCCTCCCATTGCTGCTGTCTCTATCGCCACACTCTGCCATGTGCCACTTTCAGGTCTCCTCACACTGCTGGTGGTTTCCATTTTTGTCATAGGGTGCTGTATGGCCTCCCATTGCTGCTGCCTCCACCGCCACACTGTGGCTCCACACTCTGGTTTTGGCCCCGTGACTGCCCAAATGAGTGAAGTGTGCGGTGATTCTAAGATCGACGGCACTCATCTGCATGTCATACTGACTGACAGTATTATTTCTCTTCCCCAGCAGACTCCAAGGGCATTTAAATTAAAGGTACAGTGTTCTGCACTAATATTAAGTCTCTCTGAAGCCTAGAAACACCCTTTTTTAAGTTAAATTCACAGCGAATTTATTCGACTCGAATCGAATATTGTCCACGAATTCGCCGAATCAGTCGAATCGAATTTTTCATTTCTTCGCTCATCTCTAATTATTAGAATTAGGCTAGTTGTTTCGTCACTTCTGGAATTTAGTAATGATGCAGTGGTTACCATACTAATATCACCATTCGCTTTTTAAAGTCAAGCCTGTAAATACTGCATTCCTTTGTAATGGCATACAAGATACTATATGCATCACAATATGCAAAACAATGAATTTGCACTGCAAATGCCTACAAAAGGGAGACTCTAGTGACTTTTATTAGCAATAAATTCTTGTAAGAGTCTGTCACACTTTGACACCTTGAACAGTATTCAGTTAATCTAGCTGCTCTTTTTTATTTGTAGAATCTTAAGAAAGGGTGTAATTTTTATTAAAAGAGAGCATGCCAGATGCTAGGGTGTTTTTTCCCCACTTTAAATTGATCCTGTTTTATGTGCTCATCTTTCTCTTTCAAAGCGACTTGCCTACACTTTTCAATAAATAAATTTACTGCAGACAACTTTCTCTCAGACACAGTTGATTTCACAGATGATCATAAAATGGCCAGGAGAGGCTAGAGTAATGGAAAAGATGACTGCCTGACAGAACACTATTGCTGTAGTCATTCATAAATAATAGTACATGATTAAAATGCTGTGGGAGAGATGACCGTTGTTACAAGCAGCTTGAGTCAGTCAAAAAATAACCACAAGCCATCTCTATACCTCTCCAATATTATACCTAATACCTTGTTTTGTCCTGTTCATTTTCTCCCTCACAATTGCTTTATAAGCCACATTTCCAATGAAGTTTAAAAAAGAACATCTAGATATTTCAAAAATATATATAAATTTGTATTTCTTTTTGACCTTGTCCTAAGCATTTTTTGGAATAGATCCTTCCTTCCTTAAGTGTGCAACTTAAACACATAAATGTATATTTATGCTTCCTGCTATAAAAGGTTTTAAACCATAAAGAAAAATAAAACAGTCTTGTTATTTACGGTAGATATCTGCTTAGCTAGGAGACCGTAAAAAAGTAAATAAATCACTCTGAATTGTTTGTTGCCGCTAAGTACAGCATACGCATTCTTAAGGATTCAAACAATTTAGTTGAGGTATGGCTAATTTAAAATAGGTTACAGCTGAGGTTTCCTTTGACAACTCAGTTATCTTTGCCCATTGTGAAGTACAGTCATAAAGGTTGAGTCTGTAAATTTTGGCTTTGTGAACTTCACCAGTGTTGATAGCCAGAGATGGCTTTCTGTAAAATACTGATTTAATAGACGTGTTTTTTAAAAACATCTGATATGCCCATATTCTTTAAAGTTTTGGGGCTAATGGTAATTTAATGTTATCAGGAATCCTAGGCAGTAGTCAAGACATAGGTCCCCTGATTCTAAATGTATTACTTACACCTTAGAAATGCTTAAACAATCACAATTCCACATATCTCTGCATTTTGTAGATATTGATGTTTGTGGAGATTTACAGTTATACTCTTGCGTTTTTCATTAAAATTGTATGTAAACCTGTTTTTTTAAATTTCATATACATAATTATATTCATAATTCCAAGCTTTATCATACTAAAGTTCTTTATAATTAATGTTTAAAATTTTTAAAACTGTAATTTTCATTAAAAGAATACTTGGTGATCCTGCCATAAAGGTCTGTATTTGGACACTTCAGGATATTGGGCAGCTATGCTTCATTCCTGTTTCCCAGTGCTTGTATTGTCACATGGACATCTGGTAGAAACACTTTTTCAAACATTTGACACTATTATTACCATCAGGAAACCCACTCTATTCTGAGAAATGGCATGCTGTCATTGCTTGTGTACATATATATATATAGAAAAGTGGCTGAGATAAGTAGCACTAAAGTGAAACAAAGGATGAAAAAAATAGTTGAACATTAGTATTATAATTACATTTTAAAAAGCAGTTGTTGTAATATATATTGCTTTATTAAGCTTGCCAAGAGCTTCTAGCATTCCTGATCCATCACAGCTGCTGGTCTCATTCCAGCATCCTGGTTCTGGCTATGATGCACTATCCCTGTCTGTCCACCTGCAAGGTGATTGATGTGGCCAGTCTCTGGGTGGAGACCAAACCTGATTTAAGCCAGGTAAGCCTGCAGTCTCATGCTTGTGATATTGTGTTTGTAACACATGCTCCAAGCTCCCTGTTTGTCTACTGTGCTGTTTAGATTCTCTCGTTCATGACCTTGGATCAGATATCGACTACTCTCTGAACTCTGCCTGCCTTTTGACCATGGATCTGACCCTGACTATACTAAGCCTTTCTTGCCTTGTATCTGGACTGTCTTGGAAAGACTCTGCCTGTCTGCCAACCGCAAGTACCTGTTTGCTTTGCTCAGTTTGCACCTGACCCTGACTGTAGCATTGTGTATAATCCTGAGGCAACCGAGAACACAGAAGACCACCCATGTTAGGGGTAAGCTTAAAAAAGCTAAATGCCATCTATATCTATTTTAAGGACAAAGTTGCAGGAGTAATACTCCATAGTAAAGCTGGCGATGGATAAGTAAAAGATCCTTTCAAAATGTTCTTAAAAATGCACAATTGTTCAACTTAATAAATATTAGTGGGCTCATATCAATTCTAAAAATGCAAAGATTAATGACAAAAAAAAACTAAAAAAGAACAGTCATGCTGGAATTTTTTAGTATGAGCCAATAATTTTCAAAAAGTGAGTAGCAGAATCTATTAAGAATAACACAATACATTGTAGTGTGCATGAGCATTATGTTCTTATCCTGTAATTGCCCAACAAAAAATGTACCTTTTGTGTTGTGCATGAAAGAAAATGGGGTTTATTTACTAAAACTGGAAAGTGCAAAATCTGGTGCAGCTGTGCATGATAGCCAATCAGCTTCTAACTTCAGCTTGTTCAATTAAGCTTTGACAAAAAAACTGGAAGCTGATTGGTTTCTGTGCAAAGCTGCCCCATATTTTGCACTCTCCAATTTTAGTAAATCAACCCCAATATGTTCACAAGTGAAAGAAAATGTTTCTATCAATAATGGCTTTCACACACACTCATTCAACAGATCTTTATCAGATGCAAACAAATTTTCATATGATTTTCTACTCATCTATGGCCAGCTTAAGTGTGAGGAAGGATAGGAATTTGGGTACCTTGACACTCATTCCCTAATGAAAAATGAGAAGCCAGGGAGAGATTATACCATTTATAACTGAAATAGCAGTTTTAGGTAGTCTGACCTATGCCATGTAAAATATTTTGTATTTTAGATCACTGGTTTGAAGAGATAAGGTCTGGCTAAATTTCCAGGTTTGTTTGCCAGACTGCTGCCCAGGTCATCAATATTATCTGCAAGGGTTCAGGGGTTCTTCATCTTACAATAAAATATTTGTAGTTACATAAGCATCCCTGCAACCTTTTCTCAAAATAAAGTATATTATTTGTAGGAGTGTTCCACTGCCATCCAAAGCTCCTTTGCCAATCCTACTCTTAGACACCACAGCTTTGACCCAACTACTATGACTGGGACCACTGTTTTACTGCACTGTTTACAATAGCAAGATGATTCTCATTAGTTAGGAGAGCTTTCAAACTATTTTACCTTGTATTATAGAAACATTAACTAGAATTTCTCTTTACTCTTTACTTTACAAGCATAATTACTTGGATACTTAGATCAGAGCTTCCTAAAATGGTCAATATTGACCCACAAGGGACTAGGGGACTATTTAGGAGGTCAATAAAATGTCTATGAGTCAAAAGAAGTAAATATCTAAGGGTTAACAGGTGGTCAATAAATCATGAAAGGTCGATTGGAGTCAATTAATAATTTGAGATCTCTGTAGCAGGGGCGGACTGACTATTTGGAAACTCGGGCACTGCCCGAGGGTCTGGGGTCAGTAGGGGCCCCATGAGATGCCCCTGGTACCTTTTTCATAGGCTTTTTGGAATTTGGGCAAGGACACAGGGGCCCCATGATCCCCTATTGCTCGGGGGCCCCATGAGTTGTCAGTCCGCCCCTGCTCTGTAGAGCACCATTCTAGTCCGCAACCCTGAAGACGAGGTGGCTAGCAGAGAGACCACCCAGGTTTAGATGATAAACCATCAGTGAGAGCTGCCTTCAGTTTTTTCTATCAGCTGTGTGTTGTTACTGACCTCATTTACTAGCATTATTTGTGTTGTGTGTCTGTGACGCTCCACATTTTTCTTTCTGTGAAAGAAATAAAAATGTACTCACCTTATCACTTGAGCTGTCCCCAAAAGAGTATGGCTTTACTATAAACACAGACAACAGGACCCTAAACCCCTTACTGTATATATGTCTGAGTTATTTTACACATTTTGTAACAATAAAAATTTAATGATTTTATATTTGTGTGTTTTTTGCTAGCACCTCAAAAGTCAATTTTGTATACTTAAGCAAATAAGTATTTGGCATTTTGCACAGTACAGTAGTGACTGGCTAAATAAACATGTAAGGGTATATAGCAGTGATAAGGGGGTTAATTACATATATATATATATATATATATATATATATATATATATATATTTATAAGCTAATTTACTAAAATCGGAGAGTGCAAAATCTAAAAAATGTAAGCTGATTGGTTTCTATGCAGAGCTAGACCAAATTTTGCACTCTCAAGTCAACCCCATGGTGTCAGTCCATCATCAGCCATGATCCCTGCCTAATCATCATCCCTCTGGTTGTCAGACAGTCAGATATATTGGGGTTGATTTACTAAAGGAGTAGAGAGAGCGCTCACTTAGGTTTTTAAATGTATAGGAATAGAGACTATTCTCTTAACAACCTGTTTACTGAGCTTAGTAAATAGGATGAAATCTATTTTCACTTTAACCATCCAATCTTGCTCTAGAAATGTTAAATTTCTCTGCATGTGATTGGGTATGGGGCAGCACAGTGGCTAAATGTTTAGCACTTCCGCCTGGCAGTACTAGGGTCATTGTTTCAAATCCCAGCCGCGGCACCACCTGCCTGGAGTTTGCATGTTCTCCCTGTGCCTGTGTGGGTTTCCTCCGGGTACTTCGGTTTCCTCCCACACTCTAAAGACATGCTGGTAGGTTAATTGGATCCTGTCTAAATTGGCCCTAATATGTGTATGTATGAATGTAAGTTAGGGGCCTTAGACTGTACACCCCTTGAGGGTTAGGGACTGATGTGAATGTACAATATATATGTGTAAAGTGCTGCAAAAATTGACAGCGCTATATGAGTACCTGAAATAAATAAATAAATATTCATTTTAAACACTGCCAGTAAATAGGTAATATGATCCTTTCCAAACATTCTCATTCACCACCACCTAAGATAACAATGGTATGGAAGAGCTCAATGACACTAGGAACAAAATTGATGTTTTGAGAGTGATCCTACATTCTTTTTTGCTTACTCTTACTTTGCCAATCTATTGCTAAAGATAACATGGGTGGGTGTTAGCATGCCCCACACAACTCCAGCTCCCGAAGCTCCCCATGCCAAGGTTATGTGTTTAGTTGGTCTATCAGGTATCATATGAGATTGCGTATAGTTTGTAATTTAAATTAAAAAAAATGATCTAGAGCAGTGATTTATTTGGGAACTTATGCTCAGTATGAATTAGCTCTGTCCAAGCTGAATCTCAAATTGGACTCATGTTTTCTATTTATGTACAGTCACAATGCATATGTTTACCAATAACTGCTATGTACTGTATATATACAAACACACACTATATAAATATATATATATACACATTATATACATGTATATAAAACAAATTAAAATTCACTTATTATAAGCTACATTTTTTGTATGTCATTTCCTGTAAATCATTTATGGTAAACAGGCTTAAAGGTTACAGCCATACTCTGAACTTTATCTTTCAGTTATTATATTTTTGCAAAGTATTTTGTTTAATAAAGTAAAATGTCAAAGAGTTCAGCAGCAAAGAGCTGCAGTCACTGGTAAATTAAGTTCATGTAAATTGTGATATTTATTAGACTTCAAATTATACACTCTGAAAACAGATATTTCCACCCCTGCCTAGCATTTAACTCATTTATATTTTTATTGGCTATGTGCTTAGAGAATAAGACAGAAAGCATAACCTGTGAGTTTTTTCTACAAAAATAGTTTTCCATATTAACAACTTTTAAGTAGGGGGTTGATTTTAAAAAACAATTTCAGCAAAATAAAATATCAGATTCTTTTTTTGTAAGTTGCTTTTGAGTAATAGCTTTTTACATATACTCTGCAAACACATTGAACTTGTTAAATAGATGGTTCAAAAACATTCTAAAATGACCACAATATATTCTTAATAACTGACTGTCATTCAAAGTTTATTTCTGCTTCCCCCCATTTTGGTAACAAGATCTGCCCACCAAACAGTAAGCTTATAATAACAATTGTTCTTGAGTTTTGGACACTGATGAAATATACAGTGATACCATTTTGTATAGATTTTCTCAGTTTCCTGAAGGGTTGAACACATTATTTGCTCTTTTGTTCATGTGAAATATTGATTCAATTGGTTTTACTTATTCATAAAATGCTTTGAGCAATTTCCTCACTTCTTTTTTGCCATATACATTGGCAATAGGTAGAATACATAGTACATCTATTTTTAAAATACATATTTAAATACTTTTTTCACAGAAACCTTCCCTTAGAATTTACCCCACCTCAAACTCATGTCAAACTGCTTTATACATCGGAGAAATAGCAGACCACATTTTGTGGCAAATTAGAGTAAAATATATCAAAAGCAAAAAAAAGGTTATTATGAGACCTTTATAAATTGATCCTTTGTTATACAATACAGGTATTTAAAAAAGTACAGAAATTGCAGAAAGCACATGAGGTAGAAACCTTGTGAATGCTACCTCTAGAGTGTGCACTCTTGAGACAAAAACTTCGTGTACCTAAACCCAAAAGCTAAATTTTAATATATTGCAGCTCCTTAGGTGTGGTGGCTGCATTAATTGTTCCCTTTATTTCCACAGGGTGATCCTACAAAAACACACTTTCTTTCCTAGGCTGACAATGCTCACACTACAAACTATACATATGATGGAACAATGTTTTCACCCTTGGATCACCAAGTTTGTTGGAACTAGAGAATAGCCTTGATGATAAATGCCAAGGTCTATTACTGTTAAAACATTGTATTTTTTGAACTGTATTTACAGAATTTTATGTATGTAATGAAAGTATTCAAAATATTAATTGCTTTTTTTAACCTGCTTTTATATACTGTATATTTTTACTTGTAATTAAATAGTGATTTCCATGGCATTGCAGACATTATCTGGTTTGTTAGTATGGACTAATATTCTTCGCTTTAGACCTAGGATTCTCTATATACCCCTGATGAAGAGGATAAGAATACCATCTTGAAATGTGTTGGGTGCTGTGGATGAATAATTTATGCTTCTTATACAATTTTTTATGACTCTGTATTTTGTATGTTATATTTAGGCATGATACTACAACATGCTAAAGTTTGTAATCATTGGTTGCCAGCTTTATTTTTAGTGTTCAATAATTTTATTGCTGTTTAAAGAAGGGAAACAAATGAACATACAGGTAAAAGAAGTGAGCTGAAGGTCCAAAAATGGAACATCATCTGACAAAATAGAATTACAATTATAATGTCAACAGACAGTATGTGTATTGTTTAAGGTATAGAGAGTCCATGCACTAATAGCCAAGAGAGAACCAGTAAGCTCAAATGGTAGGTAGAGAGAGGTTTTCAAATTTTGTCTGGAGTGGGGTGTCACCAATAATAAATTTGGTCTAATAGGATTGCATAGTAGTAGGAGCCAATGTGAGGTAATCCAGATCTAATTAGTATGCGATTGCCACATCTGGGGTTTCCTGACTCCCTAATAAATTGTGTGAGTTGGCACTGTAAGGACATGAAAAAGTTAGAGGGGAGGGGTATTATTAGTATTCTGAATAAGTATAGGATTCTTAGGAGTATGAGCATATTTAAAGTTGCTATTTTGACTAACCTAGATAGCCCAAAGGATCAAAGTGAGCACAGGTCTTGGGGAAGAGTTAAAAGGAAGCTTTTATAGTTCTGTTTAAAAAGTTGGGATATGGAGGATGAAAGTTGGATACCTAGGTAAGGGATGGTCTGGTCATCCCAGGTGAAGGGGAAGGTGGCCTTGATCCAAGTGCTATCATTAGGGGGTAAAATGAGGTCTAGTATTAGCAATTTAGTGGTGTTGAGTTGTAGTAGGAAATAGAGCTAAAGTTAGAAAATATAGATTAACCACTTCCCCACCACCGAAGAAGCAGAAATACTGCTACAGGGCAGCACGAGTGCGCAAAATCACGTATATATACTTCACACTCCCGCAGTTTTCATGCCCCTCTCAGATAGCGTCAGATTGCCTGTCAGTACACCAGTAATCACATTTAACCCCTTGATTGTCAGGAACACGCAAACATACACAATAAACCTGCATTGCTAATATAGTGTCTGAAAGGATCAATATCTTTGATCAGATCAGCACTATACCAGCGTTCACATTAGTATAATGTCCCCAAAAATGCAGTGATAGCGTGATCCGCCCCAGCAACTGCCAGCACCTGCGTTTAGCCCCTACGCTTACCCCTTCTCCCTCAGCAAGTGCAGTGTCAGTATGTCACTGTTACTTGATACATTGTAGACAAAACCGCAGTGTTTGTAGAATTAGTCCTGATCTCTGCTAGCACTTGCCGGTAAATTTTGATGACTCTCATATGCAGCAGAGTGCCAGTATTACTGCCGCTCTACCTTTTGGTGAACTGGTGGGCACCAGTGGCCTAGTACATCCTGGTCTTTCACATACAAGCACTGCAGTATCACTTGGTGATGTAGCGACTCCCATAAGTGTAGTACAAGCTGGTACAGTGGCGAGCACAAGTAGTGTCCTGCAGCCACCAAGAATTTGTACACAGGTCCGTAGAGCTCCTAGTGTCCTTCCAGATGTGCTTGCAAATCCCAATTGTCAGCCCACAAATTCTGCAGCACCTGTAACAGCAAATTTAACTACTCCCCTTGATTTTTGGAGCTGTTTTTCATGGAAGATCTGCATGCATTTATTGCGGATCAAAGCAATTTATATACACAACAATTTATTGCCGCCAGCCCAAATTCAAACAATGCCAGACCATTCGCATGGAAACCCTTTACGGTTTCCAAATTTAACGTTTTTTGGGGCCTAACCCTCAACATGGGCATTACTAAAAAAATTAATTGAGGTTGTATTGGTCCACAGACCCGATTCATCATGTGCCCGTGTTCTCTGCTGCCATGGCCAAGCATAGATATGAGAGTATAATGTGTTTTATGCATTTCAACGACAACACACTCTGTCATCCTCGGGGTGACCCTGAATTTGACTGGCTCCACAAAATTTGGCCCCTCGTAAATCACCTTAACCAAAAATTTGCAGATGTCTATACTCCCCTGCAAAACATCTGCATTGATGAGTCCCTCATTAATTTTTCTGGCCGCTTTGCATTCAAACAGTTTCTCCCCAGCAAGCGTGCCAGATATGGGGTGTATAAGACCTGTGAGAGGGCAACAAGCTATACATATAAGTTTCAGATTTACGAGGGAAAAGTCACATGGAGCCCCCCAGATGTCCAAACTACATAGGGAGCAGTGGAAAGATAGTTTGGGACTTGGTGTCATCCTTTTTCCACATGGGGTACCACTTATACATGAACAATTTTTATTAAAGCATGCCACTATTCAGACATTTGTACAATATTGGACTTGGCGCATGTGGTACCATGCAACCTAATTGCCGGGGCTTCCCCCAACGGCTTGTAAATACCCATCTTAGAAAGGGGGAAAAAGCCTGCTTGAGAAATGAGGATATCATTCAGCTGGAGCACCGACTTGTTTATTCTGACAGCAACAGGGTCTTGCTCTCAGAATATACATAATTAGGTGTGCACAGTGCTGTTGAATGAGATTTTTCATCTGCAGTTAAAAAAAAGGAAATATACCAAAGCATGGGGGCCTCGGGTGGCCAGTGGGTGGATGGCCCCTATGCTTTGGCATATACAGTTGTGTTCAAAATAATAGCAGTCAGACATCACTAACCTCGTAAATCACTGTTTTAGATAGAAATGATATTTCTACATGGCAAATAATTTACTAGCAGGTGTAGTAGCATAATAGAAATCTAACAGACCCAACAGTCATGACATGCTACTGCTGATTCTGAGTAATTGAATCACTAATTGAAAGGGGCATGTTCAAAATAATAGCAGTGTGGAGTTCTATTAGTGAGGTCATTCATTCTTTGAAAAACAGGTGGCAATTATTACCCTTATTTAAGGAAGGAAGGCAGCAAAGGTTGTACATACTGGTTACAGTGCATTTCTCTCTGAAATTCTGAGGAAAATGGGTCGTTCCAGACATTGTTCAGAAGAACAGCGTACCTTGATTAAAAAGTTGATATGGGGATGTTTCTCATACTACAGTGTTGGGCCTATTTATCGCTTACCAGGGATCATGGATCAGTTTGAATACATCAGAATACTTGAAGAGGTCATGTTGCCTTATGCTGAAGAGGAAATGCCCTTGAAATGGGTGTTTCAACAAGACAACAACCCCAAACACACCAGTAAACATGCAACATCTTGGTTCCAGACCAACAAGATTGACGTTATGGAGTGGCCAGCCCAATGCCTGGATCTTAATCCAATAGAAAACTTGTGGGGTGACATCAAAAATGCAGTTTCTAAGGCAAAACCAAGAAATAGAGAAGAACTGTGGAATGTAGTCTAATCATCCTGGGCTGGAATACCTGTTCACAGGTGCCAGAAGTTGGTTGACTCCATGCAACACAGATGTACAGCAGTTCTCAGAAACAGTGCTTATACAACTAAATATTAATGAAGTGATTCAAAGGAAAGCAAAATCTTCAAACATTTTTCAGTTTATATAGTGAATGTTTGAGTTTGTAAAGAAGAATACAAACACTGCTATTTTTTTGAAAAGTCTAATATTCACTTTTCTTCAATTTTAGAGGAGAACACAAATTTGATATATTTTTCTTCATGTTTTGACTTGGAAAAAAATGTGTAGTGTTCCCAATGCATTTGTGTGTATGGAAATAAAAGCTATTAGTCACATCCAAAAGAAGCCCTGCCCTACACCTATCCACCCCGTGAGGACGTCGGATGATGAAACTAGTAGGGCGGGGCTTCTTTTGGATGTGACGTCAGGACGCTCCTCGTAGACTGTCAGCTGTGATATCGTGGTGAGCGAGGCTCGTCCCTGCTTTTTTGAGGCTGTCATTGCTGGTGCCGGCTAGACACCCTGTTTGTGAGTGCATTTCTGACGTTTTAATAAACCATTTTGGTTTTAAACGTACTACACCATGATTTCCTTTTTTGATTCCCCGAACATGATCTATGGTATGGAGACGTGATGACTACCTGCTGTTAAGGCTATTCCATATTGTGCTGATTGGCTGCTTGCAGTATATTGCTCCCAGTTTGGATTACTTCTGCTGATCATCGCTCCCAGAGCAAACGCTATCTTTGCTGACTTATAATCTGGTCAGCATGGAGCTCTGGTGAGTGTACCCATTTCATTCGGTGGTGGATTTTTTTTGCACGGTGTTTATTTTATACAAGATTTCAGAACTGTTTAATTACTTTGTGATGGTGGATGGACTTTTATATAATATTTTTTTATCACGGACATCATTATTTTAAACTAATAATTTTTGTATTTTCTTATATTTAGCGCATTCTTTGATTTATTCACATTTTTACCTTTTTTTGGTTAGGAGTGCAGCTTTTGTTCTGTTTACTTTGTGGCGCTTTTTTTCTCTAGTTCTTATATTATATAACTGTATAGAACTAAAAAGGAACTGGCCTAACTGGGCACAAATGAGAGATGACTGCCAGCTATATCCCACAAAGCCTAGTAGAGTACATAAGGTGTATCCCCCCCAGGAGTATCTCCAAGGGGTTATTGACATTGAGGAGCTAAGTCCTCTTATTCAAATATAAGGCCATCTGTTCTATAGAACTGTGGTACATTGTCCATACAGCTTGCACTGCACAGTACATAATGGAAACATTAAGGCACAAAGTCCTTCCCTGAGGTTTAAAAGGGCACCTGTAAAGAAAGTGTGGTTAGAACATTTGGTCTAGGTGCAAACCAGAAGAGTAGGCAGCAATAGGGAGGTCTGCCACCGATACAACTCCTGGTGGAAGTAACATCATTCACATCTGACGGTAGACAAGGCAAGACATAAAGGGAAGGGCTCCCCTGGGGTTGCAACAAAATCAAGAAAAATAGCCTCATGACCCCAGGTCACCAGGAATCAGGATTCTCATGAGCCCTCCAGGGCAAGCATCCAGGAGCTTTGTCACGGTCCGGGAGGACAGGGCGGCTAACCCATCTGTAGAGGGTCAATGCCTCGGACACAAATTAGCCAATCTGGTACCTGGATCAGGTCAGTCTCCATGAAGGTGAAAAGGTCTGGCAGGTCCGCTGGTGATCTCAAGGTGTAGGCTGTTGGACCCTTCTGGAAAGTGACCGCCAGAGGAAATCCTCATTTGTAAGTGAGTCCCAGCTGACAAGCTTTTTCCAGAACTGGACACAGTAAGGCTTGGTGTTGTAATGTGGCTTTGGAAAGATCGGGCAGGACACCATCAAAGTCCACTGTGCCTAGTTCCCAGGCTTTTCCAAAGGATGGCCTCTTTCTGGGTGTAGTAATGTAGATGGCAAATGACATCTCTGGGCCTGTCTGGGTCTGTGGAGCGAGGGCCCAAGGCTCTGTGAACCCAATCCAGTTCCAATATAGAAGGGGGCAGTATCCAGGACCCTATGGAGAATGGCTGTAACAGTGTCATGGAGAGTATCTGGCTTCAGGGAGTACTCAGAGTCGCAAGTTGTTTCGGTGGCTCCAGTCTTTCAGGTGCTCCAGATGAAGTTGCAGTGCCACTGTGGTACTGGCCTGTTGTAGTTGGGCTGTCTTCAGTATTACAACCCTCTGTTCCAATGCAGAGGTAGAGGATTCTCTAGCTGAGATGCGGGTAGAGAGGTTTGCACATCTGTCCAGACCACTTGCAGCCCCTGGCAGTGCAAGTCCTCCAACCAGAGGGTAAGTGATTCAATATCCACCTTAGTAGGGAGGGTCTGGTTCAGTTCCCTCAGGTCACTGTCCACCCCGCAGACCGGGGAAACAACAGCTGGGGCCAGGGAGCCTGACAGTCCCAAGAATAAATGTCTGAGATCCCTGTTGGTGCTGGAGAGGATGGTTGGATCATAGTGGAGGGGGGCTTGGAGAACCCTGTGGCTCCACCATCTTGGCACCAGGGCTAGGTCTCTGGGATACCGGGAAAAAGTGATGAATCTCTGTCCCTGGTCCCAAGGACTGGGATGGTTTGTGCACAGATTTGGTCTTCCACTTCTTGGCTGATAACATGCCATCGTAGAAAGTATGAAAAGAGGTATAAGCTGTGGAGAAGCCGGGAGCTTCAAGAAGATATGTCTCTACTTGGGCATGTCCAAGCCATGCCCCCTGGATAAGTAAGGTCTTAATGGTACTTACAATTTTTGTTACCCTAAAGGGTTGTGGAATCATCTCTTATTGAATTGGGAAGAGTGAGGGAAGCTCAAGAGAATCCAAAAAGGCTTCAATAGAGGAGTCATCAGACTGGGGTGTGGAGGGCTCATCAGAAATGTTATATAGAGATGAATAGTACATAGCAAAGGAATTGGCAATATTTTGTGGGTTAGTGAGAAGAGTCTTAAAGGAAAGATGGTTTGTCTTAACTTGTCTAGCGAACAGCTTTCCCTTTTATTGCCTAAGGCACAGTTTGCTGCACTGTGAGTTGTTTTCCTATTTATATAGAAGAAGGGAAGGTAGCCTTTGTATACAGTATCTACCAATAGTGCAAATACTAAGGAGGGGGAAGGGGACATTGTGTTTTTTATTCATATTGCTTAATAGAGGTTAGTACCTCATCAATTTGCTTAGTCCCCTGGCTTTTACCAAAGGCATTTAAGTTAATAAGGATACCCCACATGTACACATTATATGTGTCTCCACAGGCATGGGGCACAAACACTGTGTTACCCAATCTCTATTAGGACAGGCGCATGGCCTGACCAGGTGGTGTCCCCTATAGTAGAGGAGGATACATTCTGGAGGATCTATTCATCAGTCATCAAAAAGTCAATGCAAGATTATTAGGTTTAAGAAGGTGAATAATAAGTAAAATTCAGTTCAGAACCGTGCTAATAGTGCCAGGCATTATAGAGGTCATTCTTATGTAGGAAGGAATTCAAGGCTTGGTGAGGTATTTGTTTACCCAAGGACATGTCCATGAATGGGTCTCCAACTGTATTGAATTTGCCTCCAATAATGAGACAACCTTTCCTGTGGGTAGAGCGTAGATGAAGTAGGTGCTTACAGAATCTCAATTGCTTAGAATTTGGAGTTTAGACATTTACTAGGGTATAGGTCACTTGACCGATGTCACAAAGAAGTATAAGGTATTGGCCTTGAGGATATGCTATCTCATTGTGGCTAGTGAATTGGAGAGTATTGTGTACTGCAGTCAGGAAACCATGTTTCTTCTTTTCTCTCGATGCAAGGAAAAGTTGTTTAAAATGTTTGAATATAAGTGGAGGGGTCTTTGAGATAGTAAAGTGTTTCTTGAACAAAAAAGAATGTCCCCTTGCAGTTTACAGGATTCTTTCATTAGTGCAGTGTTTTTGTACGGGCTGTTTAGGCCTTTGGCATTGAGAGAGAGGATTTTGAAGAAAGTCATCAGTAGGATAAGATGATGAACGCTACTGTGGGCTTGAGTAGAAGATGAGACTGAGTGTTATATTCACACTCCTATGATCAGCTACAGTCACCACGGGAGGAGTCCAAGTCCAAAGGGGGAGCAAACCAGAGAAGTATTTAATGGTCAGGATCTAGGTGCTCAAATTCTGCCAAAGGGTTTGGTGAAAGAGAAAGTTATATTTTGTAGGATCTTGTGACTGGAGACTTATGGTAAAAGAGATCAAAGCAGAGCAAAAAAAGGCTTGGCTAGAACATGAGAACTATGAACAGTGACTACTGCTAGAAACTGTGGGGGAGGTATAACAATCCAGAATAATACAGTGCAAATCTGTAAAGAAGAAAAGTTAGTAACAAGGCACTCATATAAAACTAGCCACAGTCACCCAGTGTTAGTGAATCAGAGCTGGGAGTAAAACAGCTTCAGGTATCTTGGTAGGACCATTCCATCTCCATGTGGCTTGAAACAGGCACCAGATCATCTGCAGGTAGAATACACCATTCTTTCTGGAGGCACAGACCCCCTTCCAGAGTATGCATGGTGAAGGTTTTTTCTTATACCAATAACTTTGTTGAGAAGCCCCATTTGTAGGTAATCTTGTGATTCTGAAGTGCTTTTTTAATGGTGGCAACCTGTTTACAGTTTTTCATAGTAAGTTTAGAGAGCTCTGTGAGTAGTTTAACAGTGGTAAATGGTTCAGGTAGTCTGGTGGCACATTTCGCTACAATCAGCACCCTTTGACATGGAAGAAATTAATTTGGGCCAAAACATCTCTAGATATGGATGCTGTCTATGGCCAATTTGAGGTCCATGAATTCTGGCATTAAGGCATGAATTAGCTGTTGGAGAATTAGGACCAGATCAGTTTTCAGGGATACTGCAGAATTTAATTTTATTTCTGTGTGACTGATCTTCTAGCTCAGCTAACTTTAATTTCAGTTGTTGCAGTTCAGTATAATGATCATGATGTGCATCAACAAGGTCATTGTGTGCAGTAAATAGATCAGCCATTTTAGTCTTAATGTAATGAAGACACTGATCATAGCCCTGCACAGCCTCAGAGAGAGAGGAGACCATGGTAAAGAAATCAGAATGGAGCGTCTGCCTCAGGGAAATGAGCATAATCTTTATGCTTTGTTTTGAGATGGGCTGATCAGAAGCCGGAAAAGACTCAACCGCTGAATGTTGCTGTGCATCAGAGAGAGAGATCAAAGGCTGTCATGTTAAACACTATGTGAACCAGTTCATCTTTCCTAGACCTTGATTTAGCTAGGCTTGATGCTGTGGGTAAGCAGGGTGGAGAGGACTCCCTATTAGCTGCTGTAGCAGAAGAGGCTGTAGAGAGCTGTGTAGATCCAGGGCTGTAAGGAGAGGAGGTATGCAGCGTGGAACCTCAGCGTGAGCCACCATTGCCATCTTGGCTGCATCCTGAACCTGCCACTGTGAGGAAGTCTGTCAGCTTTTGTGGATGCCTCTTTATGTCACTATAAGGCCGTTAGTTAGCTGAGGACTGAGCAGAGCTGGAAGCCTAAGCCGCAAAGGCAACCCACACCCCCTGCCAGCTCTATTTTATTGTGGAATTTTAATGATATTGTATATTTGTATAGTAACATTTTGGTATACTTTTTCAAAATATTAGTGGGTCACTGTCTATAATAGTCCCATGGGGAGATGTATTCCTTTTTCATATCAGAAAATATGAACACAACCCCTTATTGTATACCCATCCACGGTATATGTAAGCATATATATCTAAGCATATAGAATACCTTAAACTTATGAGGAAGGATTACCGATACCACCCATTGGATATATACCAGTCCATATGATTGTATGACACACAAAATATTGCAGTTGTTGGTTGGAAGGGGCTACAATCTCTCGATTCGTTTTGCCGATGTGCTTCCTCAGGAGAGGGGTGTTAAAAAAAATGCTGAAGAAATTCTGCTGGGGAGGTTTCCTTACAGAGTGTGGATGACAGATAGTGATGGGCTGCATGTTAGAGTCGAACGTATGTACGACTTGAACATAAGCTGTTTGTGTATTTGTTGAACACAAAAACGGTATGGGCATTCGGCAGGCTGTTTGCCCACCACGCCCCACAATACACTGTGCCATGACAGTGCATTGTGATTGGCCAGAGGTCAGGTGCAATGCTTTGGCCAATCACAGGGCATGATGATGGCACAAGGGGGTGGGGTCATCCCACCCCTTGTGGCGTCAGCACCCTATTTAAGGACTGTCATTGCGTCGCAGCTGTCAGATGTTGGGAGCTAGCGTCGAGGGTGGAGCATTTTTTTTTTCATGACGGAGGTGGTGACGGGCATCGTATTTGTCATTGGATCTACTTCGGGGGACATTATTTTTGTTTTTAATAAAGAACTTGTCAAAGATTGTCAAAGAGAGGTTCTTTACACTACACTTTTTTCGTGAATGGGTAGTGATACCATGTACCACATACTCATTCACATGGGGCAGGAGCTGGGGGCCCCCTTGTTAAAGGGGGATTCCAAATTCTGATAAGTCCCAGCACCCGCAGACCCCCACAACCACCAGCCAAAGAACCCCCCCCCCCCATGTTGAGGGCATGTGGCCTGGTATAAAACATAAATATAATAAATGCTGCACTGCAAATACGTTAAATAAATAAATCAAAAGTGTGATGAAATGAAATAGAACATATCTATATCATAAACAATCATAAATATTTCTTCACTCTCCCGATCATCATCCTATTATAGGTGAGCATAGACAAACCACACATGTGAAGGGAATCAGGAAAAGCACTGAAACAAAGAGGGCTATAATCTCAGACCTCCAACCCCCTTAAAAGGACCGGTCCCCATTTCTGGCTTGAAGTTGTATTAAAGCATAAAAGTTGTCTGACCACTTATATATGGTTGATGATCTGGAGAGTGAAGGAATCTTTTCCTATTTGGTATTTCAAAGTGCAATTTAATTGCTCTGAGGTGAGAGTTCTATGAGCACTGACGTGACACCGACTGCATGTTTCATAGCACTTTATCTGAGGCTGTTGGTTTATGAGCACATGAAGAAGCTTTACAAGCTGTGAAGAATTGTATTATTTGAATTACCACTGATTATTTCACATATATGGAGTTGCTTTATGGACATTTTATTCTTTCATTTTGTTTATGATATAGATATGTTCTATTTCACTTCACGCTTTTGATTTATTTATTTAATGTATTTTCAGTGCAGCATTTATTTTATTTTTGTGTTATGTTTTTGTTGTGGGAAAACAATTTAATGCTAGCAGCAGCCTCCCATTTTCACAATTATATTTATTTATTTTTGTAAATTTTGGTGTGGGGGGTTCCCCTCAAAATCCATACCAGGCCCAAAGGGCTTGGTATGGATGGGAGGGGGAACTCATGCATTTTTGTTTTTTAATTGTCGGGCAATGCCAACAATTCTTTTGACATTCAGTTGTCAGCAGGGAACCCCACTCACAGCTGAAACATAAATGAATGTTTCACTACTAAAATACTGTGTGACTTAATAATATAACTCATGCAGTATTTTAGGGCATACTCAGACGCAGTAAGATACCGCTCAGTAAATTGTCCTTGTTTGAAGTTTGAAATTCTCAGTAGGTTCGAATGTTCAACCATGAACCGAACAGGGGGGTGTTCAGCCCATCACTAGTGACAGACACTGCAAATGAGCAGTGAGGAGACAAAAAGACAAAGAGATTCCAAATCTCTAAACTATTCCTTACCGTGAACTCAAAATTTCATCACATGTATGTTTATACTGCATAGTCAGAGTGAGGTGTTCCACTGGTTCTTGCCCAAAAATCCTTGACACGTAAGGCAGAAATCCACTGACCATCAAAGCGTGCACTACCAAGGAAATAGCGAAATAAATGTATGTGTATAATTTCTTGGAGTAGTAGGCACCTAAAAAATCCCTTTATTCTTTCTAGCTGCCAGTCCAGACAGCCATTTGTCCTACAGTGTTTATCTAATGTATGCTATCTGAAATTTGTGTCAACAGTTGGGCTTGTCAGCAGAACCAACAGTGTCAACTGTTGTCTACACTGTTTACAAAATATCATCTACAAATCATCAAAGTGGATGCATTAAACACTATAATAGTAAAGTATGAAATATTATCCTTTAAAAAAATTAGGGCACCATAGGCTCTAAATATGGATCTAAACACTAATACTTTAAAATATGTACACAGATCATCAATTAAAATTGTAAAAAATATTTACAAAGTTGACTGTTTTTCTGCATCGATTTACAGTACAAAATTTGAGTATTTTTTTTTACCAAAAATACTTTTTAAAGATATAGTTCTTCATATACAATGATGCCTTTTTCTTTATGAATGTGAATTTGATACTTATTGTCTTAGAGCTAAATGATAATATAATATGAAATATATGTATCGTTTTAATTTTGCCCTGCTCTTATCAGTCACTGCTCTCTGAAGAAGCAAAATGCAAATATTGTTACTCCTTTCTCCTGATCCCATATGAAGCATATAAGCTCAACAATAGCACACTTTGCTCAGTTACACATGAGATAAAAAACATGAGACTGAGGCATTCACATTTCCTTTTCCTTTATTCTTAAAACAAGATGACAGGCAACCGATATTGTACCATATTTAAAATATAAATTGCAATATTTTTATATTTGGAACCACTGAGCCATAAGAAATGTCTCATCCTATTACTGTTATTTGACTAAATTAATTGGTCCTACGGTGTTGAAAGGATACATGACAAACATTCATATTCTCTTTTACTCTTTATAAATGTCACATGATATATTACATATTCTCCTACTGTTAAATCTACTGATTTATGACGCTCTGTGTTACAATGACTAAACTTCATTAACTTCAGACTGTAGGATCCAGTCCAGATCCAGTTCCTTACTAGTTGCTTTTGAAAAATAAATGAACAGTTCACATGAACCAAAGGTTGAACTGGAACATGCTGATTTACCTACTGTAGTAACTACATACTTTTATTGCTTCTTTCATTTTTTTTTCCTGATTGTCTCTTGATGGGCTCTCAGACTGCTTTGTAACCCTCCTAAGCTATTGTATTCCCACTAAGGAAATAAAAAAAAATCACACCTACAGTATCATAAAAAACACAAACATTTTAACCACTTGCACTACGGAAGTTTTACTCCCCTCCATGACCAGGCCATTTTTTGCTATACAGTGCTGCGCTACTTTAACTGACAATTACACTGATATGCAAAACCATGTACGCAAATTAATTTTATATTTTTTTTTTCACATAAATAGAGCTTTCTTTCGGTGGTATTGATCACCACTGGGGTTTTTTCGTGCTATAAAAGAAAAAAGACCAAAAATTAAACAAAGCACTTTTTTTGCTTTTTGCTATAATACATATCCAAAAAAAAAAAATGTATTCATAAATTTAGGTCAAAATGTATTCTGCTACATGTCTTTGGTAAAAAAAAATTCCCAATAAGTGTATATTAATTAGTTTGCTTAAAAATTATACTGTAGCTTCTACAAATAATGGTATAGATACTGGAATTTGTTTTTTTTAATACTAGTAGTGGCAGCGATCAGCGACTTATAGCAGGACTGTGACTGCCACTAACTGACACTGGGTGGGAATTGCTTAACTGCCACTGACATCTCTAGTGACACTAATACAGTGATCAGTGCTAATAAAAAGCACTGTTACTGTACTAATTTCACTGGGCAGGAAGGGGTTAACATCTAGGGTGATCAAAGGGTTAACTGTGTGCCAGGGAGTGTTTTTACTGTTTACTGAGTTGTGTTTTACTAGGGGATGTGATAGTTTGCTGTTTACATTCTCCTCCTACTCCTAACTGACTGATCCCTGGCTGGCAGGTACAAATCCTTCTCCTCACGTTGGCTGTGTGTCAGGAGAAACAGAGCCAATCACAATAACAGCCTTCATTGTTTACATTACATAATGGCTGTGATGGGACACAGCCATCATGTGATCAGATGTTATAAGGTCATTTATATGCAGTGGCTGGGTGGGACAAGCGCTGTCTGAGTGAATGTACACGTTTGTCCCTCAGAACGTGGATGCGCAGCCACATAGCCACTCAGCTGTGCGCTCCTGGGTCCCTTGGACACAACACATCCTCGATTAGCAGATGGGCTCTGTGACTGAACCATCTAATCACATTATGGCTGAACCCTATAACAGCCATCATGTAATGTAAACAATGCAGGCTGTTATTGTGATCGGCAATGTTTCTCCTCACACGTAGCCAGTGTGAGGAAAAGGATTTGTACGTGCCAGCCAGGGATCAGTGAGTTATACAGCATTCTTACTGCTTTTAACACATTGATTACCCAGCCAGTGTTTCAAGTGTGCACCAATATTTGTCACAGTCTCCCATCAACATCTGCAACATCAGTAACAGTGTACTAATGTCCAATCAACATCTGTAACATTGTACCTGTGTCCAATCAACATTTGTCACAGTGTACTAGTATCCAATCAGCATCTGTCAGAGTGTACCAGTGAACAACATCTGCAATAGTGTCCCATTGCAACATCAATATCTATCGGTGTCCATAGTGGACCATTAACATCTGTCAGTGTCTATAGTGGACCGCCAACATCTGTCAGTGTCTGTAGTGGACCACCAACATCTGTCAGTGTCAGTGATCATAAACTTCTGGTATAGTGTTGTAGTGCACAATCATCATCTGTCATACTATCAGCAGTGTAGCATCAACATCTGCCATAGTATCAGCAGTGCAGCAATAAACATCCAAAAACACCATGTCTACAAAATACACCACCGAGGAAGCATTCCAGTTACTCAATATGACGAATGAAGATAGTGGGGAACTGTCTCTGTCAGATTCAGTTTCTGAGTATGAGCCAGTTGAAAGCAGTGGGTCAGTATCAGATTCTGAGGAGGAAATAGTCCCAGCAAAGTGATTCAGATGATCTGAGGAGGAGGAGCAGGCAACCACCAGTAGCACTGTAAATCCTGGTGCAGTGATGAGCACAAGCAGCACAACAATCCCAGATGATAGGCCAGGTACTAGTAGAGGAGTGTCCCATCCATGACAAGAAGTAGGGCCCTTACTAGCCTCCCAGACTTGCTTTTAAATCCCATATGTCTGCCCCCTAATTTGGCAGAACCTACAATCCCCCCTTTTACAGTGTAGCCAGGCCCTTAGAATCAGAAAATGTGACCCCAATATATTTATTTTATTTATTTTTCTGATGATGATTTGCTGAATTACATTGTGGAGCAAAGTAATTTGCATGTCAACCAATACATTGCCAACAATCTCAATTCATTGTATGCCCTCCCATTTGTGTGGAAAGCTGTCACCATAGAGGAATTTAACGTTTTTCTTGCACTTACATTAAGTATGGGACTGACAAAAAAAGTTCATGCCTACTGGTCCTATATATCACATACCAGTCTATTTCTGTATGCCCAGAACAAGCTACAAGATGATAATGAGCTTTTTACACTTCAGCGATAATACCCATTGCCTTCCTCAAAATCATCCTATGACAAGCTGTTAAAAATTCAGCCACAAATTATTTTTTTTTCCCCACAAGTTTTCAGAAATGTTTACTCCCTACAAAAGTATTTGTGTGGATGAGTCCCTCCTCCATTGGAATTCTGGACATTAAATAGTGCATCGCCAGTAAACGGGCCAAACATGGAGTAAACTTTTATAAGATTTGAAACAGGGCCATGGGATATACATATACAGTAATTCCAATATATATGGGGGAAAGTACAGTCAGCTACTTATTTCAGTTAGCCCTGTACAATTCTTATGTCATCTTTTGTAAGTACACATAAAGATCCCTATCCTACCTAAAATGCCAAGAGAATATTGTTACAGCCCTTCTCTATCCAGATGGCCATGCCCACTTGCAATTTCACTCTGATTAAGTGACCATACTTTATTAAAGACATTTCCTGAATATTCTCCCTCTTACCCAAACAGGTTGCAAACCTCAAAGAAAATGTGTTTGTTCCAGTAACAGAATTTGCTGTGACACCCAATACTACCGTCCCATTGTCCCTTCCAGCCAAGCCTTTGTAGTGGAGAGTGCTTCTGGATCTATCATACATCACTATAAAGATATTTTTCTAATGTCCACTACCTGCTATTTCCCTGTATGACCATGCCTCTGCCTGCTGCCTGAACTGACCCTAGACTGTTTATCAACAATGCCTTGCTGTCTGAACTATCAACTACATTTCTGCATTCTATGCTTTTTGCTCACCTCCTAAACTGATCTTTTGCCCTGCCACTGTATTAGTGGGATTGAAGATAAAACCGGGGTCTCACACATGTGAGTGGCTCCAGAGTAGTTTTTCTGAGTAGAGAAAACAAAGTTTTTGGTTTTCTCCAGGTTTTGTAATTCCTGGATTAGGGTCTGGAGACCAGAGGCTTTGAAGAGATTTTGGGTGGGTATAACCCTCTACCCCTGTGTCCAGGTCTTACCTAAGCCTTATCTTTCTGCCTACTGCCATCTGACCCTGGCCAAACATGCCTCTGCCTGGAACCCTGCAGTGTTTATGGAATATGTTCCTGCTTGCTTCCTGCATGTCAGTCTGCTGCCTGTACTGTATTGATCATGTTCCTGCTTGCTTCCGTGACCAATCTTTTGTACTGACCATGCGAGACACTAGTACATCGTATCCTCTGCTGACATCTGCACTGCTAAAACCACAAGTGGGTGTTTGTTTTCTAAAATGTGGTCATTTGTGGGTGCGTCCATTGTCCTGCTGTTCCAGAGCCTTTAAGAATTTGATAGGTAGTCAGGAAATTCTTGCTATGTCCATACTGTGTGTTTGAAATATCTTATAAATTGATAACTTTGTGTAAAAATATAAATTTTCATTTTCTTTTCACATTTTCTAAAAAGCTGAACAAATGATATGTTCAAAAGACACATTCAGCCTCATAGAGTATACATTGGGGTGTTTGCTTTCTAAAATGTGTGGATGTTTCCAATGTCCTGGTGCTCCAGGGCCTTGAAAATTGTGATAGGTAGTCAGGAAATTGGATGTGTAATTTATGTCCCTAGAACACCTGAAGGTGCTACTTGGTTGTTGTGCCTCTGTGGCTAAGCTGCGAAAAAGTCTCACACATGTGGTATCGCCATACTATATGAGTATGAATAGCAGAATGTATTTTGGGGTGTAATTGCAAGTATACCTATGCCGTGTGAGAGAAATAACGTGTTAACCACTTGTCCTCCAGAAGATTTACCCCTTTTCCGGACCAGGCCATTTTTTGCGATTCTACACTGCTTTACTTTAACTGACAATTACGCGGGCACGCAAAACTGTACCCACTTAAATTTTTTTTTTCCCACAAATGGAGCTTTTTTTTGGTGGTATTTGATCACCTCTGTGGTTTTTACTTGTGCTATAAACAAAAAAGACTAATAATTTTGAAAAAATAAAACAATATTTTGTATTTTCTGCTATAAAACATATCCAATAAAACATTTTTATCAAATTTCTTTATAAATTTAGGCAAAAATGTATTCTGCTACATATTTTTGGTTAAAAAAATCCAAATAATTGTATATTGATTAGATATAGCAAAACAAGCTGTGGCACATATACTGGAATTTTGTTTTTATACTGGTAATGGCCGCGATCAGCGACTGTGATATTGTGTCGGACATTTTTACACTATCCGACACTAACTGACACTTTGTGGGAACCACTGACACTAATACAATGATCAGTGCTAAAAATATACACTAATCACTGTACTAATGACACTGGTTGGGAAGGGGTTAACATTTAGGGTGATAAAAGGGTTAAGTGTGTACCTAGCTATGTGCTTGGTGTACACTAGGTGGTGCTTTTACTATGGGAAGTGATAGATTATGTTTTTAGCTCTGCAGAGATACACGATTCATGACTCCTCCCTGTCACAACAGAACTGGATCTATGTAAACATAGATACAGCTCTGTTCTTTCTCCCCGACTAACAATCTGTAGGTGCAAATCTTATCGATCAGTTTGTGCTGTGACACAGCAGAAGTGATCCACACTCACGCTCCCATGTGATGAAAGTGCAAACTCATGTATATATACACACACACAGGTAATTTTGCACAGGAATGCTGCCCTGTAGCAGTAAAACCACTATAGGGTGGATGTTAAGTGGTTATGACAATTTTGTGGGAAACAAAAAAAAGGAATTTTATTTAATTTCTTTGTTTAAAAAAAATTGTAGGAAAAAATTACAACTTCAAAAAACTCACCATGCTCCTTACTAAATACCTTGGACTGTCTACTTTCCAAAGAGGGGTCATTTAGGGGGTATTTGTACTATCCTGGCATGTTAGGGCCTCATGAAATGATATAGGCAGTCAGTTCATCAGGTGTGATCAGTTTTTAATGATACATATCATAGCTGGTAGACTCTATAACTTTCACACAGAGCAAATAATATACAGCTGTGCTCAAAAGTTTGCATACCCTTGGAGAATTAGTAATATACAGTACCATTTTTAAAGGAAGCATGAGTGAGCAGACAAGACACATTTCTTTTATTTCTAATGGGATTCTTATTTAACTGTAGGTAATCACAGAATGGCACAGTCAAAAAACAAAACATGGCAACAAGTAAACAAATGAAATGACCCCCTGTTCAAAAGTCTGCATGTCCTTAGTTCTTAATACTGTGTATTGCCCCCTTTAGCATCAATTACAGCATGCGGTCTTTTGTAATAGTTGTCTATGATGCCGTAAATTCTTGCAGGTGGTATAGCTGCCCATTTGTCTTGGCAAAATGCCTCCAGGTAATGCAAAGTCTTTGGTTGTCCTGCATGAACCACATGTTTGGGATCTCCCCAGAGTGGCTCGATGATATTAAGGTCAGGAGACTGTAATAAGATAAAAATTATGCAGCGCTAGAATCAATGGAATGAATACATAAATAAATAGTATCAGTGGGGTGATAAAAATAATAAAAACTATGACATAGCTAAAATTGCCAATAGCTGATTAGGTAGCAACCCACAATAAAATAGTAATAGAAGCAATAGGATGGTTATGCCAATACACATAATATGCATAAAGAGAAAATGTCCCACTAAAGTGCAGAATATTTCTAATAAGACTCAGTTTCTCAGAAATTAATTATAAAAGGTTACAGAGTAGTTGAATCCAAATGCGTATCTGTATGGTCCCAGTGTGAGAAAATAATATTTTGGTGACATGCGATAAATAGTAAGATTGCACACTCACCAGAAGCGCAATCTTAATGAGTATTAATCATGTGAATCAGCCAGAGGTCTCCTCTCTAGTAGGGTACAGCCTGGTGCAGGAATCACCTCATCTGTGGGCCTGGGCGCTTTAAGGGTTAGCTGTAATAGGGTCTGGTCACAAAAGGCTCCCTCCTCTCGTTTGGAAAAAACACCTGGGGTCCTAGGGGGTTTAAATGCTCGGTGTAGAGCAGAAAATTTAGATACCCATAGTGTAGTATTTCTTCAAGATTTATTGGGTAAGTATCCAAATGTATAAAAGCATATACACACGTGGTAAGTAAAGGTATCCTTGGATGTAAAAATTACATGCAGCTTAAAAGCTGCTTAGTACACTGACCAGCTGTTTGGAAAGATGGCCGCTGGACCTCCGTGATCCGGGGGCGTGACGTCACGGAATAGCAAGGCTCCTCCTTAACGCGTTTCGTATCAGAATACTTTCTCAAAAGGGGTGTTGCCGTAGCTACCGGACATCATGTATTTCCTTTTATAGATCCAGAGTGGGCGCGCAAATCAGCTGGCAATATCTTGCTGGAGACCCACACATACTGCGCATGCGCAAGTAGCGCGAACTCCATATTCTTGTGGATCTCATCTGGCCGGAGATTCACACAAAACGCACATGCGCGGGCAGCGCAGTCACCATTTTCTTATGGATCTTCATGCACGCAGATCAAGACAGCAGGGAAGCCTGTAGAAAAATGTAAAACGATATCAATCAATTTGGAATCAAGAGAGGAACCTTTGTCTTAGAAAGTGTATATAAGAGAAATATACAGGTTTTTTATTTATTTATTTATTTTATAGGTTATAAAACCTATAAACATAAAATAAAAACAATAAATAAATAAATAAAACTGACAAAGAAACATTACAATTTCCTTCTAAATACCAATGTTGCTTATAGGGTTGAAGTGGTGTAAACAAAGGAATTTAAATGCTCCGGTTTTACTAAACAGTGTGTTGAAAGCTTGAATGAGGAAAGGAAAAAAGGAGGAAATGGACACACACTTAGGTTATAAACTAAAATGGCAACTCCACACCCTTTTTTGTGCCTTCTGTTTTTCTGTGGCATTCCCCTTTTCTATGACTTGGATCACATATTTGATTTATACTAGATATCAGTCAAACCTATCGAGAACTGGCTCTGAATCACATAGCAATAAGACTGTGAAGGCCGGAGCCTGAGAGAGGGTGCTGTGAAAATGTGCTGGGAAATTCATTTTTTTAATATATAAAAAAAACCTTAAGTTGGGCTTTTTTATTTAACCTACCCCTAAACTTTAGCATTCAATATGTAAACTGTCAGATGGAAGGAATCTGGCAGTGCCATCTCCTCACCTAAGCACCCATGTCATCGGCACACCCGGGATCAGCATGGTGGGTACCACCAGGTAGAGAGTAGGGAATATAGCAAGCATTTGTTTACTGTCCTCCCCTTCCTCTTACTTGGAAGCAAAGTGTAAAATGTCACTTCCTGGTCTCCGAGTCACTTTTCCAAGCCAGTATGATTGAGGAAGAAACTGAGGAATGAGATCTAAATTCCATCAGCTTTATTGGAGGATAGGTATCCCCTGGTCTGATCAAAGACAGCTTGTCACCAAAAAATCTTCACATAGAATTTTGTGTCCCCCACGTGAAAAAAAAAGTCAAGTGAAAAAAAGTTACAATTGTAAAAACATAAAGTTTATGAAAGCACCTAAATTAACCTCACAAAGATGTTTTGAGTCTCCCACCCCCATATACACATATATACAAAAGTAAATGCAAGCATAGATGGTGCCTACAAAAAATGTCAGGGGCGTGGCAACTGTAAAACAAAATGGCCGCATCCTCACCTTATTTGGCCATCCCACTGACACCTACCTCTCCGCATCAGCCCCCTCCATCAACGGAGGATGTTCTGCAAATGAAACAGAATCTGTCGGCTTATTTCACGCATACGGAAGTAGCATACAACAAAATGGCGACAGTGCTCATAGGCTACACAGTAATGGTGATGGCTCAACTCTCTGCTAATGTAGTAGCTGGCCCATCAGCACAGTCCTCTTCTCAGCACTCGGGGACACCATTCAACACCAGCTTTGTTTCGTCCACTCCATCCACCAAGGATGATAGCACCAGCCTGATCACTATGAGCACATGGAGGATTCAGGGTCCCATGATGAGCCACTAGCTGACTTTCCTACTATCAATTTTTCTATCCTTGATACCAAAATGAAAGAAATGCTGGTCTCACTCCATGTGTCATTGCACACGGATATTGCTATTTCTCTAAACCAGACTCGGGATAATATAGAGACCTGGGAGATAGGATGGATCTTGTGGAGACAAAAAAGGAAGAATTAGAGGACAGATCTCGCCAGAACAATCTCAAAATCTGAGAGGTGCCTGAATGTGTCCCTTTGGAGCAACTACCTGCCTATATCCAAGAGATGTTCTGCACCATCTTCCTCAATACATCTCCTACTGAATTGTTGTTGGTGGATAGAATCCACCATCTCCCGAAACCATCCCTTCTGCCTGATAATGTCCCAAGGAATGTTATCTTCAGGGTGCACTTTTTCCACAAAGTAACAAGTTCAGGCACCCTTCAGACACCCTGACTCTGTGCCTCCACCTGGCTTGAAAGTGTTCCCAGACCTTTCCCATTACACTTTGCAGCTATATAAGAACATGCTCACTAAGTGTCAGGGATCCCCTCGGTCCCCGCCGCGATGGTCCCGGCGCAGTGTGCCGCCCTGTGCAGGGACTCAAGCATTAGGTCCGGGCCGGCCGCGGCGTTTGAGTTCGCGCATGCGCGGTAGAAGCCGCGGCCGCCCGCTGGGCACCAATGGCAGCGCAGGGCGGGATATTTAAATGGCCCTGAGCTGTCATTCAGTGCCTTCTGGTCTTACCTGTATCCTGTATCTGCGAACCTGTGAATTGTAAGTTGCTGACCCGGATTGTGCTTTGACCTTGCTGTATTTCTCCTGCCCTGACCCTTGCTTCACCTGACCTCTCTCTTGAATGCCCCCTATTGGATCTGACCTGCTGTTGCTGACCTGGCGTGTGACCCGACTATTCTCTGCCCGCTGCCTTGTACCGTACCGTCCTCCCTGTTACCGACCCGGCTTGTCTGACCCCGCACCTGCTCAGCCATCCATCCATCCATCCGTCCATCCCTCCCAGTGGGGTCTCCTGACCTCCTCATATCAGGCTCTTCCCCGCAGGAGCCCTCGGCGAATACCACTACCACTAACGGGTTTGCCCAGTAGTCACGACCTGGTCTCGGGGGGCTCCAAGTCCATCCCCACCATCAGGGGCCCTGGTGAACAAGCACCCTGGGACTTAGACTCCGTGCTCTGGAAACGCCTATTTAGTGGAGTGCTAGTGGTACCGCCGGGTGGTCCCTTACACTAAGGCACTCCATAACCACAAAATCCTGTTCAAGTGGAAATACCCAAACAGTCTTGATTACTTGCAAGGGTACAGCTGTTAACGTTTCTACATTGGATGAAGGCCCTTCAATTTCTCAGGCAACAAGGTATCCTTCCTGAATCTTTCTCCCCTAATCATATGCATTCCTCACCTACCCCTCTATTTGCGGAATGGCAAGTTGTCTCCTATAAGAAGAAAGTCAAGAAAACATCTGGGGATGGCCACCTAACACTACTGATGCTCCTACTTGATCCGCCTGACTGGTAAGAGCATGGGCATCATAGCTCAAATACCCCTCATTCAACAATATGCACATCTATATGCACCTGAATCATTAATAGATCCTTTTTTTATGCTGATTTTCTTAGTTTACGTTATACCTCTTAGACTTTTTGCTCTTCTTGTATTTCAATGTACACTATTAGCAGCATATTGATTTCTGAAGGGATCTGCTTCCTGAGGATGACAAGTTCAGCATGCATGGACATTTCCTTGAGTAGGGAGAGCTCCTCTTCCAAAGGCTCCACTACTGTTTACCCACAATTCTTTTGGCCTCCATAATGGGTTTTAAAATTGCATCCTTGAATGTGCACGGATTAAACCATCCAGCCAAATGCTCTTCTCTTTGGAGGAAAGCATGCACCTTGAAGAGATTTGTTATTTTGGTATGCTGTATTGACTCTCCGCCCTATAGTATAGTTAATGTTTATGCCCCCAGTCATCCAGTCTGCTTCTTCAAGAAAGTTTATATGAGGGCTGTTCAAGTTAAACTGTGACATTTGAGTTTATATAATAAAAGACCAAATTTCAAAGAGTGTAAACTGCATTTATTTTTCAGCATACTTTCCTGCTGCATTTATATACTTATCCCAGCATTTTACTAATGCCTGGATAGCTTCGGCATAGAAAAATTTGTCAGTATGCCTGAACTATTCTAGGACAGCTTGCTTCACTTTGTCGTCATTGTGTTCACCGTTCCCACAGAAAGAAAGGTTAGTCTTTTGTGCAATTTCACGACAGGTTATACATCAATTATCCAGGATCAGGCATTCCACATGCTGAATTTTCACAGGAATGACTGCTGTGGGCTAGGAACCACCATGGCCAGTATAGTCACTGATGGACGTACTGGCTTCTTTGAAACATTTACACCATTCAAATGTCTTACTGCGACTGAGTGTCTCATCACCGTACTGTGCTTGAAGTCTTCTGCAGATATCCATGGGATTTACGCCTTCATTAACAAGAAACTTCATCACCACACGCTGTGCTATGTATGTAAGAACACTGTTATTTGTCATCTTGATTAATGGTCTCTGGATTGGCCCACAACATGTGCTTCCTATCAGCAATAGGACACACTTGCCACTTATTACTATGTGTAGTACCGCCACGCTAGCATCCCTTTTTATACCTGTAAAATTAAAAGTACCGGTTTGACTTAAATGCCCCTCGTAAGAATCGGATATCGTATGTACTCTCCAGCACCTCAGGATATGCACAGCCAAAAGGGAAGCCAAGGGTACCAGGACAGCGACAACCAAAGGAAATGCTTCAGGGGTGCAGCCCTCCTCAGACGGGGAAATCAGCCACTGGATAGAGAGAAAACAGGTGGCGCACACACCTAGTGCATTATCCAAGGTTTATTGTAGGAGTGAAAGAATAATAAAAACATACTCACAGACGAAGCATGTATCTAAAAAGCATAGAAAAATGACAATGGCCACAACGGCAGGCAAGGTGTTCACACTGTCAGTGCGGTCAAATGGCATCAACAGCAAGACTCTTACTTTCCATTCATCATACATCAGCATCAGAGGTTGGTCATTAGCTCTGAGGAAAGGGATTCGTCCCCGAAATGCGTCAGCAATTTGACCGCACTGACAGTGAGAACACCTTGCCTGCCGTTGTGGCCATTGTCATTTTTCTATGCTTTTTAGATACATGCTTCATCTGTGAGTATGTTTTTATTATTCTTTCACTCCTACAATAAACCTTGGATAATGCACTAGGTGTGTGCGCCCCTCGTAAAAAGGTTTCAGAAGTCAAAGAATGTTCTCTGGGGACTTTAATTGTATTATGGACTCTCACCTGGACTCCACCACTCATACCGAAACCTTTTCTGCACTTCTTGCAAAGATTCTTCCAGCAGAGCTTACCTTCTTTTCTGCACGGCATGCCACTTACTAGAACTGACATGTTTTTTGTAGTTAAACGCTTACTACAAAGGATATCCTCCTCCTCGATACATGATATAATGTGGTCTAACCACACTAATATCTCTCCGATGACCGAGGTTAACGGGCACTGTCTCTCTACGCATCTTTGGCATTGGAATTCTCATCTCCTACACTCACCCATATACAAACCTATTCTCTAGCAGCTTCTGACCGAATTTCTTGCTAAAAACCAAACCAAACAACATCTGTTAATTACTCTTTTACTCTCTGGATTGCCCAGAAGGCATATATGAGAAGAAGCTTTTTCCAATTGAGTGCAAGTGACAAATGTCTCAAAAACCAATAAATTAGTGACACTTTGCATAAAACACACAATTTAGAGACCCAAAACAAAACCTTCCCTTAGCAAACAAAACGCAACTGCCCTCGCAGAGCTCCACCATAACCTGCATAGACTACTACTTGACCTTTATGATAGACATACATGGGCTTTCAAACTTAATTTTTATGCTTCTGGCAATAGGGCAGGAAAACTCCTAACCAGAAGAATAGCAATCCAAAGAGCCAAAACTAGAATCCCTTTTCTTTATCATCCAACTGATAAACATAATATATTCAACCTACAGGAAATTGATGACTCTTGCCAGCTACTTTAGCTCCTTATCTAAGATGCAAGATAATTTTGGATCCATTCTTCAACTCTCACAATCAGCTGTAGTAGACTTTCTAGCTAAACTAAAACTATCCTCATTAACTCCCACCAACTTTAAGACAAACCTTTGATAGACAAAATTGCTAAGAAAACTACTAGCTTGAAACAACTTAATTTGTCTTGGTCTGTGAGGTTATTTTAAAATGAAGCTGCTGCCCCAAATTTTGTATGTATTTTGAGCTCTTCCAACCCCCTTACCAACAAAATACTTAATGGCACTTACTAAACTTTACAAACATTTTCTTTGGAATGGTAAAAATGCTAGATTGCCACAATCCACCATTCGTATAGGTGAGCTGTAGGAGATGGTTTCATAGATCTTGCAGATATCTTTACAGCAATTAATTTAGACCAACTTAAAAGTTGGTTTCACCCGATCCTTGATGTGCCTTGGATGGACCATGAACCAACATTAGCCCTTGGGGGAAACCTACATCATTGTCTGATACCTGACATGGCAACCTTGGGTACTGCAAACCCTACCACCCACAATTCTCTCTTCTCTTTCTGTTTGGAGAGTATTATTAGCTACTTTCCATATATCTGTGTTGTCTTTCCCAGTCTCTCTTTTGGAGCTAGTTATACCATACTTTGTAGTCAAACCATGGGTTGAAAAGGGCATTATAAGGTTTTTGGATCTATATGCTGATACCAGGCTGGGAAACACTAATGAGAGAATTTCGTTTTTCATCCAAGGAGATGTTTAAATACCGGCAGATCTCACATGTCCTATATACTCTGCCTACAGAGCTTAACCGGTATCCCAAGAGTTTTTGAAATTGTCTAAAAATATAATTTCTTACTTTTACAATATTTTAAAGATAAATTAAACTTCTTAAGCATTCACCCACTCTCCAATGGGAAACAAATTGTCAACACAATTTTTCATAACTCAATGGAGAATGGCCATCATGTCCTTATATAAAGCCTCTAGTTGTATAGATAATTGGGAGCGGTCAATAATGGTATTATACTCCTTACTGATCTAAAAAGAGAAATCAAGTATCTAGCTGCTCGTCCCCAGTATACATACAAACAGAAACAACCCCCTATGGGACTTTAATGTAGCGGACATACCATTACATAAATGTTTATAACACTCTTTTTTTACTTATACACTTTATTATGTAAAATGGATAACAAAAAATACATCATAATTTAAAAAACACAATAGCTCTGATAACTGTTCCAGGGATGTGTTCTCTTTGTAAAATTGTAACAACACAACATTCCCCATAATTACAACAATATAGCATTCCCAGAAAAAACTCAGACGCATTTTGATCACTCCATTTTTAGATCTTCTTCAGGGGTTTGGAGCAACAGGAATCTAAAAAGATTAGGCAGTTAAGGTTGATCAGACAGTCATAAAAGTACTGGAATTCAAGATGTAACTGCATGGTCCAGGTTTCCATGGTGTGATCAGGAGGGCAAGAGTGGTCAGATACCCATCTCGTGATACTGGCAGTAAAGAGGGAAAGCCAAATTGCCCTCCATATCTGGGGTGGAGCTGATGGATACAGTGAACTAGAAAATACCTTGTTCTATGGTAGATATACCAAAAATTCCAATAGTTAAGGGGTTATATCCCATGGCCTCATCAATGTCTAAGGAAAAAATAAGGGTAGGTCCAAACTCCTAAATAATTGTTCCACAAAATCTCCCTCCACACTTCCACCAAACTATTCAGTATCACAAGAAGGACAACCTCTAACAAAGGAAGCCTATTTTTGCAGAACTACGGCAACTGCAGCTCAAACTGAGGCTAAGATGGCAACCTCCTTGGCTATAAAGCATAGAAGTGCTTAGTTCTGCTTTAACACTAGCCTTAAAGAATTGATAAACCCAAAAATAAAAATATAATTTTTTGAAGCTTACTAGTCATTTGATGAAATAGCTGCATTAGTTAAAGTGTCATTAAACCCACAACTTAAAGTGGTTCTAAAGCCTAGATATTTTTAACCTTAAAACAATTCTAAAGGTTCCTTCTTTATTTTTGAAAATAACAAACATGTTATACTTACCTACTGTGTGCAGTGGTTTTGCACAGAGCAGCCTGGATCCTCCTCTTCTCAGGTGTCCCGCAAGCTCACCTGGCCCCTCACTTCTGTCAGGTGCCCCTACAGCAAGCGGCTTGCTATGGGGGAATCTGCTGCTCCATGTGTTCATTCACACATGGAGCCATGACTTGGCCCTGCCCCCTCTCTCTCCTGTAGGCTGATTGGCTGTAATTGACAGCAGCAGGAGTCAATGGCTCCCGCTTGCTGTCTCAGCCAATGAGCAAGCAGAGAACCGGTACAGCCAAGGCTGTTGTTCACATAGCTGAATCGCGATGAGGCTCAGGTGAGTATTGCGGGGGCTGGGGGCACTGCTGCACACAGACGTTTTTTACCTTCAGAATGCATAGAATGCATGAAGGTAAAGAACCTGGAGTCTTTACAACCACTTTAACCACTTGAGCTCCTGAGGATTTACCCCCCTTAATGACCAGGCCTCTTTTTGCTACTCGGCGCTGCACTAATTCAACTGATAATTGCGCGATCATGCAATGCTGCACCCAAACAAAATTTACGTCCTTTTTTTCCCACAAATAGAGCTTTCTTTTGGTGTAATTTGATCACCTGTGCGCTTTTTATTTTTCACGCTATAAACAAAAAAAGGCCAAAAATTTTGAAGAAAAACAATACTTTTTACTTTCAGCTATAAAAAATATATAGTAAACTCAAAGTTGGTTATAAATTTAGGCCAAAATGTATTCTGCTACATGTTTTTGGTAAAAAAAATCCCAATAAGTGTATATTGATTGCTTTGTGTGGAAGTTATAGCGTCTACAAACTATGGTATAAATACTGCAATTTACGCCATTTTTCTGCTATACAGCGCTGCGCTAGTTTAACGGACAATTGCGCGGTCACGCAATACAGTACATAAATGAAATTTACATCCTTTTTTTCCCCACAAACTGAGCTTTCTTTTGGTGGTATTTGATAGCCTGTGCGGTTTTTATTTTTTGCGCTATAAAAAAAAGGCTGACAATTTTGAGGAAAAAAAAACAATATTTTGGACTTTTTGCTATAAAACATGTCCAGTAAAAAAAATGCAAAAATCAAATTTAGTCATAAATTTCTGCCGAAATGCATTCTGCGACATGTCTTTGCTAAAAAAAAAAAACCCAATATGTGTAAATTAATTGGTTTACGTGAAAGTTATAGCGTTTACAAATGGCAGGAAAGATACTGGGATTTTTAATTTTTATTTATACTAATAATGGCGGCGATCAGCGACTTATGGCGGCAATCAGCGACATATGGCGGCGACCAGCGACTTATGGCGGGACTGCGGGACTGCAGCGGACATTTTGACACTGGGGGGGGAACTGACTTGGGGTCACTGACATCCCCAGTGACACCAATACAGTGATCAGTGAAAAAAAACCACTGAAACTGTACTAATGTCACTGGGGAGGAAGGGGTTAACATTTTTAGAATTTGCTGTGTAAGGGGAGTGTTTTACTAGGGGGCGGGGGTGTGTACTGGACAGGGGGAGGGAGGGGGGAGCTGATAGAGGGAGAGAAACTCTTCTCTCCTTCTGCAGCTTGTCGGCGAACTGTCACAGAGCAGGGCTGTGTGTAAACAATGCAGCCCTGCTCTGTGTCAGTGATCACCGCTCATCGCGGGAAAACAGCCGGTAAAAACCGGCCGTGACCCGGCGGCGTAGACCTGCTGCTGACACCTGCAGGACAGGTAGGGTGGGCGCGCACCTCGCGCGCGCCCCCTACCTGTTTTGAAGGCAGCCGTTTTAAAACGTGCTTTTGCCTACGAGCGCCGCCCTGCCGCCGTTTCTATGCGGTGGCTGGGCGGCAAGTGGTTAACCCTTTCGCTGCCAGGTCCATATGCCGTACATACCTGACAGCACGGTGCTGTATACACATTCCCGATGGCCTATTATGGCCTTGCTGACCTCAGGAAGTTTGGTTACTTTGGTTAAAGCTGATATGATTGAATCTGTGGATTTTTATCCTAGGAAAATTGCTGAAATTTGTGTACATGGGGATACTCAAGAGTATCCTATAAGAATGTTAATATTTGAAACTGACCTAGGTACTGTGACTCATCTGGTTTGAATTGTACCCCACTCAGTGCATAATGCCATAATTGGTAGGGATTTCCTTACGTTTTGGGAATTTTGGGAATGTACAGACTCTGTCACAGTGGTGGAATCAGAGACGGAGCCAGAACCCTTCACTGGCCTATACAATTTGGCTTTAGAGTGCCCCTCTCAGGGATACCCTGGTTTTCCTGTCTCTGTTATGGCAGCAAAACTGGAGGAGACTGAGGAAGTCCCTACAGCCAGTGAGAGTGGACAGCCTTACATACTGTTCATTACAATACATTAAAATTTGCTGATCTTAATACACATAAGGAAAACTTTGATACTAAGCAAAGAACCTACCTTTGCCAGGGCCTGCAAAAATGTGGAAATTATTATTGATGTACCTGTCAAACCACGGGATAGGCTCTGTTTTCCTTATTTCAGTAGCAACAAGGATTTATTGAATTGAGTGTATAAAAATAATGATGAAGTTATTGAACAGTTGTTGGTCCCTAAGCCATACAGAAGGGTGGTTCTGGAACTTGCCCATGGATACTTGTTGGGATGTCATTTGGATGTTGAAGAAAACACTGAAACTGTGTTGCACAGGTTTTACTGGCCTGAGGTACAGAAAGATGTCGAGAATGTCAAAAAACTTTGAGAGGATTTCCATGGACCTTGCAGCAGTGGTCCACTGCTCAAGTCTGCCCAGGAAATCAGCATATTCTTGTGATTATGAACAAGGAGCCAAGGAGCTGTTCATGGTGTTCAATTATGTTGGGGTCTCTAAAGAGGTCCTTACAGACCAGGGCACCATATTAATTTCATGAGTAACTAAAGAGTTGTTCAAATTGTTTAAGGTGACATAGTTGTGAACTCCTGTGTACCACCCTAAAACAGATTGCTTGGTTGACCAATTAAAGAGTATGTTGGAAAAGGTTGACAAGGATGGGAAAACTGGGACTTTTTACTTTGATACTTGATGTTTGCTATCAGGGAGGTTTCCCAGTCCTCTACAGAGTACTCCCTATTCGAGTTGCTCTACGGGAAACACTCTCAGGGACTAATAGATATAGCCAAGGAAACCTGGAAGGGAGAGCAGAGACACCACAAAAGTGATGTATAGTTCAGATGCAGGACAGCATTGCAGCAATGATGCCCATTTAAAAGAACACTTAGTTCAGACCTAAGAAGCCCAATATAGAATATACAACAGGGAGGCCCAACTCCGCATTTTCTCACCTGATGACAAGGTCCTGGTATTGGTTCCCAGTGTTGAAAGCAAGTTTGTGGCTAAGTGGCAGGGTCCCTTTGAAGTAGTTGAAAGAGCTGGGGAGGTGAATTACAAAGTATATCAACCAGGTAAAAGAAAGCCTGAGCAGATATACTATGTAAACCTGTTAAAGCCCTGGAAGGATAGAGTGACACTAACTACAGAGTCTGTCCCTATAATGCCTGGGAGTACTAAGTCCCCTGTGGTCCCTGAAGTTACAATTCCAGAGACACCGAAAAAACAGGAAGCTAGAGAATTCCTGCTAAGGAACAGATAAAAATTTTCAGTTACTGTCAGTAAAAATATCACTGACAAAGTCAAGTGGATGTTGGAGCTAAACATCATTGAGGAGTCCAATAGTGACTGGTCTAGTCCCATCATTTTAGTCCCAAAACCAAACGGTACTTGGAGGCTTTGTAATGACTTCAGAAAGCTTAATTCCGTTATAAAATTTGACACCTACCCTATGCCCAGGGTAGATGAGCTCTTAGACAGACATCAGAAGGCCCACTATCTGACCGTTTTGAACTTGACCGAAGGATATTGGCAAAACCCCCTGACTGAAAGTTCCAAATAAAAGACTGCATTTGTGACCCCAGAGAGTTTGTTTCAATATCCATTCACCATGCTTCACAGTAGGGATGGTGTTCTTGGGATGCAACTCATCCTTCTTTTTCCTCCAAACACGACGAGTGAAATTTAGACCAAAAAGTTCTACTTTGGTCTCATATGACCACATGACTTTCTCCCATGCCTCCTCTGGATCATCCAGATGGTCCTTGGCAAACTTCAGATGGGCCTGGACATGTGATGAATTGAGCAGGGGAACCTTCCGTGCAATGCATAATTTGAAACCATGACAGCGTAGTGTTCTACCGACAGTGACTTTTGAAACTGTGATCCCAGCTCTCTTCATGTCATTGACCAGTTCCTCCCTTGTAGTTCTGGGCTGATTCCACACCTTTCTTATCATCAGAGATACCCCTTGCGGTGAGATCTTGTATGGAACCCCAGTCTGAGGGAGGCTGACAGTCTTCTTTAGCCTCTTCCATTTTCTAACAATTGCTCCAACAGTTGATCTATTTTCACCAAGCTGCTTGGCAATTGCCCCGTAGCCCTTTCCAGCCTTGTGGAAGTCCACAGTTTTGTCTCTGGTGTCTTTTGACAGCTCTTTGGTCTTGCCCATGGTAGTAGTTGGCGTCTGATTGACTGTGGGGTGGACAGGTGTCTTTAAAGAGCTCAGACAGGTGCTACTAAGTTAGAATAATGAGTGGAGTAGAGGTGGACTTTTTAAAGGCACAGTAACAGGTCACTGAGAGCCAGAATTCTTGCTGTTTCTTAGGTGTTCAAATACTTATGTTCAGCAGCGCAAGACAAATAAATTCTTTAACCATTTCAATACTGGGCAATTTTACACCTTCCTGCCCAGGCCATTTTTCACGTTTCAGCGCTCTCACACTTTGAATGACAATTGCGTGGTCATACAACATTGTACCCAAGCTAAAATTTTATCATTTTCTTCACACAACTAGAGCTTTCTTTTGGTGGTATTTAATCACCGCTGGGTTTTCTTTTTTGCTAAATTAACAAAAAAAGACCAAAATTTCTGAAAAAAAAACACATTTTTCTTTGTTTCTGTTATAAAAGTTTACAAATAAATAATTGTTCTTCATAAATTTAGGCCAAGATGTATTCTACTACATGTCTTTGGTGAAAATAACCCATATTAGGACGTATTATTTAGTTTGTAGGAAAGTTACAGAGTTCACAAACTATGGTATAGATCTGAAAATTGATCAATCCTGAAGTACTGACAGCCAATCTAATTTCTTGAGGTCCAAGAATGTCAGAATAGTAAAGATATCCCCCAAATGACCCCTTTTTGCAGAGTAGACAGTCCGACGTACTTCATAAGAGGAATGGCGAGTTTTTTGAAGTTGTATTTTTTTTGTCATAATTTTTCGGAAAATGAAAAAATGAAAAAAATTATTTTCACTATTTTTTTTTTTACATACTGTCACCAGTGCAGTACAGCGTCATCATATAACTGGTATGGTGGTGAACAGGGACGCTGACTGGTGGCAGTATGGAAAAAAAAATATATATATATTTTTTTTATTATTATTTTTAATTTTTTATTACATTTTTTTATTTTTTTTTAAGATTTTTTTTTCATATTTTACTATGACCAAAGTAGTACAATGTTACCATAGTAACATTGTACTACTTTGGGGAAGTGATCAATTTTTTTTTTACACAATTTGCTTATAGCAAAGAATTACCGGAATGACATCGATTCATTCAGGGGTTTTTTTTTGTGCTTAGCTGTGATTTGGCCACAGCTAATCACATGACATGTGCATGTGACCTGCTGTGACCATTCATAGCTAGGCACTAGTATACAATGGATGGCATGAATAAAGCCATCCATTGTATACAACTGTCATGTGACCTGCTGTGATTGGTCACAGCAGGTCACATGGTACCGGCAACGGGGGCCGGTACTCAGATCTGTCATCGGCCGTGTCCGAGGTACACGGCCGGTGACAGATCGCGCCGCTGCATGGCTCTGCAACCGCGTGAACTGCGCATGTGCAGGAGGACGCCAAATGGCGTACACCCCAGAAAGCTAAACCATTTTTGCGCCAGCCAAATGGCTATAGGCCGGGCGGCTAATGGTTAAAAATCATACAATGTGATTTCCTAAATTCTGTCTCTCAGAGTGGGAATGCACCTACAATTTGAATTTCAGACCCCTCCATGATTTCTAAGTGGGGGAACTTGCAAAATCGTAGGGTGTTCAAATACTTCTGTTCCTCACTGTAGGTAGGCTATTGGTAACAACACAGAATTCTGTTTACGCTATACTCCAGCAAAGTTGGCTTGTTTTCATGATTTAACTGTTCTCCTCACTGTGGGATTTACACCCTCATTATAGTTTGTTTCTTGCTACAGTTGCAAGAAAAAGTATGTGAACCCCTTGGGATTACGTGGAGTTTTGCATGAATTGGGCATAAAATGTGCTCTGAACGTCATCTAAGTCAGAACACAGTCTGCTGAACATAATACTACACAAACATTAGATGTTGCCATGGTTTAATTGCACATAACATGTAAACATTCACAGTGCAGGGAGGAAAAAGTATGTGAACCTTTGGACTTAATAACTGGTTGACCCTCTTTTGGCAGCAATGACCTCAACCAAACGTTTCCTGTAGTTGCAGATCAGACTTGCACAACGATCTGGAGTAATTTTGGACCACTCCTCTTCACAAAACTGTTTCAGTGTAGCAATATTCTTGGGATGTCTGGTGTGAATAGCTCTCTTAAGGTCATGCCACAGCATTTCAATCGGGTTGAGGTCAGGACTCTGACTGGGCCACTCCAGAAGGCATATTCTGTGCTGTTGCAGCCATTGTTTTGTTGAATTACTTGTATGCTTTGGGTCATTGTCCTGTTGCATCACCCATCCTCTGTGGACCTTCAGTTGGCGGACAGATGGTCACACGTTTTCCTGCAAAATGTCTTGATAAACTCTGGAATTCATTTTCCCATCAATGACAACAATCCGTCCAGGCCCTGAGGCAGCAAAGCAGCCCCAAACCATGATGCTCCCTCCGCCATGTTTTACAGTGGGGATGAGGTTTTGATGTTGGTGTGCTGAGCCTTTTTTTCTCCACACATAGTGTTGTGTGTTCTTCCCAAACAACTCAATCTTGGTTTCATCTGTCCACAGTATATTTTGCCAGTAGTGCTGTGGAACATCCAGGTGCTCTTTTGCAAACTTCAAACGTGCTGCAATATTCTTTTTGGACAGCAATGGCTTCCTCCGTGGTGTCCTCCCATGTACTCCATTCTTGTTTAATGTTTTCCTTATTGTAGATGTGTCAACAAAAATGTTAGCATGTGCCAGAGATTTCTGTAGGTCTTTAGCTGACACTCTGGGATTCTTCTTTACCTCATGCAGCAATCTGCGCTGTGCTCTTGCAGTCATTTTTACAGGACGACCACGCCTAGGGAGAGTAGCAACAGTGCTAAACTTTCTCCATTTGTAGACAGTCTGTCTTACCGTGGACACATGAACATCAAGGCTTTTGGAGATACTTTTGTAACCCTTTCCAGCTTCATGCAAGTCAACAATTCTTGATCGCAGGTCTTCTGAGAGCTCTTTTCTGAGAGGCATGGTTCTCATCAGACAGTGCTTCTTGAAACCAGTAAACCCAAAACAGGTGTGTGTTTTTTAGGGCAGGACAGCTGTCAGCAACACATCCAATATCATCACACTGATTGGAGTCAAGGTTGGCTTACTCCTGGCTCCAATTAGCTCTGGGAGAAGTCATTAAGCTAGGGCCTCACATAATTTTTCCTCCCTGCACTGTGAATGATTACATGTTATGTGCAATTAAACCATGGCAACATCTAATGTTTGTGTAGTATTATGTTCAGCAGACCGTGTTCTTCTATTGTTGTGACTTAGATGACGTTCAGAGCACATTTTATGCCCAATTCATGCAAAACTCCACGTAATCCCAAGGGGTTCACATACTTTTTCTTGCAACTGTATATTCTACCTTCTTAAATGGCCTCCTCCAGTCACCTGAATAGGGCGGAATAAGACACCCTCTGATTGAAGGCTCAAATGGTCATTTGTATTATGTTGCTTCTCCCTTCATCCTCTGCTACTCGAACAGAAGCCTGTTGCCTCCCTCCTTAATACTAATGTATGTTTGTACTATTAGATTTCTGTATTTCTGTGAACCATTGTTCATTTAAACTGAATAAAGTCCTTGAAAGAATATAAATAACAAATTATCCTAATAGTGTTGTGCTGCTAGCAAATGAAAAATGCATGTGCATAACAATGAAACAGTTGATAAATCAATGACTCAAATTCATAACTATACAAAAAATTCAAATATGTGCTCATAAAGTGCTAAATCTACAGTCCATACCCAAGAGAGAAGTCATGTGCAGATATGGCAGCCCAAATAGTCCCACAGATGAACAAACTCTTCACTGCTTGTGTGCACCAGCAGTCACAAACTGCTTACCAGATTCTGGCCTACACATTACAGGGAAAGACATGGATGGATGAAGACTTCATAGTATGTCAAACGGAACTCCGACTCACACCGACAACAGCACTCCACCATATGATAAGCAAGAGGGAGATCTCTCATGGTGTAGTATTAAAATCTTATTATAAAATAAGAAAGCTACTCACAAGTATGAATGATAAAAAAGCATGTCAGTAACAGTATATTCCAATCAAAACCTCGGCAGCCATGATGATGTCACCGCTGTAGCGCTGGCCAACGTGTTTCATCTTATGGGTCAATGGGTCAACAGAGTATAGCTGTGATAGTACACAGTACACGGTATAAAAAAAAGCACAGCTCAGAGGAACTACTAGAGGGTGCTTCCACTTGCCGGCACCAAAATCAAATTTAAAACCTGATGGCCACGTTGTTGAAGCCCAAAAATCAGAAAGGCTCTAAAAATAGATTACAGAGGATGACAAAAGAAAATAAAATAAATAACAAAATATATATTAAAGAAAATTACCCCATATAGTACAAATACAATATTGATAGCAAAGAAGATGGTAGCACCACCTAGAGGTTATGAAAAAAATACCACCAAAAATTTGAAATTATGCTCAATGCTGATGGCGTGGAGAGGGCAGCATCACCTAGAAGTTACTACAAAAATGCTACCATAAAAACAAAAGTAAAATTAAATTTAGAATTAAACTAAAAATGACAATACAAATTAGTATTAAAGAATAAAATAAAAAAACATAATATAAAAAATAAAGACAAAAAAATTATACAAAAATATAAAGACAAAACAAAAAGAAGGAATAAAGGAAAAGACTATAGGAAATTACAATAGTGAGACATCAAAATAAGTCAAACTGACCCAAACTGTTGTTGATAAAACATTTGATGTTCCACTCTACATTGAGCCCCAAGGGACAATAATGATTAGGTTTGTAGATCCAGCGGGTTTTTTCACCTAGAAATCTCACAAACCCTGTTACTACTCCTCTAGTGTGGTATAAAACTCTCTATACCTACCAATTTCAAACAGGATGGCCCCCTACGGTGTTTAATAGCAACATTTTTTGATAAACTATGGTGGTGAAAAACACTTTTGGATGTTGGTGAGAAGTTATCCTCACCCTTTTGGTCCCCCCTACATATTGCAGATTAAAAGAACATTGCAAAAGATAAATAACATTCTTAGTGGAGCAAGTACTAAAACCTTAAATATTATAACTAGGACTGGTAACAGTGGACTGAAATTTCCTAGCCTTAACTGTGTTAGTTTCGCAGCTTTTACACACTGAAAACCTGCGACAAGGGTAAAAACCTTGCAAATCTCCAAAGAAAGAAGGAAGAACTTGTTTATCAATAAAGTTAGGTGCTTCCAGATGTCTAAGGGTAAATGCCTTTTTAATTATAACTTTAGGATCATTAGGCAATATAGGAACTAACATTGGATCATTTTTAAAAATTGCCCAATGCTTTTCCAGAAGTCTCTTAATAAAATGATGCTGATTAGAATATGTCTTGCAGAAGGACCATTCAAATGCGGAAGTATTTTCTTCTCTACTTTTTGGCATCAACAGGCTTTTTCTGTCGAAAGAAGCTACCTGCTGTATAGTGTCATCTAAATTTTGAGCAGAGTAACCCTCATCAATTAAACATTGTTTGATAACTGCGGCCTGTGTCATAAATTCATCCAACTGAGAACAATTACATTGAAGTCTAAGAAATTGATATTTTGGGACACCCTTGAACCATGAGTGGTGATGGCAACTCTGCAATGGAATGTAACCAATTCTATCTGTCTTTTTAAAAAAGGTTTTTGTAACAAGACTATTCCCTTCTCGTTGAATGGTCAAATCTAAGAAATTAATTTCAAGGGGACTAAACTCCTAAATCCATTTAATGCCTACAGTAGTTCATTTGAATCGAGATCAATCAAGAATTGATGAAGCTCAGACTCAGTGCCCCCCCCCCCCCCCCCCATATCATCAGGGCTTCATCTATGTAGTGACGCCAAAAAAGGACCTCCTAATGGGAAATCCCATAAACAATATTCCCCTCCCAGTGGGCCATAAACAGGTTGGCCACACTTGGAGCAAGCTTGGCACCCGTCTTGACCCCCCGTTTTTTTCAGGTAGAATTGGCCACCATCCTGAAAGTAGTTACGGTACATGCAAAAATCCAACATCTCTAAAACAAACCCTTTTTTTAAGTCGAAAAGTGTATTGGCCTTATCCAAAAAGTGTTTTACCAAATGCATAGCTCTATCATGGGGTATAATGGTATAGAGAGAAGACACATCTGCGGTTACCAACAGACAATTAGTATCAATCTGGGGAGTATCAAACTGCTTAACGCGTTAATTGTATCCTGAGTATCCTTCAAATAAGCTGGAGTGTCAACAACTAAGGGTTGAATAAAAAAATATAAGTTTTCCTGTTTTTGAGATGACTGACTCAATTCTATTAACTATCAATCATCCAGGAAGACGAACTAATGATTTAATGAACCTTCAGTGGATAATAAATCACTGGAACCCTAGGAGTAACAGGCAACAGAAAACTTTCTCCTTTCTATTCAAGACACCATCCCAATATCCTTTCTTAACCAGCGATTCAAGACAACTTTTCTCTATTTAAAATTTGGTAGGTAGATTCATCAAACAAGAGTTTAGTCATCTTCTGTTGATAATCAGACTTGTCCAGTAATACAATTCTGCCCCCCATGTCAGTGACATGGATAACAAGCTTGTTCCTTTCACACAAAGATTGCACACTTTGCTGCATAGAAAAAGCAGATCAGTTGTTAATTTTAAATGTCTCCAGATCATTAACATCATATCACTGAATACAGTAATACTTTATTTAACCAGGAGGGTTAAATAAAGAAACATACGATAAACCCATATGTTTAATTCCACTTGGATCAGTAACAGTTTCCTTAGTAGTTACTCAAATAGATTACCTAAATAGATTACCCAGATAATATCTTTTATTACTCAATTTCCAAACAAATTTATGGATATCAACAAACGTTGCAAATTTGTTGAACTTCCTAGAAGGGGCAAACCTCAAACCTTTATTCAATAATCTCATCTCCAGCCTTGATAAATTAACAGAACATAAATTAAAAATTTCTTCTGTTTCCTAATATTTCCTCCTTTTTGCTCCTGCTTCTCTTTCCACCCCTGTACCCTCTCCTCTCTTTAGCTTTCCGTTTGGGCATGGGCCCCCCTCTAAAAAAGAAGAGGGTGGTGGATTATTAGGTGTGGAATTGTATACATATCCTCTCTGAGGCATATAATGTGGATCTCTAGAATGTCCTTCATCTCCTCTTGTCCTTTCATGAGGAGGTGCTCGATGTCTATAATCAGGAGTATACACCTCAGGCGTAGGAGGTGCAAACCATTTATATAAAAGGAGGGGACTGTCATATGAGCAAGACCTCTCTCTCACATAGGATACTTTTCTTTCTCTCCCAATTATACAAAGGGAGAGGACTGTCATAAGAGGGAGACCAATCTCTCACATAAGACACTTTTCTTTCTCTAGGGGGCCCTTACCCCTCAGAACGTGGGCAACATCATTTGATCTGTACTTTCCACCGTTAGTAGTACATTCCCCCTTACCCTTATTAAGAGGGTTATAGGGAACCACATATGGTCTAGAATGATTAGGTTGTGCACCATAAGTAGATAAGTTAGAGGCATCGGCATTGGCCTCTCACCCCCCCCTTATATTTACCTGAGCCCTCATTCAATCCAGTGCTGTGCAAGTCTGCAGCTCTTCTCTTCCCTCACGTCTGGGTATCACAGGCTTTGCTGAGATTTATGGAGCCATTGACTCCCACTGCTGTCAATCAAAGCCAGTGATGAGAGAGTGGGGGGCGGGGTCAAGAGAGCCTGAATGAGTGCCCTCATGGGAAGCCATTTTCCATAGGGAGCACTTGGTGGAGAGGAGGAACCAGAGGACCCAAAAGCAGGAGGTTCGTGGCCATTTTGTGCAATTCTATTGCACACAGCAGGTATGTAAGTATAGACATGTTTGCTAAAACAAATTTTCATTTACAACCATTTTAGTTAAATGTGTTTGCATGTGCTATTAGATCAGATATGTGCTGCCTAAATCATTATCACATTCCTTTATTATAGAGTAACAAAAACCTGGTTTATTTGCTGCTCAGGGGTAATCCGGGCGCACAGCAGAGGGCAGTTCAGGCAGGCAAGGGGTAATCCAGGCACACAGCAGAGGGGCAGTTGAGGCAAAGAGAGTCCGGGCACAGCAGAGGGCAGTTCAGGCAGGTGAGGGGTAATTCGGGCACACAGCAAAGGCAGGCTTGCAGGGACACTCAGCAGCAGGCAGGCTGGAAGGGACACTCAGCAGCAGGCAGGCTATTCAGGGTCTGGCAGGGTCACTCAGCAGAAGGCAGGCTTTTCAGGGTCTGGCAGGGTCACTCAGCAGAAGGCAGGCTTTTCAGGGTCTGGCAGGGTCTTAGCTGTGGAGTCTGGACGCAACTCAGACCTCCCACAGCACTCTGGGATGAACAGATGACTAACAGCCTGCTTGGGTCCTGCTCCGGTCTTTTATCGCATCCTGGTTGCCACGGCAATGGCCAGCCCGGCGTCGGGTTTCTGGGGCAACAAACCCCACCCCCTCACTCCGGCCACACACAGAGAACGCGGCCTTTGTCTCTGGCGGACGCAGACCACGGGAACTTCGGGGCCGCGTTGTGCCCACCAAGACAAGGGGAGAGGGGCGCACGGAGACACCCAGGTGGCCTGCACATGGGGAATCCACGTGCAGGCACTGCGGGGTGGCAGACTCCTCGGCTCCCGCCTGAGGAGAGGTGCAAACCTCACTGCAGGGGGCAGATCCCTGGCGCCCAGCACACCACTTTGTGTGGGCTATGTGCAGGCGTAGGGACATGTAATGGGGAAGGGAGGGGGAAGCGAGGGGGGACAGTGACAGCCCAATTGCCTAGGCTATCGGACCGGAAGTGGGAGCGGGTACCTGTCAAATTCAGGTACCCACTCCCCCCCCGCTCCCCAAAGGTGCCAATCCTTAATGGGGAGCGGGGGAGCAGTCCTTAAAGCAGAACTTCCCCTTTTGGGTTGAGCTTCGCTTTAAGACTCACCTTGTGTACCTGTGTCAGTGTTTTGTCTGCTTGTCAAGGTCCTACATTTTACCAGAGACTGTGTAGCTTCATGTACTGGCATCCATCTTGGGTTTCTGCAGAGCATGGTGGGAGTCTTTTATGCCTTCAGGTCTCTGAGGTCCATCCCCCAGAGGGGTGTGGCTGAGTACATATAAGCCTGTGATCCGCACATGCTCTTTGCACTTGTGTCTTGTGTCTTTGTCTTGCTACAGCTCTGTGTATACTCTCGTGACTCTTCTGGTATCTGACTCGGCTTGTGCCTAGACCATTCTCTGTGTTTTCCTTCGATCTGACCTTCCGTTGCTGAACCCGGCCCGTGACCTGTGATTCTCTGTCTATTGTTCTGTACTGTTTTGTCCCATTGTTGTCGACCCGGCCTGCCTGACTACGCTATTGTCATTCTCACCAGCTACACGCTATTGGCGGCGGCCATTACCGCAGCCGGGGTGTCTTGGGGGCCGCGACCTGGTTCCTGGCTGCGTCAAGTCCATCCCCACCATCAGGGGCCCTGGTGAAGGGCAGCCTGGGACTTAGACTCCGTGCCCTGAGGGACTTCGGTCTGTTGGTGGTGGTTGTCGTCAGTCAGTGCGTTACCCTGCCACTAGGCCTACCTGTCCGTTCCACAGCCCTGCCCTGACACTGCTCCTGCCCTGTGCCTAGTTTTGCTTTTCTACTGCCAGACCCTGTTTCCATTTATTCTGATCCTGACTCTGACCCAGACCCTGATCTTGCTCCTGCCCTGCATCCTGTACCCTGCTGCCTCTTTCTGCTCTCTTTGTACCTGATCCCAGTCCAAGTTCTCCCTTCCCATCTCCCAGCATCTCTAGTTTTCCCCTGCCTTTGTGTGTTCCTCATTTTGTACATAGTGTTTATAGTTAATTTGTCAGGCTTTTTATTCTGTTAGGTTGCTAGTTAGGCATTGTGACGATTGTGCGTAATAGAGACATGGACGCTGTACGTGATAGCGATCTTGTTAGGCCTCAGCCATTTTGTCTCTCCTCTCCTCCCTTTGTTAGTTGAACGGAGGTCAGAAGGGCCTCTTATCTTAAATAAAACACAGATAAATGAAGCTCCAGGGCTGTAAACCGCTAATTAGTCTGGTGCAGGAGGTCTGTTTTAAAAAAACACTTTCCTCTGCCCGATCGTAAAACAATATCTCAGTCAGTCATGCCCTGTTAGGCCATTAGGGCTAGAGCTGCCATAAAACGTCCATTCCACATGTAGACATTTTTCATAAAATACATAAACTTCAGCAGGAACTGGGCACATTAATATTAGGTATATATTTGGATAGTTCATTTTAATGTTAGTCAAACAAGGCCTTACATGACTATATTAGCACCTAGGATGGTGACGAAAAGCAGTCTCTTCCCTCCTGGGTGACAAGGGTACGCTTTGTTTAGTATCCCTGGGTTTGAAATATAATTCTGAATATTAATCTGCCATTGCTAGAATGCCACCTGCACCTATTGGAGGTTATTAACCTTAGTATGAAATTGTAAGGTGACTTGATCATAACCTTGGTTACCTCCTAGACCCCATCCCAAAACTGGATTTGTCATTTGTTCTCAAGTGACACCCTTTTAATATCATAGAAAAAGACTGACAGGCTGGAGAAAAGACAGCTCTCATTGAACATCAATCAGTAAACATCTAACGGACTTGAGAGACAAGGCAATCTTTTTGTTCGGACAAATAGATTCTGCTAAAACCAAGAACATTGCAAGTATTTTGAACTCCTTTCTTTTATTTCTCTGTTGTTTTGTTGCTCTCTTTATATCTTTGAAACATCTTTTTCTGTAAATATTTTAATTGCACCATTTTGACCTTTTTAGTAATAAATCCTATTTTGAAGAGTGTTGAAACTCTCTCTAAAGCTTTTAATGCAAACTAAAGAATCCCTGTCTCTAGAAGAGTGCTACTGTATGTAATAATCCTCTGAATATATCTGTCTGTGGTGACAGTGTGTATTACAGACACTTATGCTAAAATCATGTTGTTACTGCTAAGATTTGTGAGTTTCCTCCTTCTCTGTAAAAAGGTGCTGGTGGCAGTGTGAAGGGTTAATTGCATAATTAACCTGACCCAATAACAATTGCTCTCAGGCTGCTGGCACATAGATTGTAGTCTCACGAGCTGGAAAATCTTTGTGCAGGGTGCAACTGAGACATTGTTACGCAAGTGACAGCGCGGTGTGAGATCGGCTGGTCCTTTGGTCACGAGTTAGTGAGAAGGGTAGGGGACAGACACCACGTTCTATCACAGGCATCTTGTCATTTTAATTTTTGATTTTTTTTTAATGTTTGCTGTTTGCTAGAGTGAGGTTGTCTTTTGTTCACTGTAAATAAATCTCACTTTTAATATAGTATATATGGTTTAATCCCAGTTTCCATGTGTAGCTACACAGATCTGGCCATCTCAGTCGCAGACTCCTGACACTTCCTTTCTTCATCTCTATTATATGGAGGGTGGTGTGGGGATTAAAAGTTTACCCAGAACAACAATAACAATATTTTCACTTCTACTTTATCTAAAAAAAAAGTGACAAGAACACTGAATTTCTGTCAAGATCAACAGCTATAATTCTGTAATTATGAAATACTCTCATCCTGACAAAAGAAAATGAATGCACCTAGGAATAATCAAGTTTGTCTGGTATGGTTCATTCAGTGAACTGATCGCAACGACCAAAATGTGCAAACTTAAATGCAAACTATAATGTAACCTTCTGTATAGAGAGAAAACTGAAAATAATTTTTGGCCCCCTTCTTTCACCCCTTGTGACAGGCTCATAACCGCATGACTTTGTTGGGCATCAGTGACTATCCTTGCTAATTCAAGACATGTTGTGGTTATTATGTGCACTGACTGGCTTGTAGTTACCTACTTGTATTCCCGGGGCTGCGCCCCTGCTGTTGCAACATTGTGCATCCACCTTTCTTTTTGGAAAATGTATCCTGTAACAGCATTCCTTGTATCTGTTATTTCTCAATAACATATTTGAACAAGGAATATAACATCTGGCAATTTTAAAGGCTGGGCACTGCCATGCAGGACATGTACCAAAGCAAAAAAAAAAAATATATACTGTATATAATATTAATATACAGTATCGAGATAGAGTCTTCATTTTAATGCAATTTTGAGGGTGGTATGAGAAAAAACCAATACTGGAATTCCATGGTTGGGAGATGCTTTTGGGCTGTATGTAGTTGTATGGAATAGTATAATTTTAATGGACAACACGTGTGTAAGCAACACATTTTTCTGGCATCTTATATTTGGCATTTGTATAGCACATCAATGAAGATATTTGTCTTGCTGAAACCAACAACGTAAAGAATTTATCCAGTGTTGAACTCAAAAAGAATAGTGTACACTGGTTCAATAAAAATTCAAACATGGATGATTTATTTTCAGTCAGTTAAAAAGATAAGTAAACGACTGTAAGGTTAGCTGATGTGGAACCTGCTAGAAAGAAGCAAGAGTCAAATAAATACAATGATAGTGTCCATTACACATTAGCCAAAAAATAAATAAAAATCTAACACTCCACTTGCAAAGGTGATGGCTAAGGAACTTGAGAAAGCGAATGCGCGTGAAACATGTTGTCCTGGCCTCCTCTTCCTAAGCTGCGGCTTCAGCCTTGGTTCCTCCCTTCCATCTCCCTGACATCGCGGTGATGTCACCCAGGACGCAAGGACATCGCGAACATGTGGTCCCTGCTTGACAGATGTTCTTCTCCTCTAGAGCTCCCCTCTGAGCGGACGGGCTTCAGGATACCTGGCGTTTTAAAGCCACAGGCTTGTGCATTTACCGTATTTTACCCTGTTATGCTCCATTCTTGTATTAAAGGCACACCTCCATAAAAGGTGTTTTTATATGATTATACACTCCACAGCACCTGGCTCTTCTCAGTATTCCTGGATTCACTCATGTGATTTACTATGGCAGCAGTGGTTTCTCATTACTGATGACAGTTTTCATTATCTCCTTTGGGACATGTCTGTGCGCTTATGACTGTAGTGTTCATTAATGGTACACAACAGATCTCCACCAGAATAACAAGTAATGGACTTTATTGGTTGGTGTACCTTCAGACCCACATGTGCAGATGGCAGCTAAACAGGAATAGAACCAGTTAGTGGTAAATAGTTGACAGGCCATCCAAATCATGTTTGGTTTTTTTTAATAGGAAATAAAAAAATGTATCTGTTTATGCAACTCACTGTGCTAGGTCTAACTGTGTTTAGGCAGCTACTGAATAATGCGCGGTTTTGTGAATTGTTTATGAAATCTTATTTGATTTTGTTTAATTAATTTATTCTGTTAAGTCTTACTGCCTATTTTCATTTACTTATTAGTAATGGCATACAGAGCATCGTCATCATCATAGTAATAATAATGTCACAGTCAGAGGTCAGGTTCAGAGACCAGTAGCTATAGCAGCAGACCAACTAATAGGATAGGTAAACAAGCAGGCTCACCTGAGGTGCGGGGTCTAAGCACTAACCGGTATTCACCAGAGCTTCTGATGGTGGAGATGGATTTTGCTGCGTGTTAGTACCAGGTCGCAGTTCTCAGGATCGCCCCACCAGGAAGCGAGCAAGCCAGGATCCAGTAATTGATATGGAAGGTAGGGATCTAGCAGAAGCATAGTCAGTAAACAAGCCAAGGGTCGGTAACAAGTGGTAGCAGATTGGGATGAGGCAGAATCATAGTCAAGGAACAAGCCAAATGTCAGTAGCGAAGGTATGGGTGGCAGCGGGAGAGACAAAAGCAAGATACTGGCTGGAGAAGGCACAATAATCTGACAAACAGGAAGTGCAGCGACATGCCTTAAATCACAAAGTTCATGGGAGGAGCAAGGAGTTCAAGGTTCATCAGAAAACAAGGCACAAGGCAGGATTGGCCAATAGATCAGGCAGAGTGTTGTCCAGCATCCCAGGTAGCTCAGTGAGAAGAGTTACTTCCAGACACAGTAGATGTCCCTGGTTCAAGTCCAGGCCCTGACAAATATTAAAAAAAAAAAAACACAAAGATTACTGCAGTGTAAAATTATCCAGCAGTAGAAATATTTTATTTAGGGATAAAAGGAAACCGAATGGACTGTCACCAACAACTAACTGATGTGTTCTAAAAACCCCGAGCTTAACCCCCATGCTTAGTCCTCGTGCACACTGAATGTTTTTACAGCTGCTGTTTTTGGCTTTAGGCATTTTTTTCTATAGTAAACTCCCCAGCATGTTATCCTATGTGTCCATGCACAGATGGACTGTAATCAGCGTTTTTTAGCTGGGGTATTTTTTGGATGGAAAAAAAACCCAGAATTAGTGGGTTTCTAGAGGAGTTTTGTACCTGTAAAAAAGCTCTAATGCTGGAAAATGTGACAAAAAGCAGTAAAACACGGTAAACTGACGTTTTTTGGATTTTTTTTTAGCACAAAACCCGAACTTTTTTTTGTCAAAAACGCTAAAAAACATAGCAAAATGCCTCTAAACACTACTGCAAAAATGCTAATAAATGCTGAAAAACTCACATTTTTAACGTGACTACACAGCTAACATTACCAGCATTATTAAAATTCCCAGTGCGCATGGAGCCTTAAAGTTATAATCTAAAAAAAAAAAAAATAATGTAGCTCTGGTGTGGACAATTGAAAAGCTAGCTAACAATCAATTGTTGAAGACAGATGTCCATCCTTTAAAGGGCAACAGTTAACAGATAAACAATCGTTAACATATCTGTGTATACAGGCAGGAAACATAGGAAAACTGACCATTATTATTATTATACAGGATTTATATAGCGCCAACACTTTGCTCAGCGCTTTACAATATAAAGGGAGACAATACAGCAACAATACAGTTCAATACAAGAGGGATAAGAGGGCCCTGCTCCTTTTAGCTTACAATCTAGGAGGGAGGGGCTAGTGGTACCAGAGGTAGTAACTGTGGGGGATGGACTGGTAGGAAGAGTAGAATATTCCATTATTAGCTGAAGGCAGGATAGGCTTCCCTGAAGAGATAGGTTTTCATAGATCACCTAAAAGTGAGCAGAGTAGGCAATAGTCTGATAAATTGGGGTAGAGAGTTCCAGAGGATGTGGGAAGCTCTGGAGAAGTCCTGGAGATGAGCATAGGAGGAGGAGACAAGGGAGCTAGAGAGCAGGAGGTCTTGGGAGGAGCGGAGAGGACGGTTTGGGTGATATTTGGAGACAAGATTGCTGATGTAATTTGGGGCAGAGTTATAAATGGCTTTATATGTTATTGTTAATGTTTTGAATTTTATCCATTGGGGAATGGGAAGACAGCGGAGGGAATGGCAGAGAGGGGTGGCTGATACAGAACGGTTAGTAAGGTGGATGAGTCTGGCAGCAGCATTCATGATAGACTGAAGAGGGGATAGCCTGAGATGAGGTAGACCAATGAGGAGGGAGTTACAATAGTTAAGGCGAGAGATAACCAGGGAGTGAAAAGGTTGCTTAGTAGTTTCCGAGGTTAGGAACGGGCATATCTTGGAGATGTTATGGAGGTGAAGTCTACAAGATTTGGACAGCGATTGGATTTGGGGCTGCAAGGACAGATGGGAGTCTAGGGTTACACCTATTACCCTGGCATGAGGGGGGGAACTGATGGTTGTGTTATTGATTTTGATGGAGAAGTCAGGGGAGGGGGCACGGGCTGGAGGGAATACTAAGAGCTCAGTTTTGGAAAGATTGAGTTTGTGGAAGTGAAGTGACATCCATGCTGATATGTCGTTTGTAGGTTAGTAATGTGAGAGGAGACTGTAGGGGTGAGGTGAGGGGTAGAAAGATAGATTTGTGTGTCATCAGCATAGAGATGGTACTTAAAGCCATGGGAATTTATCAAGTGACCAAGGGAGGAGGTGTAGATGGAGAAGAGTAGGGGCCCAAGGACAGAACCTTGAGGGACCCCTACAGAAAGAGGGAGTGAAGAAGAGGAGCCAGAGTTATAAGTAACGCTGAAAGAGCGCTGCGATAGGTAGGAGGAGAACCAGGAGAGAGCAGAGTCTCGGAGGCCAAGAGAGTGGAGTTTTTTGAGGAGGAGGGGATGGTCAACCATATCAAAAGCCGCAGAGAGGTCGAGTAATAAGAGTACGGAGTAGTGGCCATTGGTTTTAGCAGTTAGTAGATTAGTGAGTTTTAGTACGGCAGTTTCAGTGGAGTGTACTGAGCAAAAGCCAGACTGTAAAGGGTCAAGAAGGTTGTTGTCAGTGAGGTAGGAGCTCAGGCGATTGTAGACTAGGGGTTCTAAGAGTTTATAGGTAAACGGAAGCAGGGTGGGGTCCAGGGAGGGCTTTTTAAGTATAGGAGTGATGTGTGCATGCTTTAGAGGGGAGGGGAAGGCACCGTTAGAGAGGGACAGATTGAAGATGTGAGTGAGGGAGCATAGGATGGAAGAAGAGGGTGACTGTAGTAGTTGTGAGGGGACAGGATCCAGGGGGCAGGTAGTGAGATGGGCTTCTGAGAAAACCTTAGTGACCTCTTCGGTAGTTACAAGGTCAAAAAAGGAAAGTGTTGAGGGAGGTTTAGTATGAGGTATGCTAAGTGGGATGGATGTCTGTGCAGTGGCAATGCCCCTACGAATTGCATTGATCTTTTGAAATGATTTGCAATCTTGTGAGCAGTGAGTGAGGTGCTGGGTGGAAGTGAAGGTGGAGAAAGTAGAGAGTTAAAAGTAGAGAAGAGATGACGAGGACTGGATGATAAGCTATTGATGAGAGTGACAAAGTAGGCTTGTTTGGCAGCATGGAGGGAGGAATTGTATGTTAAGAAAGCAGATTTATATAGGGTGAATGCTTGGTGAGATTTGGTTTTACGCCACAATCGCTCGAGAGCACGACTATGTCCACAACACTGCATTTCAAAGAACTCAAGAATATTTGTTAAACTTTCTGTAACTCCAAATAATTAAATGTCATACAAGTTTTAACAACTGGTGATACTAAGAAATTGGTTCTTGCTTGGGCACTTTGTATTATAAAGTGACAATGCTCTGCCTGTCTCAGGCAAAAAAGATAACAAAAAAAATAACCACACTAAAAAAAAAACAGGCAGACTCAACTGACTTTTTCTCTGTCACTGGGTCTTTTCCTGCCTTCACATTTCTATGTTTCTATAGTTTGCTGTGGCAAAATCACCCAGTCATTTGCCTTCCCAAAAAAATAAGCTTCTGTGTTGAGGCACTTTGCTCAGGATTACTACACTCTTTTTACAAAAAAAGGCGTTTAAAAAATATATTGCAGACAATAGCACTTAGGACATATGGCATGTGAAAATACACATGCAGCTTGTTGGTATTTAAGTGAATGTGGACACAGGGACAGACTGTGATATACTGTATATAAATCACAGCCAGCAAAAAATAGAAAATATGCCCTTTTAAAAACACACAAACATTCAGCCTGTTATGACTGTAGACAGTGTGCAAGTGGAAAGGCTACAAAAAAGCTTCTGGACAAACAATAACAGTTCAACATTCAGCAGCATTAAGATGTAAAAATCCTTCCCTCCCTCTACCCTCCACAGAATTTTGGTACTCAAAGGACATATATTGAAGGGTTTAAATTTACTTTAAAAGACTAGTACCTACATTAATCTGTCTCTAAGCACTTTATAAGCAGTACCTCTGAAGATTCTCTACCACAGCTAAGCACAATACTACTGCTAGGAACCCTGCCTGTCCTACACTCTCTTACTAACATCTTCAATCGCTCCCTTTCCCAACTCTCTGAAACATGCAGTCCCAATGGCTCATGGTATATGGTATAATAAACTTTACTCTATTACACTATGGTGACTTTTTTCCCTGTTTATGAGCCAATGGGAGAGTGGAGGAGTTTTGTAAAGGTGCCTTACCATTGTAATGGTTGATTAACCGTGGGCTGTGTGGAAGCTGTTCCTGTGTCCATCCAGAGAGTGAGATTCATCCCACCTGGAACTATACTGGTGATTTGTTATGCCTTATGACTCCTTGAGAGTCAAAGATTGCAGGTAAGCGTGCATGCTAGACGGTGACAAATGGTTTGATGCACTTGAGCGCGTATTAATTTTCATGGTCGAAGATTGATTAATCACAGTTATACGTTTGGGACTTTGTGCTATATGATTTATGAATATTGTTCATTTATGATTATACGTATTTATATTTGGTTAACATTTGTTTCACTTAAATCACCTATCACTTATATTTAGTCACATTCTTGATGGCATGTTTTTGGGATACATATTGGGTGCCCCACTGTACACCTATATATTTATTCATACAATTTGTGTATTCACCCATTTAATATCGAGTTCTTTATTTAATTGTTTATGTCAATTATCACATGGTATTAGCGCTACACCACCTTAAGTTTCATCTATTCTAGTGTAGTTAGGTGTAAGCAGCTTCTTCGTTTTTATATCTTTGGCAGCGCATGAGTCCACCCCCCTTTATTTAGTCACTCCACAGAAACTGCTCTCCTAAAAGTTACCAACAATTTACTAACAGCAAAAACCAATGGACACTATTTTGTATGCCTATTTCTGGACCTTTCAGCTGCCTTTGATATGGTTGCCCACCCACTCCCTCCTCCTCGAAAAAACTTTATTTCTTTGGTCTCCATGAATGCACTCTTCATTGGTTTTCATCCTACCTATCCCACCTATCCCACCGCACCTTCAGTCTCAATTCTGCTTCCTCCTCTTTCTCTTCCTTTTTCTGTCAGGGTCCCCCAAGGTTCTGTTTTTGTATCTCCCCTATTCTTAATCTACAGTATACTTCCTCCCTGGGTAAGCTGATAGCCTTCCGTGGCCTTCCTTGGAACCCACCAATCTTAACAACCTATGCCAATTCTCCTTGCTCCCCTTTCCTCCAAACTCCTTGAACGCCTGGTCTATAACCAACTGAACGACCGCCTCATCAAGAATAACCTTATTAATCCCCTTCAGTCTGGATTTTGCCCTCAACTCTCCACAGAAACAGCTCTCCTAAAGCTCACAAATGATTTACTAACAAAAACCAATGGACACTATTCTGTACTTTTTCTTCTGTACCTCTCAGCTGCTTTTGATACCTCCTCAAAAAACTTTACTCCCTTGGTATTCATGACTGTGCTCTTAGTTGGTTCTCATCCTATCTATCCCACCACACCTTCATTGTCACTTACAATACTACTTCCTCCTATTCTCTTCCTTTTTCCGTGGGGTCCCCCCAAGGTTCTGTTCTTGGATCTTACCTATTCTCAATCTGCAGTATACTTCCTCCCAGGGTAAGGCGATAGCCTTCCATGGCTTTCAATATCATTTCTGCACTGATGACACCCAAATCTATCTCTCTCTGTCACTCTGATCACGTCAGTCTCCTCAAGCATCACTAATTTGCTGACCGACATATCAGCTGGATGTTATACAATTTCCTCAAGCTAAATCAATCCAAAACCAAGCTCATAATATTTCCTGCTCCACATGCCCCTTCCCCTGACATCTATGTCAAGATCAATGGCACAATCATCAACCCATCCCTGTATACCAGGGTGCTATGTGTAGTCCAAGACTCTGAACTCTCCTTTCCTAACCAGTGACACCTCAATGCTCCTAGTCCACTCCTTGGTTGTCTCTTTCCTTAACTAATACAACTCCCTTCTTACTGGATTACCTTTATATAGGCTATATCCCCTTTCAGTCCACCATAAATGTTGCTACAATACTCATCCACCTTACCAACCATTTAGTGTCTGCCACCTCTCTCTGCCAATACCTCCAATGGCTGCCACTCACCCATCAAATTAAATTCAAAATACTAAGAAGAACTTGTAAAACTATTCACAACTTGCACACCAGCTTCATCACTAGCCTAGTCTTAAAATACCAACCAAATTGTTCTCTTCTTTCCTCCCAAGACATCCTGCTCTCTTACCTCCAGGACTTCTCCTGAGTCTCTCCCATCCTCTTGAACTTTCAAGCCCAATCTGTCCAGCTATCTCCTATTATGTCCACTTTTAGGTGATCCCTAAAAATCTTTTCTCATCAGAGAAGCCTATCCTGCCTCCACCTAACAACTGTACTTTTATTTTCTCCATTAGCTCATCCCCCACAGTTATTACCTTTTGTATCACTTGACCCTCTCCTTTTAGATTGTAAGCTCTAACTAGCAGGGTCCTCTGATTCTTCCTGTATTGAATTTTATTGTAATTGTACTGTTTGCCCTTTCATTGTAAAGTGCTGTACAAACTGTTGGTACTATATAAATCCTGAACCCAACATGTCCCTTCTTAAATAAAACAACAGTGAACTTAACTGCTTAGGGGAAATATTATCTGAAGAAGCTGACGTGTACTCATCTTATGTCTGTGGGTATCCTTATAGTACATATAGTTATTATATAATATAATAAAATAAGAATTAACTATAATAGAGGTCAAAATAAAAATAAAAAGTATAAAAAAAAATTTAAAAGAGAACAATATGGTTTTTATGTTGTTTTTTTTTTTCTCTGAAAGGAAGAGGTGGACTTGTTTTTAGTCTTGAAAAAAAAATTTTTAGAGAAACATTCAAATTAATAAATAGTATACAGTTGAGGGCTCCGTGTCACTGAACTCATCCTTGAAGCCTAAGGGTATATGTAAATGTATTAATCCCCTGGCAAAAGTAGATTGCCCCTTGGTTGGCATTTCAATACAAAAATTTCAAAGAGCTCAAAATGAGGCAATTGACAATTACAGTAAAAGGGTGCTGTCATGCTTCAAGGACATTTCAATCATTTGTAACTAAATTCTTAGTTTGGCTGCCCCGCAAAGTAACCATAGTACTAGTTCACATGTTTTGGTACATTTAAAAATATATTTACTTTATTCGTTGAAGTTAACATTTGGTTTTAGACATTATTTAGCTTCAGCTCTGTTGATATTCATTGGAAATTGTGGCTGTACATATCAGTATCATAATCAGTAGCAAAAATGATATATTTACTATAGGCAATTAAGCTTGAATTATATTCATGGTTACAGTTATATAGATTATACTGAGGTTACCACATGGATTGTTGTGCAATAAATTAATTACCATAGCTAAATGTTATCCATCACAGTGAAAAACACATATTGTGCCTCTGACGTGCATGCACAAAATACGTTTCAATTTTATTTTTTTATGGCATATGTGTTAATTCTTTTATTATAAAGTCTGTTAATTGCAAATTTATGGTTTACATTTGGCATTGAAACTGCATATTTTGAGCCATTTTGTAATCTGTTAATTACTTATTTAATGAAGTGTGTAATTATCTATTTTAAGTTTGCAAACTAGTTCCACTTCAAAGAGTAAAAACCATCTTAGAAATGTTAGAAATTAAAGCCGGTTAATGCTCACCAGTGTCTATTTAACATATTGTTTTTTTATGGATATTGGTACAATAAAATAGGTTGTAAAATGGTCAAATATTAAAATTTGTGTAAAAAAGTATTCTGTTTTTGTACTTTGTTCTTGCAGTCACTATAAAATTAGGTATTGCCAAATAAAATGACTTCATTAAAATGCACATCTTTGAGTAGAAAGTTTGGGGTTTGCTGATGGCTCATTTTAATCAGTACACTCTGCCTTCTGAGTGTTTATAAAATTATTATAATTAGACAGAACATTTTAAAGGGCAATTCTAGCATATGCCATATTGTTTCTAAGCAAAAGTGCCAGAGCTACCTAAGATATAACATATAAAGTATAATATATATATATCATATATATCATAAAATAGTAGCTAGGAATAGTCTTAAAGTAATTCTAAGCTCAAAAGGTTTTTACCTAAATTAATTATCTACATTAAGGTCAAAAACACCCCGCTATCTGTTCTACCCCCCACCCCTAAACACTTACCTGAGTCCTGTCACTGATCCAGCGCTGTCCGGCTACAGTACTGCTCCTCTCATTTTCTGGTCTCACCCTACTTTGGCGGGAAAAAAATAAATAAATACATAAATAACTTAGCATATACAATTGCCCTACAGCAATTGAGTGTTATTATAATTTTCCTTTCCATTTAAATCAACAGCTACTGTATTTTTCTGTAAAACTCAATATTAAATGTAATTTCCAGCTGTGTGATTAGCTCACTGATTTTCACAAAGATGCTAGTCAAATTTTAGGTACCCCCTGCAATAGGAGCTTTAGTTTGAGTGAGATACTCCCCAAGATTAAATACTTCTAAATGGATGCAGACTCATGGATGCAGCTTTTCTCATTAGAGCACTGAGAGTGCGCCAGTTGATTATAATGAACCAGTCGCAAAATCAGTGCACAAAGGGCATGATGAAGCAAATAGTTATTTAGAGCAACATAAAGAAAGAAAAAAGTGCCACAAAGTTTCTTAAAATCCCTGCAATGTACAGTGATCTACCAAAAGGATTGATTTTTTTTTTCTTTAACAAAAGTGGAATTACTCTTTAAGTCCCCCTGTTTATGTTTTTCAACTGAATAGAAGCATGGTAGCAATTTCTGAATGCAGAAAATGCCTTCATTGTATATGCCAATAGAGGCATATCAAAACTATTTCAACTGTCAAGACAGAACCTACAGAAAGCAAGAAATAGCCAACATAAACTTTCACTATAAGTAACACCTAGGGGTATATTGGGGCACCTTGTTAGCTACAAATAAGTGAGCTTGCTGAATATTTTTCTTGATGTCAGACATTTTTCTAGGTACTAGTGTTTCACACAGCTAAAAAAGTTATATATGATTATGGTTTTACCTGCAAAATGAGCTTTAGGATAAGAGTAAGTAATTGTGTTATTGAGAAGCTTCTACGTCAATGTTAGAACAAGGGCATTATAATATATATTATAAACTAATGTTTAAAACTATGGGATTAGTTCAAAGGCACAATATTGGAATGGTGCCTGTACCCAAGATATAACCCATGGAACTGGAGACAGAACCCAAATACTAAACCTCATATACAGTAATTAAACTATGAGACCATATCTAGTGGTATGAAATTGTTGCAGCCCTTTATTATTGGTATTGTAATAACATATAAACAATAATAAAGTTGCTTACAGATTAAAATATCAATTATTTAATAATACACACAGTAACGAAACACTTGTTTACACCTTTAACTAGTTCAGCAATTACAGTTCAAATGAATAATAGCCAAATCAACAAACTACCACCTTCTGCAGATGGGGCAAAACTACACAATAGAGGACCTCGAGAAATGAGCGGGAGGGAGGGATGTGTCTTCTTCAGCTATCATCACCACTCTAATAACTAACTTTTTCTTCTCTTTCTTTATAGGTCCTTCAGATCACCTGATCATACTGCTGGACATTCCAGAAAGATAATGGTCCCGTGACAGGCAAGTAACCAATTAAAACACTTAACCATTGAACAGCCACTTGGATCTGTCCCGGTCCAAAACGTAGGGGTCACTATTAGGTTCCCCTTACCTTTCAATCCTATACTCCCTTTATCTGGTATGCATAAGAATAGAGGGAGAACCATGTATGGATTTTTAAAATGTGAGTAATATGCAATGACCCTGTCTGTTATTCTGCTCAGGTGCAATTGGCTTGGCAGATGCCCCTTAATTGCTCTCCTGTGGCCCTCCCAATCTATTCCCAAAGGATGCTGCACAGCAGAGCATGTATAGATTTACTTACAGTTGTAATTAGCTATATGCACTTATTTTTTTTTCTACAATGCTGTATATGTATGTAATTTTACTACAAACAAGTATAACATCATAATAATAACTTCAAAGTGGCATCTAATTACAATGCCCATTGTTAACATCCAATTTTCTGAAACACCTCTATATCTCTTGATAAAATGGTCTTTGATTCACAGATGCATAAAGAACTTTGGCCCATTTTCCATTCCCTTTGGGGCAACTAAGGATTTCACTGATAATACATATGAATTATTGGATAATTTAGAATACAATATCAAAGATACACTGAAAAGAATAAAATGATGGACAAAGAAAGGAGGCGCCATTTAACAGTTGTATGTGCAGAACATACTGTAGGTGCTGGAGTTAATGTGTATTAATGAAGCTTTAATGAATTTGTAATAAAGACTAATTTTTATATGATCACTGTAGGTGTTTTCTGTAATCCAGTGATTAGCTAAAGAGGGAAGGTGGCTGGTGGTGGGAAAGGGTAAAAGGTTTATTTTTTAACTGAAGATAAGCTTTAAATACAGAATTTTGTCATTTTTTTCTAAGTGATCTGATTAAAATTTTTATTAACAATATAATTTATATTATATCATATTTTTCATGACACTATTTGCCTATAACAATACCTACAGTTTTATAGCAGGAATCTTATCAATGATATCACCTAAAAGATGTGTCTTATCGCTTAAAAATGAGTGTTATTTCTTCAAGGGATACATTCATCAAATCCCAGCATTACATGTGAAAATATAAAAAAAAACCTGTTCAAAATTCTGCAATGGGTTTTATGTGTTAATTATGCATACAATTCTGGCCCTGAATGTGCACAATCATTGAGGTTTTTTTTTTAACTTGACTTTTCTTTATCCTAGGTTCCTAAAATTAACCATCTTGAAACTAAACCTAAGCTAAATTGAGCATGATAGATGATTTTTTTTATACATTTATGCTAATATGTGAAAATATAACTGCCACAAAACAAACTTCCCATACGTTAATGGAGAAAACTTTGACACTGACAATATCCCAGTTGTAGTAACAGCATGATAGCTGTCACAAGGAGATACAAGTGGTTAAATGGTTTTGTTTTAGTCTTGTTTGGGAGACTTGTCAAAATACTCACTTTCAATGATAGCTTATAAAGCAGTTACCAGGAGAAAACTACATAAGGTAACAAGCATAAAATGACTACAGAACAATTTGTAGATAATTATTAGAAAATCATTTCCTAAAGCTATATAGAGTACACTGTGTTCTAGCCTCATGGCCTGAAAACAGCGAGAGCTCATTCTTGTTCTGCAAGACAGGTTGCCAAGATGTTTGACATTACCAAAAAGGGTTATTTTAGAATAAAAGCCATCCACCAAACTCTATAATAGCTGTCTCACTGAGCTGAAAGATGTAGCAAACCTTCCAACTGAATGTAATGATGAACCTGTTGACAGCATGACATTCAATTCAACAGCAGGCTAAAGCAGGTAGATAGCTGAATCAGACAATCATAGAATCAGCACAATAATTGACTCTGGGTAATATACAGCTAATCAGTATGAAGAGTGTTTTAAAACATGACACTGACTTAGATACAGCAGGACTCCTGCTTACAACATATTTAACTTTTCTGCATTTTTCAGACATTTAGTATTGCAATTAGTTGGTAATTTTCAAACCTCTGCTTAAATGTGTTTGTATTTTTTTTACATTTAAATAGAACAAGTCGTATAAGGACATTTTTTGTTTTGTTTGAGAGCTTTGTTTTTTAGTGTGTAAAAGTGAATATGCAACCAGTTTACCGCCTAGTTTACTGACTCCTTTTTTAGACTAAACATCTTTTTCATAGCATTGTGCCTTTGCCATCTTCTGACAACTACTGAGAATGGCTATGGACATTATAGACCTAGGAATCATTGTTCTTACACATAAATCTTTTCTGGAAATTTGTAGCAGACGTTACAAAAACAAAAATACTAATACAAAGTTATGAATGCAAAGTAGCTTTTAATGAAAACAAATATGTGCATGCAAAAAAAAAAAGAGGAAATGATAATAAGGGTATACAAAAGAACAAATATAACAATCACTAGAAACAAAAAAATTTAAAAAATAGTTAAAACTAAATCTGCATCACGCAGCGCCAATCCGCATCCAATCATATAGAGATATGTATATGTCTCCTTGAGTGATTTTATGTTGTGATTCACTGGTATTTATGATTTTCAGCTCATTGGGATGTATAAATTGTATATGTTATCATAATACATGTATATTTTTCTTATTAGTACCCTGGTCTACTGAAGATGCTCTTTCTGTGAAACACTTTGGGACATGCTCCCCCTCCCTCACACACACACACACCTTCTGGTACATCAATACAGCAGTGTATCAATGTTTTGAGAATATTTTTTCTCTTTTGTTCTCTTGTATGATATATGATTACCCATGTGATTATTCTCGAAAAGTGCTTTGTCTATATGCTGAGTGGTGAGGGATATATATACAGTATATATATACACACACAAATATAGTTTAGAGGCACTCACGGGTCTTGCAAAGGAGGAAGACCAAAAACAGCAGTGTTTTTATTGTCAGCGTTTCAATGAAACTCGGTTCATCTTTCTCAAGACACTACAATATAGAAGTGAACAGACTAATAAACCAAAAGTCCCTCCCACCAACAACACCCCCTAGTGATGACCTCACACAGTGGAAGGGTTAAAAGTAAACAGGAAAAAGGTAAAAAAAAAAATCACAAAAAGAGTAAAACAAAATAGTTCATCTAAAAAACAAAATATGCAAAATGCCTCTGGCTCTTTCCTACACTCTCTAACTCATATCTCCTTGCTCCCCTTTTTCTCCAAACTTCTTGAACGCCTGGTCTATAACCAACTGAGCAACCACCTTATCAAGGATAACCTTCTTGATCCCCTTTAGTCTGGATTTTGCCCTCAACACTCCACAGAAACTGCTCTCCTAAAGCTCACAAATGATTTACCAACAGCGAAAACCAATGGACACTATTCTATACTTCTACTTCTGGACCTCTTGGCTGCCTTTGATATGGTTTCCCACCCCCTCCTCCTCAAAAAACTTTACTTTCTTGGTATTCATGACTGTGCTCTTCATTGGATCTCATTCTACCTATCTCACTGCACATTCAGTGTCACTTACAATACTATTTCCTCCTATCCTCTTCCTTTTTCCATTGGGGTTCCCCAAGGTTCTGTTCTTGGACCTCTCATATTCTCAATCTATACCTCCTCCCTGGGTCAACTGATAGCCTCCTATGGCTTTCAATATCATTTCTACGCTGCGGACACCCAAATCTACCTCTCTATCCCTCAGCTCACAACATCAGTCTCCTCACGTATCACTAACTTACTGACCGACATATCAGCCTGGATTTCACACCACTTCTTCAAACTTAATCTATCCAAAACCAAGCTCATAATATTTCCTCCCCCTCGTGTCCCTTCACCTGACAACCATCAACCCGTTCCCACATGCCAGGGTGCTAGGTGTAATCCTAGACTCTGAACTCTCCTTTCGGCCCCACATCCAATCACTTTACAAAGCCTGCCATCTCAACCTCCTCAACATCTCCAAAATATGCCTCTTCCTAACCAATGACATTACAATGCTCCTCATTCACTCCCAGGTTATCTCTTGCCACGACTACTGCCACTTCCTCCTCATTGGCTTACCTTTACATAGGCTATCCCCCATACAGTCCATCATGAATGCTGCTGCCAGACTCATCCACCTTACCAACTGTTTGGTGTCTGCTACCCCTCTCTGCCATTCTATCCATTGGCTGCCACTCACCCAACGAATTAAAAACAAAAACTTACAAAGCCACCCACAACTTGGACCCCAGCTACATCACTAACCTAGTCTAAAAAAAAAATCCAAATTGCACTCTTCATTCCTCCCAAGACCTCCTGCTCTCTTGTTCCCTTGTCATCTCCTTCCATGCTCTCCTGCAAGACTTCTCCTGAACCCATCCTATGGAATTCCCTACCTAAATCTGTCTGACTATCTCCTACTCTGTCCCTGAAAAGCTTTCTCTTCAGAGAAGCCTATCCTGCCTCCACCTAAAAACAGTACATGTATTTTCTCCATCTGCTCATCCTCCCACAGTTATTACCTTTTGTATCACTTGACTTTCCCCTTTTAGATTGTAAGCTCTAACAAACAGGGCCCTCTGATTCCTCCTGTACTCAATTGTATTGTAACTGTTGGCGCTTTATAATAATAATAACCCTAGCTGAAAACAAGCTATCTGAATAGCTCCTACATAAAATGACAAATTGCAGACAAAGTGGAACAAACAAAGCAGGTAATGGATACTCACAAGATGGCTACCATAGCACATGGCAAACACCAGGAAGGCATGGACCATCCATAATTAGTACCATGAGAAAATAATAAAACAACAAGTGATAGGACAACAAAGCATTAAATGAAAAATGACCAAATGGCCACAAAAATACTACCCAAGACCAAACACCCCACATGTGTCAAAAGTAAATAATTATAGGAATGTTAATAGCACCTGACATAGGACCATAGATCAACAGAAAACACAGACAGTGCACAAAGACAGGAATACATACAAATGTAAGTACTATAAATCAATACTTCACTAACAGATAGAAGAAACCAGAGGACTTAGCTATATATATATATATATATATATATATATATATATATATATATGGTTGCAGAGGAGGAATGGTGGTGAAACCCCCAAGCCTAGCACCACTATGTGAAAAACATGCCATCCTAAAACAGAGTAAATATGGAAACCTAGTGAGGTTTCCATGAAAAAAAAGGGTCTGGGCACCCAAAACATCACAAAGAAGGATCAGTTTAGTATAGCACCAAAATGGCACAAAATTACATAGATCCACAGAAAACACAGACAGTGCACAAAAATAGGAATATGTACAAATGTACATAATATAAATCAATACTCCACAACCAGAAATAATAAACCTAAGCATTCAAACATATGAATAGTTGCAGAGGAGGAATGATGATGGGAACCCCAAGACTAACACCACTAGGAAAAAAACACACCATCAAAATCAGAAGGAATGAATATGGAAACCAAATGAGGTTTCTATTAAGGAAAAATAGTTTGCACACCCAGAACAGCACACAGAGAAATCAGTCTAATATACCACTAAAAAAGCCAAAAATGGCATAACATACTGTATATGTCAAAACGTTTGTCAAAGAGGTCAGGGTCAGAACACCAAAGTATAAAGAAAGTATAAAGAAGGCCGTCAGCTGGATATCTATCAAGTTAGAAAGCATATATACCATTAACTGTTCTGCCCATCATTTCTCCATCAGTCAGGTTGTCAAAAGCACCAACATGTAGTCAACCAGAAGTTCTAAAAAGCAATTGAGGCTTGTTCAATAAGCCCATTTGGGGCCAAAGTTTGTAATTCATGGATCCATCTGCTTTCGCTTTGTAACAGCAGTTGATGCTGGTTACCGTCCTAGGTAGTAGTGGGACATGGTCAATCAGCATACACTTTAAAGTTTGTATAGAATGATTCTGTTTCAAAAAGAGGCGTGATACTGGTTGGTTAGAAGTTTGGGAAGCAACTGCCTGGTGGATAGCAAATCTGTGGTTGTTAAACCGATCCTGATCCCAGTGGTAACAGCCAGGTTTGCCAGGCCTGAGTTAGGTGGATACTTTAGTAATGGGTGGTAATTCAGTGTACATCAGAAGATCTTTCCAGCTTTTTCCTTTCCGATAACTCATGATAGGTGAAGGTGTATTAGCTGATGTTAAGCTTTGATCACTAGAAATGGTTGGCCAACAGGAATAAACCACATCCTTCACTGTATGACTCTCTCCTGAATAACAAGTAGGAAAAAAGATTTGGTCTTGTGGGATATTGTCCCAAGGACAAAATGGGGTTCCCCAGCATTCGCTACTTGTTGTCTCTGTTGATGGAGGTTTTTTGAGTAGCCGCATTCAGAAAATCATTCCATCATTTTGTCAAGCTGTAGTTTAGCTGTAGTAGGGTTGGAGTTTCTTCTTTTAACTCTCAACATCTGGGAATATGGGATTCCACAGACTAGTGCTGGGGGGTGTGCACTGCATGCATGAAACAAGGTGTTTCTATCAGTCGGATTTTGGTGTAGCTGAATCCAAAAGCTTGTATTGTCATCCATGACTATTTTATAAAGGTTGATGTAGCAAATGCGCACACAGAGATGGATGCGAACCTCCATTTTGGCAAAGGCCTCCATCTTCTATCATTTTCTACTCCCAAATCAGCTCCTCCACATCCCCCCTCCCTCTCTGTTGAGTGACATGTGGTCTGGATAAGGCAGAGGTCACAGGCAAGTCAATACTCAGCGGGAGAGCTCCAGGGCTATAAAATTCCAACTGAGCTGGTGCCTAGATGTCTGTTAACTTCTCAATCTGGGATATCGTAAAGCCATAAACCAAGTCCTTCACTAAGCTCAAAGACATTCCAGATGAACAGTAAACCAGACACCACATTCAACATCCATTTTCCCCTATGATTACATATCTTGGATTATGAAAGACTTACATAAAAACCGGGCACATATTCAGATCGGTCTCGTTAATACAAGTCGTCTGATATATTACATCCCCTAGCTGGCATCAACAAGAGAGCAGCACATGATATCTCCTTAACCATCCCAGCAGGTATGTCATATTTCATACCTAGACGTTCAGCAGGGTATTCTGCGTATTAATCTACTAGTGGCAAGGCTGCTAAATGCACCGAGAATAAGGTATGAACCATGACATCAACTGGGAGGGTTATTGGTTCTAGCTTGGGTCTCTGCCACAACATCCCTCCCCAAATGAGGCGATTGGTTCTCTGCTTTAAGGAGACACCCTGCTGAGTTCCTAGAAAAAGCTAAGCTAAGCTGAGTTGAGCTAAGTGGAAGATTCTCCCTTTTAAAATCGGAACTAGCTTTGGGAGATAAAGCATCCTTTTGACTCTGAAACCTGATCTGCTTAAACCAAGGCTGACGGCAAGTACTTTATCCCTCTAAACTTCTTTCTGTTATCTCTTTGCTGTGCTATTGCTCTCTGTATATTTATTGGCTACATCTTTTTCTGTAAATATTTTTATTGCACCCTTTTGACCTTTTAGTAATAAATCTTACTTTCTGAAAGTGTTGAACTGTTTCTAAAACTCTTTAATGCAAACTAAGAACCCCTGCCTCTAAAGAGCGCTACAGTGTGTGTGCGTTTTAAACTTCAGTATATCTCTGCCTGCCGTGACAGTGTTATACTGACGCTTATGCAAACATCATAGTGTTATTGCTGATATTGCCGAGTTTCCTCTTTCTCTGTACAAAAAGGAGGTGGTGGCAGTGTGAAGGGTTAATTGTGTAATTAACCTGACCCAGTAACAATCGCTCCCAGGCTGTAGATACACAGATTGCTGGAAAATCTTTGTGCAGAGTGCAGCTGGGCATGGCATTGTTACGCATGTGACAGCGTGGTTTTAGATTGGCTAGTCCTTCGGTCACGAGTTTGGTGAGAAGGCCTGGGGTCTGACGCCGCAATCGTCACAGTTGAGATCCAAAAAATTGATGTCGGTATCAGAAGCTGTAAGAGTCAACTTGATTGGGGCAGACATATAATTGAGCTCATCAGTCATCTTTGTCAGATCATCACTACTTCCAGTCTAAAGGAGCGAGAGGTCATCTATATAGTGATGGTAAGACGACACGTGTGGTGCCAGTCTAGGCAATAAAATGTTGTGTTCATATTGGTGCATGAATGTATTGGCAAAGAAGGGTGCAAAATTAGAACCCATAGCAGTATCGGAACACTGTAGGTTGAATTTTTCATCAAATTTGAAGTAATTAAAGGTGAGAATAAAGCCCAGACGGTCAAGCAAAAAAAAGGGATAGGTGGTTTGAGATGTTCCAGTTTCATAAGGGCTTTGGGTACTGCCTCAATCGCTTCATGGTGTGGGATAACAGTATAGAGGCTTCTCACATCTAACGTAGTCAACACACACACACATATATGTATGTGTATATATATACATATATACAGTTAGGTCCATATATATTTAGACACAGCCACAATTTTAGTTTTTTTTCAGGTATTTACCAAAACATATTCAAGCTATAGTTATATAATGGATTTTGCCTGAAAGTGCACACTCTCAGGTATAATTTGAGGGTACATCCAAATTGGAGGAAGAGTTTAGGAATTACAGCTCTTAAGAGTAGCCACCCCCCCTTTTTAAAGGAACCAAAAGTAATTGGTCAGTTGAATCAAAAGCTGTTTCATCGCCAGGTGTGGGCTACTCCTTCATTATTTCTTCATCAATTAAGCAGGTGAAAGATCTGGAGTTGATTGTAAGTGTGGTATTTGCATTTAGAATCTATTGCTGTGAAACTACATCATGCGTTCAAAGGAGCTGTCCATGCCATTGAAACAGGCCATTGTAATGCTTCAAAAACAAAAAAAATCCATCAGAGAGATAGCAGCAACATTAGGAAGGGCCAAATCAACAGTTTGGTACATTCTGAGGAAAGAAGAACGCACTGGTGAGCTCAGCAACATATAAAAGGCATGGACGTCCACAGAAGACAACAGTGGTGGATGATTGCAGAATCCTCTCTATGGTAAAGAAAAACCCATTCACAACATCCAGACAAGTGAATGACACTCTCCAGGAGGTGGGTGCATTATTTTCAAAGTCTACAATCAAGAGAAGACTTCACAAGAGCAAATACAGAGGGTTCACCACAAGGTGCAAACCATTCATAAGCCGGAAGAATAGAAAAGCCAGAAAAGACTTTGCCACAAAATATCTAAAAAAGCCAGACCAGTTCTGGAAAAGTATTCTTTGGACGGATGAAACTAAGATTAATCTGTACCCGAAAGATGGGAAGAAAAAAGTGTGGTGAAGGCTTGGAACAGCTCATAATCCAAAGCACACAACGTCATCTGTAAAATATGGTGGAGGCAGTGTGATGGTATGGGCATGCATGGCTTCCAGTGGCACAGGGTCATTGGTGTTTATTGATGATGTGACAGAAGACAGAAGCAGCCAGATAAATTATGCAGTGTTTAGAGATATACTGTCAACCCAGATTCAGCTAAATACAGCAAAGTTGATTGGACGGTGCTTTGCAGTACAGATGGACAATGTTCCAAAACACACTGCAAAAACAACCCAGGAGCTTTTGAAGGAATATTTTGCAATGGCCGAGTTGATCACATGATCTCAACCCAATTGAGCATGCATTTCACTTGCTGGAGGGAAAACTAAAGGCAGAAAGACCCACAAACTGCAGTTAGAGCCTGGTAAAGCATCAGAAAGGAGGAAACCCAGTCTTTGGTAATGTACAAGGGTTCCAGACTTCAGGCAGTTATTGCCCGTAAAGGATTCTCAACAAAATATTAAAAATGAACATTTTATTTATGAGTATATTCATTTCTCCAATTACATTTGAGCCCCTGAAAATGGAGGGACTGTGTATAAAAATGGTTGCAGATCCTAAAATTTGTACTTGATATTTATGTTCAACGCCTTCAATTAAAGCTGAAAGTCTGCACTTCAAATTTCTTTGGATTGTTTTGGTTTCATTTATTCTGGTGGCATACGGAGCCAAAAGTATGAAAATAGTGCCAATATATATATGGACCTAACTGTATATACACTGTATATATAGGGATTTTTACTATATAAAGTGAGCTCAATATTTTTTATAATGTACAATAATCTGACTTGTTTTTATCTTTAATCTGTGTATGTTTTTTTTTCCTGAAAAGTGTTAGAACCTTTTATAATCCCACACTGTTCTACATTTTGGATTCATATATTACTTTTGGGGATGTAGTGCATTATTTACCTACCATCACTATTGTTGATATAACACTAAACCAAGTTGTTTGTCAAATACTACAAAAAGCTTCCCAATAGTACAGGTGGTAATAATTTAGAAATGAACATAGTGGATGTGAGAACCATGCTTTTATTTTCAATACAGATAGGGCTGATTTTGAAATACAGTTCTATGCATAGTTGAAAAATAATGAATAACTATTGATGGCAAAGCTAAAATCTGCATGGTGCACTGGGACAATATCTGAAAAAAAGTTTGCTCCTCATTCCTTGTGACATTCTGCTGCTGCTATCTTTTTTTTGTACTGTACCAGAATAATACTACTGATGACTTCCCAAACCATTCTTTTCAGATTAGCTGGTTCCAAACTTAACTAGTCAACTAGGTGTTCGAGGTAATTCTGCGGTGGGGGACCTTGTGTCATTAGCAATGCTTTCTTCGGTTTACTTCTCCATGTCCAGTGTGCAAGGCTTGCCTCATTAAACTTCTGATTGTTCTATTGAATTGTTTACAGGTATCTCTCTCCTCAGTGGTTTGCTCTCTCAAACCCTAAGACCCAAACATTGTTTCACTGCATCAAGCAGAGAATGTTCATATAAAACTCAATCTTCTCTTTCTTACTTACTGTCAAGGGGAGAGGTAATTTTCACTCATGTCTCTATTAACAGTCCTTGAACAGTAAAGAACAAAAATAACCAATCCCCAACTAAATTCAACATGACAGCTGCATACATTATTATCTCCATCAAAGTATAATGTTAAGTGGGGGATAGGCTTCCTTATCCAGGGCAGGCACAGTGAATATCTAATGAAGTGATTTGGCTTTTGGTATGTATTTTCTGTCATCCAAAAATATGTAAACATTATCTTCTAAGACTTGCCATCACCCTGTGTAGTAGCCAACTTTCTTACTGCCTGAGGTGAAGTGTAAAATGGCACCCCCTCCAGCTAACATTATAGCCATGCAAAATAACTTAAGTAAAGATAGACAAAAATACCTTAAAAAATGCCCATATAAATTGAATAAATATTTTAATATTTTTCAAGGAAAATGTAAGATTTTCATGAAATGTTCAGGAAATATATTTTATTCCTGGGAATTTCTGCAAACAATTATATCTCTACCTTAAAGAATTAGGGCACCTGGGGCGCATGCATGGCATCCCAAGATGGCGGATGTCTGAAGGGTGAGCTCTGCCAATCCTCAGCCTTCACGGACCTCCTGTTATGTTTCTGCAGTAACGACAAATCCAGGAGGGCTCTACCTCAAGTCAGGACACTCCCAGGCATCCCCCATGGGCAAAATCGGGCATTGGAAGCCCCCTATGCCACCTCCTCTGGACCCAAGGCCTTCCATGTTGGATTGTTTCTTTACCAGGCCTGCATCCCCACCCTCAAGTAGCTGCGGCGGTCCGAGTGAGTGCTCTGGAGGGTCCGCTGAAATGGAGGCGACAGACACAGATGCCCCTGCTGCCTAGCTTCCTACTCCGGTGGTCGCCTCTCTGACGGTGGATATCCTGGAGGACAAACTGCAAGTATTTTTACACAATATTACCCGCACTATCTCTGCTGAAATTGGAAAGCTGGCTCAGGAGCTTAGGGGGGAGATTACCTAATTGGAAGACTGCACAGACCACCTTGAAGCAAAGTTTGATGAATTGGAGCCATATGTACATGTCCTGGAAGAGGATAATGTGAATCTGAAACATTTTGTGTCTCAATTACAGCTTCAACAGGAAGACCTGGAAAATAGAGAGCGCCGCCAGAATATTAGTGTTCGTGGCATCTCTGAAACGGTCCCTGACTCCCAACTTCAGCATTACTTGCTGTCTCTGTTTACCACTTTGGTCCCCAAAGTACCAGATGTTGATTGGCGCATGGACCAGGCCCATAGGTCATTAGGCCTAAAGCCTCCTGAGGGCACCAGGTGCAGAGATGTTATCATCACTTTGGCAAAACGATGTGTCTTGAAATCGGCCACCACTCATCTCCAGCAACACCGTATCACTTAACAGTGGAGATTTCCTTTTAAGCTAGTTGTTCCTTCGTGACCTACATGAAGTGGACTCCTTCTTTAAACAGTTGGGACTCCCACCTCTGCCGAAAGAGGCCTTTCTGCAACCTCCTTCTCCATCCAGGTCCTCTGCTACTCCATGCAAGATCTGGACACTTGCTAAACCCGGAAAGAAGAGGTTTCCACACACTCCCCAATGACCCCGACTTCCTGGTTGGGAGGGCCCCACCACCTGACTCTTTTACGTATCAGATTTCCTGCTCTGTTAATTGAGCTTCTATGCCCCCATGTGTGCCTTGGAAATTTATATTACCTCTCCTTAATTAGTATGTCCTGATTACAGCTGTTATATGGAATACTTAGGTAGGCACCTGCCATTTAGGGTCAGCTGCCGTGTTGCTCCGTTGTGCGTCAGGCTTTTAGCCTTGACGACTCGGGATATATCCAATATCCTGGGTAAATATCTCTGAGGATATCATTGTTTCCAGCCGTAATTCCTATGGCCTCTGTTCTGTGTGATACATTTGTGTGTACTAGGCCTGTTTCCATGCTAATCACCTGGTTCTCTATTTCTGTTGTTTTCTGTTTTGTCTCATCGATGATAATTTTTCTGTATGCTCAGGTTGCACAGCTGCTATATCCATTACTGTCTCATGATGGCTTTAAGGCTGTTGTAATATAATGTCAAAGGGCTCAATTCAGTCCAAAAATGGTGGATGGCTCTGAAGGAGTTCAGATCCTCGGGAGCAGATATTATATTCATTCAAGAAACCCATTTCAAGCAGGGTGGCTCTTTTTACTTTGCTTCCAAGAGCTTTCCCCAATCCTATTCAGCTTTTGATCCCTCCGGGCAAGCCGGAGTAGCTATTTTGATGCAGAAAAGCTGCTCCCTGAGGGTCTCCTCCTCTTGGGTTGACCCACTTGGTCACTATTTCTTGTTGGAATGTATGTACTAGGGCTCTCCATTTGTGCTTTTGAATTTGTAAGCACCCAACTCCGGTCAGCTGTTATTTCTTTCTCAAACTCTAGATAAGTTATGTTCCCTATCTACTCCATGCATGATTGTTGGGGGGGACTTTAACCTAGTTATGTCCACCCATAAGGATAGGAAGGTGCTCTTTGTCCCCACTTTGTCAAAGTGGCTATACTCCTCCTCGATGGCTTTCCGCAAATTGATTCAAGATCATCATCTCTTTGAGGCCTGGCAGGTAAAACATGCTCTCCATAGGCAATTCAAGTTTTATTCTACTCCGCATCGCATGTTCTCTCAATTGGATCATTTTTTGTTACCGCCCCCCTGATCCCCTTTTTGGTTTCTTTGGAGATCAACCTGATGACTTGGTCAGACCATGCCTCATTGTCACTTGATCTCCTTCTTCCTAACTCCCCCCCTAAGGCCTGCCACTGGCACCTCAATGAGAGTTTTCTGCACTCGGAATAACTTTGAAAGGAACTGTCTTGGGGTCTGGATGCTTACTTTCACCTTAATTTTGGTTCTGTATCTTCATCCTCCACCCTCTGGGAGACCCATAAGGCCTTCCTCAGAGGCCTCTGTATTTCAATGGGCACTCGTTTAAAGAAGGTCTCTGTTTGTGCCAGACAATCCCTCTTGCTCCAATTATCCTTAGCCAAATATTGATTGCTAGATAACCCGTCTATACCTCAGCTCCAGAAATTTTCCCATGTACGGGATCAAATTAGGGCTCTAGACCTACATAAAACTGTTCAGTCTCTTGCCTGGGCTAGGCAAAAATTTTATGAGTTTTCTAATAAACCACATAGCATGTTCGTGAATAGACTTAAAACTCAAACGTCCCCTTCACTACCTAGCAATCTACTCTAGACCGATGGCAAACCCACATATGACCCACATGTTATGGCCACAATATTTGGGAAATACTATGAGAAGCTTTATAATTGCCTAGCCCCTGATATTTATCCGTCCCTGCAGATGGCTGCTTTTGATGCTTTTTTTGATTCCTTACATTTGCCGTGTTTGTCACCTTCCGATCTTACAGCTTTGAACGCAGACATTTTCATTGAAGAATTATTGGATGTTGTCAAACACCTTCCTATTCACAAGTCCCCTGGACCGGACGGTCTCCCTTACTCATATTACAAGTCCTTTATTGGCATCTTAGCCCCTCATCTTCTGACTTTGTTTTGGGATCTCTTGAAGGGGTCGCACCGACATGCTGATTTCACACATGCATACATTTCTGTGATCCCCAAGCCGGATAAATATCACTCTCATTCAGATAATTATCACCCTATAGCCATAATTAATTATGACAAGATTTCTATGAAAATATTAGCTAATACACTGGCCAAATGTATCTCCAAGCTTATACACAGAGACCAGGTGGGCTTCTGCCCAGCTAGACACGCTGCAGATATCACCAGGAGGACCATTGACCTGATTGATCTTGTCAATAAGTCCCCGAATCCTACTCTCTTGTTGAGCTTGGACACCCAAAAAGTATTTGACCTCTTAAGTTGTCCATACATTCTAGTTTCTAGTCTTGGAGAGATTTGGGTTTAGCGGTCCGCTTGTAGCTGCTTTGAGAGCCCTTTACTCCACTCCCTCTTCCCAAAATTGGCGTTGTTCTTATCCCCTTCATTTCGGATGTCCAATGGTACACGCCAGGGATGCCTGCATTCCTCTTTGTTGTTTATCCTGTGTCTGGAACCCCTGGCTATTGCTATCAGATCCAACCCAGATATTCATGGGATACACACCCACAATAGTGACTTCAAACTGTCTTTGTTTGCTGATGATAAATTACTGACACTGACGGAGCCCCACATTACTCTGCCTGTCTTACTGTACATCATACTCTACAGCTTTTTGGAGCCCTGGCAGGTTATAAGGTTAACACGTCTAAAACCAAAGCATTATCGATCCACGTACCAGCTACCATTTTATCTTCCCTTCAGTTAAATTATCCCTATTGCTGGTGCCCCTCGCCCTGAAGTATTTAGGTACCAACCTGACCTCCTCTTACCACTCCCTTTATGAAGCTAATTTTTCCCTCCTTTTTCATACTTTTTCTCAATCCTTACAATCTTGGGACAACCTTGCCTTTTCTTTCGATGGAAGGATTAATGTGCTAAAAATGACCATACTGCCCAAACTTCTGTATCTGTTTGAGATGATTCCTGTCCCTATTTCCATGTTCAAGTTGCGTTCCCTCCAGAAATCCTTCCTCCACTTCATCTGGCATAATAAATCTCACCGAAGCTGTCCTTCTCTCACCTTGATCTGGGGGAGGTCTGGGGGCCCCAAACCTTGTGTCATTTTACTTGGCTACTCACCTCCGTACTCTGGTCTCATGGTCCTCTCAGCACTCCCCTAATAAATGGGCTGAGATTGAATGGCTTCAACTGCGTCCAATGCACCCTTGTTCTTTACTCTGGTCTATAACCAACATTGAAATCGCCTCTCACAGTCATCTCCTACTTGGGCCCATGCATTTCACATTGTCTATATGGCAGCGGTGTAGGGATAGATTTGCCTTGTCTTCTTTGTGTTCTCCCCTGAGCAATGTCATATTTAATCCCAGTCTTCCAGATAGTTTTGCTCTGGCCCGCATGAATCCTTGGGCCAGGGCCAACTTATTTCAACTGTGACACTTAGTCCACCCAGTGACCCAAATGTTTAGACCCTTTTCTGAGATTCAAAAAGTTACTCGTATGTCACCTCACCAATTCTATGTTTACCTACCGATATGTCACTTTTTCTTCTCTAAAACACCCTCTCTAACCCTAGAGAAGCCTGCTATCTTCAAACGCATCTGCATTCAGGGTCCATACCAATGGGGCATAATTTCCTCTACCTATAGTTGCTTCAAGATACCTGTCCCCTTTCTACTGCTACGCACCTTTATATCTCCTAGATTGTAAGCTCGTAAGAGTAGGGCCCTCTTACCCCTCGTACGTTGTTTGTTGTTGTTGTACTGTGCCATGTATTGTCCCCCCTATTGTACAGCGCTGAGCAAACCCTTTGGCGCTATATAAACTCGTAGTAATAATAATAATAATAATATGCGCAAATGGCTTTGAATCCTTCAACATGATATTGCCTTAGATCAATGGAGCACGATTTGGGAGGCTGTCTCCAGGTCTTCTCTATGTGTAGTATATAAAGAAAACACTTATAAAATATTGATGTTTTGGTATAAGACCCCTGAGGTTCTCCATGCTCACAATCTGAGTGTTTCTCCTGTCTGCTGGCGATGTGGAGAGGAAACTGGCACCCTCTTCCATATCTTCTGGACTTGCCAACACATTGCACCTTTCTGGAGAGAGCTCCTTAGCCTTTTTGCAGCTACTCTCACAAGTTCATATTCCATTTGAGCCCATCCACTTCTTGCTGGACCTACCTTTTCCAGCATCTCCAAGTTTGCCAGGAAACTATCTTCTCATGTTTTAACAGTGACCAGGAGAACCATTCATATGCATTAGCTTTCTGCTAAGATTCCTATGAGTTCAGAATTGGTGAAGGTTATAGCAAAGATTCGAAGAATGGAGTCCCTCGCTGTTATGCTCTGTCCCCACCTTTGAAGCAGTTTGGGAACCATGGGATCTTTCTGTTTCTGATTTATCTACTCAGTTGTTTAAAAATGCTGGCTAATTCACTGTTATGCACTGACATTGTATGTATCTATATGCCTTTCATCGATGAGCCTATTTCTTTGTTTTTTTTCTTGTGACCGTTATTGCGCAATTATATGCAACTCTGTTGTAAGCTCTTTAAAAATCAATAAAAAAGCAAATTATTAAAAAAAAAATATTTAGGACACCCTGGTATAGAATGCAGAAACAAGTAATGCAGTGCAAGTAATGGCAGGTATGATAAGATTGAACCCAATGGTGGGAGTGGTTTAAAGGGTGATCAATAAAAAGAACCTGAGTCTGTTCCTGTATACACTGTACCTACAAACAAAATACTATAAATTACTGTGCCACAAGTGACAGTTTCACACACACACAAACACCTCAGGACAAAGGATCATTTTTAAAAACTTTCAATTTTTCCATTACATTTGATTTTCTGCACTCAAAAAAGAATAATTTTAATGGAGAACTTCACTAAAACCTGCAACCTTTGAGACAATGAACACTTTGGCCAGGACATAATGTATAAAGTTCAGTAGTCAGAAATTGAGGTAGAAGCACTGTAAAGGAATAAATTGACAGTTTGATTAAACAACACATGCTTTATTTCCTACCGATCACTGACCAGTATAGAGCTCAGTGTTGCAGGCAATGACCATTATATACTAATACAGATCTCAGTGTCCCTAGTAATGACCAGTATAGACTGCAGTGTCCCCAGCTGTGGCCGGTATAGATCACAGTGCCCAAAGTAGTGCCTAGTACAGCCTCACTGCCCCAACAGTGACTCTTATAGATCTCAATGTCCACATCTGTGACCAGTATAGCTCTGTGTCCACAGCAGTGACCATTATAGATCTGAGTGTTATTAGCAGTGGAAAGTGTAGAAATTAATATCCAGAGTAGTGACTAGTATAGATCCCTGTCTTACCAGCAGTGACCAGTATCAATCTCATTTACAGATATAAGTATCCCAGCAGTGACCGGTACAAATTTCAGCAGTAACCAATATAGATTTCAGTGTTCTCAGTCATGATCAGTATAGATCTGAGTGATAACAGTGGTGACCAGTACAGATCTCTGTGTCCACAGCAGTAACAAGTGTAGATCTCCGTGTACCCAGCATTAAGCAGTACAGGTCACAGTTTTCCTAACAGTGACCAGTATGAATCTCAGTGGTCCCAGCAGTGATGAGTACAGATGTCCCCAGCAGGGACCCATGCAGATCTCAATGTCCTCAGCATTGAACAGTACAGACCTCAAAGTCTCCAACAGAATTTATTATAGATCACAGTGTCCACAACAGTGAAAAGTATAAATTTCATTGTCCCTGGAACTGATAAGTACAGATTGTAATATCCCCATCTGTGAACAGTACAGGCATCAGTGTCCTCAGCAGTGACAAGTAGAGAGCCCAGCATCCCCAACAGTGACCAGTACAGATCCCAGTGCTCCCAACAGTGGCCAGTACAGATCTCAGTACACCAGTAGTGATCTCAATGTCTGCAGCAGTGACTAGTATAGTACTTAGTGTCCCCATCATCGACGAGTAAAACACACACACACATAGATACAGTACATACTGTACATGTATAAACACACACACCATTCCAGCCTGTGACCTATGCACATCTCTTACTTCTTTTGAATCAATCAGCCATCAACCTGTCTTCAGACTCAGCTACTCTTTATGTTAGTTTACTTGCATACCATTTTGATTTGTTCTCCAGAGCTAAAGATTCCCTGTACTAATCAAGATCATAGTCATCTGAGCACAAATCATCCTCCCTTGTAGTGTAAATCTTGACAGTTGATTTTAACTCCTTTGTGCCAACAGTATGCATATATGCCACCTCCTGGCAGGTGGGCCTTGATGCCGAGAGGCCACATATATGCAAACAGAAATGTAAACAAACTCTCCAATCATGTACCACTGTGTCAGCCAATCATGGCAGTCACGTGATTATAAGCCCCGCCCCATCTCCTGCTATCAGAAACCCCTTAAAGGACCGGAGGAGCTGGCATTAAGGGGTTAAAACAACTGTTCAATGTGGACTATTCTACAGTGATTGTCCCTATTTCTCCTCTGATTAGGAAAATGACTAATTGTAATGTTCAACTTCTGGAGGCCATCTACACCTTTGAAATAAGCAGTGTGAAATGGAGAATAGAAAAAATGCTGTCAACATACATAACAGACGAAAATAGCACAAACATAGGGGTGCCTCAAGTGTAAAGGATTTAGACTGTATGAAGAGCTGAAAGTGAAACTACACCTTTGATTTAACTGTTTCCCTTAAGAAAGCTCAGATTAGAAATATTTAAGAAATAAGTCCTTAATCAAAAATAGCAGTGTTTTCTGCAGCTTTTTCTGCATTTGCCTACTAGTGTATGCATAGTGCTTCATTCAAGCATGTCTATGGTGACAGCTATCACAATTACCAGTGTGCCTATGTCAGTCCTTAACCTAGCTTTCAAGCCTTTAAATGGATGGTGTAATAGCTGTCATAATGTTAGCATCACTCACAGTTGAAAACAAAAATAAATTAGTTAAAAATTCAGATTGATTGTCCCCCCCACGCTCCTTTACTCTCATTTTATGACAACCCAGCCTTTTACCCAACTTTCTCTGATCCAACATCATTTTGAATCTGGTGAATGCTTGGTTTGACCCGGGTGCAAGACCTCACAATGGATACAGTCCTGAAAACATTATCTTCCCCTCAGGAACAAACTTACCTCCAACCCAATGAACATTTTCATTTTTTCCAAATCACCCATTTTTTCCTGAGATATACATGTTCACAATCTTCCCTTTCTAGTCTGACCCCATTTGAGAGTATATGTAACTCAGATTTGCATGCACCAGGAATTATCTCTAAACTGTATACATATCTCTCTATTCTATCCTCTACTTTACTCTCCCACACTACAAAGTGGACTACAGACCTGTAGATATCTCTGGAAAGGGAGGATTGGGACGATATTTGTGCAACAACCAAATCTACTTACTCTAATATCTTAGCGCTTGAAACGAACCATAAAGTTCTCACGCGTTGGTACTTGATCCCAGAGAGGATATTTACATTTGTACCTGGCTACCCCTCCTTGTGTTTTTGGGGCTGTGGGCAAGTGGGCACACATCTTCATATTTGGTGGATATTCCCGCTTTTTTGGATTGAGATGTTCCACATGTCTTCCACCCTGATCAATACTTCCCTAGAGCCAGGCCCCATCCTAGGATCTCACTAGAGCCCAAGTGCAGTTGTTACTTTAACTTATGACAGCAGCTAAACAAACAGCTTGGAAGTCTCCGAAATCATGCACTCTTGAGACCAGAAATAGTATCACCCAAGCTATGATACGCAGCAAAATAGAGGCAACTATTCAAGATAGGATCCCTCAGCATCTCAAAATTTGGCAACCATGGGTAGATAATTTTCTACCCTTGGGTTTTGCTGAATCCCTCCTGGAACCTTGATGCCATTCTACCTCATATTGCATATTAAATCCTGAGCGTATTTGGGGCGGTGGATTCTCTCCCCTACTTTTCTCTTCTTTCCTTCCCTTTCTTCTATTGACTCCACTCTCTGTTACTGACCACATGTACATGTTTTTTGAATTTTTATTGATCTGCTTCATGCACTTCCCACTTATTTTAAATGCAATTTTTCAATGTTACTTGCATCTTTGGATTATTTTGGTATGTTGTTTTTGGCATACTGCCTATATTTCGCTTACAATTCTGTATCAATCTTTGGAATCACTGATGACTTTTGATTGCCTCTCATGCAACTGACTTATGTTATGTACCACTGTAGTTTAGATAATACTTTTGCCAAACATATATTGTCTGGAAATGTGGTTTTACATTTGCTATAACTTGTTTAATACCAATAAAAAAGATTGTACAAGAAAAATTCAGATTGAGTTTATAAAGCTGTATTCCTTTTTATACAGCACCAAGCCATCAAATCATAGGTTTATTTCTCTGCAAAAATGCAACACTAATTCTGCAGGATATGGACCAACATTTTAAAGAATTTCTTCCAGGTGTGTCAGATAGCCTATAGCCCACTGGTAGCTGAGGTTCCTCCTTCCAGCCAGGTAGTGATGTCAATATTTGTTGGAGAAACCATGGAGGTCACAAGCTATCTGAAACACCCAAAAATAAGGATAGCAGAGGAGCTCAGAGCTTATAAAAAGAAGTATGGACTTTGAAAAAGAAAAACATTTATACTCACCTAGGTGAATCCAACATCAATCAGATGCTGTATCTGTTCCCTCTACAGTGAGAATTGAGTGATCAAACACCACTAATCACTTAGTTCTTCCCTCTGCTCTGAGTAGAGAGCCATGACTATTAGTCTCTGGAGGGGGCAGGAGGGGCTGCCTCAAGCTCTCAGCAGATCACTGAGAGGCTGAGCCAGGTGCCGGTCAAGGCTTCTGGGTGGATCCCGACCATATGATCAGGATCTTTTCAAAGCCTGGAATGGAGTGATATCAGTTGACAGCAGATTTTAGCCTGCTGTCTGCTGAAAACGAGTCACAGATATGCAGAGCAAACTGTACTCCTGTGACCTACAGGAGAAATATAGCCAAAATAGCTTCGGCTACACTTCTCTTTTAAGACAGTGAAGTTTTCATTCTCTGTATCCTGGAGTGGTAGGTTCTTATCTACTTCTATTGAAGAGGTCAGCTGGCTCTATTTTTATAGAGGCATGACATAGTTTCTTTAAGTTTCCTCTCCATATTTTATGTTTCTACCCCCATCATTTATGTTCCTATTACATTGGAAATTCTTTAACTTCTGCAATGTTGTGTTGTTCCATATCCACTTAAACAGGCTTTTATTCAATTTTAGGGATTCATATGCCATACAGTATTTGTCTGCAACTGAGAAAAGACTTGGAAAGTGTATAATAACTCTCTAACCTAACAACACAGTGTAGACCTATGCACCTATCCATAGAGTGGTATGATGACCTTGAGCATGTTCAGTGACAGTGCAATTTTATCTGCAAAGCAGTTTAGTAATTTAACTGCTAGAGTTGCTGATGTCATAATACATACAAAGGTATTTTACATCTGTGTTTTTACAAGAAGAGATTGAAACTCTTAACTGAGACTTTTTCAATAAAAAGGAAAATGCACTCACGTTTACAAGAGAAATTATTCCATTATAGTGTAAATGGGAATGGAACAATGGATTGTTGCAACACTTTCTTGAATTGATTAATTGTTTCTACCCAAATAAAACTGAATCAAGATTATATCCAGTACCAGAACTCTACTGCATGAGTAAGCAGACAAGGGTCTTATTTTGATAGGTTAGAAGTATTTTTCATGCTTTGAAGAACATGTACAATTCCTATAAAACAGCTATAATAGAACATTTTGCTCTAAAAGAAAGGTATATCTGGCTCTGGCTGCTTCATTTACCAGCACAGAGAGGTTCTCAGTACAGAAGGACAAACTGGCTATATCTTATGTGTTTTTTTTTTCTTTTTTAACTGGATCCAGACTGTAACATTTCTTGTATCCCTTCCATTGGTGAAACTAACCACATGTTCACACTTTGAAAAACAGCGGAATTCCATATGAAGTAATTCAATTGCAAGTGACAGCTCCTAGGCTTGCTGCTGAATGTCAACAAACTGACCAGCTGAAATTACTGACCAAAAATTGATATGACCATATTTAGAAAAATGACGTCACTCAGCATACTTTGTATACAAACAAAAGAAGCCTGGGGATTGGAGCTTTCACTTGTCAGCTATATTTTTTTTTTCTTTTACAGTATAATGTAACTTTCACTGATGTACATTATACAGGTGCATCACTTCACAAGCAGGTTTCAGGCATTCTCCAAATATGGTATTTGAAAGAATGTTGTATTTTTTAAATAAAAAAACAGAAAGGCATTGCACCAATAACATCACTTCCTTCTGTCAAACTTTATTCAAATAAACAAAACATGCTGCTATTCCCACCCAGGAACTACCCCTTTCTGATGTATTTCACCCTCTTGAGATTAATCATAAAGAGAAGAGTGTTCCAGGGAACACTGCTGACTCTTAAAATACACACCCTTACCTGTCCCTCGGTCCAGTGGTGTCCTCACCACAGCTGGCTTCACCGTCCGTCTTCTCTCCCTGACGCCGGCATCTTCAGTGTGGGCATCCGGCTGTGGCAGCTTGCAGCTTCACAACTGGGTGCCAACTGCGCATGCGCGAGAAGCCCTGCACTTTGTGAATGGCCCCGTAGTCTTCTGGGACCAGTCACGTGTCCCAGAAGACTACGAGGAGGGAGGGGGGAGCACAACTTCCGCTTCCAATTGCCTAGGCAATCGCAGCGAAAGTGGGAACGGGTTCCTGTCAAATTCGGATACCCCCTCCCCCCTGATAAAGGCTTAAAGCGGTACTTCCCCTTTTGAGTGGAGCTTCTCTTTAATTCTTACGCATAACTTTTCTTAAAAGGACACACACTGACCTATATACAGTTGCAAGAAAAAGTATGTGAACCCCTTGGGATTACGTGGAGTTTTGCATGAATTGGGCATAAAATGTGCTCTGAACATCATCTAGGTCACAACAATAGAAGAACACAGTCTGCTGAACATAATACTACACAAACATTAGATGTTGCCATGGTTTAATTGCACATAACATGTAAACATTCACAGTGCAGGGAGGAAAAAGTATGTGAACCTTTGGACTTAATAACTGGTTGACCCTCCTTTGGCAGCAATAACCTCAACCAAACGTTTCCTGTAGTTGCAGATCAGACCTGCACAATGATCTGGAGTAATTTTGGACCACTCCTCTTCACAAAACTGTTTCAGTGTAGCAATATTCTTGGGATGTTTGGTGTGAATCGCTCTCTTAAGGTCATGCCACAGCATTTCAATCGGGATGAGGTCAGGACTCTGACTGGGCCACTCCAGAAGGCGTATTCTGTGTTGTTGCAACCATTGTTTTGTTGAATTACTTGTATGCTTTGGGTCATTGTCCTGTTGCATCACCCATCCTCTGCGGAGCTTCAGTTGGCGGACAGATGGTCGTACGTTTTCCTGCAAAATGTCTTGATAAACTCTGGAATTCATTTTCCCATCAATGACAACAATCCGTCTAGGCCCTGAGGCAGCAAAGCAGCCCCAAACCATGATGCTCCCTCCGCCATGTTTTACAGTGGGGATGAGGTTTTGATGTTGGTGTGCTGTGCCTTTTTTTCTCCACACATAGTGTTGTGTGTTCTTCCCAAACAACTCAATCTTGGTTTCACCTGTCCACAGTATATTTTGCCAGTAGTGCTGTGGAACATCCAGGTGCTGTTTTGCAAACTTCAAACGTGCTGCAATATTCTTTTTGGACAGCAATGGCTTCCTCCGTGGTGTCCTCCCATGTACTCCATTCTTGTTTAATGTTTTCCTTATTGTAGATGTGTCAACAAAAATGTTAGCATGTGCCAGAGATTTCTGTAGGTCTTTAGCTGACACTCTGGGATTCTTCTTTACCTCTTGCAGCATTCTGCGCTGTGCTCTTGCAGTCATTTTTACAGGACGACCATGCCTAGGGAGAGTAGCAACAGTGCTAAACTTTCTCCATTTGTAGACAGTCTGTCTTACCGCGGACACGTGAACATCAAGGCTTTTGGAGATACTTTTGTAACCCTTTCCAGCTTCATGCAAGTCAACAATTCTTGATCGTAGGTCTTCTGAGAGCTCTTTTCTGCAAGGCATGGTTCACATCAGACAGTGCTTCTTGAAACCAGTAAACCCAAAACAGGTGTGTGTTTTTTAAGGGCAGGACAGCTGTCAGCAACACATCCAATATCATCACACTGATTGGAGCCAGGAGTGAGCCAACTTTGACTCCAATTAGCTCTGGGAGAAGTCATTAAGCTAGGGCCTCACATACTTTTTCCTCCCTGCACTGTGAATGTTTACATGTTATGTGCAATTAAACCATGGCAACATCTAATGTTTGTGTAGTATTATTTTCAGCAGACTGTGTTCTTCTATTGTTGTGACTTAGATGACGTTCAGAGCACATTTTATGCCCAATTCATGCAAAACTCCACGTAATCCCAAGGGGTTCACATACTTTTTCTTGCAACTGTATATATATATATATATATATATATATATATATATATATATATATATATATATATCTCATGTATAAATCAGTCTACTTGCTCTAAATCCAGTGTGAAGAATAGGTATAAACACCAGTTCAGCTTGCTGAACTTAAACATATGTTCAGCAAGCTTGTAGGTTTGATATGCAATGTTAAATGCAATATGTCTATTATTGAATATATATATATATCTACAAGACGTGCAGGTACCCAGGATGCAGAGAAGATTATACAGTAAGAGCATACATGTGTACGACTTCCCTATGTGTGAAAGAACAGACAAGGGGGAGAGGGAAGGATGTTTATTTTTTATAACCCACTATTAACCACTTGCCCTCCAGAGGATTTACCCCCCTTCCTGACCAGGCTATTTTTTGCATTACAACACTGCGTTATTTTAACTGACAATTGCGCGGTCATGCAATGCAGCACCCAAGTGAAATGTATGTCCTGTTTTCCCCACAAATTGAGATTTCTTTTGGTAGTATTTGATTTTTTTTTTGAGCTATAAAACAAATACTGATAATTTTGAGAAAAAAAACTATATTTTTGACTGTTTGTTATTAAACATGTCCAATAGAAAAAATAAAAAAATTAAATTTCATCATAAATTTAGGCCAAAATGTATTCTGCTACGTCTTTACAAACAAAATTCCCAATACGTGTAAATTAATTGGTTTACATGAAAGTTATAGCATTTACAAATGGCAGTATATATACTGGGATTTTTTTTTTTATTTTTACTAGTAATGGCGGCAATCAGCGGCTTATAGCGGGACTTCGGCGGACATTCTAACACTGGTGGAGAACTGACTTGATGTCACTGACATCCCCAGTGACACCAATACAGTGATCAGTGCTAATAAAAAGCACTGACACTGTACTAATGGCACTGGGCAGGAAGGGGTTAACATGTGGGGCATCAAAGGGTTAACTGTGTGCTGTTTTACTAGGGGCTGTGACTGTGTGCTTCACTGTAAGTACATTGCTTTGCATGGCTCTGCTATGCACAGCCATGCAAAGCAGTGTGCAGGAGCTGACAGGGAAGAGAACTGTTCTGTTTACAAACAGTTCTCCCCCTGTCGGAAATGCTCAGCAATCACCTGGTGATGGCGAGTAATCACTGGTTGGGACCCAGTGATTGACAGCTGCCGCTGCGAATGGCGGTGCAGGTAGGGCGTATGCGTGCCCCATATCCCCTTCTGCTATAGGGTGGACAGGAAGTGGTTAATCTTGTTAATGTTAAAAACAGTCTCCCTGCTGAGTGGTGTTTTATTCATTTTTTTGCATTGGTACATGTGCCCCATGACAGTGCCCTGATAACTTCAACCTTCAAAGGTTTTGTCAACGCTTGCAATATTGCCCTAAAAAGGTCAGTAAGGATGAAAAGAAATAAAATAAAATAAAAATAAAAACTTCAGCACCCACAGACTTAAATAAGAATTCAGGTGCTATGTTTAGGGTTTTCACATTTTTTACGTATTCACCAAATATTCAGAGAACCAAACTTTGTTGCGTTTGCTCAACACTAAAATTTAGTCTGTTGTTAACCCCAAAAAATTACAATTGAAGAAAAAAAAACATTTAAATGCTAACTTGCAGTGTTTTTCCTTTCCATAAATATTTTTTTATTCTTTTGCAGTGTGCCATTAAACATTCTAGGAAATTTGACTACAGGAAGAGTTGCACAGCCAGTTTCCTCTCCCTCCTACTGTCACTCTCCTATCTGATCCACTAAATTACAAATAACTACTAAAGACAAATCCTTTTTTAGGTTTGAATAGAGTGGTGAAGGGTTAAGACCACTGTCATGTTTTTATTGCTTTCTTTGTAATAGTTAGGAATATTCATTCAATGTTACTGGGAAAGAAAGTAGTGATAAACCAAATATTTGAGTTGCCTCCAGAACAGGAAGAGAGGAGAGATCTTTCAGTAGAGACACTTGTTCTCATAACAGCTGTCTAAGAGGGACTATAGCTTAAACTGGAATCATATGTTCTCAGTTCCTATTGAGTTTACAGGACAGTAAATGGGAAATCTTCCTAAAATAAAAACAAATGGAAAAAAAGCCTGACAGAAGTTTTAATGCTTCCCTACTCTATCCAAAATACTGTGCCTTTAGATATGTACATTAAGCTTAATTTTCTCTGGCGTCTACTTTTACAGGGGTGGGGTGAAGGGGAACACTGTAAACAGTGTATTACTTGACAACTATAAGTCTGCTGGAGACTAAAGAGCCCAACACCAGTTCAGGACTTTTGTATAGCACATAATATCTTATGAGAAGATTTTTGTTGATATGGATGGTCTTGCTGCAGGTTCTCTTTAAAAACAAAACAATCCTGCCCAGATCCACTGTGTACATTTCAAAAATTTCAATACATGTGTTTGCTCTGTACATAATGAAATAAATCAGTTCAGTTTGCTGAGGTTGTATGATAAGGTAGAGAGTCTACTAAAATCACATGATCAGTCATCGTTGTTATCGTTGTTATAAGAAATGTTTCTTCACCTCGGAATTTATTTTAACATACTACATGTCAACTTTCACTATTACTGTACCTCATAGAACAGTTCTTTAGTGCAGGACATTGCTAGGGATGTATAGAAATGTTTAATGACATCAGACATTCAAACGATTTAAGTAATTTTCTAAGAGGAGTATTTATATTATGCCTAACACTTTTAACTTATCATTAACTATTGTTTATGGAGTTTGTGGATTTAAATATGATGCTCACCAAGGTCCTACATGCCCAGCTTAAAACTCATTACAGTAGAGAACTGTCCTATTCTTTAATGCCCACCATTGACATGAGTATTTGCATCTGTCTGCTGGAAAGAATGTAATGTGTTCTGTCTGGAATCATTATGAACATAATTAGAAGAATTTGACATTTTACAGTAATTAATGTTTACTAGGAATGATAGAAAGTTAGCTAGTAGCAAAGCTAAGGGAAGCTAAAATAAACATACTAGTAGGAATGTAAAGGGCATTTTATTTATAATCCTGTAAACTGGTTCATTATTATTATTATTATACAGTATTTATAAAACGCCAATAGTTCGCTCAGCGCTGTACATTACAATGGGGGACAGAACAATAACAGTACAATACAATGCAAAACATGAGGGGATCGAGGGCCCTGCTCTTTCGAGCTTACAATCTAGGGTTCATGGGAGGTTTAGCAAAACCAGTGGGAAGTCTGGAAACTGGCCCTTTTTTTTTTTGTAAACAAATTGTAATTGAACATATCAAGTAAAACAATAAACCCTGAATATTTAGAACATTTAAAACATGGAAATATTTTTTTAAAAAGGGAGGGAAATTACATTAAGTTCCTCCTAATTTATATCCAGTATCCAGGCATGTAGCCTTGAAGGCCAGGAAACTAATGGAAGGAGCACCAGACCAAATTAATTTATTTATCATTTTTATTTATAATCCTGTAAACTGGTTCATGGGAGGTTTAGCAAAACCAGTGGGAAGTCTGTAAACTGGTCCTTTTTTTTGTAAACAAATTGTAATTGAACATATCAAGTAAAACAATAAACCCTGAATATTTAGAACATTTAAAACATGGAAATATTTTTTTAAAAAGGGAGGGAAATTACATTACGTTCCTCCTAATTTATATCTAGTATCCAGGCATGTAGCCTTGAAGGCCAGGAAACTAATGGAAGGAGCACCAGACCAAATTAATTTATTAGTTTGCATTAAAAAACAACCAACAAGTTTCAGAGGTCAGAGAATCTCCCCCCTTCATTAAGGTTATAACTAAACACAATATAATGTAAATGTAAATGCAAATGATAAAATCATGAGTCTATCAATCATAGAACATCATGGTTAACATAGATGCACATATGTGTATATATACGTGCATTCAAAAATACACACATATACACATACATTTAGATATGCATAAAAATAAAGATACCGAAATATCAGATAGTAAGTGATAAAGTGAATTAAGTTCATGTTTGGAATTAATATTATCACATGCTACATGGTTATTAGATAGTGTTATACCATTGTACATTAAACATGAGAAAAAATGTAATATTAGATGAAATTTGTCATTAATGCACAGATGTATAAACAATAAGACAGGTTAAAAGAACTTTTAAAAATAATTCATAAATGGTACAATAAAACCCTAATTTAACAACCAACAATGACAATGTTACACTTAAAAAATAATAAATATATATATTTCTCTTGTCTGCTTTTCTCTTGTCCTAATGTTGAACAAACCAGTTCTCCAAAATGTACATCTGTAGGAAACGGGGCCACATACTAGTATTTGGCTCTGGGAGTTCAAATCCACTTTGTAAAGGGCCCCTTTCCAGTTTAGGCGTGAGTACCATTTACAGTAAGACCCTGCTTAATGAAGGATAATAGGCTTTCTGATTTCCACCAGCTGTCATAAAGTGAGCAAATTAGTATGAAACTGTAAAGTGGAGATCTAGCTTATATTTCGTTGTAGGGAACCTATGGGTTTATGAGATCCAAAACCTGATAATTAAGTAATATCATTCCTTATTAGCTTCTACCCTTTTATGAAAATATTGTATTTTCTAACTAGGAAATCATCACATTACAAGCAGCTTCTTCAAAAAAGAGTTTGACAGACAAGAGTAGGAAAACCTTACCCAAGTATATTGCAAACCTACTTTTGCAAACAATTTTATGGATGACGTTTGGTCCCAGGGCAAAAAAGATCATTTGCATTTATAAACTAGAAACTCAATATTCTAGGATTTCATACCATCCAAAACCAGGCTCTTCAGACTAATTATAGAAGGCACATTATTTGGATGACAGCATCAGCACAAAACACTGCATATCACTGCTAATGTGCAGGCCAAGTATGAGATGTGGAAAAAAGAATAACACACCTAAAATGATTATTAGAGCTAATGTGTTAAGTATGAATACACAGTAAGGGGCTCCTGATCTTGATGTTTATACACAAGGGGAAGAAAAATGATTGTCCACATCAACCAAAAAGATAGTAGTTCTTTTCTGGAACAAACTTGTAGCATTACCCCCTTAGAGATTGCTGATGAATTTGGGTCCCTCTATAGTCCTGCATAGCCAGTCATTCAGCATTTTCAAAACAAATGTTATTCCAGAAACAGAAACCAATCCTTGAGTGTTGGTTTTGTTATTTTCTTGAGGGGAATAGAACTCGGATAGGGTAAGGGGGGTATAGGATGTCCAAGGGAACCGATATCTGAGGACAACTACCTGAACTATTCACAAGCTTCTTTTCTCTGACACAGTCTCTGTTAGTGTGCTAGCCAGCAGCTCCTAGTTGTACCAACCCAGACCCTAGATAAACTCCTCTTCACCCAGCAATCTGCAGACTTTCTTCCTGAACAGGGGATCTGGGTCCTGTTCCTTTAAATGAAGAACAGTTACTAGCAGAGGGCTGATCTGGTTTCCAACCAGAGTGCTTCTTCCCCAATCTGCCTAGGGGGTGCAGGTCTACTCACTCAGATGCTCTCCAGTACCACTTCTGGGATGACTGCTGCTACCATACCTATGAACTGGGCTGCTCCTTCCCTGCCATACAGGTGGTACTTGCTCAGGGGGCCAGTGAGTCCTGCGTTTTCCTCCTTTCCAGCTCCAGGTTCGCAGGCAGGCCCCATCCCACTAGGCCTCCTAGCAGCTTTCCACCTCTAGCCTCACATCTTCCTGCTCCACGATCCTCTCACCCCATCACACTCCTGCTACTGAGCAGGCTCCAACACTTTTAAGGGAGTCCCAGCCCCTTGCCAAGCTTTCTGTTGGGGATTGGCTGAGGTACCTCAAGAGTGCAGCTGGTCACTCCTCAGATCTACCCACTGCCTCCAAGGTCCTCCTCTGAAAACCTCAGAGAAGGGAAAAATTTCAGAGGAGCTGGCCTGCAGAGTCTCTCCGTTTTGACCAGAATTTGACCCCTCTCGCTATCTCACTTGAGCTGTTAACCAGTTTCTGACTAACAAATAGGATCTAGCTTCCCCTAGCTAAACTAGGAGGGTACTACAAAGTAAATAACTAACATAAACATTTATTTGGAAGTTATGGACTGGCTTCCTCTTAATGTCTTTTTTTCTATAGAAGAAGTAATTAATTATTCATTATAAAGCCAAGGATCCTTTTTATATTTACATAAACTTTTACTATCATCCAAAATATATTTTAGGATAAATTTAGAGGTTTATTTGTATATGCTCCTGTTGTGTTTTTGATTACTTGATAATTATCTTTTTTCTTAGTAATACATTTAAAACATGATGAACTTTTTATTGAAAAAGTTACTTTTTTTCTGACTCATTTTGGCAGTGCAGGTGTTACAGTTTCTCTAATGCTTGGATTGTTTGACATTAATATGACAGGTCAATAACATGATGGGGTGCATGCAATAAAATTACAGCAAGCTTTACAAAACAATTCTCACTGTCATTATTAACACTTCAAACTAATGTTATCACTGGTGATATTACTTAATGAGTATCAAACAATGTGTTTTGTTTGCTGTCAATTTAGGCTGCATGAAAAGACATGTATTTTGTTAAATTACCAGATAAACCAGCCTTTCTCAACCAGAATTCTGTGGAACCTTTGGGATCCTCCAGAGGTTTCAAGGGGTTCCTTAAACAATGAGCAATTTCATATAAGTTACTACCGACACCAATGACATTTTCAGCAATTTGTAATGGGGACATTGCCCCTTAGCCATTAATGTAAGGTATATTTTCACCCCCTTATTATCAATGTAAGGGATTATTCTCCACTGACCACTAATCCAACAGATGCGTTACTCAACGCTAAAGTAAATGGGCACCTTTTCACTAATAATTAATTTAAGGGAGCACTTATCCACTACCCACCAATGTAGGGGGACACTTTTCAACTCACTATCAATGTGAGAAAGAACTACAAATTTCATAACCTGTGTTTCATTCCTGGTTGCAATTTAATTGCTAAATTTAATTGCTATAACTGCAAATAGCTTTGTTGTATAAAGCAGCAATGGATGTCAAATATGCTACAACAGCCACATTATTATTCTTTTACTTATTCTTATATTTACAACTTAATATTCACACTATTGTCCTGTGAACTGTAGCTATAACAATTATAGATAATGCGCAATATAGATAATCACTATGTGAAAAAAACCCTTTCTTTTCAGAATATGTGCAAAATCCTTCCAGTATTTGCAGCGATCAATCCCACACTCTTCTCCCTGGGGTTACTGAAAGCTTTTTTCCCATATTCTGAAGAGAAAGTTTTTTCTCATAGTGATTATTTATGTTGAACAAACTCTGAACACTAGTGATTTTTATTGTTCTTTGGACTTTGAGATATATATCTTGCACACAGTATATGTAGTCATATGTTTTTTTGGTGGTATGTTTATTTGTACCTTTGCAGATTGACAACACATCTGGTGTTTATGCGTTTTATATTTTTATATAAAATAATATCTGGTGTTTTATATTTTTTTGCTACATGTGTGCATATCAGTGTAAATGCATATTATGTTTTTTTTATGTTATTTGTATTATCTTGCTTCATATAGATTAGCACATTGTATGTATTTATTCAGTTACGTATTATTTTAGAGTGAGGGGAGTGCTGCACTAGTACATATTTATTAATTTGTGAACAATTTAGAGTGGGCTGGCTCCTAACTACTACATTATTTTACATTATATGAGCTGTAGCACAGGAACATTTCAACTTACTATTACTAGAAGTAATGTTGTCTGGTTTAGCAAATCTGTAAGTGCTAGTGAGGGTGGGGTATACAGGGATTCTTGTGATAATTGGCCAGAGTACTGCTTCATTTCTGAGTAATGGATGGTGATAATGTGCCCACAAACCAGCCTCCCTTTAATCCTCAGTATCCTGGTCCATGGCATGGCATAATATTAAAGTTAGTAGAGTCTAGCACTGTGTTAGGTGTTGATAAATGCAGAAAGGTTATAGTTTTAGTGATACCTTTTTTTGGCTAACTTAGGATTTTAAAGATTTTTAAAGCTTTTGGAACCTTCCTTATGTCCCTCCTCAGGCATTATGTTGGTCCCAAAACTTTGCATAGTTAACTTAATTTAAACCGGGGGTCAGCAATCAATCGCGCTCTACCTGTCAACTGTGGGCAGGTGACAGGTAGACCGGGAACAGATCCCACCCCCTTTCCTCCAGCCTCATCTGCTGCTGATATTCTCAGTGCACAGTGGAGAGCAGAAGACAGCACAGCTCAGGACAGAGGGTGAGAGGGAGAGCTGGCCAAATGAACTTTTCATGTTTACCTGCAGGTGATTGGTTGCTAGGTCCGACCTAGCAACCAATCACCTGTGGGTTAATATGAAAAGTTGATTTGGCCAGCTCCTCCTCCTGCCCTCCGTCCTGAGCTGTGCTGTCTTCTGCTCTCCACTGTGCACTGAGAATGTCAGCAGCAGAGGAGGAGGCTGGGGGAAAGGGGGGCAAAGGACATTTCTGGGGGGGAAAAGCGGGCCAGAGGTCACTTCTATGGGAGAAAGAGGGGGCAAAGGACGCTACTGGGGCAAGGGGAGATGATGTGCAGAGGGCACTGCCATGGGCAGGGCCACCATCATAGCAGTGTCCTCTACCGCCCTTCATATCACCGTCCCCCCACAGTAGTGTCTTCTTCCCTCCCTTTCCCCCATAACAGTAAGCTCTGCCCCCCCCCACCCCCTTTCCTCCCATGGACAGGTATTTTAAAAATCTGAACTCCTAGCAAGTGGCTGGGGATTGTGATTTTTCTGCCGCCCCCTACCCTGGTGCCCTAAGGCAGCTGTCTAAGCAGCTTTATGCTGGTGCCCAGCATAAGGCTGCTTAGGCAACTACCTTAGGGCACCAGGGTAGCTGGGGGCAGAAAAATCACAATCCCCAGCCACTTGCTGGGAGTTTAGATTTTCAAATACCTGCCTTCCAACGATCCCCTTTATTGTCTTCCTGGAGCAGCTGAAAGGTGGCATCTCCTCCTCACCCTCCCACCAGAATACAGCTGCTGCAGGAAGAAATTCCAGGGGATTGGTTCTAGTAAACACCTCCCCCGCTGCCCCTCCTGTCCTTGTTCCTCATTTTTTCTGCTGCCTGGACCTTCCCCCAAGGGCTCCTAAAAAAATTGTGAAAAATATTTAAAAAAAAATGTAAAAATAAAAACTACTGACACCATCCACTGCCCTAATGACACCAACATCTGCCCTACTGACACTGTCCACTTCTCTACTGACACCATCCACTGCTCTACTGACTTGCAACAACCTCTGACCTACTGACACCGTCCATTGCCCTATTGACTGATACTGCCCATTTTTAAGGTAGGCTAAGTTTATATTTTTACAGTGACCTTTGTTTTATTATATTGTCTTGCATTTTCCTTGCTATTTAGTTAGGCCTTGCTGGTTATTTATTTAATTATTTATTTATTTATTTTTAATGGCGCAGCACCCTGGTGATCTTTGATCTCTTTCATGTTGTTCAGGTAGATCTCCACCTCTCAAAGGTTGCCTACCCCTGATTTAAACAAAAGTTATAAAAAAAGTTATAACCTAAACTACAGACTTTCTGCATATTATTAAAATTAAATTCTAAAAAGGTATAGTTTGTGTAGAAAATTAACAAACATATTTTTTGTTTATCATTAAGAACCTTTAGGATCCTCCTCAGTTTTCCAGTTTCTCCTTACCTCATGTTGTAAAAGTCTAATCTTTGCAGAGATCAATAGATAAAAAGTTGAAATTAACAAGGAAAAGTCATTATGTCAGAGCAGTGACTAATTCCCTTGCTTTACCTCCATCTCTCTTTCTATGGCTGTTAATGAAGTTTTAATCAGAGATGGCATGTCTAAAAGGAGACTACTGCTGTGTGCTCTCTCTGTAGAAAATGCATTTGTGAACTGGGAATCTTGCCTTGTATTAAATATTTCTTTACAAAGCAATATTAATGGCATTTTGTGGGATTGCTAACTTGATTATTCAAGCAAATCCTTAACACAAAAGTGTAATCTGTAATTTAAGATTAAAAGCCATTTAATGGAAAACTTGAATGATTTTGTGTAAATGCTATTTTCATTTTTAATGCATGAGCTATTTTTATATGAAATATTTATATGGCAAAATTATCTAAACGTTTTTTAGTAATGACCATAATAGACATAGGGGTTGATTTACTAAAACTGGAGAGTGCAAAATCTGATGCAGTTGTGCATGGTAGCCAATCAGCTTTTGCTTTGACAAAAAAACCTGGAAGCTGATTTTGCACTCTCCAGGCTTAGTAAATCAACCCCATAATTACATAGTTGGTAAGGTTTATTAACCATTTGCCGCCCGCCCTATGGCTGAATGTCATCAGCGTTCCGGGTGGATGCCATATGGCGTCCTCCCGCACATGCGCACTTTTTGCGCTTGCAGAGCCGCGCAGCGGCGCGATCTGTCACCGGCCATGTACCTCGGACATGGCCGATGACAGATCTGAGTATCGGCCCCGTTGCCGGTACCATGTGACCTGCTGTGACCAATCACAGCAGGTCACATGACAGTTGTATACAATGGATGGCTTCATTCATGCCATCCATTGTATACTAGTGTCTAGCTGTGAATGGTCACAGCTAATCACATGCACATGTCATGTGATTAGCTGTGGCCAAATCACAGCTAAGCACAAAAAAAAAAAAACCCTGAATGAATCGATGTTATTCAGGTAAATGCGTGCTTATAGCAAAGTAATTCTTTGCTATAAGCAAATTATGTAAAAAAAAAAAAAAAATACTGATCACTTCCCCAAAGTAGTACAATGTTACCTTCTCTCCTCCCTCTATCTCCGTCCTTCTCTCTCTCCCACCATCTCCCTCCTTCTTCATTCCCCCCCCTTCTCTCCCCCTCTGTATGCTTCCTTCTTCTCTCCCTCCTCCATTTCCCACCTTCTATCCCCCTCCATTTCCCCCCTTCTTCTCTCCCCCCTCCATCTCCTTCTTCTCTCCCTCCTTCATTTCCCCCCTTCTTCTCTCCCCTCTCCATCTCCTTCCTTCTTCTTCCCTCCCTCCCTCCTTTTTTCCCCAACTTCCTCCTGCTTCTTTCCTCTCTCCATCTCCGTCCTTCTTCTCTCCCCCCTCCATGTCCCTCCTTCTCTCCCCCCTCCATCTCCCTCCTTCTTCTCTTCCCCCTCTCCCTCCTTCTCTTCCCCCTCCATCTCTCTCCTTCTCTCCCCACTCCATCTCTCTCCTTCTCTACCCCTTCATCTCCTTCCTTCTCTTCCCCCTTCATATCCTCCTTCTCTCCCTCCTCTATATCCCTCCTTCTCTCCCTCCTCTATCTCCCTTCTTCTCTCCCCCTTCCATCTCCCTCCTTCTTCTCTCCCCCTCTTCATCTCCCTCCTTCTCTCCCCCTCCATTTCCCTCCCTCCTCCATTTCCCCGCTTCTTCTCTCCCCCCTCCATTTCCCTCCTTCTCTCCCCCTCCATCTACTTCCTTCTTCTCCCCCCCCTCCTTCTTTCCTCAACTCCCTCCTTCTTCTTTCCTCCCTCCATCTTCGTCCTTCTTCTCTCCCCCCACCATCTCCCGCCTTCTTCTCTCCCCCCTCCATCTCCCTCCTTCTTCTCTACCCCCTCCATGCCCCTCCTCCATCTTCCTCCTTCTTTCCCCCTCCATCTCCCACCTTCTTCTCTCCCCCTAAATTCAGATCACTCTTCAGAGAGAATGTGGCTGGTAGTGAGGAGGCGATACAGCATCTCCTCACTGCCAGCCAAATTCTCTCTAAAGAGTGATCTGAATTCAGATCACTTTTCAGAGACCAAAGTTCATGTGAACAAGTCCCTAAGTGGATGCTGGGGCAGGGCAGGAAGGCTGGCAGTGAGGAGATGCTGTATCGCCTCCTCACTACCTGCTTTAACCCCTAGAACCCCACACTAGTGCACTGCCACCATGTTCATTGCATGTTCATTATACAGAAGTTGATTGATACATCAGCTTCTGTGCAACCAGCCTTCTCATACATGGATTAGAATTCAACCAGTCCCCAGTGACTCCCCACTGAAGCAAAGAAATTTTGATCAATATATGGCCGTCAAAGAAAAAATTATCCTTTTGTGTGCATTAAACATATGAAATGGAAACATTTAATTAAAAAATGTTCCTTTGTCCTGAGGTTTTTGTCTTTGAGACTGTCAGTTGTGGCACAGTATTTAGTGGGTAAGAGTACTGTTATATAGGTAGTCATTGTATACAGCCAGTCAGATTACTTGTTATGAGTATTGTTAATATTGTCAAAGTTTACATATTGTTTATACAGTTTAGAGGCTAAGTTTGCCTTTAAAAAAAATATATGTCCTGCGCAATGCTGACCCCTGTACACTGCCATACTGACCCCTGTATACTCCCTTTCTGACTAACCATCCCTTGCCCTGCTGACCCCCTGTACACTGGCCTACAAACTGCTGAACCCTGCAAAACATTACCATACTGACCCCTGTCCTCCGCTCTGCTCACTGCCCGTCCTCTGCTCTGCTGACCCCCTGTACACTTGCCTACAAACTGCTGACACCTGCAATACACTACCATACTGACCCTTGTCCTCCAATTTGCTGACTGACTGTCCTCTGCCCTGCTGACCCCCTGTACACTGCCCTACAACTGTTGATCTCTGCCCTTTGCTCTGATAATTCCTGTCCTCTGCCCTGCTGACCCTTAGTACACTCTGCTACTGATTCCTGTTTTTGCATGCTGCCCTGCTGCCCTCCTATCCTCTGCCCCCCAGACATATTTTACTGCACCCTCATATAAGACCAGCTAGATCCGGCCCTGGATCCCTTTCCATCCTAGATTCTCCCAGAGGTTCTCACCCTAGTGAGTAACTTGCATTCATATTTTTGACCACCAAATGCACTACTTTACATTTTTAATATTACACCTCATTTGTCATGTAGTTCCTCACTCCCTTTTTTTATCAAGGTCTACATGTAAAGGTGATATATCCTGTTGTGAAATTATCACCTTGCTTAGCTTTGTAAGCAAACACTGAGATTTATATTATACTAGTTATACCAACCTATATATTATTTATGAGCAAATTAAACAGAATTGGTCCCAGGACTAATCCTTGGGGTAACCTACTTACAATTCCAGACCATTCGGAAGAAACGTTATTTATCACTACCTTCTGGACATGTTCCTGCAACCAGTTTTTTATTTGGGTAAATACACTTTCTTCAATACCACTATGTCGATAGCCCTTCTTTAATCCAGATTACAGCTTCCTTCCTCATAGAAGGTTAACAGGTTGGTCTGGCAAGAAACATCTTTCATAATCCATTAATTCCTAATTTTCATGATTTCATAAATCCATGCTGGTTACCACTATTGATATTGTTCTTTATCAGCAAATTGTTGGATATGGTCCCTTATCATCCCCTCCAATAGTTTACATTCTGTTGATGTTAGGCTAACTGGTCTGTAGGTATATATTTCAGCTAATTTTTTGAATATTGGTACTATGTTAGCTTCTTGCCAAGCAGCTGGTACCATTCCCTAAAGATTAGGAATAACAATCTCTCTATAACATGGCTAAGTTCTTTGAAGACTCTCAGGTGAAGTCATATGTTCCTGGTGATTTTTTGAACACTAGATTTTCTTAGCCACAAGGGTACATTCCATGTTATGCTACTAACCACGTTCTTGTTTATTATACCCCTCCTTCTTCTTTGTAAAGAGTGAGGAGACTAAAGTATTCAATACAATTGTCCACTTCCTCTCACTTGTAACTAACTTCCCCCGATTATCTTAAAAAAAAAAAAATGTTTTGGGATTTTTTTTTGTCTCCTCCACTATGTGTCATTTGCGGTCTATTTTATCTACGTTTATTGCTCTCTTACATTTCCTACTGCACTCTTTGTTGTATTGGAATGCAGGGGTGACTGCTGAGCCTTATATTTTTAAAGGACAGTTTTTTTAGCCACCTGAGTTTAACTTTAGTTCTTTTATATTTGTTGCCCATTGGAATGCACTGGCTAATGCCATTATTATTATGTTTCTAAAGCAGTCCCATTTTCCTCAGTGTTCTTTGTTTTTAGTCTTTGATCCAATTTAATTTCTTGCAGTATGGAGCGCAGGTTAGTAAAGTTAGCTCTTTTGTGTTCTTGTACAACCCCTGTGTCTCTTTTTTCTATGATTTACATTAAACAATATTATTTTGTGATCACTATTTTCTAAGTTATCCCTTACTTCTACCAATAGAGCTTTCTTTTGGTGGTATTTTATCACCTCTGCAGTTTTGACTTTTTGTGCTATAAACAAAAAAGGCCAAAAATTGTGAAAAAAAACCAATATTTTTCACTTTTGGTTATAAAAAATATCCAATGAACTCAAAGTTAGTCATAAATTTAGGAAAAATGTATTTTCCTATATGTCTTTGGTAAAAAAAAATCCCAATACATATATATTAATTGGTTTGTGTGAAACTATGGTATATATATTGGAATTTCCACAGCTTTTACTATGGCTGTCTATCACATTTCTTGAGGTGCTAAAATGCTAGGGCAGTGCAAACCCCCCCGCCCCCCAAGTGACCCCTTTTTGGAAAGTAGACACCCAAAAGATTTTGCAGAGAGGCATGTTGAGTCCATGGAATATTTTATTTGTTACTGTGTTATTGTGTTATTGTGTTACTACAGCCAGGGTGTCGTACTTGTACGTCGCTTTGCCTGTAGCTGCCACCCGTCTGCAGTACATTGCGGGTCGGAAGTGGTTAAGAAATTACAAGCCTTAGATGACTGAGCAGTTCCAGCTGCCCAGTTAATATCTGGATAAATGAAGTTGCCAATGATAACAACATTGCCCTGCCTCACCACCATTTTTAATTCTGAGAGAAGGTTAGTCTCACCTTCATCCTTCAGGTTAGGGGCCCTGTAGCCTATACTCACTATTCATTTTTCTTCCTTTTGAAGCACCAGACACTTAGCAATGTCATCCCTTGTATTTATTAGCAAATTATTCTTGAATACAAAGTCTGATTGAGTCTAAATGGAGAACATAGATCTCCCAGGATCATAATAAAATCTAAAACTTGTATGGATATATGAACTACACAAGTGCTGTTTTCTGTAGCAGGCTGGGCTGACAGAGCGCAGAAGAGGAGAAAGTAGGGCCAAGCTTGTCATATGATCAGGCAGAAGACAGCAAGAAAAATGTAAACAAAAAAATAAATGCAAAGGAGTGAAGGGAAAGTATATTTGGTCTTTCATTTTAACAATTTCATGCTTAAGCAATAAAGTTATGTTTTATAGTGAGAGAGGGCTAAACCATTTCTAAACCCAAAAAACATAAATTTGATGTGCTCAGGTGCTTGGCTAATTATTGAGAATGAGATGAACACTGGCTGCAACTGCTCTCTGTAGCTGCTGCCCTGCAGTGCTGAACTGGTTAACAGCTGTATCAGTGAGAGAAGGGAGCTGATGACCAGGAAGAATTTAATAGATTAAGTCAGAAAGCACTGCACTGTGGGAACTGTAGTCCAGAGGAGAGAGATTCTACTGTAATCAAGAGCTTTGAACAGCATTTCCCAGAAAGAGATTGCCAAGAGGAGAAATAGCTGCATTTTCTCAGGATGTACAGAACACAGGTTCCTCTTGCTATGAGAGAGACCAGAGAGAACACATCACTGTCCAATGTGCACCATTGCTGCTGCATATTGGTAGCCTGAGCAGGAACAGGAGTGTTAAGTTTGGGGGTGCCATCAGCCAGAAAAAACTAGGTGCAGAGCAGAGAGTGAACTAATTGCTGTGTGGAACCAGATGGACAACTGCAATATGTCTAAGGCTGGTGAGCTGCTGCTGTGGAGATTTACTATCTGCTGCTAGAGAGACTGACTGTGGTCAATATATGGATGATGACTAATAATTATTACTGTAATAATCAAGCCAACCACATTTTCCCATCGCAACCTGATTCTCCAGAGAGATATTTATTGGATTCCAGAACAGATGACAAAATCCAGCAGAGTATATGTAAATGTTACAATAGTCAGAAGTCCTCAGAGTCCCATTCAAAATATTTAGTCCCTTTCTATCATGGCAAGCATAGAAGCATTTCTCTCATCCAGCATATACAGTATATCCAATCTATATTATGCACCTAGGATGTTTCCATGCATGCATTAATGTGTATTATAATCTAGACCTGTGCTTTCATAATGATGTTGTGTCAGCAATCATAAATGACTGGTTGGTTAAACACTTTTGATCTTAATATGAGAAGACCCTACTTGCCTTTTACTGAAAACAACAATTAAGGCTAACTACGGTGTTAACAACCCTCGTTACCCAGGATAGTAAACAATTTAACATTTGACCAATTAACATTTTTCTCATTACAGTTACACACCATTTGCCTTTTCAGTAGAACTAGCATAGGAACACCCTGCTAACTCTCTCAGTCTTGATAACTGGATTTGTCACTTGTCACTGGCCTATACATGCACATTAAAGAATATATATATATATATATCAGTACTGTCTCTTGTCACTGGCCTATACATGCACATTAAAGAATATATATATATATATATATATATATATATATATATATCAGTACTGTCTCCAGGTACATCAACTGGTACCTCTTTGCAGGTGAGAGAAAGAATCTCTGCTTTTGCCGCGTCCATATCAGGCCCTTCCCTATGAGGTCTAGCGGGTGGGGCAGTATCCACACTATTTGCTAACCTAATTTACTAACCTTTGCTCAGTCACACCTTAAACTGCACTAGCAGATGTATCCATCACTGCAACAGGCAGAGAGACCTCTGATATCTCTAACAGTTCTCCTGAGTGCCTTCCATCCAAACCAGTGACTGGAAGCACCCCCATAAGGAGCTGTGAGAGCACTTTCCACACAAGAAATAAGCATTGTATCAACCATTTCCACTCTTGATCAATGTTACCCAGCACAGCCTGTACTACCTGGCTTGACTTATTGGTACCCTGCAGTACCACCTTGTTCGACGGAGACACCCAAGTGTACAGCAAATGCTTTTTTACCAACTCTAGCAGGTCTATTAAAGTTTCTGTCATCTCTATACATATCATGTCTAAATGTGCAACCTCTTTATGGACATTTCCCTTGTCAGAGATGTGGAAGGGCTCATCCACTGCAGCTTGAGAGGTTGAGACATTTGAAGAGACCTCCACCTTGCTGGAGGTACTCACCATCACAGCCTGATGCTCTACCAGAGCACTGTCAGATGCATGTCTCCTACTCATTCCCTCTAACTCAACAATGAGCTTCTGAAAGTCAACATTAGTTGTCTGGTCACCTTGACCCTTGACATATTCAGCTGTTGGGCTGTGGACAACACATACTGTATATCCTTATCCAGTCATTCTGTTTGAAGGAGAACAATCTTAGCTGTGGCCACTGGGCCCTCAACCACCGGCCGCTCTGGCACAGCAGTTGTGTCCACACCCTTGTTGCATGCTATAGCCTTGCCTAGTGTGGCTATAAATTGTTTGGCCCAACTGTACCAATCCATTATGCTTCCACTATTGGTGCTCCGCAGTAACGCATTACCTGCTCTAGGAGGCATTTGGGACTCTGCAGCACAAACAGTACCTTTGTCAGTGATGATGATGCATCATCAATCAAGATAGGCTGCAATACACCATGTTGACCCATTTCCTCTGGTGGTGCTACCAACACTCTCAGCGTTGTACTCTCAGCTTGGGCCAGCTGAATTAACCCCTTACCAACCGGGTACACATACGGTAAATGGACTGCTCCCACACATTCTTACTGAATGATGCAGACTCCCTCTGTTTCACCAGAGCAGTATCAGTGCTATCCTGGACAATTTCTGGCTCCAACACATGGAGACCCCTGGAGACATGGACTGTGGCTCTGCCTCTGGTTGCTTAGGGAGATATCTCCCCTTCATCATTGTAATGAACATATCACCAACATAATCACATATTTCAACATCATCATCATTAGACAGATCTTGTGGGCGTTCTCTGCCTTTTACACATCAGTTGGGCAGCTCCATAGCTGACCTTGGAAACCTTCCTCTCCATCACTGCAGGCTCCTGTGAGGTTTCCCTGAGCAACTCTGCAGCACCTGTTACTGTCACTAGGGAACATGGCACACAGACTGCATTGGTCACCCCTAGTAAATCTCTCTCAGCATTCTGCTGAATTACCTTAGGTGTATACAGAGTCCATATGTCCTTTTCAGTTCTTGACCTTGCTTCAGGCTAGGTTTTAATCTGTGTCTCCCCGCTGTTCTAGGTAACACACTGCATCAAGTCCCTTTTCACATGTAGTGTGGATTTCCCCGCTGAACATACTGCCACTTCATTGGGCCAGTCCCATAAATTGCACCAGCCTTACTGGATCCTGCAGAAGGTGTTAAAGATGTCACTTGAGTGTGCTGTCTGTTACCTGTGGCACAGGCTGATTCCCCCTTGCAGTCACGGGGCATCACTACAGCCCTTCTTGACACCCTGACACCTTCTGCAAGAAAAATGGTCTCCCAGTTTCTAGGGCTTACTGAAGCTCTGAACTCCTTACAAACATGCTTGCTTTTTTCCACTACCATGGGATACTGCTCTGTCATGTGCTTTTTGCTGGCTACTCCGGATTGCTTGATCCCTCTCTCTGGGATGCCACTGGTCACATTCTTTGGCAGGTAAGCTCCAGGCTTCGGGGGCGTGTCCAAGATGGCGACTGGAGTGGCCACAGCTCCGGCGCCTCAACAGCAAATCCGTTGCCATCCGGGCAGCGGGTAATTAGTGGTCTCCGGAGGTCTCCCCGACCCTGCTCGCACCTGAAGGAGGAGAGCTGTGCTACTTTGGCCTCTTTCCGAGGCGGCTGCAGTTCCCGGCCTGGCGGGGCCTGCCACGGCCTACTGCAATACAATCTGCTGCCATCCGGGCAGCGGTGAGCCCTTGGCAGGCATCAGAGGCCTCTACAACCCTGTCCACACCTGGAGGAGGGAATTGGAGTGGGCCTGTCTCCCATCTGGTGAGGCCTACTGCGGCCTACCGCGACAAAGCCTGGCCCGGATCTGGAGGTCATCCATCCCCTCGTGAGTACAGTCAGTGTGGGAGAGGGTGGCCAACACCCATCAGGTAACCTGCGGGTGCTCTGGTGTCGATGGCTGGTGTCTGTGGCCTCAGAGGCCTGTTACATTGCCAGTGCGCTTGAATACATACAAAAGTGTAACAAAAAATGTCACAAAACAATAAAAAACAATATTTTAAATCAAAATGAAATCCAGCAAAAAAAGAAAAAGTCCAAAAGTTCAAATAATCAATGATGTCCAAAATAATTAATCACCAAGTAAATCCACCACCAAAAATGGTTAAGTAAAACTCACCAGAGTAATATGCTGATTGTTGAAAAAAAACAGCATATAGCACTTGTTACTCTGGGAGCAATGATTAATATGGTGACAACAACACTGAAGAAATGAGGAATGAACTCCAACAGATGATGTTCTGCAAAGCTGAAAATCCACTCCAAAGGTGATTTAGTATCCAAACTGAGAGATGATCAGACCGTCACTTGAAAGAAAAAAGTGAACAATCATGGTGCAGTATGTTTTAAAAAACATCAAACTTTAATGAAGAAATGCACTTACAAGCAAGGTGTCCAGACTGACACCAGTATAGACAGCGTGTGTAATGAATACAAGCGACTCAGACCCAGCTAAACATGCACATACAACGTGCAAGCAGACCAGGAGCGTGCTGAACGTCACATCCAAAGGCACCGCCCAACACACACACATGTGGATACAGTTGTGTTCAAAATAATAGCAGTGTGTTGAAAAAAGTGAATAAAGCTCAAAATCCTTCTAATAGCTTTTATTTCCATACACACAAATGCATTGGGAACACTACACATTCTAATCCAAATCAAAACATGAAGAAAAATATATCAAATTTGTGTTGGTCCCCTAAAAAAATTAAAGAAAAGTGAATATTAGACTGTTAAAAAAATTAGCAGTGTTTGTATTCTTCTTTACAAACTTAAACATTCACTATATAAACTGAAAAATGTTTGAAGATTTTGCTTTCCTTTGAATCACTTAATGAATATTTAGTTGTATAAGCACTGTTTCTGAGAACTGCTGTACATCTGTGTTGCATGGAGTCAACCAACTTCTGGCACCTGTGAACAGGTATTCCAGCCCAGGATGATTAGACTACATTCCACAGTTCTTCTCTATTTCTTGGTTTTGCCTCAGAAACTGTATTTTTGATGTCACCCCACAAGTTTTCTATTGGATTAAGATCCAGGGATTGGGCTGGCCATTCCATAACATCAATCTTGTTGGTCTGGAACCAAGGTGTTGCACGTTTACTGGTGTGTTTGGGGTCGTTGTCTTGTTGGAACACCCATTTCAACGGCATTTCCTCTTTAGCAGAAGGCAGCATGACCTCTTCAAGTATTCTGATGTATTCAAACTGATCCATGATCCCTGGTATGCGATAAATAGGCCCAACACCGTAATATGAGAAACATCCCCATATCATGATGCTTGCACCACCATGCTTCACTGTCTTCACAGTGTACTGTGGCTCGAATTCAGTGTTTGGGGGTCGTCTGACAAACTGTCTCCGGCCACTAGACCCAAAAAGAACAATCTTACGCAAAATGTTGCGCTATTTCTCTTTAGCCCAGTCAATGTGCTCTTTGACAAATTGTAACCTCTTCAGCACATGTCTTTTTTTCAACAGTGGGACTTTGCGGGGGCTTCTTGCAGATAGCTTGGCTACACATAGGCGTCTTCTAATTGTAACAGTACTCACAGGTAACTTTAGACCTTCTTTGATCTTCCTGGAGCTGATTGTTGGCTGAGTCCTTGCCATTTTGGCTATTCTTCTATCCATTCGAATGGTATTTTTTGCTTTCTTCCACGTCTTTCAGGTTTTGGTTGCCATTTTAAAGCATTTGCGATCATTTTAGCTGAGCAGCCTATCATTTTCTGCACTTCTTTATATGTTTTCCCCTCTCCAATCAACTTTTTAATCAAGGTACGCTGCTCTTCTGAACAATGTCTGGAATAACCCATTTTCCTCAGAATTTCAGAGAGAAATGCAATGTAACCAGCATGTACAACATTTGCTGCCTTCCTTCCTTAAATAAGGGCAATAATTGCCACCTGTTTTTCAAAGAATGAATGACCTCACTAATACAACTCCACACTGCTATTATTTTGAACATGCCCCTTTCAATTAATGATTCAATTACACAGAATCAGCAGCATGCATGTCATGACTGTTGGGTCTGTTGGATTTCTATTACTCTACTACACCTGCTAGTAAATTATTTGCCATGTAGAAATATAATTTCTACCAAAAACATTGATTGATCAGGTTAGTGATGTCTGACTGCTATTATTTTGAACACAACTGTATATACAGTATATTCAAAGTAAGTCCCCCTCATTCCCTCTTACCCCAAGTCACGGCCGGACGTGCATGCCTCGGTTAGCTAGTCGCTGTGGGCGTGTGCATGTGGGTTGGATCCGTGACATACTTTAATGCTGATTGATGTGATTTTTTGTTTGCCATGGTAATCCAGTGTATCTCACATAATGTCCAAGGTTTCCACTCACCAAACAAGCGTAAAACTGCCTTCCTTCAGTATAAACGCCTAGGGGCAAAAATTATTTTACTACAGGAAACTCATTTTGCAGCCGCTAAACACCTGACATACTTTCATAGATCCTACAAACAGGGGTTCTACACCTTACGCTTCATTAAAAGTAGAGGCGTGGCTATTTTTTTCACAACTCATTTCCCTTCGATATTCAACATGTTTATCGCAACCCAGAGATCAGATTCATCATTATTAAAGGCACCCTCTCGGGTCGTGAACTCACGGTCGCTAATGTCTATGCATCATACTCGGCACAAGCATTTTTTTTCTCCCACTTTTTCAAAATTCTTGATGGGTTTCTATCCCCTCATTCATTGGTGAGAGGTAATTTTAATTTGGTAGCTAATCCCCTTTTAGACCGAATTTCATCCTCGCCATCCTCCCAAACCTTCCCAAAATCCCTTACCAAAATATTAGATATACTCCAACCGGTAGACTCCTGGAGGGCACATAATGTTGGAGCCAGAGATTATTCATTTTACTCCCACCCACATGACTCTTATGCTAGACTAGATTATATATATTTCTCCCCTATTCTACTAGCTAACTCTAGGAAAGCCCCTGGCCGGATCATAATATTATTGCGCTATCTATAACTTTTATAGGTTTAGCACCTAATCCTTACTCCTGGCGATGTAACGACTCTATGTTTACAGATACTAACTCTCGCCAAGAAATAGTTACCTCCATTCAAGAATACTTTCAGTCAAACACAACTCCCGATATCTCTCCGGCCAGTTTGTGGGTAGCTCATAAGGTGGTTCTGCAAGGCAGCCTCATCTCCATGGGTTCTTCTAGAAATAGAGAGTGGTGGAAACAAATTTTTACTTAACTTACCTAAGAACTGGAAGCACATTATAGAGCCCATGTTGGCAACCCATCCCTCCTTAATAAAACAATGTTATCACAAAAACGCCTAGAACTGAATACTTTACTTTCCCAGAAAATTGAAAAAGCTCTACATTTGGACATTTCTGGTTACCCATTATTGGTTTCACATTTCAAAATATGTATGTATGCTGATGATGTTATGCTTTTCCTTACTAAGCCATTAGTATCATTGCCTAATTTATGCACAGTGTTGAATGACTTTGCATCAGTATCAGGTCTTACTGTAAATTTCATTAAATCAGTAGTTATGCCTATCAATGTTCCTGATTCCCTGAGTGCATCTCTCCGCAATTCTTTTCCATTTCGTTGGGCCACAGATTGGATTTCATACCTCGGTATTAACCTTACTTCCAGATACTCAAAATTATTTGATGCTAATTACCCACCATGTGTGTCATGCCTCTCTACTCTGTTGAATATCTGGAATGGATACCCTATCTCATTCTTGGGCAGAGTCACGGTAGTTAAAATCAATGTCTTGCCTAAATTACTTTATCTATTTAGGGCACTCCCAATCCCTGTCTCGAAAACGTTCCTAGATCGCTTTCAACGGATGATTAACAATTTTATTTGGTGTAAAAAATGTCCTAGTTTTACTTCATCGATCCTATACCGGTCACAACGGGCGGGAGGTCTCGGTCTCCCCAATTTCTGGCTTTACTACCTGTCAGCCTGTTTCACGCAATTATCACAATGGGCGACTATTAATTCCCAGATCCCGTGGATCAGATTTGAATCTCAGTTTATACGTCCATTCTATTTACCAGGCATACCGTGGTCTAAAATTCTCACATGCTCATTGTGGGTCCATAATTCTATTGTGGCTTAATCATTGATGCTTTGGTCTCGCTATAGACTTAGATTAAATCTGGTCTCCTCTGTTTCTCCAGGTTCATAATTTTTTGGTGACCCAAATTTTATTACGGCTTTTTCATCCCCACAGGCATTCCGTTGGTGGTACGATAGAGCCTTTATTAGGTTATCGGACTTTCAAAGAGGAAGCTCTTATATCAATTTTGAGATGATACGCATACTTTTTGATATCCCGCTTCATGAATATCATCATTATCGACAGATCAGACATTTTTTTAGTTCACATTTTGGTCTTATACCTTCATCTCCGATTTTTTTTTTAATGTATTAGCCGTGATTCTCCTAGGGGTAGGGGTCTTATTTCAGATTTGTATCGCTAATTTTTGGTTAGTTCTTTTCCCACATCCCCTCTTTATAGACAAAAATGGGAAACTGATAGTGGTATCACCTTTTTGGATGAGGATTGGGATTCCATGGTGGAAAACATACGTAAGAGCTCCAGATCCCTTTCTGTCCGTGAGACAGCCCTTAAGGTATTAACCATATGGTATTATACCCCATCCAGACTACATGTCATGTATCCAGACACATCTCACCTATGTTTTCGGGGCTGCAGCCTTGCCGGTACTCTGGTGCATACATTTTGGGCCTATCCGGGCCTCTCTTTGGTGTGGCGTAGGATCTCGGAGGTAGCCTCTGCGTTGGCGAGTGTTCCGGTGCATCTGACTATGCTATGCAGTCCTGCCTATTGGGAGCCCATATCTTGGGAGTTCAGACTGAGGTTATGAGGCTAATCCACACCATTTGTATATTCACCCTATGGGCTATTGCCCTACACTGGAAATCTCTCACAGTACCATTGGCCTCTGTTCTGCATAGGGTTGATGCTGTGATGCTCATGGAAAGAATTCATTACACTTTATTGGACAAGATGCACTTATTCGATAGAAAATGGAAAATTTGGAGAACTCATAGACATTTACTACATGATTAAGGAACACCCATGTTTGGATTGATTGAGTTACTCTGTTGGTAGCTGTATAATTCTGCCTACCTTTCTATTTATATTGCTCATGTACTTAAATTCTTTTCTCTCTTTCTCTCTTCTCTTTTCTTCTTTACTCTACATGATTGTACTTTCTGAAATGTACATATCAATTGTGCCTTGTTTCGGTTTTACATACAGTTTGAAGCTGTAATGTCACCTTACAGTCTATTTCTTGAAAAATAAAATTGTTTGTAAACAAAGCTCCAGGATTCATCAACCTCCCATTCAGCTTTATACTCTGCAGACCTTCTTGTGATAAAGGGCACTGGGCAACCACATGTCCCCCTTCACTACAACAGCTTGGGTTCAGGTTGTCAGGGACACTGTCCTTCACTACCCCTGGGAAGATCAGTTTGGACCAGTCCACAGTTTCTGGCTTGGCTGGAGCATGTGGTGTATAACCCTCTCCTTATAGTAGCCTTTCCCTTGCTTCAGCAACGATTGTATCCTTTTTCTGCTATGACCGCCCCATCCTTGCAGTCTCACACACACAGCGGCTTGCTACATAGCAGAATTTTTTTTTTACTCTATTTTCGCTGGTACACCACCTGCACGCAATGCTTATTGCCTGGCTGCATTTCTATAGACAAACAATTCCTGCCGTTCAAACTCACTGTGGAGCAAGAACCGCCTTCTGCCCTCATCCGACAACTACTTATGACATGGGGGATGTTTAGCTCAGTGGCAGATACGATTTCAAGTGAGTTCACGCCAGTCAGGAATATATTTCAGGTCTTGGTAGCCCGCCTTTATTAAAAACGAAAGCAAAAACAGCAGTCCAACATAAGTTTTCCCACACAGGGGTTCTTCTCCAATAAGATATACACAATCCAATTGAAATTGCTAGCTCACCTGGCTATGCTTCAGTAGCACTGCTGCTATAGATACTGGTCCTTCCAACCAACAGCTCTTCCAGGCACACAGCTTAGAGCTTCTAGGACACACGCAGCTCTCTGGCCTAGTCCTCAGGCCATTAACTGTCTCTTGCAGACAGTCATACTTTGGCTGCCACATGCAGACACTCTGACTCCTGTAGAAGTCCTTCTTTCTCTCTTGGGTGGAGCACTTAGGTATTCCTAAACCTCCATTATAAGGGCTGTGTGCACCTGGGTACACACCCTGCTATTCCTGCACAAAACCCGGACACTTGGTTGGAGATTCTGTCCCGCCCAAGGCACTATGGGATCTCCACACTATGGAGCAACACCCAGGACTACCACAACCTGGAGAAAGCTGCAAAAGCAGTATTCTCCATTCAAAACATATGCTCCTTAGGGCTGCACTCAGCAAAAGTGCAAACCCCATATTCTTTTGCTGACCAATTTCACTGTGACAGAGTCTCATCCTGTCACACTACCTACTTTATGCTTATTTATGCTCATAACATCATTTACTCTAATCTGTACTAAAACCTTGAGTTCCTTTACCAATAAATGGTCTTGCATCTATTTCCTAATACTAATTTACAGCCAAGTTAAAGATATCCCTACTGGTGTTTTTATAAGTGCCTCCATTGACTTTCAGTCATCTACATGTGTCAGAGGAATAAGGTTGATCTTCGGAGTCATGGCGCAGAACAGAGGACCCAAATTACCAAGTGGCTTTGAGGGCAGTGCTACATTAATATATTGCAGCTCACTAGTTCTTAGATGAGTTAACTACAATATTTATTTTCTTAGGCTTTTCCCCTTTATTTTCACCTGGTAATCCTGCAGATATAACTTTTCAGTGTGAAAAAATTATTTTGTTAGTGTTTACCTGTCTGTAAATGTAACTAGCAACTAAAAGTACCATGCTTAATTGATAATACAACACATTATCCATTAATAAAACTTGTCAATAAACAAATTATTGTCAAACATGATTTGCAAATAATTTATAATAAATATAAATTATAAATATGAATATACAGAAAATTTAAAATACTATAAGGATTATTATACATTATAAATATAGATAATTATAAATAAGTAAATATAAATTTAAAATACATAAATTAACAAACATACCTTTACATGATTATAATTATGGGTGGGGGAAGAGAGAGAAAGAAATGCTGATTTTTCTATAAAGAGGACAAGCTTTCGGGGTATGTCCCCTTCTTCAAGGTCCAGGCAGTACTACTACAAAGTTTTAGCAGAATGTTAGGAGAGATGTTGAAAGGGGGAGGAAAAAAAAAACCCCAGAAAGAAACACACACAAACAGATGTACACTGCAATGGTTAAAAGACTAGGATTAGACTAGAGATAAGACACAGCAAAAGCAAAGACTGGGGGGGGGACAACACTCACAGAGGGGATCATAAAACTGTTGGATAATGAGTGAGGAATCCCATGTCCAAATTAAGGCCGTTATCTCGTGTCAAATAGAGTTATCATTCTTAGTTCAAAAGTTTTCCTTTCCTGAACAGATTTGAAATTTCCTTTAAGAACTAAAATTTTGAGGTCTTCCATAGTGTGGTCAGGTTGTGCGAAATGGTGTCCCACAGGTGTGCAAAAGTCATCTTCTTTATGTTCCTTGATGGTATGTCTGTGCAAATTCATCCTTGTTTTCAACTTCTGTCCTGTTTCGCCAACATAAGATCCTTTGCTGCATTTTCTGCACTGGATAAGGTACACAACATTACTGGAGGTGCAACTATATGATCCGGAGATATTGAAGATCCCTTTTGAGTGTCTGACACTTTTTGATGGATTGATTTGGTTGCACAGTTTGCAGCGTTTTTTCTTGCATGGTTTGCTTCCATTATTTGTGACATCTTGATCAGAAGGAAGTTTCCTACTGATTATTTTATTTCTGAGGTTGGGGGGTTGTCTGAAAGACAGTATACTTTTGGCAAAACAGGACAGAAGTTGCAAACAAGGATGAATTTGCACAGACATACCATCACCTAACAGTGCCATATATTGGTGCCATGTATCAGTGCTGCCTTTCAGTGCCCATTAGTGATGCCTGTCAATGCCCATCAGTGCCACCTACCAGTGCCTTCTCATCAGTGTCCATCAGTGCCACCTATCAGTGTCCATCAGTGCAGTCTATCAGTGCCCATCACTGCAGCCTCATTAGCGCACATCAGTGAAGGAGAAAAATCACTTATTTACAAAATTTTATAACAAAAACTAAGAAAAAACTTTTTTTTCCTAAATTTTCAGTGGTTTTTGGTTTAAGAAAAAATAAAAAACCCTGAGATGATGAAATACCACCAAAAGAAAGATCTATCTGTCACAAATAATTATAAAAATTTCATATGGGTACAGTGTTGCATGACCGCGCAATTGTCATTCAAAGTGCGACAGCGCTGAAAGCTGGAAATTGGCCTGGGCAGGAAGGGGGTATAAGTGCCCTGTAGGCTAGTGGTTAAAGGAAATTTCAAATCTATTCAGGAAAGGAAAACTTTTGAACTAAGAATGATAATTCTATTTGACACAAGAGATCAGGCCTTAATTTGGACATGGAATTCCTCACTCATTATCCAACAGTTTTATGACCCCTCTGTGAGTGTTGTTCCCCCCCCCCCCCTTCAGTCTTTGCTTTTGCTGTGTCTTATCCTAGTCTTTTAACCATTTCTGTGTACATCTGTTTGTGTGTGTTTCTGTTTTTTTTTTCCTCCCCCATTCAACATCTCGCCTAACATTCTGCTAAAACTTTGTAGTAGTACTGCCTGGACCTTGAAGAAGGGGACATACCCCAAAAGCTTGTCCTCAAAATTGTATGTTAGTGCAAATAAAAAAAGTATCAGTGCTCAATTGTTTCTGTCGCAAGTGCACTAATACGGCTACAATCACCTCTATAAAGAGAAAATACATCTAAATAGAATTGGAAAAGAAAGACAAAAGTGGATATTAGAAAAAATGCCCAGAGTCCTAAGAGAAAATTTCTGTTTACACTGCCTATAATCATTTCAATATCCACCAAGCCAGGAGAATACTCACCTACATGGTTGGTAATGATTTCTCCTTTGAAAGGAATTATACAAGCCTATAGTGCTATTAATCCAAGCACTTTTTTCCTAGCATCACATTTATGCTTGTCCTAGGCTAATAATTATGTTAACTCCGACAGCTCTGTGGGGCAAAGTGTCATCTGCAGAAATCTTCTTGCAGGCATTTTGCACCACATGGAGACAAGGTTTGACTGAGCATAACAATAATAAATTAAATCCACTTTGAATGCTCTGTTAAGAATGCCCAGAGAAACAAACCGATGATGAGGTTACTAGTAAAACTTTTCTGGTTTCAAAGTAAAGTTTTTAAATTGAGTTGAATTTTGTATATATTTTATTAATAAAATTGAATATAGCAGTCTTTTGTTAAAATAAAATTTTGTATATTGAAAATAATTAAACATAGGTTTCCTTATTTTACTACTGTTAACAAAACTGGATCTAAGAACTTTTGGTATTGCAGGACTGTGTGCATTTTAAGGAATGAGCTATGAAAATGAAATTACCTTAAATGGTAAGTATACTTTCCCACACTGACCCTAATTAACCCTTCCTTCAAGCTGCAAAGCTAATGAGTTCTCTGGGCTGCAGCCCACTGCAATGGATTATGTCTTGCCAGCCTGGATATTCTTCTTTTCAGCACCTGAGCACTTCCTCCTCATAGACTTCTATGGGATCTTCTCCTAACTTTCTTCTCCCTAATGGGGAGATAATGTGCAGGTAGTGACTGCCAGAAGAAGATACAAGCCTGTAGGACTTGTAGTGGGCCAAGAGAACACTGTAAGAATGCAGCTGAGGTGGAAGAAGAGTTAGGCAAGGGTATGTATACTTTGAAAATATAACTAACATTTTTAAAGAAAATGTAAAGTTACTAACTACAGGAAATTAACGTTTTAACTATTTACAATGCATCATCTAAACTGTGGTCTTGCAGGGTCATGCTGACCCACCTTAGAACTGCAACTACAAGCTCATACATGTTCTCTATGCTGTACTTTATGCCTCTAGTTACTATCAAACTCTTTCCCTGTCTACTGCAAGAGTTAGATAGTTGCTATGGGAATACAATTTCCCCTCCATTCCTGTTCTGGTGGATACTAATTTTTTTTTTTTTAAATTCATTCTTTTTTCACTCCGTGTGATGACCAGTACAATTAGCTAGAGTAAATCTCCCTAACAGGGACACAAACAGCTATAAAAACTGAAAAATGTTTGTAATCTTTTACCATTCTATTCAAATCTAAAAAAAAGTTGCATTCTGTAATGAACCACCTGGCTGGACCTCTAGCAACCCACAGGATAGGATTCCCCAGAGCACGGAGTCTAAGTCCCAGTCTGCTTGTTCACCAGGGCCCCTGATGGTGGGGATGGACTTGGAGCAGCCCGAGACCAGGTCGCGGCCCCTGAGTACACCCACCTGTGGTAGAGGGGTCCGCCAGAGGTATCTGCAAGATGAGAGCCTGATGTGAAGAGGCGGATGGGCCCAAGCAGGACGGATGGATGAGCAGAAGCGTGGTCAGACAGGCCGAGTCGGTAACCGTGGGAGCAGCGAGGTACAAGGCAGCGGGCAGAGAATAGTCGGGTCACACGCCCGGTCAATAACAGAAGATCAGATCCAACGGGGGGCATCCAAGAAAGAGGTCAGGCAAGCCAGGGGTCAAAGCAGGAGAAATCAGCACAGTCAGGGACAATCCGGGTCAGCAACGATCAAATAGCAAGGAGTACAGGAGCAGGAACACAGGATAGACCAAACGGCAATCAGTGTCAGTGCAGGGCGGATTTAAATACCGCGCCCTGCGCTGTCATTGGTGCCAGGTGCGCACCCGCGGCCCCAAGTGCGCATGCACAAGTTCCGTCTCCACCGCGGCCGGCCAGGACTTAGTGCCCGCACACCAGCGCGAGCCGGTACACTGCGCCTGCGCCGAGCCACAAGCCGCGGCGGCCCCTGACACATTCCTTCCCACCAGCAGCACTACACCCTCATATCTGACACATGAAGCAAGGGAAATATAGCTTCTGTTGGTTTGTGAGGTAGAACTTACTATTGTTCCTACTTAGCTACTATTTGCTAAGGAACACGAGTGACCATGGATCATGAGGAATCCAAAAATAGTATTTCTTAACTGAAAGGTATGCTTTTGAAAATGTCACAGTAGTTTTATGTAATGTATTCAAATCCAATATGTACTTTCTTTAGCTTGGATATAATATGGATGGGCAGAAATCAACAGATAAGTATTTGATATAGACTGCATCTTACTTTTATCAGTACAATGAGAGAAAATAGGCAGCCAAGAAATTTTCAAACCTGTCAAAAATGTTTTTCCCCTGTGGGACACCCAAGGTTATCAGCTGCAGCTAAAGGAGCCCAGTGGAGAGCCTACATATTGTCTGAACTTGTCAAAATCAAAGCAATCAGACAACCAGGGTCTAAGGTCTAGGAACACCTTCAGTTAGCTGTAGTCTTTTTTTTTTAGAACAGTTAGGATTTTTTGGATAGCATTTGTAAAGACAAAACTTTACAGACAGTCTTTAGGATACATATACTTACACTATCTATTAATAAGTAACATTTTAAGAATCTTCTTCTCATTTTCTAGAAAAATACTTAACTTGAAAATACTAAATACTTACCTCATTGGTTTAATAGACGCTTGGAATCCATTATTAATTGTAAGTTTGCTGTAAGATAAACATATACCCATAATTAATCTGGAACTACAGTTGTGTATTTAGTATGCAAATGGTTATGTCCTTCTAGGTTGCAAAACTGTCACAGATTGGAGGAGGGATCCTGTTCCTGAAAATGTGCCAGCACAACAGCCAACAAATAAAAAAAGAGAATAACCCCCCAGTCACACCGATCCGACTTTGAAATTGTGTGACTTCCAATGAAGTTGCACAATTTCAAAGTCGGATGTCGTTCCAACTTGAGGTGTGACTTGCAAGACATCTGCCTAAATGTCTATGCAAGTCACACCTGAAGTAGTGCATGCACTACTTTAGAGATCGGTGTGGCTCTGACCAAGTCGGAATTGCACCGATATGACCGCTTTAATTGCAGACAATAGGATGCGATTTGCCATGTGATTTGAAAGTTGCATGGCATGGCAAATCACATGGTAAGTTGCACCCAGTGTGACCAGTTGTAAAACAATTTTTGATGCTGTTACATACACAGACTGCAACCATGAGTACAATCATCAGGCTAGGCACATATTTCTTCACCTCTCCCTCCCTCTTCACCCCTCCCCAACACAGAGTAGTCATTAGACCCATACTCCTGTTGTTAAAAAGGTCAGCTTTGTTCTCCAGCAGTTAAAGCAAAAGTGAAGTACAAAACCAATTAGGAAGTTTGAATAACATTTCTTAATAAAACTAAACATTTAATACATTTTTAAATATATAAAATATGTAGTAGTTCCTAATGCACCCAACTCCATGTATAAACACTGCAGCTGTGCTTCAAGACCTGAAATAAAGATCTGTATTAATCACACAGTAAGAGTTCATTTTTATCATAAACGTCAATAACTTTTTTCTTCAACATAAGAAATAATTACAACAGCACAAAGTTAATGTAAAAATAATAGATCTGTTGCACCTACCCCAGGAAGATTATTGGGTCCAGGAGGTGTGAAGATTTCTACAATCATATTGTGCTTATACTGCTTTTCAACAGGGCACCTTGTTTATTTTTTAGGTATGGTGTTAATGAACTTGGCATGGCACCTACAGCTTGACTGACAGTATGTAATCAAACTGTAAGAAAGACCGGGTTGATATGAGGGTACAGGAACCTGTGCATGAGCATTAAGAAGTATCCCCTCTTCACATAGAGCTGTGGTTGGGAGTTTGTCTCATTGTATGGGCACATGCATTTGCTTGCACCAGCTTGTTCACATCCAGTTCTGGTGCCAAGTGGGCTGTTTATGGCTCAGTCTCTCCTAACCTCCTTGCTAAGTGGTTATCATCTGTTACTCTATAACATAACCTACTGTATATTCCCTCTGGATAACTGATACTGGCTTGGCTCCCATTCTCAGCCTGCATCTCTAGATTGTCTTTCTTCCTCTGATCTGATTCCTGCTGTTAACCCTGGCCTCACTTCTGAACCTTGCACCTGTCTGACAGATTAACACTCTGCTTGCCTGCCAGTTACTCACCCTCACTTTTATTTGACTTTCCTTGTCTCTACTGAATTTATTGCTGTTTGTCTATCTGGTTCTAATCCTCCCAATTCTGCATCTTATGATGCCACCTGAGGTGTTTGTACCACCTGGTGACCCCAGTTGCTTATGTTTCTTCATGTAATGCTGTCCTGCCCCAAGGATAAACACTGAAACTCCAGTACTCATGCTCCTTTGTTGCCATTATTCAAACCTTTTGCTTCTGATAATGTACATGATAGTACCACTCAGCTATACCAGAGTTTGACAAGGGAGCATCATTGCTAGGCACTGATTGCTAGCAAATCTCTACCCTGACTCAAGCCCTTCAAAGAACTACAGGAGGGTTACCTCCAGCTGTTTCTTTCACCAGCCTCACTAGCTGCTGGACCTGTGATTCTCCCTGCTACATCTGCTACATCCACTAACGCTGCTCACCCTGTAACAACCTTGGTTGTTCCACCTCCAGAGCCAAGATTTCCAACAGCTGAACTGTTTTCTGACAATAATACAAAATTCTGAGCTTTTAAGAATGCCGTTCTTAAAAGCCATTGTACTGTATACTTCAGTCTTGGACCTTCTCTCTAAAGCCACCAAAGTGGGGTTTGTTGTCTCTCCTCTTAAAAATGAATCCTAATCATGGACCTACTGTCTCTTGGAGCAAATACACCCAGTGTAATCATTTTGTGAGACTTTAGCCAAGATATATGATGATCCCCATAGTTCTGTAACAGCAGATATTATGTGAAAAATTCTTTAACAAATCTGGAGTTTGCCGTGATACCGAGTAGAATGACCCAGCCCTTTGGTCTCAGTTTTGCCTCAGTAAAAGATGAACTCACTGATGTGGGGCTCCAGGGAGATTAAATGAGCTTATTCACTGTCAGGGATCAGTGGTTCTGCCGAGATGTGCCGGGCAGCGCATGCACAGAACACCGATGCACCCTAGCCAGTGAGCAGCGAGACCTGGGCGATCGCGACGGCCGCGCATGCGCACTCGTGATCGCAGACACGAGCCTGGCACCAATGACAGCGCAGGGCGGGCTATTTAAACAGGAGAGGAGGTATGTCAAATTGCCGTTTGGTCTCATCTGCTCTGTTCCTGATATCTGATCCTGTGAATCTCCTGTTGCCCACCTCTGCATTGTTCCTGACCCTGCTGACCGTCTCCTGTTTAACCCCTGGATTGCCTGACCATCTTTCTGCCTGATCCTCTGTACCGCGCTGCCCGTAAGTTACTGAACCTGGCTTGTGACCCTGACTATTCTCTGCCTGCTCCTCCGGTACCTCGCTGCCCGCACGTTGCTGACCTGGCCTGCCTGACTACGCCTTACGCCACCCAGACGATCCATCCATCCTGCACAGATCTGTCCCTGTTACCAGGTCTGCCAGCCTCTTCACGTCAGTTTCCATTACCCGCACATCTCTGGCGGCGCTCTCTACCATTGCCGTACTCAGGGGTCGCGACCTGGTCTCAGTCTGCTCCAAGTTCATCCCCACCATCAGGGGCCCTGGTGAATAAGCAGATTGAGACCCCGTGCCCTGAGGAATCCCATGCTGTGGGCTGCTAGAGACGCCGCCAGGCGGTATTTAACATTCACCTTGCTATCCATATTGACTACCTGAATGAAGAGCAGAAAGAGGCAACACCCAGCAACCCATGTGAATTTTCCTCAAAGTTCAGCCTACTTGTTTAATATCTCCGACCAGCATGCCAATGACAGAAGCCAGCTGTAGATCTCATGTTTTCTTCTGCCCTCCTCACTTAATGGAAAAACAACTTCATTGTAGACATTTGTTTATACTGTGGTGATGCTAGACATTTTCTCAGTTCCGATCTTTATATTTATTGTATTCTTGCTGTTCACCCAAGGTTATTATTGTCTGCATACAGCTGCAAAGAAGAATTTTCATAATGTTAGCCATTGTTTACGCCGAAGTCTTTAGCTGCTTTGATGATACCATGTTTTCCAAATTAAACAATCTCTTTGTGAAAAACAAGAAACAAAGTTTAGCAATTCACCTTGTCACTGGTTCTGGTATCAGTTCTGGCTCTGTCTTGTATGAGACCTTAAGTGATTCTACTTCAAAGAAAAGTCTCTTCCTTAATAAAGTGCTCCATGGTTGCAAACAATAAAGTATCTTCATGCTCAGAAAACAGTGATCGGATATTGATCTGGTCAGTTAAGTAGCAGAGGGGGTTGTTAATCAGTTTCAACTGCTTTGGTGTTAATGAAATTAATAGCAGGTGCACTAGATGGGCAACAATGAGATGACCCCCAAAAAGGAATAATTTCACAGGTGGAGGCCACTGACATTTTTTCCCTACTCATCTTTTCTGACTGTTTTTCACTAGTTTTGCATTTGGCTAGGGTCAGTGTCACTACTGGTAGCATGAGGTGATACCTGGACCCTACAGAGGTTGTACAGGCAGTCCAACTCCTTCAGGATGGCACACCAATACATGTTATTGCCAGACGGTTTATTGTTTCTCCCAGCACAGTCTCAATAGCATGGAGGTGATTCCAGGAGACAATTACTCTAGGAGATCTGGATAGGGCCATAGAAGGTCCTTAACCCATCAGAAGGACTGGTATCTGCTCCTCTGTGCAAGGAGGAACAAGATGAGCACTGCCAGAGACCTACAAAATGACCTCCAACAGGCCACTGGTGTAAATATCTCTGACCAAACAATCAGAAACAGACTTCATGAGAGTGGCCTGAGGACCCGATGTCCTCTAGTGAGCCCTGTGCTCACTGCCCAGTACCATAAAGCTCTATTGGCATTTGCCATTGAACACCAGAATTGGCAGGTCCACCACTGGTGCCCTGTGCTTTTCACAGATGACATAAGGTTCACCCTGAGCACATGTGACAGATGTGAGAGAGTCTGAAGAAGCTGTGGAGAATGTTATGCTGACTGTAACATTGTTCAGCATGACTGTTTTGGTGGTGGGTCAGTGATGGTCTGGGGAGCCATATCCATGGAGGGATGCACAGACCTCTACAGGCTAGACAATGGCACCCTGACTGCCATTAGATATCAGGATGAAATTCTTGGACCCATTGCCAGACCCTACGCTGGTGCAGTGGGTCCTCCTGGTGCACAACAATGCCCGGCTTCATGTGGCGAGAGTATGCAGGCAGTTCCTGGAGGATGATAGAATTAATATCACTGAATGGCCCCTGCGCTTGCCTGACCTAAATCCAATAGAATACCTCTGGGATATCATGTTTTGGTCCATCCGACACCACCAGGTTGCACCTCAGACTGTCCAGGAGCTCAGTGATGCTCTGGTCCAGATCTGGAAGGAAATACCCCAGGACACCATCCTCTGTCTCATTAGGAGCATGTCCTCATGTTGTCAGGCATGCATACAAGCTCATGGGGGCCATACAAACAAACTGAGTACCATTTTGAGTTGCTGTCATGAAATGCCAGCAAAATGGACTAGCCTGCTGTATAATTTTTTTCACTTTAACTTCAGTCCTCTGTAGGTTGATCATTTTCATTACCATCAATCGATGGGACTTCCTAATACATTACTCAGTCCATATCAGTATAGATATCCAGCATGATATTTTTCGCCATTGATATTTGATGTGTTTTCAAAGTGTTCCTTTAATTTTTTTGAGCAATGTATTTGATATTTCATTAAAGGTATGATTTTAGCTGCACTTTCTGTCTCCACCTGTTTCATGGTTCCTGGTTCCTGTTCCATGGTATCAAGTAGATAATAAACTGAAATGACCTTGCACCCCTTCCTTTAGTGGGGACAGCATCAGCACTGTTCAGACTGTCCAGTAATGTCTTGCCTCTGGTATATGCTGTTGAGGATGTATGAAGATAATGTCATATGGAATGTAAGAAAGGCCCAGTTAATTCATGGGCACAGTTAATTCGTGGGCACATATGCTTAAAAATTCAAAACTCAAGTGGTATAGGAGATGCCACACCCTATTATTAATTATAATCACTAAATACTTAAGCACTTGGACTTTTAATGAACCACATATCAAACAATGACAACCACACATCAACATACATAATTTTTAATGAATGTGTTGGAGCCCTCTATCAAGGTGGAGATTTCAATGAGCTACAACAAAATGGTGCCTGTTTCTTTCATTGGTCCTCTAGTGCCTTTTTATTATTGAGTACCAGGCTATTTAAGGAGGCTCAGTATGGATGTTGGGGTGTCCTCTGAAGACGTGCGTTTGCACGAAACACCTTGTGGTGGAGCTCAGTGCTGACATCATGCCAACACCTACATTCTTGGAGCTGGAAGCCATCTCTGTTTGTGCACTATGCTAGATGTTATGATGATCATGTTTGTCAGCATTTGGATGAAGTTTATTACTATTTTATGTGAAGATTGTATCTTTTAAATAAATTGCTACACTATATTTGGTCCCCTGTGTGTGACCCCATGCAGTGAGCACTTTTCTCCCAGACAGCCCAGACAGACAAAGTAAAGCTTTTGACTATCTCCAGTTGGGAAAAGTGGTACTACCGGATATTCCCATTGTGATGATGGAGTTGGATGACTGTGTGTGAAGGCCTTTACTGATTCAAAACATGTTGCTCTTTTCCTTTGGCAGCTTAGGAGGCAGAGAGTGCATTTTAATTCGTTGCTCACAAGTGATGGAAAGGCTTCCTAATATATGGCAGAAGCAGGTGGCAGACTGAGCATTCGGGCACTTGGGCACTGCCCGAGGGCCCAAGATTAGTAGGGGGCCCCATGAGATGCCCCTGGTACCTTTCATTGGCTTTTTCATAGGCTTTTTTTGGTGTGGACGAGGACACGGGGGCCCATTAATCCCCTATTGCCCGGGGGGCCCCATGAGTTGTCAGTCCGCCCCTGGGCAGAAGACACTACTTTTATGGTGAAAACCTCAGCACAATTGGACTCTTTATTTAAGTGCACTTTATTTCCACTTATACACCTTTGGTTTATTTTTGAAATTATGATAATATTGATAATTGTAATTAATATTGATTTAGCACACAGCTTTAAATTCTGTAACTTGTTTGGACGAGCTCCACTATCTATTTTGTGACATTTTAGGGTATTGTATACTTACTTACTGCAGGCTGCCTGCTTTTGTTTTCTGTAGTGCTGGCCTTTTTCTTTATTTTGATTATTATACAGTGAGGAACAGAAGTATTTGAACACCCTGAGATTTTGCAAGTTCTCCCACTTAGAAATCATGGAGGGGTCTGAAATTCACATTGTAGGTGCATTCCCACTCTGAGAGACAGAATTAAAAAAAAAGTCATGAAATCACTTTGTATGATTTTTAAAGAATTTATTTGTCTTGCACTGCTGAACATAAGTATTTGAACACCTGAGAAAATCAGTGTTAATATTTGGTACACAAGCCTTTGTTTGCAATTACAGAGGTTAAACGTTTCCTGTAGTTCTTGACCAGGTTTGCACACACTGCAACACGGATATTGGCCCACTCCTCCACACAGATCTCCTCTAGATCTGTCAGGTTACGGGGCTGTCGCTGAGCAACACGGAGTTTCAGCTCCCTCTAAAGATGTTCTATTGGATTTAGGTCTGGAGACTGGCTAGGCCACTCCAGAACCTTGATATGCTTCTTACGGAGCCACTCCTTGGTTATCTTGGCTGTGTGCTTCGGGTCGTTGTCATGTTGGAAGACCCAGCCACGACCCATCTTCAATGCTCTGACTGAGGGAAGGAGGTTGTTGCTCAAAATCTCATAATAAATGGCCCCATTCATCCTCTCCTTAATACTGTGCAGTCGTCCTGTCCCCTTCGCAGAAAAGCACCCCCAAAGCATGGTGTTACCACCCCCATGCTTCATAGTAGGGATGGTGTTCTTGGGATGAAACTCATCCTTCTTTTTCCTCCAAACATGACGAGTGACGTTTAGACCAAAAAGTTCTACTTTGGTCTCATCTGACCACATGACTTTCTCCCATGCCTCCTCTGGATCATCCAGATGGTCACTGGCAAACTTCAGACGGCCTGGACATGTGATGACTTGAGCAGGGGAACCTTCCGTGCAATGCATGATTTGAAACCATGACGGCGTAGTGTTCTACCGACAGTGACCTTTGAAACTGTTGTCCCAGCTCTCTTTATGTCATTGACCAGCTCCTCCCTTGTAGTTCTGGGCTGATTCCACACCTTTATTATCATCAGTGATACCCCACGAGGTGAGATCTTGCATGGAGCCCCAGTCTGAGGGAGACTGACAGTCGTCTTTAGCCTTTTCCATTTTCTAACAATTGCTCCAACAGTTGATCTATTTTCACCAAGCTGCTTGGCAATTGCCCCATAGCCCTTTCCAGCCTTGTGGAGGTCCACAATTTTGTCTCTGGTGTCATTTGGCAGCTCTTTGGTCTTGCCCATGGTAGTAGTTGGCGTCTGACTGACTGTGGGGTGGACAGGTGTCTTTAAAGAGCTCAGACAGGTGCTACTAAGTTAGATTAATGAGTGGAGTAGAGGTGGACTTTTTAAAGGCACAGTAACAGGTCTTTGAGAGCCAGAATTCCTGCTGTTGCTTAGGTGTTCAAATACTTATGTTCAGCAGTGCAGTTGGCCCAGTCTGTCCTAGTATGCTCCAGAGGTCTTGCTTTGGGGTTGGCACATGGTTCCGGGGGTGTCTCTCCCCCTTTGGAGGGTCTTGGGCTCATGGTTATGCTTGGATAACTACATGCATTTTGGGTGATAAAATGTGAAGTGGTAAAGAAGAAAAAAATGTGATGTGATGACTGACAACTCATGGGGCCCCCGGGCAATAGGGGATCATGGGGCCCCTGTGTCCTTGCCCAAACTAAAAAAAGCCTATGAAAAAGGTACCAGGGGCATCTCATGGGGCCCCCTACTGACCCCGGGCCCTCGGGCAGTGCCCGAGTTTCCAAATGGTCAGTCCGCCCCTGGTGATGACTATTGTATAAATTTACTGTTTGTTGTTTCATACATTGAAATATAGATTCTGATATGTACTGCTCCTGATGAAGTGGCTTGGATCATAAAACGTGTAGAACTCATCAGTGACCCTCTTCTCCTTACTGTTTGCATAGAATTCATTTGTTTATAGCTCTGTACAGGGGCGGACTGACAACTCATGGGGCCCCTGTGTCCTTGCCCAAACTCAAAAAAGCCTATGAAAAAGGTACCAGGGGTATCTCATGGGGCCCCCTACTTACCCCGGGCCCTCGGGCACTGCCCGAGTTTCCAAATGGTCAGTCCGCCCCTGGCTCTGTACACAGTCTATTTTTGGACAGAGCAGATGGTTATCTTGACGTACAATTGTAATAGGCTTGTAAAGTACTGGATATTTGTCTTGAGTACACCTATATCATTGTGTGAGAATCTTTTGCCCTCCTTTTTTAATATGTTTTATGTATAATTTTCTTTATATTGTGTAAAAATAAAATTATGCATGCTGATATGCGGCTGTCCAAGGGCTTAAGAATTGTATGATTGTAAACTGCACATGCTTAGCTACAGTATTAGTTTTCCCTCGGTTCTCACCTCTGCATATAGGATGGCACACTTGCTTTTGTGCATGCCTGGCATCCATGTGTACATCCAGTACTGGTACCAAATGGGCTTTTTAAGGCTCTGTCTTTCCTAGCCTCCTTGCAGAGTGGTTGTCAGATGTTATCTGTCTTGACCTGAGCTTTATGCTCTGTGGATAAGTATTACTGGCTTGGCATCCATTTTTAACTCACCATTATGGATTGTCCTTATGCCACTGCCATGATTCCCTCTGCTCATACAGGACTGACCTCTGGACCTTGCTTCTGCCTACCATATTTGTACGTCACTGCCTACCAGTTACTGACCCCCAGCTTTCATCTGACTTTGCTTCTGCCTACTGACCTGTCTTTTGTTTGTCTGTCCAATTCTGACCTTGGCCTCCCTTTATTCTACATGTTGCTGCCTTCTGTGGAATCAGCTCCACCTGGTGATATCACTTGCCTGTACTTCTCCATGTATCAGTGTCCTGCCATGAGAATGGACAGTGCAGCTTCATCACATATGCTCCTAAGTCAGACTTGTATCACCTGTTACCACTCACCTTGGACAGAAATACAAGGGAGGTTACCCTCACTTCTTCAGCCTTTGATCAGATATGTGGCATATATGTGTTTACCTTTTTAGATACTTTTTAATGGTTGCAGATGCCTAATAAAATTCTGAATAAATTAGGTTTAGTTTATTTACTTTTATACTTATTATTTAGATTTATATTGAAATAAATCATTCATATCAAAAGCTTCACTTTTTTGTGTGATATATATCTCCTGTCTTGTAACGGTGTAGATGGTATCTTTGTATCCACGCAAATGTAAACATTTATGTTCAATGTCCTAAGCTTAAAACATTTTAAAAGTAATCAAATATCTCCTTTCTTTAGCAGAGATCAGTATCATCATTTTCACTATATTTATTAAATTGTATTAATAAACCCTCAATTCAAAAATGGGCATTTCTTTGCTTTAACATAATTAAGCATCATGAAGTGGAACACTACATTATTGTGTCACTTTATAGTGTTTTATAAACATGCAGGTTCACACATCTGAGACAGTAGTCATGAATACAGTTGCCATTTACACTGCAGAATTATGTAAGATAATTTATATATGGTTTATTCTTTTTAAAATGGGGCATTTTAGGTAGGGTACTTATAAAAAAATAAATGTAGTCAAAAATAGATATTGGACTTTAAAAATCTGCAGCTCATATGAAATGATATTTAGATTATGTTTATACAGTGGAAGAACCTCACAAGACTTTGCAGTTATTGTAAAATCTTATTGTTTTGCTATAGAAATATTGTAAAGGCTGCACATAAGCTAGAAAACACCCAGCAGGGTTGTGCAAAGTTGGGAGAGCTGCCAACATTGTGAAATACAGTTTTTTTTTACCTGACTTTTAGACACATATACATACACCCCTATCTTGTATATACTATATGTACTATACTTACTATATACAATATATACTTTTTACTATATTTTGATTATCATAGCAGAGCAATACAAAGCAGTGTGCTTCCACAGTAAAACACAGCACACAGTAAAACACACACCGCACACAGTTAACCCTTTGATCGACCCAGATGTTAACCCCTTCCTGCCCAGTGTCAGTAGTACAGTGTCAGTGCTTTGCACTAGCACTGATCACTGTATTGGTGTCACTAATGATGTCAGTTACAGTTAGTCACCCCCCCCCCAGTGTCAGAATGTCCACCTCAGTCCTGCAGTCCCGCTATAAGTTGCTGATTACCACCATTATTAATATAACGAAAACAAAAATTCCAGTATACATACCGCCTTTTGTAGACGCTATAACTTTCATGTAAACCAATTAATTTACACATATTGGGATTTTTTTTAGCAAAGGCATGTAGCAGAATACATTTTGACCTAAATTGAAAACATTTATTTTTTTTTAAATTGGATATGTTTTATAATAAAAAGTCCAAATTTTTATTTTTTTTCAAAATCATTGGTCATTTTATAGCACAAACAATAAAAAACACAGAGGCGAATAAATACCACCAAAAGAAAGCTCCATTTGTGGGAAAAAAGAACATAAATTTAATTTGGGTGCAGTGTTGCATGACAGCGTACTTGTCAGTTAAAATAACGCAGCTCCGTATCACAAAAAATGGCCTGATCTGGAAGGGGGGGGGGTAAATCCTCTAGAGGCCAAGTGGTTAATTAGTCAATAAAATAACACAGTTTAATGCTGAATGACTTTGTACACGAAGTCCATATCAGAAAACAAACAAAATATCTGCTTGTCAGAATCATTAGCTATACTTAAGGCAGTTCCTGGCTAATGTTTGTACCTCTTTAGTGTTCTTTCAGCAATCCGTTTTTTCACCCAGCAACATGCTCTTACAGCAGAGACAGAGTGAGAAAGAAAGCCCTGAGGCTGCATTCATGCTTGAGCAATTTGTAGCTGAAGCTCGAAAGCTCAAAGGTCCAAAAACGCTCAAACTTTAAAAATCAATTGTTCTCTATAGTGCCTGTTCACATCTGTTCTCTCGAACAGGCACCAGGAAGATCAATTACTTCTTTAAGTTTGAGTGTTTTTGGAGCTTTGAACTTCAAGCTACAAATCGCTCAAGTGTGAATGCCGCCTATGCATCAGTTAGCTCACCCAAAAAAGGCATGTGGACAGTTTATATTATGACTCCAGGTCCCAGACCAGAGCTTGTTTACTCTATAATAAACAAAAAGAAATTTACTAAAACTGGAGCACTCAGAATCTGGTGCAGCTGTGCATGGTAGCCAATCAGCTTCTAACTTCAGCTTTTAAAATAAAACGTAGACGTTGATTGGTTTCTATGCAGAGCTGAACCAGATTCTGCACATTCCAGTTTTAGTAAATCTCCCCCAAAATGTGGGTGAGAAACCTAGTTGTCACATATAAACCTTCCATAATCCTGCCAGCCAGTGTATAACAAAATGTATTAGGAATCATTCATAAAATCATACTGCAACAACTGTGTTTTTTATTTAATTTCATTGACTCAATCATAATCACAGAAAGTTTGAGCTGAAATTAAATGTCAAGCAGAAAATGCCTCTTCATCTTATAAACTAGGGAATAAAAGCTTGGCTAAAATTAAATATAACAAAAGAGAATGTGCATGAAGAGGTAAAATTATGGAAAAGCCCTAAAAACATACTTTCTTGAGTTATTTGTACTTTACTTATCAGATATTATTTAATTCTTGGTAGAATACAGAAAACATTGCTGGTTAATGAAGGAAAACCATTTTGTCCGTGTTCTGGAAGCATTTTTTTATGTGCTGTTAATCAAAACAATTCAACTTGATTTCACATTTTTCTGTGTGTTTTTTAATAATATATCGTATAGTATGTCCTACACAGATTCAATTAAATTAGATGCTGATTCCATGGAAGGGCACATTAAACTCTACAGAATGTCAAACAGGCCATTAAAGTAAACCTATCACAAACCAAAACCATTTTTACTATGTGATCACAACTGCATTATCTGAAGTTATTATCGAGTTCAACTGAATGCTATTTTTGGATTCTATTTGGAGTTTTTCCATAAAGAGTCCTTTTTGACAACATCCAGCATTTAACTTAAGATGGGAGGGGTTAAATTTCCACTTACTTCCTCTCAAAACAGGAAGTGAGAACTCTCTCTAAACTTACAGTATAATATAGTGATCTATCTATCTATCTATCTATCTATCTATCTATCTATCTATCTATCTATCTATCTACACCATGTATGTGTGTATGTATGTATGTATGTGTGTGTGTATATATATATATATATATATATATATATATATTTATATAAATTAAATAAATTGATTAAGCTTTGCCTTGATCTCCCTCACCTGACAAACCTTCTTGTTGGTCAGTGAAACCAACTATGAGAATAAATGATGGATTGGAATGCTTGGGAGATAAGGAGGTGTATAAAGCTCAACCATCACAGGAAAACAGAAAACAAAAGATTTGCATACAAAATGTGTGGGTCCTTTTAAAAGACCCCCTCATGTCTTTATTAGGGTGTGTATGTTGTGTATTCTGTATTAGTCCCATGTAGGATAAGAGACAATGGGTTGATTTGAGATTCCCTGCACTAAATTTCACATTGCATATTTTTCAAAAGCTATTATTGTACTTGTTAATAGAATGTATTCAGTATATCAAAATTATTTCCTTTGGAGTGAATGAATTATTTAACCAATTGGATCATTGAAACTGGAACATAGGAATCATCACATGTTCCAATTACTACAATGATTCTGTGTTAGCCACTGTGTTTTTTTTTGTTTTTTTTAATCAACTTCAGTATTGGGGTTAATTTGGTAAGTGGTCCAATGGTCCGGCTTTACTAGATCACTGGAAGGTAGAAGCAAATTAGCTACCATGACAGCAGGAAAGGTCTCATGCCCGATAGAACTAAACTGTTACTTTGGTAGGTGGCCCTACTTTTTTGGATCTTCTTTTAGTGGCATGTTCACACCAGAATGCAATGAAAAATGCACAGATAAAGTCATCATGTTCACGTGCATTTGCATGCATTGTTCAGTGTGTTGCATTGGTTTTTTACATGTGTTGCGGTGTGTTTTTTCCTCATTTTCATTTAGTTAAAAGGGATCAGCAGCTTTTTTAATGAACTTCGCTCATATGTGTTTCGTTTAAACACATTTGTGTGCATTGTGTCGTGAAAAAATGCAGCCTACTCTACTTTTTTCAAATGCATGCAATTGCAACACATGGTGTGAACTACGCTCATTGAGACATTCATTTTTATTGCATTGCATTTGAAATGCTTTTCTGAATGCCTGGAGTTTGCATGTTCTCCCTGTGCCTGTGTGGGTTTCCTCCGGGTACTCCGGTTTTTTCCCATACTCCAAAAAAATACTAGTAGGTTAATTGGCTCCTGTCTAAATTGGCCCTAGAATATGTATGAATGTAAGTTAGGGACCCTAGATTGTAAGCTCCTTGATGGCAGGGACTGATGTAAATGTACAATATACTGTATATGTCATATTTATATGGTAAATATGTGCAATGCACATTCTAATTCTACGAAGAACAGCTAGTTATTCATTGCAACTTTCCTTCACAGCTAAATAGACATTTTATCAATGTACTATATGCTCCAAACAAGAAGAACAGGTTTTGTATGTGTTCTGTCTCTCCAATCTAAGCATTGATAGTGTGATCTCTGTAACTTACAGTTGTGATGAGATAGCGATAACTTCAACCTCAGTTGGATACCACAGTCAGTGACTCAATCGATAAGACATCTTGTAGATCTTGTGAAGTTTATTCCATAAACTGAGAGAATCTTACAACAATGAACATTCGATAGGTCAAAAGATTATAATGTTTCTTGCTCCATGACATGAGGCTAGAGCTGCAATGCATTACTGGGAAAGGGGAGGACTATCTATACAGCATTAACTAAACCAAAGGAAAGGGAGGAGCAGAAACAAAATATAGAAACACTTAAAGGCATATGACAGTCAATATGACAGTCATGTGAAACATGACAGTATGCAAAGACTAAGGTAGATATCAGATAGGTGATCCTGTTGCTGGTGGCAACTTGTCAGCTTATTTCACATAGGTGATTCTGCAATTAAGACTACATAACCTGTGGTATAATTGTCTGAAAACAGCCGAAATATGGCTGCCCCAACAATACACCTATTTAAAACTATAAATCAAACAAGGTTTTCAAATCATACAGTGCTGTCAACATATGTAGCTAAAAAAAGATGGATTAATTTTAAAATAACAGAATTTTAATAATGGGACATCAAGAATAATATGTAATAATTAGAACATATTTATTTTCTTGTCTACATGGATATTTAACAGTCCAAGCCTCAAGGCAAAGTGAACTGCCAAACTTCTGTAAACATATTTTATTTGCTTCTCATTCTGTTTACCAATGCCAGCAGCAGATTCTGAATCAGATACGGTTGTAAAGTGATTCATTTTTATGTTGACAACTCAGGAGGATGCTATTTCTGGATTCTGTTTGGAGTGCTTCCATAATGAGTCCTATTGGACAAGTTGTACAGTCTTACTGACAATTAATCTGTCAGGCAAGGGAGTTGGTATAGCAACCTTAATTAATACGCCTCAAAACAGGAAACTAAACTGAAATATAGAATAACAAAAAAACAATGTTAAGCTTTAATTAATTATTTTTGTTTTACACAGACTTTGACATTCAATAAACATTACTGGTGTAGAAGTTGAACTTTGCAATTACAGAATAAAATTTCAGTTTATAGTAATTGCAAGAATCAACATTGGCAGCAATACTGTCAGTGGAAATATTAGGGTATGTTTACATAATGTATTTGGCTGATGCCTTTTTCAAGAACCTGGTGTGTATTTACATATGTAAATAATGCTGATTCCTCCAGATTAAGGATGAGGTTCAGGTTCACCGCTACCATGGGTTTATGGCAAATCCTGCATGTTCATGATTCATGGGCCTGGCAAAATAATGTTGAAATTTCCCACTGTAACCATAATTCACTGCCTAGTCTTTGCACTTAGGTGAGGTCACAGAAGACATATTGATAATGCACTTTAGTTGTGATAGGGAAAGCATGGGAAGTGCTGCTAAGAAAGTAGGATGTATAGAGACTTCCAAGTCTATTGAAATGAATGCAAACCTTTACTGAATGTCAAATAGGTAGAAAAATGCTGTGTTCCTTGGAGAATTTGGGGGTGATGGGATATTTTTTTTTCTACATGTTTTCATTCTTTGTTACATCTCAATGCTGCTGTTGTCCTGTAACCTTTTTGCAGCCTGTCCCTGTCCACATGCAGTACAGTGGCAACAGGCTGAATGTGTTTTTCACAGGGCATATTGCTTAATTGTTGCAGGCTGCAGTAGATTTTTTTCAATTTTTTTATTTTTAGCAGGTCACCAGGTCATTAGGGTGACCACCTAATCCCTTTAAAACTGAACACATAATAATTACACAGGTTCTTTGGCTGATTAAGGTGTTAATTAAACTCACTTACTGCCTTATCTGCATTAAAATTTCCACACAACCTGTGTAATTAATTTGTGTTCAGTTTTAAAGGGATGAGGTGGCAACCCTATCACCAGCCGGCGTAGAAGAGGGTGAAGTGTCAATCTGGTTTACATGGTAAGATTTTACTTAGGACCAAGGGGTGGGTGTTGGTGAGTGCTGGTTTGAGTTGCAAGCTTTTACTGTAGGGAAGTGTGGGAAGTCCAAGTCCACAGATTATATGCTTAATATTTGCTGCCTGCCTAACTCTCTTTATTCTAGACAAACACTCACATGTAAAGGCTAATTAATGATCAAGGGGAAATTCCCCTTCCTAGCTGTCATTATTTTTGCCCAGTTTACATTTTTGCCTCTGCCTGTGTTTGCCTGAGGATGGCAATAACAACCTTACACGAAAAAATAAATAATAACAATAAAAAAGAAAATAAAAAAAAAATATATATATATATATTTTTTTTTTACAAAAATGTGATTGCATGCAACAATTGTGATGTGTCAGAGGACCAATATTCGCACCAATAATGCTAATGATACACCTAATGTGCATTCTTGAGCAGCTAATGCTCTTTTTTTGTGCAGCTAATGCCCATGCACATGTACCAGCACACACAGACAAACTTGGGCTAATGTCCAGCCTGCCCTGACATGTAGGCACATGCGTGCATTCTTGCACATGTTCACACACACCGGCACCAAGCTGCCTAGTTAAAGGAAAGCCTGGCGTATGCTAATCGATGGTTCTTCGGCTTCCCCCTGACCTGTGTTCCTACTTACGCTGACTGACCTTGCTCTGTGGATTGTGGATACCAACCTCCGTTTGCCTCTGACTACTTTCTGCCTGTTTCCCTGGTGCTGCCCTCAGCCTGTTACTGGACCTTGCGGTGCTTACTTTGCTAGTACTAATCTCATCCTCCTACCTGACCAAGCTCCAGCCTCACTGTGTATGACCCTGGCTCAACCTGATGAAGTCTTTGTCAGTCACCTGCTACCAAGCTGCCGACACCTATACTTCTTTGAAACTTGTACTTCTGTCACCACCTTCAGGGGTGCTTAGACTAGAGCCACAAGGGAAGCCCTCTCATCAGCTCAGCCTCCAAATAAGATGTGACAGATGGCCATGTCCTGGAAGAATAGCAATATTTTCAACAGTTTTTTATCATGTGTTATTCAGTAAGGCAATATCCTCTACAAAAAACTCTGGCTTTACAGAGGGAAGAGGAGGTCAAGTACTGGAGGAAGGGGGCTGTTTTTAACAATTCTTTATTAAACATTATTGAGTAGGGCATTATTTACCAGATATAGCCACAGATCTCTAGAGCCCCATCCTGTAGAAGAGGTGGAGACCATTAGAAAGAGGTGGGGAAGGATATGGGCCAGAGTATGTCTTTGAAGGGAAAGTGTCCTGAGTTTCCTTCTTCTCTGGAAACAAGCAGTATGAACTCCAGAAGTGCCGAGCTGGCTGAGGAGTCAGACTCTTCCCTTAGGTAATTTGCCAGCTCCAGTCAGGTAAAAAACTTCCAGGAAGTGAGGAAATTCTGCAAGCCAATAAAAGGGAAGCAGCAAAAGACCAAAAGTACAATGACAGGCATAAGAGTGAATGAGCTCCCAGGGGTAAAGACATGGCTGCCTTGGATAATCTGCTTTCCTAATCTGTCAAATTAAATTCTAATAGTGTGGCTGAGGGTTTTATCACTTAATGGAATGGATCTCCTCTCTGTATATAGGAGGGGCTGCAGTGTTGAAGTTCTTGGCCACATCTCAGAATGACAGATCCCCAGAGCAAGCCAAACACATGCCTTATTTGGATTAAATTTATAAAGAAAGATTATTTGCTTGAAAATTTTTATAACAGAACTGAAGAAAAATGCTGTTTTTTTTTAATAGATTTAGTTTATTAGTGGTGCCCTCTGTTCACTGTCCTGTTTGTATGTGTAATTGAATCATTACTGCAAAGGATACCTTTGTGAGACAGTGAAAGTGCCTTGGAGTGGTGGGATAAATTTAAGTGTGGTTGTTTATATGGATGATGGTGATATGTAAAAGTAAGGCTGGTTTGAGAAGAGTGAAGTAGTTGATTGATATTTTTTGTTCTGTGAGTGGGTTTGGAATATGGTAAAGAGTGAATGTGAGTTTTTGGGTGAATGGAGAGATATAGAAGAGTGAGGATGGAACTAGTTGTGTATTTAGGGTTTTTGCTGCCCTAGGCAACACAAAATTCAGATGCCCTTACACTGACCAACACCAAACCCCCCAGAGAGAGCCTGCTAGTGACAAACAACACCCCTGCCCCCCCCAACCGAGAGAGCCTTCCACTAACACCCCCCCGGGAACAGAGAGAAAGGCACTCACCTTCACAGCTCCGGACATCCCTGGGAATGAGAGTGTGGCTCTGCATACACCATCAAGCAGCCTGCAGCCTCTTTCAGATCCCACTTCATCCCCGTGCAACATATGTCCCTTCTTCCTGGGAGGGGTGTGCACTGCCCCCCTGAAAAATTCCGCCCTAGGCAAATGCCTTGTTTGCCTTGTGGTAAATACACCCCTGGATGGAACATGTGTAAAGGAAGTATAAAAATATTGAGTGTAAGATTTAATAATGATTTGTATGGGAGAGAAATACTGGGAAGAGGTATATGAAAAGGTAAAGAAAAAACTAACTTCTGATTATCAGAGACCTTAACATTGTCTGTAAATGCCAATTGTATTATATTTTTTTCATATCTCCATGCAGCTCTGTATGTTTTGTTTTGTTTCAGATGCATTCGTTTGTCAAACAATTTTGTTTTGTCGTATTCTTTGTGTTGACCAAATACATTTTCGGAATTTGTTCTGTATTTTCAGCATTAGTTTTGTATATTCTTTGGTCTGGGCGGATTCAACAAATTTTACAATTTTTTCAGAAGATTGCTATACATTTCGGATGGATTTGATATTCAATTATCAAAACTATTCAGAAGGATTCAATGTTTCCAGAAACAATGGAATAAATCATGCAAAATTCGGTGGCCTCAAATTTAAAAAAAAATAGGAATTGCAATAGACTGTGGAACTGAACCGACTGATTGGGACAATTATACATTCAATTTAAAACACAAATTTACTTGAATCTGAAATAATAATTTGAAACACATTTGAAAATTGAATTAACTTCCTCATGGACCTACTCGTGGATCCTGTGATGTTATCCAAATTAAACAAATGTATTTGTTAATTTCATTATAACTTTATTTCAGATTCATTGACAATCATTATTATGTCCATTTGGAGATTCATATACATCCAGATCTAAAGTCTAAATTTTGTTATGGAAAAGAAACACACATGTCTACAGCTCTGAAAGATAGACTGGAGGAAGTCTGTGGGCTGTAGAATTAATTCTTTTGAATTGCGGTGCTGGGAAAAAACTGCTGAGAATTCCCTGGACTTCAAGAAGATCAAACCTGTCAATAATACACAAAATAAAAAAAGACTGTTTGGTAGAAGGTTTGGTAGTTAAGATTAAACTCAAGTATTCAAATACTTAGGATTTATTAAGCAAGACGCTGATGCTGGAAATTTAGTACAAGTCAGTGGCAGAGGCTAATATTGATATAAATAGATAATGTTTCTGAATAAATGAGCATGAATTTGTAGGAACTGAGAAGAAGATGATGACAGACAAATATGGCAAGTATGGCATTTACGGGGAGTGTGTAAATGATGAGACTGAACAACTATACACAATGCTTACTAGGTACAAAACAAAATTTAGATTAGTAATTCATCTCTCAAACTTTTCCTTTAACATGGGATGACACTATTTTGTGTTTCAAATGTAAACAAAAGAGAAGTAATAGAAGCAGCAAACAATATATTAGGCATAAAAGTGATAAAATATCAAAAATAAAACTGTAGATACTGTAGACATGTAACACTGAAAAATATAACTGCTTCAAATAGTGTCAAGAATGAATATGTATGCATAAATTCCCAAATGTTATTATGCATAATAATAGCATGATTTTGCACTTGACAAAACTGCAAAACACTAGTACTTTAGGTTATTAAAAAAAGGAAAGACACTGGTTAGTTGGGACTGTGTGGAATAACTGTATCTGTAAGGATACTATATACAGCCTCTGTATAGTTTATTTTATTTATAAGCAACAGGTTCTCCCCTCTCTCTCATCTATATTCACATTTTCATTGTTTCTCTGTGTCCATGTTTATCCATAGAGCAAAATTACATATCTGGGGGAATATGCAACGTTAACCCAGTAGTAATGGCCTCCTTATGAGATACCGGCCATTGACGGGTGACCAGCCCTATAGCTGCACCCAGACACACACTCACACACTGGTCCATCAATGGCAACAGATATCAGATTATTTCATCCTTTTCTTGCAATTTATTGACACAATTGTCTTAGGGAGAGAAGATTAGGGGTACAAGATACCCCTAAATAACAGCAAAGAACTTCTCAATGATCTTTTTAGTCCCAGATGGGCTAATATCTTTCAATATTTATGACCTCTTCCCTAGGTCAGCTGTAGAATTCTTTATGTATCTGCCACAGTCTAGAGCAGATTCTGTAAGCCCTGATGGCTGGTACCTTTCAGTTTCTTTGGCCTCTGTCACACGCTAGGACTGTTTAAGCAACAAGCCAGTTTAGTACACTCTAGGCCCAAATGGGCAGCTAGGAGAACAGACATCCTTCTTTGCCCTTTAGACTGGGGACACTCCTGCTTAAGGTGGGGTCCTTACATACCCTTTTATCTCAAAAGGACTTCATCCTCAAGAGCTAAACCAAAGAAAATACTGTCATTTCTGAGACTTGGGTATTCAGTTCAACAAAAGGATATAGAAAGGGTAACTGATGGAAAGGCCAAGCAGAGAGCTACGAACTATATGTGAAACTTCATGTAAAATCCAAAGAGATACAAAGAATTAGGTCATTAATCATAAAGAACAAAGGATAAACATTACCACAAATAGCCAAGCAGTAGCAGGTTCATTTTGATGCTTAAGAACAGTATAACCATACAAGTTACATTGAGAAGGGATTAAATCAGTCAAAAAGTCCTCACTCTTAACAATGTATTAGCATAGTAAAGCTTTCTTTAAATACAAGGTGTCATGTGAATACCTTCTGCTTTAAGAAAAACTTACTGTGTTAATACTTAAAGTGGTCATCAAGGCAGGATGTTTTTTACTTTAATGCATTTTTTACATTGAGGTAAAAATACCTTTCATGTTCATCCCCCCCCCCCCCAGCCCCCCACAAATGCTTACCTGTGCCCATCTCTATCCAGCGCTGTACCCGAGAACAGCAGTGCTGCTCTCTCCCTCTTCACAGGCTCAGAGGTAGCAGCAGGAGGTATTTTCTCCTGGTGATGTCATTGTAATCCTGTGAAGAGGAGGAGGCAGGGCACACAGTAAGAGGAAGAGCTGAGAGCACCAGCAGGGGACTGTAGAAGAGAAGGTTTTGGGCTGATCTGTGCAAAACCATTGCATAGAGCAGTAAGTACATACTTAGATAGTTAGTAAGGTTGAATAAAGACAACAGTCCACCAAGTTAAACCTGTGTGAGTGTGTGTTCATGTCAAAAATTCTATCCCATATTCCTGTATGTTGTGATTGGTATGATTCCCATTTAAGAGGTTTTTTTAACTGTCAATACTGACTGTGGAAGTGAGTTCCACATCCTTACTGGATAGTAAAATAACCCCTATGCAGTTTAAGGTTAAACCACTTCTCCTCCAATTTCATTGAGTGGACCTATGTCTTCCTATACTCCCTGAGATTGAAGTTTATTCCTTATACAGTATATGTTAGAATCAGCATTGAGGTATTTGTATATGGCTATCATATATCAAACACATCCATCCTGAGGACTGGTGACCAGAAATGGATAGCATACTCCAGATGTGGCCAAACCAGAGTTTTATAAAGGGGCAGGATTATAGTTTTATCTTTTAAGCAAATACTCTTTTTTATGCATGTTAGTTTTTCTTGCTGCAGAATTTCTGAGTCTGTCATCTACTAGGACCCCCAGATCCTTTTCCATCCTGGATTCCCCCAGATGTTCTCCCCCTAGTAAGTAATTTGCATTCATATTTTTAGCCCCCAAATACATTACTTTACATTTTTCAACATTAAACCCCATTTGCCATTTAGTTGCCCACCCCTTTACTTTATTAAGGTCTTCTTGTAAAGTTTCTATATTGTGCTGTGAAGTTATTGCTATGCTTAGTTTTGTATCATCAGCAAACACTGAGACTGAGCTATTTATACCAACCTCTTCATCACTTATGAATAAATTAAACAGAATTGGTCCCAGGACAGAGCCCAGGGGTACCTCACTTACCACTCCATACCAATCTGAGTACACGTTATTTATCACCACCCTCTGGATGCGCCCCTGTAACCTGTTTTCTATCTATGAAAAAACCCTGTGGTCTAAGTCTACAGACCTCAGTTTGTAAATTAGGTGTTTATGAGGACTGTATTGAATGCTTTTGCAAAATGCAGATACACCACATTCACCGCTCTTCCTTTATCCAGATGGCAGCTCGCTTCCTCATAGAATGTTAACAGGTTGCTTTGGCAAGAACAACCTTTCATAAAGCTATGCTGATTACTACTAATGATACTATATTCATCAGCAAAATATTGGATATAATAACTTATCATCCCCTCCAATCATTTGCATATTATTGATGTTAGACTGACTGGCCTGTAGTTTCCAGGCATATATCTCTGCTCGCTTTTAAACATTGGCCCTTCACAATCTGTTGGTACCATTCCTGTCAGTATACTGTCCACAAAAATTAGGAGTAATGGTCTGACTGTGACCTGACTGAGTTCTCTGAAAACTCTCAGGTGTAAGCCATCTAGTCCTGGTGATTTATATGCGTCAAGCTTCTCAAGTCTTTTTTTGGATATTGGCTTCTGTAAGCGACAAGGGTACATTCTGTGATATGTTACTAATAATACAGTCTTGATTACGATACCCCTCCTTTTCCTTCGTAAAAACTGACGAGAAGAATGCATTTAGTACAATTGCCTATTCCTTATCATTTATAACCAACTTCCCTTTGTCATTCTAAATGGGGCCAATATGTTCTGTCCTTGCTTTTTTACTATTAATATATTTAAAAAATTGGGGGGGAGGGGGGATTTTTTTTTTACTCTCCTCCACTATGCATCTATCTTATCCACCCTGACTGCGTTCGTACATTTCTTATTGCATTTCTTGTAGTTTTGAAATGGCCCTTCTGCCTTATATTTTTAAAGGCCTTTCTTTTTCTCGTTAATATGTTTTTTCACATTAAAGTTTAGCCAGCCAGGTTTAATCGTAACTCTTTTATATTTGTTGCCTATTGGAATGCACTGGTTATTAGTACTCCCATTTTTCCTCAGTGCTCAATGTTTCTAGGATTTGGTCCCATTCAATATCTTGTAGTATTGTGTGTAGCTTAGAAAAGTTGACTCTCTTGAAATGTAGTGTTCTTGCACTACACATGTACCTCCTTTTCCTATGATTTATGATGAATGTAATGATCACTGGATCCCAAGTTGTCCTTTATTTCCATATCCATGACCAGATCTCTATCATTTGTAACTAATAGGTCTAGCATTATTTCTAGTTGGAGCATCCACCAACTGGCACAAGAAGCTGTCCTGTAAGACATTTAAGAAATGACGAGCCTTAAAGGAGTGAGCTGTTTCTTCTGGCCAGTTAATACCTTGATAGTTGAAGTCTCCCATTATGAAGACATTGCCCTGCCTTGCCGCCATTTCCTGTACAGGAAACAGAGAAACTGGCAGCCAGAAACAAGAGGCTAGCAATTTGCAGTAGCAGTAAATCACAAAAGAATTCTTCTTCCAGCAGAAATACTACCAGTATAGTACTGTGAACCTGGCATCTTGACAGGCTTTCCCATCTTGTCTAATGTGTTGATGCAATATTCAGAGCCATTCTCACTCTTAGCTGGTATGCAGGTGGTTACTGTCAATAAGGATGAAAATGTGCCCATTATAGCCCCAGGTGGGCAAGCAACTGTAAAATATAATTCCAAAAGCAGAGAAAAGTCTACTTAGGTACTCCCCAGTAGGGCTTAGACATTCCCAAATAGTCACAAATTAAATCCTCACACAATTTGTCTCTCTGTAGCTCTATTTCATTCATGAAAACCTCTGTTACTTATGGGTATTGCAGTCCATACTCTTAAACAACGCTTTTATTTTAAATTATCTACAAATGTGCCAGATTTAATAAAGTCTATGTTTATTTAAAAAAAAAAAACAATCAGCAGAAGGGACATTACTTCAGTGTGATGTGTCCCTTATGTTGCTGTCTCCTGGTTTAGATGAAATCTTCCTTCAGTCCTCCCTACCTTACTCTTTCACTGAAGCAGGGTTAATAAAGCTGAAGGAGCTGTAACAGGAACTCACAAAAAGTGCCAACTATGCTTTCTTTTTCTATCCACCTCTTCCATTCATAGAAGCTGTACTATTTCTACTATGAATGAAAAATGGTATATTAAGAGGTGGATGATTAAAAAGGTCTGCCTCCTCCATTCAGAGATATTTTTTTTTCTTTACTCTGTACGGTTCCCTTACACAGGTAACATATATAAATCAAATGACTGTATAACAATGGTCTCCACATCCTGCTTTTAGACTTTAGCAAAAGCAGCCACAATAAAACTCTCACTCTTTAGCCTGTGCTAATGGGCCAGTGACTGCCAGAATCAAAGACAATGTCAATGACAATGTCCATGTGGGTTCTGTTGATCTTCATCTATCTCCACCTCCATATCTCTTTCCCAATTTGTTATAAAAATTAATTTTGTGTCTGTGTCTAATTCTGTGAGAATTTTATACATTTTTGTGACACTGTGTTTCCCATCTCGACGTGTTTCTAATAGCCTTTCAAACATATTCCACTCCTTTTTTAATCTCAAGGGTTTTGGGAGAGTTCCAATAAAACATTTTAATTGATGATATTTCCACTCATCTATTTTAGTAAACATATCTCCTCCCCTCTCTTTTAAGTCTTTAAATGTTCTCAATTCCCCCTCTACCAATACGTCTCTCAATTGGATATCTTCCTTTTTAAACCATCTCCCTGATATCTCATCTTTTCCTGAAGGGAAGAACTCCGTGTTTGCAAGAGGCATTAATATAGAGTTGAATTCCCATTTCATGTGTTTATGTAAATTATCCCATATCCTTAAAACATTTAAAGTATAAGTACTTGTGCTTTCTTTAATTCTTCTATAATGTGCTGGAACCCATATCATCTTACTCAAATTAATTCCACTCAGTTCATTTTCTATTTTTACCCAACTTTTCCCCTTATAGTTAAAAGTCCAATCATAAATTCTTGCTAAAATTACAGCTTTGTAATATCTCTTGACATCAGGTAGTCCCATCCCCCCTTTCTCTTTAGTCCTACTTAGTGTTTCATATGATATTCTTGGTTTTTTATTCTTCCATATATATCTTGTTAACATTCTTCTCATTATCTTAAAAAACGCCTCTGGGAGTTTGATTGGGATCATTTGAAATCTATAGAGCATTTTAGGTATAATTACCATTTTAATTAGGTTTATACGTCCTAACCATGATGGGTTTCCTCTTTCTAATCTTTTTAGTTCGTCCATAGTCTCATTTATCAGAGAAATATAGTTTAGTCTATACAGTTGTTTATATGAGGTAGCAAGTTTTATTCCTAGGTATTTTATATCTTTTTCTCTCCACATAAAGGGGAATTCTTTTTGTAGCTTTTCTTTTTCACTCTTTGATATATTAATGTTCAGGATCTCTGTTTTTGTTGGATTAATTTTTAGATTTGATAGTTCACCATATTCCTTCAGGATCTTCATTATACTTGGTAGTGTTATTCGGGGATTGCCTACATAAAACAATAAGTCGTCCGCAAAGGCCGCTACTTTATGTTCTATATTTTCTATCTGTATTCCCTTTATCGCTCCACTATTCCTTATTATTGATAGCAGGGGTTCCAATGTCAAAACATACAGCAAGGGGGACAGTGGACATCCCTGTCTTGTTCCAATGGACATCCCAATGGATTCCGACCTCTCCCCATTTACCGTGATGATTGCGGTGGGCTCCCTATATAATTTACCTATCCACTCACGCATTCTCTCTCCAATCCCCAACACCTCCAAGTTGTCCATCATAAAGCCCCAGTCCACTCTATCAAACGCCTTTTCGGCATCAATTGACAAGAGCACCACCGGGGCTTTCCCTTTTCTACTTTTCTGGATAAGCATCAAAGTTCTCAACCCATTGTCTCTACCCTCTCTCCCCGGGACAAAGCCCACCTGGTCTCCATGGATCCATTCGGGCATTAGATCTTTCAGCCTGTTTGCTAGGACCTTTGCGTACAACTTGGTAGCGGTGTTTAATAATGAAATTGGTCTGTAGCTAGAGCACTGAGAAGGATCTTTTCCCTCCTCGTGAATGAGAACGACATGGGCCTGAAGGGATTCCCTCCTCCCCTCCATCCCACCTCCCAGGTCATTCATATATTTCCTCAACTTTGGTAACAATACTTCACCAACTTTTTTATAGTACTTAACTGTATAACCATCCGGGCCTGGGCTTTTCCCTCCCCCTGTACTTCTTAATGCTGCTTCTATTTCTTCCTGGGAAATTTCCGCATCCAAGGAGTTCAATTGTGTTTCACTGAGCTTTGGCAATCCCGCATTTTTTAAATATATCTTCCTTTTTTCGTTAATACCTTCTCTAATTTCTTTTGGTGACCCTTGGTGACTGATGTTATACAACTTTCTATAATACTCCGTAAATACTTTAATGATTTCTTTAGTTGAGTGAACCAACTCACCCTTGGGGCTTTTTATCTTTTCTATATAATTCCTGTTTTTCTTTTTATTCAGAGCTCTCATTAAGTATTTTCCTGGTCTATCTCCCCATCTATATCTTTCACTTAATACTTTATTATATACTCTTCTCCTCTCCTCTTCCATCAATCTCTCTAATTCGTCTTTTTTATCCATTAACTTCTGTCTTGTTTTTATTGTTATTTTCTTCTTATATATCTGCTCCAAATCCAGGATTTCCTTTAAGAGTCCACTAACCCTCTCTCTTCTTTCTTTTTTCTTCCTTGCTCCCATCGCAATCAAGATTCCTCTTATATATACCTTATGACTTTCCCATACTGTAGCTGTCGATACTTCCTCTGTCTCATTCTCCTTGAAATATACCTTGATCTCTTCCCTGATCTTCTGCACGATTTCCTCATCCAAGAGAAGAGCCTCATTTAACCTCCATCCTAAACCTCCCGTCCACCTTTTTCCCCATCCTATTTTCATTATGACAGGGGCATGATCCGAGAAAGTTCTTGTCTCTATTTCTATTTTAACCAGCATTTCAATGAGTTGGTGATCTATTAGAATGTAATCCAGTCTCGAGTATATCTCATGTGCATTAGAGAAGAAGGTATAGTCTCTGTCTTTCATATGCATCATTCTCCAAGTATCCACCAGTTGGTACTCGTGGATCGCCTTCTTCAAGGCTCTCAGAGACCTACCCCCCTCTCTCTGCACAAGGGAGGTTGCATCCTTTTTTGGGTCCATACAAAGGTTTAAATCTCCTGCTATTATCAAACGCCCTTTTTTAAACTCTATCAATTTTTTCAGCAAACCCTTCAAAAAGATCTCCGGCTTCTTGTTGGGGCAATATATATTGGCTAGTGTACACTCAATTCCCTGTAATTTACCCTTCAAGAACAGGAATCTCCCCTCCGGGTCAGTCCTTCTATCTTCCAACTCAAATCTCATATTCCTTGCCAATCCTATTGCCACCCCCTTTGCTCTTTTAATTGGAGAGTCAGCGTAATACCATGTTGGATAATATTTGGATTTTAGTTTCACATTTGATTCTATCTCAAAATGTGTCTCCTGTAAAAATACTACTGATGTAGCCCTGTGATGTAACTCTTTAAACAACTTAAATCTTTTCCCAGGACAGTTCAACCCATTCACATTATATGTTATAAACTGTATTTCTTCCATCCTTCTTGATTCTGTCTATCTCTCTTCTGATTCGTCTCCTCCTATTAGGCCCCCCTACTATCTTGCAGCATATCAACCCAACCTCCCCTCCCTCTGGTCCCTCCCGCCCACCCCCCATCTCCCACTTCCACTCCCCTCCTTCTCTTCTTTTTCCCCTACCCATTTTTAGGCTTATAGACTGCCTACAAATCATTTGTGGATCTGTTTCCACCTTTTGATTTAAAATTTAGGGCGTAAGCTCCGCCCATGTACGGCTCCCCTCTCCTCCGACCCCCCCAGATCCCCTCTCTCTACCAGCTAGACTCAGAAAGAATCTTTACTTCTCTCCCTTAACCGAAGCTTCCTGGAGAACCTCAACTTCCGGGGGGGAGAGACCAGGGGCGAGAGAGAGAGAAAAAAAAATAAAAAATTATCTTCTACTTAATTCTCCCTCCCTTCCCTCCCCAACCCCGAAGCCTCCCTCCCCCTACCCCTGACCCGCTGCCAGTCCTCTTTTCTTGTATTCTCTGTATCTCCTTTATCTTCTTCTTCCCACCCAGCTATCTCCATTCTTTGCAAGTCCAGTCTATCACAAAAGTCCCTTAGTTCCTCCGGGAATCTCAAATAAGCTGTGACCCCGTTTTTCCAGCCAATTAGAGATGCTGAGGTACCCCATCTATACTGCACATTCTGTTTTCTCATTTGCTCCAGCAGGGGTCTCAGGGATCTCCTTCTCCATAGGGTCTCTGCTGTTAAGTCTGCATAAATTTGGATAGTCCAATCTCCATACTTAATTAATGATCTTCCCTTAGTTTTCTTCCAAATCTCATCTTTGACCCCATATTTTTGGAACTGGACAATTATGTCTCTCGGTCTTTCCTTCTCTGTAGCCTGTTTGAACTTTCCTATTCTGAACACTCCGTCCAACTCGATCACATCTGTATCAGGTCTGTCTCTTATGGAGTTCAGAATTCTTTTAACTAGTTCATATAGCGTTTCCCCTTTTGCAGTCTCTGGGATTCCTCGTACTCTAAGATTACACCTTCTTTCTTTATTTTCTTGAGCTTCCATCCTATAGATCAATTTTTTCTGGGAGTTTTCCAATTGGTTTATTTTTTTCTATGTTTTGGGCCTGGATTTTAACTTTCTCCTCTGATTCTTCCATTCTTGTTAGCAGGTGTCCCAAATCATTTCGGATAGCTGTCATTTCATATTTTATCGCTTTTTCCAAATTTTGAAACATTTCTATCATCTCCTTCTTATTTGGTACTTGTAGTTCACCATCAGATTCTTTTTTTCCCGAGCCATCCACTATTTGTTGGCTACAACTGCTATTCATGCCCAATGATAATCTAGGACTGTTTCCTAAGCTAGTGTCCATTTCCCCTTTTGCGCTTGCGACTTGGGCCCTTTCTGGCGTAATATTTCCATATGATGTAAATTTCTTTATTGTTCCTGTTTGGGACCCTTTGAACCCTGCTCCCTTGGAACCTTTATTCTTCATATTCTCAAGATGGGATTTTACCGCTTCTTTATGTTTTATGGACCAGACAGGCTTGCTGTTTTTCCTATGTGTTTTTACTCTCCTGGGACCCCTAGGCCTCCTCTCTTCTTCTCTTCCAACCCCTGGGAATCCTCCCCTCCCCTCTTTCACCCCTTGGACTCCTGTGTCACTCAAGGATCCACAACACAGTAAGCCCCCAGCAGCACTCACTCACCCTTCCCTTCTCAGGAGGTGGCTCCAGGCTCGTGGCTCCAGGCTTATGTGGAGGGCCTTCCCTGCTGCTCAGTCCTGGGGGGGGGATTCCTCTGGGTTTCCGATGCTGTTTTTCTTTTGGATTCGTCCCAAGGAAGCAGGATGAGTCTCTTTGCGTTCATGGGTCTCCCTGACCCAGGATCGGACAGCCAGCCAGGGGGAGCTTGCAGCAATAGACCTGCGGCTCCCTGTCACATCAGGAAGCCGGCCGATTTCCTCGTTCCCCCAGTAATGCTCTGCGGCAGGTCACGTGATCCCGCAGCGTCTCCTCTCCTCTCAACCGCACGGATCTCCCACTCATACCTCGCCGGGGGATCCGGCTTGACACTGCAGCCTCAGACCAGCTCCCATCTCCGGCTCTCCGGGTTCACCTTCCACCTCGTCCAGACTCCGGTGAGTCAGCACCTAATGAGGGTCACTGGGTGGGTTGGGAAGTGGGACCCAGCAAGGAGCTAGAGCCGCTCGCTCCCCACAGCTGCCATGTTCAGGCTCCTCCCCCTCCGACCCTTAGCTCTCCCTCCATGTGGGTTCTGGAGCAGTTGTCAGGGCAGCAGTGGTTTCAGGCTCCTCATCCCTCCAACTTCTCCTCTTCTTCCTCCTTCTCTGTCCACATTCTCTCGAGGAACATGACACAAATATTGTCCTTCTCTGACTCAGTAGGTGAATAAAACTCCCCCTGAAGTCTCCAACACAAGTTGGGAAGGGCCTAAGGCACTAGGGACACTAAAGATCCCAGGTTTATCACTATTCTCTATGGCAAAAGGCCTCTCATGTGTAGGTCTGATGCCAGCAGTTGTAGCTGTAGGGCTCGATTCATACTCCAATTGATGCCCAGTAGTCACAGGCCAGCTACTCTGTGACAATAGTAGTAGTCACAGGACCCTCAGTGGTTAATCTGGTCTCCCAGTCTACTCTCAATACACTCATTGGCAAATTAGTCTGTAGTACTAATAGAAGAAAGTCCTTGCAGTGGTTGAACCAGCCTGAGGGTCTGATAGCATCAAACATCATACAGATTCTGCAATGCTCATAATTTATATATTATTATTATACAGGATTTATATAGCGCCAACAGTTTGCTCAGCGCTTTACAATATAAGTGGAGACAATACAGCAACAATACAGTTCAATACAAGAGGGATAGGAGGGCCCTGCTCCTTGTAGCTTACAATATAGCAGGGAGGGGTTAGTGGTACAAAAGGTAGTAACTGTGGGGGATGGACTGGTAGGAAGAGTAGAAGATTCCATTATTAGCTGAGGGCAGGATAGGCTTCCCTGAAGAGATAGGTTTTCAGAGATTGCCTAAAAGTGAGCAGAGCAGGCGATAGTCTGATAAATTAGGGCAGAGAGTTCCATAGGATGGGGGAAGCTCTAGGGAAGTCCTGGAGACGAGCATGGGAGGAGGAGACAAGGGAGCTAGAGAGCAGGAGGTCTTGTGAGGAGCGGAGAGTACGGTTTGGGTGATATTTGGAGACAAGATTGCTGATGTAATTTGGGGCAGAGTTATAAATGGCTTTATATGTTATTGTTAATGTTATGAATTTTATCCTTGGGCAATGGGAAGCCAGTGGAGGGATTCGCAGAGAGGGGTGACTGATACAGAATGGTTAGTAAGGTGGATGAGTCTGGCAGCAGTATTCATGATAGACTGAAGAGGGGATAGCCTGCGATGAGGTAGGCCAATGAGGAGGGAGTTACAATAGTCAAGGCGAGAGATAACAAGGGAGTGAATAAGTTGCTTAGCTGTTTCCGAGGTTAAAAACGGACGAATCTTGGAGATGTTGCGGAGGTGAAGTCTACAAGATGTGGACAGCGATTGGATTTGGGGCTGAAAGGACAGATGGGAGTCTAGGGTTACACCTAGTACCCTGGCATATGGGGAGGGACTGATGATTGCGTTATTGATCTTGATGGAGAAGTCAGGGGAGGGGGCAGGGGCTGGAGGGAATACTAAGAGCTCAGTTTTGGAAAGACTGAGTTTGAGGAAGTAGAGTGACATCCATGCCGATATGTCGCTTAGTAGGTTAGTAATGCGAGAGGAGACTGAAGGGGTGAGGTGAGGGGTAGAAAGATAGATTTGTGAATCATCAGCATAGAGATGGTACTTAAAGCCATGGGAGTTTATCAAGTGACCAAGGGAGGAGGTGTAGCTGGAGAAGAGTAGGGGCGCAAGGACGGAACCTTGAGGGACCCCTACAGAAAGAGGGAGTGAAGAGGAGGAGCCAGAGTTATAAGTAACGCTGAAGAAGCGCTGCGATAGGTAGGAGGAGAACCAGGAGAGAGCAGAGTCTGTGGCCAAGAGAGTTGAGTTTTTTGAGGAGGATGGGATGGTCAACCATATCAAAACCCGCAGAGAGGTCGCGTAGTAAGAGTACGGAGTAGTGGCCATTGGTTTTAGCAGTTAGTAGATCATTAGTAAGTTTTAGTAGGGCAGTTTCAGTGGAGTGGAGTGAGCAAAAGCCAGACTATAAAGGGTCAAGAAGGTTGTTGTCAGTGAGGTAGGAGCTCAGGCGATTGTAGACTAGGCGTTCTAAGAGTTTAGAGGTAAACAGGAGCAGGGAGATGGGTCTTAAGTTTTTCAGGTTGGTGGGGTCCAGGAAGGGCTTTTTAAGTATGGGAGTGATGTGTGCATGCTTTAGAGGGGAGGGGAAGGCACCAGTAGAGAGGGAAAGATTGCAGATGTGAGTGAGGGAGAATAGGATGGAAGAAGAGGGTGACCGTAGTAGTTGTGAGGAGACAGGATCCAGGGGGCAGGTAGTGAGACGGGCTTCTGAGAAAACCTTAGTGACCTCTTCGGTAGTAGCAAGGTCAAAAGAGGAAAGTGTTGAGGGAGGTTTAGTATAAGGTATGCTAAGTGGGATGGATGTTTGTGCAGTGGCGATGCCCCTACGAATTGTGTCAGTCTTGTTTTTGAAATGATTTGCAATCTCGTGAGCAGTGAGTGAGGAGAGACGACGAGGACTGGATGATAAGCTATTGATGAGAGTGACAAAGTAGGCTTGTTTGGCAGCATGGAGGGAGGAATTGTATGTTAAGAAAGCAAATTTATATAGGGTGAATGCTTGGTGAGATTTGGTTTTACGCCACAATTGCTCCAGCGCACGACTATGTTGTTTAAGATTTCTGGTGTCGTCAGTCTGCCAAGGTTGTAATGGTCGGGGCCTGATGATTCGTGTTGTTAGAGGAGCAAGTGAGTCTAGTGTGGATGAAATCAAACTGTTGTAGATAGTAGTGGCCAGGTGAGGGCAGGACAGCGGAGAGATTCTGTCATAGAGTTGGTCAGTTGCAGAGTGGAAAGGAGCAGGGTTCAAGTTATGAAGGTTTCTGCAGGTAATTGTTTGCTGCTTGGAGGGATAAGTGTTTGAAGATGAGGACACTGTGAAGGTGATGAGATTGTGATCAGAGAGAGGAAAGGGGGTGTTTGTGAGGTTGTAGGGAGTGCAAAGATGGGAGAAAACAAGGTCTAATGTATTCCCATCAGAGTGAGTGGAGGACTGTATACATTGTGCTTGTCAGGAATGGACTTGCCAGAAATGGTGGGACTCACCTGCCTTGTGGGCTGCAGTACCAGGGCTGGCCAGCGGGTGCTCTCAGCAATCAGAGACTCAACCCTGCAGCCAGCCAAACACCTGAAGCTGATTATGCAGGTGTATTTAAGGGATGGATATCAAAGGTGGGTAAGTGAGCGTAAACAGATCAGGTAAGCAGCTAACATACAGGGTAATCCTCAATACCTTGGAACATAAACTATGAATGGGGTATGTAGCGCTAGAGAACAGATAATAAACACGGGACTGTTTATGATATGAAGTACCAATACAGCAGTTCATGTAATAGTTCATATATTCCAGCCTGAAAAAATGGAAATGATCCAATGATGTTCCAGATCACAAACGATGAAATAAGAGAAATTAGTGAGGTTGTGCGCTTACCACAAATACACACAATATGAGCATTGTATGTAATTAACATGCGACCGTGGCATTTTTAAATCGGCGTCTAGGGGCAGGATTCACCCCTTTGAAAACGAGCTTTAGCTCGAAACATGTTAGGGGATCCACCCTATTGACGCCTTTGCTACTAGGGATCCACTAGCCACCAGGGAACTACCTCACCTGACCTGGATGAGTATATTTCTAATAATACTCACTATACTCTATGGCTTTGTATTTGTGATACCACTGGCCACCAGGGTCCTATCGATTGGACTTTGATCTGTATGTGTTGCATGTTGAGTGAACCACTGACCATCAGGGAGCTGATTTATGTGGGCCTGGATTTATATTATATCAATGTGAGTCCTGGTTGCTTGGTTTTTGTCTTGTGTTCTTAAATAAACGTACTTTACTATTAGCGCTTTCTTGCCTCCCGGCTCGTTTGTAATGAGCTTATGCAAGGTGGCGTTTTGGATTTGAAAGCCAGAAGGGGCCTGGATAGCGTTGTACCTGTGACCCGGATGTCCATATATGAACAGATGGTGCCCAGGCTGTTGACCAGATCATGATGCCCGGTTGCTGTTAATTACATACAATGCTCATATTGTGTGTATTTGTGGTAAGCGCACAACCTCACTAATTTCTCTTATTTCATCGTTTGTGATCTGGAACATCATTGGATCATTTCCATTTTTTCAGGCTGGAATATATGAACTATTATATGAACTGCTGTATTGGTACTTCATATCATAAACAGTCCCGTGTTTATTATCTGTTCTCTAGCGCTACATACCCCATTCAGAGTATTTAAGGGATGGCCAGATCTGCAGTCTGGGCCTTGGTGTGTGCTTTTCTATGGGCCCCTGTTTCTTGTTACCTGCATTCCTGTTCCTGTCTGACTGATTTGTTGCTGACCCTGCCTGATCCGGACCTCTGCTGACTTCTCCTGTTTGATCCCCGGCTTGTGACCCCGACCATTCTCTGCCTGACCCCCTGTACCTACCTGCCCGTTAGTTGCTGTACCTGGCTCGTGACCTGACTACTCTCTGCCTGCTCCTCCTGTTCCTACCTGCCCGATTGTTATTGACTCGGCCTGCCTGACGACGCTTGCATTGTATGTATTGTTATCTGTGGGTGGTTTGGTTAGGTTCGTTTGCACTGTGTTATGTTTTAGTATTGCACTGCGTTTATGTATTGTTAGTGTTAAAAAATTATATTGTTTATAACATATCTGAAGCCTGCGTTTCCCTGCGTCAGTTCACATACCTCTGGTCATACCCTGGAGCCCTGACAGTGCTAATGCAAAAGATGAGGTTAGGTTGAAGAGTTGGGATGTAGCCGGGTAGTTGACATTAACGGGGATGTTAAAATCTCCAAGAATGACAGTGGGTAGTTCAGAGAAGGGAAAGTAGGGTAGCCAGGTGGAGAAATGATTAAGAAAGCGCGACACCGGTCCAGGAGGCCGATAGATCCCTGCAATCCTCAGAGAAATGGGAGAAAACAGCCGGATGCAGTGAGTCTCGAAAGAAGAGAAGCATAGAGAGGGAGGGTTAGGATGGACTTGAAAAGTCCTCCGTGAGGATAGAAGCAAACCAACCCCACCTCCTTTCCGACCACTGGGTCTGGGTGAGTGGGTCCAGAGAAGGCCTCCATAGGTAAGTGCTATGGGAGAAGCAGAATCTGCTGCTTGAAGCCAGGTTTATGTAATTGCTAGTAGGTTAAGGGAGTGGGAGACAAAAAGGTCATGGACAGAGGTGCACTTCTTGTAGACAGAGTGGGCGTTCCAGAGTGCACATGAAAAAGGGAGGGTGGTTTTTGGGAGCATGGGGATTGATATTAAATTGAGGGGATTGCAACTATTCCTGGAGGAAGGAGGGTGGCTGGTGTGCGGGTGAGATACTGGAGGACCAGGGTTTAGGAGAAGAAGAAAGGTGATGAAAGTAACATGGGAGATGTACACGAGTGTAAATGCCTTCCAGTCCTGACGTTTGGGACAGCAGGTGAGTGAAGTATCAGCACGAGGTGATGAGATCAGTAGTAGGGAGATGGTAGCAGTGAAGGTGAGATGTGTAATCTTTGGGGTGGAGCAGAGGGGTAAGGAAAGGAGATTTTGGGAACGCAGGATAGTAATATGAAAAGGAGGAGTAGAGACGGCATATTTAACGGTAGGTGGAGTGGGAATCAGAGTTGTAGGAGATGTTTCCCAGGGTGTTTGCTTGCAGTCCATCCAGCATACAGTTGAGTTCTTTGCTGTATCTTCCTGCTGCTTGAGTTATCATTCTTTAGTTAAACTGCTGTGTTCAACTGCTGCTTCGCACTCATGCACAAACCGCACTCACACACAAAACTGCACTTCATCTGTGACTGTGCCCCCCTATCTGTGACCTCCCCCCATGAGCTGATCTAAATATATAGGGAGATGGTCAAATGAGTAACTCTTTTGTGCCCCAATTAAGAACTGATAAGGATCACATGAATGGGGGTATGTTTCTCAAACACAGACCAGAAACAGGCCAAAGTAATAAAAGAAGTGCAGCAAGAGGAGAGAATCTATCAACAAACAGACCAAAATATATACACTATTTGTTCAGAGATGGCAGAAGTCTATGCATTGTTGAAGTTACAGTTTAGAGTGGAGGTGAGAGCAGCAATTTACCCAGAGATAGCAGAAGTCTATGCTTTGTTGAAGATATATATATATATATATATATATATATATATATATATTCTTTAATTTAAAAAAAGAATTCAGTGTTTACAACTAGATAAATGTAAGATACTGTGTATGTTTGCATCATAAAGTGGAGAACATATTCAGTCAGTGCCTATAGAGGATTAAATGTACAGAAGGAAGAACAAGAACAGTAATACAAGTAGTTTATCACAAACTGTACAAAGAACATCCTATTCAGCAATACATTAGGAAAGAAAAAAAAAAGTGGTATGTGGTGGCAGGGTTCTCCAGATTGAGAGTAAGGGATGGTCAAAATGCATCTTTAATGGTTGTTAGTACTGGGTACATGACAGGCTGTGTGTGTGGCAGACATGTGTTGAACTATAGACATAGCTGTAATGACCTTCTCCCTCCCTCCTCTTTTTAGTTCATACAATCCACAACCTCTTATTCAGGCCATAGACGGGGAGAACACCGGCCAGTTTTTTTTAAAAAAACTAAAAATCGGTCGTTCAGTCGGCCGACGTTACCACCATTGGTAAAAAAAGTTGGCTGATTTTTGACCCGTCTACGGCCGGCAAATATAATAGCGGTGTCCCTGCAGAGAGCTCCACTATTATATTTGACAGAAGAAATAGAATATGAATAAGAAAAAGAAGAAATAGAATATGAATAATAAGAAGAAAAAGTTGCAACATTGTATCTATTTGTATCCATTTCGGATACAGATGTTTCTCAAATAGATACAATGTTGCTATACTTTTAAATGTCACTATAATATCGGACTGAAATTCTTTTTTTTTTCTTCTTCTTATTCATATTTGATTTCTTCTTTTTCCTCTTCTTATTCATATTCTATTTCTTCTTTTTCTTCTTCCTATTCATATTCTATTTCCTTTTTTCTTCTTTTCCTTCTTCTTTCCGGTCACTGCTCATGCGCATTTTTTAAAATCAGTAAAAAGATCGGCCGATTTGTCCATCATTGCCGCGAAAATCGGCTGAAGGACAAAATTGGCCGATTTTTTTCCCAACATGACCGATAAAAAAAAAGTGTCAAAATCATGAAAAACGGCCGACTGATTACCCCACTAATGATCCGAAAATCGTCCGATTTTTTTTTTCGCCCAAAAATTTGTCCGGTTTTCTCCCCGCCTATGGCCTGCATTAGTTGCATGCCAGAACCTTATTGTCAGATCAGAACAGATGCAGACCCTCTTGTGTCTATTAGTGAATCCACACTTCAGTCTGGAAACCATAATAAAAATGTCTGACTCTCCAGCTTGAGTGACTGGAGTTTTAACAGATACCTTATTATTATTATACAGTATTTATATAGCGCCAAAAAGTTTGCTCAGCGCTGTACATTATAGTGGGAGACAGTACATGAGACAATACACTAACAATACAATACACAAGGGGATCGAGGGCCCTGCTCCTTGGAGCTTACAATCTAGGAGGGAGGGGATAGTGGTACAGGAGGAAATGGCTGTGGGGGATGGAGTGGTAGGAGGAGTGGAGATCGGCTGTTAGGTGAGGGCGGGGTAGGGTTCCCTGAAGAGATGGGTATTCAGGGTGCGCCTAAAGGTAAGGAGGGTAGGTGACAGTCTGATGGATTGGGGTAGTGAGATGGGGGAAGACCTGGAGAAGTCCTGGAGTCGGGCATGAGAGGAGGAGACCAGGGAGCTAGAGAGTAGGAGGTCTTGTGAGGAGCGAAGAGTACGTGTTGGGTGGTATTTGGATATCAGGTCGGTGAGGTAGTTTGGGGCAGTATTATGAATAGCTTTGTACGTCAATGCCAGTGGAGGGAATGACAGAGGGGGGTGGCGGATATGGAGCGGTTGGTAAGATGGATGAGTCTGGCCGCTGAGTTCAGGATAGACTGAAGCGGGGATAGTCTGTGATGAGGTAAGCCGGTGAGGAGGGAGTTACAGTAGTCGAGTCGTGAGATAATAAGGGAGTGAATGAGTTGTTTAGTAGTGTCTGGGGTGAGTTTAGTTTGCATGTAAGATATTTGATCAGGACATTTATAATCCCAAATTATATTAGGACTGCTATTAGGTGTGATGTTAGATTGGAAGTAGAAGGTTAACGCCTTGGTTAAATCCTCCAGTACTAAAGGTTCCTGTAATAGGCTTTTCTTTAATTTCCAGTGCCTCCTCCAGTGCTGGAGGAGGAATAATTCTTTAGAGAAATTTGGAGAAAGACCGGGGCGTGATCCAACCATGTTAGATTAGCTATGTCCAATGTGAATAAGGACAGACGTCGGTGCAAAGCTAGAAATAGTTCAATGCGAGAATATACTTTGTGGGGGAGGAATAAAAGTAGTAATCTTGCTTGTCTGGGTGTTGTAAATGCCAGACATCAATGATCTGAGCTTTATGTACTGTATATAAGGACATATCCCACAAAGGTGTCTATTTTTGGATCGAAAGTGATATTAAAATCGCCTCCTAGAAGGAGTATGCTCTTCGAGAAGAGGGTCTGTTTTTCTAAGGTACATGTGTGGAAACAGTTTTGGTTGGTGTTATGGGCTTAAATTGCTGCTAGGGTAGGTTTAGTGTCATGACTTTGAGGAATTGAGTTTCTCCTGACTAGGAATCAAGTAAGATCCATGGGATTTGTTTAGAGATTAAAATAGAGACACCTTTGCATTTAGCAGTGGTATTTGTGGAGTGGTACATGAATTGCAAAGCTCTGTTCTTGAGAATTGAGATATTCCCTTCCCTGAAATAGGTCTCTTGTATTAGTGCAATATCTGCGTGAAGAGGTTTCAAGTTTAGAAGTATTCTTCTGTTTTTGAGCATAAAAAAGGTGCTTCACATTCCAGGAGACAATGTTGATTGAGTCCTTCTTGGGTGCTTAGAGGAAGAGGTGGAGGGAGAGAAAAAAAAAGGGGGGGGGGATGAAGGAGTGTGAGAGTCAGGCCCAGAATGGCCATAGGGCACACCGGGCATTTTACCAGTGTGCCAGGGCCACTGGGCTGAAGAAGAGCAGCCTGTTCATGACTGGGCCACACAGCAGAAGGTAAGCAGCGACTGTGGCCTGAACAGAGCTAACACAGACCGCCGCTCACATGTGCGGCTATGCCCAAAGCAGGACTGACAGGCGGAGTGGGAATGACAGATCAAGCAACAGGTAGGAAGCACCGCTGAGGGCCCTGACTGGCTGCTGCACACAGCCACACTGAAGGGACAATGGCGGCCTCTCTCCTTCACCCGCCGGCACACTGTTACAGCTCGGCGTTGGATTGGGCTGTCTCTTTGCTGAGTGAGTTGTCTCTTTGCTGGGTGAGCTTTCTCTTTGCTGGGTGAGCTGTCTCTTTGCTGGGTGGGCTTTCTCTTTGCTGGGTGAGCTGTCTCTTTGCTGGGTGAGCTGTCTCTTTGCTGAACGGGCTGTCTTTTTGTTGAACGGGCTGTCTTTTTGTTGAACGGGCTGTCTCTTTGCTGGATGGGGCTGTCTCTTTGCTGAACGGGCTGTCTATTTGCTGAACGGGCTTTCTCTTTGCTGGGTGAGCTGCCTCTTTGCTGAACGGGCTGTCTCTTTGTTGAACGGGCTGTCTCTTTGCTGGATGGGGCTGTCTCTTTGCTGAATGGGCTGTCTCTTTGCTGAATGGGCTGTCTCTTTGCTGAACGGGCTTTCTCTTTGCTGAATGGGCTGTCTCTTTGCTGGATAGGCTGTCTCTTTGCTGGATGAACTGTGTCTTTCCTGGGTGGGCTGTGTCTTTGCTGAATGGGCTGTCTCTTTGCTGAGCAGTCTGTCTCTTTGTTGGATGGACTGTCTCTTTACTGGTTGAGCTGTCTCTGCTGGATGGGCTGTCTCTTTGCTGGATGGGCTGTCTCTTTGCTGAATGGGCTGTCTCTTTGTTGAATGGGCTGTCTCTTTGCTGGACGGACTGTCTCTTTACTGGTTGAGCTGTCTCTGCTGGATGGGGCTGTCTCTTTGCTGGACGGGCTGTCTCTTTGCTGAACGGGCTGTCTCTTTGTTGAACGGGCTGTCTCTTTGCTGGATGGGGGTGTCTTTTTGCTGAACGGGCTGTCTCTTTGCTGAACAGGATTTCTCTTTGCTGAATGGGCTGTCTCTTTGCTGGATAGGCTGTCTCTTTGCTGGATGAGCTGTGTCTTTCCTGGGTGGGCTGTGTCTTTGCTGAACGGGCTGTCTCTTTGCTGAGCAGTCTGTCTCTTTGTTGGATGGACTGTCTCTTTACTGGTTGAGCTGTCTCTGTTGGATGGGCTGTCTCTTTGCTAGATGGGCTGTCTCTTTGCTGGACAGGCTGTCTCTTTGCTGGATGGGCTGTGTCTTTGCTGGGCAGGATATCTCTTTGCTGGACGTGCTGTCTCTTTGCTGGACGTGCTGTCTCTTTGCTGGACGAGATGTCTCTTTGCTGGTTGGGATGTCTCTTTGCTATATGGGATGTCTGTTTGCGGGATTTGGCTGTCTCTTTACTATATGGGGATGTCTGTTTGCTGGATTGGGCTGTCTCTTTGCTATATGTGGATGTCTCTTTGTTGGATTGGTATGTCTCTTTGCTGGATTGGGCCATCTCTTTGAATACTTAAGATGTACTGTGATTAGATCTCTAGGGGCACTGTAATGTAAAGGGCACTATGATATAAAGGGGACTGCACTGTAAACAATACAATGCCCCTTTACAGTGCAGTCCCCTTTATATCACAGTGCTCCTGTACAATACAGTGCGGAGGACCAACTCCATGAATATTCCCTCACCAACTGCCCCGCAAATGCCCTTGCAACCCCCCTCCCCCGGGAAAAATTGGCTGCTCAATGCCTATTTTTTGTCCCAGTCCGAGCCTGGTGAGGGTAAAGATAGTTTTGGGGAGAGGGAACAGAAGGGAGAGATTTGTGGGGGTAAGACGAGTAGAGTAACTCCAAATGCACATAGGCTATGTGGGTCATAGACCACTAGTGTAAGGGAATTCCCATGAGACGGCTGGCGAATAGACGCACGCGTGCGCACAGAAATGTGCAATTGCACACACGCATGCGCAGATGGACTATTTAAAAGGTGCCTCTGCCTGTGCTGAGTGCTGACTGGTCTTCAGCTGTTCCCCATTTCCTGCTCGCTCCTGTGTGATTCCCTTGTTGCTGACCAGGCTTGTTCCTGACCTGACTCTTGATTACTCTCCTGCTTGATACTTGTTCCTGACCTCGGCTTTGCTCCTGACTTTGGCTTGCTTATGATTTGGTACCTTGCTGTCTGCCTGTTGATGACCCCGGCTATTCCTATGACATTGCTCCTGTCTCCCATCCCAGCTTCCTGCCTTGCTCTGGTGCACGCCTGGAGATCTACCATACCAGCTCTGCATATCGCTACTGTTCCTGAATCGGTGGGCCATCAGTCTTTTAAAGACTTCAGCTGCAAATGCTGCAAACAACATCTGCTGGCACTCTTGTCCCTCTGGTCCCTAGACACCTTCTGTTCCACTTCCAGTGGGGTCAGGGCTAGTGACACAAGTGAGGGCGACCTCGTCATTTTAGTCTCCAATCAGGTATGTGACAACTAGGGTGCAGGCCTGTTGGGGAGGAGAGTTATACTAGGCTAGAGCATGACACTCCACTTTCAACTGTGGCCAGGTGAGGTATGATGGATCAGATGCAAAATCCCTAATCAGGGGCGAGATGCCCTCAATTTCATTCCTGCCTAGAACAGGGCCTGGCCTTCCTGCAGTTCTATGTAAAATCTGGTGTCTACAAAGGTTCTGTCACGAGGCACAACTTCTGCCAGGTGCATTTACCTTTATAACCATTGCTCTAGAAAACTGTAGGTGCACAGCAGAGGGTTGTTTCTCTGGCACTGCACAAGACATAGCTCCTTCCATTTCCTACTTCATCATGTAGTCTTCCCATTCACAGGCTTTCCCTCTTTAGGAGCTATTACATTTTAACAGAATCTCCTACCTCCCTGGTTTTAACAGGCTCTCCTACCTCCCTGCCCTAAAACTCACACTAACTAAACCACAGACGGAGACAGACATAAAAATTAAGATCCTTTAACCCTATTTGCTATGACCAGTATACTGCATATGGCGGAATAGAAACTCTTCCAGCTAGTAAGGTCAGTCTGCCTTACTTTGGCTGCATTCCCCCTTCTGCTATGAGCTCGTTATCGCTTTACTAAACTTATAACAGAATGGTCAGCCAGAAGCTACGGATTAAAATAATCACTGTGGTCAGGGTATTAAAAGTTCTTTTGTTTTCACTATCATGATTGATAAACATTTGTGCAACTATCTGAGAACACACAAATCAGTAGCATCATCTTGTTATTCTATAGGTCCTATGCGTTTAAAGAATGTATGGTTTATGGGGGTCTGGCCACTTAAGGTCTAAAGTGGAGCTTCGGGCCTTGCAGCAAAAGGGTAAATCCTTTGCTTGCAATTATTGTCTCTGATGTTCTAGAGCACAGGTGACAAACACAAGGCCCACGGGCTGAATCCGGCCCACCAGGGCTTATGGCCTATGAAAAAGCTGCCGGGCACCACCTCTCACCTGCTCTTCCCGCTGACACTTGTAAACATGGGAGCCTTCTTCTGTGTTTACAGAGTCAGCTATGCCCTCAATGGCTCCTGGATCCCTAAAAGCACGCACGGCTGAGCTCACAGTGGGGTGCGGAGTGGACAAATCTGAAGTCAGCAGAATCTGCAAGATGACAGATCTGCCTACACAGGTACTACAGCCAAATACACAGTGAGAGAGCCATTTAGTAGAGATGAAGCTTCTGGGGGGGAGGGGGATAGGGATGTGCAGGCAGGAAACTTTTTGGGGGCTTCTGGGGGGGGAGAATAGGGCTGTGCAGGCAGATTTGTGCAGAGTTGGGGGGATAAAAGGGAAGTGGTGAGTGCAAAGGTCAGAACCTAGGAGGAGGGTGTAACTGAGATATTGCACTCTGTACACAGAGCACATCCCTAAACCCTGCACTCTGTACGTAGTGCACCCCTAAACCCTGCTCTATGTACATAGCGCACCCCTAAACCCTGTACTTTGCATGTAGCGCACCCCTAAACCCTGCAGTCTGCATGTAGTGCACCCCTAAACCCTGCACTTTGTATGTAGCACACCCTTAAACCCTGCACTCTGTATGTAGCACACCCCTAAACCCTGCACTGTGCATGAAGCGCACCCCTAAACCCTGCACTCTGTATGTAATGCACCCCTAAACCCTACACTCTGTACGTAGCACACCCCTGAGTCCTGCACTCTAATAAAGAGTAGATACATAATCTTACAGATACAACCGGACCTTTGAGAGCAACCATACTGCTGATGCAGCCCTCATTGAATTTGAGTTTGACACTCTGTGCTAAGGAGAGATGGTTAGGGGTACAAGCTACCCCAAAATAGCAGTACACCTCAGAAGGGAGCCACAGAAGGCTGCAAAGACACAGGCACACGTCCAAAGGGAGAAGTATGAAGCTGTAGAGACACAAGGACAACCCAGATGGCATCAGACTGTAGAGACTACTACTGAGACATAGCAACACCAGAGAGGGTAGCAGTCATAAGTTGCAGAGGAGATCAGCAAGAGACTCCTGAGACACAGCCATAATTCAGAAGGGAATAGTGAGAGGCCTCTGATACACTGTGAGACTCCAAAAAGAAGTATTGACAAGTTACTGAAACAATTACACAGAGAGGAGTTGAGAAGGGAATAAGAGGTTAAGGATAAGAGACACCGGCACAAATTAGAGGAGAGCAGATTAGAGGCTGCAGACACTGGCAAACAAGAATGGCGAGGAGATGAGAGGCTGCAGAGACACAGGAACATAGGAGAGGGAAGGAGACATGAAGCTGCAGAAACACAGGGAAACAAACAAAATGAGGAGATAGGCGGCTGCAATAGCACAGGAACACAGGAGAGGGAATGAGATGAGAGGCTGCAGAAACACATGCAAACAAGAGAAGTGAGGAGATTAGAGGCTGCAGAGACATCAGGACATGGAGAGCGAAGGGTATAGGTGGGTGCACAGACACAGGAACACAATAGAGGGGAAAAGAGGCAGAAGAGACAGGAAAGGGAAGGGGCTGAGAGGGTGCACATACACAGCCACACAGGACAGAAGAGGAGATTAGAAACACAGTCACATAGAACAGGGAAGGCATTTAACTCAAACGGCACAAACATTATGGAGGGGTTTGCAATTGTATTGACACAGGAGACATAATGGTTAGGCATGCTGGCATTTGTAGCTGCATGAACATATACAAAACAATAGTATGACATACATGTATTTTTGATTTTATAGAGGCATGGGAATGCCAGTGGGGAATTCCATTCTGTTTACTTTAGATCCAAGAGCTAGACCTACAGTAAGGCATAGTCAAAGGTGATGTTTTGTAGAGAGAGGAGAAACATCAGTGGGATATGTTGAAACCTGTAGCTATACAAAAAGTGTCTCGATAATTTAGGGTAGCATGTGCTTTGAGCAGTTGAGGATTGATAACCAACATTTACATTTTTCTTGTCTAAACTGATAAGAAACCAGGCTGCCCATACATTCATCTTTTTTCTTCTTTTTTAATTGTTCAGAAAGATTGGGATGGGAATTCTCCCATGGTTTAATTGTGTTCTGATGGCAGGGAGAATTCCCCACCACTAATATATAATGCTCTGTGCTGCTGGCTATAGCTGGCGGCACTGATCATTCCAGAAAAATGCAACAGGCTGGTTGTACTCAAGTTGATTGACAGATCAAACTGTACAACCTGCCTGCTCATACAAGGATCTCATTTTGGCAAGTCCCTGCTGAACTGCCTGAATTTTGATCCATGTATGGCCGCCCTAAGTACATTTATGACTCTCCTTATATTTTTATGAAGCTCCTAACATTGGGACTCATAGGCTCTGTAAGCATCTAGTGCAATAATTGCAAAATGGTTGTCTAAAGGACATAGGAAAGTGATTTGTTAAAAAAGGACAATAATTAGAAATATAAGAGATAGGGAATGAACAACTAGTGAATCTAGGTATGAAAGGGTCACAGTGTTGTTGTTGCCTTGTAGGAAAGGATGAAAACACAAAATTTTATAGGAAAATTATGTCAATGGTGTATATTATTATTTGATCCTTGCAAACCAATTAATAACTGATAATTTAGCTTTGAGGGAGGCCTTTATTTATGCAAGGTGGGCACATAAGTGACTTATAATTAAAATAGACCAATATGTCCTGTAAATGTATTTTCTAAAAAACGTAAATACAGTATAATCATCTGGATTCCTTATACTGATACATTATATGGAAGCGAATATTTTTAAGCTAAGTAACAACATTCTGAATCTTAGACATAAACAGATCTACAGTGTATTGCTATTCTGAATAACAAAGAGAAAAGATTGATGGGAAATCCTTTGGATAAAGACATCTAAGGTCCTCAGCTACCATTAGACATGTCAGATGCGCTTGATCCTGACTGCTGCTTGACACTCTCAGGGAGTCCAACACAGGAAGACAGGATGACAGAAATTGCTGAGTCAATTAAGACACTGCAAAGAAAGAAACTTCTTGCAGCAATCACTGTAGTGACTTATCTGACTAGACACACTAATGATTTATATAGCTCAGAACAGATGTTAAAGAAATGTCTAATGTGCATTCAGTAAGTCTTAGCATCAGCCTTCATTATATTAGTGTGGGCCAGAGGCACAGTGACAGTAGTCAATATATTAAGTTAATGCTAGATGCTCTCTTCTAAGTGGCTGACACAACTATAAACTAGTACCTTTTAGCATTCATATCATTCACAGCAATTAATATCCATGCAATGTTTGAATAGCACTACATAAGATACTGTATTTGTGAAAAAAGGGAGCAATATTGGAATTTGTTAAATCACAGCAACAAGTTAAATGTACCCATTTACACTTTCAAGTTTTTCAGATTATATATATGTACTGATTGGGGGGTTTACAACCCCTTCTTCATAATACAGAGCCACAGCTGGTGCTTGCAAGTTCTGCTAGCTTGTCCATGTACATCCAGAAATGTTAGAACTCAAATGCAAACACATCCCAGAATCTGACTTACAGTTTTTCATCAGTGCTGGAAGGCACTAAAAGGGAAGGGCTGGAAAAAAAAGTATGTCTAGTTATTGAGGGCACTAAAAGGGTATCCTCCTGTAAAAATATTTCTGTTAATGGTCACGTATAAACAGGTCATCTCTGGCCTCTAGGTGAAGGCTGTGTATTGCACAGGCATAGAGGCACATAATGGGGAGCATAATAATCAGTCATTTCAGCAGATCAGCCAGATCCTTGTAAGGTGTGTTTTGAGTGAATTTCCAGCTATAAAGGTCACATGCATAAATGTGCACGTTTTTAGGGCATGGGAGTCTAAGTAAGTCTGCAACAATTCACACAGGTATGCACACAGGAACATCACACAGGAACCTGCATACAACAGAGTGCACATAAACGCATAGGAACATCCACTACAAATCCTTGTGCCTACTGGGCTAATACTTGACCTTTTCATTAACTTGACTTTCGTCTAATTTGTTTCTAGATAACTCTTGCTTGTCTATGTTTGCTGCCTACCTTTGTTATCAACCTTGGCCTGGACTCTTGGCCAATATTTTGCTTTTTGATTCTGTACCTCATTGCCGCCAGATTGCCAACCTCTGCTCATCCTTGACCTTGATCCTGCTTATGATTTGGTGCCTTATTGCTCAGTGGTTACCAAACTTGGCTTGTGAGCTGCTCTGAACTTTACTGTTCTTGGTGTATTCTATTTACCCTTACGTCTGTGCTTCTGCTTACTTGACATCATTGCTCCTAAGTTAAAATGATGGTACCAAACAGGAAAAGAGAGCCACAAGGAGGAGGTGGTAGTAGGAACCTTTGTATTAGGAACATTGTCAGGGTACTTTCATCAAAACTGGGAGCCAGAATTTATCAGCAGTTTGTTCTTGTCAGCCCAACTACCCGCCATGCTGTATGGGATGAAGCTGCAGATGAAAACTAAAAAGGTCCTTTGCTCAGCACACTCACAAAAATGCCAATATTATTAGTAAAGCCACAAAAAGCTCTAAGTTTTTCAGACACATAAGAAGGCACTTATTTTCAGCATAGGTACATGATCTTCCCTATCTCCAGCAATGACAGATGCATGACAAGCATCCTATGCTCAGCAGAGGCACAGGAAGGCACACATTCTTGTCAGTGGCCCAAGAAATCCTCTACCCTCAGCAGAAAAGAAGGCGGGTGGAAGTTCTTGTCACAAGTTAGCTTGCAGTTTCTTGTTTGTGTATTCTTACCTCCTTGCTGCAGTGCTGTTCCTGATCCCTTTCAAATTTGTGTTTGTCTGTGCTCACCTATAGGCATCATCTGTTGTTCTCTGGGTTTTATTTCCTTCCCTTCCATCACTACCTATCCCACCTCCTTGTTTGCCTGCCTATATAAGACATGCTCAGTCTAGGCCACTTTGCCTGAGCAACTTCTTAGTTGTCTGAGCTCCTGTGTGTTGCTATCTCCTGTATCCTTCATTTGACTTCTCGTGTACCAACCCTGCTTTGTTTTCTGACTGTGCTTGTTTACCGCCTGTCCTGACCTCAACTAGTCTTTCGGATTTCTGTTTGTCTCTTCCCATTGTACTCTGCTCCCGCGAGTGGTCTCCACATCCTCAGAAGGGCGTACCCGGGGGGCCGCAACTTGGTCCCAGCTTGCTGCAAGTCCATGCCCACCATCAGGAGCTCTGGTGAAGAAGCAGGCTGGGGCTTAGACTCCACGCCCTGGGGAACCCCAAGTTGACTATCTACAAGAGCTCACTACCACAAGAGCTGACAGTTCTGCTATCCACTCTCTATTATAGCAGTATAGGGTGGGTAAGAGGAAGAGAGCTGGGGGCAGTTTTTTTTCCTCTTTCTTTGCTGTAATTGCAGGTGAATTGTAGAGATAAGTAGATATCATACATCTTAGCTAGCAGATTGTATGGAACTACTGTGTCATCTTCAGGCCATCTACCCTGAGGTAAAGGTAAATGGAGGGAAGATGATAGGTCAGACTGGGTTTCCATTATTTTCCTTGAATATTCTTGCCTATTTAGTTGTAAGATTCTAATCTGACTTGAGGAAAAAAAACACTAGCCTTAGGTCTAGGTGTTGTGTGCTCCTTTTTTTTTTTTGGCTTCCCAATTGCTCAGATTACTCTTTATCTTCTGGAACAAGAAATTAAGGAAAATTTAAATGGGGACATAGTCCTTGAAGCGGAACTTCACACAAAAGTGGAAGTTCTGCTTGGTTTGTGTCCTCCCCCAGCTCCACTGCCACATTTTACACTTTTTGGGGGGAGGGGGGAGCAGGTACCTGGTTTTGACAGGTACCCACTCCCACTTCCAGGTCAGATTGCTGTGGCAATCTGAGCAAGAAGTTCACAGAGTGCAGTGCACTTCACACATGTGCAGTAGGAAAGGCTTCACTGCTGGTTTCCCTTACTTAAGATACCTGCACCTGAACCTAAAGCTGATTGAAGAATCAGGTGGGGATATTGCTGGATCCCTGGACATGTAAGTGTTTTTATACTAAAAGTCAGAAGCTACAATATTTGTCTAAGAGCTCCCTTCACTGAAAATAAGGGAACCAAGCCCAACCCCTGAAAAAAAACACACACTATACCCCCCCCCCCCCAACCAAACTTTATACTTGGCACCATGCAGTCAGGCAAGCACCTTTCTCCTGGCAACTGCCAAAACCAGACACATCGATCGGATTGCTAGACAGAGAAGCGTGATTCATCACTTCAGAGAACACATCTCCACTGCTCTAGAGTCCAGTAGCGGTGTGCTTTACACCACTGCATCTGACGCTTTGCATTGCATTTGGTGATGTAAGGCTTGGATGCAGCTGCTCAGTCATGGAAACCCATTCCATGAAGCTCTCTACGCACTGTTGTTGTGCTAATCTGAAGGCCACATGAAGTTTGGAGGTCTTTAGCTATTGACTCTGCACACAGTTGGCGACTTCTGCGCACTGTGTGCGTTAGCATGCACTGACCCCTTCTCTGTCATTTTACCTGGCCTACCACTTCATGACTAAGTTGCTGTTGTTCCCAGTTGCTTCCACTTTGTTATAATACCACTGACAGTTGGCCGTGGAATATTTAGTAGCTAGCAAGGACATTTCACAGACTTAGAGCGTGCATGCCTAAGTTCTTGATTTTATACACCCATGGCCATGGAGGTGATTGGAACATCTGAATCCAATGATTTTAAGGGGTGTCCCAATACTTTTGGCAATATAGTTTACTACTGCGAGCTCTGTATGAGGCAATAAACACCTTAATACGCTAACATATTACTTTGCGTGTGCAAACGTATCTGATACTAGATACACTTTTACTATCATAAACATGTTCTATTTAGTTGCCTAAATTTTAAAATCAAGAAATGTACAGAACATACGAACTTACAGTATATATTAAAAAATAAGCATCCAAAGCACCTGATGAACTAATTGAGTGTAACTGTCTGTCTCCTTCAGAAATAATTAAGCTAATTAAGCTCTGGCAAGAATAGTAATTGATGGTTATTAATTTTCTACTGTTAGTCACATTAATGCACTTCTTGGCAGGACTGAAACAGGAACATACTGATACTATATGGTGAAAGGGAAAAGGTTAATATATATTGATGACAGAGTGGTGGAAACAGTTTATAATATATACAAAAATAGTTCAGGTTAGCTTCATAAAATGCGTAAACTAATCTTTTCATCTTTTCAGAAAGTAGGCATATACAGAATCTATTATCCAATGTTCAACAGTCTGCTGGATTAAAGGATAAGTTCACCTTTTAGACAAAAATAATAAATGCACATTTTTTTGCAGTTAAAAAAATGTGCATTTATTATTTTTGTCTTCAGGAGCCTGGAAAGCATTGCTATGCAGGTCTCCTGCAGACCTGTCAGAATATCTGCTTGCTGTACGGGATGTACGAGAAAAGCAGATATTCTGAAAGGAAGCTTCAATGAACTACCATGATGCTCCACAGCCCCATGGTAGTTAATTGAAAATTACAAGCCAACAGTCACTAAGACTGCCAGGACTTGCAGTTCATTTATTCACAGAAAGTCCGTGAATAAATAATGTGGCCATGTGGGCAAAGCATGGCCACGCTGTTTTAAAATTTGACAGATAGTACAGGGAGACTTCTCACCGTACTATCTGTCAGAGGGAGGGGGGGAGGCGGGTGGTGTGGGTGGAACATGTAACATGTTCTCAAAGATGAACTTAACCTTTAAAGAGTGTTTCCTGAAATGTAAAATGCATATCACTGGTGGTACAAATACACCAGGTACATGGTAAAGAGCAAAGTTTGGGAGTTATGTGCAGCAGATGAATATACTCAATGACAGGATCTTGGTCAGGGGTATTGAATTAAAATTCAAGGAGGTCCGGTCACTAAAATTTTCTTCTGGCCGAAGTCCAAATAGGGTGTGCCCATCAGTGTGCCCCCTTACATTAGGTGTCACCATTAGAGTGCAGCTTTACATCATGTATTCCCATCACATCAGGTGTGCCCATCAGAGTGCCCCTTTACATCAGCTGTCCCTATCAGATTGCCACCTTACATGAGGTATTCCTGTCCAAGTGCCCCCTTACACTCAAAGTACCCTTTTTTGCATCATATTTCCCCATTAGAGTGCCCCTTTACATCATATTCCCCATCAGAGTGCCCCTTTCCATCACGTGTCTAGTTGTGCCCCCTTAACATAAAATGTCCTCATCAGAGTGCCCCTTAATATAAATGTGCCAGTCAGAGTGCCCCTTAACATATAATGTGCCTGTCGGAGTTCCCCTTAACATAAAATGTGCCCATCAGAGTGTCCCTTAACATAAAATAAGGAGCATGCTGATGAGCACATTTTATGTTAAGGGGCACTCTGATGGGCACATTCTATGTTGTGCCCATCAGAGTAACCCTGTAAGACTACACCCTACCTTAAGGCAGACAGGAGCTGTGCCGGGATTCTTGCTGGACACTTGTGTACAGGCAGGGAGTGGGAGCCGGAGAGACAGTGAGCTGAAAGGGGCGGGCGCACATGTGATGTCACGTGATGCCTGCTCAGAGGCAGATCTGTCATTGCGAGCTGGAGGTTCGGGGTGACAGCGCTGCTGGGGCCGTTCGCAGACCACGGTCCGCCATTTAGTGACCGCTGCTCTAGGTAAACTAATGATTTATTCAGGATTATGTCTGTGTGTGCTTTTATGGGTTCTGGAGCTTTTTTAGAATAAACATATAGTACTACTTATTAGACTGTATTGGGCTGGTATTGAACAGATACACATGAGACACTCAGATTGCTAAAAATTATTGTGAACATGATGTATAGTGTTTGGTAAGAGCTATGCTGTATAACTATGTATGTGGATTTAGTGACCTGATCTGCAGGCATGACAAATTGCTGCTGTGCCATGAGTGTAGAGGAACGTCAAGTTATCATCTAGATTTTTTGAATAACATAACTGCACATCCCTCACAAAGCTGAAATGTTGATTATAGTTAAAGGATCAGACTGGGACTACCCATGCCATCTTGTTAAAACAGATAGTGTGTTGTTGGTACTTATCTTCCTAGGCAGGTCTCCTAAGGTGTGCAGCCACACACACTTCTGAGTTTTATGCCGGGTGCCACAGTCATGACCAATTCTGTGCTGACACCCGTACAAAGATTGTCCACATGACACCTAGCCCCCTTGTATCCCAAGCCTTCCTTTGTGTGTCTTCTCTGTTCCTAAGCTATTTGTCCCTGCCTGGCTAAGGAAGGGTATAGGCACTACTGTGGGTATTTTCCATCTGGTCATTGGCACAGTTCCTGGTATGCTCCATCTGTCACTCCTGGCCTCTGACATTGTTCCTGGTATGCTCCATCTGTCACTCCTGGCCATTGGCATCATAGTATCTCTATTTTGTGCTCTTTCTAGCTTCCCCATTTCCTCTCTAATCACCTGGATGTTCCCAGTCACGGTTCTTTTGCATCTTCCTACTAAATCTGTCAGTGTCTGGGGAATTGACCTGGGGCAGGATGCAGCCAAACTTTGGTGAGGGTGTCCCTGGTAAATACTACCTGTTTCTTAGACTCTGCTGTCTGAATAACCTAAATGTAATCAGGGTAGGGTCTGGTTTGCTTTGTTTCACGTGACTTGTGATTCCTAGAAAATAAATAGATGTCTGATCTATGTGATGGCTTAAAAAGTATAAACATGCATGTGAGGAAAGGACATACAATACCTCTTCCTTGAGAAACTTCCACTTCTTGCATCTGTTATTACCCAGGTTAACATCACCGTGCTCTAAAAGGTCAACATTAACAATGAAGTAATATACCAATGTAAGTGGAGAGAACACATTAAAGTGGTAAAGATGGTGCTCAAATACTGAAAAATATGTTATGGTGATACACAAATCATGACAGTTTTGAATATTGGGTTAAATAAAGTTTTGTGTAGTTTTGTCAACCTCTTGGCAGACCTTGACATTACTAATGAAAAAGCATAGGTAAGGACATTTTTTTGGGCTCCCAAAGTCTTTGTAATAATGATCATTAGATTCATGGGTATGGGCCTACATGTCTTTATGTCTATTGCAGAAGAAAAGTATCTAACCATCAGCTGTTTTTGAGTACCACAAATATAACCATTTATGGTGACCTCATTTTTTTGCTTCCAATTAGAAGAAAACATTATTGAATGAACATGCACTGTTGAAGCATGCAAGATGAACTCCTATCTACATGACATAGCATAGCAGAGCAATGATTATCTCTTGTGCATTAGGTAATATCTTCCAGCCGAAACCCAAGACCATTTGTTGTGTTAATGCCCTTTATGAGGTAAGAGTGTTAATAATTAAGCCATAATGGCTTGTATCTCTTTGTGTATAGAAAGATTACATTGCCAGACTGTTGAACTAATAAAACAATGCAGTGATGGAGTTCGAACCTTTCAGCTTTAATAAATGGGCATTAGAAGAGGGATTTCTTTAGAATGAGTCATAAATATTTGAAAGACTGTGGTGACATCAGGTTATTACCAGATGACCCTGTTTGTAAATAGTCCTGTAAAAATTGAATGTACTGGAAAATACGTTCTGGATGGTTTTTGACAACTCTTTGTGGTCAATGTCATCTATGTCAATCCACATCAACTAATATTATTTTCCTTTCACAGCATATAGTATGTATTTATATACTGATGTGATGACTAGAAAGATGTTCTCTGGTACCTAAATAGGGCTCTGTTTTTACAAGCACTAACATATACAATATTACAGTCATGGCCGAAATTGTTGGCACCCTTGATATTTTTCCTGAAAATCAAGTATTTCACACAAAAAAGGTATTGCATTAACACATGTTTTGCTATACACATGTTTATTCCCTTTGTATGTATTGGAACAAATATAAAACAGAGGCAGAAAAGCAAATATGACATAATGTCACACAAAACCCCAAAAATGGGCTGGACAAAAGTATTGGCACCCTTAACTTAATATTTGGTTGCACACCCTTTGGAAAACATAACTGAAATCAGTCGCTTCCTATAACCATCAATAAGCTTCTGACACCTCTCACCCGGAATTTTGGACCACTCTTCCTTTGCAAACAGCTCCAGGTCTCTCTTATTGGAAGGACACCTTTTCCCAACAGCAATTTTAAGATCTCTCCACAGGTGTTCAATGGGATTTAGATCTGGGCTCATTGCTGGCCACTTCAGAACTCTCCAGCGCTTCTTTGCCATCCATTTCTGAGTGCTTTTTGACGTATGTTTGGGGTCATTGTCCTGCTGGAAGACCCAGGATCTTGGACGCAAACCCAGCTTTCTGACACTGGGCCCTACAGTGCGACCCAAAATCCTTTGGTAATCCTCAGATTTCATGATGCCTTGCACACAGTCAAGGCACCCAGTGCCAGAGGCAGCAAAACAACCCCAAAACATCATTGAACCTCCACCATATTTTACCGTAGGTACTGTGTTTTGTTCTTTGTAGGCCTCATTCCGTTTTCGGTAAACAGTAGAATGATGTGCTTTACCGAAAAGCTCTATCTTGGTCTCATCTGTCCACAAGACGTTTTCCCAGAAGGCTTTTGGCTTACTCAAGTACATTTTGGCAAACTGTAGTCTTGCTTTTTTATGTCTCTGTGTCAGCAGTGGGGTCCTCCTGGGTCTCCTGCCATAGCGTTTCATTTCATTTAAATGTCGACGGATAGTTCGCGCTGACACTGATGCTCCCTGAGCCTGCAGGACAGCTTGAATGTCTTTGGAACATGTTTGGGGCTGCTTATCCACCATCCGGACTATTCTGCGTTGCAATCTTTCATCAATTTTCCTCATCCGTCCACGACCAGGGAGATTAGCTACAGTGCCATGGGTTGCAAACTTCTTGATAATGTTGCGCACTGTGGACAAAGGCAAATATAGTTCTCTGGAGATGGACTTGTAACCTTGAGATTGTTGATATTTTGCCACAATTTTGGTTCTCAGGTCCTCAGACAGTTCTCGTCTCCTCTTTCTGTTGTCCATGCTTAGTGTGGCACAGACAGACACACAATGCAAAGGTTAAGTGAACGTCTCTCCTTTTTATCTGCTTTCAGGTGTGATTTCTATATTGCCCACACCTGTTACTTGCCCCAGGTGAGTTTACAGGAGCATCACATGCTTGTAACATTCTTATTTATCCGCAGTTGTGAAAGGGTGCCAATACTTTTGTCCAGCCCATTTTTGGAGGTTTGTGTGACATTATGTCGAATTTGCTTTCTTTCCTCCCTTTTTTTGTTTTGTCCCAATACACACAAAGGGAATAAACATGTGTATAGCAAAACATGTGTTAATGCAATACGTTTCGTGAGAAATACATGATTTCCTGGAGAAATATCAAGGGTGCCAACAATTTCGGCCATGACTGTACATATTATAATAGCTACACACTAAAACATATTTCTATGCAAATGCATTAAAGATCTTTATAAAAAAGAACACTTTTTCAGGGAAGCAGATCATTTTTAATAAATGTGGTTGCTTCCAAGCACTTATACTGAACTTAGATTTGTAGTGAATTTGGCCAATGCACATTAATCAGATGTTCACCCCAGATTATTAATTCAACTCATTGAACTGGTAAAGCAGTCCTTTTGACACTTTATAGTTCACTTCCACCTAGCATTGTCTTATGAATGCAGCATCCCAATATGAAACTGCATATCTTTACTTGGGTTTTACTAATTGTACTTAAAGATTTAATAAAGCTTGATTTATGGTAACAGAGTTACTTGCCGATTAGACTTATAAGATGGGTGTGGCATTCATATTCCAGTATGAATCTTCAGTAGATATGGAACCCATGCTCAAACTCATGCAAAAGTAAACTGAAAAGGGATGCAACTGACCCTTTTTCTTAGTTTACGCAGTCCTATTGACCTGCAGAGAACAATCTGATTTGTAAACTGTAGGTTCATATTTAAAGAGTTGCTGTTCTGTTGGCTCCAATCTAAGCACTGATAGTGTGATCTCTGTAACTTACAGTTGTGATGAGATAGCGATAACTTCAACTTCTGATGGATACCACAGTCAGTGACTCAATGAGAATGACATCTTGTAGATCTTGTGAAGTTTATTCCATAAACTGATAGAATCTTACAACAATGAAATTCCATAGGTCAAAAGAACATGCTGTTTCCTGCTCCATGCCATGAGGCTAACCAGTGCATCTCTGGGAGAGGGGGAGGGCTATCTATGCAACATTAGCTAAACTAAAGGAAAGAGAGGAGCAGAGACAAAACACTGAAAACATTTAAACACATATGACAGTCATGTGAAACATGACAGTTGCTGATGAAGTTATACTTAGTGCTTTTCACATTAATAAGGCTGCCCCCTGGTCTAGTGTTCTACAAGATATAGTTGACTAGTGATGTTCATCACTATTGCTCCCTCCAATATAATACATAGGCATGTCTACAAAGTCTCTTTTACTGTATGAACAATTATTTGTGAACAAAAGTATACTGTTGTAAAGTTCCTTCCTGCCTAACAGTCATCTAATATTTATGGTCACAGCATACACCCCATCCAACATTTGTATGATTGTGTTACATTTAACCTTTTCCAGTTAACCTCCATCAAAGATTCAGATGTGTATGCACCAGTTAGCTCTGAGCAATTCCATTAGTCAATATCCACAGTCATTTCTCTATCTTCTGATTTGGCAATCAATCCTAGGTCTCCTGAGAAGGTAATTAATACAGAGCAATAATGTGCAATCAACCCAAAGTTAATATACAAAAGCATGCAAAGAATGAAAATGGGCTTTGGCTATATATATAGCACATAACCCATCTCGTTTACCTATTCCAAAATTTAAAGCCCACTACATGTACAGTATTGTATCATTCCTGGCTTGCTTCAACAATATAGTCAGATGCATAATGTATATGAGATGTAGTGCTTTGTTAACTTACTGTTAATAAACAATGAATGATGATTGGTAAAGAGGAGATTACACCAGCTAAAACACATTGTTATTATTGCAATTATTGTTGCATGTTTAGAATTGCCAGATTGACAACCACGGCTAAGACTATATATTGAAAATTTTGAATATTGTGCATATGTCTGGTCATTTCATCCTTTGAATCCTGAGTATATGCTTGAAAAAGGTCATTGGTTCATACTGGTTTAGGAAAGGAAAAGTTCTGTCCATCCAAGGAAGTTTCTTTACTCAATACAATATAGTCATATCAGCATGCTAGCTATTCCTCCTAGACAGACAAGTAAAATATTGATTGCTCAAAATACTATATTTATACACCAATAGGATTTCATCTGTATGATCCCACTACATACAATACATACAGTAGTATGTTCACGTATAATATATACTTTTAACTGCTTGGGAAAATAAAGAGCACCAGAGACACAGCTACATAGCTACACAACTGCATAAATATAAAGACTTTTGCAGTAATTTTACTTTCAGTTTATAGTTTTCTTTGTACTTTACTGCTTCAAACATACTGAGCTTTTGTCACTGACAAGCAAAATTCAGGGAATTCCCAGTACACAATAGGGTCATTTCACTTGCAATTGTCTTTGAGAAGTGAGCAGAAAGCTAAATAGATGTGACATTTTCTATCGGTAAAAGTGTCTGCACATTGTCTGCAATTATTTTACCTTATAATTGCAAATGAGTGAACAATTAAAAAATGCCACCAATGGAAATTCATACGATCAGCTCCCAATTCCCCGTGTGTTGTGTTTTTTTTTGTTAGAGAATCACTTTTCACTTAGTTACAAATCTGAAATTTACCATAGATTCAACACTAGCATCAACAGAGAATCACCACTATGTTATTTTAGTGTCTTAACTTTTGTGTGTGTGGTGGGAGGGCAGAGGGAGAGGGGGTTGAATACCCTTTTGTATCATCCATGCTTTCCTATTAACTCACCAGTTTCCCACTACCTACGGATGGAAATTATCCTCACTCTGTGTTACCACCACCGTGCTTCACAGTGAGTAAATAATTCTGCGGTAATGAGTAGTTTTAGCTTTCTGCAACGCATTGCATTTTTGTACAAAGGCCAAATATAAAATTTTGGGTTAAGTAGCTTTTGCAAAACATATGATTATTCAGTTTTAAATATAATTATTTATACTCTTACTTATAAAAGTCTGACATTTCCATTTGTGCCAGCATTCGAACATTGCGGCTTTCTACGTTGACACACCAAGAAGAGGAAGAGCCAGGAGTGCCAGTTGGGGACCCGAGAAGAGGAGGGTCAAGGCTGCCTTCACTTTAATGGTAGTTTTCCAAGGACTGTTTGAGTTAAAGGTTGAGGTTACAGGGAGGGTCAGTGTGACTCCAGGGTTACAAGAGAGAAGTTAGGAGGGGTATTGTGAGTCTGGGATTGCAGATAGGATTTTTGCAGTGATGCATAACCCTGATACAGAGTAGGCATCTGCCACGCTGACAGTGGACCTGCCACTGATTACAGCCATGATCTTGCTGTGTAATTTGCAATATTGAGCTATCGTTTTGACAGCTCAATTCTGCAAAGTGAAGAATACAGCTGAGTGATGCAGGAGAAGAAGAGGCTCCCACCTCACCTAACCCCCCTGCAGCCTACCACCCAATGTGGATGCCTCTTTTTCCTCTGTCTTGGCCCAGCCCAGCCCAGCCCAGATTGTAACCCTTTCTTGGCTTTGGTTTTTACACAAGAATTGGCTCCTGCTAAGCTCTATAGCTTTACGATTATAAAACAGATTTTTTTTGTGGCTGCAAAGCTCTAAATTACATCATTTGAGTAAACCTTAATTAAGTAGGTGACTGATCAGCTTTAACTTAAAATAGTTGAAGTAAGAGAAGGCATACAAAATTATGTTAGCATAAAAAAAAAATCACAAACTCTAGAAATGTAAATTTTATCTTGAAGCTGATATCACCTTATGAAGTTAACTATATATGCACATCTATTATAGTTGATGTTCAACTTTTACAGAAGCCATAAAATTGTCTCCATCTCAAATCAGTAAGAAGATGCTGTCACCCTCTAAAGATCAGAGAGAACACTATGCTCTATAAGTGGAAAAGAGATAGATTTTTATTTGCTGAATGAGATTACAGACTATGACAACCTAATAGGACATTCACCACTAGCTTGATGACTAGAGAGCAGTAATTGCAACAGTTCATTATTATCTCTGTCAGTCATTCTTCCCAGTAGTGTATATTTTGTATGTGTAACATTGCGCATTGGAAATTAAAATAAAAGAACTGTCTGTCATTTTAGCATATTAGAAAGACAGAGCGGGCACTGGGAATTAGAGCTATCAGGTCAGAGAGCAATAGTCGGAAATTACAAGGCCAGTTAGCAAAAGTCTGAATCTCCTCTCAACATCACACTAAAGTTGTAAGTATATGTGCAGATCAATGCCACAGTAAAAATGCACAGAAATGCCAGAAAAAATGTTCTCATCAATGTAGCAATGACTTTAAACCAATAGTGAAATTATAGAGGCTGCAGAGAGTGAAGCTACAGCTATAGGACCTGAAGGGTTCGGGGCTTAATTATTGAGGAGAAAATGAAAATAATAGTTGAGGAACCACACTGCTAACTTTTGTAGCTATATAAATGTGTATAAGGGACTGCAATGAACACTGGTGTGGTTCCTTGGGGACCAGCTAGAACTCATATGTCAGTGACTCTGGAGATAGTTACTGTGCCCCTACTTGTACCTATCACTATTGTGACAAAGAACAAACCCCGTAATCCCACAGATGCTTTTCATTTCAGCACTGTGGTCCGCTTAACGCTTATGTGTTACAGTAATACATAACACTTTTTGTGGTGCATTTGAAGGCCATTCAGGCAAAAAAATGGTAACTCAATAATACAAGTATAATAGGCACCATTGTACTTGTGCTGCATTGCGACAGGTCCATTTTAATCAATTACCATGTGTTGGCAGCCCATTCAAAATGAATAGGCTGCCTAAATAAAATAAACTTCAACATGTAAAATACAATACCCAAAAAAGTGTGTGTTGTAAATCACTACATTGGAAAGAACCTAAGCAGAATAGGGTTGACTGGGCAGACATGATGCTATCCAAGCGTATCACAGCTCTCAAAATAGTTTAAATATTCTTAGATTTACGTCAGGATAATATAATGTAATACCATATGTGCAATCTGTTACTTATTTAACTGCATATACTGTATATCATTAACTCCCCAAATTAATCTCTGCAATGTATTAACATCAAGCATAATTCACAGGTTATTCAAATAAGGGTAAAACTGCTCCTTAATTTATTTCTATTTGAATTATCTAGAATGATATTATAAAGTTAGATGTTCACTATTTGTAGTGCCTTCTTTTAAGTATATCTAAAGCCAGGGGTGGACTGACAACTCATGGGGCCCCCAGGCAATAGGGGATCATGGGGCCCCTGTGTCCTTGCCCACACTCAAAACACACCCAAAAAAGCCTATAAAAGTTACATGGGCATTTCATGGGGCCCCCTACTTACTCCAGGCCCTCGGGCAGTGCCCGAGTGCTCGAATGGTCAGTCCGCCCGTCTAAAACCAAACATTTTAGTTAGTTTCAAATACTGCATGGAAGAATATAAAACCCCTTTCAGGTTTTTACTGATATCTATGAGATTCACTCTCACTATATGGTCTGGTGATCATTATTACTGACACAGAGAGTGATTTGAAATACAAAATTTTACAGTGATCTCAATAACTGAAACAGAATAGGAAGCTTCAAATTGGGATATTTGTATTAGCGGATAACTGTTTAAATGGAATTTCCTCTAATTTTCTATTGTGTCTGTAGGACACAATGTGATCGAAAATTTCCCAATGAGACAAAGGCAGTAAAAAAACCTGGAAGCCCTTCTAAAAATTCTCTGCCTAAAGCTAAAAAGAACATTACTTGGAGGAGTTTCTTTTAGATTTGCTAAATATATTAGTTTAGTAAAAATGAGCAGAATTCTTCTATGTGGTATAATATATTTCTTTTAATTTAATACCTTTTACATAATATGTATGTGTACATTCACTTTCTATCTTTCAATAGTGTATTTGCACAAATGCCTCATTACCTACAAGTATTTTTTTGCTTCTTTTGATTTTTGAAAAAGACAAATATATACAGTATGAATTATTCTTATTAATCTCCCCTACTCCATGCTCAGGGTAAAGTGAAAGCACAATCTGCAAAGTAAAATGTGCAACCATAAAATAAGAACCCAACTCCACTGCATCTGGAAATAAAAATCCCTAAAACACTATAACACAATCCTAAAATAGATTAGAATTGATTGCAATGCTGTGCCATAAATAATTAGTACTCCAAAACATAAAAAAACTTATAATCCATAAACCACAAAATCATAAAATGCTTCCTTCCCAGAAATGCCAGATCAGTTCAGTTTGATCTTAGCACTGAACCAGGGGCAGACTGACAACTCATGAGGCCCTCGGGCAATAGGGGATCATGGGGCACCTGTGTCCTTGCCTAAACTCCAAAAAGCCTATGAAAAAGGTACCAGGGGCATCTCATGGGGCCCCCTACTGACCCCAGACCCGCGGGCAGTGCCCGAGTTTCCAAATGGTCAGTCCGCCCCTGCACTGAACCCTACTAAAATATACAGTAGCATATTCTTGCCATTTTTTTCTGGCTTTTTTTTAATGGCAACATCGAAAATACACAAACCCTTTAATGCTTGAGAGGTTACCTTAACCCCAAAGCAAGCATTTACTATATTGCAGCTTACCAATTCATAGTTGTCATGGCTGAATTAGTTTTCTTTTTTAGTCTTTCTTTCATTTTCACTTGGTGATCCTGCCAGTAAGTATGCTATTTTTCAATAGAATAAGATGTCCTACAAAAGTTAGAGGTTTGAGACAAGCCATTTAACAGTGACAGGATCGTTTACAGCTTTTATTTATTTATTTATTTATGCAAAACTTGTATCCCACACCTTTTATGAACAAAACTTCTGTTGTAACTGCTTAAAATGTTTTAGCTGGGGATTAGCTTCAAATCAGTGTATCTAACTCTGCAAGTACATCTAACACTCCCCTCTCCTCACAATGACAATACTTCTGTCCAACGGTGTCTCTGTTGCTCCTTTGTCCAGAGTGGTGTCTCTCTAATACATGAAGTGTGTTACTGGCCAGATCATCAGGTAATGCAGACAGCATAACAATTGTGAAGCTAAAATATATTACATTTTTGGAAATGTCACTGGAAAGAAAGGACATAGAATTTCAGTAATGCAGCCTGGGTGACGAAGAAAGTCAGCATGCAGCCCCCCTTTTTATACCATACCAGGCCACATATCTTTCAGCATTGGGGGACTATCATGCAAATGGGGGTGACAAATCCCCCCTCCCCTTTGCCAAACCTATTAAGAGACAAGGGCTTCTTTCCCACATTATGTCCCCCAGACAGTATATAGGAGTTTGTGGGGTGGGGAGAGGGGGGCTTTAGAAATTTAGAAGATAATTTTGTAATAAAGGGCCCCCCTTCCAGGGGAATAGGTAGAGGGGTACCCATTCAAATAGGTCAAATGTAAAAAAAAAAAGACACACATACAAAAATGCAATGTAAAATAGGTCCCCTAATGTAAATTCATCATTAACCAGTTCTTGCCTGGCCAAAAGCAGAATGAAGGCCGAGAGGGACTCTCGGCGATCCTGGGGGTTCATACGACACAATCAATGACAGATCTGTGTACCGGCCCATTGCCAGTATGAATCAATTTCATTCAGTTAAATTCTTGCTTATAGCAATTAAATTCTTTGCTATAAGCAATCATAATGTGTAAATAGAAAATACTGATCAGTTCCCTAGAGTAGTACAATGTTACTATGGTAACATTATGCTACTCAGGTAACAGTGTGTTATGAATAAATACCTCGGACTACATACTTTGCAAAAAGGGGTCATTTGGGGGATATATGTACTGTCCTGACATTTTTGGGCCTCAAGAAATTAGATTGGCCATTAGTACTTCAGGGTTGATCGATTTAAAGATATATGCCATAGTTTTTGGACTGTATAACTTTCCTACAGACTAAATATTAAATAATAATTTGGGCTATTTTCAACAAAGAAATGTAGCAGAATACATGTACAAGAAAAATGTTTTTTTTTTCAAAATGTAAATTTTTTTTTTTATTTAGTTAATTTAGCAAAAAATAAAAAAAACTCAGTGGTGATTAAATACCACCAAAATAAAGCTCCAGTTGTGTGAACAAAATCATAAAAATTTAGTTTGGGTACAGAGTTGCATGACCATGCAATTGTCATTAAAACTGCGAGAGTGCTGAAAGCTGAAAATTGGCCTGGGCAGGAAGGGGGTAAAAGTGCCCAGTATTGAAGTGGTTAATCAAGTCCTTCAGTGATGTGAATACATGATCAGTTACATAGACATATTGCCAGACAGTTTCTCCAGTGCAATGATGACCAATCCACTGGACAATGTTTTTCAGCCACACTTTCATCACTAAATTACAGATCCCCAGCTGCTGGAATCAATATAAACAAATGAGAATCCTGGGTGAATGTCACACACAATATATGCAGAGCCTGAGATGATGACTGTGGTCTCTTGCACAGCTCCAGTCTGAGTACCCCTGGATTTTGGGACAGGGGCTGCATGGGTGAAGGAAAGGCATGACTGCCAAGGTGTAGACCCTGTGAGCAGGAACTTGGGAAGGCTGGTATCTGAAGAACAAAGGTACAGCTGGTGATACACTATGGAAATGCCAAGTCCACTTGGTGGTGGAGGCAGATCCCACGCCTGGTGAAGTGACAGACGAATGGAAGGACACCAAGACATAACCAGAAATAGAGTCAGGAACAGGTGGAAGTACGCAACATTCAGGAAGCAAGATACAGAGTCACTAGGTAGAAGCTTGGTCAGTAGTCCAGGCTGGGTTTGGTAGCAAAGGCAGACAGCAAATACAAACAGGCAAGGATTATCAGAGAGCAAGGTTAGAGAGGAAGCAGGTTTAGTAAGAGGATCAAGGATGCACACCAAGACTGGATCACAGGAAGAAGGCTGAAGACCATATGGCAATGAACTAGTGCAGTATTCTGGTTTAACCACTTGACCTCTGGAAAGTTTTACCCTCTTCATGACTAGCACATTTTTTTTCTTTTCAGCACTGCACTAGTTTAACAGGCAATTGTGTGGTCAGGAAACATTGTATACAAATGACATTTCTATCATTTTCTTCACATGAATAGAGCTTTCATAAGTTTAGGCCAAAATGTATTCTGCTACATGTCTTTGGTAAAAAACAAAAAAAAATCCCAAAAGTGTCTATTAATTGATTTGTATAAAAGGTATTCTGTGTGTATATATTAGGGAAAATTGTATTCCATACTTACTGTAATTTTCCTTTCCTGGATCAGCCCCATATCAGCCTACCATGGATCTGCTCCTCCTTCTCTGACCCCTCCAGGACAACCTCTTTCCTAGCCTATAACCATGGCTGTCTCCCCTCACCCAGCATTCAACATATAACTCCTCTTTACGGAGAGTGGGTGGGAACCCCCGGCTGACATAGGGAGGATCCAGGAAAGGAAAATTACGGTAAGTATGGAATACAATTTTCCCTATTCCTGGACCTCCCCATGTCAGCCTACCGTGGGATGTACCAAGCAATGCCAAAAGGAACAAAGGGAGGGGAAAAAACAAGACACAAACAAACTGAATGCTGCATATAAACCTCTATTACTGACAGCCGTTGCAATGACTGTAGATTCAAAAAAGACTGCACCGATGGAAAAGCCATACTCATACTGTGGTGGCAAATAAATGCATTTGCCATGCTCCAGCTTGCTGCCCTGCAAACCACCTTTGCTGGAACTTTATCGTATGCTGCCCATGAAACTGAGAAGTTTCTCATTGAATTAGCTATCACTTCCAAAGGTGGTGGCAAGCCTAGGACTTTGTAGACAATCTGAATGGTCTTGACAATCCACAAAGACATGACCTTGGGTAATACCATGAAGCCCTTCCTTGGACCTTGATGAAAGGTATAAAAACTAATTCACGGATATCCTCCATGCAATTCAGATATACTGAGAATGAATGAACCAGATCTAACTTCTTCCACTCATCCTCTGACCCATCTTCCAGAAAAGGTGAAAGTATGGACTCCCAACTTATATGGGATGAAGCTGAAATCTTTTGGAAGAAATTTGGGACCTGTCTCAGAATGACCCTGTCTTGGAGGATCCAGCAGTATGGCTCTAAAAAAGGCATACATGTCAGATACTCTCCTTGTGGTAGCAATTGCCATCAGGAAATTTGTCCTCAGAGCCAAATGGAATAAGGAACACAAAGTTAATGGGTAAAATGCTGGTGCCAGCAAGGCATTCAAACCAAGTGACAAATTCCCACTAGTGATCTAATCTTCACTGCTGCCTTTAGAAAATGAATGACCAGAGGGTTAAAGGCCCATCTTTTACTTCCATGGCCGAAAGGACTGAAACTTGAATCTGAAATAAATTATAAGCCAGGCCGCTTTTAAACTGTTGCAGGAATTTAAGAACATTAGATACCAATGGAGTTGAAGCATTCCAATTTTTGACAGAAAGAGCCCCAAAAGAAAGGCTTCCATACCTGATGGAAGGTCAAAATAGTTGACTCTTCCCTAACTTGCAACAAGGTGTCAACTACGCCCTTTGACAGCTCCAGATATCTTAGAGACTATATCTCAACTTCCAAGCCATTAATTTCTGACTTGTGGGGTCCAGATAGAACACCCCATTCTGAACCAGGAGATCCAAACAAACTGGGAGTGGAATTGTTTGTTCTATCCTTATCCTCTATACAAGGGGAAACCAAGGCCGGCTCGTCCAAAAGATCAGGGCTTTTATTGCCCCCACTTCACATTGTATCTTCAGGAGAACCGTTAGAATTAGAGGGATTGGAGGAAAGATGTGCACTAAGCGAAACATCCATGGCGTGGAAAGGACATCTTGGCCCAAGGTTTGCAGGACCCAAATTAGGAGAAGTAGCTGGAAGTTCCTTGCTGTCACCATCAGATTCACGTTTGGTGTCGCCCAAGCTTTTTCCACAACAATTTTGAATCGAGGCCGCATTCGCCATGATCTACAAAACTCTGACTCTGGTCCACCTTAATGTTGTCCGTTTCTGGGAGGTATGAAGAAAGGGTAAATTCACTTCTGCTCAAAGGAAGAATTGACAGGCTACTTTCATGAGAGGCAAGCTTGACATGACAAGTAAGCCACTGTAGTACACTTTTCTGAAAGCACCTTCACCACTTTTCCGTGTAACAGATACTGGAACGCTAGCAGAGTGAATCGGGAAGCTACTAACTCTAGGCAGATAGGAACTCTGTGTAGTCTGCCTCTTCTAATGACCTTGAACCTGCTGACCAAAGCTGTAGTCTCCCCCAACCCACCAGCCTGGTTCTGGAGGCTCGAGAGGTACACTGCCTTTCTGATTGTGCAAAATCATCCACCAAGTTAATAAACGGGCTATCAGACCTGGTATGATGATCTTCTGGTTCAAAACATGATGATCCCACTAGTGAAGGACACTGATTTGAAACTTGCTTCTTCAGCATCTGACATAAGGAACAACTGGGATGGTGGATAACAGAAGGCCCAGGTACTGCATGCACTCTCTTGCAGATAAGCAAGGCCTGCTCATTACTTCCCTCATCCGAGTCTGGATCTTTTGAACTTTCTTCTGGGGGAGAAAGATATAGCAGGAACTGTGTTGATTGCAGTTGACTCTTTTGATGGTTGATTATCCACCCAAAGCATTTGAGCGTGTTACAGGTTATAGACACGTGAGCCATCAGAAGAGTCCTTGACGAGGCCAAGAGAAGGATGTCATTGAGGTAATGAAATATCTGAAGACCATCTCTGAGTCTCAGAACAGCTATGATGGCTGACAGCAGCCTTGTGATGGTTCTGGGAGTGGTGCAAAGCCCGAATGGCAAAGAACGAACTGGAAAAGTGCCCCTTGTATGCAGACCTGAGAAAGCAATAATGAGCCAGAACCATGGGGGCACGCAGATAGGTGGTGGCCAAATCCACACTTGTCTTTGCCCCATTCTTGTCTTGGTACAGGAAAAATAGCTTAAGTTGTTAACAATTCCTTTATATATGCGTGCAAATAATTCAGTTTATCTAGACACATTGGTACCCGAATTCCCCCGAAGTAATACTGAGGGGCCTTTTTGCAAATTCTAGCAGATATCCACTTCAGATGATATCCAGAATTCAAGCATCCTTCGCTTCCTCCACCCAGACCTCCCTGAATAGAGCCGATTTTGCTCGTACTTGAGAGGGCTGGGCGGAGACTCCTTCTGAAGGCCTTGTCAGAAGACCTAACTGGCTAGCTTGATTTGCACTTGACTCCCTTGGGAAATGCTGCACTGACATTCTTCCAATGTCTGAAAAATGGCCCTCCAGGCCTGTATGCACTGGCTGCTTTGAAACGATTCTTCTGAGCGAGAGGACTGACGTTGCCATCTGTTCTCCTGCAGGATAAGGCCTCACTTCCCACAGGATAACTGCTGAATGGCAGCTTTAATGGTCTTGACAAAATAGGGCTTCCCATCAAACAGAATCAAGCCAAGGCTGTGTTTAGAGGCACTGTCAGCAGACCAATGCTTTCATCAACTTTGCTGTCATTCTGACTAGATCCACTGCCACTTCAGCAATGAAGTCCACAGCTATCCTGAAGAATTGCACTTCTCCCGAACCACAGGACTCCATTTCTGCCACCCAAAATTTGTGGGCCATAGGGGATGGTCCTGCCACACTATACATCTTCTTCAGATCTGTATCAATATTGCAGTCCATTAGATCCCTGAAAGACACTAAACCTTCAAGTGGAAGCGTTATGTGTCTGGCCAATCTCTGTAAAGAGGTGGCTACTTTGGGAACTATTTTTCATAATTTGCCATCCCTTTGATATATTTTTATTTTTTTCTTTTGGGTGGAGAACTCTTTTTGCTGTGTCTCTAAGGTACAATTCTACTTGCTGTGCATCTGCAGCTTTGTCATGTGTCCCCTACCTAAGATAGGAAGTGCACACCAATTTGCCCACCAATTCACCTGGCAATGCCTCAGCTGAAAAGCCCCAACAAGCCACCACTTCAGAGTGGGTTGGAAAAGAAGCTCTGGAAGAGGTAGAAGACCTTTTCCTATTCTGGCCAGAGAATTTACTCTTCTTGGAAGCATTTCGGTGACTACATTTTCCTGGTCCCATTTCCGTACAACTGCAATGGGCCACTGGTAATGGTGTCCGAGAACGACCACTTGGTGGATGTTTAATCCACCCTGGACTGTTCTGGTGAAGCAACATGTCCTGGACAACAGGAGACAGAATTGCTTAGGGCTGAGCTCTTGGCGGATGCTTTATTCCATGCTGGAGTCTTCTTTCTGCCAAAAAGGTATGCAGATAGCACTCTTTTAAAAAGTCGCAAAAAATAAATAAAATATAAAAATAACAAATAAAAAAGAAAAAGAAAAAAATACCTCTCCATTAGATCTTCAGTGCTTGAAGCTGCAGCTTTAGCAACAGCCAAAGGGGGAATATAACCTAACCCACATCTCAGAGTCACAATACATGTGTGTGACGGACGCGGAGTCAGACCCCCAGCCCTTCTCACCAACTTGTGACCGCAGGACTAGCCAATCTAAAACCGCGCTGTCACGTGCGTAACAATACCACGCTCAGCTGCACCCTGCACGAAGATTTTCCAGCTAATGGACCACAATCTATGTACAGCAACCTGAGAGCGATTGTTACTGGGACAGGTTAATTACGCAATTAACCCTTCACACTGCCACCACCTCCTTTTGTACAAAGAAAGAGGAAACTCACCATTCTTAGCAGTAACACTATGATGTTTGAATAATCGTCTGTATACACACTGACACCGCAGGCAGATGTATATAGAGGTTTAAAACACACCATAGCACTCTTCACAGACAGGGATTCTGAGTTTGCATTAAAGAGCTTTAGAAACAGTTCAACACTTTTCAGAAAATAAGATTTAATAAAGGTCAAAATGGTGCAATAAAAGTATTTACAGAAAAAGATGTAGCCAATATATATATATATATATATATATATAAATACAGAGAGCAATACCACAACAGAGAGATAACAGAAAGTTTAGAGAGGTAGAATACTTGCCATCAGCCTTGGTTTAACTACCAGCCTACAGGGCACTTATACCCCCTTCCTGCCCAGGCCAATTTCCAGCTTTCAGCGCTGTCGCAATTTGAATGAAAATTGCGCGGTCATACAACATTGTACCCATATGAAATTTTTATAATTTTTTTGTGACAGATAGAGCTTTCTTTTGGTGGCATTTAATCACCTCTGGGTTTTTTATTTTTCTTAAACAAACCAAAAACCACTGAAAATGTTGAAAAAAAAAGTTTTTTCTTAGTTTTTGTTATAAAATTGTGTAAATAAGTGATTTCTCTCCTTCACTGATGTGCGCTAATGAGGCTGCACTGATGGGCACTGATAGGCTGCACTGATGGACACTGATAGGTGGCAGTGATGGGCACTGATGAGGAGGCACTTGTAGGTGACAATGATGGGCATTGACAGGTATCACTGATGGGCATTGAAAGGCAGCACTGATACATGGCACTGTTATATGGCACTGATAGGCGGCACTGACTGGCACTAATAGGCGGCACTGACTGGCACTGATAGGCAGGATTGACTGGCACTGTTAGGCAGCACTGGTGCACACGGATAGGCAGCACTGACTGGCACTGATAGGCGGCACTGACTGGCACTGATAGGTGGCACTGATTGGCACTGATGGGTGACACTGAAAGGCAGCTCAGATGGGCACTGATATGTGGCATTGATGTGCACTGGTAGGCATTGATGGGCACTGGCATGAGGCACTGATGAGCACTGACATAAGGCACTGATGAGAACTGACACAAGGCACTGACAGGTGGCACTTCTGGGGCCACACTGATCATCAGGGCACACTGATCATCAGTGTCTGAGCGTGACAGCTCAAGAGGAGAGAAATGCCAATAACCAGCATTTCCCTGTTTACATGTGATCAGCTGTGATTGGACACAGCTGATCACATGACCGAGCCGACATCTTCGGCTCTTTACATGGTCGGTGATCCACTGTGTCTGAGGGACACAGCGCACCACCCATCGCCACGCTGCGTGCTCCCTGAGCCGCGCATGCACAGTCCAAAGTTGGTTCCTGATGTTAAAAGGGAGATCTCTTCAACTTACTGCTCCAAGCATAACAGCCTTTTTCTAGGAACCCAGCAGGGTGTCTCCTTAAAGCAGAGAACCAATCACCTCATTTGGGGTGTGGTGTTTTAGGCGGGGAACTCAGGCTGTCAGGGCTCCCAGGTGTGACCAGAGGTGTGTGACTGACGCAGGGAAACGCAGACTTCAGATATGTGATAAACAATATAATTTATTAACACTAACAATACAAACATAAACGCAGTGCAATACTAAACATAATACAGTGCAAACAAACCAACCACCCACAGATAACAGTACATACAAGCAAGCGTCGTCAGGCAGGCCGGGTCAATATCAATTGGGCAGGTAGGTACAGGGGGAGCAAGCGGAGATTGGTCGGGGTCACAGGCCAGGTTCAGCAGGTAGCAAGCAGCGTAGTACAGAGGGTCAGGCAGAGGGATGGTCAGGGTCACAAGCCAGGGATCAGAACAGGTAGCAAGCAGCGTAGTACAGAGGGTCAGGCAGAGGGATCAGACAGGAACAGAGAGCAGGAACAGGATACAGGGCCCAAGAGAAACACAACACCAAGGCAGAGTCTGCAAGTCTGGCCATCCCTTAAATACCCCAGCATAATCAGTTCCAGGTGTTAGCTGGCTGCAAAGTTGAGTCTCTGATTGCTGGGAGCACCCGCTGGCCAGCCCTGGTACTGCAGATCAAAAGGCAGGTGAGTCCCACCATTGCTGGCTAGTCCATTCCTGACACAGGCTATGACCAAAACCAAATCCCTTGCAGTTAATATCATGGTCAATAACCTTCCCTAGGTACATGTAACAGCCTAGCCACTAGTAGATTAATATGCAGAATAATATCCTGAACGTCCAGACATCAAATATGCCATACTATTTACTATTTCAGCTAAAACTATATGGCTTCTTACTCTCCTGTAGACTTTAACTAGGGGTGTAAGATATCAGGTGCCTCACATTAAAATGACCAATCTGAATATATGTTTTGCTTTATGGTATGTATTACCTATGAGAAATTATGAAATTGTATGAAAAAGTGTTTTCACGTGGGGTATATGTTTTACTGCTATCCTGGAATGCTTTTAAAGTCCAGTGACTGCTGGATTTATGGCTTTATGATCAGCTTCAGAGCAAGAGTTTGCCAGACACCCTGGCATCAGCTAATTGGGTTTACAACCAAGAAGGATATCCAACTGTGTCTGTCACAGGCACGGCGTCAGACCCCAGACCTTCTCACCAAACTCGTGACAGAAGGACCGGCCGATCTAAAACCACGGTGTGACGTGTGTAACAACGCCACACTCAGCTGCGCCCTGCACGACGATTGTCCAGCTAATGGTCTACAATCTGTGCCTGCAGCCTGAATGTGCTTGTTACTGGGTCGGGTTAATTACGCAACTAACCCTTCACTGCCATCACCCCTTTTTGTACAGAGAAAGTCTCCTTATCAATTAATACGCTATAATGATTGAAATAATGATCTATATAACACAGTCTGCAGGCCCGATATACAGAGATTAAAACACACAGTAGCGTCTCTTGAAAGGCAGGGATTCGTAAATTGCAATTAAGAACTATAGGAACAATTAAACACTTTCAGAAAGAAAGATTTATTACTAAAAGAGTGAAACAGGTGCAATAAAAGAAATATTTACAAAGAAGATGTAACTAAGATGTATATATATCTATACATGTACAGAAAACAGCATAGCACAGCAAGAGATATCAGAGAGAGGTGAAAGGGTTAAAGTTATTTGCCAATTAAGCCTTAGCCATAAGCAGATCCAAGTTTCAGAGCAAAGGGTCTCCCTAAGTTACGATGGGATTATAGGAGAACCTTTTAGCTTAGCCTCAGGCCTACAGCCTGTGCTTTTTAAAGTCCCCCAGCAATGGGGTGCCTTTGAGTAACTGGCCAATACTCTGTTTAGGGAGGGATCTCGGGCGGACTCTGAATTAAAACCAATATCTTCATAATCCATGATATGAAATGCAGGGGACAAACTGACTTGAGGAATGTTCATTTAATTCTGTCACCTTAAGCTGTTAGGTTTTATGAGGTTACACTCTCTTTCAATTCCTGGGAGAAGCTGCCTTATCTGTTTTATGATGTGTGAGCCTACACAGATTCTTGGGTCAGTGCTTCCCAGTTCTCTGAGGAACACTTGCCTTATCATGACTTAGGTGAGGAAGGCTACACTTTCGCAGACTGCTCGGCACTGAACTAGGGATGCCTTGCCCTGCTGTTGACCCATAACCAGCACACACACATCTGTCACTGTGCCTTTCAGGAAGGGAGGGGGAAGGAGAATAAAGGATTGAGGGAGAAATGTATGCTCTTATCAAATGGATGTGCCTTGACAGAATGGTGGTACTGCGTCCATCTCTGAGCGCAAGATTGCTACAGTGTCCTGTGCACTTCTGAACCCAGCACACAAGGACCACGTGTCACTGAACAGAGAGGGAGGGGGGGGAGCTGATTTGGAGTGAGAAATGATACAAGATGGAGGGTCTTTACCAAAATGGATGTTCACATCCATATTTGTACGTACAATTGCTACAATGTGCACGCATTCAAGGTAAACAGTCAAACAGCTGAGGTGACCTAGAGGGAGCAGAGCAGCAGAAGATCCAGGCTGGAGTAGTAGAGTTATTAGGTAAACAGGTGGAGCTCATAGAGACATCGTAGCCTCTGCAGTAGCCACAGAGCTGCAACATGAGAGAGAGCCAGCCTCTAGATAACACAGTAGCTTCCTGTGTCACAGAGAGTCCCATAAGCTCCATGGCAACCCGGAAAGTTCAATGCCCACCATCTTAGCACATGTACCACCTAGCCTACTTTGTAGCCAGAACAAACACAGCAGCCATGAATGTGGGGATTACTAGCCCTGGATGCCAGCCAGTCCACAGACCTGCTGAGATATGGACCACAAGTGTCAGCCAGCCCACAGACCTTCTGAGATATAGACTACAAGTGTCAGCCAGCCCACAGACCTGCTGAGATTTGGACCACAAGTGTCAGCCAGCCCACAGACCTGCTGAGCTATGGTCCACAAGTGTCAGCCAGCCCACAGACCTGCTGAGATATAGACTACAAGTGTCAGCCAGCCCACAGACCTGCTGATACCACAAACCTGCTAAGATATGGACTACAAGTGTCAGCCAGCCCATAGACCTGCTGAGATAAGAACTACAAGTGTCAGCCAGCCCACAGACCTGTTGAGATATGGACTACAGGTGTCAGCCAGCCCATAGACCTGCTGAGATATGGACTACAAGTGTTAGCCAGCCCACAGACCTGCTGAGATATGGACTACAAGTGTCAGCCATCCCACAGACCTGCTAAGATATGGACCAATGTACTGAGATATGGGACTACAAGTCAGCCAATCTATGTACAGGTAAGTAACCCCGCCTTAGAATTTTTTAAAACATGCATAACAATCCCAGCACCAAGGGAACCCACTGCACAAGGAGGTTTACAGCCGAAATGAGGGGTCTTCTTACCCAGGAGAAGCTGAACCTGGGAAGGCCATAGGAGAGAGATTTTCCAAGGTGTCCGAGGCGAGGACAAAGAAAAGAATGCTGAGTGAGGGGAGACAGACACACTTATAGGCTAGGAAAGAGGTTGTCCTGGAGGGGTCAGAGAGGGCAGGGCTGACCCGTGGTAGGCTGACATGGGGAGGTCCAAAAAATTAAAATAAATAAATATATATATATATATATATATATATATATAAATGAAAAATTATCAATCCTGATATACTGATGCTCTATCCAATTTCTTGGGCCTCTTAAAATGCCAAGACTGTACAAATACCCTCTAAATGACTCTTCAAATTACATTTTTAGACATTAAACAGTGTGAGGTATTTAGTAAGAGGTGAGTTTTTTGAAGTAGTAGCTTTTTGTTAATTTTTTGGGGAAAATTAAGAAGCACATTTATTTTTTACATAATGTCATGGGTGCAGTACAGTTTCATTATATGACGGTGGGCTTGTGATAAGGGATACTGTAAAAAACAAATGAAAAGGAAACCTCCGTACTAACCCAAATATGTGAAAAAATAAATATTTTGTGTTGCAGCTAATCACTGTTGTGCGTTCAACCAATAGAAATTAATATCAAAGAGTGCAGTGCAACTGCCAATACAGTATGTGTAACACTAAATAAAAATGTGCAAAACTATATAACCGGATAAATGTATATGACATCCAACACAACCTGTATATATTACAATAAATGCATATAAATGCATGAAAATAAAAAAATGTCAATAAATAAGGTTGTATCAACACCAATCTATTGTGCAATTCCAATTTTATGTCAAGAACAGTGCTTTGGAACTCAAATCCCTATATGAACTTCATATGAACTAAAAAAGCATATGTAAACACATGCACATAAAAATATTGTAAGCAAATGTGAAACTAATTACAGTCCCAAAACGTGCAAATTCCTTTCTTCAGAGCAAATCGTGCTTGATGACATGCATATAACATGTGTGCTCCGTATAAACCTTCTAATGTGCTCCACCACAGTAAACCGACACCTCTCAATGCTGCCGCTTACCTTAAGGTTTGACCCACACAAAGGGAAGGTCAAACATGCTTTCCCAACACCCTAGGTACAGTAAGTGGTAATCTTCCTCCAATCAACTTATGACAGGTAAGTGTCACTTTAAGAGCGCTGAGGAAACAATTTGCTGCAAGATGTCTTGTATATTGGCCCAGTCACGTGCTTTGGTGGAGCCTTCCAATGTGGGTCTGTGTACCACTCACACGTGTAGTGTAATACTGTGGCCCTTTGCCTGGCCATTCCTGAAAGTGTGCAAGGTATGTGATGACAAACGAAAGCAAAAAATCTTACACATTTTTATTTAGTGGTACACATATTAGCAGTAGCACTGCATTCTTTGATATTGATCAGGGATACTGACTGGTGACAGGAGGTAAAAAATAAATACATACATACATACATACATACATAAATACATAAATAAATAATTTGAATTACATTTTTTAAACAATGTTTTACATTTTTTTTTCTTTTTTTACTTTTTCTTTTTTTTTTACACCCTGTCATCAGAGTATCTCAGTGTCACCACAGAGACACTGTACTACTCGGAGGGTGATCGGGGATTTTTTTTACACTGCTATTGGTTATATAGTAATGATCACGGGTTTCCCATTCATAAACAGCTTGCCTATGGTTGTGATCTGTGATTGGTTACAGCTAATTATATGATATAGGTAGGCAGGTACCATGTGATTGCTGTGGGACAATCACAGGTCACAACAGTAAGCAAGCTGTAAAGCTATTCATGACAGGTTGTTTACCATGTGATCGCTATTACCAATCATAGTGATCACATGATACCTGGTTACTGATTACTGCAATCCACTTTGTCTGGTGGACACAGATGTGACAGGAGGGGTGAACTGACGGTGCATGTACATGATCCAGCATGCTTGTGCCACTTGCCTGCTGTATAATTACAGTGTTAAGTGGTTAATTAGGCCGCTTGGCTGCAGTGGAGGTGAGTCTTAGCCTGACGACTAGCACCCTGTTCCTGTCAGTAACATCACTGACCAAATATGGTCATGAGCATACTGGGTAAAACTATCATTTGGGATTCCTGGTTGTCGAACAGACTAGTCAGGGACAGTTTTTCAGGTGGTTTGCTGAACAATGAACAGACTTGTTTCTGGATGATCTCATATTCAACCTGAACCCCAATCTCATCCCTTTGAGACACATAGGGATTTTGTGCCAAAACATGCTACTGAAAGATGATACTAGGTTCCAAAACATGCTACCTAAATACCTTTATAATTATTTTTCTCTGGGGTACTCAGGAATCTCCAGGTTTCTGAATGCCCTGTCCACATATACACTCCTCTCTAGTTCAGAGGTAAACTAATACCTGATAAAGCTACTACCACTATCTAACATTCAGCCATGTAATTCCAGAGCTTCCAAGTTTTGCCATCAGGTTGTTGAGGGGTAGAGGACAGGGCAATGCTTTGGTGGGAGACAGGACATGGATCAGGTTAATGTGCCGTCCTAGATCTTTTCATTCAGAGCTTCTGGGTGGCACTGAAAGAAATATAGAGAATTTTAAAGTTATTTACTGGCACCATTTGGTGCCTGCTCTTTAAATTATTCATTTAATATACCTAACATAGGCAACAGTTTTCATTTAACGTGAAACATTTGCTGAGAAAAGTTGTTAAAAACAGATAAATCTATAGGTGGCAGTTATCATGTATGTGTAGCAAATTCACATAAATATAAAGAATCAAAAAGTGCAGCATCACTAAAGTAAATGTGCATAAATGCAAAATGTGATAAATACAAATCTTTAAAATATCAATATGAAACACAGTCCACATGAATATTGTCCCAGTGAAGAACTTTATGAAGTCAGTCTACCACCTTCACAAGTGAAATCTCTCCTCAAATTAAGTGTTTAGAGGTCTCCCACTGTCCCCCTGTGAATTCAAAACTCACAGGAACAGATGGCTGCCATTGCAACAGCATAAACGCCTGCGTGTCATGTCAGAAATCATCCATGTGTATGTGATGCTCCCCAGTATCCAAAGTGTCCAAAGGCACCTCTCGATGGGACCGAGCTGTGATGAATAAAGCTCACCATGAGCAAATGAATCTCCAGTAGTGTAAAATGTATTAAAATTCCTTATAAAAACACTCCATAAGAAAACAAGAAATGAAGTTGCTTGCATGTAAAGCCATTGCTGACCTGGGATCATGCAGCGGCATGATATCAGCACTTGAAATTCCTCCCGCAGATTTTTTATTCCCAGCTTGCTTCCATCGAGAGGTGCCTTTGGACATAGATACTGGGGAGCATCGCATACACATGGATGATTTCTGACATGCAGTTTTGACAGGGCAGATCTCTGAACACTTGATTTGAGGAGAGATTTCACTTTTGAAGGTGGCAGATTGACTTCACAAAGTTCTTCACTGGGACATTATTTATGTGGACTGTGTTTCATACTTTTTTTATTTATTACATTTTGGGATTATGCACATTTATTTTATTATTTTAGTGGCGCTGCATTTTTTATTTTTTTATGGTTACAGTATATTTCATGTTTATTTATTATATTGCAAATAAATCAGCTAATTTCATTGCAGATTCCTACCTCTTACTGTTTGGTAGAAAGTCCACCTATATTTCATCTTTAATTCAGTTACTTTCCTGTGTGCTCAGTGAGAAGGTCTGCTTTTTAGTCACATGACTAGTCTAAGTATTGTAAAAAGCAATACGTTGGCATTGTATCACTGCAGTGTGTTGGCGCAACATAATCAAAATTGAAACATTACTCCTATATAAACAGCTAAGCCACACTACTAATCTAAATACATGTTTTTATATGTCAAAAACAAATCATATTTTAATAATAACATAATGAAAAATCTCCTTTGGGCATGTAATCTTCAACAAACTCAAGAGACTGTCATGAGCATTTAAATTTACATTATTGCTCTACAGTCAGCATTTATGATATATCAAACATTAAAGGGTCAATTTAATAAAGGCAAATCGGTAGTTCACTTTGCAAAGGAATTTTACCCAGAGCTCAGTGAATGTGAAGAAATCTCACACACCCAATCACATGCAAGAAAAGGAAATAAAACAGCATTTTTGCTTGAACATCAATGGTTGATGGAAGTCAGCAGAGCTTTTTCTCATTCCCTATGCTTTGGAGAAAATTCCTTTGCAAAGTGCAACTTCTTTTGTAAAGCAAACAGCCTATTTACCCATAATATATCAACCTTTACATTTCAGTCATGATCTGGATACCAGTTCCCATGAGCTGCAGTGGAGTACAGAAATAAAATATCAGCATTTCTGCCACTTTCAATGCCAAAGTTTGTGGTATGCAATTAAAGAGAAACCTTTCCATTTTAAGGGATAAGTGTGCTCTTCACCCTTTATATACTATGTTGATATACAAATGTAGAAAAAAGGTGAGCGCTGGCAATGGTTGGGAAGCAGCTAGCACATAAGGTAGGTAACAACTCCCACAAATAAATATTTAAGCAAGTGCAGCGCTACATTACTAATGACTCAAGTAGAACAGTAAAGTGCATCACATAAAAAATGTATAACTGTCAGCAAATCAATTCTAGAAATTGAACTGAACAGTAAAGTGCATCATAAACTGTATGTATCAAAACGGAACAGTAAAGTGCATTATATAAAAGCGCAAATATCTCAACAAATCAACTCCATAAAATGGAACAGTAAAGTGTATGGATTAAGTGAAATAGTAAACTGCATCATATAGGAGTGCAAAACTGTCGGTGAATCAACTTCAATAAATATATTAAAACGAAATGGCAAAGTGCATTATAAACATGCTAATAGTATAGTAATGTCCATGATGATGTGTGGTATAAGGTGCAATATAAGCAAAATATAGCAAAATATGCAGATAATAATAATCTGGTAATGTCGGTGATTACACGTGATCCAAATAAATGTCCGTGAAACAATAAGGTGCAGCAAAATAAGGAGCTGAGTGCAAGTGGGATATTGATCACGCAGGAGAATCCACCACCTCTAACAGATGTAAACTCACCAGAATGAAACTGGTAACAGGCATTTCAAGCATAACACATCTTGAGGTAGGGGGGCAGCCAAGAGGTTAAGATGGACCGTCTCGATTGGGGCTTTGGATGAAAGAAAAGCCTTTGTCCAAGATGGTACCTTGAAGACGTGCATGCACACGAAACACGTCGGGTGAAGCCTCTTGCTGATGTCACGCTGCCGCTGTCAAAGGACGGAGTAGTGGCCATCTTGGACAAAGGTATCATCACCCAACTGTGATGAGGCAGTTGTGGTGGGTCATTAGTTTGAGAAATTGGCTGTAAAAAGGTAGTAGCATGCAGTTGCAAAGCTGTTATGAAATTCTAAAAGATTATATAAAACTTGACATTAGGGAAAGTGTAAAACATAGGGCATTTCCCTACTCCTACTGCACAGTGAGGCTGATTTACTGAAACTAGAGAGTGCAAAATCTGGTGCAGCTGTGCATGGTACCCAGTAAGCCTCGAACTTCAGCTTGTTCAATTATGCTTTGGCAAAAAAAAAAAGGAAGCTGACTGGATTTTATGCAGAGCTGCACCAGATTGTACATGCTACAGTTTTAGTAGATAACCCCTCAAAGGATAGGTTCACCTTTGGGAACATGTTACATATTTTAGGGTTACAATTTTAGGGTGGAACATGTAACATGTTTCCAATGCTGCAGGTGCTGCTCCCTCCCCTCGACAGAAGTACAGGGAGAAGTAAGTTCCCCGTACTGTCTGTCGGATTTGAAAACAGTGCGTTCGTGCGTGGCTCCACCCACAGAGCCACATCATTTTCACAGAGTTCTCTGAATGAATGAACTGCAAGTCCTGACAGCCTTAGTGGATGTGGAGCACTGTGATAAACATGTTCAATAATAACATTTCAAAAATCAAATTTCGTCATAATTTTAGGCCAAAATGTATTCTGCTACATGTCTTTGCTAATAAAAAAAAATCCCAATACATGTAAATTAATTGATTTACGTGAAAGTTATAGTGTCTAAAAATGGCAGTATATATACTGGAATTTTTATTTATTTATTTTTTTACTAGCAATGGCGGCAATCAGCGACTTATTGTGGGACTATGGGACTGTGGCGGATATTCTGCTGTGCAGAGCAATACAAAGTAGCCTGTTCGTGCTGACAGGGGAGAGATCTGTATTGTTTACATACAGACCTCACCATTGTCAGCTCCACCAAGAATCGGTGGCCGGGACCCGGAGATTGACATGCCGAGGAGCCAATAGCGGCGCGGGTAAAGAGCACACTCCCCCTACCTAAAATAGCGGCGCGGGTAAAGAGCATACTCCCCCTACCTAAAATTTTCTCACAAAGACATGTAGCAGAATACATTTTGTCCTAAAATTATGAAAAAATTTGATTTTTAAAATTTTTTTATTGGACATGTTTAACCACTTCCCATCCGACCGCTGTTTATAAACGGCAGGACGGTGGCAGTCCAGGGGTGGGTTGCCGTTCATAAACGGCACCCGCATGGGAGTGCGCAGCACCACGATCCGGTGCCTGTTGTGTCCTCCGGACACAGTGGAACACCGATCGTCGTACGGGACCTCTGTGCAAGGTCCCGATCATGTGATCACTGATTGGCCAATCAGTGATTACATGCAGAGTAGTAAGCAAGATGTAACTTCTGACATCATTGCTTACTACGTGTGAAATATGTGAATGATCCAGAGGTCACATGGTACAGGGCCATTCACAACAGCCTTGTACCATGTGACAAGCTGTGACCAATCACAGCTCACACAGCATTTTTCAATGGCTGCAAGAATGCATCCAGAGAGAAGGAGAAATGATTGCTTTTAGATCCTTTATGGGTGTAAAAGCAATCAGTATAAAAAAAAAAAATCTTCATCACCCCCTACAACTAGTACAGTGTCACCATGGTGACACTGTACTGCTAGGGTGACAGTATGTAAAAAAAAACCATAAATAATAATATATAAAAATAAAATAAAAATGTAAAAAATTTTTTAAAAAAAGTATCATTTTTGGTTATAAACTAATTTGGGTTATTTTTTTTTTACTAAAAAGATAACTGAATACATTTTTACCAAGATTTATGATGAAATATTATTTATTTGCAAAATGTTATAAGAAAAACACTTTTTTTTCCAAATTTTTGGACTTTTTCATTTACTTAGCAAAAAAAATAAAAATCCCAGTAGTGAATAAATACCACCAAAATAAAGCTTTATCTGTCTCAAAAAAATGATAAAAAAGCATATGGGTACAGTGTTGCATGACCGTGCAATTGTCATTCAAAGTGTGATAGAGGTGAAAGCTGAAAATTAGCCTGGACAGGAAGGGGGTGAAAGTGTCTGGACTTGAACTGGTTAATAGCAAAAAGTCAAAAATATTTTTTTTTTCAAAATTTTCAAGATTTTTTTGTCTATAGCGCAAAAAAATAAAAACCGCACGGGTGATCAAATACCACCCAAAAAAGTTTAATTTGTGGGAAAAAAGAACATAAATTTAATATATGTACAACGTTGCATGACGCTCAAATGTCAGTTAAAGTAACGCAGCGCCATATCACAAAAAATGGCCTGGTCAGGAAGGGGGCAAATCCTCTAGAGGGAAAGTGATTAATAAATACCACATGAGTTTTTGTAATTATTATTTTTATTTACAATAAACTACTTCTCTATACTTGTTGGCATGAAATGTTGTAGTTTTAGATAGTATTATATTGTTTAGTGTCTGTCTAATTAATATACGAACACACTGACATTAAAGTAAGAGGTTTTTCAAGAGAAAGGTAAATATCTTTGACTAAAATGTATTGCGGTCCAGATATATAGCTTGAGATGTATACAATAGGAGAACAACATTGATTTATTAGCATGTTCAAGCTCTTAAGGTCAAGTGTACTTTATCTCAAGAATTTCCATTCCATGTTTTCACAGAGGCCATGCTCATTTTCTCTGTATTGTTCCAATACTTCTATATATAGTGCATGAAGGTCATACTTCTAATTAGATATCACTAGCTAACTCATACATTGCTATAGAACTTTCATAAAGCTTAACATTTAATGTATATAAAAGAATAGTCTCTGTGAATTGGATTCTTCTAGTCTACTGCAAAGTAGGGTAATAGATTGATCTATAAATGTGGCAATTTAGGAATTACTGATGTAAAGTTCAAAATATATTTAAACAAAAGAAACCTTCTACTCAAGATTACTATTACATGTTAGATGAGCAAAGTAGATCTCATACCTCAAAAGTGACTTTAACTAACCTGGTATGTCTTCCGGATTTCAGGGCAGTATCATAAATGTGAAGCATGCATTTCTCTATCCTTCTGCACACTCCTACCATCACAATAAAAGACAGTACATTGACTTATGGCAAAGAAAACAGTGGCTTTTGAAGGAAAGAAAAAGGTGTGTTATTGTCCTTCATCCTTCTTTCTTCTGCAGAAAACTAAAGTAAACCTATAACATGGACAGCTAAACTAAAATGTACTATATACATTAGGGGTAATAAGGTGGATGTGTTACATTTTCCCTACATGCTGTATTTGCTGGAGTCTCTCTAACACCTATGACAATAATGACCCTCTGAAAGTCTGTATCTAGACATTCCCTCTATGATAGTATATGAGTATATTAATATTATCATTATACAGGATTTATATAGCGCCAACAGTTTTCACAGTGCTTTACAATATAAGGGAGACAGTACAATTACAATACATTTCAGTACAGAAGGAATGTGAGGGCCCTGCTTGTGGAGCTTACAATCTAAAGGATATGATTATATGAGTGTTTGGGCTTGGCTATAGGTCACTCAGGTACCAGTTATTGTATTGTGGGAAGGCAGAGTTTAAGTGTGCATTTGCACCCCATTTCTGAAAGTTCAGGTTCTTCACAGGGCTTCAGTGGAGGATCGTGGACTGGGGCACACTGAATGTAGGAGTAGTTATGCCATGATACTTGGTATACTATGTGACTTACCTTGTAGCACATGACCATGTTGCAGGACAAGAGCAAAGAGAAAGATGATGGTGTGAGTAAAGCAAGTTACAGGTATAAGCAAAAAGCCTAGTTCATCAGAGGCTCCTATGTGAAGATTTTAAAGGACATCTTTACCTTTAGTAAAATCATTTAACCAGTTGTAGACTTCAGGGCATCCTAAAAACCATATATAAATACTGTTGGCTTGTGTGATATGTCCTGCTCCTCCTCCTACCCCACTGATGCATCTGCTCCTGTGTTAAAGTATAACCAAAGGATACGTTTTTTTTTAGTTTTGGATAGAAGGGAGAGGGCTTAGTACACCTCAGTTTGTATTGTTGCCTGTGTCCCTGTTAGAGACATTTGCTCTCTATATTTGTTTTGTTTACTGGTATCATCAAAAGTAAAGAATATCCCAAATTTAGATTCTCCCCAGAACAGCAAAAGAAGGGATAGCTTCCAATCTGGACACTAGTTCTGGTGACCCTGGTGACATCCAAAGATTCCCTCACTTTGGAGGTCTTTCCTCTCACTTCTTGTTCTGGCTATAGAACAGGAAGTGAAAGGAAATCTCCTCAGTGGGACACAGATGGTAAAAAAAAATTGACAAGAGTTATGACCTTCCTTTACACTGTCCAGAATGAAAAAAAAAAGTTTTGCCTATATTTCTACTTTAACTGACGCTAGGTGTACAATGTCTTTAGTGTCAATAAGAATTACATGGTAGTAATTTTATTTTGCTACATTTCCATTACTCAAATTCATTCATAGAAGATCAAAGGGAGGACTTTTGATTGGCTTGTAATGTCACTTGAATGGCCGAGCCATGATGATATCACACTTTAGTATGCTGTCCATTCAGAGTGCAGTGCTCATGCACCGGCCACAAAACATGCAAATATCTCTCAAACGGTGCACTTTTAGGAGATTTTCTTTTTACCTACAGGTAAGCTTTATTATAAACTTACCTGTAGTTAAAAATGACAAAGCAGAGTTTACTACCATTTTAATTCGTATTTCTCTCTGCTAAGTTTAAAAAAATCTTAATGTACATTAGCAGATCCTTTTAACATGGTCACATCATATATTGGCATACATTTTGTACCATTAAGTTATTCCAATATTACTAGTTGGATGTAAAGTATCTATTATCTCAGGTTTGTAGACTGGATAGTTTTACCATTTCTTTTGTACTATTTTGGATACTGGATTACTGTATGTCCATTTATGTACCTTTGTACAGCTGTACTTCCTTTTTCACAAAATGATAAAAGTTTGTCAACAAAATAAAAAGACATACATTCAAGAGATAAATTAATAAATCTACTTCTTTACAAAACAGTGGTGTGGCCCTATCTTGAATATGCAAACTTCAGCAAATGGCTACACAATTAAAAAGGAGGATTATTTCAGAGACAAGAGCCACATATATTGTACAGTGGCTTGATTAAGCTGCAATGTAAGAGGAAGAGACAAGGCAGTTTTTATCTTGAATTAGACATTAGAGTGTATAATTTCTAAAAAAAATAGCCACAAATATTGTAATGTAAGTAAATAGAAATTATAGCATATATAGCAAATATTGTACAGTCACTGAATAGTATGTAAGCAGCTTGATTAGACTTCAGTGTAAAAGGAAGAGCCAAATCAATTTCTATCTTGAAATAAACATTGCAGTGTATTATTTCAGAGAAACAACTGGAGCACTGGAAAAAGCTGCAAACTAAGAGACACAAAGCTAAAGGAATATACACCCTATTTCAAAAATTTAATTTTTTTTCTAGCTGAGGCCCAACTGTGAAAACCTTATGCATGGCAAATCCACAGTGTCAGAGCACCGGAAAAGGACAGGAGAGGTGTCAGAAGCAGACCAGGAGAGGTGGCAGGAGCTGGTAATGATTGCAATACAGCAGATGTGGTACTTGCTTGTACCAGTAGCTAGTAATGGTTATAGTGATGGCTGGCAAAGATGCCAATCCAAAAGAGGTGGTAATAATGGTGGTAATATTGATGGCAGCTTGCAAGAGGTGGCAGAATCTGGTAAGGTGGCAGTCCAGGTAATAGTGGTCATGGTGGCAGTCCAGTTAGTAGCGGTCATGGTGGCAGTCCAGCAGAAGTGACAGGAGCTAATAGTGGTGGCCATCAAGCAAAGGTAGAAAAAGCTGGCAATGATTACAGAGGCAGGCCAGGATAGGTTGTAGGATCTGGTAATGGTGGCAGTCCAGCAGAGAGGGAAAAATATGGTAATGGTGATTGTGACAGAACGTGGTGTCTGACCCCTGTCCTTCTCACCAACTCGTGAGAAAAGACCAGCCAATCTCGCACTGTGCTGTCACTTGCGTAACAATGCCACTCTCAGCTGCACCTTGCAAAAAGATTTTCTAGCTTGTGGGACCACAGTCTATGTGCCAGCAGCCTGAGAGCATTTGTTACTGAGTTAGGTTAATTACGAAATTAACCCTTCACATTGCCACCACCGCCTTTTTACAGAGGAGGAAACTCACAAATCCTAGCAATAACACTATGGTTCCATTACCATATTTTTCCCTCTAAAATCAGCCAGTTAGAGGTGATTGTGACAGAACGTGGTGTCTGACCCCTGTCCTTCTCACCAACTCGTGAGAAAGGACCAGCCAATCTCGCACTGTGCTGTCAGTTGCATAACAATGCCACTCTCAGCTGCACCCTGCAAAAAGATTTTCCAGCTTGCGGGACCACATTCTATGTGCCAGCAGCCTGAGAGCGTTTGTTACTGAGTTAGGTTAATTACGCAATTAACCCTTCACACTGCCACCACCGCCTTTTTACAGAGAAGGAGGAAACTCACAAATCATAGCAATAACACTATGATTTTAGCATAAGCGTTTGCAACACACACTGTCACCACAGACAAGTATATTCAGAGGATTATTGTATACAGTAGCACTCTTCAAGAGATAGGGATTCTCTAGTTTGCATTAAAAGCTTTGGAGACAGTTTCAACACTTTTTCAAAATAGTGTTTACTACTAAAAAGGTCAAAATGGTGCAATTAAAATATTTACAGAAAAAGATGTTACAAAGACATAAAGAGAACAAAAATGTAACCGAGAGATAAAAGGAAGGAGTTAACCAATTCCATACCGGGCAATTTTACACCTTCCTGCCCAGGCCAGTTTTCAGGTTTCAGCGCTCTCACACTTTGAATGACAATTGCGCGGTCATACAACATTGTACCCAAACTAAAATTTTATCATTTTCTTCACACAACTAGATCTTTCTTTTGGTGGTATTTAATCACCACTGGGGTGTTTTTTTTTTTGCTAACTTAACAAAAAAAGACCAAAAATTTTGAAAAAAAAAAAGTTTTTCTTTGTTTCTGTTATAAAAGTTTGCAAATAAATAATTGTTCTTCATAAATTTAGGCCGAGATGTATTCTGCTACATGTCTTTGGTGAAAATAACCCAAATTAGGATGTATTTTTTAGTTTGTAGGAAAGTTATAGAGTTCACAAACTATGGTATATATCTGAATATTGATCAATCCTGAAGTACTGACGGCCAATCTAATTTCTTGAGGTCCAAGAATGTCAGAACAGTACAGATATCCCCCAAATGACCCCTTTTTGCAAAGCAGACAGTCCGACGTACTTCATAAGAGGCATGGCGAGTTTTTTGAAGTTGTATTTTTTTTGTCATAATTTTTCGGAAAATTAAAAAATTAAAAAAATTTGTTTCACTATTTTTTTTTTACATATTGTCACCAGTGCAGTACAGCGTCATCATATAACTGGCATGGCGATGATCAGGGACACTGACTGGTGACAGTATGAAAAAAAAATATATATATATTTTTTTTTTTATTATTTTTTATTAAATTTTTTTTCAAGATTTTTTTTTCATATTTCACTATGAACAAAGTAGTACAATGTTACCATAGTAACATTGTACTACTTTGGGGAAGTGACCAGTATTTTTTTTTTTTTTTTTTACACAATTTGCTTATAGCAAAGAATTACTTTGCTATAAGCAAGCATTTACCTGAATGACATTGATTCATTCAGGGTTTTTTTTTTTGTGCTTAGCTGTGATTTGGCCACAGCTAATCACTTGACATGTGCATGTGATTAGCTGTGACCATTCACAGCTAGGCAGTAGTATACAATGGATGGCATGAATGAAGCCATCCATTGTATACAACTGTCATGTGACCTGCTGTGATTGGTCACAGCAGGTCACATGGTACCGGCAACGGGGCCGATACTCAGACCTGTCATGGCCTATGACACCTCGGACGCGGCCGGTGACAGATCGCGCCGCTGCGCCGCTCTGCAGGAGCGCAATCTGCGCATGTGCGGGAGGACACCATATGGCGTCCACCCAGAACGTTGATGACATTTGCCGCCCGCCATTCGGCCATAGGGCGGGCGGAAAATGGTTAAGAAGGCAGAATACTTGCAAAGTCCTGGTTTAGCAGAGTCCAATTGACCGGGCAAAAATGTTGCCTTGGCTCTCAAGTCCGTTAAGATGTATCTTGATTGATGTTAAACAAGAGCTTCCAATAGCCAGGCCTGTCAGTCCTTTTCTATGATATTAAAGGGGTGTCACCTGAGAACAACTAACCAATCATCCGGTTTAGGGGATGGGTGCTAGGAGCTCACTAAGTTTATGACCAAGTCCCAACTGCAATTTCATACTAATATTAATAACTTCCAGTATGGGCAGGTGATATTCTAGCAACTGGCAGATTGATATTCAGAATTATATTTCAAACCCAGAGATACCAAACACAGTGTACCTTTGTCACCCAGGAGGGAAGAGACTGCTTTCTACCCTTTCCTATGTGCTAACATAGTCATGCAGGACCTTGATTTGTTCGCCATAATATTTCCGATTCAAATATATACCTAATATTAATGTGCCCAGTTCCTGTTGAAATCTATAAATTGTATGTGGAATTGTTACATGTGGAATAGACATTTTATGGCACGTTCTGCATTCCTAGAGCTGTAATGGCCTACAAGGTCATGTGTGATGGCTGGACTGAGTTATTGTTTTATGATGGGGCAGGGGAAAGTGGTTTTCATGGTTCCTGAAAAATTGACTTCCTGTCAAGACTAATTAGCGATTTACAGCTCTGGAGCTGGCCTCTATTTGTGTTTTATTTCAGATAAGAGGCTCTTTTGAAGTTTGTTACAATTTACAGTCACAAATTCCATTTTCAAGAGGAGGGAAGAGGGGAGAAAGATGATTGTTCATTAAAAACAACATGGCTGAGACCTTAACAAGATGGCTGTCGCGTACAGCTCCCATGTCTCTATTGCGCATAATTGTTACAGTGATAAGAGCTGGAAATGTATGCAGACAAGCAGAGGTTGCAGGAGTTAGTAATGGTGGTAGGCTAGGAGATATGGCAGGAGCTGGCAATGTTGGCAGTCCATCAGAGGGAGCAGGAGCAGGAAATGGTGGTAATCCATCAGAGGTAGCAGGAACTGGTAATGATGGTAGGTCAGCAGTTGAAAGAGCTGATAATGGTGGCAGCTGCATTTCAGGAGAAGTGTCAGACTTTGGTAATGGAGACAGGCCAGCAGAGTGCTCAGGAGCTGGTAAAACAGCAGCAGTGGGTAATGGCAGAAGTCCAGCAGAGGTGGCAGGAGCTGGCAATGGGGGCAGGTCAGCAGTGGTGGCAGGCGCTAGTGATGGTGTAAGGTCTAGATTGCAAAGACAAATGTAGTCAGTAGCATCAGCTGCAGGGATTTTGTAATCATTGCTCATCTAGGACTGTTTTTTTTTCTTTTTGAAAATAAGCTAGTCCACATTGTCAGGGGACAGGTGGATTCGTCTGAAGGATCTCTAGACAGCACACTGGCAACAAGACAAACCAGATGCTCCAGCACTTACAGCCAATAGACCATGGGCTCCTCATCTTCAAGAGTGTCTGCATCAGTCCTGGCCCTGTAGTAGTCGGCAATTATATAGTTTAGGTGATGTTAACTGTTGCCTGCATTCCAGCATGTCCCTGTGAGTGATAAAATGACTTGAAAGCATTGGTAAGGTAGTCATCATTGCTGCTCCTCCTTTTTGTGACCTGAGGGGTATGTTGGGCATGAGAGAAGATCCTGACACTGGAAATGAAGTAAAAGAGTTTTACAGCATCACCTCTTCTAAATGGAGCATTTTCTCTGCCTCTACAATAGCAACATAAGATCTGTCATTTTCTCCTGTATTGAGGATCTAAAAAGATTGCCACTCGGTTATAATACCTCACTTTCATGATCCCAATCCAATGGGTCCTTTTTCAGGAATTTCGGCAAGAATTAATAAATTTTTCACATTGTCTGCAGCAGAGAATCTTGAATCCTTAGGGTCAGTGAGAACAAGTTTCTTTAATGATCTCCCACCACTCATGTACAATTCCAGGTGTTTGGGACTGATGACATGCCCCCTTGAAGCCTGCCCATTTCCTCTTCTCTGCCCTTTGCCTCCTTTGCATCTGTCTTGCAGTAAAAAAATAATTCTGGCCATGAGTTAGCATGAAATCACCCAATTCGTCTTGGTGATGTGCCTTCATTTACCAGTCTATGCAGTGTTTACTCCAGCAGGAACATGACAGAAATCATGTCACTAATCCATCAAGCTCACTATTTTGATCACCTGTTCAAATGATGACAGTATATTGCACTATTCACGAATCAGGAGCTACTGACATGACGTGGCACCACCAACTTCAGTGGTGTGCCCCATTCCACATCTTTCCCAGCTGCCAACAAATTTACCCAGTGAGCTGTAAAGGAAACATAACTTACCTGCCAATCCTTGTTGGATCATGTGCCTGTGGTGACTTGGACCTTTCTGATGACCACATGTTCCATCAACACAGAGACATTGCCTCCATGCTGGTGAAGGGCTGGTGGTATTGAGAAACAGGGCAAGGGGCTGATTAGGGGTCTGCTTGGTCAAGGATGCTACTGGAGAAGGTGGGGGTGTGGTTAGTACAGTGAGGTTCAAACTTACACTTGAGGCTATGAGCATGGCTTCATGCTGCCCTTTCTCCCCACTTGATATGCCATGAAGTAAGCCTCTCACACCCTTTGTCAGACATGCCTCACTATCACTGGAGGCCACAGATGTTTCAGTGGATGCAGACATAGAATCTTGTGGAATGAGGGTTGAGGTAGAAATTGAGGAAAGAGGAAGAGTTTTCCACCTTCTGCTGCCCACCTGTATAATTTAGATGCTGTTCTCATTGAGTTTTGTGGTGCATATTCATGTTTCCTCCTCATGAATGTGGTACCCAAATGACTAGTAGATTTATCACAACTGATAATGCTGCAGACACTGGCTGCAACACTGTCTTCAGCAAATGTGTAAAAAAAGGATCAGATTGCTGAACTATGTGGAGTGGCCCTGTTCTGCCTCTTTCTCACTTTCCTCCTCCTCTACAATCTCTAGCACCCAGGTACAGGTTGCCACCTTGTCATCTCCACCCTCATGATCGCTTAAGCTGATTTGGCAAAAAGCTGCAGCTGCAGGAACATCAAAGCCAATTGCTCTTTCTGGACTAATGTATTGTTGGTATTATTATTATTATTATACAGGATTTATATAGCATCAACAGATTGAGCAGTGCTTTACAATATAAAGGGAGACAGTACACTTATAATATATTTTAATACAGAAGGAATAGAAGGGCTCCTGGAGCTTACAATCTAAAGGGGGGGAGGAGTTGGCACAAAAGTTAATAACTGCGGGGTATATTCTGATGCAGGTGGCTGAAGTATAGTTTTTAGGTGCATGTGGGCTAGGCTTCCCTGAATAAATACATTTGAACACTAAATTCATCCCTATTAGCTGCATGTGCAGAAACAGCCTCTCTTTTTAGTACTCCAAGACATTCTAAATACAAGGGATAGCCTACCTTTGTTATCAACTAGGACAATAGGGTGGTTGAGAATCTGGTGCTTTGGTGCACTCAAGACTGTGATAATCTGGTACCATGAACTGTATGCAGGGATGGATGCAAACAAAGGGCCACCCTGCTGTGTTAGTCATATGTTCAAGCTGCTGATCCCAAAATAAAACAAAATAACCTAGTAAAATTAAAATAAAATATTTTATAATTCAAAAAATTAAAGATAAAGCATCAGACAACAAACCTGAATCATTAAACCCTAACTCTATACTTTTTTTTCCCTTATTCACATCTAGCTGAAAGTAAAAAAAAAGAAATACAGAAATATGAAATAAAAGAAACATCTCAATAAAAATGCAAGAGGGTAGTAACAGCAATTGAATTTGTTGCTGGTAGTAACAGCAATTGAATTTGTTGCTGACACAAGCACAATAATCATCCTTAAAATTACTGTTTTTTGATATTTTTATTTTAATTTTCAAAAAGTACAACTAAAAAGGAAAAAACATAAACACATAAAGCCATTGTATCCAATCACATAGTGCCAATGGACCAAAAGTAAACCATCCGGTAAGGTCATACCAAACACAATAAAACCAGAAAAAAATGTCTAGAGGCTTGAACATCTATTGAGCTTAGTGGAGCCAGACCACAATGAGATGGAGCACATACCTTGGATACAGACTAAAGGTAGAGGAAGAACATCCTCACCCTCCTGCAATAGAAGCCTAAGTGACCCTGATAGTCCAAGGAAGGGCAGTGTACTAGTTTCAATAGAAAATATTACGTTTAGTCATAGAAGTTTAAGCTTGCCTAAGGAGTTAAAAAAGACTGGTTTGTCTATTCACTGTATGAATAAAAAGGGTTAAAAAAACAATATGTATAATATGTAACCCACCACACTGCAATTCATAGTAATGTAGCACAATACAGCACAATGAAAAGGGATAATGGGGTTACGCACTAATATGTTGCTCACTACACTGCACTTCACTGTATTGTAGCAAAATATATCATTCTGAATAACACTGTAAAGCCTGGTTCACTACAGTGTTTGCCAGTCCAAACTGTGTTTACCTGCCAGGGGATACACAGGTGTTCCATGCATCCCCGTGGAGGCACTTTCATTGATATCATTTGGAATGCAGTGGACCTAATATAATTATATATAGCACAGTATAGCAACCTCCTCTCTTAAAACATAGTTCTCCTTATCTACTCCAAGTCTCCAACACACACTGACAAAAAGCTGCTGGGAACCCTGGCATTTATGGGGAGGGGGAAGGTGGGCTATCACATACAAAAACCCCTATAATTGGACCTTACCACGATTCAAAGTCGAGGAAGGGTATTATCGATGACTGTTTGCTATAGCGGTGTATTGCCACATTTGTTACCTGTTTTCATAGACTGTGTACAACTTGGTTTTGCCTCAAGTTCCTCCTGAATCTCAAGCTCATCCCGATCTTATCAGATGGCTCAGATCACAGACACAATGTTAGAGTTTACACCTGATAGTCTTCCTCTTACTCACTTCCTCTGTTGTATATATCAATAAAGATTTATCAATGAAGGAATCAGAAGCAACATAAGATTCATGATGATTGGTTGTAACTGATTGTGAAACTGCATTTTAAATCCTTTCACTGCTTTCTTTTGCTGTGCATCTCTTCCACATGCTGCCCCCCTCTCTTATCCTGCACTTCACCTCCCTCATCTTCATCAGCCCACTATTTTTTTTGACCTACACAGGGATGGACTGACCATTTGGAAACTCGGGCACTGCCCGGGGGCCCAGGGTCAGTAGGGGGCCCCATGAGATGCCCCGGTACCTTTTTCATAGGTTTTCTTGAGTTTGGGCAAGGACACAGGGGCCCCATGATCCCTTATTGCCCGGGGGCCCCATGAGTTGTCAGTCCGCCCCTGGACCTACAATAACCCGTTCACTCCCCCTGTGTATGACCTATACATTTAATGATGCACTGCATCTAGTGCACCATTACCAAGCTCCATGTTTAACCCCTTTCTTACCAAGGTAGTTCTATAAAGCGGTTAAAGCTCATGCCTGCTACTGCAATTGTTCTCCTGATGTTATTTTTTTTTTAAAATCTTGTTCGGCTTTCATTTTAAAGTTATCTTTTACAGTACCAAGAAGCTGCTGCCCTACCTCCTCCAATACCAACTCTGGTAGTTCACAGGTTTTCAATTTTCTCCAGGGAACCTGAAACAACAATAAAATGCCCCAACTCATTGCTTTGAAGGAGATCAAGGGACACCATTCCCGAATCTCCTCTGCAATGAATGAACCAGCAAGCGATTTGAATTACATCACTTCCTGGTTCACCGCTGTCATTCCCTGGTTACTGTAGCTGGGGAAGCAATTAATCAAGCATGGTGCATGCATGATTAACTGCAATTGGAGGGAAAGGGACATTGGGGGTATATTAGAGACAAAGAATAAGAGAGGGTAGAGGTTCATAAATATACTGAATCACCCAATATATGGTTTCTGCTCAGTAACCAAAAGACATGCATACAAAAAAGAGGGGTAGTGAAAAGAGATTCACAGAAAAGTGGTTACATCATGGACAGAATGCGATACTCAGAATAATTCCCAAAAATTATGCTTTATTACACAATAATTATTGACAATAGGGTAAATACCCTGGTTCACCATCACCTCGGTATGAGATAATACATAAAGACCTAAAATCACATAAAAGCAACATCAAGACTGGTCTTAATATTAATGTGCTGTATATGCAATGACAGAAACCTGTCTAGTGCATTTGCAGCACCAACACATTGTTTACACCACCATCAGGGGTGTGTCACAAAATTGTACCATCAGGTATAATACTGTACAGCGCTATGCAATAATGGCTGATAACAGGCACTATATATTGATGAGATTACCCATAACCCAGTCAAGGCAATGTGGGTGAAAAAATTGGAAATATAAATGGGGGTACGGATGGTCCTATAATAACAGAATGATAGGATGATAGCAATACAGCCCCTATATAGGGCATGAGTGAGTGGTGAACATGTACAGATTCACAGTGGACATGCCCATATGTAAAGATGCACAGTCAGTCATGAAGGAATCATTGTTGGTATCCTTAGTGAAATAAAGATGATAAAGATGGCAGGGCCCTGCTTTACGGGGTTTCTTCACCGCAACGTGCGGACTATAAACCACCTTAATATAGATGATAGTATGAAGCCTGCTGGGTCCTCCGTCTCTTGTAATATATAATTGGTGCCTTGCACCTGGATAGTGAAGCATATTGTCCCCATCCTTCAATAAATTGATGACAAATGGACAGTCAATCAATATATTCTTGCTGATGCATGTGTAGAGTGGCGAATAAATGCCTTTTCATCTAGCTGTGTGACAGTTCACTCACCACCTGAGCCATAGGTGATACTTTCTGGAAGTTTCCTCCGTCTGAATTATCAGGCATAGTCCCAGGAACAGCCGCTACCATCGGGACTGTGACTGTCGGGCTCCGTTCTTCCCTTGGTGCCTGTGCAGCCTTGCACAGCTCATGGTGCACAAATATGGCTGCTTCCCTGCTGGTCAGCGTGTATGGCGCCAATGCATGTAACCAGAAGTGACGAATCTGACGTATGACGGCTATATTAGACCCCTGATATCTTCCTAATCCTGTCACCTGCCCATGCTATCACATAGGGGGCTTCTTTTCTCCCTTGTGATAACAAGAAAGTTTGAAAAAAAATAATGAATAATGAAATAATGTTGCCCTGCACATACATGTGAAGGCAAACACCATGCAGGATGCACGCATGGATGTAAACAGCTATTGCACTAGACATGTGAGAACATCAGAGTGAAATAAATAATTCTAGGGTCATCATTTATTGTTAACGCTAAACTGATAACCTGTAAATGCTTTTAAAGTGTTGGCTATGGACAACTGTAGTTTTTTTGCATTTCACAGGCGCAGACATTTTAAGGCTTGCCATATTTGGTACATATTTACTTGACACAAAAGCCATATTTTATAGTTTATCAAAATGGATATAATATTGTGTTTGTGTGTACCAAAAATTATTTTAGAGTATGTTTCCCTAAAATATGTGTTTGATAAACAGGTGTGCAAATGTTATGTAACAAAAAATTTGAACCTGTGATCATTATCTTTTATACGACTTCTGCTTTCAGAAAATATATAATTTTAGGTAAAATATATACATTGTGTGGCGCTACAAATCAAAATGCATTGATGCTGTGATAACTCTCATGTGATAAATATAAAAAATATGAAACTTGAATACATGTTCTGTCCCCCTTTGTAATGTACAGCGCTGAGTGAACTATTGGCGCTTTATAAATACTGTATAATAATAATAATATTCTCTTTGTACTATAAAGCCCCTCCCTTTAATGGAGGAGTACACACCCCAATGTGATCAAATAAATAAATATTTACCTTCTTTCTTAGCAATGAACCATATATCATAAACTGTATTAAATACCAGAATATATATATACACACAGTATAACTATCCTCTTGTGCAATTTATACATATAATGCATTCCACATGTGTACTATAAAACACTTCCCTCCTTAGGAGGGGTACACATATCAAAATAATAAACCATATATCATAAATCATGTTATATTCCAAAATATACAAAATGCATATAATTATCCCCCTTGTGCAAATTATGCATATAGTGCAAACCAGTCTTCAAGTCCTTATTAACCACTTGCTAACCATGCTATAGCCAAATGACGGCTACAGCTAAGTTGTCCAGTTCTGGGAGAGTGTCATATGATGTCCTCCTAGAACGCGTCCCCAGCAGCGCGCACCTGGCGATCTCTGTGATCGCTGTGTCCTATGGACACAGCTGATCACGTGATGAGGCAAAAGGCCAGTTACAGCGGCCTTTTACCATGTGATCAGCTGTGTCCAATGACACAAAATATCACGGAGTAAATACAGTTGCAAGAAAAAGTATGTGAACCCCTTGGGATTACGTGGAGTTTTGCATGAATTGGCCATAAAATGTGCTCTGAACGTCATCTAAGTCACAACAATAGAAGAACACAGTCTGCTGAACATAATACTACACAAACATTAGATGTTGCCATGTTTTAATTGCACATAACATGTAAACATTCACAGTGCAGGGATGAAAAAGTATGTGAACCTTTGGACTTAATAACTGGTTAACCCTCCTTTGGCAGCAATAATCTCAACCAAACGTTTCCTGTAGTTGCAGATCAGACCTGCACAATGATCTGGAGTAATTTTGGACCACTCCTCTTCACAAAACTGTTTCAGTGTAGCAATATTCTTGGGATGTCTGGTGTGAATCACTCTCTTAAGGTCATGCCACAGCATTTCAATCGGGTTGAGGTCAGGACTCTGACTGGGCCACTCCAGAAGGCGTATTCTGTGCTGTTGCAGCCATTGTTTTGTTGAATTACTTGTATGCTTTGGGTCATTGTCCTGTTGCATCACCCATCCTCTGCGGAACTTCAGTTGGCGGACAGATGGTCGTACGTTTTCCTGGAAAATGTCTTGATAAACTCTGGAATTCATTTTCCCATCAATGACAACAATCCGTCCAGGCCCTGAGGCAGCAAAGCAGCCCCAAACCATGATGCTCCCTCTGCCATGTTTTACAGTGGGGATGAGGTTTTGATGTTGGTGTGCTGTGCCTTTTTTTCTCCACACATAGTGTTGTGTGTTCTTCCCAAACAACTCAATCTTGGTTTCATCTGTCCACAGTATATTTTGCCGTATATAGTGCTGTGGAACATCCAGGTGCTCTTTTGCAAACTTCAAACGTGCTGCAATATTCTTTTTGGACAGCAATGGCTTCCTCCGTGGTGTCCTCCCATGTACTCCATTCTTGTTTAATGTTTTCCTTATTGTAGATGTGTCAACAAAAATGTTAGCATGTGCCAGAGATTTCTGTAGGTCTTTAGCTGACACTCTGGGATTCTTCTTTACCTCATGCAGCATTCTGCGCTGTGCTCTTGCAGTCATTTTTACAAGACGACCACGCCTAGGGAGAGTAGCAACAGTGCTAAACTTTCTCCATTTGTAGACAGTCTGTCTTACCGTGGACACATGAACATCAAGGCTTTTGGAGATACTTTTGTAACCCTTTCCAACTTCATGCAAGTCAACAATTCTTGATCGTAGGTCTTCTGAGAGCTCTTTTCTGCGAGGCATGGTTCACATCAGACAGTGCTTCTTGAAACCAGTAAACCCAAAACAGGTGCCCTTAAAAGGGCAGGACAGCTGTCAGCAACACATCCAATATCATCATACTGATTGGAGTCAAGGTTGGCTCACTCCTGTCTCCAATTAACTCTAGGAGAAGTCCTTAAGCTAGGGCCTCACATACTTTTTCCTCTCTGCACTGTGAATGTTTACATGTTATGTGCAATTAATCCATGGCAACATCTAATGTTTGTGTAGTATTATGTTCAGCAGACTGTGTTCTTCTATTGTTGTGACTTAGATGACGTTCAGAGCACATTTTATGGCCAATTCATGCAAAACTCCATGTAATCCCAAGGGGTTCACATACTTTTTCTTGCAACTGTACAGTTGCCGTTTATCGGGAGCACTTTTCTCAAGCTGTCACAGCGTGAGGAAATTACTGCCGATAACCTGCAAATGTGACAGAACAGATCGGCCCTGATGATCAGTGCCCTGCAGTGCCACCCAGCAGTGCCACTCATCAGTACCCAGAACTGCCTCCTATCATTGCCCCCCATCAGTGCCCCCCATCAGTGCTGTATACACAGTTGCACACATCAGTGCCCAGCAGTGTCACCTATCAGTGCCCATCAGTGCCAACCAGCAGTGCCGCCAGTCAGTGCTGTCAGTCAGCGCCGCCCGGCAGTGTCGCCATCAGTGCCCATCAGTGCCACCTATCTGTGCTCATCAGTGCCACCTATCAGTGACCATCTTTGCTGCATATCAGTGCAGCATCATCAGTGCCTCCTCATCAATGCCCATCAGTGCCGCCTCATCAGTTCCACCTCATCAATGCAGCCTATCAGTGCTCATCAGTGCTGCCTATCAGTGCCCATCAGTGCTGCCTATCAGTGCAGCCTCATCAACACACATCAGTGAAGGAGAATAATTACTCGTTTGCAAAATGTTATAATAGAAACAAAGAAAACTTTTTTTTTCAAATTTTTTGCTATTTTTGTTTATAGCACAAAAAATAAAACACCCAGTGGCGATTAAATACCACCAAAAAAAAAGCTCTATTTGTGTGAAACAAATGATAAAAACTTCATGTGGGTACAGTATTGCATGACCACGCATATGTCATTCAAACTGCGACAGCATTGAAAGCTGAAAATTGGCCTGGGCAGGAAGGGGTATAAGTGCCCAGTAGGCAAATGGTTAAAAGTGCTTATAAAGTGCAGTCCACTTAAAAGTGCTCTCCAACTAATGTTAGGTGTTGTGTTCTTCCATGTGACACTCGTGCTCCTCCCTTTTAGGGCTGTACTCACCAGTATCCCAAGACCCACTCTCACAGGTGGGTCATATGCGCTTTATACAATATCCACTGCATTCCTCAGACCATCCGTGTTATCTCTTAACTTGTTTCTGGGCTCTCATATCTCCTTCCTCCTCCACTCCACCAGTAGTCCCGAAGAAACCAAAAAGCAGAACTCCAAATAGTGTAATACCGTTTATTAAAACTTCCACAAATACACAGTAATGTACTTACATTCAAATCAGGCAAATTACTTTTATCTCATGGTTCCAGGACACTCCTGCATTCCACGGACCGGACGTAGGCACCCAAAAGTGACGCAAAGGCTTTGCCCATCTTGGGACTTTATAGTATACAGAGAATATTCACATTTCACATTTTATATTTATCACATGAGCAGTATCACAGCATCAGTGCATTTCGGTTTGTAGCACCACACTATATACAGTCATGGCCGAAATTGTTGGCACCCTTGATATTTCTCCAGGAAATCATGTATTTCTCACGAAACGTATTGCATTAACACATGTTTTGCTATACACATGTTTATTCCCTTTGTGTGTATTGGGACAAAACAAAAAAAGGGAGGAAAGAAAGCAAATTCGACATAATGTCACACAAACCTCCAAAAATGGGCTGGACAAAAGTATTGGCACCCTTTCACAACTGCGGATAAATAAGAATGTTACAAGCATGTGATGCTCCTGTAAACTCACCTGGGGCAAGTAACAGGTGTGGGCAATATAGAAATCACACCTGAAAGCAGATAAAAAGGAGAGACGTTCACTTAACCTTTGCATTGTGTGTCTGTCTGTGCCACACTAAGCATGGACAACAGAAAGAGGAGACGAGAACTGTCTGAGGACCTGAGAACCAAAATTGTGGCAAAATATCAACAATCTCAAGGTTACAAGTCCATCTCCAGAGAACTAGATTTGCCTTTGTCCACAGTGCGCAACATTATCAAGAAGTTTGCAACCCATGGCACTGTAGCTAATCTCCCTGGTCGTGGACGGATGAGGAAAATTGATGAAAGATTGCAACGCAGAATAGTCCGGATGGTGGATAAGCAGCCCCAAACATGTTCCAAAGACATTCAAGCTGTCCTGCAGGCTCAGGGAGCATCAGTGTCAGCGCGAACTATCCGTCGACATTTAAATGAAATGAAACGCTATGGCAGGAGACCCAGGAGGACCCCACTGCTGACACAGAGACATAAAAAAGCAAGACTACAGTTTGCCAAAATGTACTTGAGTAAGCCAAAAGCCTTCTGGGAAAACGTCTTGTGGACAGATGAGACCAAGATAGAGCTTTTCGGTAAAGCACATCATTCTACTGTTTACCGAAAACGGAATGAGGCCTACAAAGAACAAAACACAGTACCTACGGTAAAATATGGTGGAGGTTCAATGATGTTTTGGGGTTGTTTTGCTGCCTCTGGCACTGGGTGCCTTGACTGTGTGCAAGGCATCATGAAATCTGAGGATTACCAAAGGATTTTGGGTCGCACTGTAGGGCCCAGTGTCAGAAAGCTGGGTTTGCGTCCAAGATCCTGGGTCTTCCAGCAGGACAATGACCCCAAACATACGTCAAAAAGCACTCAGAAATGGATGGCAAAGAAGCGCTGGAGAGTTCTGAAGTGGCCAGCAATGAGCCCAGATCTAAATCCCATTGAACACCTGTGGAGAGATCTTAAAATTGCTGTTGGGAAAAGGTGTCCTTCCAATAAGAGAGACCTGGAGCTGTTTGCAAAGGAAGAGTGGTCCAAAATTCCGGGTGAGAGGTGTCAGAAGCTTATTGATGGTTATAGGAAGCGACTGATTTCAGTTATGTTTTCCAAAGGGTGTGCAACCAAATATTAAGTTAAGGGTGCCAATACTTTTGTCCAGCCCATTTTTGGGGTTTTGTGTGACATTATGTCATATTTGCTTTTCTGCCTCTGTTTTATATTTGTTCCAATACATACAAAGGGAATAAACATGTGTATAGCAAAACATGTGTTAATGCAATACCTTTTTTGTGTGAAATACTTGATTTTCAGGAAAAATATCAAGGGTGCCAACAATTTCGGCCATGACTGTATATATATATATATATATATATATATATATATTTATTTAATTCACATTTATGTCCTGTTGAATATAAAGAGGTGCTGGGCGGCTACTTCATAGTTTGGGTTTTGGTCCATAAGCATGCATATTGGAGGAGGAGCGGGGGTAGGCCAACACAAAGGGTAATTAGATACTCCTGACAGAAGAGGGAGCTATAACATGCAAGTAGGGAGGATGCCGACAAGTCAATTGTTCTGGCAAGTTTAAAGAAACATTGCAAATGAATAAAGATAAAAAATAATGGAAATAAACAATAATTAAGCATTCAAAATACTTTTTTTAATTTGGTGACAGGGTCTCTTTTAACATGAAATAATGTGTGAGAAATACATAATCAAATGGTCTTAATAAAATATAGTGGTAATAAAGATTGATGGACTTATTGCTATCAGGGGTGTCCTTGTATCCATTGCTTACCCACAATGGAGAAAAAAGTTGCACGCTTCAGGTACCATGGAGTCAGTACTTTAGGAACGCCATTTTATTCTCTTTTAACGTTTCTAAGGGTTAAAAATCATTGAATTCTGTAATAGTTCATCTTTTTGTTGCTGGCCTGCTCAATAGAAGGTGAAATAGAACAATAAGAAAAGGAAATAATGATCATATTGTTTCCCAATTCGACAAAACCATCAGTTAGAAGGATAGGAAGATATCAGCATAGTGCAAAGTTCAGCAAAACACTTTCAGGTAAGATTGATGTGCAGAAAAACTCCCTGTCTGTGATGAAACAAAAGCAGAAAATGAATGAGTAACTTTCCCACAGTGACTTGCTATGTGTTTTTTTTTTTGTCAGAAATTGGGAAAGTGATTATTATTTGAACAAAAGAAAAGCAGACTTTCTTTATTTTGTGTGCTTTGACATGATATATTCATCTGATGTGAATAGATAATATGTTTGTGTATTGAATTTGTTATAAAGGATTTCATAGCAAAACCTAAAGGCAAACTATTTATTCAGGTGCTTAAAAGGCCAGTAATTGCATATTTGTTTTTTATTATTGCAGTCTATATACCTTAGCAAGCACAGTGGCTAAATGGTTAGTTACTTCTACCTGGCAGTACTAGGGTTGTTGGTTCAAATCCCAACCACAGCACCACCTGCCTGGAGTTTGCATGTTCTCCCTGTGCCTGCATGGGTTTCCTCCAGGTATTCCAGTTTCCTGCCACACTCCAAAGACATGCTGGTAGGTTCATTGGCTCTTGTCTAAATTGGCCCTAGTATATGAATGTGAGTTAAGGACCTTAGATTGTATGCCCCTTGAGGGATAGGGACTGATGTGAATATACAATATACTGTATATGTAGAGTGCTGCGTAAATTGACAACAGCATACAAGTACCTATAATAAATAAAACAGCCTTTTTCAACCAGGGGGTCCAGGCACCTGGGGTGCCTTCAGGTTTCTTCAGCGGTGCAGTGGCAAAATGCCTACAAATTGCCCCAAAATTGTATACAAGCCGTTGGGTGGTTCAAACCTGCCTTTTAGTTACCCAAAGCCACAGGATTTCATTGTGTGCCATTAAAAATTTCCAGCCGCTAGCGCCCCAACAAGCAATGATGTCATCGATTCATAAGATGGACCTCAGGTGCCTGCATAGCATCCTTGTTTGTCCTCCTCTGCCCCTCTCCATCAGCACTGGGGTCATATTAGCTGAGTGATGGAGAGAAACTGAGAGAAGAGAAATGTTGGAATACTAGTCAGTGCCAGAGTGAAAAGGTGTACTTAGATTGGAAGAATAAATCACTTCCAACGTTGGTTGTCCTACGTGTGTGAATGTTGCTACATAATGTAAAACAATTAGCTTAGTTTTTTTTACATTTTAGAATTGGTGCAGAATATTAAAGGGTGCCTTGACTGAAAAATGGTTGAGAAATACTGCATTAAAGTACTGTCATTTTTATATGGTAAATATATAAATATATTGCAACAGGGCTGCTCGTCTATAATATTGTTATTATATACTTATAAAAGTCATAAAATATAAAGAGCATTTCAGATTAAATGGAGCACACTCACTCAGCCTCCCTGTTTAAGGCTAGGTTCACACCTATGCAGTTTGCGTTTGATCCGTTTCTGCATTTTGCACATGCGTCTTTGACACAATTTGGCTGCATTTTTATGTGTTTTGTGTTTTTTTAAATTTTTACATTTTTATTGTTGCTAGGCAGATTTAAAACTCAATTAGCATCAAAAACGCAATACATGCTTTTCTGCAGCATTTCCATTGAAGTCTATAGAACCAAACAGGCAACTTTTTCAGCATTGCATTTTGCATTTTTGCACGTGCATTTTTTACACGTTTTAGCTGCGTTTTTGATGTGTTTTGCGCTTTTTATTTTATTTTTTTGTTAGGCAGATTTAAAACGCAAAACACATAAAAAATGCTTTAAAAACACAGAAAAAAACACATCAAAAACGTAATACATGCTTTTCTGAAGCGTTTCCATTGGAGTCTATAGAACCAAGAATGCAACCTTTTTGTGTTTAAAAAAGTCCCTGACCCTTTCCAAAAAATGCACTGGGTGAAAACGCGGAAATGTGAACCTTTTCCACAGGTAATCATGTTAAATGGACTGCAGTGCGTGTCTGCAAAACGCTGCAGAAAACGATTAGGTGTGAACCTAGAGTAAAAAAAGCCGTATCTCTCCTTACACAGAATTGTCAGCGTTTCCTAAGGGCTCATTCACACATGTGTCAATACCATGTCTTTAAGCAGTAATTATTCAGCATTTTTAACCACTTACGGACTGCCCATCCTGTACTGCAGGCAGGAAGCTCAGACAGGCACAGCAACATACTTGTCCTTCACTCCCTTCTTACAGGTTCAGGGAGCAAGTACATGTCCCCCCAGCCAACTCACACTCTGTTTGGATTTTATCAGCAGGTTTCAGCCAATCTTTCATGGCTGAGACCTGCTGATTGGCTGTGTCCAATCACAGCTGAGAGCCCTGTGTTGACAAACACATAGGGCTCTGTACAGAGGAAATATTCTGTGTTTGTTTCTTCTCCCTGCAAATCAAGGAGCAGAAAAAAACAGATTTGTTTGTAATAAGCAACGTATATTACACACATTGACACTTGTTAGGCACACACTCATTACCCCGAGATGTTAACCCCTTCCCAGCTAGTGTGATTTGTACAGTGACAGTGTATAGTATTGTCACTGACCACTGTATTAGTGTCACTGGTGATGTCAATCAGCTTGCCTTCCTCTCATCCAGTGTCAGCTGTGACGATCGCGGCGTCAGACCCCTGACCTTCTCACCAAACTCGTGACCAAAGGATTAGCCAATCTAAAATCGAAGTCACATGCGTAACAATGCCACGCCCAGCTGCACCCTGCACACTGATTTTCCATCTAATTGGACCACAATCGATGTACCTGCAGCCTGGGAGCGATTGTTACTGGGTCAGGTTAATTACGCAATTAACCCTTCACACTGCCACCACCTCCTTTTTGTACAGAGAAAGAGGAAACTCGGCAATACCAGTAATACACTAGTATGATTGGTTAATCATTGGTATACCACTATCACTGCAGACAGGTTATACAGAGGGTTAAACACTCATAGTAGCGTTCTTCAGTGGCATAAATTTTTAAGTTGCAATAAAGAGCTATAGAAACAGTTCAACACTTCCAGAAAGTAGGATTTATTACTAAAAGGTCAAAAGGGTGCAATAAGAATATTTACTGGAAAATGTAACCAATATATATATATATATATATATATATATATATATATATATATAAATATGCAGAGAACAACAGCACAGCAACAAGATAACAGAAAGAAGTTTAGGTAGATAAGTACTTGACGAATCAGCCTTGGATCAAGCTAGTTTTGTTGGTTCATCGCAGGAGACTTTGCTTTCTCTCTCTCTGCTAGTGATGGTAACCGCAGGGAGATCTCCCTTTCTCTTACCCACACACAAAGCATAACAGCCTTTTTCTACACAAAATCAGTTGGTGTATTCTTACAACAGCAAGCCAATTGCCTTATTTGGGAAGAGAATTGTATAAAGGCAGCTCAGGCTTCTTGACCTCAGCAACGTACACTGACCGCATGCCTGAGGAAGGGGGAATGAGGGGATAACATGAAGAGTTCTTAACAAAATTAGGGCCCGTGTCTGGCTCTTGTGTGCACAATTGCGACATCAGTTAGTGTAAAATTGCCCGCCACACTATAGTACAGTCCCACTATAAGTCGCTGATCACTGCCATTACTAGTATAGAAAAAATAAATAAAAATTCCAGTATATTCCATAGTTTGGAGACACTGTAACTTTCACACAAACCAATCAACATACACTTATTGGGATTTTTTTTTACCAAAGACATGTAACAGAATACATTTTGGTCTAAATTTATGAAGATTTTTTTTTAATTGGATATGTTTTACAGCAGAAAGCAAAAACTATTGTTTTTTCCACAATTTTCATTTATATAATAAAAAATAAAAAACCCAGTGGTGATAAAATACCACTAAAAGAAATCTCTATTTGCATGAAAACAATGATAAACATTTAATCTGGGTATAGTGTTGCATGACGGTGCAATTACCAGTTAAAGTAGCACAGTGCTAAATAGCAAAAAAATGGCCTGGACATGAAGGGGGCATTTAATATATGGTATATAATGGTATACATTGGTATACATACTTGACATCACTTGGCATAATCCTCCTCTTTGTTTACATTTAATATGGAACTTTAATTCGCAGTGAGAAAAGCAACAGGATAAGGTGTATTCATTGTTTTTTTTTTTTTTTTGCTTTCAGTAGGTTGCCGGGCACTGTTCATCATGATTGACATGGATCTGCATTGCTGAATAATGATCGATTATGGATTAATATAGTTTTTTTGTGGGGTTTATCTTTTGTAATAAAGGACTTGCCAAAATGTGTGTCTTTATTACACTTTACACAGACTCCCCCACAGCCTGGGATGTGAGGAAAAGGTCCATGTTCTCAATAACAATGGGACAAGATGCTTGCCAGGAAATTCCCCCTGACAAGATACCTCCCCATGTTGAGGGCACATGGCATGATATGGTTCAGGAGGGGGGATACACACTTATCCTTCCTCTTCCCTGGCCTGCTTTCACAAATCAGCTGTAAACCTGACCTGTTACCTTTTAGTTCTAAAGACATGTGGACTGTTCCTTTCTTGTTATGGTTGGAAAGCTGAACTGTGGTCTCACTGACTGATGATCTGTCCTCACCTGACTCTTGCACTGCTCTGGCAGCCTTGGGTACAGTCCAGCTCCATCTGCTGTCTGATATAGGACCAGTCTTTGCCCAGTCTGGCAATCAATGACTAAGATTAGCCATCCTTGTCAGAGTAACATTTGAACTTTGTGAGTTCTTGTTGCTGAGAGTCTTGTTCTGCACTCTACTCACCTGTTACTACAAATCTTGCATGCTGAGCAGAGCCCTGTCCCTAAAGTTCTGTTGTGCAAGCTGTTCTAAAGCCTATTACAGAGCTTTTGCATTTTAAACACATGCTTACATAAAAAGGAAGCATCAGTACAGATATGCTTTTAAGTTAAAGAAGCAAAATGGCAACTAAGGAATACAATAAATCAATATAAGGGAGACAAATTTAGGAAAAACTGTTGGAATGTGTTAACATCAGAGAGTGACTAGTGTCATGTGCAATGACACTTAGAATAGAGTAAAATACAAAATGGTTGTCACCTAGATACAAATATACAACAATTGGAGGTTTGAAATGTCTCTTATACACTCAGCTTCCCTGTCATAGAAATCTTGCATGCTTAGCTGTACCCTGTCCCTGGAAATGCTGCTGTGCAGTCTTCTTACCATAACCCATTCCTGGAAATCCTGTGGACTATACAGTATTCAGTCCCCTGGGAACCCTGTAGGCTGCACCGTACTCAGCCTATGTGCAGTACTGATCCATCACTCATCATTCTATTGCCAGCACCCTGCTAGAACCTCTTTATCACCTTACTCTAGTAGTGACTAAGATAGCAACCTAGGAGTGGGATGCAGCCAACCCATCTCCACCACCAGAAATTTGGGAGAAAACAACCTGTTCCTTGAACTCTTTGTACACCCACATGTAGTCAGGATGAGCAATCTCCAGGGGTTGTCAACAAGTCTGTAACACGCTTGGATAAGGATCTGGTTACTTTTTTCTCTTGTTTTTTTGTGTGGGGTCCCCCCTTAAAATTCATGCCATACCTTTTTTTTTCAAAGCTTCCCCCCTATGTTGAAAGGCATGTGACTTTGTATGGTACAAGAGAGGGTGGGGACATGCTCACTCTCTTCACTTTCCTGGGCACCAATGCCTGAATTAGGATATATTTTAAGAGGAACCTCATGCATTTTATTTCCTTTTTCTAAGAGAAAATACTCACAAAAAATGAAAGAAAATGCACTTTTAAGTGGATTACATAGTACTGTTGCACTGATCATGTGCAAATTTAAGAAATCTTCCAGGCATGATATTTAAAGTTCACCTTTAAAAAAATAATAAGTTCACATATTTTTGGAGGTGAAAGCTGTGCATTTTTTTTCTTAGGAGCCTATAGTGCCTTGCACCTGTATTCAGTGGATCGTTAGTGCAAAGCTAGGATTTTTCACTCTCTTCTTACAGCTCCGTGCTCATACCTCTGTATGAGCTGTCACTTTCAGAGCTGCAGGAAGAGTAAATGGACTACAAGGGGACCTATCAGTGCCCCCCATAGTCCATGGCAAGCTACAAACTGTCTGCAGGAGTGGTAGACAGGACTTGCGTTCATTCATTCATACTTTTCTTGAGAAAAAAAAGCAATCCCCTCTGGATTATCAACATGCATTGCAATGATTTTAACAAACTTTGTTGCAGATTCCTACCTTTTTTTTGCTCCAAATTAAAAGCTGTTTGTTTTTCTTTTACAAGTGCAGACTTTCATTATCAATCAGCACTTGCAGGGTTCTAATGAGGAAAATTGCAGGGTCTGAATCCCTTTAGATACGATTAACCCTTTTGAAATATCTCACCAAAAATTTAATTTTGTTGAGGATGCCTAAAATTTGACTTGTATCTTAGTGCAGACTTTTGGGAAAATCAGCAAGCCAATCATACAAGCAGGAAATTACATTTCTGAGGGGTGTTCCATATAACAACTGTGTACAGAACTCCTCCAGGCTGCCATATTTCATTGAATTTTACAGAAAATTACAGCAATGCAAATTGAAAAGGAAAGGTTATTTTTAATAACATTCAATTACAATATAGCTTGTCTAGCAATGGTACATACATTATTATTTACTTGCTTTTTTGCCACAAAGGTGGAGTGACCCTTTGAATTATTTGTATATTTTCAATATTTCCTTTTAAGCCAAATGAAAAGACCCTCTTCCTTGAATGGCATTTTTAAATATTTTTTTTGCATTGGTACATGTCCTCAGTGGCAGTGTCTAGCTACCCATGCACTTTCATCAACAATAGAGTGCCTATCATCCTTAAAAAAGGCTAGAAAAAAAGTCTTACTTCCCATAAATGTTAACAGTGTTTGCTGATAAGTTTGGCATCTGTGGGCTTCCTGATGGGTTCACCAAACCTCCAATATACTGAATTTAGCCAGTTTTTCATATCCCTAGATATGAAGTGGCATCATATGATTATTGTGATGAGGACGTGAGTAGCAATGTGATTTGTACAAGGATACTAGGATAACAGAATAGGTCCAAGGTCCTTCAGTGTTAGAGTTAGTGCATGTATTTTATACTAAAATGATCATTCTTTCTTATGCTGTTGAATTTCATCCCTATAGAAATACTATGGGGTGGATTTACTAAAGGCAATAAATGCTATTTTTTTTTTTTTTCATTTTACTTGCATGTGATTGGGTATTCTTTGCAAAGGGAAGCTTCATCTCATTTATAAGTTCTGGAGCAACTGCACTTGCAAAGTGCACAGCCTATTTGCCATTAGTAAATCATGCCCAAAACATCTAGTTTGTCCTATGTAAGACTCATAAAGGGTAAAATAAGAAGAATATCAATATCAGTATCCCTTTTAAATAATATATGAACAGATTTATGTTAATATTCACTGTTCTTTAGTTGAACTAATAATGACAAATTAATTACAAAGGACCTCCTGCGCTTATATGGAATCCTAACCTTAAAAGAAAGCTGCTGACACTAAACTTATACCCAAAATAAGTGAATGATCAATTAAAAATATACATATTATTTATTAGCGCTGCACGGTTTTTTTAATTAATAATGACAAATAAAGTCTTTCCTTTCTCCAAATGTTAATGAGCTATAGTTAAAGCGGTTGTAAAGCTTCAGTTTTTAAACCATTAAAATAACAAACATGTCATACTTACCTGCACTGTGTGATAATTCTGCACAGAGCTTCCCCGATCCTCCTCTTCTCGGGCCCCCCTCTGGTGCTCCAGGACCCCCCCCCGTTAAGTGTCCACAGAGCAAGCTATTTGCTCTGGGGGGAACTTGTGCATTCATAAGACATACAGAACATGGATTGGCCCCACCTACTGTGTCTCAGCCAATGAGGAGAGAGACCCAAGAAAAATGAGGCTCTCGTGCACAGTGCTGGATTACAATCAGGCTCAGGTAAGTATTGAGGGACTGAGGGGGGCACTGCTGCACACTGAAGGGTTTTTACCTTCATGCATAGAATGCATGAAGATAAAAAATATTCAGCTTTTAGAACCACTTTAAGCAATATAACCAAACACAAATTGTAGAATTGTGCAGTGTATTGGTGGGAAGGGAGATGTGGTCTGCAGAGGATAACTTCTATGATCATTTTTGTGAACTGATCTTTATGCCACAAAATAATGAATGATTAAAGAGTAGCTGATTTTTGCAATCATTTTAGGGAACTGAATACACTAGACTAAACTGTAAAAATTAACACATAATGCAAAATAAGGAAAATAATGCATAATAACACACAATGCATAATAAGGTGTAGTCAAGCTGACGTCAATCATCTAATCATGTACAATCATAAATTCTGTTTTTTAACTTTCTTTCCACATGACTGGATATTTTTCGCAAAATGAATTTTCACTTAGCTTTACATCATTCACTAAAATTAGATAAAATACACTTTATAAAGTAAATCTGTTCTACTCCTTCACTAAGTCAACCTCATTAAGATTGATTTTAATAAATGTATATAATACAGTTTTATTTCTCAAATCAGGTATACTGCAGGTAGAAAAAAAAATTACTGCAACATCGGAATGCTACCTAGTTATCAGTAAGTGCTACAAATAATCATAGGAAAATACCTTTGTTCCCTTGTACAGTTAACAGTTATAGAGTATATGTAGGACATTATGAAATACATTTTTTTTCCTCTGGGCCGTGGCCTATCTACTCTTTTGACAGATAATGCCATATAAATGCCAGATAAATTGAATGGAGCACACAAAGGATGCCCAGTAGCATAGTTGGAACAAATGGATTCAATCAGAACTCCTACTTTTAATGGAGTGCCCACAGCTTGACCTTTATGTTTGTTTACTTTTATTTTATCTTCATTCTGTCTTATTACAAACGTACAAATGGCGCACAGAAAACTCATTAAATAAGGCTAAAATGTAACTCAGGTTTGCTGAGTGTGGAAATTGAAAAGTAAAGATAATCCTAACAACTTTAAATGTTAAGACATTCCATACAGTTCATTTATAGTAAACATAATCATATATATTCTGACACAATCAAATAGTAAAACAAGTAAAAAAAAAAACCTGAACATTCTACATCCTTTTTTTCGTTTAACCCAACAGCTATATACTGTCCACATGTCACATGCAGTTTGAGCACCCTACAGATTGTGCGGTGTGGGGTTAATATCCGCCTTTACCAAGAGTAACAAAATAAAATGTATTGCCAGTTTACAAAACGCTTAAAGGAAAACTGTGCATTGATCATACAGGAAAAAGCAACAAATTCACTTTAAAGCTGCCCTCTAAAGTAAATTATGTTTACTTTTCCATTCCTTCCCCTTAACTCCAGTGTGAGGAGAAAAAACTCTGTGTAAGCTACAAGTCATTCCTATTTGGAGCTCAAACACGGTTGAGGACTTTATTTCTGTCCTTTATGTGACAGCATGGGTGCTTGAGTGGCCAATTGCAAAAGTAATGGGTATTTCTTTGCTCTACCAGCTGTAAATGCACTGATGGAGGAGAGAAGGAAAGATGAGTATAAGTTGCTGCAGAGACTGACATTGAAGTGAAACGATTGTATTTGTAAAACAGATATATGAAAAACTGACCAGCAACTTTTATAGTGAATGTAGGACTTTTAGGGCACAGCATGAGACAAACCACATGTTTAAAAGAAAATACACTTTATTATACCAAATTTAAAAACAGTGTGTTAAAAATTGTTGATTCACAACAAGCCGGGGGTATAGCCCCACACGGGGGGTTCCCCTTGTTCCCTCTGAAAATATTGAGCTTCAATGATCGATGATCACAATAAATACAATGATTATTTATGTAGGCAGGAAATGTTCTTGTCTAGTTCTCATGGTCAACACATTTTGCTTGAATTGTAGCTTCTTCAGGACCATATAGTATGGAGGGAGCAGCTATTACTATCACTAAACAAATAAATCACAATTAGACTTTTATATATATCTTACATGAAAGAATACAAAAACAATTCAATATAGAAAGACTGCCTTGCTAACATAGATATGGCGGGAATCCCTGGGGTCAAGAATTAACTAGTCTTGGGGACAGACATAGGGGACCCAAATATGCAATCAACCCACCAGGGAGTCAGACAAATATCAGGAAGGCTGGATGATGTCCTATGGTATATAGCATAACTCTTCATAGATCTGTCACCTACTAGCCTAAATGTACTATATGTGACCACCCATATATTACAAGTGAAACAATACTTACAACACTATCTCCACATTATTCAAGGTAGCAAAGACCAGCATAATCATAGGTATAAGAGAGGGAGCATTCAGAGGGGTCAAACGTTCATGAGTTAGTATACCTAAGAAGACTCAAACAGACAAACAAATCATATATATAACATGCTTTACTTTCCATATGATATGAAGGGAATAAACCAGAAAGTTATACCCACTTACACAGGATAAAATGGGTTAGACGGGGATACATATTCACCAGATAGATATTAAACCTCTATTTGCCATACTTCACAACAGATGAGTGTCAAGACTGCATGATGTATTCAAGGCCCCCAGAAGCAGGTCTAGACCAAAATGAGGTAAATACAAACAACCACCAATGTAGAATATCTCTCTTGAAACAAAATGTACAATATATTTATATATATATATATATATACAGTGGGGCAAAAAAGTATTTAGACAGCCACCAATTGTGCAAGTTCTCCCACTTAAAAAGATGAGAGAGGCCTGTAATTGGCATCATAGGTAGACCTCAACTATGAGAGACAAAATGAGAAAAAAAATCCAGATAATCACATTGGCTGATTTGGAAAGAATTTATTTGCAAATTATGGTGGAAAATAAGTATTTGGTCACCTACAAACAAGCAAGATTTCTGGCTCTCACAGACCTGTACCTTCTTCTTTAGGAGGCTCCTCTGTTCTGCACTCATTACCTGTATCAATGGCACCTGTTTGAACTTGTTATCAGTATGAAAGACACCTGTCCAAAACCTCAAACAATCACACTCCAAACTCCCCTATGGTGAAGACCAAAGAGCTGTCGAAGGACACCAGATACAAAATTGTAGACCTGCACCAGGCTGGGAAGACTGAATCTGCAATAGGCAAGCAGCTTGGTGTGAACAAATCAACTGTGGGAGCAATAATTAGAAAATGGAAGACATACAAGACCACTGATAATCTCCCTCGATCTGGGGCTCCACGCAAGATCTCACCCCGTGGGGTCAAAATGATCACAAGAACGGTGAGCAAAAATCCCAGGACCACACGGGGGGACCTAGTGAATGACCTGCAGAGAGCTGGGACCAACGTAACAAAGGCTACCATCAGTAACACACTACGCCACCAGGGACTCAGATCCTGCAGTGCCAGACCTGTCCCCCTGCTTAAGCAAATACATGTCCGGGCCCGTCTGAAGTTTGTAGAGAGCATTTGGATGAGCCAGAAGAGGATTGGGAGAATGTCATGTGGTCAGATGAAACCAAAATAGAACTGTTTGGTAGAAACACAACTCGTCGTGTTTGGAGGAGTGAGAATGCTGAGTTGCATCCAAAGAACACCATACCTACTGTGAAGCATGGGGGTGAAACATCATGCTTTGGGGCTGTTTCTCGGCAAAGGGACCAGGACGACTGATCCATGTACAGGACAGAATGAATGGGGCCATGTATCATGAGATTTTGAGTGCAAACCTCCTTCCATCAGCAAGGGCATTGAAGATGAAACATGGCTGGGTCTTCCAACATGACAATGATCCCAAACATACCACCCGAGCAATAGGAGTGGCTTCGTAAGAAGCATTTCAAGGTCCTGGAGTGGCCTAGCCAGTCTCCAGATCTCAACCCCATAGAAAACCTTTGGAGGGAGTTGAAAGTCCGTGTTGCCCAGCGACAGCCCCAAAACATCACTGCTCTAGAGGAGATCTGCATGGAGGAATGGGCCAACATACCAGCAACAGTGTGTGTCAACCTTGTGAAGACTTACAGTAAACGTTTGACCTCTGTCATTGCCAACAAAGGATATATAAGAAAGTATTGAGATGAACTTTTGATATTGACCAAATACTTATTTTCCACCATAATTTGCAAATAAATTCTTTCCAAATCAGCCAATGTGATTGTCTGGATTTTATTTCTCATTTTGTCTCTCATAGTTGAGGTCTACCTATGATGCCAATTACAGGCCTCTCTCATCTTTTTAAGTGGGAGAACTTGCACAATTGGTGGCTGACTAAATACTTTTTTGCCCCACTGTATATATATGTATATGTATATATATATATATATATATATATATATATATATATATATCTCAAACGTGGTTTGTCTCATGCTGTGCCCTAAAAGTCCTCCATTCACCGTACAGGTTTCTAGTAGTTTTCTTCATATATATATTTGGATGGGGCACTTTGAAAGTTTTGTTCTTCTACTATTGGTAAAGCAGAGTTTCATTTTAACCACTTTGATCTTCTGAATATGTTTTCCTTGGATACATATCACACTGGCATGTAACCCAACATCTGACTGTTGTACAAAACCACACATATGGTTTGATCTGGGTGACAGTTTTCTGCCTTCTTTGGGTACAGTTCTGCAAAAAAAAAAAAATCCAGGCAAATGTACATATCATGCTTTAGTTCACTAATGTATTGATTCATAAATATTATATGGACATTTTCAGTCCAGTTAGTGTACTTAATGCCTGTCTGTATATTGAAATGATTTATATTGAGATAAAAGCAGGGAAGGATTTACAGGAATGAAAAATGGACTGACATTGCGATGATGTTTTGAAGAAGCCCCAAAAAAATCTGCTGAAGGCTGAGACAGTGGTTCAGTTAAATTACACATACTGCATATCCAAGCATTTAGAACTTATCTGTACAAATAACTGGACAAGTCAAGACTACCAAAAACACTTCACAATGAAAGCAAGTTTGGAAGGAGGAATTGTGCATACAAGAACTCTTGGCCTTTAAATGTGACTGACCGGAATATAAGAGGAAGAGATGTGACAGGTCTTGTCTTTAAATAAAGCAAAACAATAGCTACAAATATTTTACAGTGGCGGGTTAGTATGTAAGCTTGGGTAATCTACAATATAAAAGGGAGAAATGAACATCAGAGTGAATTACCTGAATGACAATGGCCGCAAATATTTTTGAGTGCAGAAGCACAATGCAGGATTTTGTTGCATTTTGTTGCATTTGATATATATATATGTGTGTGTGTGTGTGTGTGTGTGTGTGTGTTTCTGATTTTTCTATGACCTACATAGAAGAATCTGATTGCTTGTTTGCATATAAATGGACACCAAGTTTCTTTGGGTGTTTGAGATGCTGTTAAAAGCCATATACCCAAGCTGTCCTCCAAAACAATGAGAACATAGATGCCATTGTTTTATGTTGGGCTCTTCTATTGTTCTACATAAATCATGTAACTGAAATCAACAAGTCAGTTAACCATGGTCAAATAATAGCTTGACTGTTTGACATATATGACCTATGGCATGATACAACAGTGTCATCTAGAAGGTGAATTGGAGAATGTTTCACCTATATGACATCAGTAAAATTAGTTAGAAAAAGCATATGTCCATGTGGGATTGTCTATCCACAGCTTTCCGTATAAAGGGTCTGCAGGTTAAGATGACAAAAAGAAGTAACACCAAGGAAGGTCTGTGCCAAAACAAGATACACCTGATGAAGTTTTTTGCCCAATCTCCTGCAACTGCTTGTAGAGTAAGTCTGGGGGCCTTGTTGTCTGCAGAGATCATACAGCTGCTATAACCTAAGCTAACTAACTTTTACCATATTCTTATTGTAAACAGACCATCATTCTCTAGGAAAGGTAGTTAATGTTTGTGCATGCTTATTGTAGGCATATCTGTCAGTCTTGTATTGCATTCCGAAAATTATAATAGTTTGTATGTACAGCATTTATGTTTAGGAAAGGCACATTAATACACTGCAAAGTTTTAATTTCTTCCTTGGATAATACTGCAAATTACCTTAAAGGATAAGTTCAACTTTTGGACAAAAATAATAAATTAACATTTTTTTTGCAAGTAAAAAAATGTGCATTTATTGTTTTTGTCCAAAGGAGCCTGGAAAGTATTGCACCAGCAATCGCTGATGCCATGAAGGTCTCCTGCAGACCTGCCAGAATATCTACTTGCCGTAAAGGGATGTACAGTCAAGCAGATATTCTGACAGGAAGTTTCAATGGACTACCACTACGCTCCACAGCGCTGCGGTAGTTTATTGAAAACTACAAGCCCACAGCTGCTAAGGCTATGGGGACTTGCAGTTCATGAATTCATGGAAGTCCGGAATGAATGACTCCACCCACATGGCCACGCTGTTTTCAAATCTGACAGATAGTACGAAGAAATATCCCCATATTATCTGCTAGAGGGAAGGGGGGCAGTGGTCATGGCTGCAGCTATGGGAACATGTTACATGTTCCACCCTAAAAACGGGTAGAACATGTAAAATGTTCCCGAAGCAGTCTAAGCTGTTTAGGAAAATCAACGCTGTATAGGTTTCTGGTGTCTAAAAGGACCCTGTCTGCCTAATGGGACATATAGAATGTCTGTGGGTTACAGAGCTCTAAACAAAGTAGCATCTCTATAGACGTAAGCTGTACCTGATATGATACCTAAGAAAATAGCTAAAGAGGCAGGAGAATATCATGCTGTGATAGACCTTGCTAAAGCCTTTTTCTCGATTTTGATAGACCCAGAGTCTTAGGACCAATTTGTCTTTGTGTTGGATGACCACCAGTACACTTTCACCATCCATACACAAGGCTGCCTTCATTCTACAATAATTTGTCATGGACTGGTTGCTAAGATTTAAGTACCTTGAATTTTAAAATTGCTTTGTTTTACCACATTGATGGCATCATGATCTCTGGGACAAATGAAGATGTAAACTTTATTTATAAAAAGTGGCAGATATATACACTCACAAATGCCAAATAAACACAGGCATATCATATCCTCAGAGCCTCTGAGGAAGAGAGGATTCCCCCCTCGAAATGCTTCAATCATTTTAGAGTTTCCTCTTGCATGTGGACCATGGACTCCTGTTGATATGTATGTATCATATGCCTGTGTTTATTTGGCATTTGTGAGTATATATCTGCCACTCTTTATAAATAAAGTTTGAAGTGAGGTAATGTGCAAGTATGGTGCGCCCCTTTCTTTTTCTAGCTTATAGCGCTTTCTTGTGCTACCCCAGTCTGCAGGGGGCTGCACAGCACTGCACTACCAAATTGAATGCAAAGAGGTATGAAGATTCATCCACATATGCTAAATCCGGTCCATTTTGCGCAGAAGGTTTTTCTTCTTTTTGGTAACAAATGAATATGTAACTGAAGCACTGCACCTGCGGATACACCACATGGAGAACAGAGAATGGGCTATCATAAGAGACAAGGTCCAATGACCTGCCACAGAGGTGAAATTCCTTGGAATGATGTGGACTGGATCACATAGGAAAATTCATGAGACAATTGGGCAAACTATCCAGGCACTGTTGCCCCCTACTACCAAAGAGGAGGCTCAGAAGTTCATTGGAGTTTTTGGATTCTGCAAATCATTCATCCCACATCTTGGACTGATCCTGAGGCCTCTATACAATGTTACCAGGAAAAAGAATGAGTTCTTATGGGGTTCAGAGTAACAGACTGCATTCCTTGCTACTAAAGAAGCCATTTCACAGCATCAGGAATTGGGACCCATGAGACAAGGAGTGGCATTTCAGCTGGATGTAGTGGAGCAGGATGGCACTATATCTTGGAGTCTGTGGCAGCCAAATGAAGAGAAAGGACAGAGAGCAATACCCATTGGATTTTGGTCCAAGCAACTGACAGGTGCACAGAAGAGATATATGCCCCTAGAGAAGTACCTGTTTGTGGCCTGCACAGCACTTCAACATGTACAGACCATTACAGGAAAGGACCCATCTATACTGCATTGCCAATATCAGGATGGGTGAGAAATAATGGACTGACCGCTAGAGCAACTGTAGCTCAAAACCAGACAAAGATGAAATGGAAGTGGTACCCTAAAGAAAGAGGGGGTAGTGCAGCTGAGGATGTCAAAGACAAAACAGTTGGCAGGGATTGTCACTTTTACCAACACCCAGTCAGAAGAAGAAATTACTGTACTACAGCCATCCCCCATTCAAGAGGCTCCACTTTTTGAGTGTCTGTTAGAAGACATGAAAGACTCAGCATGGTTTACTGATGCTTCAGCCATAGTCACCTGGTCTGGATGTCAATTGACAGCAACATCCTGCAACCTGAGTACAGACACAGTCCTGCAGGAGACCGGAATTGCAGGGTCCAGTCAGTATGCAGAGTTGAAAGCTGTAGTAATGATTCTTCAGGAATATCCTAGCTGAGTGGTATTTAATAGACTAACAACTTGGATGGCCATGTGGAAGACCAATGAATGGACAATTCCTGGAAAGGGGGTTTGGGGAGGTAAGAAAATTTGGCACTACATCTGGAAAGAAGCTCACTCCCACACCATAAAAGTGTCTCTAGCCCCAGACTTTGAGAACTATAACAGAGTGGCAGTCAAAACAAACAAAGTGAATGCCAGCTGGGCCCACAAACAATATGGACATTTGGGTCAGAAAGCAACATATGAATGGGCAAAGTAGAGAGGATTGCCCATGTCCATGGACATGATAAAGATTGTAATTGGGAACTGTAAAGTGTCTGGAGAAGTGTGACAATGGCCATTGCAAAAGTACTCTACTGGGTCGATTAAGAGGAGCAAGAGGCCTGCAGAGATTTGGCAGATTGACTTCATCAGTCCCCTGCCTCAGGGTAACATTGTACTGAGGTATTATTGCACTGAAGTGCAAATATTCAGATCAAGCTGTAACACTTCAACTGCTTCAGAAATTGTTTTTGCTTATGGCTGTCCCAAACAAATCTAAAGTGATTAAAGGCTCACACAGGCTCTCGGTGAACCTGCACTCATCTGTGAAAAGCACAGGGCGCCAGTAAAAGACTTACCAATTCTGGTGTACAATGTTAAATGGCAATCGAGCTCTATGGTGCCTGGCAGTGAGCACAGGGTCCACTAGAGGAAAAAAAAATGTTAGTGGCCTCCACCTCATTGTTGCCCGTCTAGTGCACCTGTTGTTAATTTAATTAACACCAAAGCAGCTGAAACTGATTAACAACCCCCTCTGATACTTAACTGACCAGATCAATATCCCAGGAGTTTAAATGACTTGATGCTATACCCTGATTTAAAAGTGTTCCTTTAATTTTTTTGAGCAGTATATATATATATATATATATATATATATCATGTGTTTTCTGATTTTTCTCACACTTACATATAAGAATCAGTTTGCTTGTCTTCCTTTGAAATGGGCATCACGTTTCTTTGAGTGTTGGGGTGGGTACTGCTCAAACATATACTGTTAAAACCCATTTACGATTGTTTTATGTTGGACTCTTCTGTTGTTCTACATTTATTATGTAACTGAAATCAACAAGTCAGGTAACCACGGTCAAACTATAGCTTGACTTTTTGAAATATATGACCTATGGCATGATACAACAGTGCCATCTAGAGAATGAATTTGGAGAATGTTTCACCTATATGATATCAGGAACAATAGTTAGAAAAAAAGGATACGCCCATGTGGGATTGTCTGTCCACAACTTTCTGAATAAAAAGTCAGCAGGTTAAGCAGACAAGAGGACTCTATAATGATGTAACACCAAGGAAGGTCTGTTCCAGGACAAACTATAGCTGATGAAACTTTTCGCCCAATCTCATGCAACCACTTGTAGAATAAGCCTGGGGGCCTTGTTGTCTGCGGAGATTGTAAAGTTGCCATAACCTGAGCCATATAGCTTTTACCATATTCTTATTTTATACAGACCATTATTCATGCTCATTCAGTAGGCAGGATAGTTAATGTTTGTATATGCTAATATATCTGTCAGTCTTGTATTGTATTCCTAAAATTGTAATAGTTTGTATTTTTGTTTAGTAAAGCACATTAATACACTGCAGAGTTTTAATTTCTTCCTTTGATTATACCACAATGGAATCCTAAAAGACAAAAAGCATACCAAGGATTAAACTCTGCAGCAAAAATTAAAAATTTGGCAGCTGGGTTTCACATACAGAAACATTGTGTGACACTTTACAGTGCCTGGGTATTAGAATAAGCCACAAACTTTGAGAGACAAAGAAGTACTTACACTAAAGCAGAAATTTCAAAATATGGCAGCTGAGGTTCAACTGTGGAAATGGCATCTTGCAGTACTGGAACACTGGAATAGTTCACAAAGTTTGAGGCACAATGCATGATTTACCCTATAGGAAACCTGAGACATTTAGAATTTGGTGTTTAGCTGTGTGGCACCTTTTTTAGTGCCCAGGCACTGTAACAAGCTAGGAGAGGTGGTGGGAATTGGTAATAGGGGCAGGATTTTTGTTTTTGAAGGGGAATGGGGATGATAATAAAAAGTTTAGTCTATAGCATACATTGCACTGGATTTGTATTCATTAGTAATTCAAAACTGGTTCCTTTTAATGTAAGTGAGCAGATCCACATTGTCAGGGAACAGGCAGATTCACCTCCCCATGACAAATTCAACTGCTGCAGTGAAAGCCCTCTCAAACAGCATAGTGGATGCAGGACAAGCCAGAAGCTCCAGTGTATAATGTGCAAGTATCAGCTGGTGGCTGATCTTGGACATGCAATAGTCCATGCGGTTCTCACTTTTGAGACTGTCTGTATCAGCTTTGGATCCAATGAATTCAGCAATTATGTAGTTCAGGAGATGCCTGTGAGTGCTGTATGCAGCCAGGCTTGGCAGCCGTGGTTTGATAAAGCTCCTAAAATTGGCACTAAGGGCATCTGCCACCACAGCCTCTCCTCCTTCTAGTGATCAGACGATTGGTGGCACATTGGTCATCAGAGGGGATTATACCACCCTTAGAAAATGTGACAAAGCAAAATGTGTACAGCATCTCTTAAAAGTGACACATTTTGGGATCAAATCCCAACCAAGGCACCACTTTCCTGGAGTTTGCATGTTCTCCCTGTGCCTGGAGTACTCCAGTTTCTACCACACTTCAAAGACATGCTGGTAGGTTAATTGGATCCTGTATAAACTGACCCTAATATTATTATTATTATACAGTATTTATAAAGCACCAACAGTTCGCTCAGCGCTGTACATTACAAAGGCAGACAGAACATGCAACAGTACAATAACAATCCAATGTGATACACGAGGGGTTCAAGGGCCCTGCTCCTTTGAGCTTACAGTCTAGGATGTGTGTGTATGTGAGTTAGGGACCTTAGATTGTCCTCTGGCTAGGTGACTTGAGAATCTAATAGGGTGGCCATCTAATAGTGGCTGACTTTCTGAATTTATGGAGTCCTTGTGCAGCCATTTGAGCATAAAACACTCCATTTGCTTTAACTTGCCTGCAGCACCTGCTAACCATAAAACAAACTCCAGCAGCTCCAGATGGATACACTGTAACTTACTATAAGCAGTTTCAGTCGTGATTGGCGTTGCATTTCGTTAAAGTGGTTGGGCAGCACAGTGGCTAAATGGTTAGCACTTCCACCTGGTAGTACTAGGGTCATTGGTTCAAATTCCAACCATGGCACCACTTGCCTGGAGTTTGCATGCTCTCCCTGTGCCTGTGTGGGTTTCTTCCGGGTACTCTAGTTTCCTCCCACACTTCAAAGACATGCTGGTAGGTTAACTGGATTCTGTCTAAACTGACCCTATTATGTGTATATATGTAAGTTAGGGATCTTAGATTATATGCCCCTTGGGAGTTAGGGATTGATTAAAATGTGAAATATATATGTAAAGCGCTGCATAAATTGACAATGCTATGTATGTACCTGTAATAAATAAAGGCTGAAATTGTTTTACCTTCAAGCATTCTATGCATGAAGGTAGAAAGCCTTCTGTGTGCAGCAGCCCCCCCCCCCCCACACACACACACAATACATACCTGGGCCCTATTGCAAACCACCAATGTGCACCAGAGTATCGGCTCTCCAGGCGCTTTCCCTCCTCACTGGCTGAGACAGCAGTGGAAACTATTGGCTCCTGCTGCTGTCAATCACAGCAAATGAGGAGAAAGAGGGGATGGAGCCAAGCTGGGGCTCTGTGTGTGAATGGACACACAGAGCTCCAGCTTTGGAGCGAGCCTGAGTGAGTGCCCCCACAACAAGCTGCTTGCTCTGGGGGCACTCGGCAGGAGGAAGGGACCAGGAGCGCTAGCAGTGGACCCAAGAACTGGAAAATTGGGGCTGCTCTGTACAAAACAACTGCACAGAGCAGGTAAGTATGGCATGTTTATTATTTATAAAAATGCCTTTAATATCACTTTAAGGCAATTAACTCCCTTCGACAGACTTTACCTCTGCACCCTCCTGCATTGACTGCCACATTTCCATTATACTGAAAGAGAGAAAGGGTCCTGCTCACCCACTACTACTTCTGTGTACAGAACCCCTGCCTTTCTCCTTAGGCCTGCCTGACATTTTGAATTAAGGAAACTGCTAAACTTAAGCAGCTATTTTATTAGGGAGAATACATCCGCACAGTAATTTAACATTATATAGAGTTATATCGGACAGCATAGCACGGCAGCAAACTTTCCTTATTGCAGGCTGTCGGTTCTCCTTAAACCACTCCAACACACTGACAAATGGCTTCTGGAAATACACCACATTCTATATTGGCCCTTCTAAGCCAGCTGATCTACGTTAACATGCCAAGCAGTGCATAATGGTTACAAAGATTTTGGTCTGGCAAAATTCACCATAATTTTGAAAAAGCAAATAACATACATAGAATACATTAAACATACATATAATGACAATGGGAATATGGGAAGAATGTTGTTAAAATGAATAGTCTGGCACCAGGATTTCTTTAGAAATAGATATTAATTTCTTGCAAGTAATAAAGATTATACAGGTAAAACTCTAAAAATTAGAATTTTGTGCAAAAGTTCATTTATTTCAGTAATGCAACTTAAAAGGTGAAACTAATTTATGAGATAGACTCATTACGTGCAAAGCAAGATAGTTCAAGCCGTGATTTGTCATAATTGTGATGATTATGGTTTACAGCTCATGAAAACCCCAAATCCACAATCTCAGAAAATTAGAATATTACATGCAATCAATAAAACAAGGATGGTACATAGAACAATATCGGACCTCTGAAAAGTATAAGCATGTATATGTACTCAGTACTTGGTTTGGGCCCCTTTTGCAGCAATTACTGCCTCAATGCGTCGTGGCATGGAAGCTATCAGCCTGTGGCACTGCTGAGGTGTTATGGAAGACCAGGATGCTTCAATAGCGGCCTTCAGCTCTTCTGCATTGTTCGGTCTCTCATCTTTCTCTTGGCAATGCCCCATAGATTCTCTATGGGGTTCATGTCAGGTGAGTTTGCTGTCCAATCAAGCACAGTAATCCCATGGTCATTGAACCAGGTTTTGGTGCTTTTGGCAGTGTGGGCAGGTGCCAAGTCCTGCTGGAAAATGAAGTCAGCATCCCCATAAAGCTTGTCTGTGGAAGGAAGCATGAAGTGCTCCAAAATCTCCTGGTAGACGGCTGCGTTGACCCTGGACTTAATGAAGCACAGTGGACCAACACCAGCAGATGACATGGCTCCCCAAATCAACACAGACTGTGGAAACTTCACACTGGACTTCAAGCATCTTGCAGTGCGTGCCTCTCCATTCTTCCTCCATACTCTGGGTCCTTGTTTTCCAAATGAGATGCAAAAGTTGCTCTCATCAGAAGAGAGGACTTTGGACCACTGAGCAACAGACCAGGTCTGTTTTTCTTTAGCCCAGGTAAGGCGCTTGTGACGTTGTTTGTTGTTCAGGAGCGGCTTGACAAGAGGAATACGACATTTGAAGCCCCTGTCCAGGATCCATCTGTGTGTGGTGGCTCTTGATGCACTGACTCCAGCCTCAGTCCACTCCTTGTGAAAGCCCCCAACACTTTTGAATGGCCTTTTCCTGACAATCCTCTCCAGGCTGCGGTCATCCCTGCTGCTTGTGCACCTTCTTCTTCCACACTTTTCCCTTCCACATAACTTTCTATTAATGTGCTTTGATACAGCACTTTGGGAACATCCAACTTCTTTTGCAATTACCTTTTGAGGCTGTCCCTCCATATGGAGGGTGTCAATGATGGTTTTCTGCACAACTGTCAGGTCAGCAGTCTTTCCTATGATTGTGATTCCTACTGAACCAGACTGAGAGACCATTTAACCTCCCTGGCGGTATTCCCGAGTATAGCGCGGTGTAAAGTTTCAGTACCACAAGCGGTAACCACGAGCTACACTCAGGCTTACCATGCGGCGTTGCTCAGGAATTCCCTGCAGCGCTTACCTTGTCCTTCGCTCCCGCGATGTGTCCCCTGCAGCGTCCCCGGAGATCTCCTCTGGCCAATGCCAGCATCCGGCTTCCGTGTTTCGGTCCCTGTGACGTCAGGACGTATGGGCGCCGGAACCGGCAGCAAATTTGAAAGTGTTAAAAAATGTCATTTTTTAAAAAATGAATATAACATAGTAAAACATTGCTGTTTCAAAGCATTTAACATACATTTTGTCCCTACTGCTTTGTCCTGTGCCCTGCCTGCATTTTGACTGTTCTTTCTGCCTGGAAACTGGGAAAAGTCCATGGTGTCCAAAAAGCATCCCTTTGGGTCAAAATCGGTTTTAGACCAGCTAGAGAACAGCGATAGTAAATCAGAACCACTTGCAGAATTGAGTGATAATGATTTGTATGGAAATTCGTCATCAGACACTGAAAACGATTCTGCGATTTTGCTCAGCGATGTGCGAACTTGGCGCTATATTTCAAATTTCAGTGTTTTTGGTTTGATTATATTATTGAATTAAATTATTATTATATTATTATTTTTTATGATTATTTATTAAATTATAATTTATGATTTCGTGTTTAAAGTTTTATTACATCCGGAATGTTTACTAGACTCTTGTTCAGACAGATTTCAGTGAGTTATTCCTAAAAATTACAGGCCTACAATAAAAAAACAGCATATTTCCATGCAAAAAAATGTACCTCTTTGAGCACTGAAATATTAACATAATCATACAACTAGGGAGGTTAAATTCTTGCGCCAGTGACATTATGTCAGAGTGAATTGTCCTGTGTCACGACACTAACACGTCTTTTAGTGTTGCGTCCATAACTGGTTGGTTTAATGTCAGAAATTCCAAGATGGAGTCGTGTAACTCCCTTGTGTTTTCTAAAGAGGTATCTGAGACACTCACCTCTTGTGCATTATCTTTGTTCTGTAGCTTAGGTTTTACCTTTGCAGGGCTGGTGGTGGATGAAGAGGACTGAGACTGAGATATCTGGTTAGGTCCTGACACCTGCTGAGGATAGTGCTTGTGAGATGAACCCTGCTCAGAGATCTGCTGTGCTGTGAGCTATGAGAGCCGCCGGTGCCATCGTGCTCATTACAGCACCGCGGCTGAGGGAAGAAATCTTCCCTTCCCTGCTGATCGAATTAAGTTATATTCACCCAATTCACGCATGTTCATTACATCATCATTACACACCGCCTCTCTCTCCCCTTCCTCCACTGCTAGAGCCTACAAAATTTATCCTCAAGATTTGGTGAGCTTGTGTGAAATTGCAGTAATTACTGTCCATGTGTTCTCCACTGTTGAACATATTGTATAATCCAGAGCTCCCAGATAGTTTGTTCTACTCACAGATTAACCCTTGGGCCTCTAATGGAATATTCCAACTCCGTCATCTGGTCAATCTTGTTTTGCACAGAATTCGATCATTTGAGGAGATTAGAAATCCACAATACCTGTATCAGCCAGATACACTTATCTGCAGTTTCGTCACTTCTTCTGCTCCCTGAACTCCTCCTTAACGTTAGACCGTCCTACAGACTTCGAGAGGATAGCTATTAGGGCTCCCTCTCAACAGCATCTAATCACCTCTCAATATAAGCTGCTTCTCAATAAGGAATCTATGGTTGAGAAGCCTTACCATTATATGAGGAGATGGGAGGATGAACTCCAATGTTCAATTTCTTTGAAGTTTTGGTAGGTGATATGTGATTCTGCTGCCACTCGCTGTGTTGAATACAAAGAAAACGTATATAAAGTGTTGATGCATTGGTATAAGACCTCTGTAGTGCTCCAAGCAATTAACCCTAATCTGTCTGATAAGTGCTGGAGATGCATGGATTGAGTGGGTACACTGGCACACATTTTTTGGCCTTGTCCACAGGTTATTGGGCCATGGTTCAAACTGTATTGGAACAAGTACTTAATGTTGTCCTACCCCTAGACCCATTACATTTTCTCCTGGGCTTACCCTTCAGGGGTATCCCCAAACAATCTAAAAGTACAAATTCTGACAGCCGCTAGAAGGGTGATACCATGATTCTGGAAATCAGCAGATGTCCCCTCTCAAAATAACCTTTTAAGAGCAATCTCTGAAATCAGGGAAATGGAATATTTTACAGCTCTAGTGGGTGAACATTCAGGTCATTTCCATTCTATTTGGGGTCCATGGGATCACTCTCCCTTTGGTAAACCTCCCTCCCCCCCCACTCTCTTGCCTCCTCTTATATAGTCCGGACACTTTTTCAAGCAATATGCCTTTGACAAATATTGCAGTCTAATGTAGTTTAATTATGTGCAGGTTTATGCTGATTCATGTTCTAGCAGCAGGCCAGTAACTTATGCACAGCATTAGTGAAAGGCCTGCATGACTGGGTTTGCTGATGCAGGGCTGTGGGTGAGAAAGGGTTAACTGGGGTTGTGTTTAAATATTGACAGCCTTACCTTATTGGAGGATCATGGGGTGTGGTGGGGAGGGGTCAAACCAGGCTGGAGGGGAGTTTTGTGGGAGGTGGTCTTCCTTATATCACCATTCCCAGCACGGGCAGTGTCGGAGGAGCTTCTCAGATTTCCTGGAGTTGTTTTCCACCTGTTTGAAAAAAAATGGGAGACCTTGAGCAGCTTTTAGAGCAAATCAGGGCAGCAGGGGATGCTAATGGGCCTCAATGGCTACGGGCTCAGCTGCCTAGCCTGCTGCAGGGGTCAGGGCAGGTGCCTGTTATGCCTGCTTGTAGTTCCTCATGTGCTAGGCGGTCACGGCCGCCTGTGCACCTCAGCACGGATTTGACCCCATCAGGGACTCTCCAGCTCCGTCAGCAAAGCAGCAGTCTTCTGCTTCTTCTGGGGGGGCTGGGAGGAATCCCTGTCCTGGGCAGGACCTGAGCAGGAGCATGGCCCCTACCACTTGCTCTCACACCCTGTCTACTAGCCCTCTGGAGCATTCGGCTGGCCAGGGGGGTGCTGAGCCCCGCTCTGGTGCAGCTTGGCGTGGGAGAGTGACAGCTGCGGGTGTCGGCCTGTCACTCGGAGCAAACGGGCTTACTACTGGGAAGGAGCATCCCTGGGGACCCTGCAAGGTTGGAAGACTTACCTGTCCAGGACAGGTGTTCGGCAGCTGAGTGCCCAGCGTGGGAGAGAGCCCTGTTCAGCATCTGCAGGGAGATCTGCCTTGCAGAGTGCTCAGCATGGGGGTGAGCATCGTCCAGCATCAGGGAGATCAGGACTGCAGAGGGCCCAGCGTGTGAGGGAGCCTCGTGTTGTCTGTGTGAGAAGAGTGGCTGCTGCTGCTGATGTCATCCCCCTGCTCCCCTCTCTGCTTAACTCCTCAGTGGCTGCAGCTGCAGGACTGGAGGAAGAACTATCAGAAGGGGAGCTGTCACAGTCGGAGGAAGGTGAGGTGGCCCCTGATGTGAACTGGTCGTCGGCTGGGGCCCTGACCTATCTGGGATCTGGATCAGCGGCTGTACGGCAGGATGCTTTGGGACAGCCAGGTAAGTCTCCTACTCTTTGTGATCCTGTGTCTCTCCTGTTGCCTGTCTTTTCTCCTTCTTTGCTGTCCGCAGGTGCTGGGTTGACTGGGTGGGGGGATGTCCGGCTGTGTGGGGTAGTGTTGGTGTTAGGTCTTCTGGTGAGTTGTCATCTCAGCCCGCTGGCGCTGAGGTTTTGTTCGCAAATGCATTGCAAACGCTGCTTTCAAGCTTTAGGGATGAGGTGGCTTGCAGGGACAGGGAGGCTGCTGCACTTTTGGCTGCAGCTCCGTCGGTCGTGTGGACCGCTGTGGGGGATCACTTGGACGGAAGTGTGTCAGCTACGGTTCCAGTTTGAGGCCGTTTGGTTCCGTGTCCTGCTGGTGCATCTTTGGCACCTGCTCTTTCTTCAGCGGACAGTGCCTTGGATGAGGCAGTTGGGGCTGCTGTGTTGGCTCCACACACTGCTTTGGAGGTGGTAGTGTCAGAGCCAGGGCAGACGGTCGGGGAGTCCGAGGTGATTCGCTTGGCGGATGCGGCCAAATGTGAGGTGTACGTGTGTTTCAAGGGTCCTTTTGGTGCTCATCTTAAACAGGAGGTTAAAGAGCGGATTTAGAAAGGGGAATTTGTGGAAATATTTTCCTTATTGCCTTTGGAGAAGTTTAATTTGGACAAGGTATGGTCAGAAGAGGGAAAAAAGGAGGAGGAAGAAAAGCAGAGGTTTTGCCTTATTCCATGAATGTTCCCAAATTGGCTGCAATCCTTCAATATAATGGCAAGCGTTATTGGGGAAAAGACATTGTACATTGAACATTGTTCGGCGTTGTTTTGTTATTTGGATTCGATTAGTGAGGTCCAACGGGTGTATGGCAGCGTGGCTTGGTTGCGTTATGACGAGCAATTTCGTCAACGGAAAGTGGTTAGACCTTCCCTGCAATGGGACCACAAAGATATCAGTTTGTGGATGAAGCTCATGACGCAGGCCCGGACCCATCCTACTCCCTTTCTGGGGGGGCCGTGGGTGGACCTGGTACCTCGTCGCCATCGGATGTTAAGCGCAAGGGGTTATGCTGGCAATTCAATGAAGGTGTGTGCAGATTTGGGGGTTCCTGTCGTTTTCAACATGAATGCTCCAGTTGTGGGGGTGTACATTTCCTATCCAGATGTTTCAAACAAGGTAGAGGTCGGTCGGCCGATTATGGAAAAAGGGAGGACTCCAGTGAGGGTGGAAAAACTGGCACCATTCCTAAGTAGATACCCAGATCGGGAGGCGGCATCGGTTTTTTTTCGGGGGTTTTCTGAGGGCTTTGGGATTCCCTGTACATTATCTGTGTTTCCGCTGGAGCCGGTGAATTTAAAATCGGCTCAACTTCACCCCGAGGTGTTGGCTGCAAAATTGACAAAGGTGGTTTCCCTGGATAGGATGGCTGGACCTTTTGCTTCCCCTCCTATGGATTTTTTTGTTGTTTCGCCCCTTTAGGTGGTGCCGAAGAAGGAACCCAACAAATTTTACCTTATACACCATTTGTCTCACCCCCACGGTAGTTCGGTCAATGATGCTATTTTTTATTTTTTTTTAATTTAAATATTTATTAATTTTTCATGTTATTACAAAAATTCCATAAGAAGAGACACAATACATATAAATAATCAATACATTTCTACTTTGCCCATTCTATTTACCTCTTTTCTTTCCCTTCCCTCCCAACCCACCTTTACCCCCCTTCCCCCCTCCCTCCCCTCTGCAAGATCTCCAATCTCTCAAGGCCCAATAACTTTAAATAACTTCCTAGTTTAAAGTTTTCTATATTTCTCTTTCAATCCTGATTTTTCCCATTTTTCCCATCGCGAATAGTATAATTCCAAACTGTCTTCCTGAATATAATAAGATTTTTCCATTCTACTAATCTGGTTTACCCTATTGATCCAATCCTCCTCCGTCGGCACCCCTGTCTTCCACCAAAACTTGGGAATCAACCCTTTTGCAGCACTTAAGTAGTACCATACGCCTGATTCTTTATATTTATTTACTGTTGTCTCAACATTATGTAGGAGACACATGGTTGGGTCTAACCCTATGTTATTTCCAGTTATTATTTCTATTAATTTAACTATTGTCTTCCAGAAAACCTGAATTTTTGGACATTGCCACCATATGTGAAACACCGTGCCCTCCTCCCCACATCTTCTCCAACACATTTTTGAATTCTCCCCCCTCATCCTGTGCTCAGTGCTCGGTGTAATATGCCATCGTGTCAGACATTTATAGTTAATCTCAACGTCTCTCATACTAACACTCTCGTGAACCAATCTAAATATCTTATTCTGTTGATCTTCATCTATCACCACCTCCATATCTCTTTCCCAATTTGTTATAAAAGTTAACTTTGTGTCTGTGTCTAATTCTGTGAGTATTCTATAAATTTTTGTAACACCGTGTTTCCCATCTCTACGTGTTTCTAATAGCCTTTCAAACATATTCCACTCCTTTTTTAATCTCAAGGGCTTTGGGAGATTTCCAATGAAACATTTTAATTGATGATATTTCCACTCATCTATTTTAGTAAACATATCTCCTCCCCTCTCTTTTAATTCTTTAAATGTTCTCAATTCCCCCTCTACCAATACGTCTCTCAATTGGATATCTTCCTTTTTAAACCATCTCCCTGATATCTCATCTTTTCCTGGAGGGAAAAACTCCGTGTTTGCAAGAGGCATTAATATAGAGTTGAATTCCCATTTCATGTGTTTATGTAAATTATCCCATGTCCTTAAAACATTTAAAGTGAAAATGCTTGTGCTTTCTTTAATTCTTCTATAATGTGCTGGAACCCATATCATCTTACTCAAACTAATTCCACTCAGTTCATTTTCTATTTTTACCCAACTTTTCCCCTTATGGTTAAAAGTCCAATCATAAATTCTTACTAAAATTACTGCTTTGTAATATCTCTTGACATCAGGTAGTCCCATCCCCCCTTTCTCTTTAGTCCTACTTAGTGTTTCATATGATATTCTTGGTTTTTTATTCCTCCATATATATCTTGTTAACATTCTTCTCATTATCTTAAAAAACGCCTCTGGGAGTTTGATTGGGATCATTTGAAATCTATAGAGTATTTAGGTATAATTACCATTTTAACTAGGTTTATACGTCCTAACCATGATGGATTTCCTCCTTCTAATATTTTTAGTTCGTCCTTAGTCTCATTTATCAGAGAAATATAGTTTAATCTATACAGTTGTTTATATGAGGTAGCAAGTTTTATTCCTAGGTATTATATATCTTTTTCTCTCCATATAAAGGGGAATTCTTTTTGTAGCTTTTCTTTTTCGCTCTTTGGTATATTGATGTTCAGAATCTCTGTTTTTGTTGGGTTAATTTTTAGATTTGATAGTTCACCATATTCCTTCAGGGTCTTCATTATACTTGGTAGTGTTATTCGGGGGTTGCCTACATAAAACAGTAGGTCGTCCGCAAAGGCCGCTACTTTATGTTCTATATTTTCTATCTGGATTCCCTTTACCGCTCCACTATTCCTTATTATTGATAACAGGGGTTCCAATGTCAAAACGTACAGCAAGGGGGACAATAGACAGCCTTGTTTTGTTCCATTGGACATCCCAATGGATTCCGACCTCTCCCCATTTACCGTGATGATTGCGGTGGGCTCCCTATATAATTTACCTATCCACTCACGCATTCTCTCCCCAATCCCCAACACTTCCAAGTTGTCCATCATAAAGCCCCAGTCCACTCTATCAAACGCCTTTTCGGCATCAATTGACAAGAGCACCACCGGGGCTTTCCCTTTTCTACTTTTCTGGATAAGCATCAAAGTTCTCAACCCATTGTCTCTACCCTCTCTCCCCGGGACAAAGCCCACCTGATCTCCATGGATCCTTTCGGGCATTAGATCTTTCAGCCTGTTTGCTAGGACCTTTGCGTACAACTTGGTAGCAGTGTTTAATAATGAAATTGGTCTGTAGCTAGAGCACTGAGAAGGATCTTTTCCCTCCTTATGAATGAGAACGACATGGGCCTGAAGGGATTCCCTCCTCCCCTCCATCCCACCTCCCAAGTCATTCATATACTTCTTTAACTTTGGTAACAGTACTTCACAAAATTTTTTATAGTACTTAACTGTATAACCATCCGGGCCTGGGCTTTTCCCTCCCCCTGTACTTCTTAATGCTGCTTCTATTTCTTCCTGGGAAATTTCCGCATCCAAGGAGTTCAATTGTGTTTCACTGAGCTTTGGCAATCCCGCATTTTTTAAATATATCATCCTTTTTTTGTTAATACCTTCTCTAATTTCTTTTGGTGAACCTTGGTGACTGATGTTATACAACTTTCTATAATACTCCGTGAATACTTTAATGATTTCTTTAGTTGAGTGGACCAACTCCCCCTTAGGGCTTTTTATCTTTTCTATATGATTCCTGTTTTTCTTTTTATTCAGGGCTCTCATTAAGTATTTTCCTGGTCTATCTCCCCATCTATATCTTTCACTTAATACTTTGTTATATACTCTTCTCCTCTCCTCTTCCATCAATCTCTCTAATTCGTCTTTTTTATCCATTAACTTCTGTCTTGTTTCTATTGTTATTTTCTTCTTATGTATCTGCTCCAAATCCAGGATTTCCTTTAAGAGTCCACTAACCCTCTCTCTTCTTTCTTTTTTCTTCCTTGCTCCCATCGCAATCAAGATTCCTCTTATATATACCTTATGACTTTCCCATACTGTAGCTGTCGATACTTCCTCTGTCTCATTCTCCTTGAAATATACCTTAATCTCTTCCCTGATCTTCTGCACAATATCCTCATCCAAGAGAAGAGCCTCATTTAACCTCCATCCTAAGCCTCCCGTCCACCTTTTTCCCCATCCTATTTTCATTATGACAGGGGCATGATCCGAGAAAGTTCTTGTCTCTATTTCTATTTTAACCAGCATTTCAATGAGTTGATGATCTATTAGAATGTAATCCAGTCTCGAGCATATCTCATGTGCATTAGAGAAGAAGGTATTGTCTCTGTCTTTCATATGCATCATTCTCCAGGTGTCCACCAGTTGGTACTCGTGGATCGCCTTCTTCAAAGCTCTCAGAGACCTACCCCCCTCTCTCTGCACAAGGGAGGTTGCATCCTTTTGTGGGTCCATACAAAGATTTAAATCTCCTGCTATTATCAAACGCCCTTTTTTAAAATCTATCAATTTTTTCAGCAAACCCTTCAAAAAGATCTCCGGTTTCTTGTTGGGGCAATATATATTGGCTAGTGTACACTCAATTCCCTGTAGTTTACCTTTCAAGAACAGTAATCTCCCCTCCGGGTCAGTCTTTCTATCTTCCAACTCAAATCTCAAATCTCAGAGAGTCAGCGTAATACCATGTTGGATAATATTTGGATTTTAGTTTCACATTTGATTCTATCTCAAAATGTGTCTCCTGTAAAAATACCACTGACGTTGCCCTGTGATGTAACTCTTTAAACAACTTAAATCTTTTCCCAGGACAATTCAACCCATTCACATTATATGTTATAAACTGTATTTCTTCCATCCTTCTTGATTCTGTCTATCTCTCTTCTGATTCGTCTCCTCCTATTAGGCCCGAATATCTTGCAGAATATTAGCCCCATATCCCCTCCTCCTCCTCCCTCCCACCCCACCCCTATCTCCCCCCCCCCACCCCCACCCCCCCTCTCTTATTTTTCCCCTACCCATTTTTAGGCTTATAAACTGCCTACAAATCATTTGTGGAACTGTTTCCACATCTGATTTAAAATATTGGGCGTAAGCTCCGCCCATGGACGGCTCACCTCTCCTCCGACCTCCCCAGCTCCCCTTTCTCTATCAACTGGGTTCAGCAATAACCTTTACTTCCCCCCCTTAACCGGAGTTTCCAGAGGGACTTCCACTTCAACAGGAGGGATACAAGGGGGGTGAGGGAAAAAGAGAGAGAAGGAAAAAAGCATATTATTTACTTAATTCTCCCTCTCCTTTCTCCCCAACCCCAGGACCTCCCTCCCCCCGACCCGCTGCCAGCCCTCCTTTCTTATGTCATCCGTATCTCCTTTTTCTTCTTCTTCTTCTTCCCACCCAACTATCTCCATTCTTTGCAAGTCCAGTCTATCACAAAAATCTCTCAATTCCTCCGGGAATCTCAGATATGCTGTAACCCCATTTTTCCAGCCAATTAGAGATGCTGAGGTACCCCATCTATATTGCACGTTCTGTTTTCTCATTTGGTCTAATAGGGGTCTCAGGGATCTCCTTCTCCATAGAGTCTCTGATGTTAAGTCCGCAAAAATTTGAATAGTCAAGTCTCCATACTTAATTAATGATCTTCCCTTGATCTTCTTCCATATCTCATCTTTGACCCCAAACTTCTGGAACTGGACAACTATATCTCTCGATCTTTCCCTCTCAGTAGCTTGTTTGAACTTTCCTATTCTGAACACTCCATCCAGTTCAATCACATCTGTTTCAGGTCTGTCTCTTATGGAGTTTAAGATTTTATTAACTAGTTCATATAATGTTTCCCCTTTTGCAGACTCTGGAATTCCTCGCACCCTAAGGTTGCACCTTCTTTCTTTATTTTCTTGAATTTCCATCCTATAGAGCAATTTTTTCTGGGTTTTCTCCAAATGGATTGTTTTTTTCCTTAATTTATCTATGGTTTGGACCTGGGTTTTAACTTTCTCCTCTGTTTCTTCCATTCTCGAAAGCAAATGTCCTAAGTCATTTCGAATAACTGTCATTTCATGTTTTATCGTTTTCTCCAAACTTTGAAACATTTCTATCATCTCCTTCTTATTCGGTACTTGTAGTTCACCATCAAGTTCTTTTTTTCCCAAGCCATCCGCTATTTGTTGGCTACAGCTGCTGTTCATACCCAGTGATAATCTAGGACTATTTCCTGAGCTAGTGTCCATTTCCCCTTTAGCACTTGCGCCTTGGGCCCTTTCTGGCGTAATATTTCCATAAGATGTAAATTTCTTTATCGTGCATGATTGAGACCCTTTAAGCCCTGCTCCCTTAGGACCTTTATTCTTCATATCCTCTAGATGTCTTTTGTCTTCTATATTCTCTAGATGGGATTGTACCTCCCCTTTATGGTTTATGATCCAAACCGGTTTGCTGATTTTCCTTATATTTTGCTCTCCTAGGGCACCTGGGCCTCTTCTCTTCTATAGCCAGGGAATCCTCCCCTCTCCTCCTTGACCCCTTGGACACTCAATGTCACTCAGTAGTCTACAACACAATAAACCCCCCACAGCTCTCACTCACCCTTCTCTTCTCAGGACGGTGGCTCCAAGCTTGGGTGGAGGGCCTTCACAGCAGCTCTGTCCTGGGGGGGGGGGGATTCCTCTGGCTTCTGACGCTGTGCCTCGTTTTTTTTCTTATCTCTCTGGGCTTCATCCCAGGGATGCAGAGTGGGTCTCCTAACACTCCCGGGTCTCCCTGACCCAGGATCGCACAGTCAACTGGCCGGGGGGCCGCAGGCAGCAGCAAACCGGGGGCTGCAAACAGTAGCAATCCGGGGGTAGAGGGTAGCAGTAAGCCGGGGGTTGTGGACATCAGAGAGCCGGTGATAGTAAGCCGGCGTCTCTCTGTTTCATCATGTGGCCGGCCGGCTTTCTCTACCCCCAGAGATCCTCCGCGGCTGGTCACATGCCCCCACCACGTCACCTCGCCTCCCAGCCGTCCGGATCTCTCTCGCACAAAGCGCCGGAGGGGCCGGCGCGTCACTCCAACCTACGTCTTTGGGCATTGTCTTTGACACAGTGGCTATGGAATGCCGTTTGCCATTGGACAAGCTGGAGGACATGCGTAGGGTGGTTATGGATGTGCTGGTCTGCAAGAAGATTCATCTGCATTCCTTGCAATCTTTGCTGGGTAAATTGAATTTTGCTTGCAGGGTTATGCCTATGGGTAGGGTTTTTTTGCAGACGCCTGGAGGGGGCAATGGCCGGGGTTAAGGCTCCACATAATTTTATCCAACTGTGTAGGGAGCATAAGTAGGATCTTCGGGTGTGGGCTGTGTTTTTGGCCCAATACAATGGCTGTTCTTTGTGGATAGATACGGCAGTCTCCGATCATGACCTAGAGCTGTATACTGATGTGGAGGGCTATGCAGCTTATTTTCGGGGGGCGATGGAGCGCGGGCTTATGGCCAGACTCATGGAGGAAGGTAAATTTCTTTGGGAACCTGGTATTGCTGGAGTTGTTCCCTATAGTGTTGGCTGTTGTATTGTGGGCTCTGGAATTTTGCAACAAACGGATAAAATTTCATTGTGATAATATGGGGGTGGTGTCCGCCATTAATAACAATTCGGCTTCCTCTCCGTTTGTTGTTCGACTGCTTCGGCATTTGGTTTTACAATGACTCTGTTTGAATTCGTATGTTTATGCCGTTCATGTGCCGGGAATTGCTAACTCAGTGGCTGATGCTTTATCTCAATTACAGTGGGAGCGATTCCGTCATTTGGCACCGGCAGCAGAGCAATGGGGAATCCCCTGCCCAAGTTACTTGTGGGAGGTTGCCTTTCAACGATAGCCGGGCTGGTTCGTACGTCGGTGTGTGCGGCGACGTGGTCTTCCTATGAAAAGGTCTGGAAGGCTTGGCATGAGCTGGTAGGTTCAGTAGGGGGTTGCCATAGTGAAGAGGATCACCTGTGTGTTTTATTGTATTTTATTGGTCGGGACTTCGAGCACGGGGTTTCGGTGGCGGTGGTTTCTTGCAAAATGACGGATTTGGCTTTCCTGTTCCAGCTATCTGGTTTTCAGGATGTCACCAAATCTTTCAGGGTGAAAAAGGCCATGAGAGGTTATCGCAGGGGTTGCCACGTGATGGATTCTCGTCAGCCTATTTCTTTTCACATTCTTGGCGCTATTTTGGATTGTCTAAAGGAGGTATGTTCGGCAAGGTACGAGGCCTTGCTTTTCAAGACAGCTTTTGTCCTGGCTTTCCTTGGGCTGTGAGAATTGGCGAGTTGGTTTGTCAGTCAAGAAAAGGGGGTGGGGGTCGGATGTCATCTCTAGTGGTGACAATGTTTCCTTTTGCATTCGTCGCTCCAGAACTGACCAGTTGGGTCGTGGGGCTTGGGTGGATTTGGGGCCAATCCAGCATTGTCCAGTGTGAGTGGTTCAGGAGTGGTTGGCTGTTAGGCTGCTGGGATCAGGGCCTTTTCTGATTCATGAGGATGGTTCAGCGTTGTCCTAGTTTCAGTTTGTGTCTGTGTTGCGGAAGTGTTTGCGTTTGGCAGGTTTCCAGCCTCAGGAATACTCTTCCGCATTGGGGCGGCCACGGAAGCTGCCAGGTGGGGTCTGGATGGTCGAGTGGTGAAACGGAAATGTCGCTGGGAATCTAACCCTTTTCGGCTGTATGTTCGTCCACATCTGTTGTGAAGCCGATGTTTTGTGTTTTCATTTTTTGACAGTTGTTATGTTGTTATGTCCTCCTTTTGGTTGACCAGTATGTTTATTGTGGTTCGCTTGTCATTTTGGTTTGTGTCAGTGTCTTTTCTGTGCTGTTTGTTCGTGACGGTTGCAGTACCTCGGTACGTTTCTGTTTTCCTTTCTTTTTCCAGGATCTGAATGTTTGGTATGGATCCTCGGCCACTCATATGTTTACTGGGGGGCAAATAGGGCGCTTGGAGGGCAGGCAATTATGTTTTGCTAGGGGGGTGGCCAGGGTGCAGTGGATTGGGGTTCCCGGCATGTCATGGTCCAGGGTGTTGCCGGAAGTGCATCATTATGCAAGGTTGGACAGATCCCCAGATGTTCTGGTGCTCCATGTGGGAGGAAACAATCTTGGGCTCCATTCTATGAGAGAATTAATCAGGGACAAGAAATTTGATTTTCTCTGTTTGTGGTCATTTTTTCCAGATTCTATCCTGATCTGGTCGGATATTGTGGGTAGGTCTTCCTGGCATATGGCCCGGTCAGTGGATCAGATTAACAAAGCCAGGATAAAAGTCAATAAGGAGGTGGCCAGGTTCTTTGTGCGCAATGGCAGTTTGGCGATTCACCATTTGGAGTTGGAAAAGGAACTGTGGCTTTTTCTGCATCGCGATGGGGTGCATTTAAATGTGGTAGGGATTAACCTGTCGTGTTTGGGTTTGCAGGATGGAATACAGAGTGCACTGCGGGTGTGGGAGGCCGCTCAAGTGTAAGGTGTCACACTTGAGCTCTGGTGGCAGAGGTATCAGGGTTTTTGAAGGCGGGGATGGTAAACAGTTTAAAATAAATAGGGTTGGGCCTGTCTTAGGTATGGATGTACCTTCCCTAATAAGCGCAGCAGGAATGGGTTCTTGGATTGGTGGGGCTGTATCGGATGGTGATTCAGAAAGGAGTTGTCCCTGAGCCAGTGTATGTGCGGCTGGGGGCCTTAATTTGTAAGATGTTGTCAGATACAGCCGGGTATTAGTTTTCAGTGCCTTCAAAAATTATAATTTACAGTAATTTTTTGTTATGGTTTTTAGATAAAGTAAAAATGTATGTACAGTATGTATTTGGTATTTATGTTATTGATGTTATTTAAATAAACTGGCTGTTATGGCCATAGCAGCTGAGCTATAGGCAATCCCTAAGTCATGAATTGTACAGATTGACATGCTGTTCACTTGTGTTCATGTTTTCTTTGATTTTGTTCTCTTCTATGCTAATTATTATTACTATACAGTATTTATATAGCGCCAAAAGTTTGCTAATGCTAGATTCCTATCATTGCAGCGTGTAAACATATAGTGTTATTGTTGTAACTGTGTTCTATTTAAAAATTTGGGCGTTAGCCCTTAATACAAATTTACAATTTAAAAAAAAAAGTCAAAAATATTGTTTTTTTCTCAAAATTGTTGGTCTTTTTTTATAACGCAAAAAATAAAAAAGGAAAGGCAATCAAATACCACTAAAAGAAAGCTCTATTCATGAGAAAAGGACATACATTTCATTTGGGTGCAGCGTTGCATGACCACTCAATTTTCAGGTAAAGTAATGCAGCACCGTAATATATAGTATATTTATATATATATATATATATATATATATATATATATGTATATATATATATATATATATATATATATACACACAGACATATATAGTTTTCCACACAAGTAGATTTTCTTTAAATATACAGATCTGTGCTTCTTTTCATGCATATGAAATTCATTATAAAAGGAATATTGCAAGCTGAATGAAAGAGTAAAAGCTAGACATGTTAGCAGCAATCAGCTCAGAGAAGACAAAGCTATATTCTCCTTACTAAATATTTTGTGTAAATGCATGCAGAATAGATGTCCTTTGCCAGAGATACCAGGAAGATTAGCTAGTGGCCTTAAATCATTCTAAAGGCTGGGTAAATTAAGCAGGGCATGGACCAGATTTACAAATGCAGAACAAATCAATAATGGATGCTGCTGCTTTTGATTTTTAAAATCTGTGTTGGTTTGGTGTGCTAATCAAAAGACTGCTTTTACTTATACATAAAATGTTCTTAAAGTGACCCTGTAACATTGCCATTCACAGAGAAGTAACAGTGCAATTCATTAGCTTGCACCTACATTACATTTTTTAGCGCTTGGAAATGCTGACTTCCTAAAAATCTTATTTGTGTAAGTCTAGGCATGCAACAATGCAAACTTGCATGTTGGACTCTTCCTTTAACAGCTCACTTTGCTTTTAAATTAAAACAATTTTGATTGCCCGTCTTTGCATGCGGGTTTAAAACAGAACTCCAGTCAAAAACTTATTTACATGTCCTTGTTGCTGATTTCCTACCTTCAATGAATATGTCATCCATATTCTGGTTCACTCAGTAGTTGCTCTGAAATAGCCTATTCATTTGCAAGACAAAACCTTAATTCTCTTTGGTTTCCTGTTTGTAAGACCAGGGGCTGCTATGCCTACTTTTCCCCCAGCCACTGGTTCTGGCACATCCCTACATCCCTTCTGTAGTTTTCTCCAGGAAGCATTGATGTAATTGAGCTCCACTTGCACTGATGGGTGGACCAAGACTCTCAAACATATTCAACATGTACAGGCCTAGTGTACCCACCCACATTCACTACCATTCCCTGTAGTTTATGGGAACTGTAGTTTCATTTTACTGCAGAGAGAGGAGAGGATATGAGGTAATCCCCGCTGTTACACCTCCTCCTTGTTAGAGCAGATGCTTTTCTCTTTTGAATTACAGAGGTGAGGTCATGAAAATTCAATTAGACTTTTCTCCTAAATGGTAATGATTTTCAAAATGTTATTAACTATTTAGTGTTTTGTGTAGACGGATGTGTGACGGCGCCCGATCCCTACCCTTCTCACCAACTTGTGACCAAAGGACCATCTGATCTCGCAGCACGCTGTCACTTGCGTAACAATGCCACTCTCAACTGAGCTCTGCACGAAGATTTTACAGCTCGCGGGACCACAATCTGTGTGCCAGCAGCCTGAGAGCAATTGTTACTGGGTTAGGTTTATTACGCAATTAACCCTTCACACTGCCACCACCACGTTTTTACAGAGAAGGAAGAAACTCACACATCCTAGCAGTAACACTAAAATAAATAAATATTAGCATAAATATCTGTAACACACACTGTCACCACAGACAAGTATGTTCAGAGGATTATTACATACAGTAGCACTCTTCTAGAGACAGGGATTCTTTAGTTTACATTAAAAGCTTTAGAGACAGTTTCAACACTTTTCAAAATAGGGTTTATTACTAAAAAGATCAAAATGATGCAATTAAAATGTTTACAGCAAAAGATGTTACAAAGACATAAAGAGTACAATAAAGCAACAGAGAAATAAAAGAAAGGTGTTAAGAAGGCAGAATACTTGCAATGTCCTTGGTTTACGCAGAGTCCAACTGTCCAAACAAAAAGGCTGCCTTGGCTCTCAAGTCTGTTAGATGTTTCCTGATTGATGTTAAAGAGATCTCCTTTCTCCAGGCCAGTCAGTCTTTTTCTATGATATTAAAGGGGTGTAGCCTGAGAACAAATGACTAATCATCCAGTTTGTAGATGGGTGCTAGGTGGTAACCAAGGTTATGACCAAGTCCCAACTGCAGTTTCATACTAATATTAATAACTTTCAGTATGTGCAGTTGGTATTCTAGCAACTGGCAGATTAATATTCAGAATTATATTCCAAACCTAGGGATACTAAACACAGCGTACCCTTGTCACTTAGGAGGGAAGAGAATGCTTTCTTCTCTCTCCTAGGTGCTAATATACTCATGTATGGCCTTGTTTGACTCACATTAAAATAATCTATCCAAATATATACCTAATATTAATGTGCCCAGTTCCTGCTAAACTTTATGAATTGTATGTGAAATGGTTACATGTGGAATGGACGTTTTATGGCACGCTGTAGCCCTAATGGCCCAACAGGTCATGACTGACTGAGTTATTCTTTTGCGATCGGGCAGAAGAAAGTAGTTTTCAAAGCAGACCTCCTGCACCAGACTAATTAGTGGTTTACAGCTCTGGAGCTCATCTATCTGTGTTTTATTTAAGATAAGATGCCCTTTTGAAGTCAGTTCAACTTACAGCTACAAATTCCATTTCAAGAGGGAGGAGGGAGGTGAGGAGAGACAAAATGGCTGAAGTCTAACAAGATGGCTGTCATGTACAGTGTCGATGTCTCTATTGCGCACAATCGTCACAGGGTATACTAATGGGTGATTTTTTTTGTCTATCCTGGACTTCTTCTTTATGGATGTTTCCTGCAGTTTGGCAAAGGTGTTTGAATCACAACTTATTTATAACTGAACTGTAGGAAGATTAAAATATATATCTTTATCTATCTCTCTCTCTATCTATCAATAATATATGTCGCACTCAGGCTGGGAGAGGGAGACATAACACAATGCATCAATCAGCTATGCCATAGTGCACATGTGTTAACAAGGAACATGTTGATAGCAGGAGAGAAAAGTGTGACAAAAAGATGAGCTCAGTGTGCTGCTTCAACTATACCATTCAGTCACAGGTTGCAGAGCATGGACAAGACCTAGTTGTATTACTTACAGTAAAACTGAAGCCAATTGTTTTTTTGTTTTAAGTTTGAGTGCAGTAAGAGTGGGTTACAACTGCTGTCAACTGTGACCAATTGAGGAGATATTGCCCTTCACATCCTGTCCCATAGTCACACTAAGGATTAAAAGGAAAGCCCTCCAAAGTGAAGAAAATCCCTAGTAGTCACCAGGGTCACCAGAATTAGTGTACTCATTTAACAATTTCCCTGCAATTCCTGTTGGGATTTTTACTTTTGGTGATAATGATCATCAGGATAAAGAAAGAAAGTGAATCTACTTAACAGGGGCATAGACAGCAATGAAAAAAAAAATCCCTTGTGACAGTACTCATAACTGGTAGTCAATTATCTAGGTCTAAACACTGTCACATGACCAAGGAAGTGCCATCATTTCTCCCCATCAAAAATAATAAGGCTGTTAGTTCTGACTGCTACGGTGACAGGAGCAGCAAGGGAAAGCAGCAAAAAATGTAGCAAAGGATCTTATGTTGGCGAAACAGGACAGAAGTTACAAATAAGTAAGCATTTGCACAGACACGCCATCAAGGAACATTCGGAAGAAGATTTTCTGCTGGGACTTAATTTCTCAAACAGACCACACTATGGAAAACTACTCAGGATAGGAAAACTTTTTAACTAAAAATGATAATTCTATTAGACAATAAAGATAATGAGCTGAAGTTAGACTTGGGTTTTCTTAATCATTATCCAACAGGTTTGTGACCTCCTCTGTAACTGTTAGTCCCTCCCCCCCCAGTCTACCAGTCTCTCTCTCTGTCTTATCTCATTAACTATCCTAGTTTAATCACCATTGCTGTGTACATTCGTTTTTCCCCTCAGAGAATGTCTTGCTTCAACACTCTGCAAAAACTTTGTGTATTGGTATTGCTTGGGCTCTGAAGAAGAGGACATACCCATTTGAGACCCCAGGAGAGCCCCTTAAACATTTAACTTTTCATTCAGCTTATGTTCTTTATTTTTGTCCTGAGACCTTTGGAAGGAAGATGTTTCTATGTCTAAAGATCAACTTCAGGGGTTGTGGAAGAGCAATGGCACTGTGAGGAAGCAATCCCTCAGAGCTCTGCACCCACCGCCACACTACCCAGGGTCATGGTGTATTTAGCCTTCCCATGAATGCCAAAATACAGCTCCTCTTGGGGGACTGGACACCATCTCCATTTTTTTTTCTACGTTTGCCCTTACAATCCTGAGCATATGATTGGCATCCAGGAACAGCATGGTGCCAGCTGTAGAATCCTGCAACCAGCATGTAGGCACAACTTCCAACTCTGAAACCACTGGGAGGCCTCCATCTCTTCCTCCCTCACAAAGCCTATCAGGTGTGCCAGCTATCTTTTGTCCCACAGAGTCTACAGTGTCCCCAGCCTCACCTGCCGATCCTCCTGGTGCCACTCTCTCCTCTCAGCACTCCACATGTCCTATTGTCTCTCTGGAAGAGATGTCAGTCATTTTGCGCTCCCTATCCACCAAGCAGGACATAGAAATTATTGTGGCCAGAATTGCATCCACCCTAAGACAGAACTTATCTGCCATAGAGCGCACTGGGTCCTCTCTGGAAACTACTGTAAGGATCCTTTCCTCTGATCAGGAATCCCTCGCTATGGGAGGCAACCACCCACCACACCCATCTTTGTTTGTTTTGTTAGGCTCTGCCTGTATTGTTATATATTTTGGATAGATTATCCCCTTATCTTCAAAGCAGCATTCTCATGGTGTTTGATTTTTATTTCACTGTTTTACTCTCTTAAACCTTATTTGGCATTCGTGAGTGTTTGTATTTTAGCTTATCGCCACTGTGGTTCAACTCCCAGGTTATTCCCAATGGTTCACCTTTCAATGTGGCGGGTGCATCTCATCTATGTATCCTTGTAATTGCATAGTTACTCTCCACACAGGTGACAAAAGCTCTGCTGGTCTCATCTAATATAGAGATCAGCAGACCTCTGTGGGCTGTGTTGTAGGCCTTCTGAGAGGCCTCTACCTCTTTTCTTGGTTTTCATTCTTTTTCTTTACTCTCTTCTTCCCTCTTCCTCTCATCCCTCTTTCCTCTCCCCTGTCTCCCTCTCCTTTTCTTTTTCTTTTTAGGATCTGTGCTCTGGATTTGTGCTGAAGACTCACTACTATGGGCCATGGAAATTTTGTTCCTTCAACACCAGATGTTTTAATTCTCCTAACAAACGCTCACAGATTTTTTACTCTCTCCATAAACAAAAAGTCATTCTTTTCCAGAAAACGCACTTTCATTCACATACCCACTATATGCAACACATACTACCCCACATGGCTTCAAAGTTCTTTTCCATTATCCAAATCCTGGGGCGTATCTATAGCAATCCATAAATCCTTGCCCAATCAAATCCTTGACACTCAGATTGGACTGGACGGCTGTTCTCGACTTCTAAAACCTTTTATATATGGGAAAATTCATACTATTATTAACTTACATTTGCTGAATTATGACCAAATTGGGGTAGCAACACAACTATTGATAGATCATTTAGACAAACCTGAGGGCATAATCCTGGTGGGGGACTTTTTTTTAATGACCAGTCCCTGGATACTACTTCTTCTTGCTTTGCTCATGCCGCTACTCAATTGATGAACTTAAAATATTTTTTAATGGGACATCAACTGGTCGATGTGTGGAGGGTTATTCAACCGACAGACCAAGGCTGCTCCTTTTTTTCATCAACATACAATACTTACCGCTAATTGAACATTTTTCTACTGGCCTACTGGGCCCCACAAGCCTCTATTGAGAATTTTTTATTGTCAAACCATGCCCATATATTTCTGTCCCTACCACTACCTGTTCATCTTAAGCCACATTGATCGTGACACCTTAATGATAACCACCTTAAGAACTCTCACTTCCCAACACCACTCCTCTTCTCCTTGTGACAAATGGGGGGGCTTTGTAGCTCATTGGTAGCACCAAACAGTGAGTTTACTCCATGCTAAAAGTACTTTTCAGGGCTTTTTCTGCCCACTTTTTGTTAAAAAAAGGCAAAAGTTCACAAATGAGTATCTTTGCATGCAGGTGGCTCTCGCGATCAATGCAACGTAACATAGAATTCAGTCTCCTGGCTCTTTATCAACCCTGTGCCTCAGGCCTCCTGACTATCAAGCACTCTTCCCAGTGCTCATGCACACACGCTGTACCTCTGTCAGCATACATGGATCATTAATGTGCTTGTGTCACGTGCCTGATTGGAGACTGAAATGATGAGGTCGGCCTCACTTGTGTCACTAGCCCTGACCCGACTGGAAGTGGAACAGAGGGTGTCTAGGGACCAGGGGGATAAGAGTGCCAGCAGATGTTGTTTGCAGCACTTGCAGCTGGAGTCCTTAACCAGTTGCCGCCCGGCCTATAGCCAGATGGTGGCCGGGCAAACAGCTCGTCCCTCTGGGTGGATGCCATATGGCGTCCTTTCAGGCATGCGCAGTGCGCCTGCCCACAGGGCCACTCTTCATGTGTACCTTGGACACGGCCGATGACAGATCTGTGTACTGGCCCCATTTCCAAGGTGGGCCAATCACAGCCCAGCAGTGTCATGTGATTAGCCGTGGCTAATGATGTCATTCAGGTAAATGCTTGCTTATAGCAAAATAATTCTTTGCTATAAGAAAATTTTGTAAAAAAAAAAAAAAATACTGATCACTTCCCCAAAGTAGTACAATGTTACTATGGTAACATTATACTACTTTAGTCATAGTGAAATATGGAAAAACAAATGTAATAATAATTTAAACTAATAAAAAAAGTTTTAAATTTTTTAAAAAATTATCTTTTTTTTTTTCATACTGTTACCAGTCAGTGTCCCTGATCACCCCCATGCCAGTTATATGATGACGCTGTACTGCACTGGTGACAGTATGTAAAAAAAAATAGTGGAAATAATTTTTTTTATTTTTTTAAGTTTCCGAAAAATTATGACAAAAAAATTACAACTTCAAAAAACTCGCCATGCCTCTTATGAAATACGTCGGACTGTCTACTTGCAAAAAGTGGTAATTTGGGGGATATCTGTACTGTTCTGACATTCAAGAAACTAGATTGGCCGTCAGTACTTCAGGATTGATCAATTTTCAGATATATACCATAGTTTGTGAACTCTATAACTTTCCTACAAACTAAATAATACATCCTAATTTGGGTTATTTTCACCAAAGAAATGTAGCAGAATACATCTTGGCCTAAATTTATGAATAACAATTTTTTATTTGCAAACTTTTATAACAGAAACAGAGAAAAACGTGTTTTTTTAAAAAAAATTCAGTCTTTTCTTGTTAATTTAGCAAAAAATAAAAACCCCAGTGGTGATTAAATACCACCAAAAGAAAGCTCTAATTGTGTGAAGAAAATGATAAAATTTAAGTTTGGGTACAGTGTTGTATGACTGCTCAATTGTCATTCAAAGTGTGAGAGCACTGAAACCTAAAACATGGCCTGAGCAGGAAGGGGGTAAAAGTGCCCTCTATGGAAGCTGTTAAAAGACTGATGGACCACCGATTCAGGAACAGTAGCGATATGCAGAGCTGGAATGGTAGATCGCCAGGCGTGCACCAGAGCAAGGCAGGAAGCTGGGATGGGAGACAGGAGCAATGTCATAGGAATAGCCGGGGTCATCAATGGGTGGACAGCGAGGTACAAAATCATAAGCAAGCCGAAGTCAGGAGCAGAGCCAAGGTCAGGAATGAGTATCAAGCAGGAGAGTAATCAAGAGTCAGGCCAGGAACAAGCCGGGTCAGAAACAAGGGAATCACACAGGAATGAGCAGGAAACAGGGAACAGCTGAAGACCAGTCAGCACTCAGCACAGGCAGAGGCACCCTTTAAATAGTCCGTTTTCAAGTGCATGTACATGTGCACGATCGCACATTTCTCTGCGTATGCACATTTCTATTCGCCAGCTGTCTCACGGGAATTCCCTTACAGCTTGTTTTTACATAAATCTGACCTAAACTGCCTTGCCCTGCCACACCCTGTAGTGGTAAGCATTAAAATGCGTTGGGGTATTTATCAAATTTGGCTCTGGGCTAAAAGCAGACAATACTATCAAGTTATCTAAGATCTTGACTGATATCTTGTAATTAGAAGCCATCCATAAAAAGAACCCTTCCTCTGACAATATGATCATGATAAGCGCATGAAAATACAGTCACTGTTAAATCACCAAATTCTTTGTCTTCAAGATAAAACTCTGACTTTGTTTTACCATCAAGGGAACAAACTGCAACACCTTCTTGCACACACTTTATGTCAACGGCTTCCTCTGACCTTTGTTCCCATGATTCAGACTTGTTCTGGTGGTCTGACACATAACCCTAAAGAAATAACAATGTGTCATTCTTTCTACTCAAAAATATTATAACATCCCCTCCACATTCCCTGTTACAGGCCCTGAAATCTTTTGACAAAATATGCGCCAATATATTCTCAACATGCCCTTGCCTACATTGCCCCCTGATCCCGTTGAGGACTTGGAAAATGTCCTCTGAGGAAGTCTTGGGGGCCATGTTGTCCCTGGTCCTCAACAAAAGTCTAAGTCAACTACTATTTTAGCTGAGCAGCTTACCATTATCCCATTTGTTCTTATTTATCTATGTTTCAATCTTTTTATTAAGTTTTTCAGAGATAAACAGGGAAAAACAGGGATAAGAGATATGGTTCATTCATACATACAATATTGCACTAAACAAATTATGGTTGATCATTTTTGTTGTAGTTCCGCTCATTGGACGGATAAGGTGTAGGTCTTGTTTAGCAATATCATCAGAGGTGTTCGTGTGCAATTGATGACCCTTGATGATGAGTTTGGGGTGTTAAGGGGGTTTGGTGAAAAGGTGGGGGAGGATAGGATTGGGGGGAAGAGGGATATAACTGGGTATTTGAGGAGATACCAGTCTTGGCATGGGGTGTGATTTCATCTCATGAAATGTCATCAGGGTTGTACAGAGCATTTTGGGTGATTTAGCCATCGGGTCCATTGGATATTGAATTTGTGATAGGAAGAAGTGTTAATTGTGGATAATTTTTCCATTTGAGTGTTTAGGTCTGTAAGTAATGAAGCGATTGAGGGGGTATTGTTTGTGTTCCATAATCTAGTAATATTAATTTTGGCGGCAAAGAGTATGTGGGTAATAATTGTTCGGGAGTGGGGAGGGAGTTTCTCAATTCCGATGTGTAGGAGTGCTAATGAGGGGTTTGGGACTATTGAAATTTTGTTTATTTCGTAGAATAATTGAAAAGTAGTATTCCAAAAGGATCAAAGTGACTTGCATGACCACAGAATATGTAGTGTTGAGCCTGGCTCACCACATTGTCTCCAGCATGTAGGAGATAATTTCGGATAGTAGATGGAGAGTTTGACCAGGGTCAGGTACCATTGGTGGAGTATTTTAGATATGTTTCCCAGTGGGAGCTGCATCGGGTAGCTTTATAGGTGATGTTGAAGGTATTTTCTCAGCATTTTAAAGTTAGTTGGTCTGATAGGATTTTTTCCCAATTGGTTAGGGAAGTTGTTTGTAGAGTGAATTGTAAGTTGATGAGGTATGTATAGAAGGTGGATATACCTTTACCTGGATATTGAGGACTAGTTGGGGGTCTTTACCTGGTTTTGGTATAGTCGTTATGATAGATTGCAACATGTCTTTGGGGAACGAACCTGTGGTGGCCGCGTGCTTGAAAAGTTTGGCCAGGTGTGGTGATAATTCTGTGGAAAGGTGTTTATAGTATTCGTTAGTATATCCATCATTTCCTGGTGATTTATTAATTGGGAGTGTTTTAATGGTCGTTTCTATTTCTTTGGGAGATATTGGAGTAGAAATGGAGTCAAGTTGATCTAAGGATAGTTGAGGGAGATTGGTAAATTGAAGAAATTGATGTATGGATGTGATTGTTGGTTGAATGGTGTCAGGGTCGTTTTTAAGGTTGTATAGCTTTTGGTAGTATACTGCAAAGGCATTCGCTATGTCTTGCGGGTTTGTGCTTAGGATATTCGTAGATGGGTGTTTAATTGAGGCTATTTTGGATTTCAGCCGTTTTTGTTTTATCGATTTGGCTAGCAGAGAGCTGGCTTTGTTACCTAGGGAATAGAATTTCACTCTCATTTTTTTGAGATTTAGATCATATTTGTAGAGTAGCAGGGATCTTAAACTATTTCTATCTGCTGTCAGGGACGCAGAGATTTTTGGGTCTTGAGATTTTTTTTTCTTTCCTCATTTGTTTTGATTGAGGTTAGGAGATTATCTACTTGTTGGGTTCTGTTTTTATTGACGCGAGCGTTTAGTTGTATGAGAATACCTCTCATGTATGCTTTATAAGTTGACCACAGAGTGGTCATAGATACAGTATATCAGGAGTATCGTTGAATTCAAAGAATGTTCTATGTGCATCTATTATTTGTTGCTTTTAGTCTTGGTTTTTCAGCAAGATCGTGTTCAGTCGCCATAAACAGGATATCGACGAATGTTGTTTGTTGTCGAGAGAGATTGTGATCGGTGCGTGGTCTGACCAGGTAATAGTACTAATCTTGGAGGAGGTGACGTGTTGTAGAGTCCATTTATCGGTGATGAAGAAATCGATTCTAGAGTAGGATGAGTGGGATGGAGAAAAGTAGGTATAATCCTTTTCTGTACTGTGTTGGCATCTCCAGATGTCATAGAGATCGTTGGAATGAAGAAATTGGTTGAAGGACTGTTTTGAAGATCTTGGAGGAGGTGACGTGTTGTAGAGTCCATTTATCGGTGATGAAGAAGTCGATTCTAGAGTAGGATGAGTGGGATGGAGAAAAGTAGGTATAATCCTTTTCTGTACTGTGTTGGCATCTCCAGATGTCATAGAGATCGTTGGAATGAAGAAATTGGTTGAAGGACTGTTTTGAAGATCTTTTGTTGGATGAGGAGTCCAGAAGAGGATTACCGATAATGTTAAAGTCTCCGCCGATAAGTAGTCTGCCTTTTCTGTGTCGATTTATGATGAAGTTAAGTTTGTTGAAGAATTGGATTTGATTGGTGTTAGGACCATAGACATTCACCAATGTATATGTAGAATCATTGATTTTGCAGATCAATATGTGGTAGCGACCTTGTGGGTCCGCTGTTGCTGAGATAAATTGAAACTTTAGGGAGTCTCTTATGGCTGTAATGACGCAGTTTTTCTTTTTAGGGCTCGTTGCCATATATGCTGTGGAGAACTGAGGAATGTTGAATTTAGGGATTTTGGATGAGGCGAAGTGGGTCTCCTGTAGGAATACAATGTCGGGTTGAATGGTGCGGAATTCTCTTGAAAGCAGGGACCTTTTGAAGGGGGGGTTTAGACCTCAGACATTTAGCGAAGATATAGTAATCATTTTGTTGATTGTAGATGGTTTTGTATTCTGTAGCTGTGGTGATTCAGATGCTGTGGAGAGAAGTGGTTTTCCACATGGCGGAGGTGATGGACGGCCGGATGTGCGGCTTTGTGAGCCTGGGTTTGTTATTTTTGTGGATTGAGTGTTCAATTGCGTGGAGAGAGTTGTTGAGAGGGACAGTTCTAGCGACTGATGACTGGTAGCTTGGGGTAAGAACAAGGGTAAAAACAGGGGTAAAAAAGACTTGCAAACAACGCAAGTAACATGTGTAGCAGTATCTGCTACTGTGTAAAGTGGAGGCATGAGAAAGCATGACTCTTTCAAGAGCTCATGCTTGAGATGAACTTGGACGATCAGTATGTTCGATCAGGGACCGATTGCCAGCTTGTGTGTTAGAGAGTGGTGCCCAGGGAATTGGGCGTGAAGGTAATATGCTTGAGTGGATGCTGGTTGATGGGAATCTGCTGGTATAATGCTCCACGATTTCAATAATTAAATGCCTGCTTCTAGGGATCTGATTATGAAAAATCTGCCTTGGTATTTGACATTTAGTTTCGTAGGGAAGCCCCATTGATAACCGATGTTATGATTCCGTAATGCTTTGTTTATGCTGATGAGCTTCTTACGGTTGGAGAGTGTGGCTTTGGACAGGTCTGCGAACAATTTAATGTTTGCTTGGGCTGGAGGGATGGAGGTCGAATGTCTGGCTGCAATCATTATTTTTTCCTTCCCGTGGTAAAAATGTATGCGTGCCAATATGTCTCTGGGGACCGTCACAGGTAGAAATGACGGTTTGGGGATTCGATGTGCTCGATCTATAGCCAATTCCAAGTCAGTGAGGGTGGGGATGAGATTTTCCATATATTTTTGTAAGAATGGGACAATGGCGTCTATGGTGATGGATTCTGGGATCCCACAGAATTTAATGTTGTTTCGCCTGGAGCAATCTTCTAAGTCTGCCAGTTTGAGCTTGATTTGTTTGATGTCTGTCGTATGGTCTGTGTGTGCATCTATAAGATCGTTATATGTGGTAAACATTTCCCCTAGTTTGTTCTCGATATGGCGGATGTGTTTTTCTTGATTTTGGACCGTATTGGAAATTTGGGATAATGATGCTGTCAGGTCATTATGTAGTGTTTGTCGCAGGGAAAGGAGCATGTTCTTCAAGGAAATCTCTGTAATAGGTTGGTCAGAAGCAGGATAGGATTCAATTAAAGATGGAGCATTTGCAGATAGGATAGTAGTTGAAAGGGAAGGTTGATGTCTGTCAGGGGGTGATCCTGTGTCCAGCCTGGGTCTGGATTTTTCCGGGCTGCTGGTTGTGGGAGACTGGGGGAGAGGACTCACCAGGATCTCCTGGATAGAGCGATCCCTTCAGCCTGGGGTCCGGATGGTATGCAGCCTGGTGGTTTGTGTTCTCCCCTTGCTGCTGTTGCCAGGAAGACAAGCCGTTCTGCAGGGGGACGGGCCTATCTTGGCTGCAGGGAGCGAATGCTGGGAAGAAGCTGGTCAATTTTGTGGGATGACCCGGAGCTTTCCTCCTGCGGGTCATAGCCCATTCGGATGGTGAGGGGTTAATGGCTCTAATGAGCTGTTTACTTTTCCCTGGGGCTGTAGTGTGCCGATGTCACGCTGGCAGGCGGACGGAGCTCTCTTCAGTGAGCGTCCATCCCCAGAGCCGGCCACGCATGCGCCGCCTTCTTATTTATTTATAATTTACCTATATCTCATACATTTTTATTCTCCACACATTATGGACATTTTTAAACTTAGATCAATGAGAACGGTCATCTCAGATGATGCGTTTACTATTGATAATGATAATGATGACCTCAGAGGCATGTTTTTACATCTACAAAATATAGCCTCTTCAGAAGTCAGGACGCTCTGGGACATATCATTTTTGGAGAAATATTTAAAAGACAAAATGGTTCCCAGATCCCTTAGGTGGGATGTCCTTCCGGAAATGGATGATATAAATACTGCTAATGATTGGTATCAGTTTTTCAATAGTAAGGGCCTTGACCTCATAAGTTTCCTTATCGAAAGGAAAAAGAAAAAACTAATTTACTTGGATGATGAGATTAATAAAATCAGAGAAAAACTGACACCTTCTAAAGGCTCAGAAGATTACAATACCGAATAAAATAGGTTAAAAACCCACCTAGAAGGAGTGGAGAGAGACCAAAAATTAAGAAAAGGAAAAAGTACACTAGGGACTCTAGGGATTACCAGGAAAATAGCGTGTTGAGATGGCAAATTCCTAAAACAGAGCCCACTAATGTTACTAATTATACACATCTATCGGTCAATACCAATTCCATGGACCAATCCATGACTAAACCCATGAGATCTAGGCCACTAAATCTGACTAATCACTATCAAGATTTCAGATCACCCAGAGTTCACCCTGAGGGCAGATCTTATATCCCCTTACATATTAGGTTTGATCCCTTACAACATATCACTGATGACAATATAGGTCATAGAGATATGAGGTGGCACCCGGTACGTCCTAAGAGGAATAGGCGCCCGGCTTATAACAGACACCCTTTTCACCAACGCAACTGGCACTCCCAGAACACAGATGCCTCTTATCATTATGAGACACCAAAGACAAATTGGGGAACACCTCAGAACTCCAACTTTAATGCCAGCTTTAAAGATAGGACTAGAACCAGACATCATCATCCCCAAATTAGAAATGAAACGGCACAGGGTGATAACCACGATCAAAGACCTAGAGACCATCAAGTTGGACCACATCCACAGCCTCATTTTTTAGGGACAGGCAACACACGCAAAAGAAGCATAAGAATGGGAGGAAACAGAGGAGCGAAAAGGATCAATAGATCCAAAAAAGAGAAAAACCTGATAGGCAAAGGCATCTTCAACCTGAGCGGAGTCACTCTATCGCAACAAGAACTTTATGTTCTCGATAGAGTTCTCAAATATGCGCCTAAGGCTAGACTCAACACGTTTCAGACTTACGTGGACATCCACAGATTCACAAGGAAATTATCTATTAAGAAATATTTCCTTAATAAACCAGCCATTAATGAGAATAAAATTAGTAATAACACACACTCAAACCTCAGAAATGCCTCATTATTTAACCCTCCACCCCAGACATAATCATATATTAATATCTTTAAAGAAATGGTATTGAAAGATGTAGAAGCCATCAAACCAAAATGCCCATATAACTCAAGAGGTATTGAAATAGGATTAAATTCCCTATTGAAGAATAAGGATTTGGTTGTCAGACCAGCGGATAAGGGAGGGGGCGTAGTAGTCCTTAACCACTTCCCGACCGGCCGTTGTATATAAACGGCCGGACGGTGGCACTGCAGGGTCGGGTGGCCGTCTATAAATGGCCTCCCTGCACCCTGCTTGTGCGTGCTCCCTGGGAGCGCGCGGCACCGCGATCCGGTGCCCGCTGTGTCCTCCGGACACAGTGAAACACCGATCGTTGGACGGGACCTCTGTACGAGGTCCCGATAATGTGATCACCGATTGGCCAATCAGTGATCACATGCAAAGTAGTAAGCAAGATGTCACTTCTGACATCATTGCTTACTATGTGTGAAATCTGTGAATGATCACAGAGGTCACATGGTACAAGGCTATTCACAAAAGCCTTGTACCATGTGACAAGCTGTGACCAATCACAGCTCACTCAGTTCTTCTCAATGAGTGCATGAATGCACACAGAGAGAAAGAGAAATGATTGCTTTTACATCCTATATGGGTGTAAAAGCAATCGGTGTAAAAAAAAAAAAAAAATCTTCATCACCCCTCACAAGTAGTACAGTGTCACCATGGTGACACTGTACTGCTAGGGTGACAGTATGTAAAAAAAAAAAATTATATAAAAAATAATAATATAAAAAAATAAAATAAAAATGTAAAAAAAAATGTTTAAAAATTATAATTTTTGCTTATAAACTAATTTGGATTTTTTTCTTTTTACTAAAAAGATAACGGAATAAATTTTGGCTAAGATTTATGATGAAATATTATTTATTTGCAAAATTTTATAAAAAAAACACTTTTTTTCAAAATTTTTGGACATTTCATTTACATAGCAAAAAAAATACAAATCCCAGTGGTGAATAAATACCACCAAAATAAATCTTTATCTATCTCAAAAAAATGGTAAAAAATTCATTTGGGTACAGTGTTGCATGACCGCGCAATTGTCATTCAAAGTGTGATAGTGCTAAAAGCTGAAAATTGCCCTGGTCAGGAAGGGGGTAAAAGTGTCCGGTCTGGAAGTGGTTAATAAAACAGACTATATGGCGGAGGTCCAGAGGATTCTTGATGACAAAGATACTTATGCAATTTTACCTAGGAATCCCCTTATTACCTATAAACCTTCACTCAAGAGCCTGATCACTAAGGGTTATGAGAATAATGTGATAAATAAAAAAGAAAAGGAATTTCTTTGTCCTAAAGCCTCTAATTTCCCTGTTTTGTATTGCCTGCCTAAAATTCACAAAAACCCAGTGCAACCACCAGAAAGGCCCATAGTTAGTGGCATAGGATCTCTATGCTCCAGGATCGGGGAGTATATAGATCACTTCCTGCAATCCCTAGTCCTTACCACCCCTTCGTACATTAAAGACACCAAACAAGTACTCAATGAAATCAAATTCTTAAATTAGAACCTGGAGCTTTTAACCTTTTTGGTGACGGCCGATGTGGCCTCTCTGTATAGTAACATCGGTCATGATGACAGTATGATGGCAGTGAATTATTATTTGGATTTAGCAGATAATATCTCTATAAACCATAAGAAGTTTATTTTAGATCTATTGGACTTTGCAATGCGAAAGAATTATTTTTGGTATAATAAAACTTATTATCTACAAACTAGAGGCGTTGCAATGGGGGCAAAGTTCGCTCCCAACCTGGCCAATTTATTTATGGCCAGGTGGGAGGAGGATGTAATATACACCAGGGATTGGCCAGAACTGCTATTCTACAAACATTATATCGATGATGTCCTACTCCTATAGCAAGGAGAAGAAACAGCCCTTGTCAACTTTTTTGGCACGCTGAATAATAATAATCTAAATATTCAGCTCACTTACACTTACAGTATGGTTGAAATTAATTTCCTGGACATTACGATACTGAATAAAGGAGGCTTTCTTACATCAGAGGCATATTTTAAACAGACAGACAGAAACAGCTACATCCCGGTTGATAGTTGCCATCACCCATTGTGGTTGGTGAACATCCCCAAAAGCCAATTCATGAGAATTAGGCACAACTGCACTGATATGGAGACTACAAAAGCCGCAGTCCTTAAACAGAGATTTGTAGAAAAAGGCTATGGGGAAAAGATTCTAGATACTGAAATAGACAATGTAGCCAATATGAAAAGAGATGAGATGCTGTCTGGCACTACTATACAGAGGAGAAATAAATTCTGCCCTTTTGTCACTTCATTCTCCATACAACACAAGGCCATTAATAAAATTATTAGAAAGAATTGGGACATTTTAAAAGCAGATCCGGTCCTAGCCAATGTCCTACCAGACAGACCTGAGGTAGTTTTTAGAAAGGCACCTACTCTCAGGAACAAGATCTCACCCAATGTTATTGATCCTCCCCTTAGACTAAGTCTTTTTACTAACATGAAAGGTTTCTTCCCATGCAAAAGATGTCCTATCAGTTTACAGAGTAAAATGTCTAAAAAGAAAATAGAAAACATCCACTACTACGGGGAGAAAATTCGATATTTCACACTTTATGACCTGTAATACAAAATATGCCATATATCTCCTGGAATGTCCATGAGGAAAGCAATATATCGGCCGTACAACCAGAAGATTACGTGACAGGTTCCGTGAACACTGCTATAATATTAAAAGGGGATTCAAAGAGCACTCTTTGTCTAAACATTTCAGATATTTTCATAACTGAGATCCGTCAACTTTAAAATTTACAGGGATCTATACGGTCCAACACCATTGGCGGGGTTCAAATAAGGGCAGACTCGTTTCCTAGATGGAAACGAAGTGGATTTACAAAATGAGGACCCTTACCCCTGCAGGCCTTAATATCGACATCGATATCAATTGCTTTATAGATAACAGTTAATGTGCCAGGTGTTCATTATATCTATCTATCCATTCAGTCGTATCCGATCCTTGGTGATTGCATGGACCGTCACTCGTAAGTGACTTTTTAGATGAACTCTCTTAGCAATTATTTTTACAGGGTAGGTTGCAAAGTCTTTCCCCAACCCCTACCATGCAGGAGATCCTGCATGGCCAGGGTTGGTCCATTATATACTTACCATGATTCATTATCCCATATTATGCTCCCTCTCTCTTCTCTCCCACCCATTCTTATTGTCCATTTTATTGGCTCCCTAATGATTTTTTAGTGAGATTTATAATTCACAATTTTAGTGAGATTTACAATTTTACAGTTTCATCTGCGATTTATTATAATGTATTTGATATTATATTATGTATTTAATATTATACCATGACTTTGATCTTATATTTATATACTCGTATTTATTTTAGATTGGCTTGACATGTCTAGTTCCAGACAGCAATTACCTTATCCATGTTATTATGCATGATAAGGAATATCCATACAGATACTGTATATGATTTTTTAACAATGTTTTATGAGGTTCTTATGCATATTATCTTAGATTTCCCTAACTAGTAATTTTAAATTTTTATTATAATATTACCCATAGTGATATATAATTTATATCTTATGGTTTTTATCATTTTTCATGATTTACCTCAAAATTATCAAATTATAGCAAAAACATTGTGTTTTTAACATATTAAGTACATATGTATTCCTCAATATTGATATAGTACATTTTATGTTCTCATTTAATTGTTTTTTAAATATGACCTATAAAGCTAATATGCCAATGTGACGTACGATTGTGCCATATAATTATGGCCTCCCCGTCCTGCATAGTTAGATATCTGGTTCTTTGTAAATCCTATTTTGCTGTCTGGCTCTACACGGATAGAAACCCACAGGAAAATGGCAACCGCGCTACTCGCGCGTGCGCTTTAGGTGGTTTTCTCTGAATAGTAAAGATCCACAGAAACATGGCACCCGCGTTACTCGTGCATGCGCAGTCTGTGTTGATCTCCGGCAAGATGGCGCCCACTAATATGCATGCACACTCTGCCTATATAAGGAATACTTGACATCCGGTAGCCAAAGCAACACCCCTTTTGAAAAGTATGTTAATACAAAACGCGTTAAGTAGGAGCCTCGCTACGCCCTGACATCACGCCGCCGAATCACGGAGGTCCGTCGGCCATCTTTCTTTGCTGACTGGTTAGTGTAACAAACAGTCCAAAGCTGCATGTTATCTCTACATTTGCTTAATTCAGTTTAAAGCTGCATGTCATCTTTACATTTGTATTTATTACATGTGTGTACACCATTATCTCTATTTTAAGCTTGGATAATTTCCCAATAAATTTAGCATACTACACTATGGGTTCCCATATTTTTGCTCCACCACGAGCATTTAAACCCCCTAGGACCTCAGGTGTGATTCTCCAGCCCAGAGGAAGGTATCTTTTCTGTGACCAGACCATATTACAACGCAGCACATATAAGGGACCTCTGATTGACATAATTAACGCCCAGACTGACAGAGGAGGAGATTCCTACACCAGGCTGTACTCCATGAGAGGGGAGATCCTCAGGTTGATTTATTTGATTAATGCGAATTAAGATTGTGCTTCTCGTGAGTTTGCAATCTTACTATTCATCGCACACCACCGGATTACTATTGTTTCACGCTGGGGCCATAAAGATGTGCACTTGATTTTTAGAACTGCTCACATATTCATTGCTGAGATTTCACCTTGATTATCACCATCACATCCTGTATGAATTTATGGGACTTTTTTTGTCATTTTTGTGTAATGCATATTGATACCATTGCTATCCCATCAGGGTTTTTTTGGCTATTTTAGATTATGTCACAGTATATACTTTTATTACCATTATTTTATTTATGTATATATTTTCTTAGAGCTGTGCTATTTTTGTTTCTATTTGACTATTTAGAGGCTTTGTGGTTCCTTTTTTGGTGCATTAGCTGCTGTTATAGTTAAGCGCTCGCTGAGTTCTCCTTGTTTACAAAAGTCTAAGTCCGGATGGCTTTACGCCACTCTTCTGCAAAAATTGGAGGACTTGAAGTACTCTTTCCCATTCTGTTCAGGACTTATACCTCTATCACGTCCTCTCAGTCTTTTGCCTCAGAGGGTATGGAGGGGTATATTCCTGTCATTCCCAAGTCTTATAAAGATCACACACTTTGCGATAAATATCACACTATATCCCTAATGAAATTTATGGTTATATGCTAAAATCATAGTGAACAGGCTTATCCCAATTCTCTTAGCCCACATTCATTTGGATCAAGTTGGCTTTATATTAGCTTGTGAAGCCCAAGACAATACATTGAAAACATTTACTCTCCTAGAATATGCACAAAACTACTCCATCCCATCCTGTCTTCTCTCCATTTATACCAAAAAGCATTTGACAGGGTTGTGGTTGGGTGGTGCTTCCTGGAGGAAACCCTACTACAGCTGGGATTGGCTTAACCACAAACCCGCAAGATATAGCTAATGCCTTCGCGCCCTACTACCAACAACTATATAACCTTAAAGATGACCCTAACACCATCCAACCAACACCTATGTCCATACAACAATTCCTCCACATAATTAAACTCCCTCAACTTTCTTCAACCCAACTTGATGACTTATCAATACCGATCACTTCCACTGAAATAGAATCCGTCATTAAAACACTCCCCCTTAATAAGTCTCTAGGAAACGATGGCTATATAAACGAGTACTACAAACAATTTGCCCCTAACCTTTCACCATATCTGACCAGACTCTTTAACCACGCAGCCACCAATGGCACATTCCCCAAAGACATGCTACAGTCGACAATAACCACAATACCAAAACCTGGCAAAGATCTGCAATATGTCCAAAATTATAGACCAGTTTCCCTACTTAACACAGACGTCAAGCTCTATGCAAAAATTATAGCATGCAGACTACTCCCCTATCTTCCCACTTTGATACACCCAGATCAGGTTGGATTCATACCTGGCCATCAGGCACCTGACGCTACTAGACTCATATCCCTCATCCATCACTTAGAGCAAACCAAATAACCCTCATTGCTTTTATCGTTAGACACCGAAAAAGCATTCGACCGTATACACTGGCTATTTTTGCAAATGACCCTACAAAAATTTGGCATCACAGGTTGGATGTTAACAGCCATTTTGGCACTATACTCCCTCCCCTCAGCCAGAGTGTTAACAGACGGAACACTATCAGATCCCTTTGATATTACCAATGGCACCAGACAAGGCTGCCCTCTATCTCCTGTCATATTCGCACTACTCATTGAACCCCTACCATCTAAACTTTGGGATGACCCAATGTTCACTGGCATACGGCACCTTAACACTGAGCACAAAATTAGCCTATTCGCAGACGACGTCATATTGATGATTACCAATCCAGTCAAATCCCTCCAAACAATTCATACCCATCTCCAGCAATATACGATAGTCTCCTATTATAAACTAAACGAGCCCAAATCCTCAATTTTAAACCTCCACGCACCATATTTCATTCAGCTATCCCTTGCTAAACAATTCCCCTTCACATGGGAAAAAAATACCATCCCATATCTGGGAATCAAACTCTCTGCTACAACAGACCAACTATTTAATTCGAACCATAAAAAATTACTTGAAACTATACCCCCAGAACCTACCTCAGAATTATCTAAAATAGGCAGAGTAGCGACATTAAAAATGCTCATCCTACCGAAAATTCTTTATATCTTTCGCACTCTCCCTATACCAATCCCCAATACTTTCTTCTCCAAACTTCAATCGATATTTACCAGATTCTTATGGAATTCCAAAAAACCTTAATGTACCACCAATCTTCTAATCAGACCACCCTCCAAAAGATGCGCTAGCGTACCACACCTCAAATCTTACTATAATGCCACTCTCCTGGACCATATTAATTTTTGGTGGCACCCAACCAGAGAAAAATCCTGGTCCATAAGTGAAACCTCACCCTTCCTTCCACTTAAATCACAACATCTACTCTTAACCACAATATTCTCACAAACGACATATCACTTAAAACACCCATGCATCCAAGCCACTCTTCAAGCTTGGAAAGATCTTTGATCCACAGATTACGCAGACTCCAAACAACTCCATACCCCACTCAACATACTACACTCCATTACGCCTTTGTTTAGATTTAACCCAATGGGAAAAACAAAACATACATCACATAACAGATCTTTACAAAAATAACATCCTACACTCATTTCAATGTCTTCAATGTCTTCAATGGCCGCTGAATATTTCACCTACCTACTTTTTAATATATTTATAAACGATATAGGGTCTGGGATTAAAAATCCCATTTCAGTCTTTGCAGATGACACCAAGATTTGCAGTGAAATAATGTCCTTACAGGATGTCTCCAACTCCTCAATGAGCTGTTTAATTGAACAACTATGTGGCAAATGAGGTTTAATGTTGATAAATGTAAGGTTATGCACTTGGGGGCTAAGAATATGCATGCATCATACATACTAGGGGGAGTATAACTGGAGGAATCAATGGTGGAGAAGAATCTGGGAGTTCTGGTAGATCACAAGCTTAATAATGGCATACAATGCTAAGCTGTGGTTTCTAATGCAAGCAAAATCCTCTCTTGTATTAAAAGACTTATAGACTCCAGAAAGAGAGAGATATATAATTTCCCCCTGTACAAATCATTAGTTATACCTCATCTGGAATATGCAGTTCAGTTTTGGGCACCAACTCATAAAAAGAACATTGGGGAACTGGAGAAAGTACAGAGAAGGGCAACCAAACTGATAAGAGGCATGGAGGAGCTCAGCTATGAGGAAAGATTAGAGGAACTGAATTTATTCTCTCTTGAGAAGAGGCGATTAAGGGGGGATATGATCAACATGTATAAATACATCAGTGGTTCATATAGTGAACTCGGTGTAGAGTTATTTACCCTGAGGTCATCACAGAGGACAAGGGGGCACGCTTTATGTTTGGAGTAAAAGAGATTTACCATATTTTTTGCTCCATAAGACGCTCCTGACCATAAGACGTGCCTAGGTTTTAGAGGTGAAAAACAAGAAAAAAAATATTCTGAACCAATGAACTGCAGACATAGTACAGAAAATGACCAGAGACTGCAGACACAGTACAGGAGATGACCAGAGACTGCGGACATAGTACAGGAGATGATCAGAGACTGCAGACATAGTACAGGAGATGACCAGAGACTGCAGACACAGTACAGGAGATGACCAGAGACTGTGGACATAGTACAGGGGATGACCAAAGACTGTGGACACAGTACAGGAGATGACCAGAGACTGCAGACACAGTACAGGAGATGACCAGAGACTGAGGACACAGTACAGATGACCAGAGACTGCGGACACAGTACAGGAGATGACCAGAGCCTGAGGACACAGTACAGGAGACGACCAGAGACTGTGGACACAGTACAGATGACCAGAGACTGCGGACACAGTACAGGAGATGACCAGAGACTGCGGACACAGTACAGGAGATGACCGGAGACTGCGGACACAGTACAGGGGATGACCAGAGACTGCGGACACAGTACAGGAGATGACAAGAGACTGCGGACACAGTACAGGAGATGACCAGAGACTGCGGACACAGTACAGAAGATGACCAAAGACTGCGGACACAGTACAGGAGATGACCAGAGACTGTGGACACAGTACAGGAGATGACAAGAGACTGCAGACACAGTACAGGAGATGACCAGAGACTGAGGACACAGTACAGGGGATAACCAGAGACTGCGGACACAGTACAGGAGATGACCAGAGACTGCGGACACAGTACAGATGACCAGAGACTGCGGACACAGTACAGGAGATGACCAGAGATTGTGGACATAGTACAGGAGATGACCAAAGACTGCGGACACAGTACAGGAGATGACCAGAGACTGTGGACACAATACAGGAGATGACCAGAGACTGCGGATACAGTACAGGAGATGACCAGAGATGCGGACAGCACAGGGGATGACCAGAGACTGCAGACAGTACAGGGGATGACCAAGAGACTGCAGACAGTACAGGGGATGACCAGAAACTGCAGACAGTACAGGGGATGACCAGAGACTGCAGACAGTACAGGGGGTGACCAAGAGACTGCAGACAGTACAGGGAATGACCAGAGACTGCAGACAGTACAGGGAATGACCAAGAGACTGCAGACAGTACAGAGGATGACCAAGAGACTGCAGACAGTACAGGGGATGACCAAGAGACTTCCCTTTGGGAAGGGAGGGGGAGTTGGTACCTGAATTTGACAGGTAACCGCTCCCACTTCCACGGAGTTGTCCTCCCTTTAGTGTGGACACCTGGCTGACATCCATGTGCCCACTGCACGTGTGTGAGAAGCGCTGCACTTTGTGAATGGCCCAGTGTATTCTGGGACCTGTCGTTCGTCCCAGATGACACCAGACCATTCATAAAGCACATCGCTTCTCGTGTATGCGCAGTGGGTACTCGGCTGTCACAGCTGGGTGCCCACACTAAAGATGCCGGCACGGGAAGACTGTACAGCGCTGGACCGAGGAACAGGTAAGGTCCTGCTGCAGAGAAGAGCTGAGCGGCCGGCCTGGTATTCTGACACGTTGGAAATACCAGATCGGCCGCTCCATTTTCTCTCCATAAGACGCACTGACATTTTGCCCCCTTTTTTGGGAGGAAAAAAGTGCGTCTTATGGAGCGAAAAATACAGTAATCTCCAAATACGGAAAGGTTTCTTCACAGCTGTGAAAATGTGGAATAGACTCCCTCAAGAGTCGGTTCTGGCCAGCTCAGTTGATTGCTTTAAAAAAGGCCTGCATTCTTTCCTAGATACACAGAATATAACTAGATACTAACATTTATAGGTAAAGTTGATCCAGGGAATATCTAATTGCCTCTCGGGGGATCAGGAAGGAAATTTTCCTCTGCAGGAGCAAATTGCATCATGCTTTGCTGTTTTTTTGCCTTCCTCTGAATCAGTTGGTATAAGATTATAACTTTTTTTTTGGTTGAAGTGGATGGACTTTTGTCTTTTTTCAGCCAGACTAACTATGTATCTATGTATCATCTTTTTATGCACATTCACCATCTTGTGCCCCTCCATAAAAGCAAGTGCCATTTCTCATTTTCTAGAGGTAGCTGTAGTGGTAGTAGTGGTGGTAGTAGTAGTAGATTTGATCAGAATTACAAAATTAAACAAAATGTGTTTGTTTATATTGCACAAGATGATTGTATTTCATTTTTGTAATGAGTGGCCATTACCTTTTACATGAAAAGTAGTGAGCTTTTTGATAAGATTGTTTACTTTATTCAAACTTTGTGTATATCACAAACTGTATGTACGAGGCAATAAAATTCAAATAAAATAAAGTATCTTTATTCATTGCATGCAAAGTTGTGGTTATGTTATTATTTTTGGGGTGGAGGTCAATGGCTTTCATTAATTTCTTAAAGGGTTCTCAATTCAAAAACAGTTAGGAACCAGTGTACTTTGGACACAATCCCTTCAGTCTTGTGAGCTCATTTTTCTCACCATCACAGTGTAATGAGCCAATAGTGAAAAGGGAGTTCTGAACAAATAAAACATGGCACAATTTACAGTCATTTATATGCTTACAGCTAGGTCAATGTTGCCTAAACATAACTTAAAGCCTTTGTAAGATAGATAGATAGATAGATAGATAGATAGATAGATAGATAATTTATGTTTCCTTGAAGGCTTTTGTTGAGCACTTGCCTATTAAGTATGTAGATTTTCAAATTTCTGCGACATTTTTTAGTATCTTCACAAGTCTGATCAGATAAATCGTCATAACGTCTTCTTATGATATCTGATTTTGGAATTCGACTTGATACTTGCTGCAGAGGTAGCTTTTTTTGCATGCCAGCACCATCTAGAGTTCAGACTAGCGTATGGCTGTCTAGGCATTGTTCACTGAGAGATGTTTCCAAGACATTATTTCTAATGTGGAATAAGAGAAGAACAATGTTATGGTTCTCTCTTAAATTTAGGTAAAAAAGTGTTCTTTTGGAAAATAAAATTACCACTGTAATTGCAATTACAGACCATGCAGTCTTTCACTGAGACATATGCAGCTTCTTTCAACTGTAACTAGCATAAAGGCAGATGTAATTATTTCATGATATAGGAAACTATTCATAAACGAGAAGTTTACATACTGATTTTTTGGGCATTTTCAATTATGGATCAGATCAAACACATCCATCTCATTAGACTGAAAGTATCACAAAATGAAAATAAAGCCGTTCATACATGTATAGAAACTATACAAAATAAAATATATTATAAATAAAAATAAATATATACAAAATAAAATATAAAAAATATATTATATCCAAGCTTGTTTCCTTAACTCAAAAAGTTACTCCTGTTTGTTCTCAGCCTCCTCCCAATCTCCAAATCCTTTTTTTTTATTTGCTGCTGTGATCTGACTTCTTGTTAGCAGGTGGCTCCATTCAATCTTCATGGTCTCACTGTAAGTAGGAGTGTAGCCACCCTCTCTTGCTGGCTTCTGAAATGGACCATGGAATAGGTAGTGTGCATAGAGCAATGTACATGATTGCAATTAACATGCACTGCTTGTTCAAGACAAATAGGAGAGGTTTGGGAGCTCATGGAGGATGTTACAAGAAGGCAGAATAGCACAATGAGAAAAAATTTTATGAAAAATAGATTACATGGTCATTAGGTAGTGAATGTATATAGATTATTTAAAAAAATAAGGATATCATCATGGACGTAGCATCAGAGGTCACAATAATGACCCCGTTCATGCCTCCCTGTCACTATGACAGGCAAAGTGGAATCCAGAGTAAAGTGGAAGCTCTGAGCTTTTCACTCTATTTTCAAGTCCTGAGTCGGAGAGCAGCGGAGAAAGGATGGGGTGAGGCCAGCCCTGCTGGATGGAAAAGTGTCAGTGATTATAACCAGGCGCAGAGGAGGAGAGCACCGTCCAGGAACTGGTACTGATGTCATTGGGTCATACCGGTTGGATCCCTGCAGAGAAGAATGCTCACAAAATCCCGTAAAACCTGAGGGACCCCCGATGGACTACGGGCTCCAGAAGCTGCAGATTTTACTGTGACAGTTTGAGCAGAGGGGGAGCTGGATGGGTAATTTGTCAGCATAGAGGGGGTGGGTCATATGACATTACTAGGATGGGGGGAATCCGTAATTCCCTGGGGGGCCATGTGTCATTACTAGGAGGAGGGCACCTGAAGGTGAGGGTCATCTGTCATTACTTGATGGGGAAGGGGGTCATCTGTCATTACCTAGTGAGAGGAGGGGGTCATCTGTCATTACCTGGTGGGGGAAGGGTTCATCTGTCATTATCTGGTGGGTGGACATGTGTCAATACCAGGACGGGAAGTCATCTGTCTTTACAGGAGGAGGGGGTCATCTATGATTACCTGAAGTGGGGGGCTCTTGAAGGAGGAGTCATCTGTCAATACCAAGAGGAGGCAGGAGGGCTTGTGTCATTACCAGGAAGGGGGGTGTTACTTTTCCCTAATATCCTGTACCACATTTTACTGCAGCCTGGCCATGAAAGCAGTAACTGGGTGCTGTTTAATAAAGTAAAAGAAAGTTTTTTTTAATTTAAAAAAAGTGTGATATCTGCAGTGGCACGCTCTCTGATCAGCCCCCCACCCAGCCCAGTAACATACCCACCCCTACTCAGCCCTGCATGTGCACACAAGGTGGGGGCAGGCAGGCCACATTGTGAGCTGCTGGATGAAAGTTCTTTTATTTGGATCTGGAAGTCAGAGGACCTGCTGAGTTTTCTCTTTTAAATACAAACCTACCGCTTTCACCCAACAGCTCAGAGTGTGTCCTGCCTGCCCCCACCTTGTATGCACGTTCAGACGGCAGAAGGAGAGAGAGAAGAGAGAGACAGTTACCATACAGCTATCATATCTTGGTGGTGGTGGGAGCATCTTGACGCACGGTGGGAGGTAGTGGGGGGCCCCAGGTCAACTTTTGCATCGGGGCACACAAGCTTCAAGCTGTGCCTCTGGATATCATTTATTGTCACTTTCAGTCTTCAACAAAGTGCTGGGGGTTTTATTGCCTTCACAGTGTTACTCAGTCCTTGGAAGAAGGACCAGGCTGTGCTGCCTGGTAGAGTTTCTGTGATGGCAGCCATGTAAGTCCAAAACTTTTTTGTGGAGCTGAGACCAAGCTCTACTTCCCTGTCAGGGAGTCCAAGAGACCATTTATTTTATAGTAATAAATAATTTTTTATGTTTTTTTATTTTTTTAATGTTGCCTGTGTTTGATGTAGCAAATATAATAAAGCTGACTCCTATATTAAAATACGTATGTGATTATTCTAAACTTACAGCCATTGCTCATATGGAAGTATTTTGTTCTTATTCAGTAAGACAAGCAATTCATTCTGCTAAAGACAGAACAGGGGAAGTAAATTTCAATTAGTTGCTATAGGTTGCTGTGCTTAAAGGATATGTTCACTTTTATACAAAAAATAATAAATGCACATTTTTTTGCAGGTAAAAAAATGTGTATTTATTATTTGTTGCAGGAGCCCCTAAAGCATTGCACCAGTAACCAGCTGATCGCTGGTGCCATGCAGGTCTCCTGCAGATCTGTCAGTATATTTGATTGCCCATACGGAATGTACGGTCAAGCTGATATACTGACAGGAAGACTCAATGAACTACAACGGCACTCCGCAGCACTGTGGTAGTTCATTGAGAACTATAAGCTGACAGCTGCTAAGGTTTCTCATTCACAGAACACAGTGAATGAGTGATGCGTCCAGCCAGGCAGAGCACTGCACAGCTGCATTTTTAAACAATTTGACAACTAGCTAGGGGGGGGGGAAGATCCCCCGCTAGCTGTCAAAGTGGGTGAGCAGGGGGAGTGGGGGCCAGTGCATTCACAACATATTACACCCTGGATATGTGTGTAGAACTACCCCCGTAGGAGTTGATGAGTTTTGGGTCCCCCTATGGTCCTGCAAAGCCAGGCAACATGCATTTTCCATTACACAGACTTGCATCAGGAGACAGTAACCAGTCCTTGAGCTTGTTTTTTGGGTTTTATTAGGGGAACTGACCTTGGATGGGGTAAGGGATGTATGGGATGCCCAAACAGAATGGCAACTGAGGACAATCTCCCGGGAACTATGTAGAAGTCTCTTTTGACAGCAAAAAATATCTTCTGCAGAGCTATCCAGCATCTCCTGGTATATCACCCCGGACCACACATACTTCTTTATCCAGCTGTACTGGGTGAATCCCTGGGCAGGGGATCCTTTAAATTTAAGACAGACCCGGGTATCAAGCTAATACAGTTTCCCCTTTCTGGCCCAGGAGGTGTAGGTCTACTCACTCAGTTTCTCTCTCTGTGAGCTGATGGGTTGATGGCTGCTCTCAGGCCTTCTGCTGGGACACTCCTTCCCTGCTCCACAGATAGTCCTCACTCTGGGGGCTGATGAGGTCCTGAGCTTTCCTCCTATCCAGCACCTTTGCCTGTTGGTGAGCCTCCTCCCATCTGGCCCCCTCCCAGTCTCCTGCTCTCCAGCCTCTCACTCCATCTTCCACCCAAACTCTCCTGCTGCTGAGCAGGCTCTGTCACATTTGAAGGCTGCCCTGGCCCCTTGCCAAGCCTCTTGCTTGGGGATTGGCTAAAGTCCTCCAAGTGTGCAGAGCAGAGGGAGGTATTAGAGAACTGGCCTGCAGAACCTCTCAGCTCTGACTCGAATTTAACCTCTCTCTGATTATCACCACAGGCTGCTACTCAGCCTCTGGCTAACAATTTAGCACTAGCCCCCTCTTAGTTACATGTGCATTTATTATTTTTTGTTGCAGGAGCCTCTAAAGCATTGAACCAGCAATCAGCAGATCACTGGTGCCATGCATGTCTCCTACAGATCTGTCAGTATATCTGCTTGCCCATACAGGATGTACAGGCAAGCAAATATACTGACAACAAAAGTCAATGAACTATCACGGCACTCCACAGCGCTGTGTTAGTTAATTGAGAACTACAAGCCAACAGCCGCTATGGCTGTAGGGACTTGTAGTTTCTCATTCACAGAACATGAAAGAATGATGTGTCCAGGCGGGTAGAGCTTCACACGGCCACATCTTTTTAAAAATTTGACAGCGAAGGATGAGAAGATCCCCTGCTAGCTGTTAAAGCAGGGGAGTGGGGGGAGCGGGGGCAGTGCATTCATAACATGTTGCATGTTACACCCTGAATATAGGTGTAACATGTTATGAAAGATGAAATTATTCTTTAAAATGTGGCACCAAGAACTAAAATGTAATCTATACCTTATTATATATTATATATAACCAGCTTACTGGTCCTTGATGTGGTGGCTGCATTAGTTTTCAATTTCAGGCTAAGAACATTTTCAGCAAATACAGAAAATACCAGTTAATCTTGCCGCAGAAATGCAGTATCTTGGTTATTTTCTGTAAAGTGAATGACCAAATATATTATTATATAATCTGCCTTCCAAGTAGTTTTCTGTAAACTACTCATTCTTCTACACTACTCATTCTTCTACCCCCGTGTAATGGAGATGAATAGTGAGTGTAGCCACCCTAGGAATGTGTTATGAATAGGCCAAGCAGTCCTCAGGTAGTGCTTATAAAGGCATAAGAGGTGGGTGGCAGTGAGGACAGGGGTCATCTTTGCCATGGTGGGGTGGAAAACATTGGCCACCTTCGGCATCATCTACCCTGGTCACTGCCTTGACAATAACAAGTTGAAATAGTAAATCTCCCTATTTGGAACACAGAAATCAATGCAAACCTGTCAGGGGTTCTAACCCTTCTCTGCTCTATCAAAAATGAAAAATAGGATTGTCACGGTCCACCCCACACGCACACGCCCACAGCGACTAGCTAACCGAGGTGCGCACGTGCGGCCGTGACTTGGGGTAAAGAGGGAATAAGGGGGACTTAATCTGAATATATATAAGTATATAAGACCAGCCGTGATACACTTTCACAGCCTTCTCTACCTCTTGGCCACCACCAGAGGAAGACTCCACTCTAATCCAGCCGGCCGACCATACACGGGCAGACACAAATCTTACATACAATCTGGTACACTAATTAGGGTTGAGGAGCAGCCTAGCAATCACACACCCTTCTAGGATTCCTCCAGCTATCCTCCAAGCCAGGAACCCGGTGTCAATCACTCTTCCACTGTCCACACACCCCCACACCAGACACACCACAAACGGTAGCTTGCCACCACCCAACAGTTTATCCGCAGAACGGTCTGCTGGGACACCACACACACACACACACAGATCTCTGTCTGGCAGACCTGTCACCCTTACAATCTGCACGCAATATGCCAACACGCAGTGCAATTGCATACAGATTGGCAATGAACTTGACCGAGCATATAAAGACACTAAAATACAATACAATGTAATCTCTCCGCAGATATGAGCCCATTTAAGTACCCAGAAGTCACTTATTAATTTTATGATTTAATATCCCAAAGTGGGCAGTGCATAAAATATGTACAAAGTATAAAAAGTTACAGAAAATACAAGAAATACAAGAAGACACACAATTGACTATTAACTATAAAATAAAAGGGAAATAAAACAGAAATAAAACTTTTACCAAGATTTATCCTGCGACTGGAGCAAATCAGAGGAAGTCCGCAATCCGTCAGTCAAATAGAACAGGCTCCATACGAATCACTACGTCCATACCTCAAGTCCTCAATTTATGGGAATATGGACATGGGCTGGACATTAATCCTTGGCCAATTGACTATGGGGGGTGTTCCTGTACCAGCCCACAGGACGCTCTGGGTGCTGAAATGCCCAAAGTCGATTGGACCAGGAACAGTTTGAATCACCAAGTCAAGGATTGAATTTCCGACACCAGCGCATCAGTCCGATCACGACAGTACCATTCACTGTTCAGGTGTCGCAATCCGGCGCCACATAACCATTTCCTGCATTTTTCTGGCATTCTACATAGGCCATAAATACAGTTTTAACATGCAGATGTAGCCTACAGAGTGTCCAATCAGAAGGAAGTATTTTCATCTCTCTGCAACTCATATTTTAGCTTTTATGAGAGATGAAATCTATTCCTTTGATCTGTGTATATACATTAAAACTCCCCAGGGGGCGCATGCGCGGCCGGCCAGCGGATGACAGCTCACTGAGCAGAGCTCCGTCTGTCTGCCAGTGAAATAGCGGCACACAGCGAGCCCAAACCCAGCAACCATAGCAGGGACACAGCTAAGGGTCACAGAACCCTCGGTCAGCATGACCCGACGGCGGAAAACACCGGGGCAGCGGAGGAAACTAACTAATTTCTTCCCAGCCCTCGGCCCCTGTGGACAAGATGGCACCGGCTGCATGACAGGCAGCCTCTCCTCTCATGAAGGAGATACACAGGAAGACACAGCATACCACCCGGACCCCAGGCTGAAGGCACCACTATACCCAGGAGACCAAGGCAAGTCCTTTCCTCCCCTGTCTCCTACAACTAGCAGCCCAGCCAAATCCAGACCGAGACTGGACACTGATGTCCCCCATTACAGACAACCATTAGTATCACTCTCAAATCCTGACAACTCTCCATCTTTGATTGATTCATATCCTGCCTCTGACCAACCCATCACGGAAATTGCAATGAAGACCATGCTCTTATCTCTGCGACAAACGTTACATAACGATTTGACGGCGACACTATCCCAAATCTCCCTTACCATACAAAAACCCGAAATTCCGTGGTATTCCCGAGTCCATTACAGCGGACGCCATAGTCCCATTCATCCAACACCTCATGAAGCATATCATTCATACACTCACTGATGTGGAACTAGCCATAGACCGGGCGCACATAATTCCCAAACCATCATTTCTTTCGGCCACAATACCCAGGGACACATTGGTGCGCATACACTTCTATCATGTGAAAGAGAAGATAATGATAGCTGCCAGAAACCCCAATTCAATACCATCAACACATGCAAATATCAAATTATTTGCCGACCTATCCAAAACAACACTTCTCAACTGTAAGAAACTCGTCACCATAACGAAAGCTTTACGGAACCACGGAATAGGATACCAATGGGGTTTCCCCACGAAACTAACCGTTAAACATCAATGCAGGATCTACGCGATCAAATCCTTAGAAACAGGTATAGAACTCCTGAAAACGTGGAATATCATTCCGGAGGACTCTCATCAACCCGCTTCCAACCGTCCGCAGCAAATGGACGCAGAATAGTTAAAATTCCAAACCAACCTGCACTGCTCAGCACAACGCAAAACGGGCATTGCTCCATGACCAAATACAACTGGCAAACGGCCCAGTATGGACTTCCTCACTCTTCAAAATTCCTTCCAGCATGATTCCTATAGTGAACCATGCTTGCTCAAGCCTCCATGTTATTAAGTAGCATATGATGCTACCCATCTCACTTGTATTTTTTGTAAGTTCTTTTTATTCCTCCTCCTCACCCACTCAACCCGAACGAATCTACCTTCCCCACAGTTCTCCAATACAAGATGAAAACCTTCTTCCACAGAAACGATTGACACAAGCTCATAACATGTCCTCACTAGATGATCACCACCCACGCCATGAAACACCTCATTTTTCTCCACTTTCTTGGAAAAAACACCAATACCTTAGACAAACCATGAACATTAGGAAAAATGATTAATATATCTTCGCTGAATGTCAGAGGCCTCAACTCGCCTTATAAGAGATCCTTACTTTAGAAAGAAGCTCGATCTTTACAAGCAGATGTATTATTCCTACAGGAGACCCACTTCGCCTCTACTAAAATCCCCAAGTTCAAGATCCACCACTACACATCAACTTACATGTCAAGAAATCCCAGGAAAAAAATAGGACTATCACGGCCATTAAAGATTCCCTCCAATACCAATTCATCTCCGAAATAGTGGACCCACAAGGTCACGACCACATTTTGATCTGTAAAACCACGGACATTCCATATACTTTCGTCATTGTCTACAGCCCAAATACTAACCATTAGAGATGAGCGAAGTATTCAAAAATTCGATTCGACTGATTCGGCGAATTCGTGGACAATATTCGATTCGAGTCGAATATATTCGCTGTGAATTTAACTTAAAAAAGGGTGTTTCTAGGCTTCAGAGAGACTTAATATTAGTGCAGAACACTGTACCTTTAATTTAAATGCCCTTGGAGTCTGCTGGGGAAGAGAAATAATACTGTCAGTCAGTATGGCATGCAGATGAGTGCCGTCGATCTTAGAATCACTGCACACTTCACTCATTTGGCCAGTCACGGGGCCAAAACCAGTGTTTGGAGCTACAGTGTGGCGGTGGAGGCAGCAGCAATGGGAGGCCATACAGCAACCTATGACAAAATGGAAACCAGCAGGAGTGTGAGGAGACCTGAAAGTGGCACATGGCAGAGTGGGAGCAATGGGAGGCGGTACAGGGACCCATGTCACACTGTGGACCCAGCAGCAGCATGACGAGGCGGTACGGGGGCCCATGGCAGATTTGGGGCCTGGCAGCACCTATGAGAGGCCTGTAATCTGCCAGCAACCTATGACAAAATGGAAAACAGCAGGAGTGTGAGGAGACCTCAAAGTGGCACATGGCAGAGTGGGAGCAATGGGAGGCGGTACAGGGACCCATGTCACACTGTGGACCCAGCAGCAGCGTGACCAGGCGGTACGGGGGCCCATGGCAGATTACAGGCCTGGCAGCAGCAATGGGAGGCCCGTAATCTGTCAGCACCCTATGACAAAAAATGGAACACACCAGCAGTGTGTGAGGAGACCTGAAAGTGGCACATGGCAGAGTGTGGCGATGGAGACAGCAGCAATGGGAGGCCGTACAGGGACCCATGACAGACTCTGGACTTGGCAGCAGCATGAGGAGGCGGTATAGGGGCCCATGGCAGATTAGGGGCCTGGCAGCAGCTATGGGAGGCCCGTAATCTGCCAGCACCCTATGACAAAAAATTCAACACACCAGCAGTGTGTGAGGAGACCTGAAAGTGGCACATGGCAGAGTGTGGCGATGGAGACAGCAGCAATGGGAGGCCGTACAGGGACCCATGACAGACTCTGGACTTGGCAGCAGCATGAGGAGGCGGTATAGGGGCCCATGGCAGATTAGGGGCCTGGCAGCAGCTATGGGAGGCCCGTAATCTGCCAGCACCCTATGTCAAAAAATTCAACACACCAGCAGTGTGAGGAGACCTGAAAGTGGCACATGGCAGAGTGTGGCGATGGAGACAGCAGCAATGGGAGGCCGTACAGGGACCCATGAGAGACTCTGGACCTGGCAGCAGCATGAGGAGGCGGTATATAGGGGCCTATGGCAGATTAGGGGCCTGGCAGCAGCTATAGGAGGCCCGTAATCTGCCAGCACCCTATGTCAAAAAATTCAACACACCAGCAGTGTGAGGAGACCTGAAAGTGGCACATGGCAGAGTGTGGCGATGGAGACAGCAGCAATGGGAGGCCGTACAGGGACCCATGACAGACTCTGGACTTGGCAGCAGCATGAGGAGGCGGTATATAGGGGCCCATGGCAGATTAGGGGCCTGGCAGCAGCTATGGGAGGCCCGTAATCTGCCAGCACCCTATGTCAAAAAATTCAACACACCAGCAGTGTGAGGAGACCTGAAAGTGGCACATGGCATGACACACTGTGGACCTGGCAGCAGCATGAGGAGGCGGTATAGGGGCCCATGGCAGATCAGGGGCCTGGCAGCAGCTATGGGAGGCCCGTAATCTGCCAGCACCCTATGTCAAAAAATTCAACACACCAGCAGTGTGAGGAGACCTGAAAGTGGCACATGACAGAGTGTGGCGATGGAGACAGCAGCAATGGGAGGCCGTACAGGGACCCATGAGAGACTCTGGACCTGGCAGCAGCATGAGGAGGCGGTATATAGGGGCCCATGACAGATTAGGGGCCTGGCAGCAGCTATGGGAGGCCCGTAATCTGCCAGCACCCTATGTCAAAAAATTCAACACACCAGCAGTGTGAGGAGACCTGAAAGTGGCACATGGCATAAGAGACTGTGGACCTGGCAGCAGCATGAGGAGGCGGTATAGGGGCCCATGGCAGATTAGGGGCCTGGCAGCAGCTATGGGAGGCCCGTAATCTGCCAGCACCCTATGACAAAAAATGGAACACACCAGCAGTGTGTGAGGAGACCTGAAAGTGGCACATGTTTGAGGCATGATTCATGGCGGATTTAGTCAGTTGTGTCAGGAACTGGTGGTTTGAAATCCAGACTAATCCACGTCTGATTCATTTTCACAAACGTGAGTCTCTCCACACTTTGGGTGGACAGTCGTGTCCTCCGCGGAGTTACAATACCTCCTGCCGCACTAAACACGCGCTCCGATGCCACGCTACTGGCCGGGCATGACAGCCTTTCAAGGGAAAATTCAGCTAGTTGGGGCCAAAGGTCAAGTTTCGTTGCCCAGTAGTCAAGGGGATTGTCTACCTCGGTTGGCAGGGTGCTGTCCAAGTAGGCCCAAGCCTGTTGTTTGAGGTCCTGCTCCAGGTCCGCCTGATGTTGCTGCTGCTGCTGCTGCGGCTGGTTAGTAGTTTCCTCACTGCGCTGGTGAAGAAAGCTACTCATCATCGACTGCAGACTGAGGCAGCCGCTGCTGGTGGAGCTGCCACTGCTCCTACCACCCCACCCCTCCCCTGCTGCCATGGCAGCGGAACGCGAGCGCACAGGGCCCATAGTGTCTGAGGATGGACGTTGGCGCACAAAGGCAGAGACCAACTGACTACATAGGTGGTTTTTATAGTACGTTATTTTGGCCTCCCTCTCAGCAGGTGTGAAAAAGGCCACCATTTTGGAACGGTAGCGAGGGTCCAACAAGGTGGACAGCCAAAAGTCATCCCTCTGTCTGATGCTTATTATTCGGCTGTCGGTACACAAGCAACCGAGCATGCTATGGGCCATTTGTGCCAAGGAATGCGAGGGACTCCCTGCCTCCATCTCCACAGCATACTGCCACGGTGCGTCTGGGTCCTCTGTCTCCTCCTCCTCCTCCTCTACCAGATGCTCCTGCTCCTCCACTCCTGTCCGCTGAGTGGAAAAACCACCCATTTCACTCAATAATTCCTGAGCACAAATGTCCTCCTCTACCTCCTCCTCTTCTTCCTGTCCTGCCCCCACAGGGGTCATGTGGCGTTGAGATCTGTGCGCCACGTCTACCGCACCCTGACCAGCCATTGTTAACAGCATTTGTTCCAGGACGTGCAACAGAGGAATGACGTCGTTCATCCCATAGTCCTGCCGACTCACGAATAGCGTGGCCTCCTCAAAGGGCCTGAGCAAGCGGCAGGTGTCACGCATGAGCTGCCAATGGCTGACATCGAAGTTACACAGGGGAGTACCTTTATCCGCTTGTAACATCAGGAAATCGGTGATGGCCTTTCTCTGCTCGTAAAGGCGGTCTAACATGTGTAGGGTTGAATTCCACCTTGTTGCAACGTCGCAGATCAGGCGATGATGTGGAATTCCGTTCTGCCGCTGCAGCTCAATGAGGGTGTGCTTTGCGGTGTAGGAATGGCTGAAATGCATGCAAAGTTTACGTGACATTTTAAGGATGTCTTGCAGTGGGATGGTGGATTTTAGGAACCGCTTGACAACCAGATTGAACACGTGAGCCATGCATGGCACATGGCACAACCTTCCTTGACGCAGAGCAGACACCATGTTCTTTCCATTGTCGGTCAACATGGTTCCGATTTTCAGTTTGCGCGGAGACAGCCATCTGTCGATTTCTCTGTTCATTACACTGAGAAGTTCCTCCCCTGTGTGACTACGTTCGCCAAGGCATACCAGGTGCAGAACAGCGTGACACCGTTGCGCCCTGCACATGTGATATGCCGGTCGGGTAATGGGACTTGGCACGGGGGTGGCGGCTGAGGACACGGCGGAAGAAGAGGTGGTAGAGGCGGACATCTTTTGTGGACCAAGGACGTGCAAACGTGGAGGCAAGAGCGGCGTGACCTGTCCAAGTTGCTGGTGCGGCTGTGACGGCACCACGTTCACCCAGTGGGCCGTAAATGACATGTACTGTCCCTGACCGTAGTTACAGCTCCACACGTCGGCGCTGCTGTGCACTTTGGCAGAGACCGACATGCTCAAAGACTGGCCCACCATGTCTTCTACATGTGAATGCAGGGCTGGCACTGCCTTTTTGGCGAAGAAATGACGGCTTGGCACTCTCCACCGCGGCACGGCACAAGCCATCATTTCTCGGAAAGGTGCTGAGTCCACCACTTGGAAAGGGAGGGACTGCAGCACCAGCAACTTGGACAGGAGGACGTTCAGCTTTTGCACCGTCGGGTGCGTGCTCGCAAACTGTTGTCTCTTGGAAACGGATTCCAAGAAAGACTGCTGACGGAATCCGTGAAGAGGAGTAGCAGGAGAAGGAGCATCTGAACGAGCGGAAGATGCCAACGAGCGACAACTCCCCTCAGCAGAGGTGTTGGAGCCTTGACTGGCTGATTGAGGGCGATTGACGTCGGGTGACGGAGCAAGTAACGGAGCGGGTGATGGAGCGGGGGCTGGGGCGGGCAGAACCGCCGTATCTTTATCACGGTTTTCCCAGGCCACCAAATGGCGACGCTGCATATGCTGCCGCAACGCTGTAGTCCCAACATGGGCCCCCTGGCCACGCTTGACTTTCTGGCCACATAGTCGACATACGGCTACATTTACTTCCTCGGGCGGCTTGACGAAAAATTGCCACACCGCCGAGTAGGAAACTTTGCCCCCGATACTCCTCACTGGCTGACTGCTGCTTCCTCCGTGCACACCGGCACCACTACTGGCCGTGGTGGTAGGCTGCAGTGGAGCTGGTGCTCTACTCCGTTTGGCTCCACTGACACTGCTGCGACCCTGCTGCCTCCTGGGCAACCCACCGACTGTTTCGCTCGCTGCCAAGCTGCCACCCTCTTCTCCTGATGATGCGGAAGAAATTGCCTGATGACGACGAGGCTGCCAAGTGCGATCAACCTCCTCATCATCAAGTAGGGTCTCCGCCTCACTACTAGCCCCCTCGGCTGCGTCTGGGTCAGGAGACAGACCTGTCTCTAGACCGGCTACCGAGCCACTCTCCTCGCCAGTACTTCTTCGCCTGGCTGCTGAAAAGGCGGATGTCTCCCCCCGTTCCTGACCGCCCTCTGTTAGCTCTTCCTCACTGTACAGTGGGGCTGAGCCCACAGCATGCGATACTTCGCTTGGTGAGGGAACACCAAAGGACAGGGGCAGGTAGAGGACACGTGATTTCAGTGGGCTTGGTCCCGGGCCATGCCAACTAACGGTTGTGTCTGACGTACCCACCGACCGTTGGCTGTAGGTGTCAGAGGTGACCTGGGAAGAGGAAGACGACCGAGCCAACCAATCGATGACGGCAGGGTTGTCGGTGGAGACACGACCGCTGGATGACACCGGGAGCACTGGCCTCTGGCTGCGACTAGTGCTGCCTCGACCCCTTCCTCTGCTGCCACGTCTGCTCGCTCCTAAAACATTGCCTCCTCTGCCACTCCTCTGCATGTTGTCTGACATACTCTTTAATTCAACAATTCTGTGTCCCTGAGTAACAATTCTGTGTCCCTGAGTAACAATTCTGTGTCTGTCCCTGAGTAACAATTCTGTGGCCCTAAGTAACGGTTCTGTGGCCCTCAGTAACAATTCTGTGTCCCTCAGTAACAATTCTGTGTCTGTCCCTGAGTAATAATTCTGTGGCCCTAAGTAACGGTTCTGTGGCCCTCAGTAACAATTCTGTGTCCCTGATTAACGTTTATGTGGCCCTAAGTAACGGTTCTGTGGCCCTCAGTAACAATTCTGTGTCCCTGAGTAACAATTCTGTGTCTGTCCGAGTAACAATTCTGTGGCCCTAAGTAACAGTTCTGTGGCCCTCAGTAACAATTCTGTGTCCCTGAGTAACAATTCTGTGGCCCTAAGTAACAGTTCTGTGGCCCTCAGTAACAATTCTGTGTCCCTGAGTAACAATTCTGTGGCCCTAAGTAACGGTTCTGTGGCCCTCAGTAACAATCCTGTGTCCCTGAGTAACAATTCTGTGTCTGCCCGAGTAACAATTCTGTGGCCCTAAGTAACAGTTCTGTGGCCCTCAGTAACAATTCTGTGTCCCTGAGTAACAATTCTGTGGCCCTAAGTAACGGTTCTGTGGCCCTCAGTAACAATTCTGTGTCCCTCAGTAACAATTCTGTGTCTGTCCCTGAGTAACAATTATGTGGCCCTAAGTAACGGTTCTGTGGCCCTCAGTAACAATTCTGTGTCCCTCAGTAACAATTCTGTGTCCCTCAGTAACAATTCTGTGTCCCTCAGTAACAATTCTGTGTCTGTCCCTGATTAACGTTTACGTGGCCCTAAGTAACGGTTCTGTGGCCCTCAGTAACAATTCTGTGTCCCTGATTAACGTTTCTGTGGCTCTAAGTAACGGTTCTGTGGCCCTCAGTAACAATTCTGTGTCCCTCAAGAAACAATTCTGTGTCTGTCCGTGAGTAACAATTCTGTGGCCCTAAGTAACGGTTCTGTGGCCCTCAGTAACAATTCTGTGTCCCTGATTAACGTTTATGTGGCCCTAAGTAACGGTTCTGTGGCCCTCAGTAACAATTCTGTGTCCCTGAGTAACAATTCTGTGTCTGTCCGAGTAACAATTCTGTGGCCCTAAGTAACAGTTCTGTGGCCCTCAGTAACAATTCTGTGTCCCTGAGTAACAATTCTGTGGCCCTAAGTAACGGTTCTGTGGCCCTAAGTAACGGTTCTGTGGCCCTCAGTAACAATTCTGTGTCCCTGATTAACGTTTCTGTGGCTCTAAGTAACGGTTCTGTGGCCCTCAGTAACAATTCTGTGTCCCTCAAGAAACAATTCTGTGTCTGTCCGTGAGTAACAATTCTGTGGCCCTAAGTAACGGTTCTGTGGCCCTCAGTAACAATTCTGTGTCCCTGATTAACGTTTATGTGGCCCTAAGTAACGGTTCTGTGGCCCTCAGTAACAATTCTGTGTCCCTGAGTAACAATTCTGTGTCTGTCCGAGTAACAATTCTGTGGCCCTAAGTAACAGTTCTGTGGCCCTCAGTAACAATTCTGTGTCCCTGAGTAACAATTCTGTGGCCCTAAGTAACGGTTCTGTGGCCCTCAGTAACAATTCTGTGTCCCTGAGTAACAATTCTGTGGCCCTAAGTAACGGTTCTGTGACCCTCAGTAACAATTCTGTGTCCCTCAGTAACAATTCTGTGTCCCTCAGTAACAATTCTGTGTCCCTCAGTAACAATTCTGTGTCTGTCCCTGAGTAACAATTCTGTGTCCCTGAGTAACAGTTCTGTGTCCCTGAGTAACAATTCTGTGTCCCTGATTAACGTTTCTGTGGCCCTAAGTAACGGTTCTGTGGCCCTCAGTAACAATTCTGTGTCCCTCAAGAAACAATTCTGTGTCTGTCCCTGAGTAACATTTCTGTGGCCCTAAGTAACGGTTCTGTGGCCCTCAGTAACAATTCTGTGTCCCTGATTAACTTTTATGTGGCCCTAAGTAACGGTTCTGTGGCCCTCAGTAACAATTCTGTGTCCCTGATTAACGTTTCTGTGGCCCTAAGTAATGGTTCTGTGGCCCTCAGTAACAATTCTGTGTCCCTCAGTAACAATTCTGTGTCTGTCCCTGAGTAACAATTCTGTGGCCCTAAGTAACGGTTCTGTGGCCCTCAGTAACAATTCTGTGTCCCTGAGTAACAATTCTGTGGCCCTAAGTAACGGTTCTGTGGCCCTCAGTAACAATTCTGTGTCCCTCAGTAACAATTCTGTGTCTGTCCGAGTAACAATTCTGTGGCCCTAAGTAACAGTTCTGTGGCCCTCAGTAACAATTCTGTGTCCCTGAGTAACAATTCTGTGGCCCTAAGTAACGGTTGTGGCCCTCAGTAACAATTCTGTGTCCCTCAGTAACAATTCTGTGTCTGTCCCTGAGTAACAATTATGTGGCCCTAAGTAACGGTTATGTGGCCCTCAGTAACAATTATGTGTCCCTGAGTAACGTTTCTGTGGCCCTAAGTAACAATTCTGTGGCCCTCAGTAACAATTCTGTGTCTGTCCCTGAGTAACAATTCTGTGGCCCTAACTAACGTTTCTGTGGCCCTAAGTAACAGTTCTGTGGCCCTCAGTAACAATTCTGTGTCTGTCCCTGAGTAACAATTCTGTGGCCCTAACTAACGTTTCTGTGGCCCTAAGTAACAATTCTGTGGCACTCAGTAACAATTCTGTCTGTCCCTGAGTAACAATTCTGTGGCCCTAATAACGTTTCTGTGGCCCTAAGTAACAGTTCTGTGGCCCTCAGTAACAATTCTGTGTCTGTCCCTGAGTAACAATTCTGTGGCCCTAACTAACGTTTCTGTGGCCCTAAGTAACAATTCTCTGGCACTCAGTAACAATTCTGTCTGTCCCTGAGTAACAATTCTGTGGCCCTAACTAACGTTTCTGTGGCCCTAAGTAACAGTTCTGTGGCCCTCAGTAACAATTCTGTGTCTGTCCCTGAGTAACAATTCTGTGGCCCTAACTAACGTTTCTGTGGCTCTAAGTAACAATTCTCTGGCACTCAGTAACAATTCTGTCTGTCCCTGAGTAACAATTCTGTGGCCCTAACTAGCGTTTCTTTGGCCCTAAGTAACGATTCTGTGGCCCTCATTAACAATTCTGTGTCCCTGAGTAATGCTTCTCTGTCCCTAAGTAACGTTTCTCTGTCCCCAAGTAACGTTTCTGTGGCCCTAACTCTGTCCCTAATACAGAGCGGTCTGCCTCTCTTGAATGACTGGAGGCAAATGAAGAATTCTAAAATGGCCGCTATTTATAGCTCGACCATTACACAGTGCTGGCTGGCTGGCTGCTGATTGGCTAATGCGATCACATGTCATTAAGGAATGCATTATGGGTCAGCGCGCCTTGTCTGCGCGCCTTCCCAGACATCCCCGCTCCGTCGCTGCACATGTCCGCCGCCATTTTAGGAAAAATTTCGATTCGCGCGTCCGAAGTTGGCTATTTTTCGGATTCGGCGCGAATCGAAAATTTTCCAATATTCGACTCGAATTCCACTTCGCCTACTTCGATTCGCTCATCTCTACTAACCATCATCAATTTTTCAACAAACTCAACACGATCATCTCTCAACATGGAAAAGGCAGACTAATCATTGGCAGGGATTTCAACATCATCGGTAGACTCCTCCTCCAATAGACGTGCCCCTAAACAGACCTTTAACCGCTTTCTACATTCTAACGATTTATATGATGCCTGGCGATGCCAACACAGCACGGAAAGAGACTATACCTACTATTCTCCATCTCATCTATCCTACTCTCGCATAGACTTCTTCATCACCGACAAATGGACTTTGCAACATATCACTTCCTCCAAGACTGACATCATCACATGGTCTGACCATGCCCTGATTACTATCTCTCTTGACCACAATCAATACCCACAGATCCCGCAGTTATGGCGACTGAACTCATCCCTACTGAAAAACCCAGACCTCAAGAAACGCATAATGGATGCACATCACACATTTTTTTAACTCAATGACACAGATGATATATCTATCTCCACATTGTGGGCTACTTACAAGGCATACATGAGAGGTATTCTTACACAACTTAATTCCCACATCACGAAACAAAGAAACCAACAAATAGATAAACTCCTCTCCTCCATTAAATCAAAAGAACAAATCAACAAAACATCACCAGATCCATTAATCTCTTCTTCTCTTAATACAGAGAGAAACAAACTACGATCCCTTTTATTATATAAATACGATCTTAATCTCCAAAAGATGAAATCAAGATATTACTCACTAAGTAACAAAGCCAATTCAGTACTATCCAAAATCATTAAACAAAAACGACTAAAATCTAAAATTACATCAATTAAACACCCAACTACCCATACCTTATATACCAATCCACAAGACATAGCTAACGCATTCACAAAATACTATCAGAATCTATACAACCTTAAAAATTACCCCAACACCATACAACCTACATCCACATCCATACAAACATTCTTACATACAACAAACCTCCCCCAACTTTCGCCATTAGAACTTACTGACATTTCAATCCCAATTTCTTCCAAAGAGATAGAAGCGACTATCAAAACACTACCATTACACAAATCTCCGAGAAATGACGGATATACTGTACAAACGAGTACTACAAACTATTTGCCCCAGAACTATCACCATACTTAACCAGACCTTTTAATAACACAGCTGAAACTGGCACATTCTCTAGAGATATGCTACAATCTATTATCACAACCATACCAAAACGAAAAGACCCACAACTTGTCCAAAACTATAGGCCGATATCATTACTTAATACCGATATACGCAAAAATCATTTCACGCAGACTTCTCCCTTATCTCCAAACCCTAATCCATCCGGACCAAGTAGGTTTCATTCCGGGCTGCCAAGCACCAGATGCTACAAGAAGAATATTATCACTCCTCCATAATCTACAGCTTTCTAAATACCCCTCTTTACTTCTATTCCTAGATGCAGAAAAGGCATTTGACCGCATACACTGGAAATTTATGCAACTCACACTCCAGAAATTTGGAATTACGGGTTGGACAGCCATACTATCCTTGTACTCATACCCCTCAGCTAGAGTACTAACAGATGGAACACTATCTGATCCTTTTGACATCACAAACGGCACTAGACAAGGTTGCCCTCTTTCCCCGATAATATTTGCACTTCTCATCGAACCCTTAGCTGCCAAACTCAGAGATGACCCGACATTCACCGGCATCAAACATTTCAGCACAGAACATAAAATCAGTCTATTTGCAGATGACATCATTTTGATGGTGACTAATCCCAACAAATTACTCACAACAATTCGCAACCATCTCCATACCTACTCGACAGTCTCCTACTATAAACTCAATGAACCTAAACCCTCAATACTAAATCTTCATATATCACCCCAAGACCAAAAATTATTGACTACACAATTTCCATTTTCCTGGGAAACCCATAGTATCCCATATCTAGGAATCAGACTAACGGCAACTACAGATCAACTATACCTTGCAAATCACAAGAAATTACTTGAAACTATCCCCCATGAAATTTCTACTCTCCGCACTTCAGAACTCTCCAAACTAGGTCGAGTAGCGACTCTGAAAATGTACATACTACCCAAAATACTGTACATATTCCGCACGCTTTCAATACCAGTTCCTAATATGTTTTTTTCCAGACTGCAAATAATATTCACAAAATTCCTATGGAACTCCAAAAAACCCATATGCACTACTAACCTTCTCATACGCACCACAACCAGAAGAGGAGCAGGCCTCCCCCATTTGAAATCCTATCACAATGCCACTCTACTTGACCAAATATACTTTTGGTGGAACCCTTCGAAAGAAAAAATATGGTCCACCATGGAAACTATCCCATTTCCCAAAATCTACTTATAACACCACATACAGCCCAATTCGAAAATGGAAACACCCCTGCATCAAAGCCACCCTACAAGCTTGGCAAGATCTCCTTACCACCAAATGTACCGACATCAAACACCTTCCTACTCCACTCAATTTACTACACGTCCTTACACCTTCCTTAAACTTAACCCAGTGGACAAAACAGGGCATATTACACATTACTGACCTCTATAATGACCAAGTCCCACACTCGTTCCAGAATATCCAAATCAAATATAAGCTACCTTCTACTGAATACTTCATCTACTTAAGAATTATACATTGCTTACACACAACTAAAATACCCTACTCTACAAAGATCCCTATTACCGTATACCACTTCCTCACCAAAAAACGATATCCCGGTAAGGGCATCTCAACTTTTTATACGCTCCTCACTAACCTACAATTTGCAATGCAAACTACCTCCCTAACAAACTGGGAAAAAGTACTCTCGAAACAGATTACAACTCAATCATGGGAAAAAGCGTTCACTATTACACACAAAGCCACCCGATGTACCTCCCACTGGGAGTCGTACTTAATAACCCTCCACCAATGGTACCTAACTCCCGTTAAACTCTCTACCTACTATCCGACCCACCCCTCGTTTTGGTGGAGACATTGTGGTTACATCGGTTCGACAATGCACATCCTCTGGTCTTGCAAAACAATTAGATCCTACTGGAACAGCGTCTTCAATCTAATCTCAGAAATATCTGGAACCTTGACCATCCCGAACCCTTCATTAGCACTCCTACATATCGGAATCAAAGAATTTCCACCTAACTCCCACACCATCGTTGTCCACACACTTTTCGCAGCTAAAATCAAAATTACTAAACTATGGAACAGCACTAACGCCCCTTCTCTCACACTCTTGATCCAAGATCTTAACTTCCAATGTGACATGGAAAAGAGATCAGCATCAAACATTTCCTCTCAACGTAAATTCACCCTTCAATGGGCTCGATGGCTACATAACCCAAACTGCACCATACAACTTTGATTAACAAATAGCAAATATAAAACCAAAATAACAGCCAAACCTAGACTGGTACCCCTTCTCCCTTTCAAGTTACATACCCTTCCCCCTTCCTCCCCCCCCTTTCCTGTTCTATATTTTCCCCAATACCTCATACACTTCACCAAGTTCAACATAATAACTAGAATACCTCTGATGATGTTGTCTTATAAAACCCTACCACATCCCCCAATAACTGGAGGGATAGAACTCTCTATATTGTATTATGACATTTCCTGTTGAACTGTATAACATCATTTGTTATGTTTCCAAAACTCTCAATAAAAATTTATTGAAATTAAAGCTCCCCAGACAGATCGGAGCCCCCCTGGTGTCATGAAGCCGAAACGTCTGTGTTCCTCTTTTAAACTTCAGGAAGGTGGCAAAGTCTGATTATATATATACAGTCATGGCCGAAATTGTTGGCACCCTTGATATTTTTCCTGAAAATCAAGTATTTCACACAAAAAAGGTATTGCATTAACACATGTTTTGCTATACACATGTTTATTCCCTTTGAATGTATTGGAACAAATATAAAACAGAGGCAGAAAAGCAAATATGACATAATGTCACACAAAACCCCAAAAATGGGCTGGACAAAAGTATTGGCACCCTTAACTTAATATTTGGTTGCACACCCTTTGGAAAACATAACTGAAATCAGTCGCTTCCTATAACCATCAATAAGCTTCTGACACCTCTCACCCGGAATTTTGGACCACTCTTCCTTTGCAAACAGCTCCAGGTCTCTCTTATTGGAAGGACACCTTTTCCCAACAGCAATTTTAAGATCTCTCCACAGGTGTTCAATGGGATTTAGATCTGGGCTCATTGCTGGCCACTTCAGAACTCTCCAGCGCTTCTTTGCCATCCATTTCTTGACGTATGTTTGGGGTCATTGTCCTGCTGGAAGACCCAGGATCTTGGACGCAAACCCAGCTTTCTGACACTGGGCCCTACAGTGCGACCCAAAATCCTTTGGTAATCCTCAGATTTCATGATGCCTTGCACACAGTCAAGGCACCCAGTGCCAGAGGCAGCAAAACAACCCCAAAACATCATTGAACCTCCACCATATTTTACCGTAGGTACTGTGTTTTGTTCTTTGTAGGCCTCATTCCGTTTTCGGTAAACAGTAGAATGATGTGCTTTACCGAAAAGCTCTATCTTGGTCTCATCTGTCCACAAGACGTTTTCCCAGAAGGCTTTTGGCTTACTCAAGTACATTTTGGCAAACTGTAGTCTTGCTTTTTTATGTCTCTGTGTCAGCAGTGGGGTCCTCCTGGGTCTCCCGCCATAGCGTTTCATTTCATTTAAATGTCGACGGATAGTTCGCGCTGACACTGATGCTCCCTGAGCCTGCAGGACAGCTTGAATGTCTTTGGAACATGTTTGGGGCTGCTTATCCACCATCCGGACTATTCTGCGTTGCAATCTTTCATCAATTTTCCTCATCCGTCCACGACCAGGGAGATTAGCTACAGTGCCATGGGTTGCAAACTTCTTGATAATGTTGCGCACTGTGGACAAAGGCAAATCTAGTTCTCTGGAGATGGACTTGTAACCTTGAGATTGTTGATATTTTGCCACAATTTTGGTTCTCAGGTCCTCAGACAGTTCTCGTCTCCTCTTTCTGTTGTCCATGCTTAGTGTGGCACAGACAGACACACAATGCAAAGGTTAAGTGAACGTCTCTCCTTTTTATCTGCTTTCAGGTGTGATTTCTATATTGCCCACACCTGTTACTTGCCCCAGGTGAGTTTACAGGAGCATCACATGCTTGTAACATTCTTATTTATCCGCAGTTGTGAAAGGGTGCCAATACTTTTGTCCAGCCCATTTTTGGAGGTTTGTGTGACATTATGTCGAATTTGCTTTCTTTCCTCCCTTTTTTTGTTTTGTCCCAATACACACAAAGGGAATAAACATGTGTATAGCAAAACATGTGTTAATGCAATACGTTTCGTGAGAAATACATGATTTCCTGGAGAAATATCAAGGGTGCCAACAATTTCGGCCATGACTGTATATATAGACAAATCTTATTGGCACTTGGGTGTCACTTCCAGCCTGGAAGCTGCTCTGTCTTTTCAGATGCTAATGGGTGAGCACATGTCTCTGAATACCTATGACTGAATATTTCTTTAATAACAAGGAATGAAACTAAATTTATAATTACATATTGCTACTGATCACATCTCAGTCCAATCACTTGAATCCCACATCTACGTTACAAGGATCTAAATACACCATAATGAAGGAATATCAATAAATAAATACTAAAAAAAAACCATGCCACAGCAGAAAAACAGAAAAAGTACTGAAAGCTACTGTGCCAAAATGTCAAAGGAACATCAATAGTCTTTGTGTGTCTAAAGTTTTCTAAATAATACCACTGCATTGTATTTTTAAATGTTAGCATATTGCTCTGAATTTACAGGGAAAGGATGGGAGCAGCACCATGAAGCCAATCAGTCTCTGCTACATGAACATGTGCTGCAAGGATCATTGTGACAGGACGAGACAGCAGAGAGATAAAAATCATAAGCTTGTTCTTGCTCTTTTACTGTCCAGTCAAAGGCTGGGGGAAGAAAGGTTACTTAGATGTATTGCTTAACTGAAGCAGGGAAAAGTAAGGTCACAAAGCAGGTTGTGCTATTTATTACAGCTGTGCAAATCTCAGAAAATGATGGGCAGAAATACAAATCCTTTGGCAGGTAAGACAGCTTCCATATGCGTATATGTTTCAATAACATGTTTGCCTGTTTTCAGCTTAAAAAATAGCTTTGGAACTTGGGTTTTTGAAACTAGATACAAAACTCAAACGAAAGAAAATATAATAAATAAAATCATATGCACAGAGAATTAAAAAAGACTTACACTGTGCAGCTATTTTCTTCCTACTTTTAGAAATGATAAAAAAAAACTAAAATACTCACGTGCACCTGCTATGGGATTATTTTTATACACAAGATTATTGTATCTAATATAAGAATAGCAACTAGTTTTTACTGATACAGAAACTAAAATTTTAGAATGTCATATTATCGTATCGTATTCAGTGTTTATAAAACAATGCAAAAAAGCAAAAAAAAGTTGTACCAGTTTTTGAAATAAACAAATAAAGTCATATATATATATATATATATCTGTCCAAAGCAAACTAAGTTTGCTAGTTGGTAAACAGCCCTATCTTTCAGGTACACCTTGCTTGTTTTGCCAACTGCACCATGTATAAAATGGAGATGTCACAAGTGGCTTCTGTTTCCCAGATGATGTGTTCTGCCATGAAATGTGTAGGATGGACAAGACACCGGGTCACAGCTCTTTCATTTTGTGGGCTGTTTAATACTGAACCCATTGCACACTCTGTGAGTGCTGTAGATTGTTATTATAAACTGGTAGATTGGATTTGACACTGGGCCATGAAATATTTATTTTTCTCTCTTGTCTGAGGTGTGCCAGAGCCATTTGCTGGGGAGAAGAGCTGAAAGTGCATTCCACATAAAGCAGGCCTCAAAATTTCCACTCACCTGCTCGCATTTGGCGAGTGAAAATAACATGGGGGTGAGTGTGTCCAGCGATGCACAAATCACATCTCCTGATGCCCTGGACATGCAATTCCGAGTGCCTGGCAGGTGTTTTTTTTTTTACATTTTCACAGCAAGCAGCAGGGTCTGGGGTGGACTGACCATTCGGGGCCAGCAGGGGGCCAATGAGAGACTACATACATATATATTTCAGTGTAGTATACCAGTCAGTGCAGCTAATCATACGGCTCAAGGATGGGAGGAAGGATCAAGAGGCCAATGGTGGGTGATGATTCCTCCCCTCTCTCTCCCTCCCCCTCCTGGCTGCTCAGTGTAATTTCACCACTATACTCACCCAGCTCTCCTCCTCCGGCTCATCCTGGCAGCCCACCACCCGGCCCAGGTCCCGAGAAAGTAATTGTCCCCAGATGTTCCTGGCTCCGTCCCTGGCCTCACCTTGGAGCCCTCGCCTCCCTGGCCCGGCTCCCAAGTATGGTGTTTGCCCCCGGGTGTTCTTGGCTCCTTCAAGTTGGTAGAGTGCTCTCCTCCCAGCAGCTCATCTGACCCGGTGTCCCCATATCCCCATTCTCCTCTCCCATACCCAGGATTTTCCTCCCCCAGGGTACAGCACCGTGGATGGGGAAGGACCAGGAGCTGCTCCAGGCTGTCAAGGCTGAGAATCTGAGCATGGTGAAGAAGCTGCTGCAGAGACCCAAGGCGGGCAAAGTCATTAAGTGCACCCATCAATCTACCCACTGTCTTCTGGGTATATGAAGGGGGTAGAGGACATGTCTGTAGGGGGTGGGAGTGTGTGAAGGGAGTAGAGGACATGGCTGTGGGGGGGGGAGGATGTTGTGAAGGGGGTAGAGGACATGGCTGTGGGGGAAGGGGGATTTGAAGGGGAGTAGAGGACATGTCTGTGGGGGGCAGGAGGTGTAAAGGGGGGTAGAGAACATGGCTTTGGGGGTGAGATGGGGTAGAGGACATGGCTGTGGGGGGTTGTGCTGAACTGAATAAAGCACTTGTTTAACGTTTATGTTTACATTGCTTTATGTTAACATTGTTAAAGTTGTTGTTATTGATATTTATTTTTGCAACTTTATTCTGCATAAATCATTTAACAGTGTCATTTTATGATATAATAATTTACGAGGGAGCGTGTTTAGGGGCGTAATTAGCGGGGGGGGGCAGGATAGGGGTTGGGTGTGGCAGCTGGAGGTGAGTAACTCTTAAGGCCTGGCTAGTAGCTAAGGACTTGAAATTTTGAGCCCTGATATAGAGTCTGTTGTGCTTGTGGGCCTTATCCTAGACATGTGCAATCTGGAAAATGTTGCTCTGTATTTGTTTTTAGAATTCAATTTGTATATTCGGCAATCATTTAATTCAGAATAGTGCACAGAATGTGGACGGTGTGTCCTTAACAACCATGACTCATCTGCTGTCAGCGGGATTTCCCACTGTCGGCAGATTGTAAACAAAGCAAAAGCAAATATATCCCGCCAATACATACCAGACCCTTTTGGGCCACATGCCCTTAACATGGGGGGGTGCTTTGAACCATGGGTGTTGGATGTGGGGGTCTGCAGATGGGGAGCGTATCAGAATCTGGAAGCACTGTTTAACAAGAGGTCCCTGAGAACCCGGTCCCCCATGTGAATGAGTACTCATTCAGCAAAAATGTGTCAAAAAAAAAAGAAAAACACAGAGAGTTTTTTGAGTCCTTTATTAAACCTCACCAAAAAATACATGTCTCCTGAAGGAGCTTCAAAGTCAATCACTATGAATGCCAACCAGCATGGAAATAAATCTCTGCCCGCCTAACACAACGTGTCAAGTCCAGGGGCATATGCAGAGTGACAGGTAAACATGAGGGTGGCATCATCTAGTGATGTCACTGGGTGACCCAGCACCCATGTCTACCTGTCATTGGATGAGTGTCTCTCCACAGGACATGCCATTCCCCAGAAACAGGTACACATAGAGTCACTCAGTGATGTCACCGGGTCACCCAGCCTCCATATCTACACGACATTTGGCAAATTGCGTTTCCCACGGAGAGACACTCACCCAATGACAGGTTATCATAGGGGCTGGATCATCAGATGACATCACCAGGTGACCCCCACCCCCGTGTTTACCTGTCATTCGGCATGTTTCACTGGACGGTCCACATCATGTTCGGCAGTCAGCATTTTTGTTTTTCGTAAGGATCAGAATTTTTTGTGATTGACATTGGATCTACTTCGGGGGACAATTATTTTGGGGGTGTGCAATAAAGCAATTGTCAAAAACTGGGGTTTTTTAAATTTTGACTCTTTTTTACTATGCACCCATCCTCATTTACATGGGGAGGGACAGATATGGGGGCTTCCAAATTCCAATAGGACCCCCACAGACCCTCAAAAACACCTCTCAGGGTTGGGGGAAAAGGCCCTTGTCTTCATCAACATTGAGATGAAACAAATCTAAACGTACCGAATCACACATGTCTACTTTATCCTACCGCATTCCAATCACCTCCTATAACCTAGAGGTCAGTTTTTTGGTAAGGAGCTTATGTTTTCAAACACCTTATACTAAGGAAGTTTTAAATTTGAATGAATTCGTTAAGCAGATCGTTATACTAAATGTGGCTGTACAACCACCTCCAGTCCAGGCCATTTCCGGCACTTTTTGTTCACATGTAACAATATTTTTTGCTAGAAAATTACTTAGAAACTCCAAACATTATATATTTTTTAAAACAGAGGTCCTAAAGAATAAGCTGGTATGTTTTGCAATTTCTTATGTCACGCGATATTTGTGCAGTGATTTTTCAAAGGCAATATTTTTGAGAAAAAATACACTTTTAAATTTTAATACAAAAAAACACAATATATAACCCAATTTTTGTAAAATATAAAAGATGATGTTACGCCGTAACCATTATACCATAACGTTACGCTGTTACGAGTAAATAGCTATCAAACATGTCATGCTTTAAAATTATGCACTCACGTGCTATGGTGACAAACAACATACATTTTACTATTTATAGGCAACACTTTTAAAAGCCTTTACAGGTTACCATTGTAGCTTTATAAAGAAGGTGTGGTGCTAGAATTACTGCCCATAATCTGATGTTCACAGTAATACCTCACATGTGTGGGTTAATCGCTGTTTGTGTGCCTTCGGGACTGCCATGCACATTCGCCTTTGTTCGTGAGCACGGGAGGACGGGGGGCACTTTACATTTTTTAAAATTATTAATTTATTTTATTTTATTTTTTTTACACTGTTGCTTTAATTTTATTTTATCACATTTATTGCTGTCACAAGGAAAGTAAACATCCCTTGTGACAGCAATAGGCATGCGACTGGTGCTCTTTAGAGCCTAAATCCCTCCTCTGCACTTAAAAGCATTCAAAACACCAAGATCTCTGTTTTTGATTGCTTTTATTTTTTGAAAATGGAGCCGTTTACTTCCAAGTAAACTGGAAGTGATATCACATCATCGCTTTCGGTTTACTATAAGAGAGAGTCGATCAAAGCTGATCCCGGCTTTGTTCAGCTGTACAAGAGGTATGATAATTCATGACAATTAATTAAATGTAATCCCATCTCATTCATAGTAATAATATGTGTATGTATGTGTGTGTAGATATATATATACACACACACTATATTGCCAAAAGTATTGGAATGCCTGCCTTTAATCGCACATGAACTTTAATGGCATCCCAGTCTTAGTCTGTAGGGTTCAATAATGAGCTGGCCCACCCTTTGCAGCTATAACAGCTTCATTTCTTTTGGGAAGTCTGTCCACATGTCCGCAAAGTTTAGGAGTGTGTCTATTGAAATGTTTGACCATTCTCCCAGCAGCGCATTTGTGAGGTCAGGCACTCTTATCGGACAAGAAGGTCTGGCTGGTATTCTCTGCCCTAGTTCATCCGAAAGGTGTTCTGTTGGGTTGAGGTCAGGACTCTGTGCAGGCCAGTCAAGTTCCTCCACCCCAAACTCGCTCATTCATGTCTTTATGGACCTTCCTTTGTGTACTGGTGCACAGTCATGATGGAAAAGGAAGGGGCCATCCCAAAACTGTTCCCACAAAGTTGGGAGCATGAACTTGTTCAAAATGACTTGGTATGCTCATGCCTTAAGAGTTCCCTTCACTGGAATTAAGGGGCCAAGCCCAACCCCTGAAAAACAAGCCCACACCATAATCCTCCCTCCACGAAACTTTACACTTGGCAAAATGCAGTCAGGCAAGTACCATTCACCTGGCAACTGCCACACCCATAAATGTCCATTGGATTGCCAGACAGAGAAGCGCGATTGGTCACTCCAAAGGACATGTCTCCACGGCTTTAGAGTCCAGGGGCAACATGCTTTACACCGCTGCATCCGACGCTTTGCATTGCACTTGCAATTCAGCTCCTCCCTTGTAGTTCTGGGCTGATTCCTCACCTTTTTTATCATCAGTGATACCCCACGAGGTGAGATTTTGCATGGAGCCCCAGTCTGAGGGAGACTGACAGTCGTCTTTAGCCTCTTCCATTTTCTAACAATTGCTCCAACAGTTGATCTATTTTCACCAAGCTGCTTGGCAATTGCCCCGTAGCCCTTTCCAGCCTTGTGGAGGTCCACAATTTTGTCTCTGGTGTCTTTTGACAGCTCTTTGGTCTTGCCCATGGTAGTAGTTGGCATCTGACTGACTGTGGGGTGGACAGGTGTCTTTAAAGAGCTCAGAGAGGTGCTACTAAGTTAGATTAATGAGTGGAGTAGAGGTGGACTTTTTAAAGGCAAAGTAACAGGTCTTTGAGAGCCAGAATTCTTGCTGTTTCTTAAGTGTTCAAATACTTATGTTCAGCAGTGCAAGACAAATAAATTCTTTAAAAATCATACAATGTGATTTCCTGATTTTTTTTTTAATTCTGTCTCTCAGAGTGGGAGTGCACCTACAATGTGAATTTTAGACCCCTCCATGATTTCTAAGTGGGAGAACTTGCAAAATCGCAGGGTGTTCAAATACTTCTGTTCCTCACTGTATATATATATATATATATGTATATATATATATATGTATATATATATATATATATATATATATATATATATATATATATATATAAATATGCATGTGCATGTATGTATATACAGTTGTGCTCAAAAGTTTACATACCCAGGCAGAAATTGTGAAATTTTGGCATTGATATTGAAAATATGACTGATCATGCCAAAAAATGCTCTTTTATTGAAGGATGATGATCATATGAAGCCATTTATTATCAAATAGTTGTTTGGCTTCTTTTTAATTCATAATGATAACAGAAATCACCCAAATGGCCATGATCAAAAGTTTACATAACCTGGAATGTTTGGCCTTGGTACAGACACACAAGGTGACACTCATGGGTTAAAATGCCAATTAGAGGTTAATGTCCCACATCTGCGGTTTTTTTAAATTGTGTATAAGTGCGTCAGTGTATAAATAGTCAATGAGTTTGTTAGCGCTTACATGGAAGCACTGACTGGGCTAGATACTGAGCCATGGGGATCAGAAAAAAACTGTCAAAAGTCCTGCGTAACAAGGTAATGGGACTTTATAAAGATGGAAAAGAACATATAAAGATGTCCAAAGCCTTGAATATGCCAATCAGTACTGTTAAATCACCTATTAAGAAGTGGAATGTTCGGGGATCTCTTGATACCAAGCCAAGGTTAGATAGACCAAGAAAGATTGCAGCCATAACTGACAGAATAATTGTCTGGGATTCAAAGAAAAACCCACAGGCAACCTCAAAAGAAAAACAGGCTGCTCTGGAAAAAGATGGTGTGGTTGTTTTTTAGGAGTACAATATGGTGATATTTGAACAAAAATGAGGTTTGGTTGAGGTGCCAGAAAGAAGCTTTTATTGCACCAATGCCAGGGTATGTAAACCTTTGAGCACAACTGTATATAGTATATACCAGGGATTTTTTTCAGCTGGAACTGGTGTAACCCAGTTCCACCACCTCTGGCTGAGACCTTCTTTGCTCACCACTATTACTAAACACAGAAGTCTGGCTTGTCTCCCAACGGCTACCACAGATCTGATCTCCTGAGCCGCTCCCACTGAGTGAAGGATGGGGGCAAGGGAGATTCAGGTGCATCGTGGATGCCAACACCCCACTGGATGATCTCCCTGCAAATAAGAGAGGCGGGGCCACCTACAATGTGTGGGGAGGCAAATGTAAGATATGTGGATGATGGTGGAGCTATAACCACTTCAATACCGAGCACTTTTACACCCTTCCTGCCCAGGTCAATTTTCAGGTTTCAGAGCTCTCAAACTTTGAATGACAATTGCGCGGTCATGCAACACTGTACCCAAACTAAATTTTTATCATTTTTTTCGCACAAATAGAGCTTTATATTGGTGGTATTAATCACCACTGGGGTTTTTTTTTGCTAAATAAACAAAAAAACGACCGAAAATTTTGAAAAAAAAAAGTTTTTCTTTGTTTCTGTTATAAAAGTTTGCAAATAAATAATTGTTCTTCATAAATTTAGGCCAAGAGGTATTCTGCTACATTTCTTTGGTGAAAATAACCCAAATCAGTATTTATTATTTAGTTTTTAGGAAAGTTATAGAGTTCACAAACTATGGGATATATCTGAAAATTGATCAGTCCTGAAGTACTGACAGCCAATATAATTTCTAGCGGCCCAAATACAGTACTGATATCCCCCAAATGACCCCTTTTTGCAAAGTAGACAGTCTAGCGTCTTTCATAAGAGGCATAGTGAGTTTTTTGAAGTTGTAATTTTTTTGTCATATTTTTTTGAAAATTAAGAAATTAAAAACATTTTCACAATTTTTTTTTTTGCACACTGTCACCAGTGCAGTACAGCGTCATCATATAACTGGTGTGGCAGTAATCAGGGACACTGACTGGTGATAGTACGAAAAAAATATATATATACTTTTTTTTATTATGTTATTATTATTTTTTATTAATTTTTTTCTCCTTTTTTAAGATTTTCTTTGCATATTACACTATGACCAAAGTAGTATAATGTTACCATAGTAACATTGTACTACTTTGGTGAAGTGATCATTATTTTTTTTTTTACACAATTTGATTGCTTATAGCAAATAATTTCTTTGCTATAAGCAAGCATTTAACTGAATGAAATCTATTCATTCAGGGTTTTTTTTGTTGTGATTAGCTGTGATTGGCCACAGCTAATCACATGACACAGATGGGCTGTGAATAGCCCAGCCTATGCGTGTGATCGCTGTGACCATTCACAGCTAGACACACTTGTATACAATGGATGGCATGAAAGGAAGCCATCCATTGTTTACAACTGTGATGTGACCTGCTGTGATTGGTCACAACAGGTCACATGGTACTGACAGCAGGGCCGGTACACGATCTGTCATTGGCCGTGTCCGAGGTACACAGCCAGTGACAAATCTCGCAAGCCGTGATCCGGGAAGGACGTCATATGGTGCCCTCCCAGATTGACAAGACCGGGCGGGAAGTGGTAAAGGGGGGGGAGGAAAAGATGCATCAGTGGAGTGAGTGTTGTATGCAGAGGTCAGAGCTGAAGAGGGATGAAAGGGACATGTGGATGGAGGATGTAGAGGTAATCAGCTGTGGAAGAGCACTGAAATCTGTGCTCTGTGTGTAACGCATCCCTGAACTCTGCGCTCTGTGTGTAGCACACCCCTAAACTCTGCATTCTGTGTGTATCACACCCATGATCTGTGCACTATGTACATAGCACACCCCCGATTTATGCATATAGAGCACCCTGGAACTCTGTACTCTGTAATGCATTTCTAGTACTGGGATGCCAAATCAGGATCAGAGAGTCTGTGGGGGGCTCCCATCTGCAGGGAAAGATGGACCGCTAAAACCTACTTGACACCATTAATAGGGTGAGAGCGTCCTATACACCCACTAATTTAGAGAACATTGACAATTCATCACATCTGCTATCTACCTGCACATAGTTGTGGACATTACACTTAGCTACCCTAGTTTGCAGCCTATCCTCCCAGCCGCCACCTTTGGAACACTTGTGCATTACAGTCTCATCATCCATGCTGACTGCAGGACTCACAGCTGCAGGCCAGAATACAGCAGTGCCAACTGAAACAGCAATTTACCTTTCCCATTTGAATGGGATTTCTACTACTGTTGCCTGTGGCCCTTGTCACCCAGAGAGAGAGTTGTTCTTGCTTACAGACACTTATGCCAACTGTTACACTTTGCTACTTCAAATCTTGTCCTTGTTTAGTGCCGTAAAGGGACCTTACATCAGTTCACTACCATTAAAAGAAGAAGCACCTATCATCTACACCTTAGATCATCTTCATACTAATTGGGCCCCAACTAGCATGCAGAAGACTCCAGATTGTTCTTAAAGGGACATTATTGATGAGAGATCTCTCCATTTTCAAATATAATCCTTGCCATCAGGTTCTGAGGACCTGCAGTGAACTTACCTGTTTATTGATAATTGTTCTCCCTCGCTGGGGATTCAACAGTCATATCAGATTGGAGGCAGTGGATTATTTCTGAAAGCAGGCCTGCTAACAGTTACTGGTACTTTTCTGTGGATGCTGTTACTTTTACTTAAAGTTGACAAGAGTGATTATATTGTTGCATATGTCAATGTTATTTTGTATTTTTTGTGATTAAGCTACGTTCAAACTCAGTCTAAACTTCATAACGATTTACACTAACTTGTGTGTGAGTCCCTTTTACAGTGGTGACTTATTCGGGTAACAAGAGTGCAGTGGCGTCAGCAGAGATTGGGCTTTCAAAAAGAGGTCCAGATTGACAGGGAACCCGAAAATTACTAAGCAACCCTAAAGGGGGAAGTGCTATGTATGCACATCTTATTATTTTCACATTTTAATGTTGTATTGCAGATTTTCGTATTTTTATGATTTGTGTTTTCCCCTTTGTTTTGTTTTTTTGTTCTGGTATAATTTATATTGTATTTATTCTCATCCCATAGAGCAAAAAAAAACCCCTCATTCCTCTGAAGAAGCCTGCTCAGCTTGTAGGTCCTTTACACTGTGCAATCTGGATGCAGATCTGGATTCTGTAAGTGCTGTTTTTGGGTATCTGCACCCCTTATCCCTTTCTCTCTGTATGTTGAACAATAAAATCTTTAAAAATACAATTAAAGTGAATGGTGGCCAAAGTTTCTCAATCCCCCACTCCTAGTTATGGATTCAGAGCTGGAGTAAATGTCAGCCCACCCTGCAACTGGGAGACCCTCACATGCTTTCATGGGTTGTGGGGATGGTCGCTGTGTACAGTATCTTGATCATAAATCATTAGAAAGAATTAAAAGAAAGGTGATTTGTTGATCAGTGGAGTAACATGGTTTTAAATTAGTCAAACTATCTAACTAGTAAAAAGGATTACAATGCTCCAAACAGTATTGGTTACATTCCCACTAATTATAATGTTTACAATGAAGTGGAGTATTTTAATATAATATGTACATTTTAGTGTATTATTTGGTATTAGTGGAATTGGTTCTAATTATGGAAGTTTCAGGATAGGTGCATGATTACTCTTGTGCCTGTTATTTGACATAAAATTAGGTTATAATAAATTTATTGTGAACAAAAATATTTGTTGTGTGTATACTGTATATTACATTATACATACCACTATTTCTTTCATATTTTTAAATACAAGCTGCAATGCGGTTTAGAGGTTTAAACACCCCCAGATTGAATTGGTTGAATTTCTCTAGGACCACACAGCCTGTAAAAGAAATAAGGAAACCTTGATATCACAAATTCACCTTTAGGACTACAGGGAGATAAAATCTGATGCATTACATTCAAAAGATGATGTTCCTATATAAGTGCACATATTGATTTGCAGTTGTTGTTTTATCATGTAAAGAATAAGGGCTTTTCTGGTTTTTTTTTTTTGTTTTTTTTTTTAGAAAAACCCTTAATAAAAAAAAATCACCTTTTTCATTTTGAGTATAAATGTGCCACACTTAAAAGACTGCAGTTCTTATGCTCCCACATAGCTTCCTAAAGCCTAGGAAGACTTGAACATATTATTTCTGGCTTTCACCAGCATTATATGTATTTCTGATTTTAGCACAATTGAATTTTAAGATGGATAGCTTTAGCAGTTCACTGACTGGTTGTTGGCTGGAACTGCAATTTAGTAATTGCTAACGTGTATCTTCTATGCATGGCAATTGCTATGTGTTTGTGTGCAGCTTTCATATCACCAATTTTATTCACATGACAGTTTGTTTTCTGAGGGTCTATATAACTGATAAAATAAAAAATAACATTTGTAAAGACATTCATTCTGACTTTACACTACAGAATACATTCAAAGTGAAATAACCAGAAAACAGAAAATACACTTACTTAAATTTCTGCTTGAAAATTCAATAATAATAACTCTAATCTGTAGGACAAGGCCAACAAAAACTAATGTGACTTGAGTGCTACCACCTCTGATGCATCTTTATAAAAAAATAACATTGCCAAAATGGAATGCACAGCTACTAAAACACAGCTCTCCTTCTCAGCACTCTTATGTCGTCTTAATTTTCAAAAACGAGTTTTGATCAAAAATATTATCAAATAATATATTTGTAAATTCCTTTTCTGGCATAATCTTCAGTAAATCTGAAGCACACAGTGAAGGTCACCAAGTTGAATTACACAGGGTAGCTTCAGAAATAGTTTTAGTAAAGAAATTATTTTCATGTTTCTTTCCTCTGTAAACCTGCAGAGATAAGTCAAAAAATATACAGTATATTTAACATTGACATTATAGTAAAGGGCCCTTTAATAAGAGCAAATGCTTTTTGAAGGGGATGATTTGGATGATTTACAAAAGGAATAAAGACTGCTCACTTTGCACACTGAATGTTCATTTAGTGAATGAGGTAAAGTTGTGTTAACGTCAATCATCCAATCCTGTTTTTTTTTTTTAAGTGTATCTTCTGCATGATTGAGTATTCAATGTGAACATAGATTCACCCTATTCAGCAAGATAAATGAGCATAACATTTCCTAAACTAACAGTCTATTCTATAGTAAAGCAAGACTATAGCCTACTCCACTTCCACAAAAATTCTTAAATAAAGTGATTGCACAGTTTGTTTTTTTTATATAACAAACATGTTATACTTACCTGCTCTGATCTTCCTCTTCTTGGGTCCCCCACAAAAGCTCCAGACCCCCCCCCCCCCCGCTTGCTGAGTGCCCTGAGTGCAAGCTGCTTGATCTGGGAGAACTCACGTGGGCTCAGGCCCATCCCCGCTCCCTCCTCACTGGCTGTGATTGACAATGGCTCCCACTGCTGTGTTTCAGCCAATGAGGAGGCAGAGACCCAGGAGAGCTTCTGCTCTTGTGCACATTGCTGAATTGGGATTTGGCTCAGGTGAGTATAGGGGGAGGGTTGAGGGGGAGTCTGCACACTAAAGGTGAATGCATAAAGGTAAAAAAAACCTTCATGCTTTAGAAATCAATTTAAAGTGATTCTAAAGTTTTTTTTAAATAACAAACATATTATACTTACCTGCTCTGTGCAATGGTTTTGATGATCCTCCTCTTCTCAGTTCCCCTGCCAGTGCTTCTGGCTCCTCCTCTTTAGTGAGTGCCTCCATAGGAAGCTGCGTCCATAGTCACAGAAAGCAGGACTCAGCCCCACCCTCTGCTCCCCCCTTACTGGCTGTGATTGACAGCAGCGGGAGCCTTTGGCTCCCACTGCTGTGTCTCAGTCAATGAGGAGAGGTGAAGTACCCATGCACAGCACTGGATCCAGATTGGTTCAGGTAAGTTTAAAAGGGGGCTTTGTGAGTTTTTTTACCTTCATGATAGTAAAAAAACTTAAGCCTTCATATCCACTTTAAATAGTTAGATGTAGGTTCAGGTAGTATGTATTAACTATGTATCAACTACTCATATACCATGTGGTTATTGAAGTTGATTTAATAAAGGATTATGGGAAATTAGCTTAAGACAAGGATACATTCACTGAATACCCAATTTTGTGTAAAGGGAAAAAAAAACCCACAAGATTTTTCTTTATGCTAAGTAAATATTTGCTTTGTAAAATTGACCTTAACTTTGTTAAAGTAATATTAAAGGCTATTTAAAGAGAAAAAAAAACATACCATAGTTACTTGCTCTGTGCATTGGTAGCAGCCCTGATCCTCCTCTTCTCGGGTCCCCCGCTGACAGTCCTGGACCCTCCTTCCTGCCAAGTTGCCACATAGCAAGCAGCTTGCTGTACGGGCACTGAAGCAGGCTTACTCCTGAGCTACTGCTCTGCATGTCAGAGCATGGTTCAGCTATGCCCCGCTGTCTCCTCAATGGCTCACTGGCTGTGATTGACAGTAGCGGGAGCCAATGGCTCCCACTGCAGTCTCAGCCAATGAGGAGGGAGAGTCCCGTGAGAGCATCTGCTTTTGTGCACATTGCTGGATTGCAATCAGGCTCAGTATTGGAGAGCTTGGGGGAGCCGTTGCACACAGAAGGTTTTAAGGCTTAAGGCTTTACAACCATTTTAAATGAAGATTCCCTGTTGACTCAGTAATTCAAGGCCATTGCATGTCTACACTATCATATTTTTATTTCTCTATTTCTTTTGCAAACCACAACTTTTTATATAGTCACAGCTGCAAAATTGTTAGTTGAAAATGATCATTATGCATCAATAGATAAAAGTGTAAAGAAAAAAAATCATTAATACACAAACAAATCCCAATATAAATGTAAAATGCATTTGATGTATAAACATAAAAAATAAGTATAATGTGAATGTAGTAGGTTCACATCATATATGATGTTTTTGTATTTTGTTACACAAACAAATATAATATTCCATCTCAAATTTTATGTTCAGGCGTTTCACCAGACAAATTAAAGTATTGATCTGAAGTGACTGCTCCTGCAGTGCTAAATAAACTGAAACACTTATGAGTTCTACTACCTACCTGGACACTAACCAAGCAGATCTGAAGGGAGATGGATTACAGCTGGAACTCTGAAACCTTTGACAGAATTTATACAGAGATGGCAGAAAAGTCATTTGATTGATTTAAGTAGTTTATCAGCCCAAGAGACAGGTTATGTTTGTGGTTCTCCAATGTTTATTTTTCATCGTCTTGGTGACCTATTAGGCCATCTCACTCTCAAAAGCACAACTATGGGGTGCCACCATCTTTCTTGACAGCATCATTACTTTGAAAATTGTTCTATAATGGTTGTAGACCTAAACATCGATCTATCCCCGATATGATACTGTTGGACATTCAGTAGTTTGGGTATGACATTATTTTTTTTTTTAAATTAATATTTTAGTTATTTGAGGTACTTATATAACACCAACAATTTACACAATGCTTTACATATATACAGTATACACTGCTCAAAAAAATTAAAGGAACACTTTTTAATCAGAGTATAGCATCAAGTCAATTAAACTCCTGGGATATTGATCTGTTCAGTTAAGTAGCAGAGGGGGTTGTTAATAAGTTTCAGCTGCTTTGGTGTTAATGCAATTACCAACATGTGCACTCTATGGCCAACAATGAGACAACCCCCCAAAACAGGAATGGTTTTACAAGTGGATGCCATTTTTTCCCTACTCACTAGTTTTGAATGTGGTTAGGGTCAGTGTCACTACTGGTAGCATGAGGCGATACCTGGACTCTACAGAGGTTGCACAGGCAGTCTAATTCCTCCAGGATGGCACATGAATACGTGCCATTGCCAGAGGTTTACTGTGTCTCCAACACAACAAACACTTTACTCCTGCGCTAGGAAAGGACTCAGTAGACCCAATAGGAATGTTCTGGAATTTTCTGGAATATGCACTGCTTGCTGCCCTCAACAGACCAGGGTGGTCCAAATACACTGGATACAAATGGAGAAACAGAAAAAGGGCGCACCGACCTAGTGCATTATCGTTTAAAATAATTTATTGAAGAAACAAAATAGGTATCATACTCACAATGGACATATTAACACAGGCATATCAAACTGAACAAGATGTATGATCCAAACAACATCTGAGTCCATACGATGGAACCCTGGATGACCAACTGGCTAACGCGTTTCGAGGACACAACCTTTTCCTCAGAGCCAACCTGAGGAAGAGGTTATGTCCTCAAAACGCGTTAGACAGTTGGTCATCCAGGGTTCCATTGTATGGACTCAGATGTTGTTTGGATCATACATCTTGTTCAGTTTGACATGCCTGTGTTAATATGTCCATTGTGAGTATGATACCTATTTTGTTTCTTCAATAAATTATTTTAAACGATAATGCACTAGGTCGGTGCGCCCTTTTTCTGTTTCTCCATTTGTATCCAATTTACTGTGTCTCCCAGCACAGTCTCAAGAGCATGAAGGAGTTTCCAGGAGACAGGCAGTTACTCTAGGAGAGCTGGACAGGGCAGTAGAAGATCCTTAACCCATCAGCAGGACCGGTATCTGCTACAAAATGACCTCCAGCAGGCCACTGGTGTGAATGTCTCTGACCAAACAATCAGAAACAGACTTCATGAGGGTGGCCTGAGGGCCCAATGTCCTCTAGTGGGACCTGTGCTCACTGCCTGGCACCATAGAGCTCAATTGGCATTTGCCATTGGACACCAGAATTGACAGGTCTGCCACTGACGGTTCACCCTGAGCACATGTGACAGACGTGAAAGGGTCTGGAGAAGCCGTTGAGAATGTTATGCTGCCTGTAACATCGTTCAGCAAGATCATTTTGGTGGTGGGTCAGTGATGGTCTGGGGAGGCATATTCATGGAGGGACGGACAGACCTCTACAGGCTAGACAATGGCACCCTGACTGCCATTAAGTATCAGGATGAAATACTTGGTCCCATTGTCAGACCCTATGTTGGTGCAGTGTGTCCTGGGTTCCTCCTGGTGCACGACAATGCCTGGCCTCATTTGGTGAGAGTATGCAGGCAGTTCCTGGAGGATGAAGGAATTCATACCATTGAATGGCACCCATGCTTGCCTGACCTAAATCCAATAGAACACCTCTGAGATATCATGTTTCGGTGCCGATGCTGCCAGGTTGCACCTCAGATTATCCAGGAGCTCAGTGATACCCTGGTCCAGATCTGGGAGGAAATGGCATCATCTGTAGTCTCATTAGGAGCATGCCCCAACATTGTCAGGCATGTATACAAGCATGGGGTCCATACAAACTACTGAGTACCAAATGTCCTTGAATTTAATCCTCTGTATTTTTATAATTTTTATTTCCATCAAACAATGGGGCATCCTTATGTTCTTAACACATTACCCATTCCTTATCAGTATAGATATTCAGCATCATATTTTTCCTTTTTGAGATCTGATGTATTTTAGAAATTTTTTTGAGCAGTGTATATTGTAGATCCACTGCCCTCAGGAAACTTACAATCTAAGCTCCCTAACTCACATTATATAATGAATGATATTTATACATATGCATATTAAGGCCAATAAGTGCCTGAAATAAATTTATACAGGGACCAATTAACCTACTAGCATGTTTTTGGAGTGTGGGAGGAAACAAAAGTACCTGGAAGAAAACCTTGCAGGCACAGAGATAACATGCACACTCCATGCAGGTAGTGTTGGGGTTGGGAATTGAATTGACGACTCCATTGCTGACAGGCAGAAGTACTAACCCCTAAGCCACCTGTGAACATTAAAGCAGCATTAAACCACAAACCAAATGTGGATGCATTAGCGTTTTTTTTTTTAGGCTTTTTCCCTTCATTTTCACCTGGTGATCTGGCCAGTAAGACACCTTCTGTATTAGAGTGCCCCCACTCTGGATGAAAGAGCACAGGGGCACAGCATACAGCAGCATTGTCAGTCTGGGGTGTTAGATATAGTAGCATATTTAAATACACTAACAAATTGAAGCCAAACACCAGCTCACATTTTATAAGCAATTACAGCACACACACAATTGCTGGTAACAGACAAAGAAATTGTACCTTTTATCAATCTAGAGCAGTTAGAATAATGAAAAGGTACTGGCTATTGGTTGCTATAGGTCAATGCAGTTTATACATGCAATTGGTCCTATTAAATTAGCCCAGTGCTCTTTTGGCTTCTTAGTTGCATTGAATATGCTTCCACCATGTCTTCAGAATTGGAATTCATTATCAGAGCCTCTGCACTCCCAACAGCCCATGTCAGCTCTGGATTATATCTTCTTACTTTTTACAAATTATTTTGTGCAAGAGTTCCATCATTGATACTAAGTAAAATCTTAGCATCAATTCATTTCATTGGTCCTAACACATATGGATAGGTTAAAGCATTAAAACCACAAAATAAAATGTACAATATTGCAATTTATGAAATCTCAGATGAGGTGGCTGCAAACATTTTCTTTTTAGTTTTTTTTTCCTGTTGGGAAATTCTGAATATGGTTTCAGTCAGGCTACAGACGTGAGGGTTATGGTCTTATTTACTTTAGCTCCTTTAACCTTGTAGAGTGGTAACAAAAATATGTGGACATTTGAAAGGTATAAGCTAGCCATAGATGAGTTGAAAACTGAACAAAAATTCTTGTCGGTTGTTGAATCATTTGTTTTTTGCATCATTAGTGTGCTGTGCTGCAATCAAAAGTGCCTCATCCAACATACTGGATCTTTTTTTAGAAAAACAAAACAAATAATGGCACAATCATATATTCTTCTTTTTCAATCAACAGAACATTTGGTTTTCGACTCACTTATGGCCAGCTATAGTTTGTTATGTGAGAACAAGCAAGAGAAACTAGGGTTGTCTTACTTTAACCTGTTCCCGTTTCCGCAGAACGATGGCTTATCAGGACTCGTCAATCCGGGTGCGCATCATATGGTATAAAGGTAACATTATATTACTCTGGTCACAGTATATTATGAAAAAAAATCTTAAAAAAAGAAATATTTTAAAAAAAATTGTGATTTTTTTAAAATTAATTTTCAAAAAATTGTGACAAAAAATTACAACTTCAAAAAAACTCACCATGCCTCTTACTAAATACTTCAGACTGTCTACTTTGCAAAAAGGGGTCACTTGGAGGATATCTTACTGTTCTGACATTTTTGGGTTTCAAGAAATTAGATTGGCCATCAGTACATCAGGATTGATCAATTTTCAGATATAAAGTATATACCACAGTTTGTGAACTCAATAATTTTTCTACAGAAAAAATAAATACTGATTTGGGTTATTTTTACCAAATACATTTCTATAACAGAAACAAAGAAAATTGTGGTGTTTTTTTCCAAATTGTCAGTCTTTTTTCATTCATTTATTAAAAAATAAAAACCCCAGTGGTGATTAAATAACACCAAAATAAAGCTCTAATTGTGTGAAAAAAAGATAAAAATTTTGTTTGGGTACAGCGTTGCACGACCGCGCAATTGTCATTCAAAGTTTGAGAGCGCTGAAAGCTGAAAATTGACCTGGGCAGGAAGGGGGTGAAAGTGCCCAGTATGCTTGTTATAGCTAAACAAGATCTTGAGTCTTGGAAATTCACAGCGTCTTGGAGGTTTGGTGGATTACATAAATGGGTTTGGCTGGTAAAAATGGGGGGAAGGGGGGTATGTCAAATGTTAATCTGTCTTTCAGAGAAAAAAGTGACAGTGTGTAAAGCCTCTCCTCCCTCCTTGATCAGTTAATACTATAGAAAAAAAGTAAAAGTAAAAGTGCTACTATCCAATAGGATGAGCAAATCTTCCAGAGCTTTCAAGTACTGAATGGCAGTCACACAGCTGCAAAAAAACAATGAAGAAAGATGATCCACAACTCCTTGCTTGCTCCTAAAAAACTTAAAAATGTATTGATTCTCCATAAAAGACACAATATCCAGACAGCAGATGTTAACATGTTTTAGCCTTCGGAACAAGGCCCACAAGGCTGAAACGCGTCAACATCTGCTGTCTGGATATTGTGTCTTTTATGGAGAGTCAATACATTTTGAAGATTTTTAAGAGCAAGCAAGGAGTTCTGGCTCATCTTTTTTCATAACTAATACTAACCTCTCCAGCTTTCCCCTGCTGCTCCTTCCATTATCAGAGCCAATATTAAAATATCCAGTATTGGCTAGAACCTAGAAGGATCAATTACATTAACCTCTCTATCACACAACAGTACTTGGACCCAGCAGTTGGCAGCTAGTATCAAGTGCTGCATCATAGAGGAGGCCACATGATCCCCCATACCTAAAAAAGCTGGGCATTGTTCAATGCTGACCATAGAAGATGAAGTAGCAGGGGAGCACTAGAGACATAAGTATCAGGTTGGGGTTTACACACACACTGTTACTTTTCCCTCAATAGACAAAATAAAATTGACTCCTTATGTAAACCTGTTCCTTTAAGTGTTTTTAAAGCCAAGATTTGGGCTACATGCATTATTTGTTGAAACATTATGTGGATGATGTCTTAAAGGATAAGTTCACCTTCTAAACAAAAATAATAAATGCACATTTTTTTGCAGGTAAAAAAATGTGCATTTAATATTTTTGGTTGCAGGAGCCTGTAAACCGATGCACCAGTCAGCAGATCACTGGTGCCATGCTGGTCTCCTGCAGATCTGTCAGTATATCTGTTGTCCCTACATGATGTACATGCAAGCAGATATACAGACCGCAAAAATCAATGAACTACCATGGAGCTCCAAAGCGCCTTGGTATTTCATCGAGAACTACAAGCCAACAGCCGCTAAGACTGTCGAAAATTTTAGACAGCAGCATGGGGAACTTCTCCCTGTACTGCTGTCACAGGGAGGGGGATCGGACGGCAGTATTGGGAATGCGTTACATGTTCCACCCTAAAAACAGGTGGAACATGTAACATGTTTCCAAATGTGAACTTATCCTTTAACATTCTGATTTAAAGTCTGTTGGTATGTTTTACAATTTTCATATTTGCTTCACTGTGATGTTTTGATGGGTGACTTTAATCATTATAACACAAGATCGAAGAGGTAAGCCTGCCTGTAAAGCAATCTCAGAGAATGCAGAATACCTTCCTTCTGTGTTGTAGACCACTCTTGTCTCCTTCACATCTCCAGCTGATTTTACTCATGAAACTGCTACCATTCATCAATAAATAATGACATTCTTTTGAAAACAGTAGTGACACATCTTGCGTTGGCTATATTGACAAATAAAAATTGGAAAAGTGTGTGTTTTCCATATAGCATATATCTGTTTTATTTTATTTGAAGAGATGGTTATTATTTATTTGTTTTGCCAACCTCCAAGTTTCCTTAGGGTGTAAATGTGTAATGGTAAAATACTTAATTACAAGGTTGAGTGTCTTCTGGTATCCTCGGGTAAAACAGCATAAGGCTAACAATTTTATAGAAAGCCAAATTATCCATTTTCCATGCTAAAGTCAGAACTGATGCTTCGCAATGATGCAAAGAATTTTATTAAAGCTATCAGCTGTGTTACTTCATAATAAAACAGAGTGTTACTTCATAAAACATTGAAAAACATCAGATTAAGAAATACAGAATTAGAGATATTTTGCGATCTTTAAAGCAGAACTTCAGCCAAAAATAAAAAGATAAAAAATTTTAAAACAACCTAAAAGTTAAACAAAGCACCTTTTGCTACAATATTTACCTTCAATCTACAGATTTCCATGACATTACTTTTTTGTCCAACTGGAAAAATACCTGAAATAAATAAATAAATTCAGTCTAATGGCCAGCATCATTCAATCAATTTCCTCTGAGCCCCAGCTGTTCTGGACCTGCCCCTGCCTGTTTCAGGACAGTCAAAGTAGAACAAGCACAGTCACAAGCTCATCTGTCTGTCACTCTGCTATTGATTTCTTTCAGCATGCTTGTTGTCAGAACATGAACTGTTTGACTTCCTCCTCTCACACTTCAGCCTTGTGGTAGGAAATTGATACCAGGTCAAAGTTAGGTATTTACCCTGCGTATATTTAAATAATATGCAGAGTATTTTCATGGTTCCCCTAGTTCCTCATTTCCTTAAGAATGATACCAAACTATTTAACAATATAATTTGGAAAATGTAACCTTTTAGAGAAAGAGAGCACAGATGAATTTTATTAGACCCTGGTTATATATTATTGTAGTTATTAAGCATTATTGTGGTTTTAAATTAATTTATATGTGTTAAATTAAAAAATGTATATTTTTAATATTTTATTTTGAAATTGTGTATACTTAACCACTTCCTGTCCGGCCCATGTATATAAATGGCTGGACGGGAGCAGTGCAAGGGCGGGTGGCTGTTTATAAATGGCCTCCCCGCCCCCTGCTTGTGCGTTCTCCCTGGGAGCACTCAGCACCGCAGTCCAGTGCCTGCTGTGTCCTCCAGACACAGTGGAACACCGATCGTTGTACAGGACCTCTGTGTGAGGTCCCGATCATGTGATCACTGATTGGCCAATCAGTGATCACATGAAGAGTAGTAAGCAAGATGTCACTTCTGACATCATTGCTTACTACATTTGAAATCTGCGAATGATCACAGAGGTCACATGGTACTAGGCTATTCACAACAGTCTTGTACCATGTGACAAGCTGTGACCAATCACAGCTCACACAGTAATTCTTAATGGCTGCAAGAATGCAGCTAGAGAGAAGGAGAATTATTGTTTTTACAGCCTTTATGAGTGTAAAAGCAATCAGTGTAAAAAAGAAAAAAAAATCTTCATAACCCACCACAAGTAGTACAGTGTCACTATGGTGACACTGTACTGCTAGGGTGACAGTATGTAAAAAAAAAACAAATAATATAAAAAAAAAAAAAATGTAAAAACTTTTTTTTTTTAATTATAATTTTTGGTTATAAACTAATTTGGGTTATTATTTTTATTAAAAAGATAACTTAATAAAATTTGGCCAAGATTTACGAAGAAAGATTATTTATTTGCAAAATTTTATAAGATAAACACTTTTTTCTAAATTTTTGGACTTTTTCATTTATATAGCAAAAAAAAAAAAAAAAAAAACCCCAGTGGTGAATAAATACCACCAAAATAAAGTTTTATCTGTCTCAAAAAAATGCTAAAAAATTCATATGGGTACAGTGTTGCATGACCGCGCAATTGTCATTCAAAGTGTGATAGTGCTGAAAGCTGAAAATTGACCTGGACAGGAAGGTGGTGAAAGTGTCCAGACTTGAAGTGGTTAAAATAGACATCTGACTTTGGAAACAATCACAACCAATTGGCCATTTCAGGATAAGGACAGTTTCCAAAGTGCTCTATGAATAGTGTGCCATGGTGCCTCCAGGGACTGTTGGGCATGATAAAAGGGTGGTTAATAAAGAATAGGATTTATAGTAGACATGTGCGTTTTATTACAAAATGATTTTTGAACACACATTTGATTTTTCCAGATGAAAAGTATACGAAGCTTGAAATGAACATAGTAACAAATGTCAACAATTATAAAAAAAAGTTACAATGAAATAATGAATGAATTTGTTTAATTCAGTTGACGTCACATGATGCAATAGTAGTTTGGACCCATGTGGAAATGAGTTCAAATTTCAAATGAATCAGATCATTTGAATTTGAGAAAATTTGTTAATTATATTGAATTTGTAATTGTCAGTTCATGTCCACAGTCTAATGCAATTTTTAGGTTTGAAAAATGTGGGGCCACCAAATTTTGCATTATATTTATTCTGCCACTTCTGAAAATATTGTTTCAATATGAAATAAAAATCCACCTGAAATATTGAAACTGAAAACTAATATTTAGAAGTCATCTGAAAAAACGGCAACATTTTTCTAATCCGCTCGAACCAAGGAATATACGAAACGAATGCTGAAAATACAAATTGAATTTGGAAAAAAAATCAGTTAAACATAACAAACGTGACAAAAAATTCTTCAATGAACCTAAGCATCCAAAACTAAGTGAAAATTTCTGGCCTGCAAATGTCTAATTTATAGTGACACACCTCTTTACATACAGCATTTATGCAAAAAATTGTAAGGGCTGAATTGTAAACAATTAAGTTCTGCACAAACTGAATTATATGACAGTTGCTCTGTGAAAATGATATTAACTTTTGTAAATAAAATACCAAATAAAAAACCATAACAATAACCCTTTAGCAAGTGCTTAACAAATGAGCAAAACACATTTCACAGGTGTTCCAGCATCGACGTTCATTGCATCTCTCAAATTTGGCCCTATAACTTCTCAGAGCTGCCAAGGAAGCTTGCTGAATTCCAAACAGGGAGAAGGCAATACCTGTTCTGATTGAAGACTGAACGGGAGAGTATCTTTACCAGCCCATCATATATTATTTCTACTGACCACCAAGGCAAATCTCTCCAATGAGGGCACAGACAAAGTAACCCAAAAAGAAACAAAAAGAGTGAGGAAGAGGGAAGCATTAGAACTTGATAATATTTTATTGCTGTCTGTACCTTCTTATTCCAATGACAACTGTACCACCCAATTCTTGTATATATATCACTGGAAGTGTGTAAAAAAATCTCTCCGATAGGGAGTGGGGGGAAGGAGGGTTACAGACACAATGAAACCTGACTGAAATTTTTACAACACCTACTTTATCCAAACATATATATATAAAATGCTCTCTTACCTCTGATATCTTCCTACTGATTTTATGGGAGGCCCATAAATGTAAGATCAGGGGCCTTTTCATTAAACATGGTGTTTGCCTAAAGATACTGCAATGGGCTCCATTCTCAAAACGGTATCTTACCATAAGATTCCACACTCTGTTTTTCAATCTTTTTTTTCAATTCACAAAAAAACACTACTAAAATACAGAACGAGTTATTTTATGAAGTGATGCAGTATTTTAGTAGTGAAAACATGCGGTAATTTAACGTCGGTGGTAGCTGGTGTATTTAACAACAATAATAAACACTGCATTGTTAAGCAGAGGGCAGCCAACGGTATCCTTAACAACCAGTAAGTGTAATTTTTGTTAAGGAGCAGGTGGTGGCAAGTCCTTAACAAGAGAGCTTCTTCCTCGCTACTGGGACACGGGTCCAAGGTATTATAGCCAGGCATTGCACCCAAGACTAGGCGACACTAGCTTAGGTGCAAAACTGGAACTGTTTATTTAACAGAAATACAAGTTTTTATATTCTTCAGAAATAGGAGCAGTCCCCACATGAACAAATATTACACATTGGGATAAACATCGCACACTGATTAGGTAACGAGGTCAAGTTGACACAAGACTAATCCCATCATGTGGGAACCTTAAGGAGAACAAGCCACCAGATGGAAACAATAGGTGACTTTTTGACTCAGTTAACAATGGTACAAATACACAATGGTAAACACATCACACCTTACTAAACAGATTACAGCAAGAGACCTCAGCATCAGGTTGTTTTGAGCTGATTATATTAACATCTGCTCTGAGTCTAGGAGGGAGGTTGAAGCAGTCAATGCTGGTTTGGGCACAGTGACCCCACATCTGTATCCTGGTCCTTCAGTTCTTAGAGTTTGTGTATTTTAGGAGGACATGGACTTGAATCCAAAGTCACTGCTTCAAATGGTCCCCCAGACAAACACCTCCCAATGAATACAGCCTCCTCAGATGCCAGTGCCCATAGTCAGTAGGCAAGAGGCTAGCCTGCAGTTTCCTCCAAAAGACCCTGTGCCTCTTTGGTCTACCACAGCCGCATTTAAAAAGCACTGAAAAAAAATGGCATGGGGTTCTCCCCCAATCCATACCAGACCCTTCTGCCCCTACACCCCCCAATGTACCATACCAGGCCACATGCCCTCAACATGGGGGGAGGGTACTTTGGGGCAGGGGCTCCCCCTGCCCAAAAGCACTTTGTCCCTGTTTTGATGAGGACAACTCTTTCCCACAACCTTGGCTGGTGGTTGTGGGGAAGAGGCCCTTGTCCTTATCAACATGGGGACAAGGTGCTTTGGGGGGAGCCCTCCTGAGCCACCCCGCATATTGAGGGCATGCGGCCTGGTATAGTTTAGGGGGGCTCTTGCTTCCTCCCACCCTTTCCTGACCTGCCGGACTGCATGATCAGATATGTGTTTGGTATGGAATTTAGGGGGACCCCACGTTGTATATTTTTAAAATTTTCTCATGGGGGCTGAAGGGCCTGATAGGGATTGGGGGGGACGTGACGACATTTTTTTCAGCAGTTTTTAAATGCCAGCAATTGTTTTGCTAACATTCTGCTGTCAGTGGGGAACCCCGCTGACAGCTGATGACTCAACAGTTGTTAAGGATGCAACGGCCTCCCGCTCCTTAACAACCATGAAAGTTACTGGTTGCTAAGGACACTGGCAACCATCCTCTCCTTAACAACCCAGTATTTATTGTTGTTGTTAAATACTGCGGCTACAACTGACTGTAAATTACTGCATGTTTTCACTACTAAAATACCACATTACTTTATAAAACAACTCATGAGGCATTTTAATAGCATTTTTTTGTGAAATGAAAAAAAAAAAAGTGTACGGTATCTTACTGCATACTCTGATGGAGCCTGGTATAGATTGGAAAGTGGGGACCCCATGCTGTTTTTTTCATGTTATTTAATGCCTGGACCACTACTTAACTACTGCATGCATTTAATTATTTATTTCCTTCTGTGAATTGAGTTTAACACTTGTTCATGCTGTATTTTTTTTATAATTTTCTTTTTATTGATTCTCAAATGTTTCCAACAAACTGAGTTGCATAGAAACACGATATAAAAAACACAGAGCAGCAAAAGAACAGAGAAATAAGCTCATCGATGAGAGCTACATAGATACATACAATGTCAATACATAACAGTGAATTAGCTATCATTTTCAGACAACTGTGTAGACAAATCGGAATTGGAAGTATCCCATGGTTCTCAAACTGCTTCAAAAGTGGGAACTAAGTTAGCATTCAAAGCAGTGAGGTACTCCATTTTTCTAATCTCTGCTATAACCTTCACCAATTCCGATAGCGTAGGAGGCGCAGTAGAAAGCCAATGCATGGGAATGGTTCTCCTGGCCACCGTTAAAACATGGAAAGAACGTTTCTTTGCAAATTTGGAGAGGCCTGAAAAGGGTAGGCCCAACAAAAAGTGGAAGGGATCAAATGAAATAGGAGTCTGCAAAAGTAGCTGTGGAAGGTTAAAGACCTCTCTCCAAAAGGGTAAAATGTACTGGCATGTCCAAAAAATGTGGAAGAGTGCCAGTTTCCTCGCCACAGCACCAGCAGACAGAAGAAACATTTGGATTACGAGCATGGAGAACCTCAGGAGTCCTAAACCAAAACATCAGAATTTTATAAGCATTTTCTTTATATACTACACATATAGAAGATGTGGAGGCAGCCTCCCAAATCCTGCTCCATTGATCCAAGGCAATGTAACACTGGAGGATTCGGGGCCATTTACACATATAAAGGCGGTTATCAATAGAAAGGGGGCAGGCATCTAGAAGCAGCTTATATGTAGAGGAAATTATGCCTCGTTGGTATGGGCCTTGGATGCAGATACGTTCAAAGGGGGTAGGCTTCTCAAGAGTCAAAGAAGGGGCTTTGGAGGAAAAGAAATGACGTATCAGTAGATAAACATTATATTGGTGGGGTGGCTTTTTGAATCTCAGAGAAGGATTTAAGCTAATGAGTCGCTGGATGAACCAATTGTTGCAACTGAAGTAGATTGGCCTCAGTTCAGGGGTGCACGCAGGTCAAGGCCGGGCCATCTGGTAGACAGGGATTAAATATGACATTGGTCAAGGGGGAACACAGAGAAGACAGGGAGAATTTAACCCTACACCGCCTCCATATAGATAATGTGAACTGCATGAGTAGAAGCAAGAGATGTTTGTGAGACGAGGTTTCAATGTTGGTCATAGACCAGAGGAGAGAACAAGGGTGCATTGGACTTAATTGTAGCTATTCCATCTTGGCCCATGTATTAGCAGGGCGCTGGGAGGACCATGAGACAAGAGCATGAAGGTGAGTAGCTAAATAGTATGACAATGTCTGGGGCCCCCAGACCCCCCCTAGATCGAGGAGAGAGAAGGACAGTACGGGCAATCCGGTGAGATTTATTATTCCAGGTTTCATTGCCAAAGCTTCATTGAACAAGCTGAGGTTAGAAGCTGATTGGTTTCTATGCAGAAGGGAGTCTGATTTTGGACTCTCCAGCTGTAGTAAATAAACCCCAAGGAGTCAAAAAAAGCATCAAAAGCAGCCATCTGAAGTGGAGGGTGGGTATCAGGAGATAGGCAATTATAAAGTTTCTCATAAATATTCTCCAAATACAGTAGCCATTATATGTGGGATTGCCATCTGACTGAAATAGGTGACTCGGCAGCAAGGGGGATATTAGAGATTTGAGTCTATTTCCAAACATGAGATGCGGTTTGTTAGAAAACTCATAGAATTTTTGCCTAGCCCAAGCAAGGGACTGGGCAGACCTGTGCAGCTCCTAATTTGGTCACGTATTTTGACACTTTCTAAAGCCGAGGTATAGACGAATCGTCTTTCGTCTAAGGATAGTTGGCTTAAAAGAGATTGTTTGGTACAAACAGAGGCCTTCTTTAAACGAGTGCCCATGAAAATACAAAGGCCTCTGAGGACAGCTTTGTGAGCCTCCCGGAGGGTTGAATATGAAGCTACTGAGCCAATGTTGTATAGAAAATAGGCGTCCAGGCCCCGAGAGATTTCCTCCTAAAGGTGGTCTGCCCACATGAAATTCTCATTGAGACACCAGTAACAGACCCTAGGGGAGGAGTTATGGAGAAGGAGATTAAGCGACAGAGAGGCATGATTTGACCAAGTCATCGGGTTGATCTCAGAGGAGACCAAAAGGGGAGCAGGGGGGCGGTGACTAAAATATGATCTAATCGAGAAAATACATGATGTGGTGTAGAGTAAAATGTGAATTGCCTATGGAGAGAATGTTTGACCCACCAGGCATCAAATAGGCGATGCTCCCGGATCAGTTTACGGAAGGCTGTCGAGGAGGAGCATAGCCTTTTTGATGGAGTAGATGCAAAGAGGACCTTCCTATCCTTGTGAGGAGACATAACCAGGTTAAAATCCCCCTCAATAATCATGCATGAAGTAGATAGGGAACATAATTTATCTAAAGTCTGAGAGAGAAATAGCAGCTGACCAGAGTTAGGTGCATACAAGTTCAAAAGTACAAATCGGGAACTCTTGTACATACATTCCAGTAAAACATAAGACCAAGTGGGTCAACACGGGAGGAGGAGACCCACAGGGAGCAATGGTTTTGAATAAAAATAGCCACTCCGGCTTTCACGGAGGGGTCAAAAGCTGAATAGGATTGTGGAAAGTTCTTAGAGGCAAAGCGAAAAGAGCCATCCTGTTTGAAATGAGTTTCCTGAATAAATATAATGTCTGCTCCCAAGGATATGAACTCCTATTTCTTGACCTAGGAGAGGGCTCTCCTGGATGCTGTAGAAGCAGAGCAGGAGGGCCATGAAGGCTGAGGGTCAGCGGAGCTCAGTCTCCTCCATTTTGGACTGCCACGCATGCGATATTTACTGAACATTTTCAGTGTTTTGTGGTAAATACCGCCAAACCGTATAGTGAATAGACAGTTTTATGATTGCATACTATATTTTGGCAAAATGTGTCTGGACACCTAAATACCACATGCACGATACTTTTGTGAATGGAGCCCAATATCTCCAACATCAGACTCTCAACACCCAAATTTGGAATTTGAAGAAAAAAAATTCTTGCCTCTGTGATGCACCGTGAACTGTTAGCCCTTCTGGGAAATTTAAATTTGCTCCTATTTGATGATCTCAAACAGAAGTTAGTAAAGTTACAGCAGTCTTTTTATAAATTTGTGGACAAGTCCAGCCATATGTTGGGGAGAGCTCTCCAGGGCCCACAACAAAAGACCTGTATCCCATCTATCTTGACCCCATCAGGGGCCAAACATACAGTCAGGTCCATAAATATTGGGACATCGACACAATGCTAACATTTTTGGCTCTATACACCACCACAATGGATTTGAAATGCAACGAACAAGATGTGCTTTAACTGCAGACTGTCAGCTTTAATTTGAGGGTATTTACATCCAAATCAGGTAAACGGTGTATTAATTACAACAGTTTGCATATGTGCCTCCCACTTGTTAAGGGATCAAAAGTAATGGGACAGAATAATAATCATAAATCAAACTTTCACTTTTTAATACTTGGTTGCAAATCCTTTGTAGTCAATTACAGCCTGAAGTCTGGAAAACATAGACATCACCAGACGCTGGGTTTCATCCCTGGTGATGCTCTGCCAGGCCTCTACTGCAACTGTCTTCAGTTCCTGCTTGTTCTTGGGGCATTTTCCCTTCAGTTTTGTCTTCAGCAAGTGAAATGCATGCTCAATCGGATTCAGGCCAGGTGATTGACTTGGCCATTGCATAACATTCCACTTCTTTCCCTTAAAAAACTCTTTGGTTGCTTTTGCAGTATGCTTTGGGTCATTGTCCATCTGCACTGTGAAGCGGCGTCCAATGAGTTCTGAAGCATTTGGCTGAATATGAGCAGATAATATTGCCCGAAACACTTCACAATTCATCCTGCTGCTTTTGTCAGCAGTCACATCATCAATAAATACAAGAGAACCAGTTCCATCGGCAGCCATACATGCCCACGCCATGACACTACCACCACCATGCTTCACTGATGAGGTGGTATGCTTACAATCATGAGCAGTTCCTTTCCTTCTCCATACTCTTCTCTACCCATCACTCTGTTACAAGTTGATCTTGGGCTCATCTGTCCATAGGATATTGTTCCAGAACTGTGAAGGCTTTTTTAGATGTCGTTTGGCAAACTCTAATCTGGCCTTCCTGTTTTTGAGGCTCACCAATGGTTTACATCTTGTGGTGAACCTACCTCCTGGAGAGTGTTCTTGATCTGGCCAACTGTTGTGAAGGGTGTTTTCTTCACCAGGAAAGAATTCTTCGGTCATCATCCATAGTTGTTTTCCGTGGTCTTCCGGGTCTTTTGGTGTTGCTGAGCTCACCGGTGCGTTCCTTCTTTTTAAGAATGTTCCAAACAGTTGTTTTGGCCACGCCTAATATTTTTGCTCTCTGATAGGTTTGTTTTGTGTTTTTTAGCCTAATGATGGCTTGCTTTACTGATAGTGACAGCTCTTTGGATCTCATCTTGAGAGTTGACAGCAACAGATTCCAAATGCAAATAGCACACTTGAAATGAACTCTGGACCTTATATCTGCTCATCGTAATTGGGATAATGAGGGAATAACACACACCTGGACATGGAACAGCTGAGAAGCCAATTGTCCCATTACTTTTGGTCCCTTAACAAGTGGGAGGCACATATGCAAACTGTTGTAATTCCTACACCATTCACCTGATTTGGATGTAAATACCCTCAAACTAAAGCTGACAGTCTGCAGTTAAAGCACATCTTGTTCGTTTCATTTCAAATCCATTGTGGTGGTGTATAGAGCCAAAAAAGTTAGAATTGTGTCAATGTCCCAATATTTATGGACCTGACTGTATAACGTCTAGAACAGGGCTTGAAATTTCCAATCGCCTGCTCGCCAATGGTGAGTGGAAATTATGGTGGGGGCGAGTGTGTCCCCGGGGGCCATCTTGCTGAGCAGGCTCAGAGCTCAGGCTGGATCTGTCATTGGCACTGGGAGCTGTAAGACTGCTCAATAGCTGAGCGCAGTGAAAGCAAAGCAAGGAGTGAATGCTGTGCTCTCTTCCTCCCCCAAGAGTGCAGTACCCGGATCTGTGAGTGAACAATGAAGTACTGCAACTTTTTATGGGGGGGGGGGTGGTGTGTGTGTGTACGTGTACATGTGTGTGTATGCATGTATGTACAATTGTACAGGTGTCTGTGTGTATGTACATGTGTGTATCTGTACCTGTGTCTGCATGTATGTACATGTATGTGTGTGTGTACATGTGTTTGTGTTTGTGTGTATGTATGTACATGTGTCTGTGTATGTATGTACATGTGTCTGTCTGTGTGTATTTCTGTGTATGTACATGTGTCTGTGTGTATGCGTGTCTGTACGTGCCTGCGTGTTTATACATGTGTCTGTATGTGCGTGTGTGTACATGTATCTCTGTGCGTGTGTGTACATGTTTCTGTGTGTGTGTGTATGTACATGTCTGTGTGTGTGTACTTGTGTCTCTGTTTGTGTGTGTTTGTTGGTGGGGAGTAACTCTAAGGCCTAGCTAGTAGCTCAAGACTTGAAATTTTAAGCCCTGGTCTAGATCCATAATTTCAATCCTATTGGGCTTCATGCAAAAGACCCTCCTTCTCTACTCTTGATACAGGGTCTAAACAGTTAGCTATAGATGCGTTCTTGCAGGCCTCAGGTCTTCCACATTTGTTGCTGGAGGATAGGGTATCTTTAGAGGATCCCACTTCAGAATTTCCTGCAGCTATTTTGTCGACCAAACCTGGTAAATCCCCTGGGCCTGATATTCATATTATAAAACCTTCTGTGATAGCCTCAAACATTATTTTCTTCAAACTGTTAATTCTATTCTCTTCCCACAGAGTCCCTTAAGGCCCATATCATGGAGCTACCTAAACAAGGTAAGGACTTTTCCCAGTGTGGCAGTTACAGACCATTCTTCCTTCTCAACGTGGACCTTAAACTGTTTTACAAAATTCTTGTCAATAGACTGCTCCCTGATTTGGCTTCGATCGTCCATCCCGATCAAGTTGAGTTCATTCCCCAATGGGAAGCACGGGACGATACTAAAAGGATTATTTTCATATGCATTTGGTTAGATTAAGATTCTATACTTATTCTCTTGTCCATTAATGAGGAGAAGGTTTTCAGTCATGTCAACTGGCAATTCTTTCATATTGATCCTTTCATATATTGGCCTTAGATCTCATATGCTCTCCTAAGTGTCAGCCCTCTACTCCTCTCCACAGGCCATGGTGTGGGTTAATGAGACACATTCGGATTACTTCCAATTGTTGAAGGGCGCCAGGCAGGGGTGTCCATTGTTACCCCTAATGTTTGTGTTGACATTTACTGTGTACTATTCAGGTCAATTACAATATTCAGAGGCTATCCAGTAAATTAGGCTATCTTAAGGTCATGAGGTATGTGAATGACCTTCTCTTTATCAATTCTAATCCAGAAGTAACTCTTCTCAATTAAATGTATGTATTCCAGCAGTTTAGGGCTCTATACAACTACCAGAATAATGACTTCAAATTGGAAGCTCTCAACATCCCTCTAGCCAAAGACAGGGTCACCAGGCTGAAACAATTTTTTGCTATTTTCTGGGCCTTTCATAATCTCAAATATTTAGGGATTTAATCTAACCATAACCTGGATCTATCACATTTTCAGGGCACATTTTCTGCCATTACATTTGCAGTTCCTCTGGGCACAACCAAGAACTGGGGCTACAATTAAAGTGATCTCCTCTAAGTTTCACCTTCCAGACACCTCCTCTCATCCATCCCCATTATCCCTGTATTGAGAGATCTAGAGTTCATCTCAGGTTTCACCAATAAGCATCTGGATAATCTTCAGTTTGAGGGCAAATTTAATTTGTCTTCTACATTTTCTTTCATCTTCCAGCTGGCCCTTCCTAGAGGATATTCGTTTTTCATTAGACTCATCTATGGATAACTGGCCGGAATACCAGATTTACCACTTTCTGAAATTTGCCGCCACCAAACATTGTGGGATCCTACTGCGTTTGAAAAATGTATGTTTAGGCGAGTCTTTCATCTCCAGCAGGATTCATCTTTTCCGATATAAAAAAGGGAGAACAAAATCTGCAGCTGACTTTTTCTCCAGCCCAAGTGGAATGGCCATATGGTTCACCCACACGTCTTCCATTGCGAACAAATATTAGAAGCAACGCTGCAAGATTCTATGCCACTGGTATCATGTCCTGATAACTCTCTATAAAATCTTTCCACAAGTATCTCTCTTCTGTTACCATTGTGGCCAAGAGGAAAGGTCTTACTTGCTTATCTTTTTGAACTGATGAAAAATTTGTAAGTTTTGGGAACAAGTACACCAACTAGTGTTTCAGCTTATGGTGGTGGACTTGGGCAGCCAGCCCAATCTTGAATTGTTTTTGTGGAAGTTCACCTTCTCTTTTTTAAGTGGATGATTCTCATCTTGGATTTCCAGCATGTGATTACCGTTTAACCTCCTCACTATTTGTGTCAGGGCTCCCAGGTGTGACCAGAGGTGTGTGACTGACGCAGGGAAACGCAGACTTCAGATATGTTATAAACTATATAATTTATTAACACTAACAATACAAACATAAACGCAGTGCAATACTAAACATAATACAGTGCAAACAAACCAAACCAACCACCCACAGATAACAGTACATACAAGCAAGCGTCATCAGGCAGGCCGGGTCAATATCAATAGGGCAGGTAGGTACAGGGGGAGCAAGCGGAGATTGGTCGGGGTCACAGGCCAGGTTCAGCAGGTAGCTAGCAGCGTAGTACAGAGGGTCAGGCAGAGGGATGGTCAGGGTCACAAGCCAGGGATCAGAACAGGTAGCAGGCAGCGTAGTACAGAGGGTCAGGCAGAGGGATGGTCAGACAAGCCAGGGATCAGAACAGGTAGCAGAGAATCAGACAGGAACAGAGAGCAAGAACAGGATACAGGGCCCAAGAGAAACACAACACCAAGGCAGAGTCTGCAAGTCTGGCCATCCCTTAAATACCCCAGCATAATCAGTTCCAGGTGTTAGCTGGCTGCAAAGTTGAGTCTCTGATTGCTGGGAGCATCCGCTGGCCAGCCCTGGTACTGCAGATCAAAAGGCAGGTGAGTCCCACCATTGCTGGCTAGCCCATTCCTGACAGTACCCCCCCCTCAAGGAGCGGCCTTAGGACGCTCCAAACAGTCCTAGCTGGGCAAAATGTTCCACCGCCCGGGTCTGGTAACTGGCGGGATATCAAAGACTGGCACACCGGGCAGGACTCCGGGCAGCGGCACACCGGGCAGGGGCACACCGGGCAGGACTCCGGGCAGAGGCACACCGGGCTGGACTCCGGGCAGAGGCACACCGGGCTGGACTCCGGGCAGAGGCACACCGGGCTGGACTCCGGGCAGAGGCACACCGGGCTGGACTCCGGGCAGAGGCACACCGGGCTGGACTCCGGGCAGAGGCACATCGGATTACCAGGCGAAGCAGCAGGCAGCGGGCCACCAGGCGGAGCGGCAGGCGCCGGGCCCCCGGGCGGGGCGGCGGGCGCCGGGCCCCCGGGCGGAGCGGCGGGCGTCGGGCCCCCGGGCGGAGCGGCGGGCGTCGGGCCCCCGGGCGGGGCGACGGGCGTCGGGCCCCCGGGCGGGGCGACGGGCGTCGGGCCCCCGGGCGGGGCGACGGGCGTCGGGCCCCCGGGCGGGGCGACGGGCGTCGGGCCCCCGGGCGGGGCGACGGGCGTCGGGCCCCCGGGCGGGGCGACGGGCGTCGGGCCCCCGGGCGGGGCGACGGGCGTCGGGCCCCCAGGAGGGGCGACGGGCATCGGGCCCTCAGGCGGAGCGGCGGGCGCCGGACCCCCAGATGGAGTGACAGGTCTCGGGCCCCCAGGCGGAGCGACGGGTCTCGGGCCCTCAGGCGGAGCGGCGGGTGCCGGACCCCCAGATGGAGCGACAGGTCTCGGGCCCCCAGGCGGAGCGGCGGGCGCCGGACCCCCAAGTGGAGCGACAGGTCTCGGGCCCTCAGGCGGAGCGGCGGGCGCCGGACCCCCAGATGGAGCGACAGGTCTCGGGCCCTCAGGCAAAGCGGCGGGCGCCGGACCCCCAGGTGGAGCGACAGGTCTCGGGCCCTCAGGCGGAGCGGCGGGCACCGAGTCGTCTGGCAAGACTGCGGGCACCGAGTCGTCTGGCAAGACTGCGGGCACCGAGTCGTCTGGCAAGACTGCGGGCACCGAGTCGTCTGGCAAGACTGCGGGCACCGAGTCGTCTGGCAAGACTGCGGGCACCGAGTCGTCTGGCGGAACAGCGGGCACCGAGTCGTCTGGCGGAACAGCGGGCACCGAGTCGTCTGGCAAGACAGTGGGCTCTGAGTCAACAGGCACGACAGTGGGCACCGGGTCATCAGGTATCGGATTGTCTGGCTCGACAGCGGGCATCGGGTCACCAGGTATGACAGCGGGCACTGGGTCACCAGGCATCAGGTCATTTGGCTTGCCAGCGGGCACCGCGTCATCTGGCAAGGCAGTGGGCACTGGGTCACCAGGTATGACAGCGGGCTCTGAGTCAATTGGCACGACAGCGGGCACTGGATCAGGTACCGGATCATCTGGATCAACAGCGGGCATCGAGTCAACTGGCCTAATAGGATCGTCGGGCTGGATCAGTTCATCATGCTGAGTAGTGGCATCAGGCTGAATGCAGGCATCAGGCCGAGTAGAGGCATCCGGCTGAAGAGAGGCATCCGGCTGAAGAGAGGCATCCGGCTGAAGAGAGGCATCCGGCTGAAGAGAGGCATCCGGCTGAAGAGAGGCATCCGGCTGAAGAGAGGCATCCGGCTGAAGAGAGGCATCCGGCTGAAGAGAGGCATCCGGCTGAAGAGAGGCATCCGGCTGAAGAGAGGCATCCGGCTGAAGAGAGGCATCCGGCTGAAGAGAGGCATCCGGCTGAAGAGAGGCATCCGGCTGAAGAGAGGCATCCGGCTGAAGAGAGGCTTCAGGCTGAGTAGAGGCATCCGGCTGAGTAGAGGCTTCAGGCTGAGTAGAGGCTTCAGGCTGAGTAGAGGCTTCAGGCTGAGTAGAGGCTTCAGGCTGAGTAGAGGCTTCAGGCTGAGTAGAGGCTTCAGGCTGAGTCACGGAAGGCAGGTTCACCAGTTTGGATACTGGCAGGATGGTATTGGTTGGAAAGAATTTTCGCTTTTTTCTGGTTTTAACTACTGGAGCACTGCAAGTAAACGCAGGTCTGCAAACGAATGGAGCAGCTGGAGACAGAGAAAAACTGGAGGATGGAACAGGAGGGGGAGCAGTTGCTACAGAGGGCTTTTTTACAGGGTTAAAGGCAGGATAGGTGCAGCGAGTGGGAACAGGGTACTGACATGTGGTAGATAGCCAAGTATACTGGGCTGTAACTGGAGGAGCTGGTGGGAATACAGGAGTAGAGTTAGAAGCAGGACTGGGTTTTTGTAAGCTGACTGAGGCTGGGTGCAACAAGTCTGTCCATGTCTGCAGTATGGGTTGAACAAAGCTGAGCTTACACAAAGCCTGTCTGGTCAATGACTGCACTGCGTTTATACAATCTCTTAGTGTCTGTGGTGAACATGTGGAATAACGCTCCAGAAAGTAACCCACATCATCCTCTAATAACCACACCAGGGACTCTACCTGGTCTGCACTAAATGGTGGCAAAAATTCATCCCTGCATTCGGGGGAACCAGATGAAACCAACTCAGCACAAACCTCAATCAATGGCTGCACCTCAGAGAACTCTGTGCCCTGATCTACTAGAACATGAGCGAGCCGTATACATTCTAGTAGTTGATCCCTGGGATACTCCTTCAGAGTTTGATAAGCATACTCCCTGTCATCAAACACTAGCAGATATAAATACACAACCTCATCCAGATCCATCCTTCCCAGCAACAAGCCAAGATGGCTTCCCTGTGCAGCCACTTCTGGTCAGGATTGGCCTTGGTGTAATGTCAGGGCTCCCAGGTGTGACCAGAGGTGTGTGGCTGACGCAGGGAAACGCAGACCTCAGATATGTTATAAACAATATAATTTATTAACACTAACAATACAAACATAAACGCAGTGCAATACTAAACATAATACAGTGCAAACAAACCAAACCAACCACCCACAGATAACAGTACATACAAGCAAGCGTCATCAGGCAGGCCGGGTCAATATCAATAGGGCAGGTAGGTACAGGGGGAGCAAGCGGAGATTGGTCGGGGTCACAGGCCAGGTTCAGCAGGTAGCTAGCAGCGTAGTACAGAGGGTCAGGCAGAGGGATGGTCAGACAAGCCAGGGATCAGAACAGGTAGCAGAGAATCAGACAGGAACAGAGAGCAGGAACAGGATACAGGGCCCAAGAGAAACACAACACCAAGGCAGAGTCTGCAAGTCTGGCCATCCCTTAAATACCCCAGCATAATCAGTTCCAGGTGTTAGCTGGCTGCAAAGTTGAGTCTCTGATTGCTGGGAGCATCCGCTGGCCAGCCCTGGTACTGCAGATCAAAAGGCAGGTGAGTCCCACCATTGCTGGCTAGCCCATTCCTGACAATTTGCTGTATGATTCCTAGGGAGGATGTGTAGATCAAGAATAGAAGAGATCCAAGAACAGAACCTTGGGGGACCCAGACAGAGAAAGGAAGAGGAGAGGAGGAAGTAAAATTGTAAGTGAGCCTGAAGATGCTGTAGAATAGATAGAATGAGAACCCATACAGAGTAAAGTCATGGAGACCAAAGGAGTGGATTTTTTTTAGGAGAACGGGGGTTGTCCATTGTGTCCAAGGCAGTGGAGAGGTCCAGGAGTAAAAGTACAGAATAGTGTCCATTAGTTTTAGCCATTTGCAGGTCACTTATACGTTTTAGGAGATCAGTTTCTGTGGAGTGTTGAGGGCAAACTCCAGACTGAAGGGGATCAAGAAGGTTATTCTCAGTGAGATGGTCGCTCAGTCAATTTTAGACCAGTTGTTCAAGGAGTTTGGAGGAAAAGTGGAACAAGGAAATGGAGTGTAGGTTGTTAAGACTGGTAGGGGTCCAATGAGGGCTTTAAGTATGGGGGTGAATAATGCATGTTTTAGGATTAGGGAAGATGCCAGAAGAGAGGAAAAGAGTGAGGATGTGAGTTAGAGATTGTAGAACAGAGCCAGAGGGTTACCATAGTATTTGGAAGGAAACAGGATCCAGGGGGCAGGTGGTCAGGTGAGCTTTAGAAAAAGGTTTTGCAATCTCATCTATAGTAGTGGAGTTGAATGAGGAAAGTAATAATTGTACCTGTGGTCATGAAGTGTTAAGTGGGGATAGTATCTGTACAGAGGAGATCTCACCTCAAATTAATTCAGTCTTATTTTTTAAGTGATTAGCAATCTACAGGGCAGTGACTGAGTTAGTGGGTGGAGGCAGTGGAGAATGAAGTAGAGAGTTGAAGGTAGAGAAGAGTTAATAGGGCCCGGATGAGAAGTTGTTAATAAGAGTGATAAAATAGGTCTGTTTGACAGTGTGGAGGCAAAAATTTTAATTTTTGGAGGATAGATTAATATTGGCTGAAATCTTTCTGAGACTTAGCCTTAAGCCCCAGATGCTCAAGAGTGTGGCTACATTTTTTGCGACTTCTGGGGTCATCTGTTTGCCAAGGTTATAGGGGTTGGGTCCTGACTCTATGTGTAGTGAGGGGGGCGAATGTGTCTGGGGAAGATGAGAGTGAACTGTTGTAGATAGAAATGCCTAGGTTGTGGTAGGACAGGGATGAAATTTTGTGGTCGGTAGCAGAGTAGATAAGAGAAGGGTTAAGGTGGCAAATGTTTGCACAGGCAACTGTTAGGTGATTGGAAGACAGGGGAGAGTGTGAAACTAATAAGGTATAGATCAGAGAGAGGAAAAGGATTTTTAAAGAGGTTTCATGGAGTGCATAGGCAGGAGAAAAAAGGGTCAAGGGTGTTGCCGTCAGGGAGAGTAGAAGCATGTATCCATTGCTTCAGGTCAAAAGATGACGTTAGACTTAGGAGTTTAGACGTAGCAGGAGTGTTAGTATTAACAGGACTGTTGAAGTCACAGTGAATGATTGTGGAGATTTCAGGAGAAAATAGGGTAGCCAGGCAGAGAAGTCATCAAGTAGGGTTGATACCAGTCCAGGGGGTCAGTAGATCACTGCAATTCTTAAAGGAACTGGAGAAAACAGATGGATACAGTAACACAAACTAAAATTCTTGAGTCATAGTATATCATCACCCACTGGTATACTGCAAAAAAATCTCAGTAGTTGCTGAAGGGTGTTTATACTAATAGAAAAAAATTGAATTATAATACAGAATTATAATATTAATGCTCTATCACTGCATCTGTCTGCAGCACTTGTACAGAAGAGGGCGAAGAGGATAACAACACATGGAAAAAATGTATGCGCAAAGGTTTTTTTTTTTTTTTTTTAGAGTTGCAGGGGGTCTTCACTGGGTAAAAGGATAATAATGAGCCCAGCATTTGGTTTCAAATAATTTAGCTAACTTTGTCTTTTTTCTAGCTCTATGACATATTATAAAAATGAAAAATTTGATAGAATTGTCTCTGTTCATTAAAAAAGATCTTTCCGACCTGCAAATCAAAACTAGAAAAAAATTGCTCATTGTATTTTTTTCACGTAATATCGTTTAAAAATGAGTCAGTGTCATTTTGTACTGCACACACGAGTTTTACCTTTTCTTGATTAGAACTGACCTGTGGCAGCTCTTTCCCTTCACAGTATCACACATCTTTTTCTACAAAATAAAATATACAACAACAGAAAGCTGCTGCTTCTATACTTCCATCACTTTTTTGTCAAATGTTCTACTTGTTCTTTAACCTATAATAATAACCAAACTCCAATTTCTATCTTGTAGCAGGTTTTGGTCAATTGAGGGCAGCTGCTCTAAATGTACATAGAAAAGCAGATTTAACGATGGTTTACAACATGTGGTTTTGCAGTGCAAAGGCCTTTCCATCGTGCAATATGCATGTGATCTTCCAAAGAATAGGTCCCTGATTTTTATCTGCTGGCTCAGTTTTTCAAGATATTTTTTGTCCATAGCACTAGATAACTCTGAATCATTTTCCTTCTAAATAGGTTTCCAGACACAGCTAGTTATTTTATCAAATTATCTAAAGGCAAAAGAGATAGAGTAGAGAATGGATGCAACTTGTTTAGTTTTTGTTTATGTTTATGTATGCACACAAGGAACATAAAGTGTTACTAAAGCATGCTTGTTGTACTCACTGTGGAACCTGGGGGGTTAATCTTCTACATTGTGTATAAACGCTGTTTGATTCTGACTTCTCTGATCCTCCCTTTCTTCCAGTGTCTCCCTCTTATCTCCTGCTAAAACATATTCTATTTTGTGGAGTCACTCTGCACATGCTCAGTTTGGTGTGTATTACTAAAGGTTTTTTTTTTTCTTGGGAAAGTGTATGTGATCAGCACAGGACCAATCAGCACTGTCCAGTCAAAGGTTAGGGGTCCTGCATCCTCCTAGAGTAAAATGAAAACTCATCCTACAAGCTTTAACATGTGCTCCGCTGGACACTGATAGAAGCCACAAAACAGCTATATACTGCTGATGAGAAAAGGTATTTAGCTGTTTATATTTGCTAAAATAATTGCACATCCATGTTTTGTGCACTGTGGGAGACCAGCCATAGTGAATGTAGGGTCCTGGGTTTAGTAACACTTTAAGGATAGGTAGAGGCTTGAGGACTGTGGCCCAAAATGCATTGCCTAGCAGTCCTTGTGTTTAGGACTTCAGTTTGTATTCCTGACTACGTCTCTACATCCTGACTTTGTACTTCACTGCCAGCACGTTATGAACTTCTGCCTGTTCCTGACCTTGAACTTGATCCAGACCCTGCACCTGTCTGTCTGGCTGTTGCTGAACAAGGCTTGTGACCAGCCTCCATACTACTATTGGAAGGATTCCTGTGCTGCCAAGCTTTGTTCCACTACAACAGCTTTCTGGCACCTGTGCCCTTCCACTGCACTAGCAGTCCCTGTCTCCACTACCAGGGGTGCTTGGATGGGAATTGTGCAAGCGGCCACTCTCACCATCTCAGGCTCCACTGTCAAGTATGTGACACCTTCTGGCAGAATCATCCTGCAACACTGGGGAAGGAAGACAGAATAGATTGAGCAGCTGGACTGCTGGCTACAAATGGCTGCTAGAGTGACTCAACAAGCTGTGACAGGCACTTTCACCAGCAAATACATGTGAATATATTCAAGATTGCACTTAGTATTCACAATTTTTAATGCAGTTTTGCAATTCCATATGAAGTGTTAGTGTCAGAGTTTATAAGTGTTACTGAGGTAATTAACTCAAATATAAGGCACAAGTCTTACCTCAAACTATTGTCACCTCAGTCTTGTCACCTCATTCAGTCTTGTTGAATTGTCCATCCTTTTGGTCAAAGCCTTGAGGAAAAAAAATGTTTTTTTTATTAGAAATCAGATTAAATATAATCATGGTGGCACATAAAATTTAGTTTAGCCAATTGTCCAGTGTTTCATAAAGTGAATTTATGTACGAATTTGCATTCTCATTCTAGTCTCTTCATGATTTGAAGTTCCCCATCAGTACCTTAATTTTTAGATTATTTATGCTTCGGCCTCTGCTCCATAAATGGGCTGCTACAGGAACATGAGTTTTGTTGTTGTTAATTGTGAATCCTTACAAGTTCACTGGTCAGTGAAGTCTTTAACCCATCCCTCATACATATGGTAATGTAGGCCATTTTGCTCACAATATCAGGTATACCACATTTGGCGATCTGCAGCAGAAGTTACCCAGTATTCTTTAATCCTGCTGTGATCCTGGTATTGGTGCTCTATCAGTGTTGTGGATATGTGTGAAAGCCTCCCAAGTCTTCTTCATGCAGGGAGATGTTCCATTTGGTATTGGTCTGTTTAGTGAACTTCTCATGGTAAGTTGCCTTAGATTGGGTGGTTAGGTGTCAATATGCCAGTAGTGCAAAAAACAAACAAGAGATACCTGTGCTCAAATCCCAAAAGTTAGTGCATGCATTTATCCATCAGGTGCTAAAGGGGTGTAACCACAAATTAACACTAGAAATTCTGAAGGACCCTCTGCACACTGGTATATACCCTTTCAAGCAGACTATGCAATAAATAGGGATATTTAGTTCACACATATTGCAATACATGCTTAAGCTGGCCAACTGCCTCAAAGTAATCCCTCTATGGCCAGTCCTACTTTGCTCTGCCTACGCAAATGCTACTGTGGACACAATGCTAACATAGAGGAAAAGACACAATGGGGGAGAGCTACAAGGTTCAGGTCTGGCTACTGACCCAATAATACAACAAGAGATACCTGTGCTCAAATCCCAACAGCTAGTGCATGCATTTATCCATCAGGTGCTAAAGGGGTGTAACCACATATTAACACTAGAAATTCTGAAGGACCCCTTGCACACTGGTATATACCCTTTCAAGCAGACTATGCAATAAATAGGGATATTTAGTTCACACATATTGCAATATGCCAGTAGTGGAGGCATAACAATATTTCTCAAAGTCTCTCATCTTTGTGCAGTAGAGGCTGGAACTATTTTGCACTCTTTCTTAAAACCACTGGGCATAGGTTGTAGATGGCAACCAGAAGGACCCAATTTTCTTTTTCTGAATGTTTATAATGTAAAAGACTGGTTCTGGGAATGTTAGTTGCTTTCCTGATCTGTGTGTTTATTATCACAAGTTATTTTCCTTTTTTATGAAATCCCTCCTGAGGTGTGCCAATTTAAGAAGATATATTCTATGCATAATTCAAAATGAATGCATTTTTTTTATCTACACTGCTATAAAACTGACAGTAATTAAGGGAAAAATGTTGGTTTTGTCTTTTGGGCCCATTTACACATGTGCTGCAGAAACATTAAAGCATAATGTGTTAGAGCAGCCCTCTGATCTGCATGGATTCCTATTCACACATATAGATTGCGATAATACACGTGTGTTTTCAAGCATCGAGACTCATGCACATTAAGGAAGCCTATTAACATGCTTCAACACATAAAAACCTCACCCACACTATTTTTGGAAACACAGAGTACCACAATACACAGGGGTCCACTTATGTTTTCATTCAAGATCCACACAACTTTCACCCAAGATTTACACATTTTTTTCACAGAAAATTAATTTAGAAAAACATGTAAGTCTTGGCAAAAGTTGTGTGAATCTTGGGTAAAACCACTGATAAATAGGCCCTACACAGTTATTACATCAGTGCACTGCAGTGTGGTATAGTGCAGGTGCCATTTTGATTACTTTATACATGTATAAGTTGGCTGCCTACATTTCAAAGCACCTTCCCACATGTGTAGTCTGGAGGATCTAGGAATATGTTGTTCTGTGGGGTGTCACACCTCATTAGTATGTGACTTAGGGGTACCCTGAAGACCCCTCCTCCCAAGTTTCAACAAATAATAGATTTTCACTGAGGTAGATAATGACATCACAGGGAAAAAAAGATTTCTCAAAACAGGAGCAATTAAAATGTAACATTCTTAATGGGGACTTCTATACAGAGGATGAGGGAGGTTTAGGGGAAAATATATTTTAAGCACAGTGATTGTTTGAGTATGCAAAAAAAAATAATGAGTAGTTCATTAAAATAAAAACAATGAACTGCCATGCTAAAGTTTATCAAATGCACTAAAAGACTTTAAAATAAACAGGTGTGCATGAACCATTTAATTAATAACAGTGCCTTTGATCAAAGTTTTCCAGGCTTGAGAATTGTGTAAATGGTAATGAGGCATCTGGCTTTGAACTTCCTTTTTAACTGTATTGATATTACAATGAAAACAGACAGCTTCATGAACTCTTTCCAACTTTGAGTTCTTTGCATGATCATCCCATATTGTACAGTTATACAGTCTGTGGACACCAGATAGTCACTCCTATATGTTCCATACTGTATGCTCGTTCAAAAACCATGGGCGTTAATATGTAGTTGTCTCCTTCATCCACCTTTGCAGCTATAACATAATCTATGGGGAAAACGTTCCTCAAAATTGTGGAGTGTGTCTGTGGGAATTTGTGCCACATCAGCCAAAAATGTTTTTATGCAGTCAGGTAATGAGACTGGATGAGAAAATCTGGATTGCAATTGGGGTTCCATTTAATCTCAAAGACATTCAATAGGGGTGAGGTTAGGGCTTTGTGAAGGTCACTCTAGTTCAATGTCTTTCAACCTTTTTTCAGTCAAGGCACCCTTTAAAATTCTGCACAATCTCAGGCACCCTTTAAAATTCTGCACAATCTTGAGGCACTTATTACATAATGTAAAAAACTGAACTAATAGTTTTACAGAATGCAGCAACATCTGCACATGTGGGACACCCAACGTCAAAAGGTGATTTATTCTTCCAAAACAAATACACCTTTGCCCATTCGTAATAAATAGTATTCCATTGTTTCTCTTCTCCTTCAGTTTCTCTCTCTCACTCAGTTAATGTGACCCCAGTGCTAACAGAGAGGGGCAGGGGAGGGCCACGCAAGGATGCTGAGCAGGTGTCTGATGTCCTTCTTATCAACTGATGACATCATTTTTTTTATGTTGTCATCAGCTAGAAAGCTGTAATGGTGCACAATGAATAACTGTGGCTTTGTGCAAATAAAAGGCAGGCTTGATCCACCTGCAATTTTTAGACATTTTGCCAAGGCACCCCTAAAGAAACTTGAAGGCACCCCAGGGTGCCTGGGCACCCTGGTTGAAAAAGGCTGCCCTAGTTTCTTCACAACAAACTGACTGAAACATAGCTTAATGGACAGTCATGCTGGAAAATGTGTAGCATAAACAGTTCTCTTAACTGCAAGCATTCCAACTGAATAATTTGGGTAGATTTTAACATACATTGGCCATATAGTGTGATGGTCAGGTTTCTCCAATCAATTGATTAAAATTACCAAGCCATTACCAAGCCAAAATTACAGTCACACAATATGTTGCATAGAGTAACATTTCTTGTCAAAAGGAGGCCTCAACCCTTCTGTACAGTCACAATAGCAAACCTGGTATGACTGGTATTGTTCTACATTGAGATACAGTAAATGGCTTGAGCAGCATCTGGCAGCACTAAATCATTCCCTCTCCCCCTCTCCATTCATCAGTGACAATACCTAATCACTGAATGGTGGTCCATTGTATATCCAACTATCTACTGTAAATTAGAGTTACTAATGTAGGCATCTGTTGCTCTCTTCTGTTCGCTGCTAATATCAAAATGTTATGTATAATTATGTACTAGCACTTCTTGTCCCTGGGAGGCTGGCATTGGAACCCTTGAAGGAGGAAGTGGAGCGACATAGAGAGTCTAATACCACATGTCTTGCTATGGAGGAGTTGTTACAAACCCAGACCAGAATACAGAAATCACTAGGTGAGTGCTCCTATGTAACAGCTTACTATTGTAACAGCTTACTATTGTTGCTTGTAGCTTCTGGATATATATATATATATATATATATATATATATATATATATACTGCTCAAAAAATTAAAGGGACACTTTTTAATCAGAGTATAGCATCAAGTCAATTAAACTCCTGGGATATTTATCTACTGAGGTTGCATAGGCAGTCCAACTCCTCCAGGATGGCACATCGATACGTGCCATTGCCAGAAAGTTTGCTGTGTCTCCCAGCACAGTCTCAAGAGCATGCAGGAGATTCCAGAAGACAGGCAGTTACTCTAGGAGAGCTGGACAGGACCATAGAAGGCCCTTAACCCATCAGCATGACTGGTATCTGCTCCTTTGTGCAAGGAGGAACAAGATGAGAACTGCCAGAACCCTACAAAATGACCTCCAATAGGCCACTGGTGTGAATGTCTCTGACCAAACAATCAGAAACAGACTTCATGAGGGTGGCCTGAGGGCTCAACATCCTCTAGTGGGCCCTGTGCTCACTGCCTGGCACCATAGAGCTCAATTGGCATTTGCCATTGAAAACCAGAATTGGCAGGTCTGGCACTGACACTCTGTACTTTTCACAGATGAGAGGAGGTTCACACTGAGCACATGTGACATACATGAAAGGGTCTGGAGAAGCCGTGGAGAACATTATGCTGCCTGCAACATCTTTCAGCTTGACTGTTTTGGTGGTGGGTTAGTGATGGTCTGGGGAGGCATAATCCATGGAGGGACGCACAGACCTCTACAGGCTAGACAATAGCTCCCTGACTGTCATTGGGTATCAGGATGAAGTCCTTGGACCCATTGTCAGTCCCTACACTGGTGCAGCGGGTCCTGGGTTCCTCCTGGTGCACAACAATGCCCAGCCTCATGTGGCAAGAGTATGCAGGCAGTTCCTGGAGGATGAAGAAATTGATACCATTGAATGGCCCCCACGTACGCCTGACCTAAATCCAATGGAACACCTCTGAGATCATGTTTAGGTCCATCTGACCCCGCACGATTGCACCTCAGACTGTCCAGGAGCTTAGTGATGCCCTGGTCCAGATCTGGAAGAGAATACCCCAGGACACAATCTGTTGTCTCATTAGGAGCATTCCCTGATGTTGTCAGGCATGCATACAAGCATGTGGGGGCAAACAAACTACTGAGTACCATTTTGAGTTGCTGCAATGAAATTTCAGCAAAATGGACTAGTCTGCTGCATAATTTTTTCACTTTGATTTTCGTGGTGTCTTTGAATTCAGTCTTCTGTATGTTGATAAATTTCATTATCCATGAAACAATGGGGCATCCTTACATTCCTAAAGCATTACCCACTCCATATCAGTATAGATATCCAGCATGATATTTTTCCCCACTGAGATCTGATGTGCTTTCAAAGTGTTCCTTTAATTTTCTTGAGCACTGTATATACAGTGCTCAGCATAAATGAGTACACCCCATTTGAAAAGTAAGATTTTAATCATCTCAATGAACACAATAGCAATTTCCAAAATTTTGATAAAATTTAGTTTCATAGAACATTTGTTTAGCTTATTACATGAAATTAAGGTTAATAATATAGCTTAGATTACAAAATCTTCAATTTTACTCAAATTAGTTGATGCAAAAATGAATACACCCCACAACAAAAACTACTACATCTAGTATTTTGTATGACCTTCATGATTTGTAAGGACAGCACCAAGTCTTCTAGGCATGGAATAAACAAGCTGGCGACATATTGCAACATCTTTCTTTTTCCATTCTTCAAGAATGACTTCTTTCAGAGCCTTCATGCTGGACAGTGATGTTCAACTTGTCTCTTCAGAAATCTCCATAAGTGTTCGATTGGGTTCAGATCAGAAGACATACTTGGCCACTGAATTACTTTCAACAAAGGGGTAACAGGCGCATGGAATGAGCAGTCCACATAATCTGTTGGATGAATGTGGAGTCAGAAACTGACGGGGGAGTATGCAGTCTAAAAACACCCGGCGAGCTGTGATAGAGGAAGCAATGGCTCTGAAGTGAAACAAGAAGAGAAAGTGTAGACAGTAAGATGTTTTAATGGTAAAACATAAGTTTAACAACTCACATGTGAATGGTAATAAGTAGGCTCATAAAGGGTTAAAAGTGCACAGCACTCCTGGTTGGGTTCAGGAGACAGTGTGCAAGGGTGCTGGCTGGACTGCAGGAAGCGCTGGAGAGGTGTAGATGGAAAGTCTGATGTAGAAGCCTGGCAAGTCTCTGTGAACTCCGGAGCAGCTGCGATGGTGTGTGACGTCTTAAGCATGCAATGCGTTTCTGAGCATACACAGGATCTGAGGACCGGTGCGCTTCTTTCTCAAGCATAGGGGAAACACTGACACACAGAACAGAACGGGAAACACATAGTAAAAAACTTAAAGGAAAAAGGAGAGACCAAAAGGAGTCTATAATACATGAATAAAAATGGGAATGCAAAGGAGAGGAAACAATGAATGGACCAAGAAAACTAAGCTAATAAAAAAAAGGGAAGGAAAGATACATAAAAAATAATAATACAAAAAAAAAAAAAACCTTAAAAAAGGGGAGGGCGAGAGAATGGTACAATATGAGAAATCATAACATACACAAAATGGATAAAAAGTAAAGGAATAATGGTTACAAAAATATGACCATGAAATGAATGATGTACCATCTTTCTATAGTAGAGATATGGATAAAATAGTTAATACTATATGGACCATGGATACATGATATAACGCTATCCAAATAATATATATAAATATATATTATATAATAAAATATATAAATGAACATTTGAGTGGTATAAGAGTTGTGAAAAGTTATGACAAATGAAAACCTTTCTGTCTGAGGAGTGAATACTGGAGACAGGTATGTAAAAGCATTTGCAAAAAAGATGTATAGTATGTCCATATATAGCCCAGCAAATACTGATAAGTAAAAAACTTTCATTTCAGCTCACTCATATCGAAACTCTGTGTATTGTATTATAATAAGTAAAAATGAATTAATTCTTTGTATATGAATTATAAACCAACAATAACTTCAGGAAAAAGAAGAGAGACCACCCATGAGGGTGGACCATCTACATGAAAAAATTAATTTCATGTAGATGGTCATGTTTTTGCTTTCATGTAGAGAGCAAAAAAAATATATATAAAAAGAATAATGTTTATGACGTAGAGTAGTACTAAACAATGATATTAGTCATTAACAGAGGAAGGCTGTATATATTATATTATAAAATGGTAGCTATCTCTAGTTCCTCATTGAGGATAGCAGGGGACAGTGTATCGAGAGTATGAATTCAAAACGTTTCTCTATGGCAGAGCTTGTGGAAGCGCTCTGCCTCTGGAAGATCAGTGGGCATGGACTCGATCACACAGACCCAAAGTCCAGTTGTGCACTTATTATGGATCTCTAGAAAGTGTCTGGGAACACTATGTTCATCTTTTTCGCCCTTCATTAGGTGACGATGTTTACCAAATCTAGAGCGGAGGGTCTGGATAGTGCCGCCCACATAAAGAAGACCACATGGGCACATAAGGCAGTAAACCACAAAACTGGATGAACAGTTGAAAATGTCATCCAGCTTGAAGTTTCTGCCTTTGGTACGAAATTCTTTTTGACCATGCTGGACAAAAGTACAAGTTTTACATAGAGATTTACGACACTGGTACATACCAATGATAGGTTTAGAAAACAAAGAAGGTGCTGGAGCAGATCGCAGATTTTAGCTTACCCAGACCCAGTGGTCGGAAAGGTGGTGGAGTTGGTTTGCTTCTATCTCTACTGAGCACCTTTCAAGTCCTCCCTAACCCTCCCTCTCTATCGTTCTCTTCTTTCGAGACTCACTGCATCCGGCTGTTTTCTCCCATTTCTCTGAGGATTGCAGTGATCTATGGGCCTCCTGGACCCGTGTCCCGCTTTCTTGATGATTTCTCCACCTGGCTACCCTACTTTCTCTCCTCTGAACTACCCACTATCATTCTCGGAGATTTTAACATCCCTATTAATGTCAACAACCCAGCTGCATCCCAACTTTTCAACCTAACCTCATCTTTTGCATTAGCACAATGTATACAGTCCTCCACTCACTCACTCCAATACATTAGACCTTGTTTTCTCCCATCTTTGCACTCCCTACAACCTCACAAACACCCCCTTTCCTCTTTCTGATCACAATCTCATCACCATCACAGTCTCCTCGTCTTCAAACACCTATCCCTCCAAGCAGCAAACAATTACCCGCAGAAACCTTCACAACTTGAACCCTGCTCCTTTCCACTCTGCAACTGACCAACTCTATGACAGAATCTCTCCCCTGTCCTGCCCTGACCTGGCCACTTCTCTTCTCCATCTACACCTCCTCCCTTGGTCACTTGATAAACTCCCATGGCTTTAAGTACCATCTCTATGCTGATGACACACAATTCTATCTTTCTACCCCTCACCTCACCCATTCAGTCTCCTCGCGCATTACTAATCTACTAAGTGACATATTGGCATGGATGTCACTCCACTTCCTCAAACTCAATCTTTCCAAAACTGAGCTCTTAGTATTCCCCCCAGCCCCTGCCCCTGCCCCTGACTTCTCCATCAAGATCAATAACACAATCATCAGTCCCACCCCTCATGCCAGGGTACTAGGAGTAATCCTAGACTCCCATCTGTCCTTTCAGTCCCAAATCCAATCATTTTCCAAATCTTGTAGACTTCACCTCCGCAATATCTCCAAGATACGGCCGTTCCTAACCTCGGAAACCACTAAGCAACTTATTCACTCCCTTGTTATATCTCGCCTTGACTATTGCAACTCCCTCCTCATTGGCCTACCTAATCGCAGGCTATCCCCTCTTCAGTCTATCATGAATGCTGCTGCCAGATTCATCCACCTTACTAACCGGTCCATATCTGCCACCTCTCTCTGCCAATCCCTCCACTGGCTTCCCATTGCCCAACGGATAAAATTCAAAACATTAACGTATAAAGCCATTTATAACTCTGCCCCAAATTACATCACAGATCGTGTCTCTAAAGATCACCCAAACCGTATTCTCCTCTCCTCGCAAGACCTCCTACTCTCTAGCTCCCTTGTCTCCTCCTCCCATGCTCATCTCCAGGACTCCTCCAGAGCTTCCCCCATCCTCTGGAATTCTCTACCTCAATTTATCAGACTATCGCCTGCTCTGCTCACTTTTAGGCGATCTCTGAAAACCTATCTCTTCAGGGAAGCCTATCCTGCCCTCAGCTAATAATGGAATCTTCTACTCTTCCAACCAGTCCATCCCCCACAGTTACTATCTTTTGTACCACTAGCCCCTCCCTCCTAGATTGTAAGCTCCAAGGAGCAGGGCCCTCCTATCCCTCTTGTATTGAACTGTATTGTTGCTGTATTGTCTCCCGTTATATTATAAAGCACTGAGCAAACTGTTGGCACTATATAAATCCTGTATAATAATTAGAGATGAGCGAAGAAATGAAAAATTCGATTCGACTGATTCGGCGAATTCGTGGACAATATTCGATTCGAGTCGAATAAATTTGCTGTGAATTTAACTTAAAAAAGGGTGTTTCTAGGCTTCAGAGAGACTTAATATTAGTGCAGAACACTGTACCTTTAATTTAAATGCCCTTGGAGTCTGCTGGGGAAGAGAAATAATACTGTCACTCAGTATGACATGCAGATGAGTGCCGTCGATCTTAGAATCACCGCACACTTCACTAATTTGGCCAGTCACGGGGCCAAAACCAGTGTTTGGAGCCACAGTGTGGCGGTGGAGGCAGCAGCAATGGGAGGCCATACAGCAACCTATGACAAAATGGAAACCAGCAGGAGTGTGAGGAGACCTGAAAGTGGCACATGGCAGAGTGGGAGCAATGGGAGGCGGTACAAGGACCCATGTCACACTGTGGACCCAGCAGCAGCGTGACCAGGCGGTACGGGGGCCCATGGCAGATTACAGGCCTGGCAGCAGCAATGGGAGGCCCGTTATCTGCCAGCACCCTATGACAAAAAATGTAACACACCAGCAGTGTGTGAGGAGACCTGAAAGTGGCACATGGCAGAGTGTGGCGATGGAGACAGCAGCAATGGGAGGCCGTACAGGGACCCATGACAGACTCTGGACCTGGCAGCAGCATGAGGAGGCGGTATAGGGGCCCATGGCAGATTAGGGGCCTGGCAGCAGCTATAGGAGGCCCGTAATCTGCCAGCACCCTATGACAAAAAATTGAACACACCAGCAGTGTGTGAGGAGACCTGAAAGTGACACATGACAGAGTGTGGTGATGGAGACAGCAGCAATGGGAGGCCGTACAGGGACCCATGAGAGACTCTGGACCTGGCAGCAGCATGAGGAGGCGGTATAGGGGCCCATGGCAGATTAGGGGCCTGGCAGCAGCTATAGGAGGCCCGTAATCTGCCAGCACCCTATGACAAAAAATTGAACACACCAGCAGTGTGTGAGGAGACCTGAAAGTGGCACATGGCATGAGAGACTCTGGACCTGGCAGCAGCATGAGGAGGCGGTATATAGGGGCCCATGGCAGATTAGGGGCCTGGCAGCAGCTATGGGAGGCCCGTAATCTGCCAGCACCCTATGTCAAAAAATTCAACACACAAGCAGTGTGAAGAGACCTGAATGTGGCACATGGCAGAGTGTGGCGATGGAGACAGCAGCAATGGGAGGCCGTACAGGGACCCATGACACACTCTGGACTTGGCAGCAGCATGAGGAGGCGGTATAGGGGCCCATGGCAGATTAGGGGCCTGGCAGCAGCTATGGGAGGCCCGTAATCTGCCAGCACCCTATGACAAAAAATGTAACACACCAGCAGTGTGAGGAGACCTGAAAGTGGCACATGGCAGAGTGTGGCGATGGAGACAGCAGCAATGGGAGGCCGTACAGGGACCCATGACAGACTCTGGACCTGGCAGCAGCATGAGGAGGCGGTATAGGGGCCCATGGCAGATTAGGGGCCTGGCAGCAGCTATGGGAGGCCCGTAATCTGCCAGCACCCTATGTCAAAAAATTGAACACACCAGCAGTGTGAGGAGACCTGAAAGTGGCACATGGCATGAGAGACTGTGGACCTGGCAGCAGCATGAGGAGGCGGTATAGGGGCCCATGGCAGATTAGGGGCCTGGCAGCAGCTATGGGAGGCCCGTAATCTGCCAGCACCCTATGACAAAAAATGTAACACACCAGCAGTGTGAGGAGACCTGAAAGTGGCACATGTTTGGGGCATGATTCATGGCGGATTTAGTCAGTTGTGTCAGGAACTGGTGGTTTGAAATCCAGACTAATCCACGCCTGATTCATTTTCACAAACGTGAGTCTCTCCACACTTTGGGTGGACAGTCGTGTCCTCCGCGGAGTTACAATACCTCCTGCCGCACTAAACACGCGCTCCGATGCCACGCTACTGGCCGGGCATGACAGCCTTTCAAGGGCAAATTCAGCTAGTTGGGGCCAAAGGTCAAGTTTCGTTGCCCAGTAGTCAAGGGGATTGTCTACCTCGGTTGGCAGGGTGCTGTCCAAGTAGGCCTAAGCCTGTTGTTTGAGGTCCTGCTCCAGGTCCACCTGATGCTGCTGCTGCTGCGGCTGGTTAGTAGTTTCCTCACTGCGCTGGTGAAGAAAGCTACTCATCATCGACTGCAGACTGAGGCAGCCGCTGCTGGTGGAGCTGCCACTGCTCCTACCACCCCACCCCTCCCCTGCTGCCATGGCAGCGGAACGCGAGCGCACAGGACCCACAGTGTCTGAGGATGGACGTTGGCGCAGACAGGCAGAGACCAGCTGACTACATAGGTGGTTTTTATAGTACGTTATTTTGGCCTCCCTCTCAGCAGGTGTGAAAAAGGCCACCATTTTTGAACGGTAGCGAGGGTCCAACAAGGTGGACAGCCAAAAGTCATCCCTCTGTCTGATGGTTATTATTCGGCTGTCGCTACGCAAGCAACCGAGCATGCTATGGGCCATTTGTGCCAAGGAATGCGAGGGACTCCCTGCCTCCATCTCCACAGCATACTGCCACGGTGCGTCTGGGTCCTCTGTCTCCTCCTGCTCCTCCTCTACCAGATGCTCCTGCTCCTCCACTCCTGTCCGCTGAGTGGAAAAACCACCCATTTCACTCAATAATTCCTGAGCACCAATGTCCTTCTCTACCTCCTCCTCTTCTTCCTGTCCTGCCCCCACAGGGGTCATGTGGCGTTGAGATCTGTGCGCCACGTCTACCGCACCCTGACCAGCCATTGTTAACAGCATTTGTTCCAGGACGTGCAACAGAGGAATGACGTCGTTCATCCCATAGTCCTGCCGACTCACGAATAGCGTGGCCTCCTCAAAGGGCCTGAGCAAGCGCAGGTGTCACGCATGAGCTGCCAATGGCTGACATCTAAGTTACACAGGGAGTACCTTTATCCGCTTTTAACATCAGGAAATCTGTGATGGCCTTTCGCTATTCGTAAAGGCGGTCTAACATATGTAGGGTTGAATTCCACCTTGTTGCAACGTCACAGCATGAGGAGTCGGTACGGGGGCCCATGGCAGATTACGTGCCTGGCAGCAGCAATGGGAGGCCCGTAATCTGCCAGCACCCTATGTCAAAAAATTGAACACACCAGCAGTGTGAGGAGACCTGAAAGTGGCACATGGCAGAGTGTGGCGATGGAGACAGCAGCAATGGGAGGCCGTACAGGGACCCATGACACACTCTGGACTTGGCAGCAGCATGAGGAGGCGGTATAGGGGCCCATGGCAGATTAGGGGCCTGGCAGCAGCTATGGGAGGCCCGTAATCTGCCAGCACCCTATGTCAAAAAATTGAACACACCAGCAGTGTGAGGAGACCTGAAAGTGGCACATGGCATGAGAGACTGTGGACCTGGCAGCAGCATGAGGAGGCGGTATAGGGGCCCATGGCAGATTAGGGGTCTGGCAGCAGCTATGGGAGGCCCGTAATCTGCCAGCACCCTATGTCAAAAAATTCAACACACCAGCAGTGTGTGAGGAGACCTGAAAGTAGCACATGGCAGAGTGTGGCGATGGAGACAGCAGCAATGGGAGGCCGTACAGGGACCCATGAGAGACTCTGTACCTGGCAGCAGCATGAGGAGGCGGTATATAGGGGCCTATGGCAGATTAGGGGCCTGGCAGCAGCTATAGGAGGCCCGTAATCTGCCAGCACCCTATGTCAAAAAATTCTACACACCAGCAGTGTGAGGAGACCTGAAAGTGGCACATGGCAGAGTGTGGCGATGGAGACAGCAGCAATGGGAGGCCGTACAGGGACCCATGACATACTCTGGACTTGGCAGCAGCATGAGGAGGCGGTATAGGGGCCCATGGCAGATTAGGGGCCTGGCAGCAGCTAAGTGAGGCCCGTAATCTGCCAGCACCCTATGACAAAAAATGTAACACACCAGCAGTGTGAGGAGACCTGAAAGTGGCACATGGCAGAGTGTGGCGATGGAGACAGCAGCAATGGGAGGCCGTACAGGGACCCATGACAGACTCTGGACCTGGCAGCAGCATGAGGAGGCGGTATATAGGGGCCCATGGCAGATTAGGGGCCTGGCAGCAGCTATGGGAGGCCCGTAATCTGCCAGCACCCTATGTCAAAAAATTGAAAACACAAGCAGTGTGAAGAGACCTGAATGTGGCACATGGCAGAGTGTGGCGATGGAGACAGCAGCAATGGGAGGCCGTACAGGGACCCATGAGAGACTCTGGACCTGGCAGCAGCATGAGGAGGCGGTATATAGGGGCCTATGGCAGATTAGGGGCCTGGCAGCAGCTATAGGAGGCCCGTAATCTGCCAGTACCCTATGTCAAAAAATTCTACACACCAGCAGTGTGAGGAGACCTGAAAGTGGCACATGGCAGAGTGTGGCGATGGAGACAGCAGCAATGGGAGGCCGTACAGGGACCCATGAGAGACTCTGGACCTGGCAGCAGCATGAAGAGGCGGTATATAGGGGCCCATGGCAGATTAGGGGCCTGGCAGCAGCTATTGGAGGCCCGTAATCTGCCAGCACCCTATGTCAAAAAATTGAACACACCAGCAGTGTGAGGAGACCTGAAAGTGGCACATGGCATGAGAGACTGTGGACCTGGCAGCAGCATGAGGAGGCGGTATAGGGGCCCATGGCAGATTAGGGGCCTGGCAGCAGCTATGGGAGGCCTGTAATCTGCCAGCACCCTATGACAAAAAATGTAACACACCAGCAGTGTGAGGAGACCTGAAAGTGGCACATGTTTGGGGCATGATTCATGGCGGATTTAGTCAGTTGTGTCAGGAACTGGTGGTTTGAAATCCAGACTAATCCACGCCTGATTCATTTTCACAAACGTGAGTCTCTCCACACTTTGGGTGGACAGTCGTGTCCTCCGCGGAGTTACAATACCTCCTGCCGCACTAAACACGCGCTCCGATGCCACGCTACTGGCCGGGCATGACAGCCTTTCAAGGGCAAATTCAGCTAGTTGGGGCCAAAGGTCAAGTTTCGTTGCCCAGTAGTCAAGGGGATTGTTTACCTCGGTTGGCAGGGTGCTGTCCAAGTAGGCCTAAGCCTGTTGTTTGAGGTCCTGCTCCAGGTCCACCTGATGCTGCTGCTGCTGCGGCTGGTTAGTAGTTTCCTCACTGCGCTGGTGAAGAAAGCTACTCATCATCGACTGCAGACTGAGGCAGCCGCTGCTGGTGGAGCTGCCACTGCTCCTACCACCCCACCCCTCCCCTGCTGCCATGGCAGCGGAACGCGAGCGCACAGGGCCCACAGTGTCTGAGGATGGACGTTGGCGCAGAAAGGCAGAGACCAGCTGACTACATAGGTGGTTTTTATAGTACGTTATTTTGGCCTCCCTCTCAGCAGGTGTGAAAAAGGCCACCATTTTTGAACGGTAGCGAGGGTCCAACAAGGTGGACAGCCAAAAGTCATCCCTCTGTCTGATGGTTATTATTCGGCTGTCGCTACGCAAGCAAGCGAGCATGCTATGGGCCATTTGTGCCAAGGAATGCGAGGGACTCCCTGCCTCCATCTCCACAGCATACTGCCACGGTGCGTCTGGGTCCTCTGTCTCCTCCTGCTCCTCCTCTACCAGATGCTCCTGCTCCTCCACTCCTGTCCGCTGAGTGGAAAAACCACCCATTTCACTCAATAATTCCTGAGCACAAATGTCCTCCTCTACCTCCTCCTCTTCTTCCTGTCCTGCCCCCACAGGGGTCATGTGGCGTTGAGATCTGTGCGCCACGTCTACCGCACCCTGACCAGCCATTGTTAACAGCATTTGTTCCAGGACGTGCAACAGAGGAATGATGTCGTTCATCCCATAGTCCTGCCGACTCACGAATAGCGTGGCCTCCTCAAAGGGCCTGAGCAAGCGGCAGGTGTCACGCATGAGCTGCCAATGGCTGACATCGAAGTTACACAGGGGAGTACCTTTATCCGCTTGTAACATCAGGAAATCGGTGATGGCCTTTCGCTGTTCGTAAAGGCGGTCTACCATGTGTAGGGTTGAATTCCACCTTGTTGCAACGTCGCAGATCAGGCGATGCTGTGGAATTCCGTTCTGCCGCTGCAGCTCAAGGAGGGTGTGCTTTGCGGTGTAGGAATGGCTGAAATGCATGCAAAGTTTACGTGACATTTTAAGGATGTCTTGCAGTGGGATGGTGGATTTTAGGAACCGCTTGACAACCAGATTGAACACGTGAGCCATGCATGGCGCATGGCACAACCTTACTTGACGCAGAGCAGACACCATGTTCTTTCCGTTGTCGGTCAACATGGTTCTGATTTTCAGTTTGCGCGGAGACAGCCATCTGTCGATTTCTCTGTTCATTACACTGATAAGTTCCTCCCCTGTGTGACTACGTTCGCCTGGACCTGGCAGCAGCATGAGGAGGCGGTATAGGGGCCCATGGCAGATTAGGGGCCTGGCAGCAGCTATAGGAGGCCCATAATCTGCCAGCACCCTATGTCAAAAAATTCAACACACCAGCAGTGTGAGGAGACCTGAAAGTGGCACATGGCATGAGACACTGTGGACCTGGCAGCAGCATGAGGAGGCGGTATATAGGGGCCCATGGCAGATTAGGGGCCTGGCAGCATCTATGGGAGGCCCGTAATCTGCCAGCACCCTATGTCAAAAAATTCAACACACCAGCAGTGTGTGAGGAGACCTGAAAGTGGCACATGGCAGAGTGTGGCGATGGAGACAGCAGCAATGGGAGGCCGTACAGGGACCCATGACAGACTCTGGACCTGGCAGCAGCATGAGGAGGCGGTATATAGGGGCCCATGGCAGATTAGGGGCCTGGCAGCAGCTATGGGAGGCCCGTAATCTGCCAGCACCCTATGTCAAAAAATTCAACACACCAGCAGTGTGTGAGGAGACCTGAAAGTGGCACATGGCAGAGTGTGGCGATGGAGACAACCCACCGACTGTTTTGCTTGCTGCCAAGCTGCCACCCTCTTCTCCTGATGATGCGGAAGCAATAGCCTGATGACGACGAGGCTGCCAAGTGCGATCAGCCTCATCATCATCAATTAGGGTCTCCGCCTCACTACTAGCCCCCTCGGCTGCGTGTGGGTCAGGAGACAGACCTGTCTCTAGACCGGCTACCGAGCCACTCTCCTCGCCACTACTTCTTCGCCTGGCTGCTGAAGAGGCGGATGTCTCCCCCCGTTCCTGACCGCCCTCTGTTAGCTCTTCCTCACTGTACTGGATGACACCAGGAGCACTAGCCTCTGGCTGCGAATAGTGCTGCCTCGACCCCTTCCTCTGCTGCCATGTCTGCTCGCTTCTAAAACATTGCCTCCTCTGCCACTCCTCTGCATGTTGTCTGACATACTCTTTAATTAAACGATTCTGTGTCCCTGAGTAACAATTCTGTGTCCCTGAGTAACGTTTCTGTGGCCCTAAGTAACATTTCTGTGGCCCTCAGTAACAATTCTGTCTGTCCCTGAGTAACAATTCTGTGTCTGTCCCTGAGTAACAATTCTGTGTCCCTCAGTAACAATTCTGTGTCCCTCAGTAAAAATTCTGTGTCCCTCAGTAACAATTCTGTGTCTGTGCGAGTAACAATTCTGTGGCCCTAAGTAACAGTTCTGTGGCCCTCAGTAACAGTTCTGTGTCCCTGAGTAACAATTCTGTGTCTGTGCGAGTAACAATTCTGTGGCCCTAAGTAACAGTTCTGTGGCCCTCAGTAACAATTCTGTGGCCCTAAGTAACGGTTCTGTGGCCCTCAGTAACAATTCTGTGTCCCTGTGTAACAATTCTGTGTCTGTGCGAGTAACAATTCTGTGGCCCTAAGTAACAGTTCTGTGGCCCTCAGTAACAATTCTGTGTCTGTGCGAGTAACAATTCTGTGTCTGTGCGAGTAACAATTCTGTGGCCCTAAGTAACAGTTCTGTGGCCCTCAGTAACAATTCTGTGTCTGTGCGAGTAACAATTCTGTGTCTGTGCGAGTAACAATTCTGTGGCCCTAAGTAACAGTTCTGTGGCCCTCAGTAACAGTTCTGTGTCCCTGAGTAACAATTCTGTGTCTGTGCGAGTAACAATTCTGTGGCCCTAAGTAACAGTTCTGTGGCCCTCAGTAACAATTCTGTGTCCCTGATTAACGTTTCTGTGGCCCCAAGTAACGGTTCTGTGGCCCTCAGTAACAATTATGTGTCCCTGATTAATGTTTATGTGGCCCTAAGTAACGGTTCTGTGGCCCTCAGTAACAATTCTGTGTCCCTGAGTAACAATTCTGTGTCTGTGCGAGTAACAATTCTGTGGCCCTAAGTAACAGTTCTGTGGCCCTCAGTAACAATTCTGTGTCTGTGCGAGTAACAATTCTGTGGCCCTAAGTAACGGTTCTGTGGCCCTCAGTAACAATTCTGTAACCCTGTGTAACAATTCTGTGTCTGTGCGAGTAACAATTCTGTGGCCCTAAGTAACAGTTCTGTGGCCCTCAGTAACAATTCTGTGTCTGTGCGAGTAACAATTCTGTGTCTGTGCGAGTAACAATTCTGTGGCCCTAAGTAACAGTTCTGTGGCCCTCAGTAACAATTCTGTGTCCCTGAGTAACAATTCTGTGTCTGTGCGAGTAACAATTCTGTGGCCCTAAGTAACAGTTCTGTGGCCCTCAGTAACAATTCTGTGTCCCTGAGTAACAATTCTGTGTCTGTGCGAGTAACAATTCTGTGGCCCTAAGTAACAGTTCTGTGGCCCTCAGTAACAATTCTGTGTCTGTGCGAGTAACAATTCTGTGTCTGTGCGAGTAACAATTCTGTGGCCCTAAGTAACAGTTCTGTGGCCCTCAGTAACAATTCTGTGTCTGTGCGAGTAACAATTCTGTGTCTGTGCGAGTAACAATTCTGTGGCCCTAAGTAACGGTTCTGTGGCCCTCAGTAACAATTCTGTGTCCCTGTGTAACAATTCTGTGTCTGTTCGAGTAACAATTCTGTGGCCCTAAGTAACAGTTCTGTGGCCCTCAGTAACAATTCTGTGTCTGTGCGAGTAACAATTCTGTGTCTGTGCGAGTAACAATTCTGTGGCCCTAAGTAACAGTTCTGTGGCCCTCAGTAACAATTCTGTGTCCCTGAGTAACAATTATGTGTCTGTGCGAGTAACAATTCTGTGGCCCTAAGTAACAGTTCTGTGTCCCTGTGTAACAATTCTGTGTCTGTGCGAGTAACAATTCTGTGGCCCTAAGTAACAGTTCTGTGGCCCTCAGTAACAATTCTGTGTCTGTGCGAGTAACAATTCTGTGTCTGTGCGAGTAACAATTCTGTGGCCCTAAGTAACAGTTCTGTGTCTCTGTGTAACAATTCTGTGTCTGTGCGAGTAACAATTCTGTGGCCCTAAGTAACAGTTCTGTGGCCCTCAGTAACAATTCTGTGTCTGTGCGAGTAACAATTCTGTGGCCCTAAGTAACAGTTCTGTGGCCCTCAGTAACAATTCTGTGTCTGTCCCTGAGTAACAATTCTGTGGCCCTAACTAAAGTTTCTGTGGCCCTAAGTAACAATTCTCTGGCACTCAGTAACAATTCTGTCTGTCCCTGAGTAACAATTCTGTGGCCCTAATAACGTTTCTGTGGCCCTAAGTAACAATTCTCTGGCACTCAGTAACAATTCTGTCTGTCCCTGAGTAACAATTCTGTGGCCCTAATAACGTTTCTGTGGCCCTAAGTAACAATTCTCTGGCACTCAGTAACAATTCTGTCTGTCCCTGAGTAACAATTCTGTGGCCCTAATAACGTTTCTGTGGCCCTAAGTAACAATTCTCTGGCACTCAGTAACAATTCTGTCTGTCCCTGAGTATGAATTCTGTGGCCCTAACTAGCGTTTCTTTGTCCCTAAGTAACGATTCTGTGGCCCTAATTAACAATTCTGTGTCCCTGAGTAATAGTTCTCTGTCCCTAAGTATCGTTTCTCTGTCCCCAAGTATCGTTTCTGTGGCCCTAACTCTGTCCCTGTCCCTAATGCAGAGCGGTCTGCCTCTGTTCAATGACTGCAGGCAAATGAAGAATTCCAAAATGACCGCTATTTATAGCTCGACCATTACACAGTGCTAGCTGGCTGGCTGCTGATTGGCTGATGCGATCACATGTCGTTGAGGAATGCATTATGGGTCAGCGCGCCTTGTCTGCGCGCCTTCCCAGACATCCCCGCTCCGTCGCCGCACATGTCAGCCGCCATTTTCGGAAAAATTTCGATTCGCGCGTCCGAATTAGGCTATTTTTCGGATTCGGCGCGAATCAAAATTTTTCAGATATTCGACTCGAATTCCACTTCAGCTACTTCGATTCGCTCATCTCTAATAATAATAATACTGGGGGCTATTTTATTTTTCAGGCTGGGGGCTTTACTATAGGTGATGGTGGGTTTATAGAGAATTATGTCTTTCATATGGGGGTCCTCTAATAGAATGAATCACTTTCACCCTGTTCTTCAGAAATGCAACAGTGACCTTAGATGTGTGTTTTGGATCATTGTAATGTTGGAAACGTGTATGATGACCAAGGGAACGGAGTTATGGTAGCATCTTCTCTTTCAATATAGAGCAGTACATCTGTGAATTCATGATACCATCAATGAAATGCAGCTCCCCGACACCAGCGGCACTCATGAAGCCCAACAGCAGAACACTGCCACCACCATGTTTCACTGTAGGCACCATACATTTTTCTTTGTACTCCTCACCTTTGCAACGCTATACAGTTTTGAAGCCATCGGTTCTAAAAATTTCTATCTTGGTTCCATCACTCAGGAGTACAGAGTTCCAGTAGTCTCATTCTTTTTCAGCATGGGCCCTTGCAAATTCTAGATGGGATTTTTTGTGCATGGTCTTTAGGAGAGGCTTCCTTCGTGGACGACACCCATGCATGACCTTCCTTTGCAGTGTACGCCGTATTGTGTCATGGGAAAAAATCACCCCAGTTTAGCTTTCTACTTCTTTAGTTAACTGCAGTGAACTTGCATGGCGATTTTCTTTAGCCCTTCTCTTCAGAAGACGCTCCTGTCAAGGTGTTAACTGCCATGGACAGCCTGGATGTCTCTCTGAAATGTTTGCAGTTCCATCTTTGTTAAATTTTTGTATCGCTTTTACTACAGTATTCTGACTGATAAGTTAACCTTTACTGATCTTAATCTTTCTTGTGTAAAGAAATAATTTTCTTTCTCAGGCCCTGTGACATTTCTCTTCCATGTGGTACCATTGCTGACAGCATCAAATGGGAAGGGGTATTCTTCGTTACGTAACACCCTTTTATAATCAACTGTCTGCTGGACACCTGTGAATAATTAGATTCACCTGTAGTTGAATTCTTGTTAATTAGGATTTTGTTGTCTAAAATTTAGCTTTGCTCCTAAGACTTTCATTGGGGTATATTCATTTTTGCAACATGGTCTTGAATTAATTTGTTAGGAAAAATGCTTTTTTGTGTGTGCAAATTAACAAATCTTGTTTGCAATCAATGACCCGTATTTGTGGGAGTATTTTGTAGTATATTGTCACATAGGAAATGTTGCTTCTGAAAAGAAAGTAAAGGTTTTCTGACAAATCTGCTGGGGTGTACTCATTAATGCTGAGCAATATATATATATATATATTGTACATATCTATAGAATGGATGGTGACAGAAGCAACTCTGTTCTATTATTATTATCTCACATGCACAGTACCAGATAGCTAGGTCTGTATGTATGTAGTGCTCTCCTTCCAATATATTAGTAAGTGAATCTGTTTATCGCAATACAGTTTATATGCAGCTCCTGTTATTTTATTTAACCCTTTCTCTGCTGGTCTGGGATTCTATAGCTAGTTTAGGCTAGAGCCAGGTTAGGCATCCAATGGCCACTTCTGCTAGGTAAAGGTCCTGCTGCATGATTAGATTAGAAACTACCAGGAATTAAGAGGCAGAGTAGATAGTCTACTCTAAATTTCAGTGCCACACAGTTTCTGCTTTTGAGAAGCTGTGTTCCAGGCTTGTTGGGAAATAGCTAGAAGAAGTCCCCATCACTACTGATTTTGTCTTCAGCTCTCTGACACGAAGATAGACACTGTATCATAATCATCCTCAGGTGCCCCTGTAACTGAATTTTGCTACAACATTCATCTGGAGGTATCTTTATAAATAGCTATATATGCCCAGGTAGGTATGCACGATTCCATCAGGACTCTTATTGGGCCCCTTTGCTACTAATACCTGTTTGGATGTGTCTGTTAATACATTGTATGTATATATTATTATTAATAATAATAATAATCCTTACTTATATAAAACTTGTATTATTTCCATATTGTTAGGGTTCTGGTTAATGTTATACACTGGTTCCAGTAGTTCCTCTTCTCCCAATTACCTTGATTAGATTAGTGATTATTTTTTCTGAAAGGGAATTCCCTCAGTTCACAGAAGCCCAATTCTGGGTGCAGGCACTGCCAAGCTTATTATTAAACTAAAGTCCTAGTTCTCTTATTTACCTATAGATTTAGCACTATATCCTGTTTGGGGAGGGCCATTTATCATTAACCCCCAAAAGAGAGCTACACTAACAGTATGTTCAAGATGCAAAGTGAATGCCCAATTAACCGTAAACACTACAGATTTATAAGTATTATGCAGACTGTTGGCACTATATAAATCCTGTATAATGATGATGATAATAATAGTAATAATAATAAAGATGAGCACACATTTAGAAGTATTTGCAGCAATGACTGACAGATTGCAGAGTGGGAAAGTTTACAATGTTCATAACCAAACTCCTTTTACATGTGAATAGGGAGAACCTTTAAATCTAAGTAAGCATCTGCATTATTTATTTTTTCTTTTTTTCTGCACAATATTCACTAATTAAAAAATTTATTTTTATGCAAATAAAAGAGAGAAATACAGTAGTCTTCTGTTCTTTTTATTTATTATACAGTATATGATTTTCTAACAGTGTCACATAACCATAAACTGTCTCCTTTATGATGTGGACTTGGAATGGTACAAACAGTGATGTGATTTGATATATACTGTATTTCACTACATAACATGATTTCCCACTACTTTTATTCATTTCTCTTATTAAATATGTAGCAGATGTGGAGATTTAACACATTTACATTTTCTCATATACTTGAGTGAATAAGTTATATAAACTACAGTATTTCATTTTATAATTGTGGGTCATATTCAATACTTTCATCCAGCTTCACTGGTAGATCAGACCCTGCAACAATTCCTCCACACTGACTTTATTTGCTTGTCGTGTGTGGCATGCTTGTGGTTATATCTTGTACTGAAAATGTATAAACAAATAATTCCCAAGCCATAGGAAAGAAGTTAGTGAGATTTGGGAGCTTCATGTTTCAAGAATCATGAAAGCTAATCAATATGACTTAGTATGAGGAGTTACACTGTTGCTATGGATATAGAGACGAGGTGCTTTGATTCTGAGATTTCCGTGCTTTGTGCTCTCACTTAATGACAAATGTAAACAACAGCACCTTGGCGTTGCAGCTACTTTACATGGGTACATTTCATTGTGTGGGCATATTGAACAACAAGTGTCAAGAAATAAATAAATAAATAAAGCAGGAAAAAACAAATATCTGCTGAGTTATAGTTAAACTTTCAGTTTAAATCAGAAAGATACATTCAAGGTGAATAAAAAAAAAAGCCTTAGGTCTCATTCACATGGACGAACAGGCATGGACAACAGCAATAGACATTGTTTTACTGGGGCTGGAATGACAGGTGATTGTGGACAGGTGTGGTCACTCAGCCTATACAAAGCAATAACATGCTGATAGGAGCTGCTACTGTCAGCATGTATTCACATATCCAGAGGCTACCTGTGGGAAAGGACAAGTGGCTGTCACTGGACACAATTTTCTGCATCCAGGGTCCGTCATCTGTCCCTAACTGTTAACAGGATGCTCTGCACAATGGACTCCTACTGCTAAGTGATAGCAAACAAAACACCATTTTATACCCTACTATTATAGGGTACAATGAGCAAAAACCAATACAATGTTGGTGTGGCTCTATATACAGCACAATAAACATTATGTGTACAAATTAATTATAAAAATAAAACCAATTCATACATAAATATACACAACATTAAACCTTATCCTAAGGAATTTTTGTGTACAAGCGTCGCGATGATAAAGTTCAATTTAAATCTCCATACAATAAAGTGCAATAACTCAAAAATATCATGAAATTACTATGCAATAAGGGGCTGTAAAGTAACCAAGAAAATGCTATTTACTAAAGTGCTATAGGTATATAAATAAAAGTCTCTGAAGAAATAAACAGTCTCTGAGTAAATTAGAAAGTGCTTCAATAAAGTGCAACTTAAATCTCTGTGTCTTCACTTGCTTTTTGTGAAAGTGCTTCAATAAAGTCCAACTTAGATCTCTGTGTCTTAACTTTCTTTTTTTATGTGACCACACATGCTCCCCTCCTAAACACCGCACTCACCAGAGCTCCTTGACCCCTTATTTGTAGTAAGTCGGCCAAAAAGCGTTTTAGGATATCTCCCTGCTCTAGCCACATTTCATGGCTTGTTGTCCAGGACTTTTATCTACACCAACTCCAAAGTTCTCCCCAATACACATGAATAGGGAAGAAAAACAGGGGGCAGCCTCAGATAGCGTAAAACCAATTATGTTATAGCTAATAACAATAAAAATGCACTTACATATAAGTATGGCTTGCCTATACACCAGCTAAAACACATAGACACTGATGACATCATTCCAACAAATGGAAAGGCTTCTTACGTCACTTCTACTTTCATATTTCCAGTCCTTGGAGTGCAGGAGCAAACCAGGAAGTGTCTATGTGTTTTAGCTTGTGTACAGGCAAGCCATACGTATGCGAAAGTGCATTTTTATTGTTCTTAGCTATAATAAAAATGGTTTCACACTATTGAAGGCTGCCGCCTGGATTTTTTCCCTATACATGAGCATTGGAGAAGAACTTTGGAACTGGTGGAGATAATAGTCTTAGAGAACAAGCCAAAAAGGCGGATGGAGGAGAGAGACATCATAAAGCACTTTTGAACCATTTATCACAAATATGTGGTCAAGGATCTTGTGTGTGAGGGGCATGGGTGATCACATAAAAAAAGAAAGTGAACAGAACAGAGATCAAAGCTGCACTTTATTTAAGCACTTTCACAAAAAGCAAGAGAAGTCATAGAGTTTTAAGCTGTACTTCATTGAAGCACTTTCTAATTTGTACAGAGACTGTTTTGTTGTACAGAGACTTTATTTATATACTGTATATATATAGCACTTTAGTAGATAGTGTTTCTTGATTACTTTACAGCACTTTATTGCATAGTGATTTTATTATATTTCTTGCATGAGTTCTTGCACTTTATTGTATTGAGATTTAAATTGCACTTTATTAGTGTGATATTTGTACACAGAAATTCCTTAGTATACGGTTTAGTGTTATGGATATTTATGTATGAATTAGTTTTATTTTTATAATTAATCTGTCCCAAACTGCTACATGTGTAGAGACAAGTGAGGATCAACAGACAGTAGCGACTCCTGTCAGCGCTTCGTAGAGGCTGAGCTGCAGGCTGCAACCACCTGTCAGCCAAGCCACAGAAAAATGATCCCTCACAAGAGCAGCTGGGGAGCAGTAAAAGCAGACAGTTGAGCCCTGGTTTGACCTCTTCTCAACCAACCTCCTAAACAAAGCAATGCAACCACTCCAGTCTGTATCCATGCCTGGCTTTGCTTCACAGCATTGACAAAAGTTAACGTGGAACTTCACTTTTTCAAACAACATGCACTATTTTGAATCCTCATGCTGCAAACATTAGTAAAAAGATAGGAAAGTATATTATATTTACTTGTTTTAAACCGTGTTTTACCTTTCTTTGGTTACTTTCTAGTTTCCATGTCTAAGCAAATTATGTCACATCCCAGGAGTCTTCAGGAGGGGAAGAGGGGTTTTCTCAGCTAAGCACACCATCCTGCCTGTATGCCTAAGCTAAGAACAGATGGATTTCAGGAAGTAATTGCTACATGAATCATTTTCTCTTACTCAAGATGGCCATGGCTAGAATGATAGGGGGTGTTTTTCTAAGTGATTTCGTGGCAAAAGAAAGCATGGAGACATAAATGGATGGGTGAGTTTGCTTTGCATATTAAATATTAATCAAATATTGCTTTGAATATATATTAATTATATAGTGCTTTTGGTTTGTGGTGTTCAGATACAGTGTAGTTCCTGCTTTAAATGACATGTCACAGCTGAACATGACCCATTTGAGTGAATGGGGCTGTGCTGCGACTGTTGCAGCATTCTGGTTTGGCATTTTGAGGGTTAAAGAAGGGAAGGAACCTCAAAGGGGAGGGCAGTTTATTAAAAGAGGAGGCATGGAGTCAGAAGTTGGGCTTTAATTCTTTTTTCTTGGCTCCCTATGCAATATCTATCTAAACCCAGGAAGAAAATGTTATATATTTCAGCTTACCATTCCTTAGATGTGAAGTCTGTATTAGATTTATTTTCTGGCTTTTTTCACCATATGATCCTACCGGTAACACATTTTCTGTCCTAGAGCGACAGTGCTTACTCATGATACTATGTCTATGGAGGAGCAGCATTGTCGCCCTGGGCTGCTCCCTTCTGATATTGACTGTATATCACCTCCTTTATCTCCATAACAAAGGGAGGTAAACTATGAAGGGCTGACAATGCTGCTAATTGATAGCTAGGGATGAAGTTCACCTACCATGGTTGGGGCTTTTCTCTGGGTTTCTGTGATTTATTTGAGCTCAGCTCAGCTGTTGCACTGTCTATAGAATTTCACTGCAGTGCTTCCCTTTAAAAAAAAAAAACAAAATTATTTCAAGGGTGGCATTTTGGGTTTTTATTTATTTTGTGGGGATGTTATTTTTGTTTTTTTTTGCCTTCATATCTCCATAGATAGTATTGGAGTTCGGCATACACCAGTTGGGCCTATTATTTCCCATTATTAAATCTGCCCTGCTGCTTGCTAATTTTACACTGCTGTATCCTCTTCAGTATCCTAAATCTTGTAGTAAAATTACAGCTTGTGCTATTTGTCACTAGTGAATTTAGCCCAAGCCTTGCAATTTAAAATTGTCCCGCTGCTGGACAATTTTACATTGCTTTGTCATCTGCTGTTTCTTAATTATTTTGTTGTAAAATAACAGTCTGTGATCTTTTCATCTAGTATCTCCTTCATTAAAATGTCCTTTTTGCAAGCCAATTTTACACTGCTTTATCATTTGCCGTCTACTAATTTTTAATGCAAGCCATTGGAAACTTCTGTTTAAGAAAAACCATAAGCCACTGAAAAAAAAACCTTTTTTTTCAAAGCAAACTGAAAGTAATAAGACTGGGTGTTGCTATTGCTGTATGTAAGCTTAACTAATTATAAAAGAAAAATAATTAATTCAACAGTCAAATATGTGCTGCCAGTGTATGCTGTCACTGTCTGTTAAAATTGTATAGTTCTGTATCACTATGTGTAGCTTCAAGGTATCCCCCAAATACATTATTTAAATTATTTTTGTATTATCAATGTTGCCCTCAAAGCCGCATGAAAAGACATTCTTACCACTTTATAATATTTTTTTTGAGTTTTTTTGTATGCACTGGTACATGTCCCTCTTGGCAGTGCCCAGCTTCCTATGACTTTTTTCTCAAGATATGTACCCATTCCCACAGAGATCAATGGGATTCACCCTTAAAGCAGAGCTCCACCCAAAAGGGGAATACTGCTTTAAAGACTGGTCCTCCACTCCCCATTATGGATTGGCACCTTTTGAGGAGTGGGTACCCAAAATTGACAGGTACCCGCTCCTTAACCTCCTCCCACCCGCCATATAAGGTAATGATGGGCACAAGGTGATTTTCTCATTCTGGGAGGACGTCATATGACTTTCTCCAACTGTAACTGTGTGTGCGCGGCTCCGGGAGCACACAGCGCGGCGATCGGTTGTGTGCTGTGTCCCTCGGACACAGCAGATCACCGATCAACAGAAAGAGTTGAAGATGCTGGCTCGGTCATGTGATCAGCTGTGTCCAATCACAGCTGATCGCATGTAAATAGGGAAATGCTGGTTATCAGCATTTCTCGCCTCATGAGCTGTCAGCTCGAGAGGAGAGGAGAGCCGGTAAACAGCATTCCTCAGAGGGGACATGTACACTGATCATCAGGGCACTGATGATCAGTGTAGTCCCAGCAGTGCCACCTGTCAGTGCCCATCAGTGCCAGCTGTCAGTGCTCATCAATGCCACCTGCCAGTGCCCATCAGTGCCTCATCAATGCCACATATCAGTGCCCATCTGAGCTGCCTTTCATTGTCACCTATCAGTGTCAGTCAGTGCCACCTATCAATGCCAGTCAGTGCCAACTATCAGTACTGTCAATCAGTGCCACCTATCAGTGCCAGTCAGTGTCGCCTATCAGTGCACATCAGTGCTGCCTATCAGTGCCCGTCAGTGCTGCCTGTCAGTGCCACCTAACAGTGTCAGTCAGTACCGCCTATCAGTGCCAGTCAGTACCACCTATCAGTGCCACCTATCAGTGCCGTCTATCAGTGCCATATATGAGTGCTGCCATTCAGTGCCCATTAGTAATGCCTGTCAATGCCCATCAGTGTCACCTATTAGTGCCTCCTCATCAGTGCCCATCAGTGCCACCTATCAGTGCTCATCACTGCAGTCTCATTAGCACACATCAGTGAAGGAGAAAAATCATTTATTTATAAGATGTTATAACAAAAAATAAGAAAAAACTTTTTTTTTTCAAAATTTTCTGTTGTTTTTGGTTTGTTTAGCAAAAAATAAAAAACCCAGAGGTGATTAAATACCACAAAAATAAAGCTCTATCTGTCTAAAAAAAATGATAAAAATGTCATATGGGTACAGTGTTGCATGACCGCGCAATTGTCATTCAAAGTGCGACAGCACTAAAAGCTGAAAACTGGCCTGGGCAGGAAGGGGCTATAAGTGCCCTGTAGGCAAGTGGTTAAAGTCTAAATTAAAAAGACAAAGAAATTTAAGGACATGTCTTGCTGAAGCATGTTATCTTGATGCCAAAATTTTAGATGCCAGATGTCAAGGAATATGAGGTTAGTATGTAGCAGAAAGAGAGACAATAGTGTTTTTGGGGGTTAGGTTACTTTGCTTACACTATAGCACTCAATCCATCCCTGGGTGGTAGCTATAACACCTCTATGCAAAAGTTAGTTTTACCTTCAGAAGTCTGGTATCCATGAAGCCTGCCATGGTACAGATTGTGCCGAGTTGTCAGCCAATAGAAAAACAAAAATATTTACAGTCAATTGGGAAAGGAGTGATGATGTAATTATATATTGTGGATGCAGTCAAAAAAGTATAATTCATATTATTAGCATATAAACTATATGTACTGTATATATTTTATTCAACATATGTGGTTTAAAACTTCGAGGTAAATTTTCATTTCTTGTCTTAATAGTGCTGCAAGCTTTAGTTCCTTGGTCAATCAGACAATCAGCACCACACTGTGCAATTTTACTTGTACACGCTGTGCCAAGAAAAAAATAAAGTCCTTTTATTTACTGTTTCTGTTGGCTGACAGATACTGCCTATGTTATTTTTCTGTTGCTGCAGGCTCATAAATACCAAATTTGTTGTGTGTTTTTTCCCCAAACGCTTTTACCTGGGCACGCAACCAAAGCCATAACTAGTGCCATAAAAAGATGGTCAGATCATTTCTAGATTCTCAGTGGTCTAAACTGACCTAATTGTAATCCAGGTACCTGCTTTTCAAGCAGGCCCAGACTGGCCATAGGACACACCAGGCATTTGTCCGGTAAGCCGGGGGTGCCGAGCCACATGACGGACCTGGGCCAGATTAATGTGGGGCTATTGGAGCTTCAGATCCAGGCCCCTACGTTAATATAGGCCTAGTACACTGACTCTATATACAGCCACTGGCTGCTATTGTACTCTCGTATTTATTACTTGCCAAGCTGCAGAGGAGCAGTGCAAGTGTGACTACCGCATTCCTGCACCCAGCCAGCACAAGTCTTTCAAAGCAGTTACTTCTCTGTCAGACCCAACAGGAGCTTCCTAGTCCCGGCTGGCATGACATCATGATTCAGAAGCCAGGAGGCGAAACTGAAGAGAAGAAGAAAGTGCTGCCAATGTGACCGTCAAGTAGCCAGAACCCATGTGCACTTCAAGTGAGTGAGCAGGCTGACTAATAACCTTACCTAAGGCACTGTTATGTCACAGTGTTTTAGCTGTGTGAACTGGTTGAAGTGGTTAACTCTTTGGGGGAGGGGGTTATTCATTTACAATGCCATTTGTAATTTGCAGCATGGAGGGGGTAATGTACTCGCTGATGCATTAGTAACCGGTGGCAATTAATTACCCCTTTGCGCTTCATTAGTGGCAGTAGCACCACCAGTTTCAGTGTTAATTACCACTATATTCTGCAGCATGAAGGAGTTTATAAACACTGACACTAGTGCCACTAAAGCTGCAAAAAGGGGTTAATTAATTGCCACTGATCACTAATGCACCAATGAGTACATTAACCCCCTCCAGGTTGCATATTACACATTATACTGTAACTTAAATAACCTCTGCATCCAACCCCCACCTCCAAAAAAAAGAGTTAAAGTGGTTGTAAAGTCTGAAGGTTTTTTACTGTCATGCATTCTATGAATGAAGGCAAAATAAGTATATGTATTGCTCCCTCCACAGCCCCCAATACTTACATTGAGCCCAAACTCGATCCAGGGCTTTGCACTGGGGCCTCATTTGTCCTGGATCTCTCTCTCTCCTAATTGGCTCAGTTACAGCAGCAGCCATTGGCTCCCACTGCTGTCATACACAGTCAGTGATGCAAGGAGCGGGGCCAAGCTATGGCTTTGTATGTCTTACGGACGCATTGAGTGGGGCTCGGAAGTAAGCACATGCAAATGCCCCCATAGAAACGGCTTGCTATTGGGGGCACCGGCCAGGGGAGAAAAGCCAGAAGCGCCGGCAGAGAACCCAAGAAGTGAAGTATCTGGGCTGCTCTGTGCAAAACCACTGAATAGAACAGGTACGTATTTCATGAAACTGGTAGTTGTCATTATTTGTAATTTGGTTTGAAAATAAAATGGGCTGCTCAGTCTAAAATGTCCGGGCCTATTTTTTGTCCAAGTTCAGGCCTGCTGTCAAGCCACAAAAGTCCTACAAATTTTTTTGTAGCAAAATAAACTTTTTTTTCTCCTATATTGCCCTGTGGACACCTCTCAACAAAAAGAGGGGAATGTGTGTAGGAACTCAATAGGACACTTTTTTCTCTGCTTTTTAACCAGAAAGAGAAGAAATGACTCTAATGGGAAATGTATGAATTACAGCAGGTTTTCAGACCACAAAACGCATGTCAAAAATAAATTAGGTGAACCATTAGTTAAGCAGATTTCACACATCTCTCATGTACATGCTGAGGGACAAATGCCAGAGAAGGGAAGTCAGCCAAGAGCAGGTATAACAACACGATATTATTAAGAGGAGATACAACATGGAGATACTGTATAACATGGAGTGGAGTTATTAACATGTAACAAGATGGAGTCCCAAGAAAGCTATCTCAGCATGAATTAAATGTGAACTACAAGTGAACTATGTCCTACACCTTGTTGTGTTCTGAGTTTGTTCTTCTTTTAGTTCTATCTAGACAATGTAGGAATGAAAGAACATTAAGGATGTCTGTAAATTTAGGCTCATGATTGTAACCATTGCTCTAGATATGTGGGATAGTGGTTACATGCAGATGGATAGGAAAGGACATTCAGCCTTGTATTTTTTGGTTATGTTTTTTCTTTTATAATATGGGTTTCTTTCATGTTATTTTAATGACTTTTTGGCTGATACAGGAGACCTTAATTAACATGTAAATGCGATTTATCATCACTTACCATTTTTGTGACTTCTTCAGTGTATTCTCAAATAATCAGAATTTCTCCTTTCCACTGGATATGTGCCAAAAATAAAGAATAGTATAATGTAACAGGTACTATATAAAAACCAGGTGTTTTTGGAATTTGTCACTTTGCCATTGACACTTTGTAATCCATTGTACATTGCTTTTGCTCAGTAAGCCATACATAGACTTAAGATATACCTGTGTAGATTTCCTTCACTGCAAGACTCATTGCAATAATTATTTTTAACCAAACCTCCTAAGGATGCAAATGGAATTATATGTCTGAGGCTCCCAATCTGTGGTCCTTGCTGATGACAAAATAGACACAGACAGAAACCTACCAACAGAGACAGACTCAAGGTGAACAAACAGGCAATAGATGGAAAGGATGGTGGGAGCAATCACAGATACACAGATGCAACCCAAATTCTAGAACAGAAAATTTAACAGATTCCTAAAGCAGAATTTCGCTATTTCCCAAAAGAAAGCTTTGAGCAGAACTACAGCTCGCAATACTCACCTCTGCTTCAACACCCTTTAAAGCCCATGTATGCGCAGCTCAGTCTACATTCTACAGAAGACTGTGAGCAGGCAATCATGTTTATTTTATTGTCTGTCTATTCTGCAATAAAGAGTCTCACTTTTTTATTTAAGACTTTTGTTACCCTTTAGGCTAAAAATGTTTTAAATGTTAATAAATATCTAATCAAACATAGCAATATATTTTTTGCGATGTTTTTTTTCTTTTGTTTTCATTTACATTCTGCCTACTAGCACATATGCATTTAAGGCATGTCTCTGGTGATAACTGTTCCAGTTGTCTGTGTGCTTATGTCAGCTTTCAACTGAACTTTCAAAACCTCCTCTGCTGAAAAAAAAAACTTCAAACCTTCAAATGGCTGGTATCATAGCTAATCACATATGCAGCACTATGGAAACTGCAGATCTAAGCTAGTCTAAGATGATACTGTCTTCAGCTACAAAAGTAGTTGAAGGGTCTAGTTCTGCTTTTGAATTGGAGGAAGTTAACAGAAAGCAGATTGAAAAGGTTGATGTGAGCAACAATGCAAAGATAGAAGCAATCTGACAGCTTACTCCAACACAATTGAACTAGACAAAGATGGCACTGCATACTCTGAGAATAGGAGACAAAGCAGAAATGTCAAACACAGAAGCTGGCCATGGATCATAGAAGTATGTTCCAAAAAAAGGCAAATGGGCACACCCTAAAAAATAGCAATAGTTTATACACCAGATGGAAATGGGGCGAAGCTGGATGGAGGCAATGAATGACGAACAGTAACAGATAGCAAGGGGAAAGTGTAGAGAAGCACCTGTGGGAGGCATGTAACCAATACATCTTCAAATCTAGTCATCAGTCAGATTCTCACGCTACTTATATTAGTGATGGAGTTTTTTATTAATCATTTATTTTCACTTAAGCTATCCATACATGTATCAAAATTCAACAGAGACCAGCTGAATTTCCACTCATGTATCGGCAGGCTTTTTGTACAGAAATTGATCTACTGATTGACTTTTGTACAACCACGCTGTCAGGGTTTTCCCAATCGGTCAGCGCAGCCTATAGCCTGTAGCTATAGCTGGCAGCACTGATCAGTTCACTAGTTTTGATAGAAGAGTAGATAGAAGAGTAGCACAGACTGATGGATGGAGATATAGAGATAGAAGATAGATAGTTTGTGGAAAGTATGAACAGGAGCCAGGCGCTGTGTAGTTTTGTGATAAAAGTAATACACCTTATATGGAGGTGTGCCTTTAATAATTCATATGGTAAAAAATAGATAACCAGCCTGTGGCTTTAAGAAGCCAGGTTCCAAGATGGACGGCCCGTCCGCTCAGAGGGAAGTAGTGGAGTAGAATGCCTGTCAGTGCAGGGACCACGTGTATCAGACGTCCCAGCGTCCCGCATGACGTCACCACGACGTGGAGAGACGGAGGGGAGGAGCTCTTGCTGGAGCCGCAGCTTTAGAAGGAAGAGGCCGGTTGCCGGGACAACATGTTTCGCGCGCATGCGCTTTATCAAGTGAGACTTCCCTCTGAGCGGACGGGCCGTCCATCTTGGAACCTGGCTTCTTAAAGCCACAGGCTGGTTATATATTTTTTACCATATGAATTATTAAAGGCACACCTCCATATAAGGTGTATTACTTTTATCACAAAACTACACAGCGCCTGTCTCCTGTAGATAGATAGATAGATAGATAGATAGATAGATAGATAGATAGATAGATAGATAGATAGGCCCTGTTCAGGATTTACCCATCTCCCAGGATTCTATGGCCACACACTATGTCTCCATGCATACTGGGTGTTTTTATAACGCTGGTAGCGTTAGCTGTGTAAAGTCACTTTAAAAACGTGAGTTTTTCAGCTTTTTTTAGCGTTTTTGAATTAGTGTATAGTGGTGTTTTCCCTCGTTTGTGTTTTTTAGTCAAAAAAATGTCCAAAAACACAGGTTTGTGGCGGTTTATCACATTTTGCAGCATTTTCAGCATTAGAGCATTTTTACAGCTAAAAAACTCCTCTAGAAACCCACTAGTCCTGGGGTTTTTTTCCAGCCAAAAACCGTCCCTGTCAAAAAAAGCTGATTAAAGTCTATGTGTGCATGGACACATACGATAACATGCTGAGGGGCTTACTAGCTGTAGAAAAAAAAGTCAAAAGTCTAAAAACAGCAGCTGTAAAAACATTCAGTGTGCATGAGGATTAAAAATTAGGCTGCTCCAGCAGGTACTGGATGCATTTCGCTCCGTGCGAGTTCCTTCACTCAACATACGTCAATGCTGTAATCAACTTTTATTGAAGGGACATGTTGGAAAATGTTTCACTGATCATTGAAATGAATGGGCCTCAAAATTGTTGTTGCAGCGACACTTAGGGGATTGCATTGGCATTACAAGTAAATAACAAAAAAAGAGACTATATATACATACATACTGTATATATACAAGCAAACTAAGTGAGTACATATGAACATACATACAATGGCTGTGCATAATATATATAAAAAAAACCTTTTTTATAATAAGGTGAGATAAATTTTTTTTAACTAGCAATAAAATCAAAATAAGAATAAATAGAAAAAAATTTAAAATATAGGAAAAAAAGGGGGGGGGGGTAGGACATGGCCTCATAATATAATATCATCGCATCCACTTACTATTGTAGTATATGCAATTTGTTACTTGTCAATAATTATCATGATGGAAAGAAGAAAAAGACCTGTTGGAAATTGAAATCTGATATTAATGGAATGTAATAAAGGATAATAACACTAATAAAGGATCAGACACAAGATTATAATATTGTATTAATCTCTAATACTTCATTTAGACCTCCTGGGGCCAATACATCCAGGGCATATATCCAAAATGTCTCTCTCTTACATAGCCGCTGGAATCGCTCGGCAATGGGGAGATCTCTGGGCATAATTTCAATAATCTATACTCTAAGCCCCACTGTGGACTTATTAAGTCATTCAAGAAAATGTCTAGGGACACTATGCACATCTTTACCATACTCTATGAGACGACGATGTTGTCCAAAATGCTTGCAAAGGGTACATGTGGTCCTGCCAACGTAGTGTAAACCACATGGGCAGGCTAAACAATAAAAAACATATTCTGAGGAGCATGTGCAAAATTCCTTGATCCTGTAAGTTTTCCCCTTGATGGTAAATTCCTTTTGACCATGAAGGACAAACTTACAGTTCAAGCATTGTGGTTTTCAGCACTGATACATACCAACGATGGGAGAAAAGGTGGGAGACGGTATATAACTAGCTTTGGGCCTGAGTTTGCTAGGGGACACTTTGCCTTTTATATTGGGCCCTTTTCTATATGCAAATTTAGGTTTACATGGTCATTGATGTTTGAGATATGGATCCTGCAATAATAGGGGCCAGTGTTTTCTTAGAACACTTTCCATCTTTTTATGACAACTGTGAAATTGGGTAGTAAACAGGTTTACTACCAGAAAACCACAATGCTTGACCTGTAAGTTTGTCCTTCATGGTCAAAAGGAATTTACAATCAAGGGGAAAACTTACAGGATCAAGGAATTTTACATGGTAAAGATGTACATAGTGTCCCTAGACATTTTCTTGAACGACATAATAAGTCCACAGTGGGGCTAATAGTATGGATTATTGAAACTATGTCAAGAGATTTCCCCATTGCCAAGCAATTCCAGCAGCTATGTATGAGAGAGACATTTTGGATATATTCCCTGGATGTATTGGCTCCAGGAGGTCTAAACGAAGCATTAGAGATTAATACAATATTATAATCTTGTATTCGATCCTCTATTAGTGTTATTATTCTTTATTACATTCCATTAATATCACATTTCAATATATATATATATATATATATATATATATATATATATATATATTTATTCTCTTTTTTTTTCTTTACTTGTAATGCCAATACAATCCCCTAGGTGTCAAAGCGACAACTATTTTGAGGCCCATGCATTTCAATGTACCCATTTTGATTGGTTGCTTTGTTAATTATTCCAGTTCCCAACTCTACTTACTATAAGTAGTGGCTCCTATCACGGGGGTTCATGGTCTGAGGAAGGAGTGTCTGCACATGCTCCGAAATGCATTATCGCCCCCCTTGATGTCACATCCGGCGTGTGTGTTCCATGCCTCTCCTGGAAGTACAGTGGCCATCTTGCCCTTACGTTCCACCACACTCACTACCGCTTGTGGGCTCAGTGTGTCTCCCTGGCATTATACCTGATGAGATTTTATCTGACTATTTTGTAAGTGCTTTAAACCTTTACTACTCAATAAACTGCTACATACTGCACTTAGAGGCACCTTCCTTGCTATTTACATTACTAGAGTCTTTTTCCATTCTTGAAGAGCTGCTCCAGTGCACAATGTGTTCCCATGTCATCTGGTCTCCCTTCCCTCCACTGGATGCCCAAGATCCTTTTCTCCTGGAGGTCATACCATTGCAGAGCGTATTGGGACATGCTATATGTTGTGCAGATACAAATGCAAGTGCTGCAGGAGAATTTGCATTTGCTGCAAAAACAGAATCAGTAGGAGATAAAATCTGTGCAGGAACAAACTCGCATTCTATTTGGAAAGTTATCAGGTATCTTGGAAATGGACCAGAAGATTCTGAGGTGATGGAGTTTTAAATGGTGACACAGAGATCTCCCAAACAAAATGCAAGTGTAACCTCTGAGTGACTATCAGTTGAGTAGAACTCAACTTGATGTTGTACATACATTCATTCAATATGCCTTGTAAGTCTGTTTTGGTATACTGTAGTGTGTACCCTGGTGACTGGTCGACTTAAATAAAGAACTGATTAAATGAAAACTCAGGTATTCCTAACATCTTCTCCACTATCCATAGTGGTAGCTTCCTGTCCAAGTTGATAGCTGATGATAACCCAGAGACCTATTTTGTAACATTTAAAAGAGGGAAGACTAGCCTGAGACACACTGGGTAGGACTGGTGGCCCTGGAGAGACACAGAGAGCTTACTATAATTACTTTGTGGATGCTTTAGACTACAAGAAGGTCAAGTGGGAAATACTGCCATATCTAGGTGTTACTCTGATGGTATGAAAACAGCAGCCTGTGCTTCCAAGTCAGAAAGTTGCTACTGTTTGACCTCATTCACCTGATCTGTAGATAATTAAAACTTGAGTCCTTAACTGGGCCAAATTGAATTGCTAGCCATTAATCACTACTTAAGGTGCTTGCCTATTTCCCTACAAAATGGGTGAGCCAAGGGAACACCAAGACAGTTGATCATCTGCCTTGATCTAAAATAGATACTTTGCAGCTGAGGACTTGATTGTCCTCCCTTTAAGCTCACAGACTTTCTGCCCAAAGGGGTGGTCTCAAAGGGAAGAGGAGGTAACCCAGGGAAAAAGTCAGGAGAAAGATCATTTGCTGTCAGGACTGACACTTCCAAACAGGGAATTGAGGGCCCTTCAGCAGATTTAACTTGAGAAACATCACATGGTACCATTGCCGGGAACACAGGCATGTGGCAGCAAACTGTCCATTGACTGATAAGCCTATTCAGTGTGACTTTTCTTTCAAGGAAAGACAGCAATCTTTGTTTTTCACTGTTTTAGGCACTGTAGTGCCAGCATAAAATATGTGTCCAGCAGGGGCGGACTGACCATTTGGAAACTCGGGCACTGCCCGAGGGCCCGGGGTCAGTAGGGGGCACCATGAGATGCCCCTGGTACCTTTTTCATAGGCTTTTTTGAGTTTGGGCAAGGAAACAGGGGCCCCATGATCCCCTATTGCCCGGGGGCCCCATGAGTTGTCAGTCCGCCCCTGGTGTCCAGTGATTGTAAATAACAAACATTTTACTGTTGTGCTGGAGTTTGGTTATCCTGGTTAAAGTCAAGGTGATTGCCCCTGTTAAATTCTAGGCTAGAAGGGTTTCTGTATTCTGCATACATAGGGATTCTTGATAATATCCTATAGCAATTATGAAGGTTGTAATGACACTGGATGCAGTGACTCATTTGGTTGTACCCCACTAGTTGCATGATGCAATAATTGGGAGGAACATCCCTGAATTTTGGAAACTCTGGAGCTTAGATTGTTGGAATATGTGGGTGATTCAAAATCCATGACTTGCACAGAAAATTTGCATTCATAGGATTCTTTTTGGGAGCCACTCAATTTCCCTTTCTCTGCTTTGGCAGGAGAACTTGAGACGTTTCAGGAAGACCTTTCAGCCAATGAGAGTGGGCAGCCTTCCCCTGATACTGAGGTTACTCTAGAGTTTTCTGATTTTAATACTCTTAGAGAAAACCTTGTTACTATGTAGAGAAAAGACCCTACACATATCAATGCCTGGAAGAAAATTATAATGATCAATAGTAATCTTTTGAATCCTGGGACTAATTGTCTTTTCCTAAGTTCATTATCAATGTTGTAACAAGGGTATCAAAATAATGTTGAAATTATTTAGAAGTTGGTGGTTCCCAGGCCATTAAGAAGGATAGTACTGGATTTCATCTATGGACCCTTGCTGATAGTCATTTGGGTGTTGGGAAAGGCATGGAAAGAGTTTTTTCAAAAAAGGAAAAATGAATTTAGCTCAATACCTCTATCCAAATCACTTTTTCAACCACTGCATCAAAGTTAGAAAAATATTAACAGATATCATTAACATACAAAATACTTCATTTATTAATTAAAATTATAAAGAACCATACTCAAACCCCACTAAAAACCTTTAAACAATCATGTTACGGGACCTATAGGATTCATATATCATATTTTAAATTCAAAGGAAGTTTATTGTAGCTTCCTACTCTAGATCTTCCTACATTATGCCTCTGATGTAGCTGGGTGGGTACTGCAAAACTGGTCAGGCAGATCCTTAACCCATCAGTGGACCGGTATCTGCTCCTTTGTGCAAGAAGGAATAGGATGAGCACTGCCGGAGCCCTACAAAATTACCTCCAGCAGGCCACTGGTGTAAATGTCCCTAACCAATCAGAAACAGACTCCATGAGGGTGGCCTGAGGGCCCAACATCCTCTAGTGGGCCCTGTGCTCACTGCCCAGTACCATAGAGCTCAATTGGCATTTGCCACTGAACACTAGAATTGGCAGGATCTGTCACTGGCACCCTGTACTTTTCACAGATGAGAACAGGTTCACCCTGAGTACATGTGATAGACGTGAAAGGGTCTGGAAAAGCTGTGGAGAATGTTATGGTGCCTGTAACATCATTCAGTATGACCGTTTTGGTGGCGGGTCAGTGATGGTCTGGGGAGACATAATCCATGGAGGGACACACAGACCTCTACAAGATAGACAATAGTACCCTAACTGCAATTAGGTATCGAGATTAAATACTTGGACCCATTGTTAGACCCTTCACTGGTGTAGTGGGTCCTGGGTTCTTCCTGGTGCACAACAATGCCTGGCCTCATGTGGCAAGAGTATGCAGGCAGTTCCTGGAGGATGAAGGAATTGATACCATTGAATGGTCCACACACTCGCCTGGCCTAAATAGAATAGAACACCTCTAGGATATCATGTTTCGGTACATCCAACACTGCCAGGTTGCACCTCAGACTGTCCAGAAGCTCAGTGATGCCCTGGTCCAGATCTAGGAGTAAATACCCCAGGACAACATCTGTTGTCTCATTAGGAGCATGCCCTAGCGTTGTCAGGCATGCATGCAAGCACATGGGGGTCATACAAACTACTGAGTACCGTTTTGAGTTGCTGCAATTAAATTTCAGCAAAATGGACTAGCCTGCTGCATCATTTTTTCACTTTGATTTTTGGGGTGTCTTTAAATTCAGTCCTCTGTAGATTGATAATTAAAATTTTCATCAAATGATGGGGCATCCTTACATTCCCAACAAATTACCCAGTCCATATCAGTATAGATATCCAGCATGATATTTTTCCTCATTGAAATCTGATATGTTTTCAAAATGTTCCTTTAATTTTTTTGAGCAGTGTAGTTCCCAAAAGCAGGAAACCAAAGAATTCCTGATAAAAAACAGACATGATTTCAAAATTACCTGGCAAGATTTCAACTGTACAAAATTACAATATTTATGAACCTAGGGTGCATGTTATGAGGAGAAAAGACATCAGTGAAATAATAAAGAACATGTTTGAGTTAGAAATAACTGAAGAGTCCAATAAAAACTGGTCCAGTCTAATTGTTTTAGTCCCAAAACCAGACAGTAGATGTAAGTTTTCTAATGATTTTAGGAAACACAATTCAGTGGCAAAATTTGTCATCCCATGCCCTTGCTATTAAGTTCATAGATGGACTGGGGAAACCTGTTATTTCACAACTGAAAAAATGTTGACTGCAATCCTGGAGGATTATTTCCAATATAAAAACATTACTTTTGGATTGCAAACTGATCCCACCACATTCCAAGGACAGCATCCTAATACCTAGCAGGGGTATGCTGCAGCATATCTGGATGTTATAGGGATACATTGCACTGACTGGGATTCTCACCATGTAAAGTAGGTTTTAAAACCAAAAAGTCTGCTATTGGTTTTGAAGAAGCCAAGTATTTAGGCTACACCATTAAATGTGGAGCCATAAAACCTAGGTTAAACAGAACACAATCTATCCAAGATTAACCACATCCTACAAATAAGAAATGGGTCAGATCCTTTTTTTGGTATATCTAGTTACTAAAAAGGGTTCATCCCAATCTTTAAGAACTGGATCAACTGTTGGTGACACTGTAGTTCTCAGACCTGAAGGGTTTCATCCCTGTGTCAACTAGTGGATGTCTCCCAGTACCCAGCAGACCACAGCAATTGGTCTTCACCTGGTGCTGGTTGCTGGGATGGTTTTTATCCCCTCCTCTAAATTTTCACATTGCTCCTGTTGCTTTATACCCAGTGATTCTGCTCCTCTACCCATGCTTTGTACCTGTTTTGCTGACCCAGTTTGCATTGTACCTGCCACTCCAACCCAACTGTCTTGAGCTTGTCATATTTTTCTTACCACTTGCACCGACTTCCCTGATCCAGCTGCTTCTACCTGTTCCCTTGTATTTGATATCCATTTTGGCCGTCTTCCAGACCTATCTCACTTGCTCTCCTTTACACCTCCTACCTGACCCATTCTTACCTGATCTCTCCCCCTGGTTGTATATAGTAAGATGTTCAGTTAGATAGGTTGTTTTTAACTAGGTTTCAAATGTTACGTGTGTTCACTATTGCTTGTATATGTTTGTGATATTGTATGATTTTGTCTCTTGCTGTGCCCCCAGTAAATGTTATTTTAATTACACTTAGGTCATGTCCAGTCTCCTTTATGCAGCTACACAGATCTGGTCACACCTGTTTTTTCAGGATATCAACACTTGGTAATCTAACACTTTTAAATTCTCATGACCCCCAATAATTGACCTTACCAATGGGAAAGACTCAAAGTGGAGGAATCTCTTTGGATACTGAAGAAGGCTCTTTGTATATAGCTAGTTTTTTATCCCCCAGATTTTTCTAGGGAGTTTGTAGTTCACATGGATGCACCTGATGTTGGCTGGGGGCGGGAGGGCTGTTGTTACAGGTACAGAATGGGGGAAAAAAACAAAAGCTTTAACAATACACAGTTATTAAGTAGAAGTGTTTAGCTATAAATAGGGTATTGTGTGCACTAGGGCACTATTTTGATCTGGTGACCAGTCATGCTCCCTTCAAATGGATAACACAGAAAAAAGACATAATTATGTGGGTGAACTGGTGGTTTTCTGTATTTTTGTTTTGTATGTGTATTTAGTTCCTTTAGCCCATGTTCACACTGGTGCAAATTGTCATGTGATTTGACAGTTCCAAATTGCATGACAAGTCATACCCAATTGTTGGCAATGGAACCATTCATATCACCGCGATTCATGAACAGCAAATATGAAAAAGGTTCCTGAACTACTTTTTGTCGATTTCATTTGGACTTTCATAGACTGCTGCTATATAAAGTCACAAGCTGCAATTAAATTGGCAGTGCAAATCACACTGAAGTGCGAGAAGTAATGCAATTTCAAAGCCGCACCAGTGTGAACCGAGGTTTAAGGAAAATTAGAGAATCAAATAATAACTATCTCAGTTTTAAATTTAAAGAGGAAAAAAATGGATTTCTGCTTATAACTACTAAAAGCAAAGTGGCTCTTTTTTACAGTAAAGCATTGGCTGGGTATTAAAATAGGAAACGTGGACACTGTCTGGACACACTTTTGCGCACAAAACAAGGGGGTAGCTTACAGAATATCTCACAGGGAGCCTAGGAAGGTCCAGTTTGGCAGTTAGACTGGCTGTGGATGATTAGTTTTTTTTTTTATTATTCAGCCAGTGGACTGCCAAATGAGTTAGATGAAGACATTCCTCTTGCTGAAACATTTTATTTTGAATTTCAGAATACATTGATCAAAAAAGTTTTCAAGCTGGTTCTTTTGACAGAAGTCAAACTATTGAAAGACTTCTGTCAAACATGCATGACCACATTTTGATCCATCTATAGCCAGCTTTACACATCTCAAAGGCTCCGGTTTTGCACCTTTTGGAGCCTCTAGGCTGCCCCAGACAATTTAAGAGCTGGGACACAAAGTCAGAGCGTTGTGACCTAGGAAGCAGATAGGATTCAGTCTACTGGAGAAAGGTTTGTGCCTCTTGAAAAACCTAGCATTTGTGTTGCTAACAAGTGCAAGGCTTGTGAACCCCGCTAGTCAGAACTGTAGTGTGTTTGTGTGGTTAGAGCCAAGACAAAGCTAGCTTTATGTTTTTCACATTTTGTTTTGTTGATGCACTGCAAAGCAACCATAAATACTGTCAAGAACATCACTAATAAATGCACCAATATTATAATCGGGGGTCCTCCCACGCTGCTATACAAGTCTATATGGGAGCAGCTAGCATCCAAACATCCCCTCAAGATGGATATAAACAATATTGACAGTATGATGCAGCGCTAAATATACAGCTGGCTGGTGGATATAACCACCCTATATATTGGATAATAGTAAGTAACATATAAACCATACAATACAATTTTCTATATATGGTGTTAGATCTAATCGGATCTGATTCGGTGATACACAAGTGATAATCAGTGCAGAGTAAGAGGTTCTATAGAACCTGTATAGGTGGTATAAATTTCCTTCCTGTCTCGGGATTGATTATAGCAGAAATGAACATGATTACAACCACAGTGAATTTAATGTTTTCAAAAAACAGTTACATTCCTGGAATGCTGAGATTGCTGTCATATTTGCTTGTGTCCTCAACCAAACTATAAAACCATCAAATGACTGGTGTCATAAATGATCACATGTACCGCAATGGCAGCTGCAGATCAAACAGAAGCAGCTTTCTTGGCTGTAAGGCCTCATTCACTCCAGTGTGCAGAGACGGCAGTTTTTCTGCACGTGACCTGCAAGGGCACAACAAAATCAATTATTTCTATGTGCCCTGTTCACACCACAACATTAGTATCACGCTCAGATTTTTCTGCACAGGAATCTGCAACATGTATAAAACTCAACAAAATCACAAATGAAAATTGATGCAAACTCGTGGCTCTGCAAGTGAAAAGTGTGTTGGTTTCCATCAGTTTTTCTGCACATATGGTGTGATGAGGCCTAAAGGATAGGGGGGTTTAATTCTGCTTTAAGACTCTCAGCAGATTGGCCTCTACAAATTTGGCAATGCTTAAAAATGCCTAAAAATGTCTACAAATAGAGAGCAACAGAGCATATGCAGAGCAGGGTGAGGCAGTGTATTACTGGATTTTAAACAGTATAGACACTTATTTTTATTGTTTTACATAGCTATACCTGCAAAAAGGGCCAACTTGAGGTGATCTAGCAGGACGTACAGCGAAGCTCCCATCTCCTGTAAAAAAAATTAAAGGTCAGCAGCTACAAAACTGTAGCTGCTGGCTTTTATAAAACAGCCACTCACCTGTTCCTCGATCCAGTGGTGGGCTCACCCTAGCCCACTGGGTGCCCACTGTGCATGTGTGAGCTTCGGTGCACATTGTGAATGGCCCAGCAGTCTTCTGGGACCTGTCAAATATCCCAGGAAACTGCAGAAGAAGGAGAACTTTTGCTTCTATTTGATGCTTTATTTACACTTTAAATGCAAGCCAGGAGAAAACTGTTTTTTTCTTGTGTTCTTGTGGACCCAAATAAATCCATGTAATTTTTCATAATCTAAACATAAGCATGGCCCTGGCTGCAACATGAAGTGAGCAATCACAGATTTTCTCTTTCTTTTTTGCTTTACAATGATTATAAAAAAGAGCTTTTAACCAAATGTCACAGGAATCTGCACAGTTTCTTTCAAATGGGCAATATTCTGGTAACACTCTCAGGGGAGGGAAAAAAGGAGACCGTTTTAAACATATTATATTTTAATCTGCAAAGACCAAAGGAAAGAAAATAGTCATGGCAAGCAATTTATTTACAGAAACTGTACAAAAGCAAATTAAATTATGTAAAATATTTCATAAATATAAGTGGACTAGCGTTTAATACATTTTGCTTGTTTAGCATAGCTGCGTGCATAGTGACTTATAATAAACATTACTAAATTGTTCTTTGCTTCACTATCAACATCCAAGTTGCAGAACAATAGTCAATGATTAATATTACAAACAGATCGTACCACATTGTATGCAAGTGTATTCATTTCTTTCAAGGAAAGTTATAGAATCAGATAATGATAACTATCCCAACTTAAAGCTGAAAGGAAAAAAAATTATTTCTGCTAATTACAACTCAAACCAATGTGGCTCTTTTTTTTGTTCTTGCTTTTGAACTGATTGGGCTTTTTATAAAGAAAAAAACATTTAAAAAAAACATATTTTTAAACCATGTTCCCTTTACTGCTAAAAAAAAAATATATATTCTCATCCTTTGTCTGAGTCTTGGGCAGCAAGCCAGCCAGTCCAGAATCATATTCAACACAATTAAATGCAGCTCTGAAGGAGCAACAGACGGTAAGATTGAGGTTACAGACTTTATATATTCATATTTACCTATATACACACATATAAATTAGTTAAGATATTATGCATAAATCTAGAAATGTCATGTAAAAAGGCATGCACAGTTCATTTGAAATCTTAACGTGATATTTATATGAATATTATACAAACAAGATGAAAGAGCAGTCAAACAAAACCGATGAAAAATAATAATAGATAATCAAAGAAAATGATATGATTACTTGACTTTGGATTTGTGTATTCATCATTATGTACAGTTAGAACACAAGCCCAAGTGTACATCATGTATTTCAACTATGTTCCTCCATATCAATGGTGTAAACCCCTCAGAGAAGAGACTAATTGTTTAGATTGGTCCATCATTAAGAAAGGAATTTTTTACACTTTTGGACATGATGTAGAAACTGTAGAAGATGTCAGAAAATAAAGGTTATGGAATGCAGAGAATTGGTAAAATAGGGATAAGCCCAGTACCCTTTATCTTCCAAATCTGACCACCATCTTACAATAATAACAGGAATAAAAGGCACGTTGCAGAATTTGCATTCACTCTTTTTATTGTTTCTTTTTTTTTTTACTATTTTTTTCCTTTTTTCTTTACTACAAAATCCTTTAAATATATGTAAAGGCAACATACAGAAACTATTCAAATTAAATCTAAAATTATTAAAAAAAGGAAATACTGCTCTCTTTATCATGCCAAGCCAAGTGAACAGAGTAATCAACATGTTATAGTATGAGGGTTACTTTATTGGTTGTTTGACTAGAAATGATGTGTACATACAAAGAGATTGTATTTTTTTTAATTCAATTTAGCTCTAACAAAATGTAATTGCATAAAATGTAGGCGTATTATAGAAGGTTGTCTTTTTTTTTTTCTAATGGAGTAAAAATTGCTGAATGACTTAAAGTTATAATCATCTATGTTTTTGATTTATGCCATTTTTTCTATTACAACTGTATTTTTTACTAAGCAAATAAAATATACTGGTAAAAAAAATTAGGTTTGCGTACAGTATGCTTAAATAATTGACTATGCAGACAGGAGATGCATGCAGTAAAACTCCATAGGTATTATACAAAAAGCATTTGATGAGTTTTTGTTTTCAACTAGTACTTACAAATTATACAATGTTTCATAACTTCAGTGATGTCAAGTTTTGGATCCACTTTTCCTATGCCTATCATACAATTAATGTGCATTTATGTTCATGTACGTATGCTCATGTTTTACGACTACCATGCACAAAACAAATGAAAACAAAATGGCTAAAGGGCCCCCAAAGAGAAACTAAAATGAAAGATATACACCTAAAATATTACAGATAATTATTAAATGAAGTACTGCATTAAATTTAGTTATAAAAATAACCTATTTAAACACAATTAAGTGTATATTTGCATAATAAAATCAGGGGAAATTATAACTATTATAATTCAATGCTTAACATTTACTTCCCTAAGTCTGAAATATGAACTATTTATTCTGCTACTATATAAAGTGTCACCTGAGAGACCTGTATCGATCAGTGTGGATAAATAGTGTTTGGCTTGCAGTCTCCTAGGTAATAGGAATGATCTGTACATTAGTAAATTTTGGCATGTCAGGTAAACCAAAGAGATCACTCCTGATCTGCCAAACATTGTCAAATAATCTTTGCTTCTTTTCCATTCTAGCAAATTACCTGTAAATCATAAAAGGCTCAATTCACAAAGCTAACACACCAGGGCAAGGATCATTATTTTTAAAAAAGTGACAGTTATTTTTAGCTGAGTCCAATGAGATTTGACAATTACAGTCACAGTAACGGAACACAGAGTGCATTAGACGAGTGTTAAAGCTTTATGAATCAAGCCTATTGCATGTTATTTCTCAACTTTCTGTCATAGACGAAAATTGTCTTTTTTTTTTGTTCTGAATGTTAAAAATGGCAACAATGTTAAAGGGTTTTTTTTAAAGTGGTTGTAATTCTCAGGCATGAAATATGAAAAAGCATATCCCTTTATAGTGTGTATTTGTCTCACTCCAGAGCACTAAATGTTATTTCTGTCTGCTGCCTTGATCCTCTGCAATAAGCATGAGTCACTTCTGATAGATTTTCCTGACACCAAGAGAAAAATGGTGACAGTGGGAGGACACAGGCTGTGACTGACAGCCTCAGCTCTGTTCCTCTGTGCTGTGGAAGGGGGTGTGTCCCTTGCCTCAAATCAGCTCTCAGAACTCTCTTCACTGCTATAACTTCAGCCTCCACCACCCCCTGCTTTTTCAGAGCCAGGAGATCATGTAGAAATTCTGCACTTTGAATGGATATAGAGGACAGATGGCTGAAGATAAACAGGTACAACTTATGTAGGAGGATTTGTTTCACCTCTATTACCCAAGACCAGTCACTTGACTGGTTACAGTAAGGGTTTACAACCACTTTAATAAGCTTTTTATTTTTACATTATTCTGTGAACTCCCATTGTTAGATTATTGTTCTTCTTTTACACCATGGTGGATAATCAGGTGCCCATTTTTGAAAATGAATATAATTTTTTTTTCATGGCTAAATCCTACTTAGTTTTCTCATTATAATGCAGCAAATTACATTCTTTGCTTGAAAACATATAATTCATTCATATGTATTTTGGTATCTGTACCTGCAGACTTATATATTAGGTTGCACTACCATATACTTTTATTGAAGGCCATGTGTTATATTTATTTGCTATTTCTCATATTAGCTCTTTAATCCAAAAACATACAGTTTATGCTCATGTTTACATATTGCATGGATTGTTCTTTTAATGCTGGTTTTACTCAAGAATGACAATGACCAAAAATGTCAATGACACTACTTATTACATCTTTCTGGTTCTGAACTAATTTTTTAACATGTTATTTGCACTACACAAATGAGACTACCATTTATTGGCTTAAAGCCTCTATGTCTTTTTAATTTTAATCAAACAGAGAGGTGCTTTTTGGAAAACAGTCTTTCCAAAGTGTGAAGTAATCCAGGTGAACACACAAGAGGAAACAAATGCAGTCAGAAAAGCACAACAGCCTGGGAGAAACCTTCAGTAGTTGACGTCAAGAAAGGTTCCTCTCAAAAACATTGTGCTTATTTTCTCTATGCTTTCTTACATATGGACCGATGCCCTACACACAAAGGACTAACTAGATTGTTTGTGTGTTCTGTTTCATATACATGACATTAGTAGTCAATATGGCTGTCCATCTGATGAAGCTTAATACAAACAATGAATATAATATGGAAAAGGCTCTTTTTAACATATGTTCTGTTCAGATATATCTTGATCATAGTCAACTAAGTTGTCAAAAATGGATCATTTCACAATCAGACACAATTAGAATGCTATGTTACATGCTTTTGCTTATGAATAACATCAGTGATCTGTGTTCTGTCAGTCCAGTTGCCATTAAAATCTCTTGCAACCATCAATCGAGTGAAAAGAATAGCAGTGGAAAGGCTAACACATGCAAGTAATAACAATGGTCTCTTTATATCACAATATTGTCAAGCAGACATGATAATGAAGTGCCTGATATGGAGGCAAACGTGGCAGGCAAAGCTTTTGTCTCTTTGGTGGCCCCCTCATATTTCTGTTATATTGTTGTAACTGTAAAGTTTTGACTTAATTCTTTGCTCGTCATATATATGAAAGAACCCTGCTGCTTCAAATAGCTCACAGGTAAACTTCTCTTCTAGTTAAAGTGTTGACGGGAGATGGCTTGTACTCCCCTGTTTGCTTAAGGGGAATATCCTCGGGATTGGCTTCTTCACCTTTACTGAATGTGGCTGCATTGAAGGTCTCATACGATGCCAACTTTTTGTTAAGTAGATTCCTGTTGCGATCGCCCATAAGTGAAACCTCTCCATTGGCCAGCTTTTCTTGGCTATCTCTTTCATCGACTGGCATGAATGTGGAAAGTTTTGGCTGGTTCTTCGGCTTCCTTTCAGGTGATGTACGAACTGGCATCCAGCAGGAGTCAGAGTGCCCATATTCATCACATTCCCTTGTGCATTTACCAGTTAAAGCTACATCCGGCAAAGGTCTTGAGTCTGAAACAAAAGAGAGACTTTTATTAATTCTAGAATTAAATCTATTTTTTAACTAAAGAAAAACAATACAAGACAGTGGTTTTATATATGATAACTAGATTGTAAAACTTGTTAACACTGTTTACAGAATTAAAATCATTTCTATAATTGCCTTTAAAATGTTAACATTTAGATGTGGCTGTGAGTCACACGATCTGTCAATTTAAATTTTGACCTTGAAATTTGTAAGGAATCATTGAAGTTGATTTGCTAAAGTTTAATTGCACTTCATTTTACAGTATGTTCACTTGGAATACCCATTTGGGATCAAGGAAGATCCCTACTGTTTTAATCTTTCTAAATCTATTTAGATATTTAAAGGGAAATGGGTGTTGAGTGAAGTTATCCCTTAAAATTCAAAACCAAAAATGTAACATATTGCAGCTTACCATCAATAGATGTGGTGGGTGCATTTGTTTTCCTTTTGTGGGGGCATTTTCCTCTCTGTTTTCATCTGGTAATCTGGCCAGAAAAATACCTCCTATGTTTGAGTGCCCCCACTCTGGATGAATGAGCACAGAGGGGACTGTTGGACAGCATCATTGTTAGTCTGGGAGGACTATCTGTATTAGCTACACTAACAAACTGAAGCCAAACTCCAGCTAACACTTTATAAGTCATTACAGCAAACAGAGTGCTATAGGCAGTGTCAGGGTGCATTGTCTTTCATTTTTTTTAAAATCAGTATTAAACCCAATAGCAAAAATTGAATATATTGCAGTTTACCAATCATTAGATGTGGTGGCTGAATCAGTTTTATTTTTTTAGGGTTTTTTTTCCTTCTGGTTATCTGGTGATCTGGCCAGTAACACACTTCCTATATTAGTGAGACAATGGATGAATGCGCACAAGGGGCACCTTTGGACAGCAGCCATGTCAGTCTGGGGGAGGAGAGTGTTATATATAGTAGAAGCTTTAAGTACACTAACAAACTGACGCCAAACTCCAGATAGCACTTTATAAGTAGTTACAGCAAACAAGTTTTTTTATTCCTTTTGGGATAAAGGTTTTACATAAATAAATCTAATCTTTGTAAGCACCCCTGTCAGTGTTGAATGGTTTGTCCTATGCCTGTAACTGCTACAACAGCAGAACACTGTGTTCTTTCAAAAAACAACAGACTTACTGGCCAGATCAACAGGTAAAAAAAAACTAATGCAGCCATCACATCTAATTGTTAAGCTGCAATATAATAAATATTTGCTTTTGGGTTTAATACCGCTTTAAATTAAGATAAATATGTAATGTGAGTAATATAGGAAATGCCATTGGTCATTGCTTACATCCTTCTGTACACAATTCCTGGAATTCATAAAGATTGGAGCACACAGGTTTTACAAAAGTGTCTTGCATGCGTTCTAAAAGTGGTGTTGCAATCGCCAAATTCATGTACCTGTCTAGAATTAGCACGCAATGCCACTTTTAGAGCACATTTCACTAAAATCTGTGTCTGTATGTCAAAAGAAAGTTGATCTTTATTAGCTCTACTTTTGTAAGATACAAACTGTTGGTATTTTATTTTGAATTTGCTACAGTCATTGGCAACAGTGTAATAGTGGCACAGTTAAGAACTGCCTGAACTTGACGCACAAGTCGCTGCCAGAAACAAGAGTGTCACAGAAGCTTCATGAATGTGACACAACACATTAACAAGAGGGATTAACACCAGAAAAGTGGTGCAGCAGCTTTATTGAATTCCCCCAATAACTGTAGCTCTTACTTATGGTCTGCCTTTAAGTCAGAACTAAAGTGCCCTAACAAAACATTACTAAGAAGTAGAATTTTTTGGCACAAGAGAAATGCAAAATCTCTTTTTCTTGGCTTCTGGTAGTTTTTGTCTGCTATACACACAGTACAATACAGTATACACCCCATTTCTATTCTCAGAGAGGTAATAGAATCCTGGACCCATAATCATGGAAAAACCACAGAGTCAGAGGTAGGTGTACCATAATACATAGGTATGCTGTGCACATTTGCACATTATGGCAAGCACTCATCCCCACCAATTACACTTTTACTTTAATACTTTAACAATCAGTGATGTAAAGCAAGTATGCAGATCAGAAATGTCAGTGGAAATTCAGAAGACCTTATCTGCATACCTTTACTTTAAGCAAGAGTTTCTGTTCAGCTATGAGGAGAGATTAGAGGAACTGAATTTATTCTCTCTTGAGAAGAGGAAATTAAGGGGGGAAATGATGAACATGTATAAATACATCAGTGGTTCATATAGTGAACTCGGTGTAGAGTTTTTCACCCTGAGGTCATCACAGAGGACAAGGGGGCACTCCTTATGTCTGGAGGAAAAGAAATTTAATCACCAAACATGGAAAGGTTTCTTCACAGTGAGAGCTGTGAAAATGTGGAATAGACTCCCTCAAGAGTTGGTTCTGGCCAGCTCAGTGGATTGCTTAAAAAAAGGCCTGGGTTCTTTCTTAGATACACAGAATATAACTGGATACTAACATTTATAGGTAAAGTTAATCCAGGGAATATCTGATATGCCTCTCGGGGGATCAGGAAGGATTTTTTTCCCCTGCAGGAGCAAATTGGATCATGCTTTGCTGGGTGTTTTTGCCTTCCTCTGGATCAACTGTGGGTAAAGGATTATAACTTTTTTTTTATGGTTGAAGTAGATGGACTTTTGTTTTTTTTCAGCCAGGCTAACTATGCAACTATGACAACCAAGCAACTAGAATTTTCATAAGCATAGAGGCCATAGCAATTTCCAGATTTCTTCTAATCTGCATTCTTGTCTTTCATTTATTAATACAAAAAGTGTTTTGAGAGGCACAAAAACCAGTATTAACTAACTGATACAAATCTGTTTGTTGTTGTGAAACACTATAAGATGACTCATACTGACTATTTAAAAATATAGAGATTTGTTGGTAATTTTTAAAAGTTTTGATGCACCACCCCTTTAGTTTCATGTAACATAGGTGTCATAATGCCTGGTAAAGATTTATTTCAACAACCTGAGAAAATCTATGGTGTACTATTTTGATAATTATTATTATTAAAATTTAAAAAAACTGACTTGCACAGTTCAAAATAATGATGTTGTAGTTTATTATTGATATATTTGGACCTACTGTATTCATAAAAATAACACCAATAATGATGTGCATATTGTAGTTATCCTATAAACCAATCACCTTTCATCATAACAGTGGAAGAAGATTGCTGTTTGTTCGTTGTACAATTTCTATATTTTGCTTTTTCTTCTCCATCAAATTACACATGTCCCCATTTATACATACTCATTTAGTTATAGAAGAAATAGAAATCACTGTGTTACACACTGATGTTACAAAGTCTTAAACTCAACTTGTCAAGCCTTTTAAACTTTCAAAAAATACAGCCTATGAATGGGCACCACAGCATCAAATACTTTAGGAATTTCACTTTGCTAATTCTTATTTTTCACTTTTATGACCCAAGCCACACCTCTTAAATCCAAGCCCATCCACCTTTTGGCTCTCTGTCCAAAAAGAACAATGTAAATGACCACTAAGGCTCTCTTACTGAACAAGCATTCAGTCTCAACCTTTGGGACTCTGACCTTTTGTATGGTGTTATAGCTCTATAAAGGCTCTTTCCTCATGAACATGTTAAATTAATTCCATTCCTTTAAATATTAATGAGGTTCTGGTTTGCGTTGAACCTGAGTTCAACCAACCAGCCATACCTGTATTTGGACAGTTTGCCTGCTTGATCCCTCGACTGATATTTGTAAACACATGTATGTTTGCCATCATGTGGTGATAGCACTACTGCTGCAAAATGATAGATAACTGGTTGGTTGTGAACCAACCTATCAGGGATCTTGGGTGATATGATTGACCAAATACGGTTATTTGGTTAATGATGCCATCCAGAATACCCAGCCATTTTGTGCACATACAGTACCCAGGTGGAGATGTGTCATTTGCAATGGGAGCATCATTCGGTCGCAGGGCAATATTATTAGATAGCAGGTCATCATGACAAACAAGGATCTACATCTCAGGTCTGCGATGAGTGAACATTGTCAGACAGTTGATTGTTGGGCAGTGGGTTGTTGTGGGGATGGTTCCCCATCAGTGATAAGAATCTACATTGATAGACTATTTTTGATATAAACCAGGAGAACTGTTTATTTTCTTCTTAACTAAAGAACTTTGTCAGGGTGTGGGTGTTTTTATTTACTTTCATTCCTTTTTAAGTGCGTAACATGGAGTACAATGTACCCCATACTCATTCCCCTGGGGGGGATATCTGGGGTTCTTTTATTTTAAACAGTCCTTCAAGATTTTAAGTCCCTCACAGAAAATCCTCACATTGATTTTGGGACACATGATGTGTAGCTAAACCCCTTGTCTCCATCAACAAGGTGCCATACCTACAAGGGGGAAGGTTATGATCCCCTCTTACAAGTTACCCTTCAAATCTTGGAAGCATGTTGCCTGTTCTGGTTTGTGGAGGGGGGGGGGGGCACTCACTGTCCTCCCTTTCCTGGCCATGCAGGCTCATTCCTACTTATACCAGCTGACTTCCAGCTCTCTAAGGTCCTCATCTTTGCCTTCTTTGGTGTTATCCTCTTCATTATGCTCTTGTATTCTCTTAAACATCTCCTCTCAAATTCTTCATCCTATTATTTTCACATCCCCTAGCAATCTAAGATGCTGGTTTCCTTTATCTGTCTCTGAAGCCTAATTTTCCTAGATATCTTAAATTCTTCATTAGTCCATGTTCTATTCTTTGCTCATCAACCTATCTCTAAAAAAAAATAAGAGCACATGACTGGAAGTGAAAAAAGGTGCTGTGTTTTGCTAAACACACACAGGGCAATCAGAGGATGGAAACAAAACCTTCTGCATCTGCTAACAACTTGTTACAAAGCAAAAAAAATAAAAAATACTTATCTCTGCAAACTTTGCAAACATAGTGTCATGTATACACAGGGTAATAAATGTTAATAAACCTGCAAATGTTCCAAAGGACAGTTGACCCAAAACAATTATACTTTCCCTTTAAATTATATTAAGGAATGAGCAGCTATAATGCCTGTTTACATTATAGTATGTCAGTAAGATAAAATATTTAAAGTTTAGTGTTCATTTATGATTTTACTAAGTATAAGAAGAAAGGGTATCTTTGAAAAGATGCTGTTTAAAATCATGTAACATTAAATTCTTTTTTGCAATTCCCTAAATACGATTCAGTATCATTCTACTGGAATATGCATTCTTTAGTAATTTACCATAATATATCATTTTAAAATTAATTTGAATGCAACATATTTTGACATTCTCTTTGAATTACATAATTTGTCATTAAAATGAACAAACTTTTCACATTAGTCACATTTGTAGCTAAAGAAGAACATTTTAATCAGGGAAATAAAAGTCTGTAGAAATAAAGAAACCAAATATTTCATGTTCCATACTGTTGATGGTAAAGTGCCCACAAATAAAGTGATTTTGATAGTTGATGACACTTTTCATATCTAACTGGTACAACATCACTCTGAATTTTAATACTCTTAAAGGATACTTTCACCTTTTTGGAACACATATGTAGGGTGGAACATGAAACATGTTCCAGCACCTTCAGAACCCCCCCCCCCCACTACCCCACCCTTGTGTCAGCGAGAAAGGGATCTTTGCCCCTCACTCGCTGTCATTATTTGAAAAAATATGTTTTGTTGAATGAAAAAAAGATATCTACACAAATGATGTTTGATGAAGGGAGCTCCCCTGCCATGCTATTGTATTCTGACTGCTCCCCTCATTAGAATACACAGATCAGCCTTCAAGTGTTGGTCTAATGCAGAACAAACAGCAATACACACGGACTGAAAGTTGGTTAGTTCCTGTTGAACCAGCCGATTTTCAGCCTGTGTATACCCTACATAACATAGGTTGATATTCAGTCTATGACTGAGTACTGTAAGCTAGAGAGTCCTAATCATTAATGCTTTGGTTATACATGTCTATACTTCTATGTTTCTATTGAGATGTGTAAAATAACTCGCTGCAACAGTGATATATAGTAAAATAAGGTTAGAATTAATAAAGTATAGGCTACACAAAATGTTTGTCAACATTTTAGCAAAATTAAACATTAAACATTATTTGTAAAATTAAACATTAAACATTTTCCCGTTTGCATGTTTCTGCAGCAGTGTCGTCTAACTAATCATCAATACGTCCCTTAACAATACCTTTACATTCTGCTGCAGCCCTGACTCCTGCAGTTTCTTTCCTCAATGATGGATAACAGAAATATTGACATTTGTCAGCACATCAATTCTTAGACCACTGCCACTTGGGAGTTCTACACAGCATGCAGAAAATACAACAAGAGAACACAAGTGTTCTTCACCATCATACAGCTATTCTTACTCTCTTACTTCTTAAAGCTATGGAAAGAGGATTTCTTTTCAAATAAAGGTGCATTTTTTAAAGTGCAATGCACATAACCTGTATTCTGTAGCTTAAATCCAGATTAAGTTCGCTCTTCCTGTAAAGAATTTCAAACATACTACTACTAAATTTTAATCCGTGGTATAACGATGTATGCTGGGGCTCAATAGCAGAGTCATTTCTTGGTCCTATGAATTTCCATTTTGCCTCCTTAGGCAATTAAAAACACAAAAAACAACAACATCAAAGGTTCCCCTCCTCTGTACACATGCACACACATGCACACATACATATACATATATATATATATATATATATATATATATATATATTTTTTTTTTTTTTAAATAAAAGAAAAATATTTCCCATCCTGGACACATGATCCAGCGAACAGTTAGTACAACAAGCATGCTTGCTCTCTTAAAGTAGAGTTCCACTCAAAAAAAAAAAAAAAAAAAAAAATATATATATATATATATATAATTTATTTTTTTTTTAAATAAAAGAAAAATATTTTCCATCCTGGACACATGATCCAGCAAACAGTTAGTACAACAAGCATGCTTGCTCTCTTAAAGTGGAGTTCCACTCAAAAAAAAAAAAAAAAATATATATATATATATATTTTTTTTTTTAAAAATAAAAAATATTTTCCATCCTGGGCACATGATCCAACAAACAGTTAGTACAACAAGCATGCTTGCTCTCTTAAAGTGGAGTTCCACTCATTTGCCTCCTCCCTCTCCCCACTGCCATAATTGGCACCATTTGGGGGGGAGCGGGTACTTGGTTCCCGCTCCCACTTCCAGCTCACTTTGTAGCAGCTCAATTTGCCGAGGCCCCCTCCTCCCTCCATCAGTCTCCTGGGAACTTTCACAGGTCCCAGGAGACAGCTGGGCCAATTAAGAGGCGCAGTGCGACTTTCGCATGCACAGTGGGCACCAAGATGTGAAGCTGCAAGCTGTTGAGGTGCCAGCACCATGTAGAAGAGAAGAGGAGAAGGAACGGGGCGGGCGAGAACATTGCTAGACTCTGGGACAGGTATGTTTGTGTTTATAAAAAGTCAGCAGCTGCAGTTTTTTAGCTGCTGACTTTTAATAAATACAAAAATGGCTGGAACTCCACTTTAAGACTCAAAGCAATAATTAGCTTTGTGATACAGTTACATGTCTGATTGTAATATAATACGCCAACAACAATACACAATATACTAGTACATTTAGTAAAATAATAACACCATTTGCAGAGATGCCACACTAGAACAACAGTTTTTAGGTTGAAAATTATGGGATGAGTTTGAAGTACAATGTCAATAAAGGGCATGACCTATTAGATTGTCACCAAACTATAAGAGATCATGCCATGATTATAGGCAACTCCTCTATTTAATGTGGTTCTAAAGCCTAAAGGTTTTTCACTTACATTCACTGCATTAAGGTAAAAAAACCTTCTGTGTCACAGGATCCCCCACCCTCATACTTACCTGAGCTGAATCCAGCATATGCATGAGAGCAGCTTCGCTTTCTCCCTCCTCACAGGGCAGATTGATAGCAGTGTGAGCCATTGGCTCCCACTGCTGTCCATCAAACTCTATGGGCTGAGCAGCATTTTCTGTGTCAATAGGCTCAAGCAGGATAGCCCGTGATCAAGCCACATACGGTATTTGCCGCCACAGAAAGCAGCTTTCTATGGGAGTACTCACTGAAGAGGAGAAGACAGGAGTGCCGGCGGGGGACCCCAGAAGTGGAGTATCAGGGCTGTTCTGTGCAAAACCATTGCATAGAGCAGGAAATCATAACATGTTTGTTATTTTTTTTAACCAAAAATAGCTTCACAATCACAGACAACAAACAGCTCTTCAGTCACATAAACATAAACCTAAACAGGGGCCTTTTAATGCTTACAGGGTAGGTGCAGGATTGCCTGTACAGCAGTAAGCATATAAATAAGAAATAAAGCTGATATACAGTGTTACACTATGGAGGATCTTTGTGCTTTTGTTCCATGACTACCACCATCTTATGAGCATTGTGAATACACGTGCAGCGGTACCTATTCAGGGGGAATAACAGATGGTGAAGGAGAGATTACTGGAGAGTGGAGAGTGTTTCATCTGGAGATAACGCATAGGGTCAAGGTGTGACCCGACAGGCTTTTTGGCCCCTGTGGGTCGCAGGGGGAAGGTGAGCAGGCATGCTAGCCGTTTAAGGATTGTCACCTACCACTTTGCACCAGCACAGAAGCATGTGTGTCTTTTAAGAACACATCTATTCGTCTATATATACTGTGGACTGCATTTATATTTGCTCAATAGCAATTATATGTTACAAAAGCAATTACTGTGTGCCGTGTTCTGTGCGGGCTGTATAACACCGAATTCACTTTTTTCCTCACGGTTTAATATTCACTTCATTGTTAATTATATCAGCGCTGCATCACTATTGATTGTTTATATTCTTATATGTCCATTTAAAAGGTGAGGATTGGATGTTGGCAGCTGTTGTTCTTCTATATATTGTTAGACTTAGCAGCGCAGGTGGACCTATTACTCATATAAATACACACTGCATTGTATTATCTATACAATAGCAACTGTACATTGCATATGGTATAATAGGGTGAATAGACAAACACTGCACAGCTTGCAACAGCCAGAAAGAAGGCTATACTAGGGACACACTGCCATGTTAAAGATGTATTACTTTGTAAGAGAAAAATGAATGTGTTAAACCACATTGCCATATTAGAGAGACAATTTTTTAGGTACACTGCCATGTGCAAACTGCAATGTTAGAAAGACATTGTTAGCATAAACCTTTGCCATTTACAAAGATTGCCATAGCTATGTTACATATTCCTTGCCATGTAAGAAATATGCTAATATATCAGATATCTTAGCCATATTAGTGACACAATAGCTAGAGCTATACTGCCATACCAGAGACACATGGGAAGGTGTTACTCAAACTGGAGAGTGCAAAATTTGGTGCTGCTCTGCATAGCTTCCAGGTTTTATTGCCAAAGCTTAATTGAACAAGCTGAATATAGAAGCTGAATGGCTACCATGCACAGCTGTATTAGATTCTATGTGCACCAGTTTTAGTAAATCTAAACCTTTGCCATTTTAAAGATGCACTGCCAGATTCGAGACAAGGTATCTTATTGAAGATGCACTGGCATGTAAGAGATGTACCACCAAGAGAGTAAGCTACACTGCCAGGTTAGACACACACTACCATGCTGCATATATTCTGCAATGCTACATATACACTCACTGGTCAGTTTATTAGGTACACCTTGCTAGTGCCAAGAAAATGTCCCCCACACCATTACACCACCACCACCAGCCTGAACCGTGGATACAAGAGATGGTATTCTGCATACCTTGGTTGTAACGAGTGGTTATTTGAGTTACTGTTGCCTTTGTATCATCGCAAGCCAGTCTGGCCATTCTCCTCTGACCTCTGACATCAACAAGGCATTTTCATCCATGCAACTGCTGCTCACTGTATATTTTCTCTTTTTTGGACCATTCTCTGTAAACCTTAGATATGGTTGTGTATGAAAATCCCAGTAGATCAGCAGTTTTTGAAATAGTCAGACCAGCCCGTCTGGCACCAACAACCATGCCACGTTCAAAGTCACCTTATCCCCTTTCTTCCCCATTCTGATGCTCGATTTGAACTTCAGCAAGTCATCTTCACCACATCTAGATGCCTAAATGCATTGAGTTGCTGTCATGTGATTGACTGATTAGCAATTTGTGTTACCAATCAATTGAACAGGTGTACCTAATAAAGTGGCCGGTGAGCATATACTGCTGTGCTAGAAATATACAGCCATGGAAGACATACACCATCATGGTGAAGAGAACATCATTTTAAAAGCAGACCACTGATGAAATGCAAGAATTATAAAACTTGTTGGAGCGAAGAACACAGCTTATATGCCTGGTGTGGTGCATTGGTGTCATTCAAGGGGTGGCTGCAAGTCTTCTGAACATTGTCAATAAAATAAACCCAGTGGTTTAATTACTGACTGTAATGAGATGGATCAGAACATACTTGTGAATTTACACCAGCTATGAGCTGCCAGCCAGTTAGATAGGTTAGAATACAGCCCCAAATTTCTAAATAAGTTTGTAAATTATTAATATTACCATTACGGCTCTTCGTAAGAAAAGTATCCAAGGCATCTCTAAGACTACAAAGGCACTGAGCAAACCTGGGAACAAACATTTTCATTTTATATTTGTAAGTGATAATATTTCTAGATGGCTAGAAACTCAGATGTATTAAATATACTCCAAACAGCTATCAATTATTCATTATTTTGTGGCCCGATCATTGGAGTCCTCTGCATTAACACTGCACATGACATAATACATGACTGCATAAGCACTTCTGCCAGGCTTTCCTATTTCCCATAATTGCCTGCCATATACAGTATATTTCTTTCAGGTGCCTTCAAATAAAAGTAATTACATAGCAAAGCAAAAGCTCTGCTTTCTGCATGGTTTGATGGATATAAATGCAGCTAAGTAGTCATGTGATTTCTCACACACAAGTGATGAGCAGCACACAAAATTATGGCCTTGCAACCACTTTGTAGACATGTTCACAGACATCACAGTGAAAATGAGCATTTTGCCATATAGTAAATATACAGTACATAGAGCTTATATATAGAGCATACTAAGATAATGATACTGGACTTTTGTCTTAAATGTTTGCAACCTATGTGTATCTACGTGTTGTCACTACTACATCTCCTCTTATTTATACATTTCTCTTACGATAACTTTATTAAAGTTTTAAAGGATGCAGAATACAGACTCATACAGATGTATAGGAAGTGTCAATAGATTGGTATATTCCAATATATTAGAAATTATCAAAGAGAAAAAGAGTTGCTCGACAACTAAAGGCAAAACTTTTTTTTAATTTAGGACAGAGTGGAGATGGATTAGAATCCCTGTCAGGTTTTTATTGCTGTCTGTGCCCGCGTTAGGGAGATTCATCCTCTCTATTTGTCTTGTTTACCATTTTCATTGAAAGTAAAAGAAAATCCTAAATTTTGGATTGTCCCCAGAAAAGTAATAGAGGGGAAATCTTCCAATGGCGACACTAGTTCTATTGACCTGGGGGCTCTCAAGGGATTCCCTTAATTTGCAGGGCTTTCCTCACTTTCTGTTTTGGCTATTGGACAGGAAGTGAAGGGAATTCCCCCCAATTGGACACAGAGAGCAAAAATTAAACTGCTGTGGGTTATGTACTTCCATTACTGTACCCCCCCCAAAAACGTTTTGCCTATAGTTCTACTTTAACCTCTTTCCCGCTGCTGTAAAGCAGATACACTGCTACAGGGCCGCAGGGGTGCGCAAAATCATGTATATATACGTGATTTCGCATTTCCAGGTAGGGGGTGCATGTGAGCTGTGCACATGCCCTACTCGTGCCACCATTCGCGGCCATGGCTATCAATTACCGGGTCCCGGCCAGTGATTACCCACTGGCACCCAGTGATTACCGAGCATCTCCGATGGGGAGGAGGACCACTTTGTTTACTAACAGCATGGGCACACTGCTCTGGATGGCTGTGCACAGCACAGCCATCCAGAGCAATGTGATTACAGTGAGCACACTGACACTGCCCCCCCAGTAAAACACTTCCTGCACTCAGTTAACCTTTTGATTGCCCCTCATGTTAACCCCTTCCTGCCCAGTGCCATTAGTACAGTGTCAGTGTTATTGGTTCTATGGGCTGAGAAGGATTTCACCTAGCAGAAGAAGCATCAGCAGTTCAGCTCAAAGGACACATCCTACTGACTGTAACTTATGTCCCTTATACTGATGTTTTTTTATTATTTTGGCTGGATTTAGGTTTTAATATGCCAGATAACTGAAATACATATCAATCTAATAAAGACATACCATAAAAATATATCATGGAGACTGCAATAACCCAACAATAACACATAGCAAACAATCCAAGAGGATAACACTTTCAATGACACACAACATACGTGAACTGTCTACATTGCAAGTGCTTTTTCTACAATTTTATTTAAAAAGTCTGTGACAGGGGCGGACTGACAACTCATGGTGTCTTTCTCAACTCTCTCCCTCCTCATTGGTTTAGAGAAAGCAGTGGGAGCTATTGGCTCCTGCTGCTGTCAATCACAGCTAGTGAGGAGGGAGTGGGGGAGGGTCCAAGCCATGCTCTGTGTGCCAATGGAAACACAGAGTGAGGTACTGGAACAAGCATGCATGGTTGCCCCCATAGCAACCATCTTGCTATGGGGGCACTCAGCAGGGGAGAGGAGCCAGGAGCACCGGCAGGGGACCCCAGAGCAGGATTGGGGCTGGCACAGAGCAGGTAATTATAACATGTTTTTTAATTTAATTTAAAAAATAAACATTTAGAAGCACTGTTAAGTAGCCAGGCTGTTTGCTCTCACCATTCTCAGCTTTTTCTATGTGTTTGTTTGCAGCACATTATAGAGGGCTCCAAGAAATCCACAGAAATGCAGAGTGCATAGTGAAAAAAAAACAGAATCAAGGTCAAGCAGACATCTAATGGCCATAATAAAAACCCTTAGAAATATTCTAAGTATATTTTCTTTCTGTCTACACAACCACTTTTATATGATTTAGTGTGTATGTAACATGGTCTCTTTAAGTTTCTTTTGGGATTCATCCTAGCTCTGTAAGTCATCTGATGTAAGTCTGATTCCCAAAGTTAAACACATTTATTGTATATACCAACCTGAGAAAAGTGATAATCTCCAGTGGGAGGTTTATCTTTTCCCCTCCATTCAGCTGCCAGGGAGCATCTAGCGGCTGATAAGCGTGAGTTATGAGCTTATTCTTGAGGGGATAATAAGGTTATATTGGCAATCCAAGGAGAATTGTCCATAGGTCTAAAGGAAATTTTATATCTCTGACTTCCTCAGTTTGAGCAATAATTATTTTTCAGAAAGGTTTAATCAATTGGAAAAGCTGATATGGTGACCTACTATATATATATATATATATATATATATATATATATATATATAATATTTACTTCTTCACTACATAGTTTCTTTCTGACTTGTTTATAAATATAAAAAAAGTCAATCTTTCTAGAGCAAGGTTGGATCAAAACAGCAAACTGTAACTATTCTTGACAGAGTGAGGCTAGACTTTGAGCCTACGGGCCATTTGGTGAATATCCTTTTCTTGCTCACCGTCAACAAAATACTTTAAAAGAAATTTAACATCCAATCATCTGCAGCGGAAAAACAGATTTGCTATGTTAAAGGGAAAATATGTGATTTTTACAACTAAAATACATCTTTCCCCTGGGTTTAGGAATGCTTGCAACTATAGTAAATATTGTATCACAGCTCCTAGAGTTTATTATATATATATATATATATATATATATATATATATATATATATATATGTTGAATAGTTCAAGGGCTATGTTCTGGGTCCACCTTGGGAAATAGTCTAGGTTTTTAGCAACTATATAACTGTATATCAGGGTTTTTTTTAAGAAATCAGATTAATGATTTTAAAGTGAACATATAACATAACATTGGATGACACATAGAAAGCAGCTCTGTGGCAAGTATTAAATGTCAGCAAGGTGAGAACATCACCTCTGCCACCCAGATTTAGATTCTTATGTCACTTGACAAAAAGAAAACACATACTTTAAATGGAAATATGATGTATACCAAATTTTACTGAACTCCTAGAAAATGGATTGTTACTCTAAAAAATGCTGAACAAGCAATTTTTATCACATGTGAATTCTTTTTCAAACCTTTTTTCTGTTGCTGTACTTAAATAAAATAACACACATAGGAGGAATCTAAAGTCTGTTGCATGAGAAATGCATGCTCAGCTGTTTAAATCAATAACTCATGGTTAAAATATATCTGAAACATGACAGTGACCTTGTTTATTTAGCAAGGATTTATAACATTGGCGTGTTGGTCTTAAAGAAGCAGTATCATTACAAATGAAAAACATTTTTAGACTCCCTCAGGGGAGGGAGCAAAGGATAGACACAGGGGAAGAATGAAGGAGAAGGAATATGGAGCAGACAGAAGCCAACACTGAGTTGAGGCTGCACACTGGAGAAGGGAGCAGACTCTGATTTTGTTCTTGTGTACAGGAACAGGAAGGTCAGTGCCTTTACAGTGCATAACAGCGAACAAGTAAAATGTACACATTTTTATGTCCTTCAGTTTTTTTATACGGATTACCCGATGACAGCAATGTGCCAGTGATAAACAAAATCCATAGGACCCTTATTCTGCATTGGAAAAACACAGCAACAGAGAGGGCCAGGGCTCAGTGCCCCCCCCCCCCCCCCCTTCCCAAGGGAGTTTAGAATTTGGGGAGAGCTACAGCTAGCCCTGACAGTAAAAAAAAAAATATGCTTTTATTTACAGATGACAACACAGATATAAGTGGGACCAAATGTTACTTGCACTGAGTCCCATGGGGGATTCAAATATTTTTTAAGCTGTACTTATAAATCTTCTTTAAAGTATAATCCAAACAGTTATAAACTATTACAAACTGTGATATAATTATATATAATGACATATAGAATAACCACAAATAATAGCGCTACCCTTATATAAAATAAATAAATAAATCATTAAATCCACCACCAAAAAAGTGCATAAAGTGTGACTATACATATATCAAAATAAAGGTCCTCATAGAGTCCATTCAATAAAGTCCATGCACAAAATATTGCTTATGAGCCTCAGCAAATGAAGTTATGAAGACTTCGTTCACCAGTGAAAATTCAGTGTTTATTTTGTTTTTAAGTCCGCAAACGTGCAACTATAACGAAAAAACCCGTAAGTGTTCACAAAAAAAGTGCAAGTGCAAAACACCACACGAAAAAGTGCACTTAGGGGTGTGCTTTTGTCCTACCCCTAAGGGGGCTGGACCGCTACCCTGATCCCCCGGGGCACGAAGCTCCTGACAGGGACAAGGTTCCCATTTGGTCCTCCTGGCCAAAAGGCCTGGTGGACCACCGTTCCTTGTGTCCAGCCGAAGCCGGACACCCAGTACTTGGTCAGGGGGCTCTCCCGAAGAGAAAACCCCCTAGGGATCAGGGGAGGAAGGAACCAAAAGGCCACACATCCTCCCCCTAGACTTCAGGGCAGACCTGAAGACCCACACCCTCCATCCTGTGAAAACACACACACATAAGTAAGAAAAAGTGACAAAACGTGGGAGTGAAATAAATTAAATAAATAAATAGAAAATAAAAAAGTGGCCATGCCAAATAGTGCACAGACCAGGCCCTGAGGCCTGTAGCAAAAATTGCCCTGATCCTAGCCAAAAGGCCTGGTTCTAATGGCGCTTGTGCAAAAAGAGTGAAAACACAGTGACCTTGTGCCATCTTCACACTGTGGGGTCCCACACCCAGGTGTTACTATAGGCACCCCTGAGGGCGTCTACTCAGGGGGCACTGGTTTGCGGACTTTCTGCCTTCCCGACCCCTGGCCAGACAAGGTAGATCCGTCCAAATCAGGAGGTACTGGGACCTTCCGGTCTCCTCGGGGGAATTACTCCCAGGTCCCAGCTACGTGTGGGCATCCCGGTTTCTGTCCCCCCGGTACTAGCCTTCCAGACCCCCATCATACCATCAGGGGTACTATACAACAGCCATCCCCGCAAAGCTAGAATGGCCGGGAGCACCCCCACTGGACACTGATAAGAACAGATACTACACTTGATCTTAGCCAAAAGGCCGAGAAGTGAAAATTCAGTGTTTTAACACCCCATCAGATTGAACACTCACCAAAAGCTGGTGATAAGCCAGCATATCTGTGTTAACCAGCACTCCACAGCTCAGCTCCACCTTATGGATATCCAAACAGCAAAAAGCAAAAAGGTGGTGGATTTAATGATTTATTTATTTATTTTATATAAGGGTAGCGCTATTATTTGTGGTTATTCTATATGTCATTATATATAATTATATCACAGTTTGTAATAATTTTCACAGCAGTTTAATAGTAGCAGCTCCCATATTATGCTATCTTGCTTATATCCATAGGCGCGATACTGTGAATCTTGGGGTGTATGGCAATATTTATTTAGACACCCATCAAGACTCATCGTACCCTTTAAGAATAGTTATAAACTATCATTTTACAGATATCCCAAAATTTGGACCATGGTAAAATGTTTTCCTTTAAAAACCTATATGCTTCCTAGATGCTACTACAAGTTACATTTAATGGAACTGAATAGTGCATCACAAACCTGAAACAATTAAAGTAGTTGAAAAGCCTGAATGTACTTTACCTTCATGTATTCTATGCATGAAAGTAAAAAAACCTTAAGTATGCATCTCCCCCCCTAATACTTACCGAAGCCTGATCCCGATCCAACAATGTGCATGAGAGCGGCTGCTTTCCCAATTCTCTGCTTTCTCATTGGCTCAGAGACAGCAGCAGGAGCCATTTGCTGCTGTCAATCACAGCCAATGAGCAGCTGTCAATCACAGTCAGTGAGCTGAGCAGAGACAGAGCCGAGCCCAGTTCCGTGTATTTTATAGACACACAGAGTAGGGCTCAGGAGAGAGCATGCAAGAGTTGCCCCATAGAAAGGTGCTTGCTCTGGGGGCACTCAGCAGGGGGGAGGAGCCCAGAGCAGAGGAGGATCGGGCCTGTTTTGTGGAAAACCATTGCACAGAGCAGATAAGTATAATGTGTTTGGATTTTTGTTTTCTTTTCTTTTCTATCACTGTAAGTCCTAAAATAGCCAGTATTTAAAAATAACATCAATATATAATTTAAAAATATCTAAAGTTAACACATTAAAAATTGCTTTAGTATTTGTTGCTTAGCTCCCTGCACATTTCATCTGAGATTGGCAGACAGTTATTTCATTCTGGAAAGGGACCATCTACAGCTACCTTTACAGGGATTTTCTGGACTGTTGGCTTTGTGATGCTAAATCCTTCCCCACACCTCTGACAAAAATAACTGTAAGCTAGATACCTTGGGGGTAGTTTACTAAAGTGTGAAGTGATGTGAACCTTTGTTCACATCACAAATCTAGCTATAAACAGGAGAATTTAACAAAAGGAGCTGTTCTTTCACATGGATGAACACACCATTAAAATACATATATGGGTCCTGGTATACCTGTAAAAGTCTTTGTAATTTTGTCCTGTCGTTCCTGAGACTTACATAGTTTTGCACAGCCAGATGGGTGCCTTGACTTTTCTATACTGCAGGTAAGTAGTACAGTTTGATACCTCCCTTTCCCTAGCCTGTGAATGGAGAGTGAGTGAGCAGCAGCAATTGATCTATTCCCTGTGTTCTCTTCTTTTTGTTCCTCAGCATATGTGCTTGCAGTAGAATCAGATGTCTCTGAGTACCAAAAATCTCTCTCCTAGTCTAAACTGTGCTGTACAGGCGATGTATATTAAGACAGTTTAAGGTACCTACATTAGATGTATTTAACAAAAAATGAGTTTAATGAATATACTGTATAACTGGATTAAAAGGTGTTTTTTAGTACTTGCTTTATGCAAATACTGGTTAATTTCTCATGACTTCACACTTTAATTATTCACTCCTTTCCTCCTTACAATTTTCACATTTGTTTCAGCAAATTATATAAAGATAGTTTCTGATGATATGGTGATATGAAAAATGTACCAATGTGAGCATGCTCCAAAATTGGACTGTAGAAATGACAGTAGCAAAACAATAGGTTGCAATAGGTAACAATACATTCCTTCTATAGCACACTCTACATTCCTCATACATCACCCTCTATGCATTTTATACTTTTAAAGTGAAATTCCAGACAAATGGATGAATACAAAGTGAAACACACTCACACACACACGTTCAAGTAGAGAGCTTGCAGAGAGGTGGTCCAAACACCAAAGTGTGTTTAGACACTTGCCTATCTGGCACTTTGAGTTGCGCGGTCATGCAACACTGTACCTAAATGAAATTTTTATACATTTTTAGAGACAGATAGAGTTTTCTTTTGGTGGCATTTAATCACCACTGTTTTTGTTTTTTCTTAGTTTTTGTTAAAAAATGTTGTGAATAAGTAAATTTTTTTACTTCACTGTGCACTGATGAGGCTGCACTGATAGGCACTAACAGGCTGCATTGATAGGCTGCTTTAATGGGCACAGATGAAGCGGCACTGATGGGCACTAATAGACGGCACTGTTGGGCACTCATAGGCTGCACTGACGGGCACAGATTAGCATTGATGGGGCTGCACCGATAATCAGGGCACCATTGATCAGTACCCTGATTATCAGTGTATATGTATATCCTTCCAGCCCCAAATCCAATCTTTAACAAATTCATGCAGACTCCACCTCCGCAACATCGCCAAAATACGCACGTTCCTAACCCCAGAAACCACTAAACAGCTCATCCACTCCCTCATCATATCACGCAAGTACCGCCCAGCACGCACACTTCGCTCCTCACAAGACATCCTTCTCTCTAGTTCCCTGGTCTCCTCCTCCCATGCCCGCCTCCAGGACTTCTCCAGGGTGTCACCCATCCACTGGAACTCCCTGCCCCAAACCATCAGATTATCACCTACTCTCCTCTCCTTTAGGTGCACCCTGAAAACCCATCTCTTCAGGGAAGCCTACCCCACCCCCTGCTAACTTGCCGACCTCCTCCACTCTTCCTACCACTCCATCCCCCACAGCTATCTCCTCCTGTGCCACCATCCCCCTCCCTCCTAGATTGTAAGCTCGAAAGAGCAGGGCCCTCAATCCCCTCATGTTTTGCATTGTATTGGTATTGTTCTGTCACATGTTCTGTCCCCCTTTGTAATGTACAGCGCTGAGCGAACTATTGGTGCTTTAAAAAATACTGTATAATAATAATAATAATAATATGTTCCCTGTCAGAATTGCTGGTTACTGGCTCTCCTTTCCTCACGCTGTGACAGTGTCATGAGGAAAAGACTACCGATAACTAGCAAGTCTGTTTACAATGTGATCAGCTGTGATTGGACACAGCTGATCACATGATAAAGGGCCGCTTTGATTGGCCCTTTGCTATGATCTGTGATCAGCTGTGTCCAAAGGAAACAGCGGTCACAAAACATGCCAATGCATGCCCCGGGGGCAAGCAGGGGGTGGGGTTCTAGGAGGATGTCAATAGACTAACTATCCTAGCTGACTGCGCTATAGCCATCTTAGGGCTATAAGGTGGCCGGCAAGTGGTTAAGGGCCGCCTACCCTTTGCATTGCAGAAAGGCATGATCAAAGCAAAAGACTCACTTGTTGGAGTAACAATCCTACAAAAGTTAATCAGCCTCCTGGCTAGTAGTGAGATTACACTGGGTCTCCATAAACCTTGCAGACATGTTCCATCACAGCCCACATGCATCCTTCTCCAATATGGATTATCTCAAGGGAAAGACAAATTATATCCCAGATGGGGAACAAAGTATGACCAGCACTTAACCCCCTGTATACTGCTATAGACCTTTCATTGCAACCAGTTTGTCTTATGAAAAGTTAAAACCTATGCAGCAGGTACCCTCCATTCACAACTTTTCCTTGGACCAGCAGTGCTGGGTTACCAAATAGGCACAGTAGGCGCCAACCTATGGGCACCACATCATTTAAGGACCTCGTAACAATGGTTCAAAATAATATTGATTGGATCGTGAAACAAAATTACAATGCAGCTTTCCTAAATTGTTTATAAAGAGAGAGAATATGCTGTTTTAATATAATGTACCCGTTAACAACTTAAAGTACATAAACCATAGACATCAGGTTCACATTACAGTTTGTCTCATAAAAACTCATCTTCTCTCAGCTGTCAGCTTGCAAAAAAAGTTGGTGCAACCTACCTACTGTACAATGTACAGTAGTGATGGTCATATCCATCCAAGTAAAGCACGCACATGAGAAACCTCCAAAAACCTGCCAAAGATGCCCTGCTAAGGAGCACTGCTGTCATGGATTGTTTGTCGCAACATGCTATATATATATATATATATATATATATATATATATATATATATATATTTTTTTTTTTTTTTTTTTTTTTTAATTTTTTTTTTTATGTATCAAACAATTCGTGATTTCAGACATCCAGTCATGTGATACACAAACCTTTGCCAGCAAGTAAGATCACTCAGTTCCCTCCTGGGTCAAAATTAGGACCTCAACTGAATTTTATTCACATCAGAACTGCATACAATTCAATGAGGATGCAAATGCAGCTTAAAGCAGGTTGATGCAGCTTAGAAGTCAGTCAACTGTGGTCACATGCACCTGTCAATGATTTTTGAAAGCTCCTTTTAAATGCAAATAAAATGTACTCAAAAACATATTGGATTTTCACATCGACAAATGTCCTTACTGCTTCCTAGATCCACTTCCTGCCCACTGGACAAAGGTGATAATGCTAATTTATTGTCCAATGAGGGGGCTGGAGGTGGAATATGGAATGTCAGATATTCATGGCACCCAATGGTTTGAACGAAGATCTAGAAATTCACAGTATTATTTAAGCACTGGTTAGATCTGCACGAGTTTTGACAAGCAAATTTTTTTATTATTATTATTTGTTTATTATATGCACACCCTTTTTTTTACAAAATTGTTATATAACTCATCTCTATATATTGGTCACAACAATTTTTTAAGTCCCTACATTTTTTGAGATTCAGTATTCATGATAAGGGTATCTGTTTAAATTTTTATTAAAAAAAAATGTATTTATTTTTTTTTAAACTCTAATTTTTAATTTTTTCTCATGAGATGTTCCATAGTACATGTTACTGTGGGCCTGTTGTTTTAATGAATTATTTATGGGATTTTATGCTATATATTTTTTACATAATCTTTCGTATATTTATATCCTCTTCACAGGTGATAGTTTTTACGAGACACTTTTTATATAGGTCTATTGATAGTAGTGCAATATACAAGTATTATTTAATGGACCCATAGTTACCTGGTAATTTAAGTAATGTGCCGATACCATTAAAGGGCATATGTGTGCTCAATGAATTTTCCTGACAGCCATGGTTTTATATACATATAAAATATTTTTTATATTAATGCAGCACCTTATATTGCTTTTTAACAGTTGGTCCTATTATCATTAACTTGTTTTCCAATTTATATTGTTTGTTGTTAATATGTATAGCAGGTGGGGTGAGCATTCTGCTCCATTCGGGTCCCCCTGTGTGTCCCCAGCAGGCCTCCATGCTTATATATACGCCTATAAAATGGCCGCTAACCATCTGTCCCTAGACTTGAAAAGGCGCATGCGCGCAAAATGCGTTGTCTAGGTTACCGGCCCGGCCATCGGCTTGCGTTCCAAGGCAGGATCCTCCCTTCCGCTTCCTCCGAGATCACAGTGACATCATGGAGATGTACGTGATTTTTCCTTGCATGTAATTGGGTATTCTTTGCAAAGTTAAGCTTCACCTCATTTACTAAGCTCTGGTGCAACTGCACTTACGGAGTGAACAGTATATTTGTCTTTAGTAAATCAACACCTGTATTTCAACAGTGTAGTTGCTTGCTTAGAGTTTGGTTTTAGAATGCTATAGCATGGAATTATACAGTGGAAAAACTGTGTGACTAGTTAAAATAGAAGAGAAAACAACCTATACTGTGTCCATTCAGAGTGAAGTAACATTTTTGCTGTGAATGTCCCTATCCCACTTCCTCATCACCAACAACAAATACTTACCTTACCCTTCATTCCCCTGGCATTTCTTTGAGTGCCAGAAATCAAAATAAATAACCAGTACTTCAGGCTGTAGAGGAGCATGTGAACTACTCCATGTGACAACACTGAAATCCTGTGCACATGGGCCAAATATCATCTGGTATCAGCCAGTTCAACAGAAACCGGCCAACATTCAGCCCATGTGTACACCAGTCTGTCAGACAGAAGTCAGCCGAATCAGTGCTGGCAGCCAATGGCTGCGAGTGCTGCCCGATGTGTTCCGATGGGGGAGCAGTCCCCCTCTCAGAACACAATAGCTCAGTGGGGAGATCGCTGTACTAACATTGGTTAGTTAGTACAGCAAGCTCCTCCCGAGGTCTTCAAATTTTTTTTTTGTAAAGCCTTCTGGGTTAAAAAAAAAATAATTATATTAATAACAAAAACAACTAAAAAATTTGATGTGTACCAGGCATAAGCCAATCGATGCTGTCATAGGGTGGGTCTGCTGACGTTATTATGCTAGGAGATGGATTTGTGTGAGTGCTGTGATGCAAGAATTTGCACTTTCAGCCTGATGGATTTTATGCACTTATGATATGCTGATGCGATACTCCATATGTGAGTCCATATATTGTAGGTACTTCATTATAGCAAGTTTCTTTTATATTGTTAGAGACTGAGAGAATCATTTTGTGGTCCAGATGGATTAAAACTGGCATTGTGCAGTGGAGTATAAAGCAACGTTAGACCTTCCAAGCATAGGGGTTCAATTATAACAGTGAGCTGTTTTCTGATGGGCATTGACATTGGGTGTTTTTTCATTATCTGAGTGGTGACACCGTTGTGGCCAGAAGACTTTTTCATCTTTGGACTTGTTTGTTTTGTTCTATTTAATATTTATACTGTTTATATGGGCTGTTCTTTATTTGAAGGGATTTTATGTATTATTTAAATGTCATAGTTTAAATTTCAATTTAAAGTTTCATCATCTAGGTGCTGCACTAATTGGTGGATGTGGTTTATTGTTACAGGAGAGTCCGCAGATCTGTGTAAGTGACTTTTAGCTTACCCAGGTCTTTGCTCTCCCTCCTGGTGGCTCAACAGAATGGCAGGAAAGTTAATGAAAGTTAAATATATACATCTGTAAGGGTTTCACTTTACACTGAAACATTTAACTTATAAAGAGGAGGAGTGGGCAGCAGAGGATAAATGGCAATAAACTTTCATTATTTCTATAATATTCTCTTTCTGTAAATTATATTTTGAACCGGCTGTCGTCACTTTTAAAAGAAATATAATTATCTTATTTATTGTAGATATTGTCCCTGTGTGTGGGTAGCTCCAAGTACATGTAACCTAAATGAACAGTATTTATCTTCAAGTACAATAATTAGAGCCATTCAAATTTGTTTGCAATTGATATCAAACAGAAAAAAACTAACCTAACCTTTTCACAGTATCTCCATGATAGTTTTCTTTGATGCTGTAGATTACAACTTATTCGAATTTTGTCTCACACACTTGAGAATAAAATTGTACTAATAAATGGAATTACATAAAACATTCAATTAAAATATTAACGCTCATTAATTATTTTCTCAGCAGTATCACACCGGGTACAGTGATTGCAGATGAGCAGGCAAACAAAATAGAATCCATATGATATCATTCTGCTTGAAAATGCAAAATACAGGGGGGTGAAAAAAGTTTCTTTGCATTTTAGGGCCTCATTTACTGAAGTATGTAGGGTGAAGAGAATGAGCCTATATTATTTTCAATTATCCAATAATATTCAGGGAATTAAAAAAAAAAGGAACTTGGATGTGATAAGGCTAACTTTAACTGTCCCCAAATAATAGTTTTGTTAATATTTAAAAAGGTAATAATAATAAAAACTACCTAAAAGCACTAAAAGGCCCTTTTGTTGGATTAGTGGTTATGTGAAAGTAGGGTTCCAGGTCTCCCAACTTCTGGACTGCAGAGTGGGAGACTTCTTATTCAGCTGCTTTTGTTACTGCCTGGGTGATGTGGATATTTCATTTTGGCTGTCAGCAACAAGACTGGTTGGCAGCATGCCTAGGCTACAGTGCTGGAAAACAGGTCTGCACTCCCAGAAGAATCAGGTCAGGGAAAAGGAATCCTCTCACAGGGCGTAATATTGGGAAGCTTGGAGAACTAGCATGGACAACTAGAACTACAGAATAAAAATTTGGGGTGCTAATTATACTTGTTTGCAAAATTAGCAAATAGTGTTGTCAAGCAGCTGGGAAAGCAAAAAGTATTATGGGATGCACCCCTAGAGGCATCCCTTATGTCATGTATTTTCATACTCTGCTTTCAGCCAGGGTAATAGCAGTAGGATAGCTTTACAAAAGGATGATTCCTATATTTTCCCATTGGCACTATCATCTCTCATCTTTCTACTGCATGACCCACTACTCAGTGATGTTTATTGGCAGATTTATTTGTCTTCTACAGGTAAAGTGAATGGCATTTATGCAGATGGGAAACCTATGGACAAAGAAGACCCATGAGTAGCAGAAAGTAAAAAGTTGGGCTGATTTACTAAGGAAGTTGAAAATCATCACACATTACACTGGGGATCATCTGCAAATACACATAAGCTGTTCACTTTGCAAGGGAATTTACCCCAGAGCTTAGTGAATGTGCTGACGTTGCACTTTGCAAATACCCAATTGTGTGCAAGGGAAATTAAAAACAGCATTTTTGCTTGCACGATTGGATGATGCAGGTAAGTGGACCTTCAACTCTGCACTAAGCCCATGGGCAAATTCTCTTGCAAAGATCAAATTACATTAAAAAGTGAACAGTCTATTTGCCCTTAGTAAATCAACTGCCTTGTGTTGATATTCAGCAATTCCATTATCCAGTCCTGTGCTGATGAAATAAGTAAACAGGAAATTATTTTTCAGATAATTGTAGTGAATAGTCACACGTTATTGTGTGAAAGTTCTCAACTCTTTATTAAATCAACTTCTATCTGTTAACTTATGTGTGACTAATTTCTCTCATTAAACAGAATCCATCCTCTCTAACTCACACCTAGGTGTTGGGCTAAGGCAACACCTTCTAAAGGCACCTACATTGCAGTGCACCAAGAGGTTTAGTGTTATGTCACCATACACTACGGCTGGAAAAGATGGTGCATATCTGTTTTTTGTTCTGCCATGGTGCATTGGCAGCCCAATAAAATAAATATAAGACATACTGTATGTTAAAAAAACTACAAGGGACTGAGCAGATGTACATGGGCCATAACTAATTACACTTAGGGGGCTATTTACTAAAACTGGGAGAGTCAGAATCTGGTGTAGCTGTGCATGGTAGCCAATAAGCTTCTAACTTTAGTCTGTTTCAATAAAGCTTTGACAATTAAACCTGGAAGCTGATTGGTTTCTATGCAGAGCTGCACCAGATTTTGCAGGATCCAGTTTTAGTAAATTCCCCCCTTAGTTTGCTAAGTAGGACCCTTTCTTGCATGTCTTATGTTCTCTATTTACATCAATTCCAGCCTACATGCATGTACTACATTAGCTGCTTCTCAGGGTGGGTTTCCAATGATGAAAGCTGTGAACTCCTGTGCAATGTGTGTCGGCACAGCTGCCTGTACTGGGAGAATATGTAATGGGGGACAGTGTAAGAGAACAACTGGGAGAAAGGACAAAGAGTTGTCACCCTGCAACAGGAAGTGTCTGGATCCCAGGATTCATAATTTTAATTTTGATAAAAGTTGAAGTTAAAATATATTAAAAGTTTTAAAATTATTTTTGAAATAACATTGACATGTTGAATCTTAAATGAATGACCAGATTTACATGTACTGTAATTTATTCCTTAGCGATAAACTAAACTTTTTTTTAAATGTCAAAACTGTTCTATCATGTAAAATATTTTTGTTCATTTCAAACAAATATTGCTAATATATTTCTATTTGATTACTCACAATATTATATGTATAAGAAACATAATTATCAAGTTAATATTTATGTAAAATAGAAAACTGTCTGAAGCATCCTGGAAAAAGAACTGCTGTAATAATCCTAGCAGTGTTGCAGCATATCTTGACATAGTAGGACACTATTAAAATTCTTAAACATGTTTGAAAGAATCAGCAACTTCTTTCTCTGCACCTCAGGCTAAACAGAGTTAAACAGCAATTGAACATATCTCAAGAAGCATCTCCTGCCCCAAGGCTTTGACTGCTGTCATTTTGAATGTGGCATTATCATGTATCATTGGGATACTGGATGCCATCTCTAAAGCAGTCTAGCTGAATAAAATCAAGCATAAATCTTCTGTTTGGGACATGCAGACTGTGATACAGTTCCAGTGCTTATTAATTGCTTGTGGACAGAAAAAACATTCTATGCACATCAGTGTATGGAAGTGTAAAATTAACCCTTTTGCTACTTGGAGGGAAATTTTTGTGCCATGCATTTTCATTTTACAATAGCCCTTATATAACATTGTATTGAAAAAAAGAAGTGGCCAACCTATCATTATCTGTAAATAGTCTTTAAACTTCCAATTTCTGGTGGGTTGCCATGAAATATAACAAATTATTATTATTACTATACAGTATTTATAAAGCGCCAACAGTTCGCTCAGCGCTGTACATTACAATGGGAAACAAATAGCTATTTGTGCTATTATTGCTTATCATTTATGTATTTTTACTTATGTCCTTTCTATAGGAGAACCTAAGGTACAAGGGAACACCTTCTGACACAACCACTATACAGTAGTGCTACGACACATGCACAAAGTACACATAAGGGTTGATTTACTAAAGGTTTAGATACTGTTTACTAAGCACATTGTGAAATGACTTTTAGTGAAAAAGGTGATGCTGTGTGAACTTTGAAAGTAATGTGTATGGGTAATATTTATTTTCAATTTTGGATAAAGTAAAGAAGAATTAAAAACTGTATCTGTTTTTTATGTTTGTATTCTGTTGGGGTGACTTCCATTAATTTCCTGTCCTGGAGATTCAATAGCAAATGAGAGGAAATTTCCCCAAAATAAAGTGAATCCCCAACTTAGACAGTTGTCACCAAAACATTTATCCTCATGGGATGGTTTACCCTCTTCTGTTGCTCTGGTGGCAATGGTAAAATGTTGGGTTTCTGTCTATGTGACCTTGGCCTAACTCTTCCCAGTCTATGCAAATGTAAAGTAAAAAAATAAAAATTTTGTCTTTAATACCCAATCATGTGCTGAGAAAAATACAGGTTTTTTTTTCATTCTTCTAGCACATAATTTTTAAGTGTTCTTTTAATATCTGTTTGATGGCAATCTAGTTGGCATTCCAGACACTAAAAACATTCTTCTGTTTTCTCCTTTTTTTAATTTCTGTTTTATATTCATAACATTTATTACATTGCTACTTAAAACATATTAGCCAGCTTCAAGCAAATTAGTTCCATGTTATATTAACCTAAGTAAAAGCTTGCATGTGTAAAGGTCATTTTAGCTATTATTATATAGTTACATTCCGTGGAATAAGTTCATACTGGTTAGGCTAACATGACAACTTGACAGGCAGATCTACCAATTAGCGAATTTTGTAGCTACTATACTTTATATAGGTATGAGTACCATGATGAATATCATTTTAAAGATGCTACTTTCAATGTAAGGAAGCATGGACTAAGCAGCACTAATAGTTAAATGTCATTATGCCAGTTATAGTTTATCTGTGTTTTCGTGCTTATATAGGATGGAAAATAGAATCAAGCCTTCAGTTGCTGTTGGATTTGCTACCTCCTCCAAGAAAAGCTCTATCGATAAATGGGTAGCAATAGCCTGCCTTAGTGGCAGGATTTTACATTTCTTTAAACACTAGAATTAAGTGTGAGCCAGTAATGTAGTGCTGGGTATTACAGATTGTACAATATTTCAACCTGTCAACAAGAACACATGCAATATGCTTGTAAAGGCAGGGTTGCATTTTGCACCCACCATAAGAGTAAAGGTAAAAAGGTCATGGTTTTATAGGAAGGAGGCAAAGCATCATTAAAATAAAAGATTGCACTTTCATAACATGCTACCTACCAATGTAGATGTGCCGAGGACTATAATTCTACAACAGCAACCCTTAGTTTTTTGTATTGGGGTAGCTCATAGCATTATTAACTGTTATGAGACATTTCACTTCTCTTAGCATGATGGGGAACTCTATATGATGAATCTTTGCTAAATATGAGAGCTATTATCGCCAGATATTAGAAGAACTTGTGGTACATTAATTGTACTGATCCAATATTGCTAAATGTACAGCTGACACCCATACTGTAGTAGAAACAGTCAACCAGGGGAGCAGAAAAATAACTTTGGGCAGATTGTTAATACAATTAAGCGCTACAGATGACATTAATAATCCATTTTTACAAAAAATCTAATTACTTTAGTTGAAGGAAAACTTAAAATTGTTGTGTAAAGCCATTTGAAAATGCCCCAAAATCTGGTAGGTTGCCCATCCCTGGTTTAGACATTAATTTTTTTATGAAAATACTGCAATTCCCACCTCTGGGGCAGATTGGCAGGGTATTTGCCCATCGTTGAGTGAAGCGTCTTCCTGGAAATGTTTCACTACAGGTGGCCTGGCTCTCATGATTTCTTAAGCCCATAGGTGGCAGCTGAGGTCTATTGTCACAGCCTGGAAAGTCAAAAATAGAGGCTTGGTCACTGACTGGTGAGAGTTGGGCAAGTGAACGGGATGAATTTAAAAATGAACCTCACAGTATCAACAGATGAAAGCCTAAATAAATTACATGACTTAACTTGTTTTTTTAAGTTATTACAAAAGTACAAACAGCAACAATGATAAGAAAATGCAGCAATCATAAATCATGTCAGTTAGAAATGTGTTTAAAGTTTTAGTTTTTTTCGTTTTAGGCAGCTAAGGGAAGGGTTGAAACCCCAATAGTTCATTTTCGCCGTTTGTTTATCATGGAAATTTCTCTATACTTTATACTCTTTGCTAAACACTTGTCCCTGAGAAGCAACAGGATGTTAAAGGAAATCTCCCAAAGTAAGGGGAACTCTCCTCTTAAGCCTGCCATAGATGGATTGAATCTTGGCCAGTTCAGCAGGGACCAGCCGAGATTTGATCCATCTATGGGCAGGCTGATTGTATTCAAGTCGATCCATTGATTCACTTGGGTACAACCAGCATGTAAGATTTTTAGCATGCAATTATTGTCGGCAGCTATAGCTGCTAGCAATAATCATTCTATTCTTCTGGCAGGGACAGCTGCCCAACCCCTCTATCCACTCCAGAACACAATAGCTTTCTGAGAGAGATTACCCATCAACACTGCTGTGTTGATGGTGGAATCAAGCAACAATCTATGGCCTGCCTTAGACAGTTGTCCCCAGAACACATTCCCATCTTACATTCTGGCGACAACTCTGAAATAATGTATTTCCCCACACATTCTTTCTACGTGAAAAATGCCAACAGTACAAATAGTGGGGTACGTTTCCTCAATGGGGACACAGCCAGCAATAAAAACTTGACAGAATTTCTGACCCTTCTTCACTCTATCCAAAATTAAAAAGAAAAATAAAGGTTTAGCTAGATATACACTTTAACTGATCTGATCAAAGGACATTGAAATCTGTTACTGCACCTTACAGATGACTATTGCCCAATTTGTTTCACTGCCTTAGTTAAGGAGGTGTACTTGTGACTGCTTATGCATATTGGAAACAAATAATTTTTAAAACTAACTCAACATCCTTAATAATACTCGCAAACAAATCTATGGAAATTGTAACATCACTAAGGCAAGAGACTAAGATGGTTTGGTAAATTAAATGAGCAGAATGTACACTTAGCTGAGAAATGCGTTCAGTTCAATCTTCCAATTTTGTGCAAAGAAATTGTTTCCTTTTCTAAATGTTCTTGCATGTGACTGAATATTTAAATTTTATTGGACTAAGTTAGTTTTCTACTCATTTAGTAAACTCAAGCCCAAGACTCCTTCCCCCATAATCATCAAAAAAAATCAAATATCACTTTAACTTGGCCTTTAATGAGATGTGCTTACAATTAACACTCAAGGACTTGCTATAAATAACCAAAAAAAAAATACATAGCAAAAAAAAAAAAAAATGTTACTAAATTTTTGTGCTCCCTTGTTATGCACACCTCTTATTCACTCCATGATTCCAAATTATTGCATTACTTTCCCAAACATGTCCCTTTCTTACACATATCAAAGACTTCTCTTGTTCTAGAGTACTTCCTCTATAAGCCAATCTTTGTCATGAAGAGAAATAATTAAATTCCATCAAATTCACAGACAGCAAGCACAGAAACTACAGTAAATCATTAGCAGTAGTGATTTAGGTTTCTTTTACACCGTTGCCAGAACAGTCATTATATTGTAATTAAAAAGGCAGAAGGCCAGTAAAGATCTTCCTATCCAGAGGAAATAAAATTCTAAGGAATTTTACATTCCAGTACCTTCTGTGCTGATTAACAATCTATTAACAGTGCAAGTCTGTGTGCTTTTTCACCAGTTTTGTAGATCATTTACAGCATTGTAACATTAATGAAAACCTACAGATGATTTTAGGGACATGTGTACTTTTATGTGTATACATTTTGAAAGTATTTTTGTATCAATAAATTTAAATGAGAAATCAATGGAAGAAATAACTGCCAACAATGTGAAGCAGCTACATGTCCCATGGCACAGGTGGGCCCACCACTTAATTCATGAATATTTTATGAATCTTTTCATGCTTTTAAATTACAATTCTTGAAGCTTCATTGGTATATGCTTGTAAATTAAAAACTGCTTTTATACCCACAAGTTTATTGTTTGAGATATTTTTATAAAGTGTCTCCACTATTACATTTGCCTTGTATCAATACATTGGTACAACACCTATACAAAAGGGGACTCTGGGCATTGTTTTGTTTTATCTAGATGGATAATAGGGATTAGTCCAGCGATTTTAGCTATGTGGATTTTGCCATTTGTGAAATGTTACCAACACACACATTCACAGTTTTGTACATTCAGCCACCTAGGCAAAATTTGCTTAAAAGAAATGTCTTTATTTTTTGTAGGGGATGTTTAATGTATTTAGGGTAGCTTAGTTTATTTTATTTAGTGTTATTTGTATTAGTGCTTTCTTTTTTATGTGTAGTTGATCATTTTTTGTGTACTGTCACTGTAAAATTAATTTATTTTTACCTTTTTCCCCTATGTATTTTATACTTTTCTGTAAAAAAAAAAATGATATTTATATAGAGGTTCTACTTTTTGCCAGAAGAACATTTCTAGCATAGTTGTTATGAACTTCCTAACCCTTAGAAACCATTCAAAGCTCATTTCACCCACACAGCCACTCAACACTACCTACAGTATATTTTTTCTTGCCCATTGACTCCAATGGCTTTTGCCAAAATGGTGGCATTTTGCCATAATCTTCCAATTTTCAGGGAAGTAAAATTCTCATTTATGCTCATCCCTAATAAATAAATATAAAAACTCATATAAGCTAACCTAATTATAGTAAAGAGAAATGTGCAAAGGGGCAGTGACTCATAAAAAAACAGAATAATTGATTATCTAATCGGATGCAAACAACTAAAACCTGATTTTCTTTTGTTTTTGTGGCTATCTTTTTGTATGCTATATAATTATCCCAGTATACCTGATATTCTGCTGTTGTGTAGGATGTCACAGGTCCTCTTGAAGGGCCTGCCAAATACTGTAACTGCTAAGACCTAGACATCAGCTCAGATTTTACTAGCCATTAAAAAAAATATCCCAGCATTCATTATTATCCCTTGACAGTATTTTATTGAGACAAGTGACCTTTCTAGCCATAACGTAATTCCCCAGATTTTAATTTCCTGGAATTAAGTGTAATTGTTGCCAGCCTAGTGGTAATCCAGTTAAATCCTTGGTTAGTCACTGACTTAGTTAGATCAGTCAAACAGTGACAGACCTTGCAAAGGAGAACGTTTTAATGTGGATTCCTGAAGTGATATAGACATTAGCATGTAGAACACATTTAAGCTGTCTAATTGTTCTGCTGTTCTAATGATTAAGTATTAATCTGTCACAATGTCAAATTGTTCGTTTACATTTTTTTTTCTCCCCTGTAAAATATGTCTCTGTTGAATGAATGTGGAAATCCTTTGCTGAAACAATACATTGTGCAATTAGAATGTCTTCACTCTAAATCTTGGGAAAATAATTAATCAGCACTCCTCAGTCAACATCATTTCAAGCATAATCACTGTAAAAATGATGAGGCTGTAGCAATATGAAGTAATACACAGTGCACAGCAGACAGGTAATATTCCTTATCTATCATATACACTTGTCACACAATTAAAAAAACAAATGCCATGCTACAGTAGGAACTGTGATATTTATTTGAGAACATCTGGGGAAAAGAAATTACTGTGGAAGATATTAAGACATAGACTACCCCCGGATAGGCAGATCTGTCACCATTTAAAATAGGAGTTCTGAGATCTTCCCATATTTGGAGTAATTACCGCCCATCAAACTCTCCACACCTCTCAGTCTAGTGCAGCTTCTGACTGGCTGCCATGCTGGTTCTTTCCTTCACCGCTTTCTGAGTCACTGACTAGAGAGCAAGCATTCAGCCAATGATGTCAGAGTGACATCAGATCCCCAGATCTACAGACACTATTGAAGCCATCACCAGACAGGAAACCAAAATATTCAGGAGAGGCCTGCAATAGTAGCCTCAGTATTCATTTCAGAGTAGGTTTTATTTAAGTCAGAGGTCCAGTCTAAAAAAAATAAAAAATAATAAATACAATTATATATCCCAAATTGTGCTTAGAGGATCAATAGGTTAAAAAATATTTAATTCATTAATGCCAAAAAGAATGAATCTCTCACTGACTGGTAAAATTTGACATGTCATTGGGGAACACTGCACGTTGTACATCATTATTGATCTTTGCACTTCTTTATGCCTCTTCTGCTAGAAAATTGCATGTTAAAGATAACCTGTCATATCCAGTGCATTCTAGGTAGGTAATCGTTAAGGATGAAATATGTCCTAGTTAGGCAGGTTTATGACCACTCTGATCAGTCTGATAATCTGTTACACTGAATGTTTAGCCTGCCTACACTCTAGATCAGCCATTCTCAACCAGGATACTATGGAACCCTTAGAGTTCCTTTCACTGTGGTTTATTGACCTCACATTTGATAGTGTCTGTTTAATTCCAGGATGCTACTTGACAAAGTAAGCAACATGACACCAATGATCTTTTTAGTTCTCTGAAAGGGTGGAACTCTCACCACCAATGTAAGTGGCATTTTCCCACTTACTCCTAAAGAAGTGGTTTTATCACTGGTTCCTGGAAACCTGAAAATTATTTCAAGGGTTACTCTAGGACGGGTGTCGGCAACCCGCGGCTCCAGAGCCGCATGCGGCTCTTTTTCATCTTTGCTGCGGCTCCGGAGCACACTGCCCACCAGGTGGTCGGCAAGCCGCAGATCGCGAGCCACATGCGGCTCTTCTGTGTGCCGGGCGCCCGCTCCCCTCCCTCCTCAAAAATCCGGCCCGCGGAGCGTGGAACATTGGCTGTCAGGATGTAGGTGGGGCAGCCAGGATGTAGGCGGGGCAGAGTGACGAACTCCTCTCTCAGTCCGCCCTGAAGACCAGAACGGCGCGGGAACACAGCGAGAGGAACGCGCGGAGCAAAGGTAAGTGAATTGAGACAATATGGGGGATGAATTACTATGTGGGGGATGAATTACTGTGTGGGGGATGAATTACTATGTGGGGGATGAATTACTATGTGGGGGATGAATTACTATGGGGGATGAATTACTATGGGGAATGAATTACTATGTGGGGGATGAATTACTATGGGGGAAGAATTACTATATGGGGGATGAATTACTATGGGGGAAGAATTACTATATGGGGGATGAATTACTATGGGGGAAGAATTACTATATGGGGGATGAATTACTATATGGGGGATGAATTACTATGGGGGATGAATTACTATGTGGGGGATGAATTACTATGGGGGATGAATTACTATATGGGGGATGAATTACTATATGGGGGATGAATTACTATATGGGGGATGAATTACTATGGGGGATGAATTACTATATGGGGGATGAATTACTATGGGGGAAGAATTACTATATGGGGGATGAATTACTATATGGGGGATGAATTACTATGGGGGAAGAATTACTATATGGGGGATGAATTACTATATGGGGGATGAATTACTATGGGGGATGAATTACTATGTGGGGGATGAATTACTATGGGGGATGAATTACTATATGGGGGATGAATTACTATATGGGGGATGAATTACTATGGGGGATGAATTACTATATGGGGGATGAATTACTATGGGGGATGAATTACTATATGGGGGATGTATTTTCAGTTTTAAAAATGTGGCTGTCAAAATAAATTTCAATCGTGGTTTTGGCGAGATTTGGCTCAGTTGAAAAAAAAGGTTGCCCACCACTGACCTAAGGCTATGATTGTGATTATGAAGATACACTGTGGTCCTGATTAACCCTTTGCTTACTGGGCCCTTAAACCCCCTTCATGACCAGAGTGCTTTTTGCAATATATGCAGTGTCGGATTTGTTATAAATGTTGCAATGGTTTTGCGGCTCCCAGTCTTTTTTTTCCCTTCGGAAACGGGTCCAAGTGGCTCTTTATGTCTTAAAGGTTGCAGACCCCTGCTCTAGGATAAAAAAGGTTAAGTAAGGCTGTTTTAGAGTTATGCCCATTCCACTCAATGATCTGCTCATCAATCAGAGCCCCATTGCTGACCATTGAGGCACTCTTATTAGATTGTGGGCTTAGATTGTGGGCTTGAGAGGTGGCTTTAGTGTTGGAGTTCAACTGGAGGCTTTCATTTAGCTTCTGCTCTGACATTAAGGAGGTTCCCAATGGCACAAATGAGTATCTAAAGTTAAATGTTGTGACCACAATAAGTGTTTTTTAAGTCCTCACACTGTGCTGTAAAATGTTAATTAAATGAGAATTATGTTTTTTTTTTTTAAATTATAGTTACCTAGGTGGATGCAGCATCAATCCAATGCTGCATCTGTTGCAGAACAAACTGTACTCCTGTGATCCTCAAGAGAAGTACAGCCAAACAAGCTTAATGTTGCATCAAATAACTAGGAATATGCACCTGTTTGTGCTTCTAGTTGCCTCTGATAAACTGCCCAGCTAGTCATTAGGGTTGATTTACTAAAACTGGAGAGTGCAAAATCTGGTGCAGTTCTGCAAAGAAACCAATCAGCTTCCAGGGATTTTTGTCAAAGCTTAAATGAACAAGCTGAAGTTAGACTTTGGTTACCATGCACAGCTGCACCAGACTTTGCACTCTCTAGTTTTAGTAAATTATTTTTATACAGTAAATAAACTCCACAGAGTTCTTGTCATGTTAACTGACATATGCTGGTAATTTGGGTCTGACACCTAAGCTTTAATCACCTCAGGCCATAAAAGGTTAATAATGTCTCTGTACAAAGAATGTATCAAAATCTCATTCCAACCCCCCCATGTCTACTTTGTACAACTGAGGATACTTTTCCCAGGAATCCTACAATGGCAAAAATAGTAAAAGCAATGTTTTTTTGCCTTTAAATGGGGAAAAACGTTTTAGATCATTGCGGTAAAGTGTTTCTTGAGTTAACAATTAAAGTAACAAAAAAATGTAGAATTGTGGGACATTGAGACATTGGCTGAGTAAATTAAAACAGTAAGCTATTCAGACAGCCCGGGTCTCTTCTACAAGCACGCGTATGACAGGAACTGAAATTTTCCTAATTGAAAAACACTAGCCTAATAAACTTGATATCTTTTTGACATACATGTGTAAAACAAATTCCTGCAGGTACCGATAATTCTCCCAGAATTTCGACATATCTGCCAAAACTGCAATAAGCTAACCCAATTAACACCTTTTTGTGAGGTTTATGATCATCTGAAGCCAGTATCTAATGAAATGTGGAGTTTCCTTTCATGTGAAGTTGCCGAGTTGTAAATCTTCAGTCCTCTAGCTGCATTAGGGGGACAAGTAAATGAATGTCTGACAAAGTATATCAAACACCGTGCCAGAGAAATTGTTTCTGTCTCTTAGCAAATGACTTTAGGCAGAGGATACCATTGAATTCAATTCATTGGCTGAGACTCCTTAGTATCCAGATTAATCAGGTCCTGTCTGTCATTCCTGTTCTCTTCCACTAGAGTGTGGTCCATCCACTGCAGTGAAAATCCCAGTGTTCGAAATCTTCCCTATTCTAAATAACCCTGACTCAACTTCCGGATCTCTATCTGCTGTTACTACGTTCCCAAGCAGCTACATGATTTTCTAGACTGCTGATTTGCACATTCACTAATCCATGACAAATTCAGTTAATTTAAACTGTACAGAGAATTTCAGCTGAGCTGTTGTCTATGGGGAAAAATCTGCTGTAACAATTACGCTAGCTTTATTTCTTACAGATTGTCAAGTAAACATGGCACTGAGAAAGAAAGCCTTTCATTATCCTGTGTCAGGTATTCTTTATAGAGCCATATCACAGTGCAGCATGTTTTACCACTATGCACTAGCCATATTAACATACTGCAGAAAACAGTGTTCAAAATACCCTGAAGTCAAATGATCTCATATATCTTTGGTTCCTTAATGCCCCTTGGATAAACAAGAACAAAATAATACAAGAAGGCACCAGGGTTCTACAACTCTGTTGTGTTGATTTAAAATAAAAGATAACTGGTGTGCTTTGACTCTGGCAGTTCAGCATGGGTTGAGCGGAGCCTCTCCAGCACAGTATATACAATATAATTAATCCTATGGAGAAATTGTCCAGCAGTACGCACAAGTGCTTGTGTGAGCACTGAATGGAAGACAATAGAAAATGGTCTCCTGCCTTCAATTGATGACCCATCAATTTCAGAAATCTAGAAGAAAGAGCTGAGGATATTTTTTTTTATTATTATTATTATTACTTTTTTTCTTAAAGTGGTTATAAACTCATATATATACCCAGTGAAGTGACTGGCCTCAGGTAATACACAGAGATGAAACAAATCCTCCTACATAAGTTGTACCTGTCTATCTGCTGTCTCCTTTTTCCTACATCCATTCAGAGTGCTGAGTTTATAAAGTTTTTCTAGAATTCAGTATAAAGGGGGCAGGGAGTTGAAGTTACACTCTGCAGAGGAGGAGAGCTCTGAAAACTGATTGGAGGGAAGAGACACACCCTCTCCACACAGCACACAGGAAGAAGCTGAGGCTGTCAATCTGCTGGAAGTCCCTCTCCTGTCACCATTTTTCTCTTGTTGTCAGGAAAGCTTGTCAGAAGTGATTCCTGCTTATAGCAAAGGAACGAAGAAGCTGACAGAAATTACACTCAGTGCTCTTAACTGAGACAAGTACACACTATACAGGGATATGCTTCATTCACTTTTCATGTCTGAGGTTTACAACCACTTTAAGTAAATACATTAAAAACTTATATCCAGGTAGATATAAAGAGGTACTTACAGTGAAGGAAATAAGTATTTGATCCCCTGCTGATTTTTGAATGTTTGCCCACTCACAAAGAAATGATCAGTCTAAAAATTGAATGGTAGGTGTATTATAACACTGGAATACAGAATAGCAGCAACAAATTCAAAAGAAATGCATGTCTAACAAATTATGCACTGATTTGCATGTTCATGAGGGAAATAAGTGTTTGATCCCCTTCACAAAACATGACTTAGTACTTGGTGGCAAATCCCTTGTTGGCAATCACAGAGGTCAGACGTTTCCCATAGTTGGCCACCAGGTTTGCATACATCTCAGGAGGGATTTTGGCCCACTCCTCTTGGCAGATCCTCTCCAAGTCATTAAGGTTTAGTGGCTGACGTTTGGCAACTCGAACTTTCAGCTCCCTCCACAGATTTTCAATCGGATTAAGGTCTGGAGACTGGCTAGGCCACTACAGGACCTTAATGTGCTTCTTCTTCAGCCACTCCTTTGTTGCCTTGGCCGTGTGTTTTGGGTCATTGTCATGCTGGAACACCCATCCACGACACATTTTCAATGCCCTGGCTGAGGGAAGAAGCTTCTCACCCAAGATTTAATGGTACATTGCCCTGTCCATCGTCCCTTTGATGAGGTACAGTTGTCCTGTCCCCTTAGCAGAAAAACACCCCCATAGAAGAATATTTCCACCACCATGTTTGACAGTTGGGATGGTGTTCTTGGGGTCATAGGCAGCATTCCTCCTCCTCCAAACACGGCGAGTTGAGATGATGCCAAAGAGCTTGATTTTGGTCTCATCTGACCACAACATTTCAACCAGTCTTCTTCTGCATCATTCAGATGTTCAGTGGCAAATTTCAGATGGTGCTTTCTTGAGCAGAGGAACCTTGCGGGCACAGCAAGATTTCAGTCCTTGTCAGCGTAGTGTGCTACCAATTGTTTTCTTGGTGACCGTGGTCCCAGATGCCTGGAGATCATTGACAAGATCCTCATGTGTAGTTCTGGGATGATTCCTCACTGTTCTCATGATCATTGACACTCCATGAGGTGAGATCTTGCATGGTGCACCAACTGTTGTCACTTTCTCACCAAGCTACTTGGCGATAGTTTTGTAGCCCAGTCCAGCCTCGTGTGGGTCTACAATCTTGTCCCTGACATCCTTGGACAGCTCTTTGGTCTTTGCTGTGGTGGAGTGTTTGTAATCTAATTGTTTGATTGCTCCTGTGGACAGGTGTCTTTTATACAGGTAACATGATGAGATTAGCAGCACTCCCTTTAAGAGACTGCTTCTAATCTCAGCTTGTTACCTATAGGAAAGACACCTGGTAGCCAGAAATCCTGCTGAATGATAGGGGATCAAATACTTATTTCCCTCATGAACATGCAAATCAGTGCATAATTTGTTAGACATGCATTTCTTTTGAATTTTTTGTTGCTATTCTTTCTCTCGGTGTTACAATACACCTACCATTCGATTTTTAGACTGATCATTTCTTTGTGAGTGGGCAAACATTCAAAATCAGCAGGGGATCAAATACTTTGTATTATTGCATTTGAATGCATCAAGCTAGCAGTAGATATTCAGACATCTGAATGTAACCTAATGCAGCAGTGATGTGCAGTGCAGTTTAGTGTAATTAGGTGTGTTGATAAATGTAATGTTACAGAGAAGCAGTATAAATCTGTCTTGATAACTTCCTGTAATCCCCCTGCACAGCAGCACTGAGAGAGAGAGAGAGAGAGAGAGAGAGTGGTGCTATAAAAGCTAACTAGGGCTTTTCTGCATTGCACATTGCTATCCTCAGAGGAGGAGAGGAAGAGAGAGTAGAGTGATAATCTCATCCAATCACAAGCTTAAGTGAATTTACTGTCCACCCTACCATTTTTTGTAACAATGTTTGTTTATGAAAGCAAGACCAATCTCTAGAATCTCATATAGGCTCAAACTTGTTAATTTATCAGCAAACACTTTTTGCCTGTCTCTCAGTTGTGGTCTTATGTTGGCACTCTGTCACATGGGCTTGCAATAAAGGGATAAGTTTACCTTTTGAGATAAACATAAATAAATAAATACATTTTTGCAGGTAAAAAAAAATGTATATTTATTATATTTTAAGGAGCCTGCAGAGCATTTCAATTGCGATCTGTTGTGTGTGTGCAATCTCAGGCTCCTGCGGACTCTCAGGATAGCTTTGTGCCCATAGCTCACGGGAGCAGGCAGTTACGTGGGGGAAGGAAGAATCAATGAACTACTAGAGCCCTCTCAAGCACCCTCATAGTTTATTGAGAACTACAAGTCTGTGAATAAATGATGTGGCCATGTCATAGGAAGGGTGGCATCCAGGGTGCGGGGTACAGATGTTCGAACATGTTACATGTTGCACCCTAAAAATGGGTGGAACAAGTAACATGTTCCAAAGGCGAACTTGAAGCTTTTAGTTTGTCATCTCAATACACATAATACAGGCCCATTATTGTCACTAGGGATGTACCGATATGTTTTTTTACTGATGAGCATTAGTACCGATGCTTGTACTCAAGTACTCGCCGATACCAATTACTGATACCTTTGTGGTGCAATTTGAGCCCATACAAAATGAATGGGCTCAAATCGAACTGCAAAGAATAGTATACAATTTGAACAGGAATGTGGTGTGATACCTATCCGAATCACATGCAGTTTCCCTCACTGCTCCTGTGTGAACCTAGGCTGAAATCACTATGTCAGGCCTGGGTCCACACAGTAGCGGTGCGTGAAACTGCATTTGATTTGAACAGGAATCACACTGCATCCCTGTTCAAATCGCATGCTATTGTTTTGCAGTACAATCTGAGCCCATTCATTTTGTATGGGTTCAAATCATACCGTAAAGGTATAGGTTTTAGGCATCGGAGCATGTGCACGAGTACAAGTACTCGTGCAAATAATGAGTATTGTCACCGATACCAGTATTGGCGCAACCCTAATTGTCACCATCAAACAAGTTTCCCACTCTCCATTTTTTCAATATTATCTGTATGTTTTTTTTAATGTCAATCAAAGAAAACCTTGAAGTGAAAAAAGCCTCCCTGAGCAATGGCATGCAGTTGTTGCTGGAGTGCATACTACATGGAGTTTACATATATTTATGTAAACAGAGTGTTGTTGCATAGAGGCTTCAGGAGATTTACAGCACTGGGGTGCAACAAAAGATGAATAAAAGGTGAAAATATATAAAATAAGGTTTTATACAGATGCAATGGGGTTGATTTACTAAAACTGGAGCATGCAAAATCTGGACCAGCTGTGCATGGTACCAGAGCTATGCAGAGCTGCACCACATTTTGCACTCTTCAGTTAGTAAATCAAACCCTTGGTGCTATAGCAAATTACAGTCATTCAGTTAGCTTATATTTTCTTAAAAAAACAGTGTTCCTTCCTCACCTCCTGAACAATGCGAGCAGAACAAATGAAACAAACAGGCTGGTAATAATGGTTGGAGGGTCATGACCTACTGGTCTGCTAATACCACTACACTCCAGGTCTCTGCTCTGTAATTATTCAATAAAGAAAACTGACTAATGTCTCTTTGCCTCTTATGGATTTTCCAGTTTCTCCCTTAGCTTGGCTGATTTCCTATCCTGATTTTAGCCTGTACCTTCTTTGGTTTAACCTCAGGGTTTTATTCCTATCTGTGCCTATCCCAGATTTTCCATCATGCTTCTGACATCCGATATTCCAACCCTCAGAGCTTCCAGTCATTCTGTCCACCATCAGCAGCCTTTACTGCTCATGACATCACTGGCTGAGTAGGGTTACTAGAGCATTGAAGGTAAAATGGCTTTCAAACGTGTTAGACATTAAAGTCTGAAATAAAATGCATATAACCCTGAACTGGGAGCAGAGGGATCACTGAATCATACTTAATGTGCAGTAAAATACCTTCAAAAGATTTTAAAAAGTTAAGCAACCTCTTTGCTGTGACATACATTTTAACTATCTGCTAAATAATGCAAGATTCCGGTGCAGAAGCATGTGAATTAGAGTAAGGGAATAAATATCTGGAGACTTCTTGTCTTTTTAAGTAACAGTCAGGAAAAAGTCTGCAACAGTGAATGAAAAGTAGCACAGATCTGGGCGATTCATTTGCCATTTATGCTATGTTAAGAAGTTCAGTTTAATCATGTGAAATGATGCTTACTAAAAGGAGAGCCAATTAACCGCTCATGATATACCTATGTGGATGAAAACCATACACTTCTATTTTTCATTGGGTTTCAGCTCAGATGGTCAGCATATAAAAAATCCCTGAGAGAACTTGAAAAAGAAGACTGGAAATATTTTTTTGGAGGGATTCGTTTATTTATTGATTTGTTTTAGCAGCCACAAAATATCTTTGGTCCCGGAAGACTGGAATACGGCTGATTAACAATGTAATGAAGAAAAGTGCTGAATTCTAATTTTCAAGTCAAGCTGGAATGAAGCTGATTCTAATATGTTGTGTGGGAGCTGCACCTGAGAGCCTGGCTGCTATGACATGCATGAAATTATATCATTGCTGTACCATGACTGACAATGAGCTTAACGCTTGCTGGGAATGTGCTGCGTATTACAATAATAATAATAGTATGTCTACTAGAGAAGCAGTTCTGACTAACCCATGGGATGTGATATCGGATCATGTGATTTTATGCATATTTTCCATCACGAGTCTCTTAACGTGGATGTATCACATATAAAAAAAAAAAAACCTGAGCTACAGTGCTGTCCATGAATCCAAAAAGTATCTGCTAAGAAATATATAGAATGTTTCACATTTGAAGTCAAATATATAGAAATGCCGTGTCCCAGCCTCAGAAGATCATTCAGATTCTAGTCCCAACACTTTCAGGTGGATGTTCTTCCATCATGACATGAGTTTAAAGGGTATCGCCACTTTCAAGAGGAAAGTAATATAGCAGAAAAAACAACAACAAAAGAAACAAAAACAAAATACAAAAAAAACTGACATAGCTGAGCTACAGTGCTGTTCATGAATCCAAAATGTCTCTGTTAAGAAATATATAAAATATTTCACATTTGAAGTTAAATATATGGAAATGTCTTTTCCAAGCCTCAGAAGACCATTCAGATTCTAGTTCCAAGGCTTTCTGGCGGTTGTTCTCCCATCATGACATGAGTTTAAAGGGTAACTCCACTTTCATGGGGTAAGAAATATAGCAAAAAAAAAAAATAAAATTACAAAATTATATATATACAGTATATATATATATATATATATATATGTATATATATATATATATATATTTATTTATTTATTTCAATAGAGAGAGTGGCACTCATGGTCTTGAAAGATGTATGCACAGTGAAGATTTTATTTCACAAGGTCATGAAGACCCATAAGTGCCACTGTCTCTTTTAGAATTTTTGTACTACAGGCTTTGCTGTGTACCCGGGTCCATTTTCTCACTGATATGTGTGTAGTGCATTATATATATATATATATCTCCAACAGTTTGCACAGCACTTTACAAAATGAAGGTAGACATTACAGTTACAGAGGGCCCTGCTCGTTACAGCAGCTTACAATCTAAGAGGAAGGGTTGAGTGATACAAAAGATAATAGGTGTGGGGGATGAGCTGTTGGAGGAAATAAATGGCAGTTTATTAGGGATCGTCTATAGGTGAATACATTAGGAGATATTGGGGTAGGGAGTTTCATAGGATGGAAGAAGCTCAAGAGAAGTCTTGGAAGAGAGCATGGGAGGAGGTTACATGGGAACTAGAGAGCAGAAGGTCTTTGGAGGATCAAAGAGAGCGGTTTGGTTTGTATTTTGAGACCAGGTTGGTGATGTAGGTGGGGGCAGAGTTGTGGATCGCTTTGTAAGTTGTTGTTAGTGTAGCAAATGTACATTAAAAATATGGACGCGAACATCCATTTTGGTAAAGTCCCTCCAACTTGTATCATTTCTTACTCCAAATCAGCTCCCCCCTCCCTCTCTGTTCAGTGCCTCATGGTCTTTGTGTGCTGGATTCTGGAGTGCACAGGACACAGCTGGATATCCTTCATGGTTGTAAACCCAGTTAGCTGATTCCAGTGTGTCTGGCAAACTCTTGCTCTGAAGCTGATCGTAAAGCTATAAACCCGTCAGTCACTGGATTTCAAATGCATTCCGAAATAGCAGTAAAACCTGCATCCCATGTGAAAACACTTTTTCATACAATTTCGTAATTTCTCATAGGTAATACATACCATAAAACAAGACATATATTCAGAGAGGTCATTTTAATACAAGTCACCTGATACCTTACACCCCTAGATTACGACTACCCAAGAGCAGAAAGCAGTAAGTCCTTAGCCGTCACAGCCAGATATGTCATATGTGATTTCTGGATGTTCAGAATATTGTTCTGCATATTATCCTGCCAGTGGATAGGATGCCACATGTACCTAGGGAAGGTTATTGACCTTGGTATAACTTGTGAGGGATTTTGGTTCTAGCCTGGGTCTTTTTCTGTAAGTATTTTTATTGCACCATTTTTACCTTTTTAGTAATAAATCCTATTTTCTGAAAAGTGTTGAACTGTTTCTAAAGCTCTTTAATGCAAACTAAGAACCCCTGCCTCTGAGGAGCACTACTGTGTTTTTAAACGTCTGCATACATCTGCCTGCGTTGACAGTGTGTATACAGATGCTTATTCAAACACCATAGTGTTACTGCTAAGATTGGCTAGTTTCCTCCTACTCTGTACAAAATGGTGGTGGTGGCAGTGTGAAGGGTTAATTGTGTAATTAACCTAAACCAGTAACAATGGCTCTCAGGCTGCGGTACATAGATTGTGGTCCATTAGCTGGAAAATCTTTGTGCAGGGTGCAGCTGAGCATGACATTGTTATGCACGTGATAGCAAAGTTTTAGATTGGCTAGTCCTTCGGTCACGAGTTGGTGAGAGGGGTGAGTGGAAGCCAGTGGAGGGATTAGCAGAGAGGGGTAGCAGACAATGAATGGTAGGTAAGGTGGATGAGCCTGCATCATTCATGATGGACTGGAGGGGGGATAGCCAATTTAAGGTTAAGCCAATGAGGAGGGAGTTGCATTAGTCAAGGCGAGAGATAACCAGGAAGTGAATTGGGAGTTTGTGGTATCACTGGTTAAAAAGGGGCATATTCTGGAGATATTGCGGAGGTTGAGGTGGCATTATTTTTACAGGGATTGGATGAGGGCCTGGACAGATAGTTTAGAATCCTGGGTTACCTCTCTTACGCTGGCATGTGGGGATGGGTTGATAGTTGTGATATTGATCCTGACCGAGAAATCAGGAGAAGAGGCTCGTGGGGGAGCAAATATTATGAGCTCAGTTTTGGATAGATTGAGTTTTAGGAAGTGGTGTCACATCCAGTCTGGTATGTCTGTTAGTAAATCAATGATACGTGAGGAAACTGATGGGGTGAGCTGAGGAGTAGAGAGATATATTTCTGTGTCATCAACATAGAAATGGTATTGAAAACCATGGGAAGCTATCAGCTGACCCAAGGAAGAAGTGTACATCGAGAATAGGAGAGGTCCATGGACAGAACCTTGGGGGACCCCAACAGTAAGAGGAGTAGGAGAGGAGGAAGTAGAGTTGTAAGTAACACTGAAGGTGCAGTGAGATAGGTAATATTCGATCCAATGGAGAGTACAGTGATGGAGGCCAAGTAAATAGAGTTTTTTTTAGGAGAAGGGGGTGGTCAACTGTGTCAAAGGCAGCAGAGGGTTCCAAGAGTAAGAGTACAGAATAGGGACCATTGGTTTTAGCTGTTAATAAGTCATTTGTGAGTTTTAGGAGAGCGGTTTCTGTGAAGTGTTGTGGGTGAAATTCAGACTGAAGGGGATTGAGAAGGTTATTCTCAATGAGGTGGCAGCTCAGCTGGTTGTAGACTAGATATTCAAGGAGTTTGGAGGCAAAAGGGAGTAAGGAGATTGGTCTTAAGTTGCTAAGATTGGTGGGGTCCAGTGAGGCCTCTTTAAGTATGGGGGTGACTAGTGCATGTTTTAGAGAGTTGGGGAAGATGCCAGTAGAAAGGGAGAGATTGAAGATATCAGTTAAAGAGTGAAGGATAGAGCCAGAAGGTGACCATAGTATTTGCGAGGGAACAGGGTCCAGGGTACAGGTGGTTAGGTGAGCTTTAGAAAAAAGTTTACCAACCTCCTCTATAGTAGCTGGAATAAACAAGGGAAGTATTGGGCAGGTGGACAAGGTGTATAGGGTGAGGGAGGTATATGTACAGTGGAGATCTCATTACAAATTATATCAATCTTATTTTTTAAGTGATTACCAATCTCCTGGGCAGTGAGTGAGTTAGTGGGTGGAGATAATGAAGGACAAAGTAGAGAGTTAAAGGTAGAAAAGAGTTGATGGGGACTGCATGAGAGGGTTTTAATGAGAATGATAAAATAGGTCTATTTGGCAGTGTGAAGATAGGAATTGTATTTTTGAAGGGCAGATTTATATTGGTCGGAGTCTTGCTGGGTCTTAGTTTTATGCCATAAACGCTCAAGAGCATGGCTACATTTTTTTGAGGCATCTGGTATTGTCAGGGTTGTAGTGATCAGGGCTTAATTCCATGTGTAGTGAGGGGAGCCAATGTGTCCAAGGTGGATGACAGTGAACTGTTGTAGAAAGAAGTGGCCAGGTTGGGGCAGGACAGGGTTGAGAGTTTGTCATAGAGACAATCTGTTGCAGATTTAAGATTTGTTACAGGGTTAAGATAGCGAAGGTTTCTACTGGTAACTTTTCAGTAGTTGGAAGACATTGAGCAGGGAGCCAAGGAGAGAGTGAAGATAATGAGGAAGTGATCATAGAGTGGAAAAGGAAAGTTGGTGAGGTTGCAAAGAGTGCATAGGGAGGAGAATACTAGGTCGAGGCAGTTACTATTAGAGTGAGTAGCAGCATGGGTCCATTGTTTTAGGTCAAAAGAAGTGGTTAGGCTCAGAAGTTTAGCAGTAGCAGGAGTGTTAATATTAACAGGGATGTTGAAGTCACCGAGAATGATTGTGGGGATTCCAGAAGAGAGAAAGTAAGGTAGCCAGGCAGAGACATCATCAAGGAAGCTTGTTACCAGTCCAGGAGGCCGATAGATCACAGCAATTCTTAAAGAAACTGCAGATAGAAGATGAATACAGTAAACTTCAAATGAGGAGAGGGACAGAGAGGGAGGTGAATAAAGGACCTGAAAAGTGCTTTGAGGAGATAGAAGGATTCCAATTCCACCTCCATTCTGTCCACTAGGCCTAGGAGAGTAAGTCCAGAGGAGACCACCATGGGAGAGGGCAGCAGGCGAGGGAAAGCCAGATTCATGAAGCCAGGTTTCTGTAAATGCAAGTAGGTTAAAGGCGTTTGTGATAAAAAGGTCATGGATGGAGGTGAGTTTGTTACAGACAGAGCAGGAATTCCAAAGGGCACAGGAAAAGGGGAGGATGGTTCTATGAAGAAGAGGAATAGTGACCTGATTGTTTGGATTGTGGCTGCTGTTAGAGGATAGGGAGTGCTGGGTGTGTTCATCAAAGGAAAAAAATGGCAGCCCAGGATTTGGGGAAATGTCTCCAGATGTTAGAAGAAGCAGAAGGGTGAGAGAGGTAATACAGGAGTATGACTTATATGGAGGGACAGGTCCCAGTGTCTTGGAGGTTTTATTAGTATGTGAGTTTAGAATTAGCAAGAATTGATGAGTACAGTAATAAGGTGAAGACAGGAGTGAGGTGTTGATATAGTATATAAGTTGTGGGGTGGAGAAGAGGGGTGAAGAAGAGAGAGTTTGAAAAGAGAGGATCCAACTGTGAGAAGGAAGAGTAGGGAGTGCATGTTACAGAGTGGTGAGATGAAGAAGCAGACTGGGTATGAGATGAAAGAGTTGTAAGGGGAAACAGGTCACCTGTAGTCTGTTTAGTATTTGAAGTTGCCTGCTGAGGTTTCTCGCTTTTTGCTTTCGCTGACGTGCAGAGCCAAAGTGCAGTACGTAATCCAAGAGCAATACTTTATCCAAGATGATAATTGCCAATGCTGCCCCTGGCTGTGCCTCACATAAGGAAGGCCTACATTTATACTGAACTGGGTGGGGGTATTGCCAATGAATCAATTAGGAATGCACAGGAGAGACACATGGCTAGCAGGGCAAACTTCTCACACCAAAGGAGGACCACAAGAGGCAACAAGAGAGCAGGAGGACAGAGTTGTAAAGATTATGATCAGCTCATAAATTTGGGTTAGACAATAAGAGCAAAATAAACACCACAGTAATATGGACAGAGTTAAAGATTTTGGAAGTAGTAAGAATTACCAATAAGAATATTGATAGTTATGAATCAGCTTCAGTTATAGGTGGATAAGTATAGCAGTATAGATTACCATATAGCACAGAAGGGTGAATTAGCATTCATACATGGCATGGGCAATAGTACAGATGGATATTTCTCACAGACATTTATCATACAGCACAGCAGGGTGATATATACTGTATATAATATACAATTGCTACATAAACTATACTCTAATTGAATATTATTAAAAATGACCCTTCTCTTTCAAGCTGCAGCTGCAGTAAATTACCAAAAATGCAATGCAATAAGGCAACCTGGAGGCCTTCTGTACACAGTTGATGTATAGACCTTCCCCAGAAATGTTATTTCCAGCTTGTGTGATCGTCACACTGATTTTCCCAAAAGTCTGCACTGATACAGGTCATATTTTAGGCATCCTCGGCAACACAAATGTAGTTTTTGGTGAGATATTCCCAAATGGTTAATCACTTCTAAAGGGATGTACACCTTGCCACTTTTCTCATTAGAACACTGAAACTGCAACAGCTGATTAATAATGAAAAAGACACTCCTATTCAGATTCACTTTGCACATTGACATAACCCAGCAAACAGCTTTTCTTTCAGAAATAGGTAGGAATCTGCAAAATGTTAAAATCTACATTGATCACACAGAGCGTAGTTTTTTTTCACAACATAAATGGAGTTACGCTTTAAAAATTTTCACCCTGAAGCAGGATGATACATGATGAGACTCAGCAGTTAATTTATGAAAAAAAAATAGATAAGTGGACCCCAAAAACAGTTGTCTGCTCGCCTTTTTAGCTAAACAGACACATGATACCCTTTATCATACCGAGAATATTTATTAGTGATTCGGTTCTTTGTACATTTACCAAATATATTATTGATGCCTTTATTCAATTTTATACTAATCTGTTTAAATTCTGAGCACACTATAGGGGAGATTTACTAAAACTTGGGCACTCAGAATCTGGTGCAGCTGTGCATGGTAGCCAATCAGCTTCTAACTTCAGCTTGTTCAATTAAAGGATAAGTTCACCATTGGGAACATGTTACATGTTCCCAATGCTGCAGCCAATACCCGCTGCCCCTCCTCCATGTGACAGTAGTACAGGTAACTTCTCTCCTGTCCTCCCCTAGCTGTCAATATTTAAAAACAGTGCAGAGTTGCGAGGCTCCGCCCACATGGCTGCATCATTCATTAACAGTGTTCTGTGAATGAATGAACTACAAGTCCGACAACCTTAGCAGCTGTCAGCTTGTAGTTTTCAAGGAACAAACTATCGCCATAGTAGTTAATTGAATCTTCCTGTCAGTGTATCTGCTTGCCTGTACATCCCATACGGCAAAGCAGATATACTGACAAGTCTGCAGGAGAACTTCTGGCTGCTGATCGCTGGAGTAATGCTTTACAGGCTCCTGCAGCCCAAAATAATAAATGCACATTTATTTTTACCTGCAAATAATAGTGTATTTATTATTTTTTTTTGCAAAAGGTGAACTTATCCTTTAAGCTTTGACAATAAAATCTGAAAACTGAAAAAAAAAGGGAAAAAAAACCTGTGCTACACCCCAGACAATACAATATGTATATAAATGTGTGAAAAAAATATATATTCTGAAACAATAGTGAAACGATTAGTGAGCTGCTGCTACTCTTTCCCTGAACACCAGAAAATACAAAACGTATAAAAAATGAGTGCGCTGCACACTAAAAAAATCATAAAAAATAATAAATTGAATATATACTGCTACATAAAAACATGCATAAATTACTTGAAATGATATAAGTCCACATTCATATATTAAATAATTAAAAGTCCCAAATCCAATAACACAGTGCTGTGTGCTAAAGAAATCCTTCAACTGAAAGTGCATAGGTGTCCACAAATGCTTGACACGAAAGAAAAAATCAGCCTCTTACCAGACACTTTGATCTCCAATCAAGAAATCAAATGAGCAGATGATGTTCAGACCCACACTGATACCCTAGTTAGCCTTATCAAGGAGATGAATAGAAGATGAATGGACAACTGCAGGTTCACTTGAACAAATACATCATATTAGACAGCTCTCCACATCATGAAAAGAAAAGTTTAAAACAGTAGAAGAAAACTTCATAGTGCGACCCGATAAACCAGCAAAAAATGTATTCCCATTATAGGACTTATAGGAATCTTTTAAAGCGGTTGTAAAGGCTGAAGGGTTTTCACCTTCATTTATTCTATGCAGTAAGGTAAAAACCTTCAGTGTGCAGCTCCCCCCTCAGCCCCCCCCCCTCTTATTCACCTGAGCCTGATCATGATCCAGCAATGTACACAAGAGCCCCCTATCTTTCTCTCCTCATTGACTGAAACACAGCGGCGGGAGCCATGGCTCCCACTGCTGTCAATCACAGTCAATGATGAGCAAGCGGGAGAGCAGGGCTCAGCCATGGGGAGGTGTGGAAGTGAGCACACACGAGTGACCCCAGAGCAAGTGTCCTGCTCTGGGACACTCAACAGGGAGGAGGAGCCAAAAGCACCAACTGGGGACCCAAGAAGAGGAGAATATGGGATGCTTTCTGCAAAACCATTGCAAGTATGCCATGTGTGTTATTTACAAAAAACACAAGCCTTTAATATCACTTTAAGTGCAATCATTTATCTGAACAGCTGCTAAAATACAGAAAATCACACAATTATTCTCATGAAGATTCTCCTGTTTAATTAGCACTAGCCCAGAAACCTACATAAGAAGAGTGATAAAGCACAATTACTATATCACAAGCTACACAATAGGGAACCAATTTGTCAAACTAAGGTCCATGTCATTTGTTGGAATTGACCATGATTTGTCACTTCTACTAACTTTTTCAGCACCAGATAAAGAGGGCAAAAGACTCCATTTACACGGCTGAAAACTTAAAGGAGGTGGCCACTGCTTCTAAGACTGCATGGATTGCAGAATGGCACAACTACAGTAGGTATATGATAAAGTACAAATAAAGAGAGTTGATCTGTTGGAAAATCTGGATGTTTACTAGGGCTAACAATCGTTGGCAAATAAATGGATAATGATCAGTTAACTGGAGAGATTTCCTTTCACTTCTTATCCAAGAAACATGAGAAGAATTGAGTGGCAAACTCTCCAAAGTGAGGAGAAATCCTTTCCTATGTAGTTATCAATAGAATAATTGTCCCAACTGGAAGACTTTTATATACCTTGTATTTTATGACAACCCTAATATTTTGGATTTCTCATCACTGTCTGCACCAATGACAGTGGTCACCAGGATGATAGAAGAGAGTGTCAATCTTTTCAGGAGCAACACAAACCACAATAAAAAAACTGCCAGGGATTCTACCTTTTCCATACTCTATTCAAAGCTACAAAAGCAAAAAACTCTAGGCAAATAAAAGACACAAACTGATGCTGCTCTGTGTCATTAAATATTTAGATGCAAAAAATGTAAGTAAAAGTCCTCATGCACATTGGACGTTTTTGGCTTTTGACGTTTTTTTCTACAGCCAGTAAACCCCCCAGCATGTTGTCCTATGTGTCCATGGACACATCGACTGTAATCAACGTTTTCTGGCAGAGACGTTTTTTGGCTGGAAAAAACCCCAGGACTAGTGGGTTTCTAGAGGAGTTTTTTAGCTTTAAAAATGTTCTAATGCTGAAAAACATGGCAAAACACGGTAAAACGTGGTAAATCGCGGCAAACCAGTGTTTTTGGACTTTTTTTGACAGAAAAAGTGTTTTTTGGTAAAAAAAAATTCTAAAAAATGCAAATGCGAAAAACGCGTCAAAACGGCGCTAAGCGCGAATACAAAAACGCTAAAAAATGCTGAAAAACTCACATTTTTAACATGACTTTACACAGCTAACGTTACCAGCGTTATTAAATCGCCCAATGTGCATGGAGCCTTAGGATCCAATCAGTTCATGTGCTGACAAGATGCATGCTGATTTGAGGAGAAAGCATAGAGATGAGCTAATCACTGTGCTGCTTCTCCCTTTACTGTCCAGGAGAAGTGAGTTGACTTATGCTGGACATCAAACTGAAGACATCATTTTTTAAGAAATTGGAGAGAGCTGTGCACATTAGTTGCAGTCACATGCACTGTGCCATGCATACTACACAGTCAATAGTCCAAATACACTAGGAGCAGGCAGATTAAACATAGTCACCTTCTAACCGAATTTGGAGATTTTGGGGAGGCTGAGAGCAATAAAAGGTATTTTTTTAAGTTAAGAATACATACTTGAATGCAATGGGGGAGATTTACTAAAACTGGTGCACTCAGAATTTGGTGCAGATGTTCATGGTAGCCAATCAGCATCTAACTTCAGCTTGTTCAATAAAACCTGGAAGCTGATTGGTCTCTATGCAGAGTTGCACTAGATTTTGCACGCTCCAGGTTTAGTAAATGACCCCCAATGTATTTTTTCTTAAATGAGAGTTTAGTGCCACTTTAAAGTGGTTGTAAAAGCTGAAGGTTTTGTACCTTCATGCATTCTATGCATGAAGGTAGAAAAAAACTTCTGTGTGCTGCTTCCCCCACAGCCCCCTAATACTCACCTGAGTTCCCTCTGGGTCCAGCAATATGCACAAGAGCCTCAGCTGTCCTGGGTCTCTCTCTTCTCATAGGCTGAGATACAGCAGCAGGACACATTGGCTTCCATAGCTGTCAATCAAATCCAGAGAGTCAATGAGGAGACAGTGGGGGCGGGGCCAAGCCACAACCCTATGTGTCTTATGGAAGCATAGAGTGGGGCTTGGGAACAAGCAAGTACCAGTGCCCAGGGGCCTATTTGCCGTGAGGCAAACTAGGTATTTGCCTAGGGCGGCACTTTTCAGGGGGGCAGCACAGTGGCAGTGCCGCCCCCCTTCTTCCGTGGGAAAGGGACAGGGGCAGGGCCGCCATGGCTGTGGGACCGGGTGCAGAGGAGAGCGGAGTGGTGGGCGGATCCCCGGTGTGCGCTCTGAGCGCGTGAGGGGCGGGGCCCGCTGTCATTGTGCCAGGATCCTCAGGAAGGCCAGAAGGTGCCACAGAGAAGGAAGCAGAAGAGGACGAGGCCAGGGGGGCGGAGCCAGATGCTCCTTTGCAGCTGCCGCCGGAGATTGTGGGGGAGAAGGGACACAGGCACAGGAATGATCCTGACACCATCTGGAGGAGCCGCTGCTGGACAGGTAAGTGCTTGGAGGACTGGTGCTCCCTCGGTCCTGTCTCACTGTCCCCTAATACACTGCCCCCCACCTGTTCTACTTCCCTCCCCCGTCCCATTGCGTCCTATCCATCACACTGCCCCCCGCCCCCACATGTCACCCTGCCCCACACCTGTTCCACTTCCCCCTCCTGTACCCCACATTGTCTCACTACCACCCATCTGTCCCCACTGCCCCCCACCTGTCCCCACTGCCCTCCACCTGTCCCTCTGCGCTCCTCCTGTCCAGCTGCCCCTCACCTGTCCCTCTGCGTTCCTCCTGTCCAGCTGCCTGATCCTGTCCCGTGCCCCCTGTACCACAGCCCCCCACCTATCCCTCTGCGCTCCTCCTGTACCACTGCCCCCCACCTATACCTCTGCGCTCCTCCTGTCCCACTGCCCCTCACCTGTCCCACTGCACTCCTCCTGTCCCCACTGCCCCCCACCTGTCTCTCTGCGCTCCTCCTGTCCAGCTGCCCCTCACCTGTCCCTCTGCGTTCCTCCTGTCCAGCTGCCTGATCCTGTCCCATGCCCCCTGTACCACAGCCCCCCACCTATCCCTCTGCGCTCCTCCTGTACCACTGCCCCCCACCTATACCTCTGCGCTCCTCCTGTCCCACTGCCCCTTACCTGTCCCACTGGACTCCTCCTGTCCCTAGGGTGGCACTTTTCAGGGGGGCGGCATGGCGATGTAAGTATAATTGGTGTCAGTGGGAGTAATAGTGCCCCATCATTAGTGTCAGTGTGGGAGGAATAGTGCCCCCTCATTGGTATCACTGACACCAATGATGGGGCAATTTTCCTCCCACTGACACCAATGATGGGGCACTATGCCTCCGGGCCTCCCACTGACACCAATGATGGGACACTATTCCTCCCACTGATACCAATGATGGGACACTTCTTCCCACTGACACCAAAGATGGGGCACTATTCCTCCCACTGACACCAATGATGGGGCACTATGCCTCCTACTGACACTAATGATGGGGCACTTCCTCCCACTGATACCAATGATGGGGCACTATTCCTCCCCCTGACACCAATGATGGGGCACGATTCCTCCCACTGACACCAATGATAGGGCACAATTCCTCCCACTGACACCAATGACGGGGCACTTCCTCCCACTGATAGAAATGATGGGGCACTATTCCTCCCCCTGACACCAATGATGGGGCATGATTCCTCCCACTGACACCAATGATGGGGCATGATTCCTCCCACTGACACCAATGATGGGGCACTATTCCTCCCACTTATACCAATGATGGCGCACTATTCCTCCCACTTATACCAATGATGGCGCACTATTCCTCACACACTGACACTAATGATGGGGCACCATCATTGGTGTCAGTGGGAGGAATAGTGCCCCATCATTGGTATCAGTGGGAGGAATAGTGCCCCATCATTGGTGTCAGTGGGAGGAATCGTGCCCCATCATTGGTGTCAGGGGGAGAAATTGTGCCCCATCATTGGTGTCAGTGGGAGGAGCTCTAATAGGAAGAGGCAGGACCTAAAGAAGAAGGGGTGGAGTTTGCAGATGAAACGGTGGGGCAAATTTAGATGGGGGGGTGCCCGATTTTAGTCTTGCCTAGGGCTGCACAAAACCAAAATACCCCACTGCCAAGTGGCTTGCTATTGGGGCACTGATCAAGGGGGAGGAGCCAGGAGTGCCAGCTGGTCTGTGCAAAACCACTGCACAGAGCAGGTAAGTATGACATATTTGTTATTTTAAAAAAAGCTGAGGCTTTAATATCACTTTAAACATCACCATGAAATGATCCTTCTAATAAAATCATACAGACAAGGAGAAAGTAAAAAGCTAAACAGAAAATGAAGTAATATCTCACAATGCTGCATCATCGAGCTTATATAAAATCACTAGGTTTAAAATGTTTAGCCTGCACTGGTTTGCTAAAGAACATTTCTCTTAATGGAGCATTTAGTGTATATTTAGAAATCTCTCCTTGTGCTTTTTAATCACATCTCCTATCACCTTTATACAGTTCTGTAGTTGGTGCCAAAGGGATTTTTTGTAAATTATACATTTTGAGTCTATATATAACTACACAATACTCCCTAAACTGAGAATACCCATCGGTTATGCAGAAATCAGTATTTTGGCCAGAGGAAAGAGGAAGACTTGAAACAGCCTAGTCACATATCTCCCGCAGCTGAGCAATACTGAATTCCTCATGCCATCACTGCTGTAATAGGCACTCTGTTTTATTGTCTGCTAAGACAGTTGAGACAGTGTCCTCAGGAGTCCCTTGTTCACTCCTGAATCACTTACTTACACATGAGGTGCTAAACTGCGGTTGGGGCAGATCCACATGACAGAAACATATCTACGGATCGCGATTGCCTTTGCCACCTTTGTAGAAGTGACTCAGGCTACATGAGGCTGTTTGTTAAAAAACATTGCTTTCTTTTTCTGTCACTGCAAATTTAGTTCCTGTTTTTTTTTCTTTTCTACATTGCAGATTAGTTATTTGCTGCAAGTAAAAAATATACAAAACCTCCTAAGTCACAAATTCAACTGAATTGGCTCTTTCCATGCCAATTGAGACATGAAACACCACACTGTTCTTACAGCAACCATAACAAGTGCGCATAGACAAAGGGTGTTGAATAGCCACTGGCAACAGAGAAGCTGGCATCCATTTTAAGAAAGAAGCTCTTTTCAGGCTTTCACAGATAGCTATGTGAACTGCATAAAGAGAACGGGTCATAGATTCTTTAAGATCAACTTGTCCTTAAAATCCATAGCTAGGGGCTGGCTTTGTAATTAGCAGATGCTGTATATTTTATTTAAAATAAACCACGCAGTAATTGTCAGTACTTAATAATTTGTCATTGATTTTAGAAATCAAAAAGAAGTTCCAAAACTTAAACCTGTTGTGAGGATAGAAGAAAAAAATTAATGAATCAATAAGCAGACGTAGTATCATACCAAAATCACATATGGAAAACATATATGTATGATAGAAATTAAAATCTATATTGTAGATTTCAATTAAGTTAGGTCTAATTACACTAAATAGGATATTATAGTATTATGGTGTTAAATACTATATTTTTATTCTTTTTGTACTATTAGTGGAAGTTGTTCTGGAGCTGGAGAGCAACTTTCACCTGGAGCTGCCTTCACCTGGAGAGCTAAAGCCCATCACTCAGCATCTTGGGTGTGTGCAGGGGCGGACTGACCATTTGCAAACTCGGGCATTGCCCGAGGGCCCGAGGTCAGTAGGGGGCCCCATGAGATGCCCCTGGTACCTTTTTCATAGGCTTTTTTGAGTTTGGACAAGGACACAGGGGCCCCATGATCCCCTATTGCCCGGGGGCCCCATGAGTTGTCAGTCCGCCCCTGGGTGTATGCATTGCATTTTTTAAAGCTGGCCATAGATGGATTGAAATTTGGCTGTTTCAGAAGAGACCTGACCAAATTTCAATCCATGTGTGACTATGCCTTTTCAACAGGAGTTGACCATTAGTTTGACTTCTGTTGGAGGGGCTTTTTGGAAAGTTTTATTTGATCAGCTGTCCTCAGCCAACATATTCAGTGCAAGTAAATATATGCCATGACTGCTCTTACATGGTCATATATTTGTCTGGTTGTGGCTACAATTCCAGCATTTATCACAATGCTGCTTCTAAAGGACCTACTACTATAGTATACTATATACTCAGCAACCCTAAACCCTCTCTCCTATTGTAGAATTTAGGGGGAAAAAAAAGATTAAAAGACTAAAGTAACTGGCCCTCATATATTTTCTGTCCAACCAAACACCAAGGATCAGACCATGAGACCAAAAATGCAAACCCTTTAAGCCACCTGTGGTCACCTATGGCTTCACAGGGGTAAGTGTGCTACAATAAGAAGAGAAGTAAAACTTGTGTGTAATAAAGACACAATGTAAATGGCTATGTATCCCTGTCTACTATTTGTTCCTAATGGCAAAAAAGTATTTTGCTGCTTTGGCATGTGGAAATAGCTGTCCAAGCAACAGCTTGTGCAGAAGGCTATTGTCAAAGGGACTTGACCTGTTTTTCGTTGCGGCAGTTAGAAAGCTTCCTTTTGTCTGTAAGTGATCATAGGTGGTTGATTGTCATGCTGGCCATGTTAAGGGAGAAAAGAAAAAAACTACTGTTATTCCACAACCCTAGGAGAGGCAAGAGGGAACTGGTCTTGGGAAGCATCATCACTCACCCCCAGGAAGATGGGCAAGCCCTTGAAAGATAAACAAGTATATTCTTGCTCTCCTCAGATTTGCTTTTTAGCAATACTAAAGGTTGGAGCAGGGCGGACTGACCATTCGAGCACTCGGGCACTGCCCGAGGGCCCAGGGTCAGTGAGGGCCCATGAAATGCCCCTGGTACCTTTTATAAGCTTTTTTGGGTGTGCTTTGAGTGTGAGCAAGGACACAGGGGCCCCATGATCTCCTATTGCCCGGGGGCCCCATGAGTTGTCAGTCCACCGCTGGTTGGAGTAAGGTCTACTTCCCCTAGGATGGTCAGTGTAGGAAGCCAATCTGAAGTTTGGCAGTGTTTGTGAAGTCTGTGTACTCTGCAATCACTAACTGTGCCATAGCCATCAAATGTAAGCCACTCTGTAATTCTAAGCTTCTAGAAACAAATCAGACCAGGTAGATGCTAAAGACCATCTGACTATGCTTTGGACTGATTTTCAATAAAATCAATACAATGTACAGTCCTGTTTACATCTAAATGTTCACATGTGACAAGGATCACTACTTCCTGTATGTCCAAGATGTGGGTTCCATCTTTTGGCCATCTGATTGCAGTATTGTCTTTTTCAAAGGCTAGGTCAACAAGGTATGTAAATGTTGCTAGAAAACATACCTCTAACCTTTTCTGAAGGTATTCCTGCAGCTTCTAATGAAAAAGGGGTATAATTACTCTGTGTACCACTTACATTTTCAAAGAGGCCATTTACAATGTACAGATATTTGTATTGCCATTACCCAGTAAATTAAAGTAGGTGACCTTGAGAAAATTTGCACAAAATAGGTTTATGACATTTTACTAGCCACACATTTTTTCTTTGTCAATGATTCACTAAGGAGTAAACAGCCAGGGAGTGAGTTGGACAAAAACAAGTCACCAGTGATAGCTGACATATTTCTTTCCTAAAAGGTTCCTTTTATGGCAAATGTACAGTATAAGTGATGTGCCATACAGTAAAATGGACATTTTAAAAGGCCTCCTATACTTGCACATATTCCTTTGTTGTCTTTTATTATCCTTTTCACAACTTGTCATTGACTATATAGTGCTGGGTTGGTGACCCTATGTTGTATTTTTAATCTGTTCAAGTGCATTTTTCCATTAATGCAGTTGACTGAAATCATGCTCATGCTATCAAAAATGAATGAAAAAGGTATGCTTTAATTTTGTCTTTTTGTGTATTGAGTTGAAAATGTGTAGATGGAAATAGCACTTATTCAAAGCCACATCGAGAATTCATTTGTACTTTTTGTGTTCGGATTCAGATGACAGTGCTGGAATTTAAAAAATGTCAAAGCATGTAAAACTAACATATATGTGCCTGAACAGTATGTTAAAGCTGTTTGTCAAACATACAAGGTATTGTTGGCTGCAATTACTTTTACAAATACTGTCAGACAACTAAGCACTGTTCCCAAAGCGTACCTGCTACCTATCTGTAAAAAAAAAATATATAATTTTTATTATTTAATATATGGGTTTCATATTTACATTACCCTCATCTGGTGAGGGTAACTTTACACTGCATTCTGTTAGATCTCGAAGGAATAGAGAGCAGGGACAACTCTTTTTTTTTTTTTAGTTTTGGATAAACTGGTGAAGGTTTAAATCCCCTGTTTAATTTTTACTGCTATTTGTTGCTCCATTGGAGAAATTTCCCCCACTTCCTATCCTAGTGACAATGGCTTTACCAGGCAGGAAGTCAGGATTAGTCTCTAATAACAACACAGACCAAAATGAATTAACTTTTGTTTCCTTTTTTAATAGTATGATATGGTAGGAGTAACACACCCAGTAAGTTCTTTTTAGTGTTGTCTATGTTGTCCCCCATTTCCTGTCTGGAAACCTGTTGTCACCAGGATAGTAAGTTAAGGAAAATTCTCTTGAATGCAGTCCCAGATATAGACAAAAATCTGCCAGGGGTTCCCATTGTACCTATTATATCTGAAATACAAATAAAAGAATGTATAATTGTTTTGTACACACTTGGGTGCATTTTGTATTAAATTATAATTTGCAAAACAAACATTTCATAGTAAAAACAAAACAAATATTTAAATTGTGTGGAAAATTTAGAAGAAAATCACAAACCATTATTGTTTCCCCTTAAAAGTAAATTAATTTGAGCTAGAGACAGCGTTGGACTGATTAAACAGTTCTTAGATATTCGGTGGTTTGTGGATGGATGATGGTTTTTGTCTCCCTTTGGAGGTATGGACTGCTACCTTACAATTGAGATGTTGCTTCAGCTGAGAAGATACTTGAATAGGGATATAGGAGTGCCCAGTGTCCAAAATAAGGCAACTCTTGATGAAGAATATAATCATTTACTGAAAGTAATTCAAGTACAAATGGAGCCTACGCGTTTCAGGTCAACTTCCTATCCCTGTTTCGGAGCTGTTGGTACATGCTAAAGGAAATGGTTGGTTTCTGTGGAGGTACCTAAGTTTCCTATGAAAGCCATAGATGGCTTGTAGAATTCAGAGGCAGCCAAGGTATTATTAAACAATTGCATTCTTAATCAAGATTTCCCTTATTCAGAACCCCGGGCGCTCCTCTCTCCCTATTCAAGTATCTTAAAAGTAGATGAAAACTCTAAATAAATGCCATTTAGTTTGCCCAAGTGCCATGTATTAATTGCCACTTTTTTTAAAAATAAGGGGGTTGATTTATTAAAGGCAAATATAATCTGCACTGCATGTGCAGCTGCTCCAAAACTTAGTAAATGAGACAAGCTAACATTTCAAGATTTAAAATTGTGCATGCCTGTGAAATGGCAACAAACTACAGTTTTTAAAACTGTCCATAGGTGACACTTTGAAAGCCTTTACAGGTTGCCACTTTAGAGTTAAACATTAGTTTTGCTGCTAGAACTATTGAGCTCACTCTGACGTTCACAGTAATAACTCGTATGTGTAATGCTATCACTGTTTACATATATGTTCTGGACCTTTTCATTTGCATGTGAGCATGGAGACACAGAGGTGCTTTACATTTTTTATTAAATTAAATTTTTTTATATATATTGTCTCTGGGCAGCAAGCGTTGACTACCGGCAGTGTCCATCTGAAGGTTATCTATGTTACAGGGTAAGAACACAGGAGTACAACTGGGAGACAGGAACAGATCATTGTACTTTTGTGACAGGATCATCAGTTATTTTTCATAATTAATAATCATAAAAGCAGAAGATTTAAAAATATTGCCAATTACTTTTGAAATAATTTTTGAGATTTTAGTCACTGGATTTATATATTATTTAATGTCAAACAGATAACCAGAATGTTCAGGAAGGAAAATTCCATTTAGTAAAATTATTGATTTCTTTATATAAACCTGACAAATTTTAAAGAATTTTCAGGTTTACAGAAAGTGGACCTTAACTCCCCTCCATGAAAGAAAACAGCCCACCCATAATTTCTACCTGTGTTTGATATTATACTTCCCTGAATAAGCTAATCAAATATAAACAAGATGAAAAGAGGACCTCCATGTTGAGTTGTTTCTTTTCAGAATCCAGATATCCCTTTTGAATGTGGTATGAATTCATAAATACAGTAATCAGAGAATGAGCTGGATATGAAATAAATGCATTGGACTACTAGGCATTTATTTTAGTTAAAAATAACATTGGAATCAAAAGTTTTGTACAGAAACCTAAAAAGTAAGTACTCCTTTGGAGTTAACGTGTAACTTTTAATAGATGGCTACAGATGGTAAATATTCCTCGGGCCGCCAAAGTATGCTATGCCTCTTATACAAAAAAATGAATGCTTCCTGATTCAAAATTGATTTTTGAAAAATATTTTAAGCTGCAACACTGATTTCCCACTTGGCTGGTGATTGAGACCATTGGTTTTTCTTTTCAAATCCTAAGCATTGGAGAAAGTTAATCTGCTATAATGTTACTAAATCTTTTAAATAACTAATGCTTTCTCTTGAACTTAAAGATAAACTACAGTGCATTTTCACATTGCACAAATGTTAAGGTTTTACTGTTATACTTATTCTTATATATGGTTCGAAGTAACCTCATTTTACTTGCTTGCTATACCTTTTTTTAACAATACTATTATTGTATTACCCATTGCATTTTTTTAGAGTCCTCCTCTAGTCACACATATTTTACATTTTTATTGTAATTTTTTAATAAACTAATTATGTAAATGGTATATTTTACAATGATGCTGTGTAAGTTTACCAATAGTGGAAAAGACCATGTGGTCCATTGAGTTTTCCCTTTTTGTTTTTTGGTTTGTTTTTCTGGAGTTTTTTATTATTATTTTTTTGCCTGAAAGACAGACCTATGTTTAGGCCAAGTATGTTTAAATAAATTTTTTGTTGATTGATTTGCAACCTTGTTGCAATATGTTCCAAGCATTCACTACTCTAATAAAATAGTATTTTCTATCATCGCTTTTGAACTTTCCTCAAACTAGTTTCAAGTTAGGCCCCTGGGTTCTTGGTCTCAGCTTCATATTGACAATACAACCCTCCTGAGCCTTATTCACACCCTTAATGTACGAGTGGCTTTCAAGTCAAACCGGGACTTTTAAATTTACAGGTATAAAAAGGGATGTTAGTATGGTGGTACTACACACAGTAGTAAATGGCAAGTGTGTCCTATTACTGATAGCGAGCCAGTCCCGACACCATTAATGAAGATGGCAGACAACAGTGTTAGTGCGTGAATGGGACAGCGTGTGATCATGATGTTTCTTGCAAACAAAGGCATAAAACCTGCGGATATCTACAGAAGACTTCAAGCACAGCATGCTCATGAGACACGGAACCACAATAAGATATTTGAATGGTGATTGGCTGCTCTCATTTGGATGATATCACATACCAAGAAGTCCAGCCTGTTGAAGCAAGAAAGTTAGCAGTTTAACATGGTGGGGAGACAACAGGGAAGTGCTGATGGATGAGGATATCTTGCTGGAAGTGTGTACTATCAGGAGGCACTCCCACTTTTCTCTGAATGGGTAGCCCCATGTCAGATTCAAATATTTTTTCAATTGGATTTTACCAATGAAGGATTTCACCTGTTTTAGTAGAGCAGTAGAGACTGTTTTATTTGAGATACTTTACTTTCTACTTCCTTCATAGCCTTGTTTTAGTCCACTCTTTGCTGCTATTGCTAATGAAATGCCTCATTGTATCACGATCTTTGGCAATGGGTTGCACTTGAAACTGGTAATATTCATTGATAGGAATTTTGCTGTGCAATTATAATCAGTTGAATGAGGAGCCATAAAAATATAAAAATGGATAATAAAAAAGGTCCAAGAGAACTGTCAAAAGGGATCTTTTACTCAGTATAGTGAAGATAGAAGTTGATCACGTTGCACTTAATCATTAGTAGTTCCTGCCAAAAGCGCAAATACATTCATCAACCAGACAAAGTAATGAATTGAGAATTTTCAAAGACCTATTTTAGCGTATAACTGAAATGAAATTTTATATATAAAAAGAAAAGCTGTCATTGGCAATACATAACTAACTACATCTTAAGTATAAAAAAAATTAAGGAAAAATAAAGGGAATTGCAGTATGAATGTGTTTTCCACTGCAACCAATGTATTATATGGTTTTCTTTGCAGCTACGATTATGGCATATTACAGGTGCATGGGGGTTTATAGGTACCTACAATTATCAAGTAAGCCAGAAATGCTGCACAAAATATGAAAAGAAGCACCATCACTTCCAATCATACAAGGTGTGACAACTTATTTCCTGGAATGTCTGCTGCGTAGCATTATTGTGGTGAGTCCCACTGCAATTCGCAGTTGAGTGTGTTCTGACATGTTCTAACTTACACTCATCTGGGTCACAGACCAGTTGAATCAGTATTTAAGGAATAGTAGAAGAAATAACGTGTGTGCGTGGTACTGTTGCTGGAAAATGAGTGACAGGAATCTGGAGCAGAGGATTAGCATAAAATTTTGTATGATAATTGGCAAAAGCACAAGATAAACTTTAGCCCTCATACAACAGGCTTATAGCAAACATTCCATGAAGAAATCAGGTGTTTTTGAAAAGCATTGGTGGTTAAGGAGGGGGCGGGAAGATGTTCACAAAGTGAAAAATGTCAGCAGCCAAAAACACAAGGGATGGATGCAAATGTAGACAAACCCTTGTTTGTTCAGATCAAACATTTGTGTGTGAATGATGGCAAAGAATTGAACATGAACAGGGAAACAGTGCCACAGACTCTAACAGAGGGTCTGCGAATTAGAAAGATTTCCACAAAGATGGTGCATCAAGTCTTGACAGAAGATCAGAAAGAACGTAGTCTTCAAAGTTCATCCAATCTTTTGACGAATGCAGAGGCTTTTACAGTCAATTCCAGGAAATAAATTGTCACACCTTGTACACGTCCTGGCTCTCTGAAAATCTTAGCTACTTACTGTGCTATCCTTTCTGTCGTGTCTTCTCCTGCCAAACCTCTATGAACTGTGTGTCCCCTGTCTCTTTGACTATTTGTGTGACCTGTTCTGCATTGTGTTTCCTCCCTCTTCTGACCAGTCACACCTGAATGTTGTTTGTACTCCGCATGTGTGTATATACTGTAAGAATATCTCCCCATTAGCCTTGTGCTGAAGCATTGTCAGGTCAAGCATTCTTTCTTGATTCTGCTACTATATCATACCATATCTGATTTCCCTTTTAGTCTTTTATCTATCTACTGTTTGCATAAAATTTTGTATGTTGATGCCTTGTTACCTAATCCCTGTACTCACGCCTTCTTCCTGGTATTCTTTCTTTGCTAAAGCTTTGTTTCTTTTTTTGAGTTTTTCATCCCATCGTAGTTAGTGAGCTTAACCTAAGGTCTTGACTTTGAAGGTGCTTTCAAGCCACTAATTAAGTTTCTTTCAAAACACAACTTCTTACCTAATTTGCTGTGTCTTTTTTGCATTGGTTTGTGCCCTATCATCTTCTTTCTGACCTCCAAGCTGTTTTTTTTCTGCAGTGTCCCCTGCCCCTGTCCCAGGAGTTTGCAACTTTCCTAACCTTGACTGGCAGTCTCCTGCATGTGCTAATAAGAAACAATAAAAGGAGATTAGGCAAATTAAAAGCACATGAAAACGTTCTCTTCTTTAGTTAAAGCAGTTGCAAGTTTGGTTGTTTTAAAGTGCAGTTTAGTGAATATTTGCAAAACTTCTGCATTTATGTTTGGCTTCAGTAAACAATACACTGTTTTCTTTGCTTGAAATAAAGTGGCACTATCCCCCAAACAAAATATTAGTTGTCTAAATCATCCACCAGATTTTCATATTTGATGGTGATGTTCAGTGAGAGCCTTGATCTAGGGTCTGCTTACATGCGCTCACATTATAGGACTTCTAAGTAGAATGGCAAAGGTGAGAAAAGCTAGCAGATTTCTGTAGGACTCCACACAGATCTACTGTATCAGTCCAGTGGATGATTCTTGTAGCAAGTTTATTCTTCATAGACTACTGGGTTGAGAGATCCATCGACAAAAGACTCCATTTTGTTAATTATCTTGCCCAACATTTTCTAATGAAAACTTAAGGCTCTTTTTACATGGACACCTCCATTCCGTCTTAGCAGATCCCCTGCTAAGTCAAATCAGAACAGAAATTGATTCTGTATATGTGACAATGATGTCCGCTCTGATTTTTTTTTCTTCATCTTGTAATCCATATGAGCATCCAGGTGTAAATGGATGCATGTCTGTTTATATCTGTTTACATCTGGCTCTGTTCAGGTCTATTGGACTGAGTGAAATAAGTTTGCGTTCAGTTCGAATTTTGCAGATTTGAACAGACTTCCAAAACTGACTTGAATGCAAACATATTGCATTCAGTCCAACATACCTGAACAGAGCCAGATGTAAACAAATGCACATAGGGATAAAATACTGTTCATTTTGATCCATATAATCACAGGTCAAAATCAGACTAATGGAATGCTTGTGTGAGAGGTCATTAATGGTAAGAAAACAGGTTTGCTTTAACTGTTTTTTAATGTTGATTGGAGTGTATCTTTAATATGGTTACTGCAAACTACTACTATAGCTAATGGGAATCCCTTACAGTGAATTTTCAACAGATTATAACATTCTGCAATGAGAAAATGTTGTTAATGTATAATGTGTATTTCACAAAGTTATTCATAATGTGATGATTTTTCCGACAGCAGGCCCAAGTGCCATACAAACAAATACTATGTCCTGGTCCAACCCCAGCTTTAGAGATCCCATTCTTCTCAGAGCTAGCCTCCCCTGTCATTTGTTTGTAATAGTCAAGCCATTTCAATAGGGAAAGCACATCTGCTGGAAATTTTCCATGCTGTTATCTGTCTCACAGCCAAAATATAGGCTGAGAAAATGGTGCCGGATCTCTCCCACATCTCAATAGTCCTGCAAATTAGCCTTTTGAGTAGCCGGATTTGTTCCTACTGGTTTTTCAAAAAAAATATACCTTACTCTTATTATTTTAAATGGGAGGAATTCAACAGACACATATCTGCATATGTTTATGGTTTGCTTCAGTGCTTTTCTTTAGTAAAACTAAGATTCGCTCTAAAATATTTTATATTGTAAAGAATTTTTAAAGGCAAGCTATTCTTTAACATAGGCAGTGATGAAATCACTAAGCCCTGTGCACAGCAGTGCTGCTTGTCATGACACTTGACAGTTTCAAATTGCATGACAAGTCACACCTTATTGTCAACAATGAAACCATTCAAACTCCGATGGAGTTGGAGTTGCATCGATTTTGAATGTAGTTCCTGCACTATATTTTGTGATTTCAGGTTTGACTTGCATAGACATCTGTGCATGAAGTCGCACAGATGTCTGCCAAGTCGCACTTGAAGTCACACTGACATGCAGCTTTGAAATTGTGTGACTTCAAGACAATTTCAAAGTCAGATCAAGTATGAAACAGGACTAAGCTGAGCTCCAGGTTTGATCTTTATTACATAGTTACATTAGTCCAGTTCTGACCAATGTAAGCATGCATATACTTACATTGGTCAGAACTATATATTTTATACCTGGTAGGTTTCTGTGGAAACTGACAATCATTGTATTAGTTGGTACTACTACAGTGATAACTGCAGTCTACCAGGTTCTAAGCAGCTTCCTCTCTGCACACTGCCCAGTTGTTTGCTCAGCACTGACACCATTTGTGAAACACCTTGTAATTCTTTCAATGAGTACAAGGCCTTTTCTGACTAGATGAGGTGGATATCATGACATCATCTCCACTTCATCCAATCAGAGAATGCCTTGTATTCATTGGGAAAACATGAGATGGTCTATGAATGGTAGCAGGGCCAAGCAAGCGCCTCCCTATGGTTAGAAGAGGGGAAGTTGATTGCTTGACACCTGGAAGATCGCAGTTATGACTCTAGCAGCACCACATACCACAGCGGTGGTCAGCTTCCTCAGTGGCACTTCAGATATGAAATATGCAAACTTACATTGGTCTAAGATGAACCAATGTAACTATGAAAAAAAAATCATACCCAGAGTTCAGCTTTAAAGTCCAACTCTAATTAGTAAGGTAAGGTTAGAGCCTACAGAGATTTCCCCATTCTTCCTGTTCTGTCTGAAACTAGTCACCTGGACAGGAAGTGAAGGGAAATCTTTCAAATGTGGTCGCAGACAGCCATTTAAACTGACAGACGTTTATTCCACCCCACTCCACAACAAAATATTGTTTTATTGCTACTGCTCTATAGGTTATCCTGTGGCCTATGTGCATGAAGTAAACCCTCCTAAAAATTGAGACTGGATGTAGAAGTGTTTAAGGCAGTGGTTCTTAACCTGGGTTCGATCGAACCCCAGGGGTTCGGTGAGTCAGTCTCGGGGGTTCGGCGGAGGTGACCCACACCCGACTCATATGATTTGTGATGACATGCCCCGCTTGCCCATCATTGGCTGCAGGTGGTCACGCAACATCGCTTAGCCCAGTGGTCGGCAAGCCGCGGCTCTTGTGTGCCGGGCGCCCGCTCCCCTCCCTCCTCTTGGGCGGCAGGGACTCAAATGCAATGATTGGCCAGTCTCGCTGCCACTCACATCCTGATAGCCAGTGATTGGCTGTAAGGATGTGTGTAGGCGGGGCAGCGTGACGAACGTGAGAGGAGCTAGGCTCCTCTCACAGTCCGCCCTGAAGACCGGAATGGCGCGGGAATACAGCGAGAGGAACGCGCGGAGCAAAGGTAAGTGAATTGACACAGGGGGGATGAATTACTATATGGGGGATGAATTACTATATGGGGGATGAATTATTATATGGGGGATGAATTACTATTTGGGGGATGTATTACTATATGGGGGATGAATTACTATATGGGGGATGTATTACTATGGGGGATGAATTACTATATGGGGGATGAATTATTATATGGGGGATGAATTACTATATGGGGGATGAATTACTATATGGGGAAGGAATTACTATAGGGGGGATGAATTACTATGGGGGATGAATTACTATATGGGGGATGAATTACTATATGGGGAAGGAATTACTATAGGGGGGATGAATTACTATATGGGGGATGAATTACTATATGGGGGATGAATTACTATGAGGGATGAATTACTATGGGGGATGAATTACTATATGGGGGATGAATTACTATATGGGGGATGAATTACTATGGGGGATGAATTACTATATGGGGGATGAATTACTATATGGGGGATGAATTACTATGGGGGATGAATTTTCATACCGTTTGTTACAACATATCTTTGCGAGCAATCCTTTTCGAGGATGCTGGACATAAAGACGAAGAAAAGGAACAGACTTTGTTGCGAAAATGACATGAGAGTGGCACTTGCCAAGGTAATGCCGCGCATTTCTGAACTGGCCTCTGAAAGACAACAGCAGAAGTCACACTGATTTGCGGTAAATATTCATTATTTTGTTTTTGTGTGAAAATCATGTTTTAATGGTTTTGTTCTTTGTTCTTAATGGTTTTGTTCATTTTGTGCACCTATGTATAAATATATACCTATGTTTTGAATTTTAAAAATCATATTTTATTTTTCCAATTAAGAAGGGTTCGGTGAATGCGCATATGAAACTGGTGGGGTTCAGTACCTCCAAAAAGGTTAAGAACCACTGGTTTAAGGTATATTAAACTAAATATAGGGTGGGTGAAACAGGGAGATGAGATGAATATAGAGTATAAAACATCATGCTGAAGCATAAATACACATAAATGTAGCTATGCAAACAGTGAACACATGTTCAAGGCTGCCAGAGCAAGAACTAACTGCTAACACAGAAATCTAACCATTTTAAAGAATATGTAAACTCTCACCTTGTAAAACAACCCATTTACTTTAAAATAGAAAACAAACATTATATACCTGTTTTATCTTTTCTTATAAATGATCGCATACTCTCTGTTCTCAGCTGCATAAGGAACTCAGAGAGCTAGGGGCGGAGAAACAGCAGCACACTGGTCTTCCCAGTGAATGGTTATGCAGAGGGGGTGAATCAGCACAAATCTGATGATCATTGGAGGAAAGCAGACTGCGTTTGCAACATGGCTAGAGAACTGACCATGCTGTGCACTCCTGCCTAGTGTGCTCAGTTTTTAACAGGAATACAGAGGGACTGGCAGGAACACCGGGTAATTGAAAATACAAGCAATGCAATACAAAGAAAACACAACCCATTTTCATACAGATACATGGTACAACAGGCACATATCAGGGACATGAAATGTAGGGTTAACATATTATTTAATGTAGATCAAAGCCCTAACTGCATGAATCTACTTTACTAAATAATTATATACAGTACTTAATTTTCTCCTCCAGTCCTTTTCAGCCACTTCTTGTCTACATGAACTTGTTACAGTGCTGACTGCATATCAATGCTCAGGACCTACTTTCTGAAGGAGACAAATAATGAACCATTTGTATGCAGTGTGTGTCAGCACAGCTTTTGAAGTCTCCACCAGGGAACATGTGATAAGGTGACAACCTAGGCACACACCTGAGAGACAGTAGTCACTCTACAACAGGAAATGACTACACAAGGATTTTCAGGGAAGAATCACCAGGAATAATTTTAAAGATGGAGATTATATGTCCTCATGCGCATTGGGTGTTTTAAAAAAAGCCAGTAGTGTTAGCTGTATAAAGTCACGTTAAAAAGGCAAGTTTTTCCATATTTTTTAGCGTTTTTGCATTAGCAGTTAACTGAGTTTTTCCATATTTGTATTTTTTTGTGTTTTTTACACAAAAAATTTTAAAAATGCCCAAAAACACTGGTTTGCCGCATTTTACCATCTTTTACCAGCATTTGAGCATTTTTATAGCTAAAAACCCCTCTAGTTCTAGGGTTTTTTTCCAGCCCAAAAACACTGATTAAAGCCTATGCCTGCATGGACACATAGGATAACATGCTGGAGAGTTTACTGTGCATGAGGCCTTAAAAGTAAAAACAACTTTTGAAATAACATGCATATATGAGATGTTAGTGATTGGATCTACAGTGTTACTGATGAAAGTAAATAAGTTGGGTGCTTTGCTGCCACAAAGGGGATGTTTCTACAATAAGGCATCCCAATGTTGATGATTCTGATTCCCACAACCCTGCTGTTCTACCCCCTCTCAGAAAGGGTTAGATGCCATAGCATGGAAGGAGTACGGGGGCAAAATACTGCTAAAGCTGTTTTATTAATGATTGTAGAGCAGTGTTGACCACTAGGCAGAGTCCATTCAAAGATAAATGGTCATATCAGAAACAGAATTGGAATGAAGTTAAAAGCATGGCAGCTGCTAACTGTTCTGCCAGGTGTCACATAAAGTAGGGTTTATGTCTTAGAAGTTCCAACCACTGCCCTTCCTTATACAAACTAAAAAGAACATTTGGTCCAGAGCTGGTCTGTCTATAAACATATCCAGTTAACACATTTACTTCCTTTCCATGTTAAAACAGATCATCTAATGTGTAGCCCTGGACCAAGCACAAAAAATGATAGTTTGTAATGGAGTTACATGCCTAGCAGAGTTCTTATTTCATTTGAATACAATACAAAGCATGTGCCCTTCATTTTTCTGTTATGCATAATAAACAGATGTCTGCATAGACTTTTTATGGATAAATATGACATGACATCTGATTATTATAAGCATGACAGGTTGATCAGCAAGACTAAATATTTTGGCATGGATTGCATACAATAATACTGTCTTCTCTAATTGCGTAAATGAAACACTTGCAGGTTTTGTAGAACAAGATGACTTTAAAGCAAACAAAGGCTGTCATTCAAATCATAGCGAATGTAAACACAGTCGACGGTCAAAGTAGGCAAAGTCAGTACATTTCCTTTAAGACACAGGAGCACCATGATTGTTTACTACATTCTTAGTAAATTGGACAATAATGCAAATTATTTTTTTTAAGCAAACCTGAAATTAAACCGAATGTGATGAAGATCTTCTGGAATACAATTTCAGGCACTTCCAAGTGTCTCATGTTAGTATAGGTTCTCTATTCAAATTTTGACCATTCTCTTTGGTTGAGAAACTGACCCTGTCCCCTTGATCTGACTATTAGTTACTGAGCCTGCACATCATGATGGACAGTTGATAGTAGAATGTGTGAGGCAGGACAAGATTACCAACTGGGAGCTGGTCAAATTTTGCTTATCAGAGCAACTTCATCCTGTCCTCTAGGTCAGGCACTTTGCAGAACATACAGTGGTCCTGAACCCAAAAAGGGATTTTCTATTTTGTAGGCAACATGCCTAACCAGTACCATGAAATATTTAACTTTTGTCTTCAAATGTTCCTGAAAAATAGCAGCACTCTCCCGGTACTTAGGAAGAGAGAGAAAGCTGTGCCTGAAGACCTGCAGTACATCCACTTTGCTTCATTCATTATGTAGATCTGTGCTCCCCCATGCAATCAGACCTTTCCTCTGATATGAGCCTTTGTCTGTTACATGTGAGCTGCCTTGGAGCTGCATGCAACCCATAGAAGTGAACACATGTGGACATGCAGCAGTTGCACAGAATCATATGTCAAAATTTGACATGCAGACAGGGGTAGGTGCACAGCAGTGTTTGTGTTCAGACCCATTACCTGCTCCTGCCCGCATGTCAAAATGTGACATGCAATTGTGTCCCTTCTATGGGCTTCCTGCATGCACGTGCAGCAGACAGCGGCTCATATCAATAGATGGGTCTGACTACTCATCTGAATGAGCCCTAAAGCTGGTTATACACAATAGTTTTGTTTTTCAGCCAGATTTTCCCATCCACACAAATGAAGTGATAGAGGAACACTGTAAATTGAGAGCTGCACTTGCAACTGTCAGAATGCGCTGATCAGTGGCTGCAGCCACTGACCAAGAAAAAATCAAGTCCTTCAACAGAAGTCAATTAAAAGCTCAATGTTGGACCAACAGTCTGCTGAACCAGCTAAAATTCAGTGTATGACCATCTTTACCATCAGGGAAGCAACTCTCACCTGCCTCCACAAAGCATAGAAAGTCAATAATGGGGAAAAAAAGCAGCAGGGAGCCTACAGGCAAAACTCGTGTTCCTTTGCCCTCTACTTGTCTTTCTGGTGCTTAGCTTCAATAGTTTTATTCTTCTTTAACCACTTCAACACCAGGAACTTTCACCCCCTTCCTGCCCAGCTTTCAGAGCTGTTGCACTTTGAATGACAATTGTGCGGTCATGCAACACTGTACCCATATGAAATTTTATCATTTTTTTCCACACAAAAAGAGATTTCTTTTGGTGGTATTTAATCACCACTGGGTTTTTAAATTTTTTTGCTAAACAAATGAAAAACACCAAAAAGTTTGGAAAAAATCGTTTTTTTCCAAACTTTTGGAAAAAGTGCAGCCTCATCAGTGCCTGCACTGATAGGCACTGATGAGGCTGCACTGGTGGGTACTGATGAGGCTGCACTGAGGCCATACTAATGAGGCAGTACTTATTAATAATATTATTATTATACAGCATTTATATAGCGCCAACAGTTTGCTCAGCACTTTACAATATAAGGGAGACAGTACAATTACAATACATTTCAGTACAGAAGGAATATGAGGGCCCTGCTTGTGGAGCTTACAATCTAAAGGAAGAGGGAGGTGATACAAAAGGTGATAGCTGCGGGGGATGATCTGGTGGAGGTGATTCAAGTACAGTTCTTAGGTGGAGGTGGGGTACTTTTGGGCACTAATAAGATGCACTGATGGGCACTGATGAGGAGGCACTGAAGAGGCTGCACTGAAGAGGTGGCACTGATGAGGAGGCACTGATGAGGCGGCAATGATGGACACTGATAACCTACACTGATGGGGACTAAAAATCTGCACTGATGGGCACTGATTGACACTGATAGGGCTGCACTAATAATAAGAGCACTGATGATAACTGCCCTGATTATCAGTGTAAACAATGTACTGTCAAACTGGTTAGTTATCAGTTCTCCTTTCTTCACACAGAGACAGCGTGTGAGAAAAGGAAATGTTAATGACCAGCATATAATGAATGGGGTCAGAAAAATTACAAGGGCAGCTGATCACATGGTAAAGGGCTGCAGATTTTGTCCTTTTGCCATGATCTGTGAGCAGTTTTGTCCTAAGGACACAGCATCTACAGGGGGTATGCACATGGAAGAAGTTCATGGACATTCTCCCAGAACTGGAGAGCCGCGCTGTAGATGTCTTTCAGCTATGGCATGGTTGACAAGTGGTTAAATATGAGAAATATTTATCCTTGTACTTTTTCTTACCCCATTCACTATATGCACAACCTATATGTTGAAGCATTAGAGCGATGTGCTAACATGAGTTAAGGCGCCCTGTGTTAAGGATTTTTATGGGCTGCCAGTGCACTTTAAAACATGGAAAAACAGACATGTGCTATTTTTTTTTAATGCATCACAACACAATGGACAAATGTTTGCATTATGCTGTGTGTAGATGCAAGTGTGTTGTGCTAAGTGCATTGGGATAGTGGGATAATGTGAACAGGACCTTAATATTTTATGGATGTCATCAAAAATATTCTTTTCATATCTTTGCTTCCTTCTGTCTTTCCAGTAATAAAGTGCTGAAACATGGCCCATTGCCAGACATGAATTGTAGGCACAGCATTTTAGAGTTACTTACAACTGTATGGAGAGCACTCACACTGACAGTTGCTGTGTGCATGCAAATAAAGTGTATGCTATACATACATGCCAAAAATAAGCATTTCCATGTATATTTGTGCTGCATGTACAGGCTTGTTCTTCATTTTTTGCTTAAGCATTTTTACAAAGCGTTACTGTCTTTCCTGTACTCTTTGAATCTGCAGGTGGTTCTTACTATGGCACTGCAGAAAATACAAGTCAGCTTGATCAAACACAGAAATTTATGTAATTGAATCAATAATGGAGAGGAAGTTATACTTTATTATTTTAACAAAACCTTACTGCTGGATTGTCCTATAAGCAGTGTACACAAAAATTGTATTAATTGCATAATAAGAAACACATTTTTTTTACATTGTGCTCCCTTTTTAAATTGTAATTGATCAATTTGCTAGGTTCCATTATAATATACTTAGGTTATGTCTTACAATAGTACACAGTGCTGGTCTGCTAATTAATGCAAAATATACTTTAAATGTATTATTATGTTAAATAAATTGACTGACCATTACAGAAGAACGCCAATTAGGAGAAAAAAAGCTTTTTTGAAGAATTTAATAATGGTCATTATGTGTCTTTTGTTGGATTTTCGGGAACGGGAGACAGATAGCCTATTCTTTTTATTGCAGCAGCAGTAATGCAAAGATGTTGCCTCCAAATGCTATGAACCCCAGACAGATCATAACATCGGGTATATATAGAAGCAACCATTTCAGTTAAGTGTATCCATAGGCATTTATATAATTGAGCATGGAGTATGGAAATGTTTGAGCCTCTGTAATGTTTTTATAGCTGTCTGTGTCCCATCTAAAGAGAATGACTTATTAGAGTATTAGAAAGTGCTGGGAAATAAAAAAATTGCATTGTTTTTTTCCTGAAACAAGAGTTCATTTTCTACTGGCTCTCTACAGGGTTTCTAAACATTCCCTGCAGTATCCAACATTAAATAAAACATTTTCCTTTTAGATTTAATTTAGCCCCTAGACTTACTCTGAAACCATATTGTTGCAATCCAGGTAAACAGTTAGATGCATATCTGAGATACATACTGTACATAAGAATGGCTTTACCTGTAAAAACATATGTCATTGTGGCCAGCTGGTCTTGTAACCCCATCATTCAAGTTTGTTCACCAACCTTCCCCCAAGCCTGTGACTGGACAAGCAGGTGAGGCAGGACAATGATGAGGTCTTCACTTTGCTCTTGCAAACAGGTTCAAATTTTTGACAGCTCTGTGCAATTTCCAATGTGAGTGCTACCATGTATGGGGATTGCAGTGGGCTATTATCAGGATAGATTTAAAAAAAAAAAAAAAAGTTAAATAGGACATTTAGAGTAGTTTAAGGTGTGAACAAGTGTGGGTTTTCTGTATGGGGACTATGTGAGTCTCTTATTGACTGCTTTGCCTCAAACTAGGCCTTGGGACTTTCAACATTCTTATTTGTTCTGTATCAGTTTCTACTTAAGTTCTATGATAGTAGACAAGGGGTTGCTGCTTACAATGATTCTTTCACTTCTGTAAAAAAAAACAAACAGTGACTACATGCTCTTCCCACTTCCACACTTTGTTGCATTGAAGAGATACCCTTGCTCAAAGATCTTCTGATCCAGCACTGTGTAAAATGTTGTGAGAGGAGAGAGAAACACCAGACATCTGACACACCTGGAAGTGCCAGAAGCAGAAGTTTCTTTAGGCAGAGGTGACTCTACAATAAAGAGAAGATCTACAGTGTTTTTTGAGGGACAGTTGGAGTTTAAAGAATAAGTTCACCTTTTTGAAGAAAAAATAATAAATGCACTTTTTTTGCAAGTAAAAAAAATGCATTTTTTATTATTATTTTTATTATATATTTTTGGTTAGGAGCCTGTAAAGCATGCAAATACAATCAGCAGATTGAGTAATGCCATGGTCCTGCAGATTGTTTGTTTATCTGTCTGCCCATATCTCCAATACAGGCAGGCAGGAAAGCTCAATGAACTAGCTAGAGAGCTCAATAGCATTCTGGTGGTTCACTGAGAAATACAGGGACACAGCTCCAAATGCTGTCAGAACTTGTAGTTTTCCCAATCACAGAATACTGTGAATGAATGATGTGGCCGAGTGGGCAAAGCCCCGCATGACCTAATTTTTTTGAGATTGTGACAGCCAGTGGGGGAGATGATAGTTGTCAAAATGGTGGAGAGGGGGGAGCAGAGGCCAGTGCATCTGTAACATGCTACATTTATACCCTGAATATGGGTGTAACATGTTACAAAAGGTGACCTTGTCCTTTAACTGTATTTATTTTAGGACTAATTTACCTTAGCATTGCTCTCTGAAGAGCGATCTGCATTCATGCATTGTATCACCTCTTCTCCTTGCCATCTGTTTTACCCCCCTAAATACCACATTACTTTGCCACAACTGCATTCATTGCACATGGTTGAGGGTTGGTTGCAGCATGGCCACATTCTCTTTTAAATCTTGCTTTGGTTGCAAAGCAGCCCTGGCATGTGTACACCCAGCCCCCATTCTATTGCCTTTCCAGCTAAAGGGGGAGCAGTTGAGGGGAAGATAAAGTGCAGATCAACTGCATTGTTCTACTGCACTCCAGCCACTAGTGTAAACAAGCCCTCACAGTCTAGCCTTTGTACCTTTTTTTCAGATGGGCCACTTTGAACACCACCTTCTCTTCACCAAAGCCTTGCCTTTGTTTTCAGAAGCCATTTCTTTCTTTTTTTCTTTTTTATATTTGATTAGTTTTCAATTTTTTTTCTTAACATTAATAAATAATCAGATTTTTTACATCCCAAAAAAATTTCATTTAAACAATTCTCCCCCGAAAACCTATTCCCCCTCTCCCATTCCCAACCTCCCTCCCTCATTCTCACCCCCAGCCCCAACTTCCTCCATATTTTCTTCTTTTTAGATCCCAGTTCCTCTTTATTTCCAAGATACTTTCAAAACTCCCTACACCTTCTTCCTAATCTATCTATCCCTTTTTTTTACCTTTTAAGAAGCCATTTCTAACTAACTAATTATTTGGAAAAAATGTTGCCTTTACTAAATATAAGTTCTTTAGTAAACACCCTTCTTAGATCTCTTTGCTGTAATTAGCTAATATATTATTTTGGTAGTAACAGGTTTTACCCTTAGAAAAAAAATGTAATGGTCTTGTCTGTACTATTAATCTTGACTAAACAACCTTCCAAGGGTAATATATATGCTTTCTAATGGAGCTGTCATCAAATACATTTGTATCATTTTCCCAAGTACCTATACAGTAGGTATGTAAAAAGAAAATAATGTATAACAGTGAACAGTCTTCTAATCATCAATTTGCTTCAAGCAACATTACACAGAGCCCACACTAGCAAAATTACATTTACACCAAAGAAATCCTTCCTGGTATAATAGCTGCCACTGTAGCTGCTGAAACATTTGTGCAGCATGCCCCCTCGAATAGAAGAATGTCACTGTGCATATCAATATTTGTTGACTTATTTTTAACATAGCCACACAGTCTAATTACATTGTTTTTATGACCTGTTTTACTCAACACAATGTGTCTGCCCTTCCACATACAAAAAGATTCATTTTTATATAAATTTTGCTTTGTCCATGTCTTGAACCAAATCGAGCAGCAAAATAATGAATTGTTGGTGAAAGACAAAGGAAACTGGACTGACAGATGAATGCAGCAGTTTGTCATTACAGAAAAAGGAACCCACAGACAGTTTTATAGAACACAACCTTCTTGCACATAGCAACCTATCAGATATCCTTTTCATGTTTCTAGTACAGGAAAGAAAGAATTTGTTTGGTTGCTAAGAACTAAGACAGTTTGTCACACATTTTCATAAATGAGATTCAAAGTACTTTAACCGCTTTTTTGGTTTATAGCGTAAAAAATAACAAACGCATAGGTGATCAAATACCACAGAAAGAAAGCTCCATTTACGGGGAAAAAAGACCATAAATTTCATTTATGTACAACATTGCATGATTGTGGAATTGTCAGCTAAAGTAACACAGCACCGTATCACAAAAAATGGTCTGGTCAGAAAGGGGGGTAAATCCTCTGGAGGGAAAGTGGCTAAAGTAACATAACCCATCATGGTTTTGCACTGAAACTCCAGGCAAGCAGCTAAATACATGTTGAAATATCTATAGGTATATATGTTTATTGTATTTCCTGCTGAATAATTTGTTTTTCTGCTCAGACAGTCTTATGATTTATGCACATCTCACATACTGCATAGCCAGACATAAGACTCTTAGGGCCACATCACACCAGCAATTCTGTCATTGGAGGAAACTTACCACCAACAGGATGCTTAAGAGAACATAGAGAATGCTCATCCTACAACATATCTCCCACACTAGAAGAACCAGCCAGGTATGCCCTGCCACTGCCTAGTAAGGGCCAGTTCACATATATTCGGATTGGATGCATTTTGAACCGCATCCAATTTGCATGAAGTGAAATAACATTGCTTTCTATTGTGCCTGTTCACATATGTCCAGTGCACCCACAGTGCAAAATCAGTGCACCACAGTGTGGTCCGGTCAGGTGCGGATTACAGTCTCATTGACTTCTTTGTGAATGTTTCTGAACGGCATCTAAACCAGTCCTGAACTGCTGAACAACTACTTTATACAGAATTTGCAGCTGTATCAAAAATCCTGTTCTGATCAGCATCTAAACCAGTCCTGAACCCCTGAACAACTACTTTGTCAAAACAGAGCTTTAATTTGCACTCTACATGTGTGAATCCACTCAAAAGAAGTAATGCCATAGCAGAAAGTTGGTTGTTTCCATTAGTGATCCTGTGGCTGGCCATGGAATTGCTATTGTCATTGCATTTATTTTTTGTTTCAGCCATTCAGCTTTTGGTTTGGATTTATGCCATGGCATAACACGTCTCCCAGCCTCCTACTTGAACAATGAATAAGGATCAGGGATGAGCTGAGGCATGTTTGGATGTGAGTCTGAAGCCATCTGAGCTTTCCCAGAAGAATGCTGTCACTGTGGACAGCCAATCATAAGCAGTAGAAACATTCCCTGCCCTGCAGCCTCCTGTAAACAAAGAGCATGTATATGTATGGCTGCAGGATGGGGAATGCCTCCACTGCTTATAATTGGCTGTCCACAGTGACAGAGTCATGGTGGGAAAGATCAGGTGGGTTCAAACATGCCTGATTCATTGTCCAATGCGGAGGCTGGGTACAGTGAAGTGTCAAGCTTCTCTTTGCGATAGTTCAGGTAGGTTCAATGTCTGAGCGTATCGCTAATCAGGATCACTACCTCTATGTGAAAAGAGTATTCTATGGAAAAAATAATCCCTTCTGCTTTATGCTGATGGCTGCTACTTTTGTAAAAATGCAATGACTTCTGAAAGCCCCAATACACCCACCCTCACAGTAGTAATCTTCCAGTGCTATTGAGGTAAATAGAGCCAAGGGGCCTGTGACTGTCACTAATCAAGAATGACAACTATGCCTACCCTTTCTGCTCCCTCCCTCTTCATTAATAGAAGCTGTAGTATAACTTCCATCAATGCAAAATGATCTGTGAATGGAGGACAGATAGATAAATGAAAGGTTGGCCTCCTCCATTTATAGATTACTGCTGCAGAGGAGGGGGTGGGGGTGGACTTTGGATTTCAACTTAAGTAGCAGCCATTAACAGAGGGGACAACTAACATTGATAGCAAATACTGTCCCTTGTGCTGATTTAAAGAAATATATTTGACTAAACTTAGGCTTTAATGTTTATTATATACATATTTTTATCAAATTAAAGCTCACCCAGTTAGGGCAGGTGAGTCTGCAGGGGACAGTACTGTGAGTGACAGGTGATTATTGTAGCCATGGCTATTTTTTATTTTTACACAGATTGGGCTACTTATTTCTATTTTCCCCCTAAAACTGGACTTGGGCTTTAAGCTTTGTACAAGCTATATGTAAATGAAACTTTGCACACAGATCCATGATCCCAGGAACTACAAAACCTGTACTATGACAAATTACCTAATATGGATTGTTTCTTTGAAATGCATCAAAATGAACAGGATGTGTACTAATATTTTTCTTCTTTGCACAATCCAAAATCATATCAATTTGATCGTTGTATATGTGGGGCATAGATTATAGAGTCAAGAACTGCTGTAAATGGTAGTGCATGCTTTATAAAGTGTTGTGCGATATATTGAATCTGTATAGTTCTAGGAAATAAATCATCCACAGGAGTACTGACCACAGAGCAGAACAGTGTGTTCTTAACTTTATATATCAGGCCTATTACATTTAAATGTAACAAGAGACATTGCTATGAAGTTGCTAATAGAGCACAGCAGAAGTCATCTAGTCTTTAATTTGTGTAGTATGTCCATCTGTGCATAAACTTGTCAGCTTTATTAAACTTGATAAATCCAGGTCGGCATAATTGTTTTCCCTTCTATTTTTTTTTCATATGCTGATTATATGTTATTACTCTTCGCTCAGGTTTGGCACTAGCAAGGTTTCTTGCAAGGATTTAGTAACCGTGGATCGTGAAAGATTAGTTCACAGCTCTATTAAGTTTGCTGATATATATTGTTATCATCTCTAACCCTAATTATTTTCATTAAACATTGCTTTTCATTAACTCCATACCCATTTCTTTCTAGTGTTCAGCTTCTAAATTTGGCCCTGGGCATCTGCATTGTGGGAGGATTGGACTCTGGCCATTTTCAGAAGATATTAGTGTTTCTAAATATGGTTTGCACCTGCTTGAGATATTGGCCAGGTGGTGGATAGTTTGATGCCACTGGCTTGGAAAACCATGATAAGTTAATCATTCAGTTTTAGCATTTCTCTTCTTTTCTGTGCATTATAGCATCTTTGCCCTTCCTTAATTATCACATAAATGACATAAGTTGACTGATGCCATGATTACCACTGCAAAAACAGGATTATTATCTCCATGACTTGCAAGTTGGTAGGTCTATTTTAACAACACACTGTAAGACACCACTACTAAACAGTGAAGTACAAACAAAAAAAAACTACTTAAAGAATATATAAACCCAGCATTTCATATTCCTGATCTGTGCCTGCTGTATCATGCACTTGTATGAAAAAGTATCCTGTTCTCTTTGCATTGCTTCCTTTGTGTGAAATCCCTGGTTTCCCTGCCAGTCCCTCTGCTTTCCTATTAAAAACTGACCACACTAGGCATGAGAGCACAAGTGGTCAACTCTCTAGTTATGCTGGGAGCTAATCTAATGATCAGACTTATCCTGACATGCTCCCCCCCTCACAACAATTTACTGGGAAGATCAGTGTGCTGCTGAGTCTCCTCCCCTAGCTCCTTATGTAGCTTGAGAACAGAGATTCTGTGATCACTTACAAAAAAGGGAAACAAAGTATTTATAATGTTTTTTAATGTATACGCTAATGTTTTGGCTTTCATTTCTATTGTACACTGGATTGGTTGTTTTACAAGTTGAGGATTTACATATTCATTAAACACATTTCAAGTTGGTGTGTATGACTACACATCCATCTGTTATACAGTCCTTATTTTTAAGATGTTTTTAAAAGACTTGTGTATTGTTTTTCAAATATTTCCTTTTTACGTTCCTTATTATTTTCTTGAATATGAGATATTGCATGTTTACACATTACCAGGTAGCAAGCAGTGACTGACCAGAGTTTCAGATGGCTGATTTATTGATGAGCTGTGAATATGGATTTGAATAGTAAGACCTCAAGTTACACACACACAGAAGAATGAATCAAGGAGGAAAAACCTTTTTTCCTTACCCTCTTCAAGTATAAATAGGGGGAGATTTACTAAAACTAGTGAGCACAAAATCTTCTGCAGCTGTGCATAGAAACCAACCAGCTTCTAGATTTCATTGTCAAAGCTTAACTGAACAAGCTGAAGTTAGATGATTGGTTACTATGCACAGTAACTAATCATCTGGTTACTATGAACTTTATTGTACTTACAATCTGCACGCAATCTGCCAACACACAGTGCAATTGCATACAGATTGGCAATGAGCTTGACCGAGCATTTAAAGGCACTAAAACACAATAAAATCGAATTTCTCCAATCTAATCTCTCCGAAGATATGAGCCCGTGCTTAAATACACAGAAGTCACTTATTAATTTTAAGATTTAATATCCCGAAAGTGGGCAGTGCATAAAATATGTACAAAGTATAAAAAGTTATAAAAAATACAAAAAATACAAGAAGACACACATAGACTATTCACTATAAAATAAAAGGGAATAAAAGACAGAAATAAAACTTTTACCAAGATTTATCCTGCGACTGGAGCAAGTCAGAGAGTCAGCAATCCATCAGTCAAATAGAACCGGCTCCATACGAATTACCATGTCCCAGTGTCAGAGTCCTCAATTTATGGGGATATGGACATAGGCGGGACATTAGTTCTTGGCCAATTGACCCTGGGGGGTGTTCCTGTACCCAACCACAGGATGTTCTGGGTGCTGAACTGCCCAAAGTCAATTGGACCAAGACGGGCTTGAATCACCAAGTCGGGGATTAGATTTCTGACACCAGCGCATCAGTCCAATCGTGACAGTACCAATCACTGTTCCACTGTCGCACTCCAGCGCCACATAACCATTTCCTGCATTTTCCTGGCATTCTACATAGGTCACAAATATAGTTTTTATATGCTGATGCATCCCACAGAGTGCCCCATCAGAAGGAAGTATTGTCATCTCTCAGCAACTAATATTGTAGCTTGTATGAGGGATGAAATATACTCCTTTGATGTATATACTTTAAAGCTCTGGTCTCCTGCTGTCATGAAGCCAACCTGTCTCCAGCCGTTTCCTCTTTTACTTCAGGAAGGTGGCAAAGTCTGATTACATATAGGTGACAAAATCTTATTAGCACCCAGGTGCCACTTCCAGAGGAAGCTAGTTCCTTCAGATGCTAATTTGATGACCAGCTGTCTCTGAATACCTTATTTCTTTAATGACAAGGACTGAAACTACATTTAGGATTACATTGTCATATTTTCTACAGGTCACATCTTATCTACTCAAATCTGTACATTTATGTCACATTTATGTCACACTCCCACTGGCACCAACAATGGGGCAATAATCCTGCTACTGACATCAACACTGGGACACTATTCTTCCCACCCACTCCAACAGTGAGACATTATTCTGCTACTGATATCAACAATGGAGCTTAATTTCTCCCATTGATACCAAGGATGGGGCACTATTCCTCCCACTGACACCAATAATGGGGCACTATTCCTCCTCCTCCTCCTAATAGCAAAGATGCATTGTTTACTCCAACTGAACCAGGACAATTTCTACTTCCAATGGCCACAGTCCAGCCCCTCCTAAAGTCTGGAGGACAATAAACTGGCCCTTTGTTTAGAAAGTTTGGAGACCCCTGCACTGAAGCATGAAAGCAAGTAAAGAGTATTTACAAATAATAAAAACAATGCCATTAAAGAGTTTAAAACACAGACTTTAGATAAACCTGAACAAAAACCACTGTAGTTATTTAGATTCTACACCTACACTTTTACAAAGTTTGACTCAGGTTTATAGTGCCAAGGATCGGTAGTAATAAGAGTCATATATAGCAATAAGAGTCAAGAGTAATAAAAAGGCAATATGTTACTGCATGAGGCTGAATGCAGCCATTCAGAATTAAATAAAAATACTGTATGTTTTTCAGCAGTTATTTAACAGATATCTTCGTGAAGTCATGTCTAACCAATCAGGTTGGTATATTTTTACTTCTATGGTCAATGTATTGTAAGAAGCAGGCCACATTCTCAAGATAAAATCCTGCATTGTGCTTTATACTGGTGCTGGCTTTACAAAATGAATTACTGACCTACTTAAAGTTTAGTTGTTAAAGCATACATACCAGCAGCATTCAAACAATAAAACTGTGCCAGTTCACTGGAGCTGCAGAAATGTAGTGGCTACTTTCAACAAATAGATGCCTTATATTCCAGTTTAGATGAAAAAAGGAAACAATCACCAATTGTATTTCTTGGAGGGAATTAGCAAGCACTGAAGCATTTTAAAGGCTACAAAATAAATAAAACAGAACAAAAAAACATATATTTCAAAGTTTAGGAAATTAGGACAGTTTTATTCTCTGAGATGCATATTAGGTTAAACTAATAATATTATAAAAAAATAAAACACACAATGAAGATCAGACCCCATTCAACACATGGATACTCACATGCAAATGAATGCGGTTGTAGGATTTAGGCTTCATTTATGTCCAAAACTGGGCAACGTCTGATCCAGTCAGTAAACATCTGGATAACAGCAGTATATGCCATAGTTTATTAAGCATTCTCAATAGTGTTGGGGCTAACTACAGAAGTTCTCCAAATTTCAGCAGCGGAAGGAGTAACCCTACTTAACCTTTGTCAATGATCTCACCATTTGGAGAAGCTTGGGCCATGAAGTAAACTATATCATCACTACCCTTGCCGACTTCAGAATGGTGGACGGTTCAATCTCATCATGCTTACTTTTTAGCCAGTAGACATCAAAAACTTTAACCTAATTTACTGTTTATTATTTAGCCAATCATAAGGAAGAACAAGAAATAGTGGAGGCTAGCATAGTCATTCAGGACATTGGCTAGTCGATACCTGAATTCAACCTTTTTGCTTGTCACTGGAAAGGGAACTGATGGCCTCTACATGATGTCACAGTACAATGTCATCTTAAAATGAAGAAATGGTGCTGAAATTTGGGAGTCCAAATCCTTACATGGTTATAGAAAGTATTCAAAATATTGAATGTTAATTGAATATACTAAACATTGGGAGGGTGGGTGATCTATAGCAAGGAATGGATATTGCTATCCACTCTTCATTATACTCAGCAGTATTACTCACGGACCTTTGGCATCCTACTAAATTCAAGTTGCTTAACACAGTGAATGGAGAAAAGCTAGTCACAGTACTTTAGACTTTGTATACATGACTTTGACAGGTTACATGCCCAAGGTGTCCTTCAATGTTTATCCTTTTTTTTTTAATTTAAAGTGTAACACATACCATGCTCCTAATCACCTGCCTCCCACCACCACAGCTCCTCTCCCTGTGACAGTGTTTGGGGGTTCCTCTGCCCGATTGGCCACATCATTCATTCAGAGTGATCTGTGAATGAATAAACCACAAGAAATCCTGAAGGAACCCTCTGTAGACTGCTAATTACTCTTTTCAGCAATGTTGCAATACAAAATAGGGATTTTGGGTTCACACATATTGCAATACATGTTTAAGCTGGCCAAGTGCATCAAAGTAATCCCTCTATGGCCAGTCCTACTCTGCTTTGCCAATGCAAATGCTACTGTGGACACAATGCCAACTCCAAAACAGACACAAAGTGGGAGAGAGCTACTAGGTTTAGGTCTGACTACTGACCCACTATGTTACAGAAACAAGATATACCTGTGCTCAAATCCCAATAGCTTGTACATGCATTTATCTATCAGGTGCTAACGGGGATGTGGTTACTGTTGCAGTACCCAGACCTAAACCTAGTAGCTCTCCCCCACTTTGTGTCTGTTTGCTCCAGGTTGGCATTGTGTCCACCATAGCATTTCCGTTGGCAGAGCAGAGTAGGTCTGGCCATAGAGGGATTACTTTGACGCAGTTGGCCAGTTTAAACATGTATTGCAATATGTGTGAACAAAAAATCCCTATTTTTTTATTGCAACGTTTGCTGAAAAGAGCAATTAGCAGTGTGCAGAGGGTTCCTTCAGGATTTCTAGTGTTAACATGTGGTTACTTCCCTTTAGCACCTGATAGATAAATGCATGTACAAGCTATTGGAATTTGAGCACAGGTTTCAGAATAAGGTCCCATCTTCCTCCATGGCAAACAGACTTTTAATACTCAATGGACTGTGAGCTTGCTGATCAGCATGTTCGTAGTTCATTCAAACTTACTACACATCTGAAACTGACAGTCCATACAGAGGTATGGCCAGAGAGCTAAAGGCAGTGCACCTGCCATCCACCTCTCAGAGGTGCAATACTTTGCAGGTGCCTGTGAAAAACAATGAATGCTCTTTTTTCTTCAAAAATACAGGCATTTATTATTTCTTTCATAAAGGTGAATTTAGCCTTTGAACTCTATCAATTTTAACAGCAATCTACTTGCTTCAGACTGCCAAAACATCAGCACACTAAGAACGTTTATGAACACAACCAAAGCAGCTTCTTTCTAAGGCATAAATGGTAAAATGGGTGTAGACCCTATAGTAAATAATGCACCATGATTTATTCAACACTTTTACTTAGTACAATTAGACCAGTCTGAATGGAAATTCATTAGGATGCATTAGTCACTGTGGCAAAGGTGGATTTAATATATGTTATTACAGCCCTATATAGGGTAGCACAATTCTGAGGTTTATGCTTAGATAAAGCAACAAGTTTACTGGTGTAACGCAGGTGCATAAAGCACCCTGCATTTGTGGAGTAAAAGATAAAATACTAATTTGTTGCATCTTCAGAAATAGCTAATCACACCTGATTATCTCCTAAAGGAACAGTAAAAGCACAAGAACTGCACATGCCTGTTTACAAATATGAAATGAAGGTATTCATTTATATTTCTATATCAAGCTGTATATACATCCTTACCAAAGGAAAAGGAGATGAAGCCTGTTAAGTAGCCCAGGATGATGTGAAGTTAGAGTCAGATCTATGGAGAAATTCATCACCAGGCAGTTAATGTAATGACTCTGGCTCTATAAATTATTTCCATTTTCTCTGCTGAGTTCTGTTCCATTCTTCTGAATAACATTCTATGCCTGATTTCACTGCAAGTGTCAAGTCACAGTATAAAATTATTATGTGGGCAAAAATAGCCAAATGCTCTGTGATTTTTGCCTGAGCTTCACAAAGGGTGTTGCTCATAATTTGTAGAGAGTTCTGGTTGTTTTCTAAAAGCTCCCACGCAGAGCATTACCAATAATTCTTTTCTGATGGATATGCCATGTTTTTACAGTCAACAGTGTTTCTTTCTAAAAAGCAAACTTTGTTTAGATGCCAGACTGTTGTTCAATGTTGTGATAAAAAATGAATTGCCGATTAAGTCCATTAACCTCTTCAAGCCGACGGTATGCAAATATGCAGCCTCTCGGTGGCTGGACCTTGATGCTGAGAGGCCACATATTTGCGTACCATTTGTAAACAAACATGTGCTGAGAGCGTACGCCCTTCGCACTCCCAGCACCTGTATCGGTGTTCCACAGAAAGGTCCCGATCTCTCCACGCAATCGGGACCTTTCTGATCATGTGTCTGTCCTAACAGCCTATCATGGCGGTCACATGACCCTAAACCCCGCCTTGCCTCCCAACGTTAGAAACCCCTTAAGGGGCAGGGAGGCACCGGCATGAAGGGGTTAATGTATCTTGATTGTAAATGTGGATGGACAGGACCGGTGGTTAATATGGATTACGTAGGGGTGGTACTCATGGACATACTGAAAGAATGTATAACAGACCTTGCAAGAAAATGCAAGGCCCCCTTATGTGGCAGCCCCCACCCCTATAAAACTGCACAGTGAAAACTATATATAAATGAAATAATTAAAACAAAAACGTTAAAAATACTTATTATACCCTGAATGTTGGCACATACATCTATGTGAGGGTTACATAACTGGGTGTTTTTGGACAATCCTGAGAAAACTGGGTTTTCCACATACCAAAAATGCACTCCAGCATAGTGGTGTAGCATCTTCTTGCAAGATTTGGATCCTGACCTTTCCTCGGCTCCCACAGTGAAGATCAGTGATGTTAATGAAGCCTATAGGAAGCAGCCAGTGAGTGTAAGGTATTGGGTAAGTTTTATTTACATGTTTCTTTAAATATTTTATATGCCATAGCATTCACTGAACAGTTTTATTTATTCAGAGGTTGGAGAGCTGCAATAAAGGTAGACCTTGCATTTGCATGCAAAGTCCACTTTAAAGTGCAATTTTTGCTGATCAAAAAACACAGTCCTCTTCTTGACAGCTGCATACATTAGAAATATTTTAGCAAGTGTCCTACCTGCTATCATCTGTGTACTAAACATTCACATGTAGAATCCACCGATTCCCTATCTCCTGCAGAAACTTCCTACGTACTAAGTCGAGAACTTTCAATTGCTAAAGTAATTTGTCCCAGTGTGGCTGGGAGCAGAAAGTGATTCAGTCACCTGAGCCGGAAATGCCATTTATGGAAAAGTTTTATACAACCCCAAGGAAAGAAGGCATGTTAAAATATTTTTGCCTGTTTTAGGCTCTATGCACACTCCAAACGTCAGTGCTCTTGGCAGAAAAAAATGCTAATTCTGAGAGGTTTTTGTACTAGCAGTTAGCATTTTTTTTCTGTCAAAAAAGCTCTCAAAAACACAAAACAGAAGGGTATTTTTCTGCCTCTAAAAAAACCCTCTAGACTACCTAATGTGCATGGACACATAGGATACCATTAGTTATTTCTACAGTCAAAACACTAAACTCCTCTAAGAGCAGCCAATGTGCATGGAGCCTTGGAAAAGTTTAGCTGACTACAGTTTGAACTGGAAAGGTTACATGACTTTAAGCCTGCGTTCACATATATGCGGTGCAGTATATCGCATGTGATTTGCACAGGAACTGCGCCGCATTCCTGTGCAAATCACATGCGATTTGTGTGCAGTGCGTTTGGAGCAATACATTTTGTATGGCTCTAATCGCACTGCACCCGGACCAAAAATGTGCAGAACCCCTTTTTTGGTCCGCACTAGAATCGGATTGCATGGGTATTCACACCTATGCGATCTGATTCTGCACATCACACCACATTTTGCAGACCGCTTTTGTGGTGTTGTTAACTTAACATACACACCCGCAGCAGTCCGCAAGAGTGGAGTGCAATTCTGATGCGGTGCGGAATTTGCACGGAAAACACTGCAATTTCCACATTGCATCAGTGTGAACCACTGCTGAATCGTAAAAGGTTTGTGTACTAATAATACTGTATATGTTATATCAAATTTAACATAATTACACTTTCACATTAAAGCATTGAAGGATTTTATAGCCACTTGTTTTTTACTTGGAAAAATGAAACTAGTGCAGTTTGTTCAGGTCTTAAAGGGTCTTAAAGAATTAACAACTTTAATCTGCATATGAAATGACATTGCAGCTGTCACTTTGCTGTCTAACCAATTATACAAAGTCATTTCTGGACTTGTATCCATTTAATGCAATTGCAAACTGAAATAAAACGAGATTCTTATACATTCTACATACACTAATACAAATGGACAATAGTGAGACATGGGACCAAGCCAGAGGAGAAAGATGGAAAGACAGGCAGAAGAAGAAGAGACCAAGGGACCAGAGAAATAGGAAAACAGGACCCAAGGACTGTAACCAGGAAAATGACTAGAGGCCAGAACAAGGCAATAGCTACTGTATGCAATTTTATATGTTTAAATATTGTTTTTTAGATATAGAATTTGTTTTTGTGGTACTATATTTATTAGTTGTCTGATTACTGAATGGTATTTAGTGGTTGAAGAATAATTACTTAAAATAAAACTATAAATCTTTTTATAGGGGTATTTTTTTGCCGCATCGTTCGCATACAGAAATATAGTTCATATTTCAGACCTTATCAGAGTCCAACATTTTTGCCAAGGCAAAAATGCATTGCATCTTTGAAATACCTGCACATTTCCCTATGTTTTATCCCTTATAGACACTGTAACTACCTGTTGATCTGTGTTCAGCTCTTAGGATCTGATGTTGACTGGCAACATATGGCTTTTTTTGTGGATTGAATGTAGTCAGTCCTGCCCAGTATATTTTGCTAGTATATTTTGCCACTCAACAGCAGCCCTTCCCAGATCTCTACAACATAAATAAAAATAAATTTGCAGCCTATGATAAGAACTAGGGGGCTAAATAGCCTCTTAGCACAAATTCACACATAATGCTAAAGCACTCCAGCAGCTCTGCATTGCCTGCTGCACTAAGGGGCAGTGTGGTGTGCAATTCAGCACATCACATGGCTCCATTTTTTCAGTTTGAATAAACTTTATGTGAAGTGTACAAAATATACACTTCATTCACTGCAACGCAGAGCAGTGAGAAGTACACTGCAGTACTAGGCTGTGTTGCAGTGTGAATGGGACATATAGGAAACATCCCTGCGGTAACAAATGCTATACACTGCATTAAAATGTCTGTCACTGCAAATAGTGTGAATTATTACTTAGAGATAACATGTCTAATGTCCTGACTATCTTTACAAAAGCATCCGTACCTCCAAGGGCAAATTTGGTTGAGGGCTGGTTAACCGACCATCATGCTTTAGGACTTTAAGAAGAAACCAGAGGATGTTCAAACAAACATATGATGGGATTACAGAAAAACAGGTGGGAGACCAGAGGAAGTCCATGCATATGATGGGATTGCAAACCATAACACTAACTTCTGGACTGCTGAGCTATGATGGGTGTTAATGCAATGTCCATCTTCTTTTATGTTTTGGTCCCCAAAAAAAGTGCTAATATCTACTTTTCAGAAACACCAAAATATAGAATTCATAACAAAACACAAAGTTATAATTCTAAAAAATCTCATTTTCAAGTTTTACTGTATAAAGTGCTTATAGAACATACATTTATTATAGATAAAATGTCAAAATTAATAAATAAACCTAAAACTGTAACAAACAAGTAGTTGTACTCACATGTTTGAGAAAGGAAGAATAAATATAGACAGATGGTGAAGCCCACACACTCTCATAAATGTTTTTCTTTTTAAACTATAGTGAGTGATTTGTTTGTATTTTCAACAACTAATACTACACACGAATTGCTTTGATAGACAGCTCTCAAAGAACTTGGCATCAATCCCCAAATTTATAATGCAGTTTAAAGTGAACCAGTGCCCACATCACGCTAACTAAAGTATTTACATATTCTGTAAAAGCAGTAAAAGTCCTCATTCATCTCTGTATCTATAAGCATAGTGGAGAAATACATTTTTACAGTTCACAACACGGACAAGAAAATTCTAGTTCTCTTTCCTGTGACAACTTGCTAGTCCTCTAATACAACCACTAGATGTTTGCTTTCAAGGTCTTATTCACACTTATGTTTGGAGGTGCAGGCAGGATCTGGTGTAAAAGCGCATAAGCCATTCACCGTGATGGGTATCTGCATGTGCTACATGTGGCTTCCTGATCACAATTGCCCATATATTTATATATATGCCAGACCCTGCTTGTACATCCAAGTGTTTTTGTGAAGGAAGCCTTAGTTGTTAGAAACCAACTAAACCCTGACTCTATAATCTTTATTGTGATCTTCATGGATCTTTAATAATGAATAACCTCAGTACCCTTTTCCAAACAAAGACACAGATTGTTAGGATTGAATGCTTTCATAAATAAACTGATTTATTCTGCAACCTAATGTATGTATAGAAAACCAAAACACTTTAATGAGGTGTCCTATTGACAGACAAGCACACAGCCATGGAAGGGGTGGGGGAAGATTTCACCTCCAGTGCCCAAGACCTTAACCATTTGCCACCCTCCATAGTGATTTTACTGCTAGAAGGTGGTAGCTACAGACCAGGCAATGTACCTGTACATTGCCCGGCACATGGGTACTAGCGTGCCTCCTGGAATGCGTGCCGCTCCCATTACCACTGTGTCCTGTGGAGCACAGTAACCAGCCACAATGAATTGATGGGATGCCATGTGATTGCTATGCGATCACATGATCACCATGTAAAAACAACTGTTATGAATTGATTCATTCATAACAACTGTGATTCCTATTATGGTGCTTTGATTGGCCCATAGCTATAGCATGGTACCTGGGCCAATCACAGCACCCTGTACCATGTGGTAGCTTTGGGACAATCACAGCACACAATAGTAATCACAGCTGTTTTGAATTAACCCATTCATTACAGTTCAAATCATTGCTGCTAAAGTGACCATCACTCTAACATCAATCAAGGAACAAGGATCTTGCTGTCAGACCTCTGAAAAGGGGCTACAGGTTCCACAGAGAAAGCAAGGTTTCTTTTCTACAGCACGCTAAAAAGAGGGAAGGTTTTGTACTAAGGTTGTGACTGCATTTTAAATAAAACAAAAGCCGTTAGGCTGCTATTGCTGACAACCTTAAAAAATTGCAAATTTCCTGACTAATGTTGACCCGGTTCTTTCATTACCCAATGAGTTCATAAGCTAAAACAAGTATGCAGATCAGGAGTTGCTAAACATTTGTTAGTCAATGGCTCAGAAGCTAGAAAGATCTGAGGGTCAGCTTCCTTTTCAGACAATTAGAATCTTCAAAAGGACTTCTGTAATCTCACATGTCCCATGATAGGCTTACTTTGCAGAAAAAAATATTAATGGATCCATATGCAGAAATGCAATATGACCCAAATTATGCCATCAACTAGTAATGACCAGTTATACATTTTTAAGATTTTTAAATTCATATTCTTCATGCCAAATGAAATATAATGAACTAAAGAATAATATAATTATCACTATTAAAATCAGGCAAAATGTGTCCTTTGTGGTTGCATGCTTAGTTACAACACACACAACAAATATTATTATAATGATGAATGTTATACTATAAGTGACCTTCATATCGGTGACCTTTTAATGAAAAGTAATTATGTCTCCCTACTTTTCAATAATCAATTCACCACACACACACGACAGAATGATAATGACGTACACATCAAAATACTATACTGTTACAGAAGTTTTATGCTAATTTCATGCTGACACAAATCCATAATGTGGCAGCTTTAGATAAAGCCTCTTTATGTTTTGTTCATCATAAAAAAATAACTGAGCTAAGAATCCTCTAAGTTTTTCATGCAAAGAGATGAACTTGTCAGAACAATTTGAACAGCTAAACTACAAAATTTATTTTTTTTATTTCAAAATCACCGCTAATTATTATTTTTTTTTCAACTCACCCTTGGGAGATAATTAAATAATTATTGAGCAGATGCATAAACCTGAAGAAAATGAGAGCAGGTTTCCATAGTTTCCAATCACATTCCATCTTTCATCAACTAGGACAATAAAGTACATTTTCTGATTGGTAACTATGATAGTTGCTCAATGTCTTCAGATTTTTTTCTCCAATATTCACATATCAGCTTCTAAGTCATATGTGTTTAGTGTGAGTGTGATGCCTGCTATTTTCATCTTATGCATAGTTTTTCTTCTTTGATTGTGACAAGACTAGACCACAGTGTTCAGATATCCAAGGAAGATATATTGCTTGCCATTTCTATAATGTTAGATGTGCTAATCAAGTCTTAAGACAATGAAGTAAATGTCATGAAATGTCAAAACAGAAGCATAAGTGGCAGAAAAATTGCACCAAGCTGACATAATGAGCTTCATTGATTGACCCTTATTTGAATATGTTTTGGGGTTTTGTCCTTATAATTACTTCACTATTTGTGCTGACCTGGAATAAGAATTGGCATTCCTAGCAGTCCTGAAATAAGATATGTGCATGCTTGTTCTGAACCTGTGTTCAGTATCAGTAATGATGGGAGAATAAAGATGACAGACCTAGAGCATGCCCCTTCAAAAAGTTGTCAGCAAAGGCAGGTTGTTAATGTATGTAATCTTATTAGTGTGTAGTAATATTTTAAAAAATGTATCTCAGTTTAGTTTGTAATATGTAGCACAAGTGTACAAAGTGTTTTCTTTTGGCTCTCAATACCTTTAAAGTTTTGCTAATCCTGGCTGCTGATATTACAAACAGGATTCGTCTAAATCAAGCCAATAAACAATTATGTGATTAGCGCATACCCTGGATGGGCCCTTCTGGTTTGCCCTAGGTTCTCTTCCCATCCAGGTGTACAGCAGCCAGAGACACAACTAGGACAATGTCACAACTTAATGACCAGGCAAGGATTGTCCTTTTTATGCTTTAATGCTTGTTGAACTTGAATTGGGTGCAGGGTAAGCTTTGGGATACTCTGAATTTTAATGCACAAAGTAGCCGGAGGACACTCTTTGCCCTGACTGCTCTGTTCAGGATAACTTCTTCTTTTGGCAATCAACAGGAGAACAGCAGCCCTAGGATTCCAAGCAACCAGAAAGTCCCACTTCTGCAGTACTGGAGAAGGTACTCCACGGAGTAAAGCAACAAACAATCACAAGGATCCCACATCCAGGCCTCTACTCACCATGTCCCCATATAGTTGAATGCCTCCATCCAATATCATCCAGACACGTCCCCTGTGAGTCTCCTGGCCATATACCCAGTGAGTCCCCTTGCTTTGGCTTTAACTATTAAAAGCAAATAGACCCCCCAAATCCCACAGAGCTGGAAAATCTATGAACTCCTGCGACTTCAGCTACACTGCCCAGCAGGTCAGCAGCCCTCCAGACTGGGATCTTCTCTTCTTGGACAAGAACCCTGCTGCACCAGGACCCAATCTTTTTGTGCAAGCCACAGCCACTGACTGGGCATCCTCCGCCCAAGGATTGGCTGACTCTACATAAATATTCAAGTCAAGGCTCTGCCTCTTTCAGCCCACTATATTCTAGAATCCACTAGAAAGCAGGGGGAAGCAGTTGAGACTGCAGCAGGTAAGACCTAGAACCGCCAAAAATATTCAGACACCACTCTAATAATTACAGAGATGCTAAAGAGCAAAATTTACCTGAACCTTTCTAGCAACCTATTCTAGGAGGGTGATACATCCAAAATCCTCCTGGTACCCAGAAACCATGTGACCTTTGTCTAGGTTTTAGATCAAGAGTAAGTTTAGGAACAGTTATTTTTAATTATAGTTAGGTTTCTCTTTATTTTTAATGTGATATGAACCCTACTGGTTCATGTGAAATATGATAGGTCTACTACAAGTGATTTGGCAAATCCACCATAGAGCCAACTATTTATATCCAGCTATGTTTGATAGTTGATTCCATACCAGCGCAAATGACCAAAAATAACCAAAGTCTCCTTTAAATAGAAGACAATCCTCCTGGTACCCAGAAACCATGTGACCTTTGTCTAGGTTTTAGATCAAGAGTAAGTTTATGAACAGGTATTTTTAATTATAGTTAGGTTTCTCCTTATTTTTAATGTGATATGAACCCTACTGGTTCATGTGAAATATGATGGGTCCACTACAAGTGGTTTGGCAAATCCACCATAGAATCAACTATTCAAATCTAGCTATGTTTGATAGTTGATTCCATACCAGCGCAAATGACCAAAAATAACCAAAGTCTCCTTTAAATAGAAGACAGGATCAGAAAAAGTTACATGTCCATAAATCAGTTACATTTACCCTTATGCTGCCATGTTATATTCTCCATTTTTTATCTCAATGTATACTTTCTGAAAGCAAAGGACTGTTACAGCAAAAATATGGTGCTATTAATTTTGTAGGGCCCATGACCGTTGCACAAATGTTTATCAAATAATACAGTATTTATGATAAAAGTGCACTAAAATCGTTATTAGCACCCAGAAACTCAAAATAATTTCCACAATTCCTACAAAATGTAAAACATACAACTTTAATGAATGACTAATAACAAATATTTGTACATTGAAACTTGTTGCTATTTGTAAAATGGTGAAAAACACAAAACTCTACATCATGTGTATGTAATGTGTGTGTAAATGGGGGGGGGGGGTATTATAATGAGAGGTACAGTTGTATATATACAGTATATTTTTTTTTTTATTATTTTTTTTTTTTAAGTACTGTCCCCAGTAGAACTTGGGAACAAAATCTGGGGCACCCCTCTGCTATAAGTTCATGGTTGTGGGAGTGACCATGAGATTAAAACAGAAGGAAATGCAGTAAGGGTACTGAGGTGGTCAGCTGGGAGCAGTTTTGTTCTATCATAACCTTTACATTCATGGCAATGAAAAGGGTTAACCTATACACTACATAAATGAATACCAGACTTTGGCTTTTTATTTTGTTTCTTTTCTAATTAATATTTTTCAACAGTTCATGGTCAGTAAAATGCTTTGCACACTGACTCAACCTACATGCTTTGAAATGAAGTATATAATTAAATACCTATGATTGATTTTACTGGGAGCTTAATGCACTCCAAAAATTTCCTTTGACAATACAGATTTGAATCATATTTAAGTTTCTATAAATCCAGTAGAAAGATAATTTGCGTTTGCAAACCATCTAATACAATAATTCCGCTGCTTTCTGGGCCTATATTGGGAATTAAATGGACAGGCAGCTAAAAAGAAAAAAGAAAAAGAAAAATAATAATAAACCTGTTAGCCTAAGTAGAATAGCAGAGGAAACCTTAATTGTTTTCCTTTTTTCCTTCCCATCTTTAGCCATTAGTGTCGGTACTTGGTGAGTTAGAGTATGATCCATTACTGCTGGGATGACTTGGTAGAATTAATTCTTATGAATATGATATCTCGATAGGGAGCGTAACATGCAGAAATCACTTTGTGCAAATGGACAGTTTCCCCCTCGGGACAATACACCAATTTCCGTTGCAGTATGAAAACCTAAAGTGATATTTTATTACATATGCCAGAGGACCAATGTTCCTGAGACGAAGACTAATTGTTTACTACTGCTGAAAGTAACTGGTTAACAGGACAAATGTCTTTCTACTTAAGTTACCTGGGTTAGAAATAAAAGAGTAATGGTTTGTCAATACATTGCAATTAACAATGTTATTTTTGTAGTACTAATAATAATATTAATAGTAATAATTATACTAATAACATGCATTCATTTAAATGTTATCATTATTATTATTGTTGTTATCATTAGTATTTCCTTCATATTATGCCTTTGGCTCTTCAGTTAATTATATCTGTAATAAAAAGCATGCTCAATGTCAATGGTTTAAAATATTGGCAATAGAGGGGATATCTATGAGGCAGTGAATATGAAATTCACTGCACGTACATCTTCCAAGTGCATATGTTTTAAATGGCAGTTCACCAACTATAAGCAAAGTATACTCTTCAGCCTATGCTACCTTGCCATCTATCCACTGCTGGAGACCACCCAGAGAAAGCTCCATTTTAGTTGGTGCCAGGGCTTACCTAGGAGGATGACATCACTGCAAATAAGAGTTTTTGGGCCTAGTAGTTTGTTGCATAGACTAAAGGCACACACTTCCTCATAAAGATAAGAAAACAAAACCTGCGCTCAAGTCTTCATGCAGACTAGGATAACTGTAACTGTCAAGGGTGCAGCCCTTGGAAGATCGGGACATCTTGATACTGGTGAACAAAAGCAAAACAGGGCGCACTCTCTTCGTGCATTACCATGGTGAAACACAAATTTATTTAAAAGCATATACATGCATACTAACAAACCAAAGGGGGATAAAAACAGAGAAGAAGAGTCCGTAATGACAGTCCAAAGTGATGGTAGACCCTTGGTGAGATAGGCTAACGAATTCTGGGAGATGTACTCCCTTCTTCCTCTGAAGAAGGGGGTAAGCCTCCTGAAACGTGTTAGCCTACCTCACCAAGGGTCTACCGTCATTTTGGACTGGCATTATGGACTCTTCTTCTCTGTTATTATCCCTATTTAGTTTGTGAGTATGCATGTATATGCTTTTAAATACATTTGTGTTTCACAACGGTAATACACAAAGAGAGTGCACCCTGTTTTGCTTTTGTACACACTTCCTCATACCTGGATGTCCCATCTGAGTGGTAAGGAGAAAGCATACATTAGTCAGTGAGTATATACTGCTGGGGAAGTGAATGTTGGTTATTATGGTATAACAAAAGACACTGCCACTTTGCCATTATTGGACAAAGTGACAGAGTCTCTAGCTTTTATGAGCCAAATTCCACCTTGTTACACCCTGTCTAACAACAGTGTGCTTAAAAGCCACTGAACTTTCCTTATTGACAGGGAAAGGCACTTGGCTCAGGCTTTGCCCAGAATCCAGAAGTGAAACTAAACAAGAAAAGCCAACAGAAGAAGCTTTTCTGGCTGATAATGGAAAGAGCATGGGCGCCTTGTGGCAGGACTTTTTTAAATCTTAACTTTACTTTGGCTGATAAAAAAATAAATAATCCTTACCTGATCAATTACATATATTGCAAGAACATTAGCAGACTTCACTGTGCAGTCTGACCTACCGCCATATGAAAGCCCAAGCAAATGTGACAGCTAGCAATCCCAACATGCCGGGATTGCAACTGTTTTTTTAAACTGTTAAATCAATGAGTTTAGCTCTGCTTTAACTGACAGTGCTCAATTGCCATCATTATTAGCTGCAAGCATTATGTTGATATTAGAGTGGGTGTTGGTAGTCAGGACACGGCAAAAGATCTGTGCCCAGTGGTGTGTACATAGACAGAATCTGCAGTGATGTACAAAAGAATTCCAAAGGCAAAATATTGAAGGATGAGCAGGAATTATGGATTCAGCTGCAGAGATAGCTCCCTGAGCTCAGAGTCAGACTGACAGAACACAAATTTAACAATTGATTGTTAATATCTACATATTCTTGCTATAAGCCTCATCAAGGACAAGACATGAGTGACTTAACAGAGATAAGCTCAATAACTGGACAATTCTTTACCTTTTGTACTTTGCTTATGTATGCACATGGGGTTTTATGTCAAGTGTAGAATGATAACCATGGTTGATGTTTTTATGTATGCAGTTATTACAGTTTGTAAGGCTGGCCTAGTACAGGAGTGCTATCAGTACAACATAAACAGAGCAACTGTGCTCAAATCTTGGTGTATATAAGATCAGATAAGAAATCCCAGCACAGCAGAAGAAAACCGTAAAGGCTAGCATATAATATATACAGTACGAAATGTTTCAGGTATAACATTTTTAATTGATACACTATCGTTCAGTGCTATCTGAGCAAGGATAATACGGAGTAAGAGAGTTCTCTATTTAGCAATTGTCTAACAATACCAATACTATTAGGTAGTTGATGCTTATATTGGATGAGAAGGGGATCTACCGTGGATCTAAAAAACCTTTCTGTAAGATCAAGGCCCACTAGAATATTGCCTCTACATGTAAGACCAATGGAGATTGAGCACTCACAGAAAATCTCAGGGATCAACAGGGAGCAGGCTTGAGGGTCTAAATTGGGGGTCAGCAACCAGTAGATCGTGGTCTACCAGTAGATTTCGGCCAGGTTACTGGTAGATCATGGTAAGGGCTTGCTGACCCACCATCCCAGAGCATCAAACAGAGTGCAATGCAGAGGGATACATGTAAAGTTGGAACTGTAGTAGGGAGCAAGAGCTGCATAAGCCAATGTCTTCACTGTAGTGCTGTCAGGGTTGGTGGGTGTAGCACCTGCAAAACATGACCCATTCAAGTGAATGAGGCCACTCTGAAAGTGCCCTGCAACCTTGTGCAGTACAGCAAACAAAGGGTTAAACAGGCAGTGATCTGTTGCATTTTCACCACCTGCTTTAACCCCTTGTTCCCATCAGAAGCATGCAGTTACAGGGCAGAGTGGCCCTTTTACTTGAATGTGTCTCGATTGACGGGCAGTAGCACTCACCAAAATCATCAGGGGATGTAATTACTGCTGCGCAGAGGATGTAATTCCTGCTGTGGTATGTGTACACCTTTGGCTGCTTCCTCACCAGCTAAAGAGGTTAGGGATTGGGGGCATTAAAACTATGATGGTTACACTCTAATGGAAGTTCTTTTTAAAAGTCCATGTCCTATATAATCATCCATTACATACATGAAATGGCATTTAGCATTTCAGCATGTGTCACACTTCTTATTGTAATATGCCAATCTATAACAATCTATAAAATCAAGTCTAAACAGGTCAGTAGTAGCAACTTATTACAAACAATACACCCACCCGTTGTCACAGAAACAATCAGATCTCCCTTGGCATAATGAATAAATTGTGAGAAACTTTGAAAAAGTGGCTGTTATTTTATGTGGAAACCTGTGCTTGTTTAGATTAAAAAAAAAGATACTCTAAGTCAGAAAAGACAAAATTTTGTAGTATTGCTTACTAGTTATAACCCAACTTCATCTCCAGAAAATATTTTGTTCGGCAATAGCTCATGACTTAAATGTTTTATTTACGGTATGCATAATATTTAACTTTATACATAATCTACCTGCAAGTATTACCTTTTTTTGGTGATTGATCTATTTTTGTGAAAGTGACACACTTTAAGCATATTCTGCTTTGACTGCGGACTTAAATTTCCATTTTTTAGAAAAGGAGGAATATGCTGTATATGTCTTCTCATCTTTTGGAAAATCAAACTTCTTCCATATTTTTTTGTTTCATATAATCATCACTGCATAACAGAATGTCATTTAATTCACATTTGGTGGCTCAAACACTTATCGCAGAATGTCACAGCCGGTCTCAAGCTGCAGAAACTTCTCTGGATGAGGTATGATATTGATTTATGTAACTGATAAGTCAAAGTGAGCAAATGCAGTAATAATGATTTTTTTTTATCCCTTTACCAGCATACATTCTCTGTAACAATTTTCTTTTTCCATACAGACTATGCTTGAAGCTTAGTCAGTGTGTATTAATTGACATATTCAAATCTGTTCTTGCAGAAGGGAAGAAAAACCAAAAACAAATAAACCGGTCCTGTTTTGGGTGCAAGTATATCTAAACCCTTACTGGGAAACTTTATTGTAAAAGAATAAGGTAATAATTACCTCTTCTGTTAACTACTCTGCTGAACATTGCTGAGTTGTAAAGAAATTCTGAAGTATCTTTTGAAACTGGCGTTTCTGGGTAGGTTGATTTGCAATCCCCTTCAGTGGTTCTTCTAGCTGACCTCCATGGCACTAAAGGACAAGGCAGGTCAGTGGGAGGAATGACTGAGCACTGTGCAGGACACAGCAAATTGACCCTCTTGGGTAGTGTCGATGTTGGAAGACAGAGGAGTTCTTCACAACTAAGCAGCATTTAGCAGTATAGGCACAAGGGAAGGTAAGTGTTCACTATTTTTTTACTGGGTGAGCTTGTCAGAGCAGCTTTAATACAACCACGTTAACTTTTAAGCACTATGGAGTGGATTTACTAAAACTGGAGCACTCCGAATCTGGTGCATGGTAGCCAATCGGCTTCTAACTTTAGCTTGTTCAATTAAGCCTGAAAGCTGATTGGTTTCTATGCAGAGTTGCACAAGATTTCGCACTCTCCAGTTTTAGTAAATAAAGCCCTGTGTATCATAGCCAATTCCCATTTACTTAACCACTTGCTTACTGAGCACTTTTACCCCCTTTCTGCCCAGGCATATTTTCAGCTTTCAGTGCTGTCGCACTTAGAATGACAATTGCCCGGTCCTGCAACACTGCACCCATATCTTTTTTTTCATACAAATAGATCTTTCTTTTGGTGGTATTAATTACCACTGGGTGTTTTTTTATTACTAAACAAACTAAAAAAGACCGCTAATTTTGGAAAAAAAAAATTTCTTTGTTTCTATTATAAAATTTTGCAAATGAGTAATTTTTCTCCTTCACTGATGTGCATTGATGAAGCTGCACTGATAGGCAATGATAGGTGGCACTGATGAGGCAGCACTGATATGCAGCAATGATGGGCACTGATAGGTGGCAATGATGGGCACTGATAAGCAGCACTGATGGGCACTAATAGACAGCACTGACGGGTACTTACTGGTGGCACTGACTGGCAGCACTGATAGGTGGCACTGCTGGGCACAGATTGGCAGCACTGATGGTTACTGATGGGCAACACTGTTGGGCACTGATGGGCACTTTTGAGAATGCACTAATCAGAGCACTGATAGTCAGTGCCCTGATTACCAGTGTAGAGGTCTCCTTTCAAAGTTGCTGGTTATCGCCAGTACTTACCTCACTCTGTAACAGTGTGAAGAAAGTAGTGCTGATAACCGGCAAGTGTATTTACATTGTGATCAGCTGTGATTAGATACAGCTGATCACGTGGTAAAAGGCCACTGCGATTGGCCCTTTACCATGCCATGTGATCAGCTGTGTTCAAGGACACAGAGATCACAGAGAGCACTGGGTGCATCCCGCTGGGGGTGCGCGGGGAGCATATTCTGGGAGAATGTTGTATAACAGTTCTTTCTTTTTTTTTTGGCATCCTAGTAAATGGGTTACAAAGTCAATAATACTAGTGGTGCACAAAGGAAAGATCATGCTGAATTCATACAAAAGTATTACTTGCATATAATTCCATTGCAAACATGAAATACTTTTTATCAGCCATTAAATTTCAAAGAGAGGCCTATATTCAGACAGTGCTATCTTCTCCGTAGATTAACCCCTTCACACCGGCGCCTCCCGGCCCTTTAAGGGTTTCAGAAGCCGGGAGGCGGGGCGGGGTTTAGGGTCATGTGACCGCCATGACACGCCGTCACGGCGGTCACATGATCGGGAAATGTCCCGATCAAAAGAGGAGATCGGGACCTTTCTGTGAGTACCGGACATGTGTGCTGGGAGTGCGCAGGGCGCGCGCTCTCAGCACATATGTTCTTTTTTAATAGAACACAAATGTGCGGCTGCTCGGCGTCAAGGCCCAGACGCAGGGAGGCCGCACATTTGCGTTTGTCCGGCGTGAAGAGGTTAAGTAAAACCTAGTAAACCTGGTATGTCCTCCATCCTCTTTTAATCACTTCCTGTCTACAAGTGTTTGCTACAGCATTGGCTACAGAGCATTACTCTGGGTCAGCCTTTAGATGGTGGACCATACCTTCACAATTTGTGTTAGCATAGTTGCTTGTAGCCTACAACTTGGGAGGATAGATTAAATAACAATGTAGAAACACAACTTGGAAAATTTTCTCACCCTATAACCATAAAGTGTTGATTTACTAAAGGTTAAAGGTTGTTCACTTTGCAAGGGAAGCTGCACATTGCAAACAAATTTTCAGCAGAAATGAAAGAGGTAAATCTCTCTTGACTTTCATCACCCAATCATGTGCCAGCAAAAATCTTTTTTTTTTAAATTATACTTACACTCGACTACATATCATTTGCAATGTAAACTTCTCCACATACTGTCCTGTGGAAACTTCACATGCAAAGTGCAAACTTCCTTGCAAAATGAACAGCCTATTTGCCTTTAGTAAATCAGTCTTTAAATGTCTGAACAAAGACCTTTATGGCAGATCTTCTGCAGAGTAATGGCCTACTGAGTTAGGCAAAAAGTTATGTTAAAAGTAAAATAACTAACAGCAACCAATCAACTTTCAATACTCTTTCCATTGAAAGCCTTAAAAACAAAACATGTTCCTCATGTTACTATATAACCTTCAGTGCCCGCTCTCCTTCAGAGACCCCCTATCTACAGTATATGCATAAGCAGACATATAGGGGTTTATTTACTAAACCTGGTTGACTCAGAATCTTGGGCACCTGTGCATGGTAGCCAATCAGCTTCTAACCTCAGCATGTTCAGTTAAGCTTCAGCAATAAAACCTGGAAGCTGATTGGTTTTTATGCAGAAGTGGACAAGATTCTGAGTCAACCAGGTTTAGTAAATAAACCCCATAGCATCCAGTTTTCAGCCTACACAGAAAGCAGAAGGTGGTAAGCAAGAGCAGTAGCATTTTCTACATGTCCCTGCTCAGATTCTATATAGAATGTGAGTTGATTTAAAAGAGGGTAACTTTCATCAAAGTGGGAGAAAGTAAGATAATCCTGATCACTAAATGAGAAACAGCACTGTATATATAGTGCATACATCATTCCGTGACAGCAGTAGAACCATGAAATCATGAACCCTGCTGGGGCATGAATTGATGTGAAGCATACACTATCTGTCTGCAAAGGACTGCTGAATGTGTGAAAAAAGTATATATATATATATATATATATATATATATATATATATATATTTATATATATTTATTTATTATTTTTATTCTTTTTTTAACCTTATTTTAATCAGATCAGTGATCCCAATTTCACAAATAATAAAGTTAATGATAACAAAACCAGCAGAAGTACTGATGTCACAGACATTAAATCTCCAATGAGTCAAGAGTTATGTTTACTGTTACAGTGAATGAGTCACTGGGGAATGACAGTCGTCATTGTGGGGTCCACTGGTAGCAATTTATTTCATGTCTTAAAATCCCAACTCGCACAGTGATGAAGCTGATTGTATAAGCCTCCTAATAAGAGCTTACACCGCACTTTACTAGTGCTAATTGTGAGATTAAAAACATTAAGTAAGACAAGAAGGCATACTGGGAATAATCAAGTTGAAGTTCAGTTTAAATCTCATTTCATATTGATGTTTATAGTTCCACACAAAGAAGCAGCTAATATCCTAGAAAGTCATTTACTACCCACATATGGATGTAATATACATACGTTTGCTTTTTCTGTATAAACCAAGTAGTAATTTTAATTATATCTAAAACCTTTTTTTAAATTTTGAAGAGAATGTGGAAAAATTAAAACCTCTTTCAGTGTATTTATTTGTTGTTTGTATTATGTCCTACTGGGGAGATTTTTCTTTACTTCATTTCGTGTAGACACAACAATAAGTGAGATAAAATCTCTGAAAAGTGAGGGAAAGTTTATCTTAGTTGATACCAGAACAAAGGTCTCCACTTGAGGATTTTTCTTGTATTCCCATTCTGGTGGAAAACCAAAATGATAGTATCTCATAATCCTCAGAAGAACAAATATAGTGGTGAAGCCCCCTAGCACAGACAGTCTGAAAAACCTGACAGGAGTTCTAATTCTTCATCATTCTATCCAAAACTTTCAAAAAGTTTAAAAAAGTCCTGACATCTTAGAAATCAGCTTTACTCCCCTTAGTCAATAAACAGCCAACAGGCACAACAAGAGAGTTGGAGAAACTTCTACCGTTTCATGCTTCACCAACGCTTAATCACATTAAGCCATAACAAAAAGGTTTCGCTTTAGATACACTTTACCTTAACCAGATACTCCATGTAAACATATGAAGACAGCACGAAAGTAAATTAAAGTGGTAAAAAACTTTTACATAAACCCACTCAAATTACAAGCCTCAGGTGATAAACAGTGATAAAGCAAATCCCCCCATATAAGCTGTACCCGTGTAGCTGCAGCCCACTCTCTTCCACAGTCCTCCAAAATATAGAGATCAGATGGTATTTCTCAGCTCCTATGACATAGGGGGCGGAGATCTGATGTCACACATTGCAAAGCACAGAACAAAGTGGAGGGAATGTAGACCCCCCTCTACTCAATCTCAATGGAAACATGTATATGAGGCTGTCAATCAACTGATGTGTGCTGGAAGAGGATGGGCTGTCACAATGGATTGCCTGTTGTCAGAAAAAAACTGCCAGAATTGACACATGTAGACAACAGAGGAAAGAAGGAGCAGCAAGGATCCGCACTGGGTGCTATGGATAAAGGCAGGTACACACTACAGGTTTATAAACCAAACATTTGCAAATCAGACCAAAGATTTGAAAATCATGCGAATGTATCAGCTTTTGTGCAGCCATAGCAAATTTTCTCTGCAATGCGTCTAATATGTTTATTTCCTATGATTCTCAGCTCCATTTAGTGGCCATAATGCAATAATTTCTTAATTGAGGTATTTCCAGAAAATACTGCATCGTGGCCAATTATATCTAAAGTCAATTGTTTCCATCTTAGATACAGTAGAGAATGGTTAAAATGCCTGTCAGGTTTTCTTTCTATCTATGTCTCATTTGAGTGATTTTCCTTTACTTCCTGTTTTGTAGCTACAACGGGAAGTGAGAGTAAATCTTTCCAAAGTGAGGCAAATTCTCTCGTAGTTGTCATTGAAAAAAGTGTTTCCTTTGTTTTTGTTATGGTGACTACTAAAAATATTAGATTTTCTTTACCTTCCAGCACTGTGATGATGGTTAACAGGACAAGCATGTTGACAGCCCTGATTCACTGCCATCCCCCGCCAAGCTGATCGGGGCACCTACCATCTTCTTTTTGCTAGGGATGAGATAGTGTATACACACCTATAATAGGGATACACTCTGCCATCTTAGTTACTCACATTCTCTTGGCTTGAGGCACCCCTCTGTAATAAAGTAATGTTCATATGTTCAGCCTTTAAACTAAATCTTTATTGTGGAAGCAACACAACAGTTTTGGACATCCATCCGTCACCTACACAGCTTTAAAGCTATTGTAAACCCTCACCTTGTAAAACAACCCATTCTGTTTAAAATAGAAATTAAAGGCAAAACATTTGTGTATAGGTATAAAAACATTATAAACACAGTTTTCGCCTTTTTTAAGTGATCACATTCCCTCTGTTCTCAGCTGCATAAGAGCTGGGGGAGAAGAAACAATAGTACACTGATCTTCACAGTGAATGGCTGTGTGGGAGGGCATATCAGGACAAGTCTGTTCATTGCAGGAGAGCAGACTGAGTTCCCAGAAAAGCTAGAGAACTGACTACGCTGTGTTCTTCTGCTTAGTGTGGTCAGTTTTTAGAGGGACTGGCAGGAAAACCAGAGATTTCACACAAAGAAAGCAATACAAAGACAACAGATACTTTTTCATACCAGTACATGGTACAGTAAATATATAGAAAATGTATAAGAGAGCGCTAAAAAATTATATATTTAAATATAATAATAATAATATTATATAATTTACGGATATGAGAATAGCTGCTAGCACTCATGATATCGGCAACAGTCCCAAACTCAACGTATGAAATATAAGTGCAGCGCTACACTTATATTTCATACATGTACAGTAAGCACATATCAGGAATATGAAATGTTGGGTTTACATATTCTTTACATCAGTACTTCAATACTTCAGTATTAATGTATATTACCATAGAATGGCCAATCACCTCTTCCATACTCCTCAATACACATCCCCCCTAGGTGGGTGCTTCTCTTGAGTCTACATGGCCTGCCCCAAAAGGTTCTGTTCTTTTGGCTGCTACATGCCCTGTACCAGGGGCAGCCTATTCAGATTACTCCTCTACCTTAGACTACGCCAGGCCCAGAATATATAGGAATGCACAACTCAATCCACCATCTCTACTTAGGGGAGGGACATTATTAAAAGGGGTATTACGCCCTGCTTACAAGCAGAGAAAGTAAATTCCCCTAGCAGGGAAACAGGGAATAGTAAAAAATCTGATGCACAATCTAACCCATCGCTGTCTATCCAAATTTATTTTGAAAAAGTTTTGAATTTAGATACACTTTAACAACTAGGGCTGCATCATTGGTAGTAATCCGAGAGTAGAGACCACAGTAATGTCACAGATTACCACTGGTGACTAATTTTGGTTCGGCTGCTGATCATACCTGGGAGAGATGGGATTCTCTATAATACCATAGGGTTCTTGTACTTGGAGCAACACACCTCAAAATGAATTTCATTTACTCACTAAAGATGCTCATTTATTTCCATTATATTTTTATAGCTGCATTATTTCATAAAAGTGTTTAACCTAGATCTACAGTTATTTAGCTTAGACTTAATTATTAATCATTAAGAACAACTTGAAAAGTGCAGTTAGAATTTTAGGACACAGTAGGATACAAAGATATAATAATCATGCACATAGGTATTCAAAATATGTCAAAACAGTTTGGCAAGCCACATGCTTTTAGCAATCACAGTCATTTATGAAGTACTAAAACTCCCTATTTTAAAAACCTGCAGTATCCAGAAAATTTTTGTAGTGGAAGGATATATTTTAAATGTGTAGCATTCTGTAGGTTTCCAAAGCCATCATTTTAGACCTTTATTTTCAATGTCAGTTCACATGGATTGTGTATTTCATCTGAAAATAATCAAAGGCACATATGGAACCTTGACCGACACGCCTCCTTGGTCTGTTTATTAGTTTGACATTTTAAATAACTTTTGCATGTGCTACAGCACTTTAACGGGTCGTCAGAGAAAATGTCATATTTTTCTTAATAAATACCCATGGTTGCTGCACAGCTATTTCTATTTCATAAGAAAACAAGAATAATTTCTTTGTCAAATGTCAGTGAAATATTGGCATGCAAGAAAAGCGACTGTAACATGTGAAATAGTCAAGGAAAAAGGATCAATGCATGACTGAAGACAAGTCTTAAAGGGCACCTGTTAAGGGGGTTACTGTTGCTATGTTGCCTCCTTTTGAAAATGCTAGTTGCCTGGATGAGCTATTCTTCAAAATATCTTAGTCATAGGGGATTGATTTACTAAAACTGGAGAGTGCAAAATCTGGTGCAGCTGTGCATAGAAACCAATCAGCTTCTAACTTCAGCTTGGTCAGTTAAGCTTTGACAAAAAAAAAAAAAACCTGGAAGCTGATTGGTTTCTATGCATAGCTGCACCAGATTTTGCACTCTCCGGTTTTAGTAAATCAACCCCAAAGATTTGGAACAAGCATGTGGCAAAATAAATTCACAGAAATGTCAAAACTCCTTATCTCCACTCTTGTTCTTGATCAGTGACTTGAACCCAAACAAGCAGCATGATAACCAGACAATAGCATGATAGCCAAACATGATAGTCCACTCCCTTATACCAGGTTGACACATTAAAGTGGAAAACCCGTGTGGGGACAAAAGTAAAAAAAATACTTACCCTCAGCACTGGAGAGGGTGACATTACAGTCCCTCTGGCAAGATCATGAGAATCTCATGAGAAGATGCTCTATTACAGTGCAAATCTCTTGTGAGGTCTAGGATCCTTAGAGTTCCCAGGATCTTGGGGGGGGGGGGGGGGGAAGGGGTTTTTGACATTATCATCACCCCAGTGGGCAGAGGTCAGGAATAAAGTAAGGGTATTTTTCTAGCTTTTTTTTACACTTTTTTTATACATTAATGTAGCCATTTTGACTAAAAACTGGACTTTTTGTGAACCTCAGCAATTCTAACATCAAACCTATTGATTGTGCATTACTTGTATTAAACCGGCTGTTCTATTACATTCTGTCTGTAGAATACATGGAAAACCCCAGGGGGCAGGCCTGAGCTGTGCATTCTGATTCAAGCATGAAGCAAGTCAGCAGAGAATTTTTCTGGATATCTTGGTACTGGAACCACAGGGATAACCTTGAAGTGAACTTCACATACATTTTTTGCTTATCTCAATGATTTTGATTGAAGTTTACAGATAAGGTTTACACAGAATTATACAGCTGCATATTCAACTGTAATTAACATGCAATTTAGAGATTTAACGCAAGACCATGTGAGCTCTCATACCTATCGTATAAGGCACTGTGTGTGAATGTGGGAAGACTAAACCATAGAGAGAATTATTATTACAAAACTGAGTTGGGGGGGGAAGGGAAATAGGGAAATGGCCAACCTAACCTATCAAAGTTCCACTTTCCAGCCATGTGTGCTTGATCCACTATGTAAGGAAAAAGAGGAGTGTGGAGGGTAGAGAAAGAGGTTCCAGAGTCTCCAATTTGTTCCTTTCCAGATTAAAACCCTTTAAAGAGATGAAGCTGTTGGGCAGACTTGAGCATAGTGGATACATGGATTTCAAAAATTAAGATATTTCTGTCCATAAGTATGCTAGTAAGTTTCTCCTTGATGAAGAACAGATTTATGTGTTGTCTGACTCCTGCAAAATGTACCAATCTCTTCTTCCAAATCTTACCAAAGATTTCTTGGCTTCAAACAACACATGGAGAGTTAGTTCAAATTGGGATTTTTCAGGGGGTTTCAGATGGAAAACCACAACCCATAGGGTCTCTTGAAAAAGGAACTGTTGAATAAGGTAAGTAGAAAATTAAAAACTTTGGTCCAAAATCTGCTTAAAATGGGACAGGTCAACCAAACGTGTTACACATCTTTAGTATCATTACAACATCCAAAATACATTGTAGAATGCAAGGGGGGGGGGGGTTGATGTGCCAGTCTGGCAAGAACCGTAAGAACCTTAACTGCTGAAAGGATGGAAAATTGCAAAGTCTTACAAGTAGTTTTCTGTAAAAAAATAGCTATGGCCTAAATAGAAAATCCTGTGTACTGCTAGCATGCTGTATGTAGAGAGGGATCCTTACTCTCAGTGGAGAAAGCAGTGACCTTTTTTGCAGAAGTTTAACATGTCCCATGCTGCGTCAGAACCTGAGCTCTTTAAATAGTGAATAACATGAGCCTTGCTGATTACAGAGCTTCTTACACAATACTGGGTTTGGCAGATCTCTGCAATAAAACTATTATTTCATCACAGGCAACAAAGGTCCCACTGCAGCTGCTGGCAGGTAACAGGCTATTCTACAGAGGCTGTAGCTGTTTTAGAAAGAAAATGATCAGTAAAACATTAAACATGTTTTGTTTTAATACACCTGGAATGCATTTAGCTAATTAAACTGGAGGTTTAATTGGGCTTTAACCACCTGCCCTCCAGAGGATTTACCCCCCTTCCTGACCAGGTAATTTTTTATAATATGGCGCTGAGCTACTTTAACTGACAATTGTGCGGTCATGCAACGCTGCACCCAAATGAAATTTATATCCTTTTTTCCCACAAATAGAGCTTTCTTTTTGGTGGTAATTGATTACCTGTGCATTTTTTATTTTTTTGTGCTATAAACAAAAAAAAACAATTTTGAAAAAAATAAATAAATTTTGGCTTTTTGCTATAAAACATCCAGTAAAAAAATAAAAAAAAAATCTAATTTTGTCATAAATTTAGGCTAAAATGTATTCTTCTACACGTCTTTGCTAAAAAAAAAATCCAAATGTATGCAAATTTACTGGCTCATTGATAGCATTTACAAATGGCAGTATATATACTGGAATTTGTATTTATTTATTTTTTATACTAGTAATGGCGGCGATCAGTGACTTATAGTGGAACTGCGGGACTGCGGCGGGGATTCTGACACTGGGTGGGAACTCACTAACTGCCACTGACATCTCAATGACACTAATACAGTGATAAGTGCTAATAAAAAGCACCGACACTGACTGTACTAATGACACTGGGCAGGAAGGGATTAACATATGGGACGATCAAAGGGTTAACTGTGTGCTGTTTTACTGTGTGTGCTGTGTGTGTTTTTCTAGAGAATTATGCTGCTGTGTATTTCTCTGCTGTTCAGAGAGATACACAGCAGCATTTTATTGCTGGCAGGAGAGAGACCTGTGTTGTTTACACACAGGTCTCTCCCCTGTCACTGTTTCTCGGCAATCACCGGGTGCTGGCTGGGAATCTCTGGTTGGGACCCAGTGATCGACATCTTAGCTGACATAGCACGCCTACTACCCAGAAATGCAAATCACGTATATATATGGGATTTTGCGCATCCTTGACGCGCTGTAGCAGTATTTCTGCTATAGGGCGTCGGTGAAGCTGTTAATAAGATAAGAGTTTTTCACAAATACCCATTCACAATAAGTCATACCCCCAGGATATTGCAACATGACAAAATATTCACATCTCCAAGAGAAAATTAAAGTAAATATAGTGGATATAGTAAAACTGTGTATTTGTGCATTTTACTTTCATTAGAAACTAGATATTAACACCTAAATATTCATATTGGCAAATGCAGCAGGAAAATGAAGTCAAGTAGAAAGAAGAAAAACGTTTTGTTGCTAACAGGACTGATTTCTCTGAATCAGAAATTGACTTGTCATTTAAAATTATTGATGATTGTCAATTTCTATTTTGAATTTAGTAACAGCTGTTGTCTACTGAGTATAACATTCAGATGTTTTTGTTTCTGAATCTCTGAGCTTTATGAATCCCTCCAGGGTCCTCTACGTCACAGTGCGGTGATCTGATACCATCTCTGGGACCAGGAGTAGAAATCTGATGCAACAAATTGGATATATTTATGATTTATTTTCTTTTATACACTAGCTCTATATTTCTAATAGAGTGCCATTGCTCACAAGCGCTAACAGTGAGAAATAAGTGGTCCTGTTAGATAGGCACGCAGCATCGCTGAGAGATGAGCCTCTTGTGTTTAACTGCTCCTTTGCCTGTTTCTTTAAACAGAAGGAGCAATTATTTTATAAGTTACTGAGAAAGATATCCTGGGGGGGAACGTTGTGTGAGTGCAGTACCCTCTGAAGTCAGCTTCCCTGCAGTGATAACCACCAATAATTCCCACTGCAATCTCCTAATGAATTTACATAACACTGTGCTGCGTCCACAGGCATCAATTTAAGTACCAAAATCTGTCAATGACTGTAAAAATGCATCATAGATCAACAATAGAAAAAAATAGAAAAAAAAAATAAGGGACCAGTTATACATGTTTGGGAAATAATTAAACAGCAAGACCCCACAAAGAAGAGGAAATAAATAGACACAACTTACTGAAAATGAACACTTAAACCGATCCTGTGTAAACAGAAAGGGAAAAGCTGCCACTGAAGTGCTGACTCGTTTTTAAAGGTGCAGCCTCTGTGACTGCCATTCTCATTAAGACTTCACTTTCCAGTAAGTCACTGGGCTAGAACAAGCATGCAGCCAGAACAGTTTTAAAGCGGAGTTCCACTCACCCTGTCAAAAAATAAAAGTCAGCAGCTACAAAAACTGTAGCTGCTGACTTTTAAAAAACAACCACTTACCTGTCCCTCGGTCTCGTGGTGTGCCCCCCGCAGCCCGTTTCAAGGGCCGTCCTGTATTCCACTAGGCCAGCATCTTCAGTGTGGGCACCCGGCTGTGATAGCTTGTGGCTTCACAGCCGGGTGCCCACTGCACATGCGTGAGTAGCGCTGTGCTTCATGCATGGTCCTGTAGTCTTCTGGGACCTGTCACGTGTCCCAAAAGACTACAGGGAGGGAGGGCACCTTCCGTTTCTGATCTCCTAGGCGATCGGACTGGAAGTGGGAGCGGGTACCTGTCAAATTCAGGTACCCGCTCTCCCCCCACCCCCCAAACGTACCAATCCTTAATGGGGAATGAGGGAGCAATCCTTAAAGCGGAACTTCCCCTTTTGGGGGGAGCTCCGCTTTAAAGTTTAAACTACAATTCTGCATGTTTGTGTCACATTAATCACTCAGTAGAGGAAGACTCAATAAGATGAAGACTGCATCCCTGGTGCCTGTAGTTTTCAATGTAACTGTGAATATTGCAGCGCTATAAACAAAATCTATCTAATAAGTAAAAATAAGTGTTAAATATTGCTTGCCATGCATACACAATGGTGCTCAGTGAAAAATTATTGCAAACAAATACATCTCATTCAACAAATAAGTTGAAACATAACCATATTATGGTGACAAAATACAAATAGTAGTGAAGTGGTTCTTTAATGAGAGAAAAAAAAAAAAACATCCAGTGCTATATATCAATCTCTAAAAAACACACTGTATGTGACCAAACAGCAAACAAATCAAATTCTGTGTTTTGAAAACATAAAGTCCATGCAAGTGAGACCGTGCTGATGTGATCTTCACTCCAGTGAAAATTAAACAGAAATCCTCAAATGGCAGCAATGCCTGCTCACCTCCACACATTGACCCGCGCAGGGCCACAGGGCTATAATTAATAGTAACAGATCCCCTCCACTCCACTCCACTCCTCATCACAGGGACTTTGGAATAGGGTAAAGACCTCTGCCCAGCACACCTTATTCACTCCACCTCCACTCAAGATTGCATATATAGGGTATAAAGCAAGAAACCTTCCAAAGTGCAGTATCCTTTTATTTAAATTGAAGATAAAAGTAGGTAAAGCACTCACATGTATCCCCAGTAACAAAAACGCCTGTCACCACATCCTATGGGTGTACTGCATGGTATCAGATATATAAAAACAGCGCAAAAATAGACCTTTAAATGAAATAAAAGCTTTTTTACATAAAGTGAATAATATTAATAAATACCGGTATATCATAAACCATAAATTAATAGTGAATGTCCCCAATAATAATAAACACCAAAAGTCCGTGTATGATGAAAATAGAAATTTCCATAAATTCTTCAAATGTAAAGAAGCTTCCACCTTCCACCCGTGCAAACCAACATCAAATACACTCACCAGATATTGGTGAATGAGAAGCCTTTAGGGATTTTAAAGGGATCTAAACCCTCTTTAGCATCCACTCTATGGAATTCTTCACCCTCAGAATAGGCTCCACCGTTCAACCGGGAGAAAAAAATCTCAAATAGTGTAATATTGCCAATCAACAGTATAATTTAAAAGCAAAGATTAAGGCCACTCACATGTCAGGAATCCCACATCACTGCCACAGGATACAGCAGAAGATCCACACAGAGACTAGTACAGTTCCCAAAGATGGCCGCTGGAACGCGCCGCTCGGCGTGCGCTCCACTCACCGGAAATGACGTCAGACGCACGGAGTGCAGACCAGAAATACGTCAACGCGTTTCACGCCTCCCATCGGGCGTTCTCAAGTGATGTGGGATTCCTGAATTAGGAGGCTGTAAAGTGTTCGTTTTTTATCTGGAAGCCATGGTTTCAATAAATGTGCTTTTTAAAGTTGCTGCCATGTGAGTGGCCTTAATCTTTGCTTTTAAATTATACTGTTGATTGGCAATATTACACTATTTGAGATTTTTTTCTCCCGGTTGAACGGTGGAGCCTATTCTGAGGGTGAAGAATTCCATAGAGTGGATGCTAAAGAGCGTCACCTCGTACCGGAAATGGCGTACCGATGCGTTGCGTCACGTGATGAAGTCACGAGTAACTGTACAGTACTGTCTCCCTATAATTTGGAAAAGGCTGTTAAAATTATGAACAGACACTTTATTTGTACCAGCATCAGTAATGTCACACACCAAGATGCAAAATAATATTAATTAAAATAGCCAGTAGCAAAAAAATCTATTCTGACATGTTTTGTGCTAGGCACAACACTTTCCCAAACAATGTTTTAGTAAAGGAAGATATTTTGCACTTCTTTGTGCAGTATTTCTGTTGCTGGCATTATTGATTGCTTCAATGAAGATGAGCTGAGCAATCACCTGAGATTGTGGATGTGTGGAGCCTGATCTCACCTGGAGCAGCATGTGATCTATTAGACAGACACTTTAATTCAAATCCTGCTATTGTCGTGACATCTCTTCAGTGGGCTGTACTTCTTTTACTGCCTTAGGCACATGAATTTAAATGTCCTTTAGCAAAAGTTCATATAGAAAGCATTATTAGAGATATACCGGGCTCTACCCATTTACAACCTATTTAACTGGATACAGTTGTGCTCAAAATTTTGTACCATTTGTACCATTTGTAACCACTTCAATACCGGGCACTTATACCACCTTCCTGCCCAGGCCAATTTCAGCTTTCAGCACTGTTCTTTTGGTATTTAATCACCACTGAGTTTTTTATTTTTTGCTAAATAAAACAAAAAACACCTGAGACTTTTGAAAAAAAAACACACTTTTCTTCATTTCCGTTCTAAAATTTTGCAAATAAATAACATTTCTTCATAAATTTAGGTCAAAATGTATTCTGCTACATTTCTTTGGTGAAAATAGAAATAATAAGAAGAAGAATAATAGAATTGAATTAGTATTGTTTATTTTCAAACATTTCTATTTTTATTACATTTTTTGTTTTTATTACTATTTTATTTTTCAGCACACTGTGACCAAAGCAATACAATGTTACCATAGTAACATTAAACTACTCTGGGCAAGTGATCAGGATTTTTATTTTAACACATTATGCTTGCTAATACCACTGTATTTCACTGATATTTGCAATCATTGTTACTGAATGAAACTGATTCATTCAGTCTTTTGTTGTTATTAGTTGTGATTGGGCAAAGCTGATCACATGATACAGATGGGCTGTGATTGGCCCTGTCTGTATCATATGACTGTCTTGGCCAGTCACAGCTAACAACATAATTGTATACAATGGATGGCATGGCAGGAAGCCATCCATTATATACAATTGACATGTGATCTGCTGTGATTGGTCACAGCAGTCACATGACACTGGCCAGGGGCCGGTGCAGTGATATGTAATTGTCTGTGTCCCGTGGACACAGCCAGTGACAGAAAGCGCTGCTGTGCGGCCCCACGGCCGCGTGAGTGGCTTGTTTGGGCAACACATCATATGCTATAGGCCGGGCGGGAAGGTGTTAAAGAAAATATGAGTTAACAGGCAAAACACATTTCTTTTATTTCTTATGGGATTCATATTCAAATTTAGGTCATAACCAAAAGGCACAAACATAAAACAAAACATGGCAACAAGTAAACAAATGAAATGACCCTGTTCAAAAGTCTGCATACCCTTAGTTCTTAATACTGTGTATGTAACATCAATGACAGCGTACAGTCTTTTGTAATACTTGTCTACGAGGCCCAGAATTTTTGCAGGTGGTATAGCTGCCCATTCGTCTTGGCAAAATGCCTCCAGGTCATGGAAAGTCTTTGGTCGTCTTGCATGAACCATACATTTAAGATCTCCCCAAAGTGGCTTGATGATATTAAGGTCAGGAGATGACCACTCCAGAACCTTCACCTTTTACTGCTGTAACCACTGGTGTGTCAACATGGCCTTGTGCTTAGGGTCAAGAGCATCCCATGTGCAGCGTCCATACAGAAGAATGCAAATTTTCTGCCAGTATTTTTGTTAACATGCTGCCTTTACCTTACCATCAATTTTCATAAGATTTCCCATGCCTTTGTAGCTCCCCCCCAAAAAAATATCTGGGACCCACCACCATGTTTCACAGTGAGGATGGTATTCTTGTCACTGTAAGCCTTGTTGATCCCTCTTCAAACATTGCACTTATGGTTGTTACCGTAAAGCTCTATTTTGGTCTTGTCACTCCAGATTACAGTGTACTAGAAGCTGTGAGGCGTGTCAAGGTGTGGTCGGGCATAGTGTAACCTGGCTTTTATGTGGCATTGGGCAGTAAAGGCTTCTTTCTGGCAACTCAACCATGCAGCTAATTTTTGTTCAAGTATCATTGTATTGCGCTACTTGAAGCAACTACGCTGTCTTTTTCCAGAGAAGTCTATTTCTCCTGAAGTTACGTGTGGGTTTTGCTTTGTATCCCAAACAATTCTTCTGGCAGTTTTGGCTGCAATATTTCCTGGTATATCTGACCTTGGCTTGGTATCAAGAGATCCGTTATCTTTCCACTTCTTAATAAGTGATTGAACAGTACTGACTGACATATTCAAGGCTTTGGATGTTTTTATATCCTTTTGTATCTTTATAAAGTTCCATTACCTTGGTATGCAGGTCTTTTGACAGCTCTTTTCTGCTCCCCATGGCTCCGTATCTAGCCTTATTGACTATTTATACATAGACTCTAATTGTAATTTAAAAAGCCACAGCTGTGGGAAAGTAACATTTAATTGCCATTTTAACCTGGATATGTCACCTAGTGTGGATAGTGGTGGACACGATTCACACAGTGTTCTATATTTTGCATGGGTGTATCACATATTACATTATATGTGGAAATTACTACACTATATTAGTTTTTTGCTTTGGAGATTGGAAGCAGTCGAATAGATGGTCAAGAAGAAAGAATGAGGAGATCATAGGATACACAACACATTCGGATTGGGGAGATTCTGGTGAGAATATATGAAGACCTGTGAAGGATAGTTGTATGCTTTAAAAAGGAGCCTAACAAATATGTGATAATACATGGCTTCATATGATCACTATCCTTAAATAAAAGACTTTTTATAAAATGTTTTTTTGGCATGATCAGTAATATTTTCAATATCAATGACAACATATCATAATTTATTCCAGGGTGTACAAACTTTTGAGCACAACTGTAAACCATCAAAGCAAATGAGTATTTTTTTTTTAATATTTCATAACCTTTCTTGGTAATTTATCTGGGTCCTCTTAACATTCCCTATACACACACTCCCCTCTATTTCATGTGCTGAATTGAGTTACAAATGGGACAATTTGCAACAATTTGCAAATGCTGAGGCTTTGTGCTTCCTACAGGCACTGGTCCACAACCCTATGCACATAATTTTGATACGAGAAATGATATTAACAATATTAATATATTTTGGAAACTTTAACACTCCACTTTTTCAACATTTCCAATTTTGGTGGAAAATGTCTAACCATAAATTGAACATTTATGTTGGGCAGGATTTTGAATGATGTATGTGTGTTACCTATATTTCTCACCTACACATGACCAATGTTAAGAAACCAGCTTTTTATTTTCTCAGAATCTGAGTGCATTCTATTTTCCTCCAGGAACCCAGAGGTTTTTTTTAGAGCTTTGGGTGGCATAAATCTTCCATTCCTCCCCATGTGTGTCTATTTGGTGAAAAGGCTGACTGCTAACAGAACACTGAAATTAAAAGTGCTGCTTCTTTGTTTTGGGAACTCATTAGGGGGAACCCTGTTAGTCAAAAACTGACATAAGATTAATTAGTCGCTAGGGCTAGCAGATTTCTTCTTCGTTTTAAGATACAGGCTTGTTGTATTGAAATCTCCCACATGAAATTTGTGTTTGTTTTCTTTCATGATAGATAAAAGTGCAGGACCAACCAGCTTGGACTGTTCATTGGCGTCCCTGTCTCCAGCATTACTACTGCCAATACTAGTTGAGCCTGTAATTCATGTATATAATGCTTGTGGTGTGCGTATGTCATATACTGTACTGCATATACTGAATCTGAATTTTAAGGATACATATTATTCATACATTAATTAATAAATAAATAAATAGCTCTTTATGAATAGTACTGCTCTGACCCTCAGTAATCATTTTAATTAATACTCCTTTTAGTATCATTGCAAACTACATTTATATGGTTTTTCAGCTGATGCATTTTATGAATTGAGATAACTTTAGGAATAAGTGCTTTGTTTTTCTGACATTCAAATTCATAAAGCACCCATTGCTGTTAGCTATTATTTGTCTATAATGGTAATTATATACTAAAAATAGTTTAAGTGAAGACTGATTGAGCTTGCTGATATGTATTCAGCACAGCAATTAGCACTTTTATTTCTCAGAGTTTACTTGTGAAAATTATTTGCTTGCCTGAATGTACATCAAGCCAATTAAGACAACAGAGACACACGTCATTGTCGGATTCTGACAGTGAAAAAGGCTTCCTTTGCACATAAGAGGACAATATTACATCTACTGAAAGATAAGCTTTTCTATTATGTGCTAATTGTACTCCAACATTTCTGACATATACTGTGGATAGAGAGCAGTAGGGACATTTCCAAAATGTTTTATAAAAAAAAAAGCATGTGTCTTGTTTTAACCACTTCATGTCCGGACACTTTTACCCCCTTCCTGTCCAGGGCAATTTTCAGCTTTCAGCGCTATCACACTTTGAGAGACAATTGCGCAGTCATGCAACACTGTACCCATATGAATTTTTTTCCATTTTTTTGAGACAGATAAAGCTTTATTTTGGTGGTATTTATTCACTGCTGGGATTTTTATTCTTTTGCTATGTAAATGAAAAAGTCCAAACATTTTGGAAAAAAAGTGTTTTTCTTATAAAAGTTTGCAAATAAATAATATTTCATCATAAATCTTGGCCAAAATGTATTCCGTTATCTTTATAGTAAAAAAAAGCCAAATTAGTTTATAACCAACAATTATAATTTTTAAACATTTTTTTAACATTTTTATTTTTTTTATATTATTATTTATGTTTTTTTTGTTTTTTGTTTTTTTTACATACTGTCACCCTAGCAGTACAGTACTTGTGAGGGGAGATGAAGATTTTTTTTTTTTTTTTACACTGATTGCTTTTACACCCTTATAGGATATAAAAGCAATCATTTCTCTTTCCCTCTGTCTGCATTCTTGCAGCCATTGAGAACTACTGAGTGAGCTGTGATTGGTCACAGCTTGTCACATGGTACAAGGATTTTGTGAATAGCCTTGTACCATGTGACCTCTGTGATCATTCACAGATTTCACACGTAGTAAGCAATGATGTCACAAGTGACATCTTGCTTACTACTTTGCATGTGATCACTGATTGGTCAATCAGTGATCACATGATCGGGACCTCGTACAGAGGTCCAGTCCGACGATCGGTGTTTTAATGTGTTCGGAGGACACAGTGGGCACCGGATCACGGTGCTGCGCACTTCCAGGGAGTATGCACAAGCAGGGTGCGGGGAGGCCATTTATAAATGGCCACCCGACCCTGCAGTGCCACCTTCCGGCCATTTATATACAGCGGCAGGATGGGAGGTGGTTAAAGAGTAACTCCACTTTTGTTGATTTAAAAATAATTAAAAAAAGCATTCCTCACTGGGTGATCTATTTACATTGCAAGCATCTTAACAAACTTTGTTGTAGATTCCTATCTTTTGCTATTCTGAAGAAATGGCTGTTTGTCTGTGTCCATGTGCAGAGTAAATCTGTATGGGAGTGGTTTTATAATTATCGGTCAGATGCTGCATCTGCAGAGTTCTAATGAGAGGAATTAGGCAAGGCCTGCAGCCCTTTATATGTGATTTCCCTTTGGGAATATCCCACTAAAATGACAATTTTGTTGCAGGGGATGCTCAAAATCTGACTTGTATTTTAGGTCTGACTTCTGGGAAAATCAAAAAGTTAAACACATGCAGTAAATAACATACATTGTAAGCTCCTATCACTCTTGTATTTAACTGTATAGTTGCTGTATTGTCTCCCGTTATATTGTAAAGCGCTGAGTAAACTGTTGGCGCTATATAAATCCTGTATAATAATAATAATAATATTTGAGGGGCATTCTGTACATAGTCTGTTTACAGAAAACCTCCAGGTTGCCATATTTCATTGCATTTTACAGAATATTACAGAGCTGCAGATTGAAAAGGAACATTAATTTTTAATAACATTCAATTACAATATGGCTTGTGTCACAATTGTATATGTTATATTATTTTTTTTTTATTATTCACTATTTTTTACCATGAGAGTTGAGTTACCCTTTACATTTCCAATAAGGAGCAACACAAAAAATGCACTGGTCTCTAGTCAAACTTTGGTTTACTTATGTTAATGTGACAGTTTTAGGCATCTTTTGATGGGAGTTAAACACCTATTAGCAGTGTAGCTGGGAAAAAGCAGAAGCTTAACCTCTCTCAGTGTAAAAAACCTGGGAGTTGTGCATGTCACAGAAGGCATATCAATGAACATGTATAGGTGTATTCAGGGAATATATTGTGTTGAAATAATCTTGATAATGAAATATTTATTAAAATTACCAAAGTTGCATTTTGTGACTGCTAGTCACTTCCTTAGAAAATGAAACATGTCTTTTAGGCAGGTGTGAAAAAAATTCTGTAAATTAAGAAAACTTTCAGAAATAAAAATGCTAATTGTCTATTATTATCAATTAGCAAAATAAGTAAAAAAAAGTAAATGAACGGAAGATAAATCCAAATCAGTTCAGTATTTGCTGTGACCACACTTTGCCTTCAAATCAGCATCAATTCTTCTAGGTACACTGTCACACAGTTTTTGAATGAGCTCAGCAGGTAGGTTGTTCCAAACAATTTGGAGAAATAACCACAGCTTTTCTTTATATACAGCTTATTTATATTTATTTTGGGTGTGGGTTTAGGTCAAATCTCACATGAACAAATGAGCATTGTTTAATAATTATTTTGAGTTAACAAGTACCTCTTTGCTGTGAATTTCAAACCACTGCTCCCATGCTCCTGCAGCCTTCGCAACTTCTGTTTGTAAACAAAGTGGCCAGAAATGTCCTTCATCCACTGTAAACACTCACCCTAAAAAAAGGGCACGTGATTCCTCCTAAAAATGCATACCAGGCCTTTATCTTTGATGATTTGATGAAGGTTTGGTATGGATGCCTAGGAGGACCCTATGCCATTTTTTTGTTTAGTTTGCATGGGTTCCCCCTTGATTCAAGGATATGTATTTTAGGGAGTTATCCTTTGCCTTTTTTGTTTTTGGAGGGACTCTTCACGTCTGGTAGACTTTTAAGAGGGAACCCTTTGTAAAAAAATTGGAAAAAAGTGTGAGTGTCGTCCCCAAAATCCATACTAGACCCAGCATGCAGCCTTGCTTGCCTGGTGGGGGGATAGAAGAGTGCAACTCCCCACCGGATGGCACCAAGCAACAGGCCCTCAACATGGTGGGTACCTTTCCAAAGGCACCCGTTGGCAAAGTACCTTCTCCCATGGGAATGAGAGGCCCTTCCCCATAACACCCCTATGTGAATGAGTAAGGGGTACATAGTACCCCTACTCATTCACAAAAAAGTAAACAGCAAATAATGGTACCATACTTTTTGAGTCCTTTAACAAATAAAACCACAAAAAGTGCCATGATGTGCATCCATCATTAACCACATCATCCAGCAATGAAGATCCACATCAATCATGTGAATGACACCCACCAATATCAAATACCAAAATCAATAAATGTTTCCCACCCGCACTCTAAAGAAAAGAGGACAAATTATGAGGGTGAATTTCCACAACAGTGACATAGGCAGCAATGTTAACCTACATGCAACATCCTGTGTAGCTCTAATGGGCAGCACTGATGGGCAGTGATGGGTGGCACTGACTGACAGTACTGACTGGCGGCACTGCTGGGTCCTGACTTGCAGCACTGCTGGGCACTGATGGGTGGCACTGCTGGGCAGCACTGATGGGTGGTACTGCTGTGGACACTGCTGGACACTGGTGGGTGGCACTGCTAGGCACAGGTGGGTGGCACTGCTGAGCAATGCTGGGCACTGCTGGGCACAGGTGGGTGGCACTGTTGGGCACTTGTGGGTGGCACTGCTGGGCACAGGTTGGTGGCAGTGCTGGCCACTGATCATCAGGGCACTGATCATCTGTGCCCTGATGATCGGTGCTGATCCATCCTCTGACAATTTCCGGTTATTGGCAGTACTTTCCTCATGCTGTGACAGCATAAGGAAAGTGCAGCTGATAACTGGCAACTGCATTTACCCAGTGATCTTCTATGTCATAGGACACAGCTGATCACATGGTAAATATAGAATATAAGAATATATTTGCAAATCTATGTGGAAATGACCACACTGGGGCCACAGTGTGCAGAGGGGCCTTGACAAGACTTCCACATAAGTTTGAAAATTCATGTAACAAACACGTCTGTTTTTTATTATTATTATTATTATTATTATTATTATACAGAATTTATATAGCGCCAACAGTTTACACAGCACTTTACAACATAAGGGCAGACAGTACAATTACAATATAATCTGATACAATAGGAATCAGAGAGCCCTGCTCCTTAGAGCTTACAATCTGAAAGAGAGGGTCAAGAGATACAAAAGGGGGATAGCTGTGGGGGATGGGTTGATGGAGAAAGTGGAAATACAGTTGTTAGGTGGGGGCAGGGCAGGCCTCTCTAAAGAGAAGGGTTTTCATGGATCATCTAATTGCGGATAGAGTAGGAGATAGTCAGACAGATTGGGATAGAGAGTTCCAGAGGATGGAAGAGTCTCAGGTAAAGTCCTGGAGGAGAAGATGGGAGGAAATGAGAAGGGATCTAGAGAGAAAGAGGTCTTTGGGGGAACAAAGGGAATGATTAGGTTAGTATTTCGAGTCTAGGTTAGTGATGTAGCTGGGGGTAAAGTTGTGGATGGCTTTGTAAGCTGTTTTTAGTAATTTTAATTTAATTTGTTGGGTGAGCAGAAGCCAGTGAAGGGATTGGCAGAGAGGAGTAGCAGACACTGAACGATTGGTAAGGTGGATGAGTCTGGCAGCAGCATTCACGATGGACTGAAGAGGGGAGCCATAGCCATAGCCATAGTGTTTATGGCATGCTGGCCTTTTCTTTCATTAGTATAATACTTAAATAGGTTTCTAACCTATCCCTGCTCTATGCAAGACTAATATAAGGTTCTGTCTATAAATACACTTTAAGTGTAGTTTTAAGTCTTTAGCATTTTTTTACCATTAGAGCTTGGATTTAGTGAAAATATGAGGCATTTTCTGTGAACAGACACTTGAATGTTATGAACAGGAATTCAACATTCTTGGTTGTTGTGCTGCATTTACACAATGTTATGTACATATGGGTTCATACTGTATAAAGTGCAATTAGCTTTTGGCTGGATTGCTGGTGCCAGACATTCAGTTTACAGGATAAGGTTCCTAGAAAGAATGAATAGTTTCCAGTGTAAATTGCTTGTCCACAGCTATGGACAAATCTAAGGGAAAATATGGCTGACGGAAAAATAGAAAGAAAATGGAAAGTGAACCACAATTTTTTAAATAATGTTAAGATACTGTGATGAGATTATTTACACTAAAGTGGGACTCTAAAAACAGTTAAGTACAGAGTTGAAATATATGTGAATAGTGAAGCGCTATAACAATCTAATCTAACACTGGTGCAATACTACCATACTAAATTAATATTGCCAACATAATAGTGCTCAGTGGAAAATCCAAAATTAGAAAATATTTTTGAACAATGCAAAGTGAACAAACCATTAAATAAAGTGCCCACGTGATCTTCACTCTAGTGAAAAAGAAAAAGGGATCCTCTAATGGCAGCAATGCCTGCTCACCTCCACATCCTGACCCACACAGGGCCAAAAGGCTATAATTCACAATATCAGGGCCTCTCAATTCCGCTCCTCATCAAAGGGACCATGGAATGTGATAAAGACTTCTCTCAAGCGCACCTTATCCACTCCACCTCCACTCCTATGGGTGTACTACATGGTAACTGGGTAGAGCAAGATGGCCGCTGTAACCGGAAATGCATCAACTCGTACCGGAAATGGAGCTGATGCATTTCCGGTTACAGCGGCCATCTTGCTCTACCCAGTTACCATGCAGTACACCCATAGAATGTGGTGACAGGCGTTTTTTGCTGGGTATACATGTGAGTGCAATAGTAGTTTTATTTGGTTTATACTAATAAAATACTGCACTATGGAAGGCTCTTTGTTTTGTATCCTATGCATATTATCTTGAGTGGAGGTGGAGTGGATAAGGGAGAGAGAACTCTTTATCACATTCCATGGTCTCTTTGATGAGGAGCGGAACTAAGAGGCCCTGATATTGTGAATTATAGCCTTTTGGCCCTGTGTGGGTCAGGGTGTGGAGGTGAGCAGGTATTGCTGCCATTAGAGGATCCCTTTTTCTTTTTCACTAGAGTGAAGCTCACGTGGGCACAATCACATTTGCATTTACTCTTTGTTTTGAAATTTCACAGATGATTTTTGCTGTATTATATATTGTTATTATTTATAATTGGGTGGTATATAAATACTACGTGATGTTATTCTTATAATTTTGAATAATCACTATCACTTTTTGGATGTTCACTTTATTTAATGGTTTGTTCACTTTGCATTGTTCAAAAATATTTTCTAATTTTGGATTTTCCACTGAGCACTATTATGTTGGCAATATTAATTTAGTATGGTAGTATTGCACCAGCGTTAGATTAGATTGTTATAGCGCTTCACTATTCACATATATTTTGAGTATACACTTATTGGTCTAAGTTGAGTTGCAGCAGCTATAAGTAGATTTATTATCATCTATTAAAGCGCAGGAGGATATCTACATACAGAGTTTAAATGCGTACACAGAATTTTTCCAGATTTACCCTCCAATAGATTTTTATGCTTGACAAGCAGACAGAAAGCATGGTCATTCTGCTTTCTGGTCCAATATACTGCTCAATGGACAGATTTTTTTTTTGCCTGGTGACTAGGTTGGAGATAGGGAGGTGACACGGGAAAACGTTTTTCTAAACCAAGAAACGAGTGTGTCACCTGCTTGGGTTTACAGACATACAAATCTTTTCTGCAGGTAAAACAGTCAATATATTTGTATTTCAGATGTGTTATGCATTTTAGCCACTTTAATTACATTAAAGTATACAGTATATATCTTAAAAAAACTATTAACAAGGCTATAGATTATCTATGAATGATTTACATCTTTGCCTATGCCTATTCACATATCCCAAACAGGGGTGTTAACATACCCCAAACAGTTTGCTGGGGTGCTAGCATATTTTGAATAGTTTTATTTGTTTCTTAGTTTCCCTACACAACTCTATTTCTTGTAGAAAGCTATGCCAAACTGTGTGCATATTTCATTAGGTTGTCATTCAGAACACACCTAATTACCCAAAAACTTTAGCAGAAATATGTCAATCTGTCAGTTGCACTTTAGTATAAAAAAAAATCAAAGTTACAATAGCATTTTGCCACTGTAATAGGAAACACATATAACTTTTGTTGACATATATGCATGATCATTGTCACAAAATGACACTCTACATCATAATGTGGTGCACAAAAATGGATTTTTCATAAATAGAAGATTCCCTCTTGTAATGGTCGCATTATGAAACACTGCAGAGTGATGATATGGTTTATGGTGGAGGTGAGAACTACAGCTTGGATATCTCTAAAACAACAGAGAGGGTGCACCGACCTAGTGCATTACCCATTTGAGCTCCAGAAGATATTACCCCCTTCATGACCACTTTTGCTATTCACATAAACAGAGCTTTTTTTGGTGGTATTTTATCATCGCTGGGTTTTTTATTTTTTGCGATATACTGTATGTGAAACATTTTTGTAACAATTTTTTTTAAACTGACTGGTGTGGTGGTAATCAGGGACACTGACTGGTGACAGTATATTAAAAAAAAGAATAATTTTTTAGTCAATTTTCTAAACTTTTTTTTACATTTTTAACTTTTGTTTTTCATTTTTTACAATTTGTTTTACATACTTTCATCAGCATAGTTCAGTGTCACCATAGTAACATGGTACTGCTGTGAGGGGTGATCAGAGTTTTTTTTACCACTTTGTTTGCTGTTGCAATGAAGATCATTGTAACAGAAGATTTCAGCTGTTATGAATGGGTTAACCATTTATGACAGCTGTGATCACTAGTTATCTGTGATTGCCTACAGCTAATCACATGGTACAGGGTGCTGTGTTTGGCCCAGGTACCATGTGACAGCCGTGGGCCAATCACAGCCTAGAAAACACAGCTCTTATGAATTAATTAATTCATAACAGCTTTGTTGACACTGTGATACTGAGAACTGGGATCCGCATTCCGGTGGACACAGCAGTCACATGAGGGAAGGGGTTAGGGTGGCGCGCACCCCTGAATCGGAGAAGACAAAATTACATACATTTGATGTATATGTACTGCGGCTGGTCGGAAGTTGGTTACCATAACTCAATTTTATTAGAGAAACAAATAAATACTCACAAATGCATGTCATACACAAGCATATCTAGAAAAAAGTGATGAGATGCATCCAAATCCACCATACTCCACTGATGGCAAAGGTAAAAGGAAAATCTCATAGCACCCAGGAAAAGCTGATGCATTTTGAGGGTCATGTGCTCTGCTTCAGAGTCAGAGTTTGGCTCTGAAGAAGAAGGCTTGACCTTCAAATTGCATCAGCTGTTTCTGGACTCTATGAGGTCTTGCCATGCCATCAGCGGAGTATGGTGAATTTATAGACATTCTCATCATTTTTTCTAGACATGTTTGTGCATGCCATGCGTTTGTGAGTATTCACTTGTTTTTTATTTTTCTAGTCAAATTGAGATATGGTAATGCACTAGGTCAGCGCACCCTCTCCTTTGTTGTTTTGTAGTTTGCCCACAGTCCTGAAAGGACAGCAAGACATTTGTGCACCATACCAACAAGATCAGCCAAAAGGAGAGTCATTTTTCATTTTTAAGCACCACTCCTGAGTGCAGGAGGTTTTTGTTATTTTTTTTTAATGATAGCTTAAATAGCTATGCCTGAGCATCAGTCTCCTAAATCTCTCCAGCAGAAAACATAACCAATGCTTGGGCATTGATAATTTGACCACCACTGGAGCAATCCCAAAATATTGTTTTCTGCAGGAAAGTTATTTTTTTTAATATTTGTTTATTATTTAATAAAACCAGGATTGGCAGAACAGAAAAGCATTATGATTTGAGGCTTGACCACATTTACAGTCAATTATACTTATAATGGTTTCAAGAGCTAAGTTAAACATCTGTTAAGCTCATAAATAGTCACAAGACTATAAAACACACACACACATGCATGCACCCTGGAGAAATTCCTATTATATAGCCTTTGTGTCCTGTGTAACTGTCAGCTAGTGCATGCAAAGTATTGTTCTACCAGTGGGTCATAACCTGGCAGCTAGCAAAGCAAAAATGCCTTCAGGGCGCTATGACATGATGTAATGAGGCCATGTCAAGATTCATTCTCAGCAGAAAGTCAACCTGGAACACACCATCAACTTATAAATGGATTAAGGGAAGTTTTATAATGGAGAAAATAGTAAAATCACAAATGACAACTGTGACAGTATCCTCTTCTAATACAGTAAACCTAGAAATGTTCATTAAGTGCTAAAGTGAATCAAAAATTTGCAATTGCTATCGATTTGCAGTATTGTAATTTTGTTAGTAGATAATCTGATATTGTTGCCATTAATAAGGGTAATATATACAACAATATTTTCGTGGAATATCAGGTGAAATCTCCCCAACAGAGATACAGTGACAATGAAACATGATAAAGGTTCTAAATCTTCCCCATTCTATAGCACTTTTTAAGCTGAGAGTTTGTTGGTAATAACTGATATAAGTCAGTCCTTTTCATTATGCTTGACTGTTCTAGTACACCAATAGCGCCAACCATTTCCCTTAAAGGGAACTCAAATATGGGTGAAACATAACACCCATTCAGGACCCATCCTTGGCACCCTGTACAATATATAAACACACATATACACTATATTGCCAAAAGTATTGGGACACCTGCCTTTACATGCATTTGAAATGTAATGGCATCCAAGACTTAGTCCGTAGGGTTCAATATTGAGTTGTCCCACCCTTTGCACCTATAACAGCTTAAACTCTTTTGGGAAGGCTGTCCACAAGATTTAGGAATGTGTCTATGGGAATGTTTGACTATTCTTCCAGAAGTGCATTTGTGAGGTCAGCCACTGATGTCAGTCAAGAAGGCTTGGCTTACAGTCTCCACTCTAGTTCATCCCAAAGGTGTTTTATCAGGTTAAGGTCAGGACTCTGTGCAAACCAGTCAAGTTCCTCCACCCCAAACTCACTCATTCATGTCTTTAAGGACCTTGGTTTGTGCACTGGTGCACAGTCATATTTGAACAGGAAGGGGCCATCCCCAAACTGTTCCCACAAACTTGGGAGCGTGAAATTGTCCAAAATGTCTTAGTATGCTGACCCCTTAAGGGTTCCCTTCACTAGAACTAAGGGGCCAAGCCCAACCCCTGAAAAACAACCCCACATCATAGTTCCCCCTCCATCAAATTTACACTTAGCAACAGTGCATAGAGAGCTTCAGGCCACCCTCATGAAGTCCGTTTCTGATTGTTTGGTCAGAGACATTCACACTAGTGGCCTGCTGGAGAACATTTTGCAGGTCTCTGGCAGTGCTCATCCTGTTCCTCCTTGCACAAAGGAGCAGATACCAGTCCTGCTGATGAGTTAAGGACCTACTACAGCCATGTCCAGCTCTCCTAGAGTAACTGCCTGTGTCCTGGAATCTCCTCCATGCTCTTGAGAACGTGATGGGAGACACAGCAAACCTTCTGGCAATGGCATGTATTGATGTGCCATCCTGGAGGAGTTGGACTGCCTGTGCAACCTCTGTAGGATCCAGGTATCACCTCATGCTACCAATAGTGACACTGACTCAAGCCAAATGCAAAACTAATTAAAAACAGTCAGAAAAGATGAGTAAGGAAAAAAAATGTCAATGGCCTTCACCTGTAAAACCATTCCTGTTTTTGGGGTCATCTCATTGTTGCCCATCTAGTGCACCTGTTGTTAATTTCATTAACACCTGAAACTGATTTACAACCACCTCTGCTTCTTAACTGAGCAGATCAATATCCCAGAAGTTTCATTGACTTGATGGTATACTCTGATTAAAAAGTGTAAAAGTGTTCCTTTCATTTTTTTGAGCAGTGTATATATATATATATATATATATATATATATATATATATACAGTTGCAAGAAAAAGTATGTGAACTCCTTGGGATTACATGGAGTTTAGCATGAATTGGGCATAAAATGTGCTCTGAATGTCATCTAAGTCACAACAATAGAAGAACACAGTCTGCTGAACATAATACTACACAAACATTAGATGTTGCCATGGTTTAATTGCACATAACATGTAAACATTCACAGTGCAGGGAGGAAAAAGTATGTGAAGCCCTAGCTTAATGACTTCTCCCAGAGCTAATTGGAGTCAGGAGTGAGCCAACCTTGACTCCAATCAGTGTGATGATATTGGATGTGTTGCTGACAGCTGTCCTGCCCTTAAAAAACACACACCTGTTTTGGGTTTACTGGTTTCAAGAAGCACTGTCTGATGTGGACCATGCCTCGCAGAAAAGAGCTATCAGAAGACCTACGATCAAGAATTGTTGACTTGCATGAGGCTGGAAAGGGTTACAAAAGTATCTCCAAAAGCCTTGATGTTCATGTGTCCATGGTAAGACAGACTGTCTACAAATGGAGAAAGTTTAGCACTGTTGCTACTCTCCCTAGGCATGGTCATCCTGTAAAAATGACTGCAAGAGCACAGCGCAGAATGCTGCATGAGGTAAAGAAGAATCCCAGAGTGTCAGCTAAAGACCTACAGAAATCTCTGGCACATGCTAACATTTTTGTTGACACATCTACAATAAGGAAAACATTAAACAAGAATGGAGTACATGGGAGGACACCACGGAGGAAGCCATTGCTGTCCAAAAAGAATATTGCAGCACGTTTGAAGTTTGCAAAAGAGCACCTGGATGTTCCACAGCACTACTGGCAAAATATACTGTGGATAGATGAAACCAAGATTGAGTTGTTTGGGAAGAACACACAACACTATGTGTGGAGAAAAAAAGGCTCAGCACACCAACATCAAAACCTCATCCCCACTGTAAAACATGGCGGAGGGAGCATCATGGTTTGGGGCTGCTTTGCTGCCTCAGGGCCTGGATGGATTGTTGTCATTGATGGGAAAATGAATTCCAGAGTGTATCAAGACATTTTGCAGGAAAACATACGACCATCTGTCCGCCAACTGAAGCTCTGCAGAGGATGGGTGATGCAACAGGACAATGACCCAAAGCATACAAGTAATTCAACAAAACAATGGCTGCAACAGCACAGAATACGCCTTCTGGAGTGGCCCAGTAAGAGTCCTGACCTCAACCCGATTGAAATGCTGTGGCATGACCTAAAGAGAGCGATTCACACCAAACATCCCAAGAATATTGCTACACTGAAACAGTTTTGTGAAGAGGAGTGGTCCAAAATTACTCCAGATCGTTGTGCAGGTCTGATCTGCAACTACAGGAAACGTTTGGTTGAGGTTATTGCTGCCGAAGGAGGGTCAACCAGTTATTAAGTCCAAAGGTTCACATACTTTTTCCTCCCTGCACTGTGAATGTTTACATGTTATGTGCAATTAAACCATGGCAACATCTAATGTTTGTGTAGTATTATGTTCAGCAGACTGTGTTCTTCTATTGTTGTGACTTAGATGACGTTCAGAGCACATTTTATGCCCAATTCATGCAAAACTCCACGTAATCCAAAGGGGTTCACATACTTTTTCTTGCAACTGTATATATATATATATATAGGCTTAGTCTACCTTCTTGATAGGACAAAATTTGCCCTAGCTGTAGAATGCATCAAATGTAGTACCCAGGCCATGACAGAGTTAGGACCGTTTGACGCCTTTGTATTTTGGAGTGGTGTATTAGAAAAAACATATTTTCCCTGCATCATTGGTATGGTTTCCAACAAAACAAACCTTTTAGAGGGATGAATGAAGAAAAGAGTGAGAACTGGCCTTAATCAAACTCTCGATATTTTATATTTCAATATTTTTATTGACTTTTTCAGTATAACAACAGGGTATACGAGTAGTGTAGAACATGAAATACAGTTCACAGTCAAGTAAAACAAAGCGTTAGTGTGAGGTGCGTTCCCCACCATTTGGCTGGGGATTACAAATGTCTAAGTTGCATTGACCTGAGAGGTATGCTCGGTTAGGTGTGAACCGTATGGAGGTGGTGGTGTTATGTAGAGAGGGTGAGGAACATGTGAAAGGATGAGGGCTGGGGGGGAAGGTGGATAGGGGGATAGGGGGGAGATATGTACGGGTTTCTTTTTGGAGCATTGATCTTTTGAATGGGAAATTTAGGCCCCGAACGTTAAATGATGTTATATTAATCATGATGTAGGTCGTTGGTTTGGTTGGTGGAGTAGGGGGGGTTGTTTCTGAGTATGTTGAGATAAGTTGGGGAAGCTTCCGTAAGTTTCCGTATGGTGTTGAGGGTTTCCGATTATACAAATGGTCGACTGGTGGTGTGGGAAGTAGTAGACATGACAGAAAATAAAAAGGACTTGCGGAAAATGCAAGCAACATGAGCAGCATAGGGTGCTACTTCAAAAACAGGGGGGTGTGAGCAAGCAATGACCAAAAAATGGGTCATGCCAAACAAAGTCTCACAACCTACGAATAGTTTGTAAAGGGCCAATCGCAGAGGGTAAGAGGTTGCGGTATAGCATCCGAAACATTAAGAGTATGGTATAACGAGAGTGTAGTTACTCAGGTTCACTCTGCCTCCATTTGTTGTGCCTCAGTAGAGGTGGGCTGGTAGGGATCCTCAGGTATTATGTTCCATGTTTTCAGTAAAGCGATACCTGCTTCTAGGTTTTTAATTGTGTGTATTCTGCCCTGATGCTTGATGGGTAGTTTGGTGGGCAAGCCCCATTGGTAGCCTATTCCATGGTTTCGTAGGGCCTTGGTGATGTTGATCATCTTTTTGCGGTTAAGGAGAGAGGCTTTCGACAGATCTGCATATAATCTGATGCTTGCGTGTGATGGCGGGAGCTGGGGGGGGGGGGGGGGTTTCTGGCTGCTGTCATTATTTTTTCTTTTATATGATAAAAATGAACATCTCTGGGGATGGACGCTGATAGGAATGTGGGTTTAGGTCTTTTATGCGCTCGATCTCTGGCGAGCTCCATGTTTGAGAGAGGTGGTATGAGGTGCTTCATATATTGTTGAAGATATGAAGGTAGCGAATCATTAGTGATATTTTCAGGGATGCCTCTGAATTTAATATTGTTGCACCTGGAGCGGTCTTCTAAGTCCGCCAGTTTCAGGTTTATTTGCTCAATTTCAGAAGTGTGGTCATCGTGTGCATCGACTAAATTATTATGCGCTGTAATTACATCTTCCATTCTCGTTTTAATATGGCGTAGTCTATGCTCTTGTTGTTGGACCGCATTTGAGATCTGGGATATTGATGTGGCTATATCATTATGTAGTGTTTGCCGTAAGGATAGTAGCATGTTCTTCATGCAGATTTCTGTGATGGGCTGATCTGAGGCAGGGAAGGACTCTATTAAAGATGGCTCTGTGGTGTGCTGAGGAGAGGGATGGCTGATAGACTGATAGTCAGTTGGAGTGTCTGAATCTAGACGAGGTCTAGATTTGGCTGGGCTGCTAGTGGTGGGTGACAGAGGGGTAGATAACTCACCCGGGTCTCCAGGATATAGAGGAGAGCAAATCCTGTCATGCAGCACTGGGATCTGTTGTCCCCCTCATGGCTGCTGTGTGCTGTGTCTATGCATCCAGCGCCATCTTGGATCCCTGCCGAGACAGCAAGGAAGAATTGGGTGAGTGTCCGTGGTTGCCCAGGGGCTTTGCGGCAGCGAGGCATGTCAGGTGAGGGTTGTACACCCTTTATGTAGCTGCTGATGTGTTCCGGATCGCTCAGGGTGGGTGTGAGCCGCGGGTAACACTCAATATTTTAATGTCTACAGAATAAAATAATAGATAAATACCAACACTCCTCGAGTCACCTGGTTAATCCTGAACACCTTCCTATTGTACTAGCTTTGTGAAAAATGTCTTTACCAGCTAACAGATGTAGGGTAGGAACAGCTTAGGACCAATGCAGTATGGGCCTGCTCACACAATATTGTCCTGTGCTGAAAAGCACTTTTATTTGTGAATTGAGGAGTGTTGATGTGCACTACATTATACAGCCCATTTGAAATAAATAAGTTACAACACACCACATTGAAAAATAGAGATTTTTTAATGCACTTTAACACATTGTATTGTAGAAGCATATTGTGGTGCCATTTCACATGCATCACACCAATGCACAGCAAGTTGATACCTGCATAATATTCCTATTGACAGTTTGACAGTTTTAAAGTGACAGGTTTGCTTCAAGTTGGGGAGTGGCAAGAAGTTTGTTACTACATACAGAAGTCAGTTTTTTCTCTGCATTTTTTATTAGACTCTGAATGTGTATGAAATTTACATTGAATGGCTGATATCATGTACGTGATATCAAAATTTTACTCTTTGCATTTTTGAAAAGGGGAGTTACGAATGCAAGAAGTTTTAATGATCACAATATGTTTTTGTCCTCAAAAAATCAATGCTCTTTTTTTTACTTTCATCTTATTTTAGGTAAAAGTTAAAAGATGTATAATCAGATATTTCATCTATCTTGAATAATGCACTAAAAGGAATAACATAGTTTTTTATTCACTGGAGGTTAATAAAACTGTCTGAATTCATCGAGATATGACAGGAAGTGATTGCAATTTCACAGGACTACAGTGAAAAAGTCGGTCTACTAAAAACTTATTAGAAAATAGATTGAAAGCAAATACTGATTTAATGCCAAAGATATTTCCAACTAAACTAATTTACTTGTGTTTAAAAGTTTGATTGAGTTTGGGAAGTTGTGTTAGATATTTTTTTCCAAGAAACTTGTGTAAGGTAATGTTGAAAAATGTAATGAAAAACACAATAAATTATGATTTTTGTGCAATATTTTTTATGCCACTGACTGCCTTGTACAGATGGAATTGATGGATTGTTTTTTTTCAAATATAGCCTGTGGAGATTGTTTTCTTTTTCTTTCTTTTTCTTTCTTTCTTTTTTGTTCAGTTTTAATTAGATAAATAGTTTGGAAACTCATACTTGCATCACTCTAGAAATAAATGCTAGAGGCATAAAAGACTTAAAGCAGACGCTCACCCCCCCCCCCTTCTCTTATCAAACTGCACACAGCATATGAATCATATCATTTCAAGTAATAAACTTACATATCCCATTGTTCTCTTTCTCCTTACCCTCATTCCTCTGCTCTCACACCACCGTTTAAAAAAATTACATTGTCATCGGCAGGCTTCTTTTTTCTGGGTTCCCTTTGCCAGTCCAACTATGGCATGCACTTGTCTGCCATTTTGATTTTTGTTTTAAATAACATGTCTCCTTGTTGGAGCGATAAGATGTGGTGAAAACATATAAGATGTAAGATGTGTTGGAAACATACTGGAGACATGAGAAAATTCTTCTGCCGAGTATGATCCTAATGAGTACTAGGGATATGTGAAAACTGAATTTTTCATTTTCCAAAACATTTCAGAGTCAATGTGTAAGGTAAAATGTACAGGTGGTTATGGTGGTATTTATTAGTGCAAAGAGCTTAAAATGGTTCATGGGTGTAGCTACATTTAAGTATATTGAACCTGCTCTCATGTCAAAAATAGTCCCTCATTATTTTAAAATGTTTTCACAGACAAAAATCATGTAGTGGAAGAAAAAAGAAACAAAGTGCTAGTGCACAAATAATAATCTAATGCACAAAAAAGGAGAACACTGATGCAAAAACAAAAAAAACACTAAATTCCTCAAAAAACCCTTCTAAATAAAAAGAGTATTTTTTCAAGCAAGTTCACTCAAGGAGATTAGTGAGTGAAACTGAATTTCTGCTTCAATGAAACTCCACCAAAATCACTCCTCTCATCCCTGATCAGAACTATCTTTTGAAGAATCCACCCACTGCTAAAAGGCATTTTGGGCTAGATACCAGGCTGTATCTCTAGCCTGTTGGACTCATTTAGAGAAAGGGACATCACAAAAGAAATATTAGGATGGATCAATGAATAAACTATTTTAAGTGACAGACCCTCTTTAGCTAAATCACTTTTATAGTAAAACAGATTTAGGCATTTAGAACCTCTCATTTTACAAAATACTTAAAACGCTCCAATGTATGCTCCCAGAGTAGTCTGGTCACACAGATTTGACAGATCTTAATAGTGAGGTGAGAACATCTGAGTTAATATGCATGAGGAACTAAAGGGGAGGTTGGATGATATATTTTGTTCTCTAAAGTTAGCAGTTGTCTGCAATTGCTAATTAATAATGACAGTATTCTTTTCCATCTACAAGTCTCTCATGATAAATAGAAGACAGCACAGACAAGTTCACCCACAACATATTACTAATTAGAATTATAAGCAATTATTTGTAAACTGGGGTAAAGTCTGTCCTATGAAATGACAGGTTATTAGTGTGTAATGCTATGGCTTTTTTAATCACTGTAGAATGATATGGTAAACAACCTTTCATAAGTAAAAAAAAAAAGAAAAGAAAAAAAATCACATGTAAATGTAATATTTTCCTATAACGGTGACTTTTCCTGGGTTGGTTTTCCCTGGAGGAATCAAGCATTTCTGCAACATGGAATAATTATTTTCTGCAAATTAACATAGATACACAGTATCTGAAAACATTTGAAAAAAAAAAAACTCCCATTAATGCTGCAATGTAACAGCTGGATTGTGTATATTTGCTGTCACTTTTCAAGAGTAAAGTCAGCTAAAAAATTCTACCCGAACTTGGCATGGGAATGCCTGTATAAATGTACATCCTATCAAAAGTCTGTATTGGAAATTCCAGGATGGAAGAATACTTCAAGTTTCACATGAAGGTAGTAGGGCCTGGAGACCATTGTTTCAGGTGCATAAAATGATGAGAAATACAAAAAAATTTTAAATGTCACCAGAGCAGGAGATGAGGTGAAATATTTCAATGGGTAAACCTGTTCTGGTGAAAACTGTTTAAAAGGTAATTTCCCTTCACTTTGGAGATGTCTTCCCTTCTGTCTCTGAAAACTGGATGCAAATAAAAATCTCCCTGATGGGACACAGAAAATAATTATTGCAAAATAAATGCAGTCCTCTTCATGCTAAAAGTGTTAAAGTGGTACTAAACCCAGGACTCTCCATTCACTATATCTGGTCTCCCACAGTACACAGAGCATGGAAATGCATTATTTTAGCAAATAAAAACTGCTAAATACCATTTCTCATCAGCAGTTAGAGCAGTCTTGTGACTTCTACCAGTGTCCAGCAGAGCACTGGTTACAACTTGTAGGAGGAGTTTTATTTCTGCTCTAGGCGGATGCAGAACCCCTGACTCTGTCTGGAATGGGTTGATTGGCCCTGTGCTAATTACATGCACCCTCACAAGAAAAAAAAACCTCTCTAGAAACACACACCAAACTGAGCATGTGCAGAGTGTCTCCACATGATATGCCTTATCAGGTGGTAAGAGGGGGACACTGGAAGAAAGGGAGGATCAGAAAAGTCAGGATCAAACAGCATTTTTACACAATGCAGAGGATTAACACCTTAGGTTCCACAGTGAGTATATCAAGCATGCTTCACTTCGTATACAGACTGATTTTATTGTTGTGGGTTTAGCAAAACTTTAAATGCAGTTCAATGTGAGATCATTTGCTCCATCTAACATTTGGAGTGCTGGCTTTCTTTTGCAATGGTGATTTGATGGTGACCATTGGCTGAGCACCCATCAAGTTCTATGATGGTTTGGAGACAGTGCGGCACAGATTAATGACTCAATAATTTATTCCGGCCATTGAAATTAATTAACGCTCAAGCGCTAAATGCGCCTAGTGTTAACACACTTTTAGGTGTATTTAGGCACATTTAGATGCGTTTACACACATCAAGCATTTTATCTGCCAAAATGCTGCTGCTTCTGGATGTACTGGCTCTGGGTTTTTTTCCTGCTGTAAAACTCCCTGCTAAAAGTCTATGTGTCCATGAACACATAACATATCATGGAGGGGCATTTGGAAGCAGTAAAAAAGATGCCTGATGTCCCTAACAGTGGCTTCAAAAATGTCCTATGCGCATGAAGCCTTAGGGACAGAAAATGCACAGTGTTCTTAACCATAGTCAGAGTCAGATAGGGGCCCAAAATCTATATACTTCTTTTAGGTAAGTTATATAGGAAATAATAAAACCTAAGCTTCAGCATGACAGCTGGGGAACTAGCATTCTCAAAAGAACAGCTCAGCAATCGTAGCATCTAGGAGTGAATAAACAAATAACTATACTGTTGGATTATGTAATTAACATAAGATAAATTTAGTTATACTTTGCGTCCGTTCAGAGTTTAATTATGCTTTCACACAGACAGCATAGGTCCACCTTTATGCTTTTCAAACCGGCCACAATTGCACTGTCTGAGTGTTTCATTTCTCAGTTGTGGAAGGCCTGATTTGTCAAATCAAATATAATGTTGGTGGCCCTGTCTGGTACCAAATACCTACAGAATATCATTATTGATAGGATGATAAGGATCACTGACAAACAACTTCACCTTACAGTGTGAGTGTTCGGGATATCTTGCCTTAGAAAGTAGACAGTTGCCCACATACAGGTCTTTCTCTGTATACAATCTGTATGTACATAGGTTCTATAACATTCTGCATATGTGTATTAGAATAGCTTTCTGGATTAAAGGATAAGTTCACCTTTCATAACATGTTACACCCATATTCAGGGTGTAATATGTTATGATCAGACAGCCCGCTCCCCTACTCTCCGATTTGACAGCTACCGGGGGATCTTCTCCTCCCCCCCCTGTCAATTTTTTTTTAAATGGCCAATGCGGGGATCCACCCACCTGGCCGCATCTCTCATTCGCTGTGCTCTCTCATTGAGAAACTAAAAGTCCCGACAGCCTTAGCGGCTCTTGGCTACTCAATGAACTACCACGGCACTGTGGAGCACTCTGGTGGTTCATTGATTCTTCCTGTCAGTAAATCTGCTGTGCTCTGTGGTTCCTTGCACCAGCCCCTACATCACTACAGGAAACAGTAGTGATGTAGGGGGTAAGAAAAAGAAGTCAAAGCGCATGGTGCAGGACACAACCATTCAAAACTGCCAAAAATGTTGAATGTGAATATTCTTCAGAAGGCTGTAGCTCAAAATAGTGATGAAACAAATGAGTATAACCCACAACTTCTGTAAGCCATGATTTTTTTTATAAATTTTTAACCCAGCAACTGAGTTGCTTTAAGATCATTAATGTCAATATTGCATGTACTTATGTCTATCGCACAAAAAACAAATGCATCCATGATAGAGGGAAATCAGATTTGCATATTTTAGATTTCCCTTGCACGTGATATATACAATTCAGTTCAGGAATCCAGGGAAATGTAGCTCATGAATTGTATGATACTTTCCCAATTTTACAAATATGCCTGTGTATACCCAGGCTAATTTCACTACTTCTCACTTCTTACTCAACAATTAAAGCAAGCACAACCTATTTTGTGCACCACAATGGTTTATAGGAAGTACATCAGTGACAGCAAACATATCTATGAGAGGTGATGGCACCTGCAGTTAAGTTTCCTTGTGCAGGACCTTTGCTAATGCTAGCAGAAGTGAATAGGAGTTAAGAAGTAAATGGTCCTCTTTGGCTTGATATGTCCAAACAAAATTCTGCTAATAGATATTCGTGTGCATGCATGCGTGTGTGTGATGGGAAAGAGGGATTGGTTACATCAGATGGAATGATGGTATGGACATTTTAAATGCTGGATGAATGAATACATTTCCACATAGATATCCATTTAGCAGGAAACAGTGATGGCTGTTTCATTGCATGCACACAGGGAATTTCTATTCAACACGTCCACATAAAATAATATCCATTCTGAAGCTGAAGTATAATAAAATTAAGATGAATGCCTCTGTAACATGTGTGGGAAAATGAGCAAGTGAGAACACGGGAGGGGTAGAGTGCTACTTAGGTTTTCAAAATAAATTGAGAGCGTGAATAACATTAAAGAAAATATTTAATGCCCAAAAGTCATTAGTTGCATATTTATCTGCCATAACTCTTCCTTGTACATTAATATTCTGTGTCAAAGGCATATGTGAACTTGTGCTACAGAGCCAGACAACTAGAGGCTGATAAAGATATAATTGAAGTTAAAGGTGCTTTGTGAACTATTTAAGGAGTGATGTTGATAATATTACTAATTCTAATAACACTTATAATGATAACCATAATCATCAACATCATCTTGCTACCAATCACAAATAATTACACTTTACACTTTAACTGTGCACATGTGCTATGCCAAGATTCAATAAAATATTTTGAAAAGATTTAAAGAGAACTTTGTTTTATAATAATTTTAAACATGTAAAGGGCAGTACTCGGGTTGTTGGTTCAAATCCCAACCACGGCACAGCCTTGCTCGAGTTTGCGTGATCTCCCTGTGCATGCATTGGTTTCCTCTGGGTACTCCGGTTTCCTCCTACACTCCAAAGACATGCTGGTAGGTTAATTGGATCCTGTCTAAATTGGCCCTAGTATGTGTACTGTATGTATGAATGTGAGTTAGGAACCTTAGATTGTACGCCCTTTGAGGGTTAGGGATTGATCTGAATGTACTGTATATATATGTAAAGCACTGCTTAAATTGATGGCTCTATATAAGTACCTGTAATAGATAATTTCAGTTTATTATCTAACATAAATTCCAGTATCACTTGCTTTTCTTACACGTCATTTGTTTTCTCCTTATAAATTGAGAGTTGCCATGTTTAATATTCTGTCTCTGAAGACTTGTGGTAGACCACAATCTCTGCAGGTACTATACTATCTTAAAATAGAACTAATAAAAATATTTGCTTGGACGTTTTATAACAATTCGGCTAAAAAAGTCCTCTTCTCCAGTAGTGGACTGTCCCTCAGCGTCCTGATGTCGAGTGCAGGGCTACGAACCTTGCATCTGTCTTAATGTCATCAGAGAAGGTTAGACCACTGGAGTGCAAAGGAGAGAAAGTTGCAGGGACTGGTCTAGTAGTATGAAGGAGCCTGCCGCAGCAGATTATTATACAGGCAAACTTGTTTTCTACTGCCCTCTAGGCATAAATGAGCAGTTAACCCTTGTAGTGTGGGTGTAGGTCCATGGCAAGGGGGGACTTTTTACTTTTCTGGAATTTAAGGAAAGTAGGTGGTTTTGAGTATATTTTCTATCCTTCTCATGGTCAGGAATAAGAAATAACATTAAAGAAAAACCCAGATAAATATTAAATATTGCAAAGGAATAGTTTACAGGCAACAGGTGAATCTTTGTCCTATGTTTTCTAAGCTGCCTTGTTTAATAATAAGTTTCTTGTTTACAGAGTTCTATAACTTAATCTGGAATTTGCAGTGTGTATGTGAATTAGTCAGAAAGAGCAGTGACTCATATCCTTCTCACTTCTCCTTCTATAACACACTAAATACAGTTTCTACAAGATGCAGAGTGCATGAAAGAAGAAGAATGCTGTATGCTTATTTTGTGATTAATGTATATATATATATATATATATGTATTTAGTTATCTAGCTAGAATTTTTTTATGCTATTACAGAGTTTTTAGTTGTAGTTAGTTTATGCTTTTATAGGGACTTAAGCAATCACTAACAACTTGCCATAGTTTGTAACCAGCTTTCTTTTTTGTTTTACTTATAATGATTTTCAGTGTGACCTTAGTTTTCATACCAACTAATGAACCACTTGGAGTATTAATGACCACCAAAGACACCAGAGATGCATATTGGCATGTGATTTCTGGTTACAGGTTAAAGTGGGTCATATTTTGGATTAGTCAAGGTGTTACTAGTTTTGGCATGAAGATTTGATGAACCTCTGTGTCAAGAAATGTTACTGAAATAAGCAGGAATGCACAAAAGAAAAAAAATAGTTAGGCACAATTTTACATGCATGTTAGATGAATACCATGGTCACTGGTAAATGCCTACGAATATATTATCCTGATAAATATCACTAATTTGCCTCACTGCAGGGAAGTCATGATTGGTTCATGGTCTAAATTCTCTTATCTTCTGGCTTCTATGAACAAGCAATTGCAGGTTCATATATATTGTGTGTTTACTGCAGCAATCTCATTAGTTTTAGATGTGAAGCAAAATCTATGAGACATGCAAATCTATGGGAGTGATGTACTGAGTAGAAGCAACACCGGGGCACAAATGGAGAGCACATACATCCACATCTGTCAAAGAAAAGCCAAAGTAACCAATAGCATTGACTAATCACTAGCTTTGTGGTGTTTGTCTATGACTATGGTTTCCATTGATGCTGTTTGAGGATTCATGGCACACATTGTCATTCAGTGTATTCTACATCAATGAACTCTGCAATGCTAACATCTTCAATACACCATACACAAAACAAGCCTTTTTAAAAGAACACTAAAAAGCACAATCACTGAAACCAATTGCAACCAACCACCATTAATACTTAATTGCCTCACTACAACTTGAAATCTACCTACAATCTAAGGTCAGATTGGCAGGTATGGATTTATGCAATTTACTGTACATTACCTTATTCATATAAGCCTAATATTATTTCACAATTTTAGGGTCATAGTTAGAGATGAGCGAATCGAAGCATCCGAAGTGGAATTCGAGTCGAATATCGGAAAAATTTCGATTCGTGCCGAATCCGAAAAACAGCCTAATTCGGACGCGCGAATCGAAATTTTTCCGAAAATGGCGGCTGACATGTGCGGCGACGGAGCGGGGATGTCGGGGAAGGCGCGCAGACAAGGCGCGCTGCCCCATAATGCATTCCTCAACGACATGTGATCGCATCAGCCAATCAGCAGCCAGCCAGCCAGCACTGTGTAATGGTCGAGGTATATATAGCGGCCATTTTGGAAATCTTCATTTGCCTGCAGTCATTGAACAGAGGCAGACCGCTCTGTACTAGGGACAGGGACAGAGTTAGGGCCACAGAAACGAGAATTGGGGACAGAGAGAAGTTACTTAGGGACAGAGAACCATTACTCAGGGACACAGACTTGTTAATGAGGGCCACAGAATCGTTATTTAGGGACAAAGAAACGCTAGTTAGGGCCACAGAATTCATACTCAGGGACAGACAGAATTGTTACTCAGTGCCAGAGAATTGTTACTTAGGGCCACAGAAACGTTATTAGGGCCACAGAATTTTTACTCAGGGACAGACAGAATTGTTACTGAGTGCCAGAGAATTGTTACTCAGGGACAGACAGAATTGTTACTGAGTGCCAGAGAATTCTTAGGGCCACAGAATTCATTCTCAGGGACAGACAGAATTGTTACTCAGGGACAGACAGAATTGTTACTGAGTGCCAGAGAATTGTTACTCAGGGACAGACAGAATTGTTACTGAGTGCCAGAGAATTGTTACTCAGGGACAGACAGAATTGTTACTGAGTGCCAGAGAATTGTTACTCAGGGACAGACAGAATTGTTACTGAGTGCCAGAGAATTGTTACTCAGGGACAGACAGAATTGTTACTGAGTGCCAGAGAATTGTTACTCGCACAGACACAAAATTGTTACTTGCACAGACACAGAATTGTTACTCGCACAGACACAGAATTGTTACTCAGGGCCACAGAATTCATACTCAGGGATAGACAGAATTGTTACTGAGTGCCAGAGAATTGTTACTCAGGGACAGACAGAATTGTTACTGAGTGCCAGAGAATTGTTACTCAGGGACAGACAGAATTGTTACTGAGTGCCAGAGAATTGTTACTCGCACAGACACAAAATTGTTACTTGCACAGACACAGAATTGTTACTCGCACAGACACAGAATTGTTACTCAGGGCCACAGAATTCATACTCAGGGACAGACAGAATTGTTACTGAGTGCCAGAGAATTGTTACTCAGGGACAGACAGAATTGTTACTGAGTGCCAGAGAATTGTTACTCAGGGACAGACAGAATTGTTACTGAGTGCCAGAGAATTGTTACTCGCACAGACACAAAATTGTTACTTGCACAGACACAGAATTGTTACTCGCACAGACACAGAATTGTTACTCAGGGCCACAGAATTCATACTCAGGGACAGACAGAATTGTTACTGAGTGCCAGAGAATTGTTACTCAGGGACAGACAGAATTGTTACTGAGTGCCAGAGAATTGTTACTCAGGGACAGACAGAATTGTTACTGAGTGCCAGAGAATTGTTACTCAGGGACAGACAGAATTGTTACTGAGTGCCAGAAAATTGTTACTCAGGGACAGACAGAATTGTTACTGAGTGCCAGAGAATTGTTACTCGCACAGACACAAAATTGTTACTTGCACAGACACAGAATTGTTACTCGCACAGACACAGAATTGTTACTCAGGGCCACAGAATTCATACTCAGGGATAGACAGAATTGTTACTGAGTGCCAGAGAATTGTTACTCAGGGACAGACAGAATTGTTACTGAGTGCCAGAGAATTGTTACTCAGGGACAGACAGAATTGTTACTGAGTGCCAGAGAATTGTTACTCGCACAGACACAAAATTGTTACTTGCACAGACACAGAATTGTTACTCGCACAGACACAGAATTGTTACTCAGGGCCACAGAATTCATACTCAGGGACAGACAGAATTGTTACTGAGTGCCAGAGAATTGTTACTCAGGGACAGACAGAATTGTTACTGAGTGCCAGAGAATTGTTACTCAGGGACAGACAGAATTGTTACTGAGTGCCAGAGAATTGTTACTCGCACAGACACAAAATTGTTACTTGCACAGACACAGAATTGTTACTCGCACAGACACAGAATTGTTACTCAGGGCCACAGAATTCATACTCAGGGATAGACAGAATTGTTACTGAGTGCCAGAGAATTGTTACTCAGGGACAGACAGAATTGTTACTGAGTGCCAGAGAATTGTTACTCAGGGACAGACAGAATTGTTACTGAGTGCCAGAGAATTGTTACTCGCACAGACACAAAATTGTTACTTGCACAGACACAGAATTGTTACTCGCACAGACACAGAATTGTTACTCAGGGCCACAGAATTCATACTCAGGGACAGACAGAATTGTTACTGAGTGCCAGAGAATTGTTACTCAGGGACAGACAGAATTGTTACTGAGTGCCAGAGAATTGTTACTCAGGGACAGACAGAATTGTTACTGAGTGCCAGAGATTTGTTACTCGCACAGACACAAAATTGTTACTTGCACAGACACAGAATTGTTACTCGCACAGACACAGAATTGTTACTCAGGGCCACAGAATTCATACTCAGGGATAGACAGAATTGTTACTGAGTGCCAGAGAATTGTTACTCAGGGACAGACAGAATTGTTACTGAGTGCCAGAGAATTGTTACTCAGGGACAGACAGAATTGTTACTGAGTGCCAGAGAATTGTTACTCGCACAGACACAAAATTGTTACTTGCACAGACACAGAATTGTTACTCGCACAGACACAGAATTGTTACTCAGGGCCACAGAATTCATACTCAGGGACAGACAGAATTGTTACTGAGTGCCAGAGAATTGTTACTCAGGGACAGACAGAATTGTTACTGAGTGCCAGAGAATTGTTACTCAGGGACAGACAGAATTGTTACTGAGTGCCAGAGATTTGTTACTCGCACAGACACAAAATTGTTACTTGCACAGACACAGAATTGTTACTCGCACAGACACAGAATTGTTACTCAGGGCCACAGAATTCATACTCAGGGACAGACAGAATTGTTACTGAGTGCCAGAGAATTGTTACTCAGGGACAGACAGAATTGTTACTGAGTGCCAGAGAATTGTTACTCAGGGACAGACAGAATTGTTACTGAGTGCCAGAGAATTGTTACTCAGGGACAGACAGAATTGTTACTGAGTGCCAGAGAATTGTTACTCAGGGACAGACAGAATTGTTACTGAGTGCCAGAGAATTGTTACTCGCACAGACACAAAATTGTTACTTGCACAGACACAGAATTGTTACTCGCACAGACACAGAATTGTTACTCAGGGCCACAGAATTCATACTCAGGGATAGACAGAATTGTTACTGAGTGCCAGAGAATTGTTACTCAGGGACAGACAGAATTGTTACTGAGTGCCAGAGAATTGTTACTCAGGGACAGACAGAATTGTTACTGAGTGCCAGAGAATTGTTACTCGCACAGACACAAAATTGTTACTTGCACAGACACAGAATTGTTACTCGCACAGACACAGAATTGTTACTCAGGGCCACAGAATTCATACTCAGGGATAGACAGAATTGTTACTGAGTGCCAGAGAATTGTTACTCAGGGACAGACAGAATTGTTACTGAGTGCCAGAGAATTGTTACTCAGGGACAGACAGAATTGTTACTGAGTGCCAGAGAATTGTTACTCGCACAGACACAAAATTGTTACTTGCACAGACACAGAATTGTTACTCGCACAGACACAGAATTGTTACTCAGGGCCACAGAATTCATACTCAGGGACAGACAGAATTGTTACTGAGTGCCAGAGAATTGTTACTCAGGGACAGACAGAATTGTTACTGAGTGCCAGAGAATTGTTACTCGCACAGACACAAAATTGTTACTTGCACAGACACAGAATTGTTACTCGCACAGACACAGAATTGTTACTCAGGGCCACAGAATTCATACTCAGGGACAGACAGAATTGTTACTGAGTGCCAGAGAATTGTTACTCAGGGACAGACAGAATTGTTACTGAGTGCCAGAGAATTGTTACTCAGGGACAGACAGAATTGTTACTGAGTGCCAGAGATTTGTTACTCGCACAGACACAAAATTGTTACTTGCACAGACACAGAATTGTTACTCGCACAGACACAGAATTGTTACTCAGGGCCACAGAATTCATACTCAGGGACAGACAGAATTGTTACTGAGTGCCAGAGAATTGTTACTCAGGGACAGACAGAATTGTTACTGAGTGCCAGAGATTTGTTACTCGCACAGACACAAAATTGTTACTTGCACAGACACAGAATTGTTACTCGCACAGACACAGAATTGTTACTCAGGGCCACAGAATTCATACTCAGGGACAGACAGAATTGTTACTGAGTGCCAGAGAATTGTTACTCAGGGACAGACAGAATTGTTACTGAGTGCCAGAGAATTGTTACTCGCACAGACACAAAATTGTTACTTGCACAGACACAGAATTGTTACTCGCACAGACACAGAATTGTTACTCAGGGCCACAGAATTCATACTCAGGGACAGACAGAATTGTTACTGAGTGCCAGAGAATTGTTACTCAGGGACAGACAGAATTGTTACTGAGTGCCAGAGAATTGTTACTCAGGGACAGACAGAATTGTTACTGAGTGCCAGAGATTTGTTACTCGCACAGACACAAAATTGTTACTTGCACAGACACAGAATTGTTACTCGCACAGACACAGAATTGTTACTCAGGGCCACAGAATTCATACTCAGGGACAGACAGAATTGTTACTGAGTGCCAGAGAATTGTTACTCAGGGACACCTAATCGTTGAATTAAATAGTATGTCAGACAACATGCAGAGGAGTGGCAGAGGAGGCAATGTTTTAGGAGCGAGCAGACGTGGCAGCAGAGGAAGGGGTCGAGGCAGCAGTATTCGCAGCCAGAGGCCAGTGCTCCCGGTGTCATCCAGCGGTCGTGTCTCCACCGACAACCCTGCCGTCATTGATTGGTTGGCTCGGTCGTCTTCCTCTTCCCAGGTCACCTCTGACACCTACAGCCAACGGTCGGTGGGTACGTCAGACACAACCGTTAGTTGGCATGGCCCGGGACCAAGCCCACTGAAATCACGTGTCCTCTACCTGCCCCTGTCCTTTGCTGTTCCCTCACCAAGCGAAGTATCGCATGCTGTGGGCTCAGCCCCACTGTACAGTGAGGAAGAGCTAACAGAGGGCGGTCAGGAACGGGGGGAGACATCGGCCTTTTCAGCAGCCAAGCGAACAAGTACTGGCGAGGAGAGTGGCTCGGTAGCCGGTCTAGAGACAGGTCTGTCTCCTGACCCAGACGCAGCCGAGGGGGCTAGTAGTGAGGCGGAGACCCTACTTGATGATGAGGAGGTTGATCGCACTTGGCAGCCTCGTCGTCATCAGGCAATTTCTTCCGCATCATCAGGAGAAGAGGGTGGCAGCTTGGCAGCGAGCAAAACAGTCGGTGGGTTGCCCAGGAGACAGCAGCAGGGTCGCATCAGTGTCAGTGGAGCCAAACGTCCACGGAGTAGAGCACCAGCTCCACTGCAGCCTACCACCACGGCCAGTAGTGGTGCCGTTGCGCACGGAGGAAGTAGCAGTCAGCCAGTGAAGAGTAGCGGGGGCAAAGTTTCCTACTCGGTGGTGTGGCAATTTTTCCTCAAGCCGCCCGAGGAAGTAAACGTAGCCGTATGTCGACTATGTGGCCAGAAATGCAAGCGTGGCCAGGGGGCCCATGTTGGGACTACAGCGTTGCGTCAGCATATGCAGCGTCACCATTCGGTGGCCTGGGAAAACCGTGATAAACATACGGCGGTTCTGCCTGCCCCAGCCCCCGCTCCATCACCCGCTCCGTTACTTGCTCCGTCACCCGACGTCGTCAATCGCCCTCTATCAGCCAGTCAAGGCTCCAACACCTCTGCTGAGGGGAGTTGTCGCTCATTGGCATCTTCCGCTCGTTCAGATGCTCCTTCTCCTGCTACTCCTCTTCTCGGATTCCGTCAACAGTCTTTCTTGGAATCCGTATCCAAGAGACAACAGTTTGCGAGCACGCACCCGACGGTGCAAAAGCTGAACGTCCTCCTGTCCAAGTTGCTGGTGCTGCAGTCCCTCCCTTTCCAACTGGTGGACTCAGCACCTTTCCGAGAAATGATGGCTTGTGCCGCGCCGCGGTGGAGAGTGCCAAGCCGTCATTTCTTTGCCCAAAAGGCAGTGCCAGCCCTGCATTCACATGTAGAAGAGATGGTGGGCCAGTCTTTGAGCATGTCGGTCTCTGCCAAAGTGCACGGCAGCGCCGACGTGTGGAGCTGTAACTACGGTCAGGGACAGTACATGTCATTTACGGCCCACTGGGTGAACGTGGTGCCGGCACAGCCGCACCAGCAACTTGGACAGGTCACGACGCTTTTGCCTCCACGTTTGCACGTCCTTGGTCCAGCAAGCATGTCCGCCTCTACCACCTCTTTTTCCGCCGTGTCCTCAGCCGCCACCCCCGTGCCAAGTCCCATTACCCGACCGGCATATCACATGTGCAGGGCGCAACGGTGTCACGCTGTGCTGCACCTGGTATGCCTTGGCGAACGTAGTCACACAGGGGAGGAACTGCTGAGTGTAATGAACAGAGAAATCGACAGATGGCTGTCTCCGCGCAAACTAAAAATCGGAACCATGTTGACTGACAACGGAAAGAACATGGTGTCTGCTCTGCGTCAAGGAAGGTTGTGCCATGCGCCATGCATGGCTCACGTGTTCAATCTGGTTGTCAAGCGGTTCCTAAAATCCACCATCCCACTGCAAGACATCCTTAAAATGTCACGTAAACTGTGCATGCATTTCAGCCATTCCTACACCGCAAAGAACACCCTCATTGAGCTGCAGCGGCAGAACGGAATTCCACAGCATCGCCTGATCTGCGACGTTGCAACAAGGTGGAATTCAACCCTACACATGTTAGACCGCCTTTACGAGCAGCGAAAGGCCATCACCGATTTCCTGATGTTACAAGCGGATAAAGGTACTCCCCTGTGTAACTTAGATGTCAGCCATTGGCAGCTCATGCGTGACACCTGCCGCTTGCTCAGGCCCTTTGAGGAGGCCACGCTATTCGTGAGTCGGCAGGACTATGGGATGAACGACGTCATTCCTCTGTTGCACGTCCTGGAACAAATGCTGTTAACAATGGCTGGTCAGGGTGCGGTAGACGTGGCGCACAGATCTCAACGCCACATGACCCCTGTGGGGGCAGGACAGGAAGAAGAGGAGGAGGTAGAGGAGGACATTTGTGCTCAGGAATTATTGAGTGAAATGGGTGGTTTTTCCACTCAGCGGACAGGAGTGGAGGAGCAGGAGCATCTGGTAGAGGAGGAGGAGGAGACAGAGGACCCAGACGCACCGTGGCAGTATGCTGTGGAGATGGAGGCAGGGAGTCCCTCGCATTCCTTGGCACAAATGGCCCATAGCATGCTCGGTTGCTTGCGTAGCGACAGCCGAATAATAACCATCAGACAGAGGGATGACTTTTGGCTGTCCACCTTGTTGGACCCTCGCTACCGGTCCAAAATGGTGGCCTTTTTCACACCTGCTGAGAGGGAGGCCAAAATTACGTACTATAAAAACCACCTATGTAGTCAGTTGGTCTCTGCCTTTGTGCGCCAACGTCCATCCTCAGACACTGTGGGCCCTGTGCGCTCGCGTTCCGCTGGCATGGCAGCAGGGGAGGGGTGGGGTGGTAGGAGCAGTGGCAGCTCCACCAGCAGCGGCTGCCTCAGTCTGCAGTCGATGATGAGTAGCTTTCTTCACCAGCGCAGTGAGGAAACTACTAACCAGCCGCAGCAGCAGCAGCAGCATCAGGTGGACCTGGAGCAGGAGCTCAAACAACAGGCTTGGGCCTACTTGGACAGCACCCTGCCAACCGAGGTAGACAATCCCCTTGACTACTGGGCAACGAAACTTGACCTTTGGCCCCAACTAGCTGAATTTGCCCTTGAAAGGCTGTCATGCCCGGCCAGTAGCGTGGCATCGGAGCGCGTGTTTAGTGCGGCAGGAGGTATTGTAACTCCGCGGAGGACACGACTGTCCACCCAAAGTGTGGAGAGACTCACGTTTGTGAAAATGAATCAGGCGTGGATTAGTCTGGATTTCAAACCACCAGTTCCTGACACAACTGACTAAATCCGCCATGAATCATGCCTCAAACATGTGCCACTTTCAGGTCTCCTCACACTGCTGGTGTGTTTAATTTTTTGACATAGGGTGCTGGCAGATTACGGGCCTCCTATAGCTGCTGCCAGGCCCCTAATCTGCCATAGGCCCCTATATACCGCCTCCTCATGCTGCTGCCAAGTCCAGAGTCTGTCATGGGTCCCTGTATGGCCTCCCATTGCTGCTGTCTCCATCGCCACACTCTGCTGCCATGTGCCACTTTCAGGTCTCTTCACACTGCTGGTGTGTTAAATTTTTTGACATAGGGTGCAGGCAGATTACGGGCCTCACATAGCTGCTGCCAGGCCCCTAATCTGCCATGGGCCCCTATATACCGCCTCCTCATGCTGCTGCCAAGTCTAGAGTCTGTCATGGGTCCCTGTACGGCCTCCCATTGCTGCTGTCTCCATCGCCACACTCTGCTGCCATGTGCCACTTTCAGGTCTCCTCACACTGCTGGTGTGTAGAATTTTTTGACATAGGGTGCTGGCAGATTATGGGCCTCCTATAGCTGCTGCCAGGCCCCTAATCTGCCATAGGCCCCTATATACCGCCTCCTCATGCTGCTGCCAGGTCCAGAGTCTCTCATGGGTCCCTGTACGGCCTCCCATTGCTGCTGTCTCCATCGCCACACTCTGCTGCCATGTGCCACTTTCAGGTCTCTTCACACTGCTGGTGTGTTAAATTTTTTGACATAGGGTGCAGGCAGATTACGGGCCTCACATAGCTGCTGCCAGGCCCCTAATCTGCCATGGGCCCCTATATACCGCCTCCTCATGCTGCTGCCAAGTCCAGAGTCTGTCATGGGTCCCTGTATGGCCTCCCATTGCTGCTGTCTCCATCGCCACACTCTGCTGCCATGTGCCACTTTCAGGTCTCTTCACACTGCTGGTGTGTTAAATTTTTTGACATAGGGTGCAGGCAGATTACGGGCCTCACATAGCTGCTGCCAGGCCCCTAATCTGCCATGGGCCCCTATATACCGCCTCCTCATGCTGCTGCCAAGTCCAGAGTCTCTCATGGGTCCCTGTACGGCCTCCCATTGCTGCTGTCTCCATCGCCACACTCTGCTGCCATGTGCCACTTTCAGGTCTCTTCACACTGCTGGTGTGTTAAATTTTTTGACATAGGGTGCAGGCAGATTACGGGCCTCACATAGCTGCTGCCAGGCCCCTAATCTGCCATGGGCCCCTATATACCGCCTCCTCATGCTGCTGCCAAGTCTAGAGTCTCTCATGGGTCCCTGTACGGCCTCCCATTGCTGCTGTCTCCATCGCCACACTCTGCTGCCATGTGCCACTTTCAGGTCTCTTCACACTGCTGGTGTGTTAAATTTTTTGACATAGGGTGCAGGCAGATTACGGGCCTCACATAGCTGCTGCCAGGCCCCTAATCTGCCATGGGCCCCTATATACCGCCTCCTCATGCTGCTGCCAAGTCCAGAGTCTCTCATGGGTCCCTGTACGGCCTCCCATTGCTGCTGTCTCCATCGCCACACTCTGCTGCCATGTGCCACTTTCAGGTCTCTTCACACTGCTGGTGTGTTAAATTTTTTGACATAGGGTGCAGGCAGATTACGGGCCTCACATAGCTGCTGCCAGGCCCCTAATCTGCCATGGGCCCCTATATACCGCCTCCTCATGCTGCTGCCAAGTCTAGAGTCTCTCATGGGTCCCTGTACGGCCTCCCATTGCTGCTGTCTCCATCGCCACACTCTGCTGCCATGTGCCACTTTCAGGTCTCTTCACACTGCTGGTGTGTTAAATTTTTTGACATAGGGTGCAGGCAGATTACGGGCCTCACATAGCTGCTGCCAGGCCCCTAATCTGCCATGGGCCCCTATATACCGCCTCCTCATGCTGCTGCCAAGTCCAGAGTCTGTCATGGGTCCCTGTATGGCCTCCCATTGCTGCTGTCTCCATCGCCACACTCTGCTGCCATGTGCCACTTTCAGGTCTCTTCACACTGCTGGTGTGTTAAATTTTTTGACATAGGGTGCAGGCAGATTACGGGCCTCACATAGCTGCTGCCAGGCCCCTAATCTGCCATGGGCCCCTATATACCGCCTCCTCATGCTGCTGCCAAGTCCAGAGTCTGTCATGGGTCCCTGTATGGCCTCCCATTGCTGCTGTCTCCATCGCCACACTCTGCTGCCATGTGCCACTTTCAGGTCTCTTCACACTGCTGGTGTGTTAAATTTTTTGACATAGGGTGCAGGCAGATTACGGGCCTCACATAGCTGCTGCCAGGCCCCTAATCTGCCATGGGCCCCTATATACCGCCTCCTCATGCTGCTGCCAAGTCCAGAGTCTCTCATGGGTCCCTGTATGGCCTCCCATTGCTGCTGTCTCCATCGCCACACTCTGCTGCCATGTGCCACTTTCAGGTCTCTTCACACTGCTGGTGTGTTAAATTTTTTGACATAGGGTGCAGGCAGATTACGGGCCTCACATAGCTGCTGCCAGGCCCCTAATCTGCCATGGGCCCCTATATACCGCCTCCTCATGCTGCTGCCAAGTCTAGAGTCTGTCATGGGTCCCTGTACGGCCTCCCATTGCTGCTGTCTCCATCGCCACACTCTGCTGCCATGTGCCACTTTCAGGTCTCCTCACACTGCTGGTGTGTAGAATTTTTTGACATAGGGTGCTGGCAGATTATGGGCCTCCTATAGCTGCTGCCAGGCCCCTAATCTGCCATAGGCCCCTATATACCGCTTCCTCATGCTGCTGCCAGGTCCAGAGTCTCTCATGGGTCCCTGTACGGCCTCCCATTGCTGCTGTCTCCATCTCCACACTCTGCCATGTGCCACTTTCAGGTCTCCTCACACACTGCTGGTGTGTTACATTTTTTGACATAGGGTGCAGGCAGATTACGGGCCTCACATAGCTGCTGCCAGGCCCCTAATCTGCCATGGGCCCCTATATACCGCCTCCTCATGCTGCTGCCAAGTCCAGAGTCTGTCATGGGTCCCTGTATGGCCTCCCATTGCTGCTGTCTCCATCGCCACACTCTGCTGCCATGTGCCACTTTCAGGTCTCTTCACACTGCTGGTGTGTTAAATTTTTTGACATAGGGTGCAGGCAGATTACGGGCCTCACATAGCTGCTGCCAGGCCCCTAATCTGCCATGGGCCCCTATATACCGCCTCCTCATGCTGCTGCCAAGTCCAGAGTCTCTCATGGGTCCCTGTACGGCCTCCCATTGCTGCTGTCTCCATCGCCACACTCTGCTGCCATGTGCCACTTTCAGGTCTCTTCACACTGCTGGTGTGTTAAATTTTTTGACATAGGGTGCAGGCAGATTACGGGCCTCACATAGCTGCTGCCAGACATGTAATCTGCCATGGGCCCCCGTACCGACTCCTCATGCTGTGACGTTGCAACAAGGTGGAATTCAACCCTACATATGTTAGACCGCCTTTACGAACAGCTAAAGGCCATCACAGATTTCCTGATGTTAAAAGCGGATAAAGGTACTCCCTGTGTAACTTAGATGTCAGCCATTGGCAGCTCATGTGTGACACCTGCGCTTGCTCAGGCCCTTTGAGGAGGCCACGCTATTCGTGAGTCGGCAGGACTATGGGATGAATGAGGTCAAATCGGCCATGGGCCCCCGTACCGCCTGTTCACGCTGATGCTGGTCCCACAGTGTGACCTGGGTCCCTGTACGGCCTTCCATTGCTTCCACTCTGCCATGTGCCACTTTGAAATCTCCTCACACTCCTGCGGTTGTCCATTTTGTCATAGGTTGCTGGCAGATTACAGGCCTTCCATAGGTGCCACCAAGCCCCATATCGGCCATGGGCCCCCGTACCGCCTGGTCACGCTGCTGCTGGGCCCATAGTGTGACCTGGGTCCCTGTACCGCCTCCCATTGCTCCCACTCTGCCATGTGCCACTTTCAGGTCTCCTCACGCTCCTGCTGGTTTCCATTTTGTCATAGGTTGCTGTATGGCCTCCCATTGCTGCTGCCTCCACCGCCACACTGTGGCTCCAAACACTGGTTTTGGCCCCGTGACTGGCCAAAGGAGTGAAGTGTGCAGTGATTCTAAGATCGACGGCACTCATCTGCATGTCATACTGACAGACAGTATTATTTCTCTTCCCCAGCAGACTCCAAGGGCATTTAAATTAAAGGTACAGTGTTCTGCACTAATATTAAGTCTCTCTGAAGCCTAGAAACACCCTTTTTTAAGTTAAATTCACAGCGAATTTATTCGACTCGAATCGAATATTGTCCACGAATTCGCCGAATCAGTCGAATCGAATTTTTCATTTCTTCGCTCATCTCTAGTCATAGTAATAAATTATTATTATTTAATTCCGAAAATAACTTAAAAGAGTGGCAATACACAACCCAGTGTTTTGTCACCAATCAAATCATTGCTGTAATCAATCCTTACTCAATAAAACACTTGAGTGTTGGAAGTCCAAATTGTTAAGCAACTTTTGTGTTTACAGATGGACTATCTTCTTTCTTTTTAAATATGAATAAATCGCACACTGCACATGAAGTGCAAAAGAATGTTGACCATGTTAAGAATTAAAGTCCTAATGAGGCATTGAAAATGAATAAGGATAGATCTCTGACCACCATCGTATTTTCAGTAACACACCTACCTTTGTAGAGAACACCTAACACCTGTTTGCAGTAGGAAAGTGTGGTTGGTGAGTAGAGCTGCAGTGTCTTTGTCAAATTGGACAGTTGTAGATCGAACACTTCTCATTAAACTAAGGCATATTATAAGGGAGTTTGTAAATAAAATGAAATCTTCAACCATACTGTATATAACCTTGAATATATATATATGTCAAATACCGTGCTGTAATCCTAAATGCTCCATTGTTATTTGAGCATTTCAACTATGATTAAACAAAAGAGTTTTGGTGGAAACAATCAAAATTAAATATAAAAACTAAAACTATAACACAAACAAGAAAAATAAGGATAGCAACCACAGTTGGCTAATGCCCTTAGGGGTGCCTTGTGTGATGTACTTGTGCAACAATTATGTTAACCAATTTATTAATTAGCAGACAGTCAACATTTTAAACTACCTAAACTATAACAATTAGTTTGATAACTATTTTGTTCACAGTGATCCACACAATAGCTTGTAAGTATGCTTTGCTGCTTTATAATGAGGGGTTTACATTCCAATCACCAAATGTAGAAAATGGGGCTTCACAGTTACCATGTAACACTGATCCAAGGATTGGATTCAGCTCAATCTCTTCCCATGCCCTCTGACTAGTTTCACCTGGATAGGGCTTAACTGTAGAGGCCTCTAAATGACCTCTGTGATTAAGTCCTATTAATGGTCAAACACTTCAGAGGGATATGGCTTTTAAGAGGAGATTGAGCTGAAGACAATCATTGGATCACTGTTACCTGGTAAGTGTGGAGCCCCATTTTCTACATTTGGTGATTGTTTATTGACCTAGACATGCTCAGTTGGGGAATCGACACCTGGTAGCAATTATTCAAGCTGGCAGGTGAAACACACAGGGCTCTTTTTAGTGTCTTGAAGGATTTAGATTTCAGTTTGATTTTTGCTCTACTAATAACTACTTGAGATCTGTTGCAGCACACACATGTTGGCAGGAGGAGGGAGTAAAGTAAACAAATGGATGGCTTGTGTGTGTTGCTGCTCCTTCATTAGTCAGTAGGCTGGATGTGTTTTATTGACCAACCTGTACTGCTGTAGATGAGGTCAAGGATCTGGCTATACTGTTTGCTAAGAGTGTCTAAAACAGAAAACATACTGCACAGTTACAAAGCCTTTGACAGGTAAAATAGGCCTATCCATATAGAGTCCAATGTGTTAGAGAATAGAACTCTTGCATTGTATCTCTAGTTTCTTGAGTTTAATCCCACCTGGTATGCTATTTACATTGATATTGTAGTTCCACTTTGTATTTGTGTGGATGTGCTCCCAAAACCCAAAAACATACTGTTATGTTAACTGACTTCTTCCCAAATTCCCCTTAGTGTAGTAGTGGGATTTGTTGTCTGGAGATCTTAAGCTGCTCTGGACAAGCTTAACCTTCTGGTGTGTTGCTTTATGGAAAGTGGGGCTAAGTCTAAGACATGTCTGCTTTAACTCAGTTTAAAGAACCACACTTTACAGAGATTTCTGGAGGTGGCAGTGTGGCTTCAAATCTATTTACTTTTTTTTTTTCAGGTACTTATATAGAGCCATAAATTTAGGAAATGCTTTACACATATATATTGTACATTCATATCAGTCCCTAACCCTCAAGGGGCACACAATCTAAGGCCCCTAACTTACATTCATACATACACATACTAGGGACAATTTAGAGAGGATCTAATTAACTTACAAGCATGTCTTTGGAGTGTGGGAGGAAACCGGAGTACCCCGAGGAAACCCACACAGGCACAGGGAGAACATGCAAACTCCAGGCAGGTGGTACCGTGGCTGGGATTTGAACCAACGACCCTAGTACTGCCAGGCGGAAGTGCTAACCATTTAGCCACTGTGCTGCTGATTATTCTATTTGTAAATGTATGCATATGTTATAACCCAAAATGCAGGTTAATTAGCCTTATTATGCGGACTAGCTGAAACATTTGCTGGGGAATTTTTGTATTACTTAGTGAGGTAGGGACTTGTGTTTCATAATACATTGATATAATAGTAATGCTGTTCTTCTGCAGTTCAGCTTTAGAAAATACATTTAAAGTGTTAGTTCACCTTTAAACATTAGACCTCCTCACACACACACCACACACACAAATACACACACACACACACACACATGCACATACACACACACACACACACACACACATGCACATACACACACACAAATACACACACACACACCACACACATACATACACATACACACACAGCACACACATACATACACATACACACGGTCCTACTGTTATTACCTCCAGAGTTGCTTAGGTCCCCAGTCTACTGGAGTCTGCAAAGGTGCTGATAGCTTGGCACCCCCAGAGGTAAGTACAGCAAGGACCGGGGGAGTGTAGAGGGTGTCATTTTACCTTTATATTTTTTTCCATAAAGGTGACCTAACCATTTAATGATTTTTTATTAATTACACAACTAAATTAAAAGGTGTTTTGTGCATTGGTCCTAAATTCTTATTTAAATCAGGTAATATTGGGAAATAATATTTTAGAACCAGGAAACTTAGAAACTAAATTTGTACCTTTAGAACTGCAACATTCATGTAAAACTTTTTAATGTAACTTACCTTGTGCATATTCCTTTCTAATTTGCAGTACAATTTGCCTGTTTGAGTTAATAAGAATCTGTAAAACAGTTTGGTTCCTCACTCTGCAGCCTTCAGATATGAAGATGTCTAGAAGTTGCTGTAATTTTGAAAAGCACTGCAGTAAGATTCTAATTACAGACTGTGGGATATCTGCACTCTCGTTAATAAAGCAAAATTAATGCAGCTATAATGTCAAGCTTTTCAACTTGGAAGGGTGATGGATGATCTGGAATTTGTTTATCAAAAGTAAACAAATGCCATTTGTGGAAATGTTCTCACTGAGTCAAGGAGATGAGATAAAAAGCCTGAAATAGTTATCTGCTGTGATCCAATGTACCGTATAAGGAATGAAAACCATAAAGGCTTTTATGGAAGAAAAAAGGAAATTGCTGAAGTTGGGTTGTTATCTGGGTTGTTAGGTATTAAACACAATCATTATTAACTTGTTGAAAATATAGTCTATCAAATGTGCTTCGCTTTTATGTATTTATCTATGATGTATTTTATTTAAACATATATTCATGTATTTGTTTGTGTATACATTTCATTATTTCAAGTAGCTTTCAATGGCATGCTTCAAACTCTTACTTGTACTAGCACATGTAATGCTGTAGAATGGATTTTTCCCTGCCTCAGCTGATTGAGACAAAAAAAAGCAAAAAAAAAAAAACAAGGAAAAAAAATGTTATTGTGACCAATCAGATTTTATATTTGACTTGGAAGTTTGGGAGTATAATGAGCTTAGTCAATAAAGTAAAGATGTGTTCATTTGAATGACATATGCATGGAAAAAAAAAGTATCCCTGGAACATGATTGGGCTTTCCAAGTAAATGTATAATTATCTTATACCCTAAGCTAAAAAAGCCTTAACCTTGCAAAATGAGCATCCTCTAATCCACCCTATAAGCCCAAACAAGTGTATAGTAGTCAGTGTAAACGTATAAAATATATTTTATATAGCACCATGCACCATGAATAAAATTCTTCACTGGCAATAATATTCACAATGTCAGGGTAAGAAAGCATCGGATCATTATTTTCTGTATGACATTATTACCTAATGGAAAACTATATATGTATATTTTTACTTTTGTAACTTTCTGTAAAAATAAAATTCCTGATATACAGTATAGATGTCTACATACAGGCAAAGCACAGGGGTTCAGATAGAGGCTGTTCACAACAGCAATTGATTGTTCAAAGTTGAACAGGGATGTCTGTTACAATCCAATAGGATGAGTTGAACAAGTCTACTATCCACTAATTAAGCTCGTGGTTTTCATACCAAGTATAAAATAAACTGTTTAAAAATGGGCATTCTTAGCATTTGTTTTATAGTACTGTTTTTGTTTGTGGCTAGCATACTAGCATTCAATCTCTACCATGCACTCTGTATTCATGTTAATGAAACATCCTGTTCAATAACAGAAAAAACTGCCGAACAGCCCTATAGTCAGAAGGTATCATTATATTGCATTTTAAAATGATCCCAGCCAACTCAGACCAAGTCTGATGTGCAATGTATTTCCTGGGGTCATGTCGAGTGTTGTCATTCCTGCGATGTGTTGTATACTTCCGTGCAGCTAATTAAGATGAATACAAACTTTTAGTACCTGTACCAAAGTGTTATATGTGGTGGAACCAGCGGATAGATAGCATCAACATGCCTCACAGTGCTTTGCAGAGTATATAGTCCATACATACTCATTCTTTCTCTCAAGCAATTTTATACTGTAAAAACTCTACAACTATACATGCACTATCATGAATTCCTAGGGTTTGTTCACATTTGTAGATTATGAAGAATGAAACAATGCTTATTAACAAGTCTACTGTTTTTATGTTTTTTTTACGTGTTTTTTTTTTTTTTTTTAAGCATTGAAAAAGCTAAAAGAATGCTTGTTAAATGCATGTGAAAGGCATTTTTGTAGGGGGAAACTCTTAAAGTGGAAGTGATGTAGAGGAAATGATCTGCTTTGAGGCATGTTTAGGTTGTGATGTGGTAGCAATTTTGTGAATACTTTACAAGATGTATTCTTATACTTTGATCTCTTTGGCACTTGGCTTGATCCAGCTCAACTTTGCTGACACAACAAACTTTGCTACTGGCAATAATTCTCAATGCCTCTGCTCTTGCCTGGCACCTTCAGTATTGCTGGCTGCCTTGATATTTTTGCCTGAACACACAAGCAAATGGTGTTACCACATGACTGTGCTTTCTGGGATACAGGGTCCTCCATTGCCTCTCCCCCCAGCAACACCAACCAACACTTTATAATGCTTCACTAACACACCATAAATGCTATAGGTGAAGTTAAGGTGCAGCTATGGAGCATTACCATTAAATTCAACAGAGATGACCAACAAATGTCGATGCCTTCTGAAAGCAACATGCTACTTAATTTTTAACCCAACAGTTACTGTGGCTGGCTTCTGTTTAGACACTGGGACTCCTAACAGGAACATAACCACGTCCATTATAGTGAGGTAGAAATTCAGCATCTCAACTTCCTTGGGACATATGTGAAGTCCTCAAGTATGTTCACATGTTGTAGAAAGTCTGCAAGGAGTTAAATGAATCAAACAAATCAAACCAGTATCACAGATGAAAAAGCTGGCACATTATGTCTTTCCTTTTTATATTGCAAATAACATAACACTATGTCTGAGTCCCAAATGTTTTTAAAATATATCAGAAGGCACCAAAACCATATTTAACTTAAAAGAAAACAGAAGAAATTGATATAAGCCATAAATAGAATACAAAATGAATAAATATCTTATTTTTGCACAAAAGCAGAATAAACATATTTCCTCGCACACTTCATTAAAATGAAAATCTTCAGGCTGCCACTTGACAGCTTTCCTACTGATCATTATGGTGTTTAGTGGAGGTTTAGCAGAGCACAGTTTGACATTATTCTCACAGTATACTGGTTGACTGTGATAAATTTAAAATATACAGTATCGCATGAACTCATTTGCTAACATTAGCTCTGCCTCATGTTTGAAATGTAGTAGAAGCATCCATAATACAATTTATTAGATTAAAGCATATTGCATATGGTACATTATGTATTTGCCACGTAAAGCCTGTGACTTATGATTAGGCTTTGCACCCACTGGGTTTTCATTAACCGCTTAAAGGGAACCTGTCAAGACAACTAAAACTTGTAGCAGCAGAGAAGTCCATCTCATGCTGGAAGCTGCTGTTTCCTGACTCCTGCAAATGATGGCAATTCTATACAGAGCACATTTACGAAGCATCAATCACATGGTAATACCCAGCTTACAACTATTATTTCTGCAGCCTAGATCTGAAAAGGAAACAGGGATTCTGACTGGTATCTATGAGCAATCTGAGATGTTCCTGTGAGCACCATTTTCATACATGAGCCTGGTATTCAACACACCAGTCCTGGAAATAGCACTGCTTCTGGTTTCTGTCTTTACTATCGGTCATGCAGATGCTGCTGGTTAGTAACTCTTGTGACCCACCAACTAACTTATTTAAATTTATTGAGAAAAGCCTATTTTGAGTCCAATCAAATTTCCAAAGTTAACTGAAGCCTTGATGAATGAGGAGTGTTTCCTGGCCCCCAAACACATTGGTTGTTTTTAGTGCAAATCCAATAGAGTATTTTATTACTTGGTCTAATACTCCTTCTGTTTGTATTTTTTTTCTGGAAATGCAATGGCAGTGATATCACTATCATGAAATATTACTAAACTTGTACTGAGGGAAGTCACCTGTCCAAAGAAAACAAGATGCATGAGAAACTGTCAGGTCATAGGTCTGGGAAGCAACAGTTTGACTACCATCACTTGCAATGTTTTTCTTTAGACTGAACAAAATTAATTATATATATATACTGCTCAAAAAAATTAAAGGAACACTTTCTATTCAGAGTATAGCATCAAGTCAATTAAACTCCTGGGATATTGAGCTTGGCAGTTAAGTAGCAGAGGGGGTTGTTAATCAGTTTCCGCTGCTTTGTTAATTAAATTAACAACAGGTGCACTAGATGTGCAACAATGAGATGACCCCCCCAAAACAGAAAAGGTTGTACAGGTGGAGGCCACTGACTTTGTTTTCCCTACTCATCTTTCCTGACTGTTTTTCACTAGTTTTGCATTTGGCTAGGGTCAATATCACTATTGGTAGCATGAGGCAATACCTTGACCCTACAGAGGTTGCACAGGCAGTCCAACTCCTCCAGGATGGCACATCAATATGTGCCATTGCAAGAAGGCTTGCTGCATCTCCCAGCACAGTCTCAAGAGCATGGAGGAGATTCCAGGAGACAGGCAGTTACTCTAGGAGAGCTGGACAGGGCTGTAGAAGGTCCTTAACCCATCAGCAGGACTGGTATCTGCTCCTTTGTGCAAGGATGAACAGAATGAGCACTGCCAGAGACATACAAAATGACCTCCAGCAGGCCACTGGTGTAAATGTCTCTGACCAAACAATCAGAAACAGACTTCATGAGAATGGCCTGAGGGTCCAACATCCTCTAGTGGGTCCCGTGCTCACTGCCCAGCACCATAGAGCTTGATTAGCATTTTCCATTGAACACCAGAACTGGCAGGTTCGCCACTGGTACCCTGTGCTTTTCACAGATGAGAACAGTTTCACCCTGAGCATATGTGACAGATGAGAAAGGGTCTGGAGAAGCCATGGAGAATGTTATGCTGCCCGTAACATCTTTCAGCTTGACTGTTTTGATGGTGGGTTAGTGATGGTCTGGGGAGGTATAATCCATGGAGGGATGCACAGACCTCTACAGGCTAGACAATAGCTCCCTGACTGCCATTGGGTATCAGGATGAAGTCCTTGGACCCATTGTCAGTCCCTACACTGGTGCAGTGGGTCCTGGGTTCCTCCTGGTGCATGACAATGCTCAGCCTCATGTGGCGAGAGTATGCAGGCAGTTCCTGGAGGATGAAGGAATTGATACCATTAAATGGCCCCATACTCGCATGACCTAAATCCAATAGAACACCTCTGGGATATAATTTTTTGGTCTATCCAACGCCACCAGGTTGCACTTCAGACTGTCCAGGAGCTCAGTGACGCCCTGGTCAAGATCTGTGAGGAAATACCCCAGGACACCATCCGCTGACTCATTAGGAGCATGCCCCGATGTTGTGAGGCATGCATACAAGCAAATGGGGGCCATACAAACTGAGTACCATTTTGAGTTGCTGCAATGAAATTTCAGCAAAATAGACTAGCCTGCTGCATCATTTCTGCACTTTGATTTTCGGGTGTCTTTAAATTCAGTCCTCTGTAGGCTGATAATTTTCATTTCCATCAAACGATGGGGCTTCCTCATTATTATTATTATACAGTATTTATAAAGCACCAATAGTTCGCTCAGCACTGTACATTACAAAGGGGGACAGAACATGTGACAGAACAATACCAATACAATGCAAAACATGAGGGGATTGAGGGCCCTGCTCTTTCGAGCTTACAATCTAGGAGGGAGGGGGTGGTGGCACAGGAGGAGATAGCTGTGGGGGATGGAGTGGTAGGAAGGTCGGCAAGTTAGCAGGGGTTGGGGTAGGCTTCCCTGAAGAGATGGGTTTTCAGGGTGCGCCTAAAGGAGAGGAGAGTAGGTGATAATCTGATGGGTTGGGGCAGGGAGTTGCAGAGGATGGGTGACACCCTGGAGAAGTCCTGGAGGCGGGCATGGGAGGAGGAGACCAGGGAACTAGAGAGAAGGAGGTCATGTGAGGAGCGGAGTGTGCGTGCTGGGCGGTACTTGGATATTAGGTCAGTGATGTAGTTAGGGGCAGTATGGTGGACAGCTTTGTACGTTAGTGTAAGGATTTTGAATTTGATCTGTTGCGCAATTGGAAGCCAGTGGAGGGATTGGCAGAGGGGGGTGACGGAAATGGAGCGGTTGGAAAGGTGAATGAGTCTGGCAGCCGTATCCTCATGTTCCTAACACATTATCCAGTCCATATCAGTGTAGATATCCAGCATGATATTTTTCCCTGTTAAGATCTGATTTGTTTTCAAAGTGTTCCTTTTTTTTGAGCAGTGTGTATATATATAAATATATATATATATATATATATATATATATATATATATACAGTGGGGATCGAAAGTTTGGGCACCCCAGCTTAAAATTTGTATTAATGTGCATAAAGAAGCCAAGGAAAGATGGAAAAATCTCCAAAAGGCATCAAATTACAGATTAGACATTCTTATAATATGTCAACAAAAGTTAGATTTTATTTCCATCATTTACACTTTCAAAATAACAGAAAACAAAAAAATGGTGTTTGCAAAAGTTTGGGCACCCTGCAGAGTTAATATCTTGTACTGCCCCCTTTGGCAAGTATCACATCTTGTAAACGCTTTTTGTAGCCAGCCAAGAGTCTTTCAATTCTTGTTTGAGGTATCTTTGCCCATTCTTCCTTACAAAAGTCTTCCAGTTCTTTGAGATTTCTGGGCTGTCTGTCACGCACTGCTCTTTTAAGGTCTATCCATAGATTTTCAATCATGTTGAGGTCAGGAGATTGTGAAGGCCATGGCAAAACCTTCAGTTTACGCCTCTTGATATAATCCCCCGTGGATTTCGAGGTGTGTTTAGGATCATTATCCATTTGTAGAAGCCATCCTCTTTAACTTCAGCTTTTTCACAGATGGCATCAAGTTACCATCCAAAATTTGCTAAAATTTTATTGAATCCATTTTTCCTTCTACTCGTGAGATGTTCCCTGTGCCACTGGCTGCAACACAACCCCAAAGCATGATTGATCCAACCCCATGCTTAACAGTTGGACAGAGGTTCTTTTCATTAAATTCTGTGCCCCTTCTTCTCCAAACGTACCTTTGCTCATTCCGGCCAGAAAGTTCAATTTTAACCTCATCGGTCCACAGAACTTGTTTCCAAAATGCATCAGGCTTGTCTATATGTTCATTTGCAAAGTTCAAACGATGATTTTTGTGGTGAGGACGTAGAAGAGGTTTTCTTCTGATGACTCTTCCATGAAGACCATATTTGTACAAGTATCTCTTTATAGTGGAATAGTGTACCACAACTCCAGTGTCTGCCAGATCTTTCTGGAGGGATCGTGCAGTCAAACGTGGGTTTTGAATAGTTTTTCTCACAATCCTGCGAGCTGTTCTGTCTGATATTTTTCTTGGTCTTCCAGATCTTGCTTTAACTTCCACTGTTCCTGATGACTGCCATTTCTTAATTACATTCCGAACAGAGGATATTGACATCTGAAAACGCTTTTCTATCTTCTTATAGTATTCTCCAGCTTTGTGAGCGTCAACTATTTTCAGTTTCAGTTTTCTAGACAACTACTTAGAAGAACCCATGGTGCTGATTGTTGGGGCAAGGTCAGATGAGTCTGGGCATTTAAAACCTTTGAGATTGACATCACCTGGTCTGCCCAGACGATGATTGAGAACAATCCATGACACTGGCAGGTCTCAGCTTTGCAAAGGGGGCAGTGCATGCTATAAATTCCGCAGGGTGCCCAAACTTTTGCAGACGCCATTTTTTTGTTTTCTGTTATTTTGAAAGTGTAAATGATGGAAATAAAATCTAACTTTTGTTGACATATTATAAGGATGTCTAATCTGTAATTTGATGCCTTTTGGAGATTTTTCCATCTTTCCTTGGCTTCTTTATGCACATTAATACAAATTTTAAGCTGGGGTGCCCAAACTTTCGATCCCCACTGTATATATATATATATATATATATATATATATAAAGTATAGAGTAGATATAAATATTTATGACAGATTTTATTGGTCAATCTTACCATTATAACATTAGACAACCTTAACCTCTTTATGACCAAGGGTAAAACAAATCTTAACACCTGAGCACAGTTTTGCAACTTTGACATGTGTTAATAAAACTACATATCATTGCAACTACATAGTGTATCCAGATGAATTATACCTTGTTGGTAGATTGAGACCTTTGATCCTGACTTTTGATTCTGACAATGACCTTTCACTTTCAGCTTAACCCTAATTCCAACCCTGGCACTAACCTCAATCAAACCCTGCTCTAGATATTTTATCTTTATTTATTTATTTTAGCACACTTTTCTTTGTTTACATTTTTCTCCTCTAGCAAGGAGAAAAATATACAATGTACTGTGTCTAATAACATAGAAGAAAAAAAACACAGGGGTGGGCTGTTCAGTGACTGATCACTGTGATAGCCAATCAGAGGATATCACAGTGATCAGGTGATCAGAAACTAGGCCTCCCGTTTCCTGGTCGCTAGCATGAGACATGGAGCTCTTGGTGAGAGCTCATTCTCTGTGCAGCACACTCTCATGACAAATACAGTGGTGCATATATGCAGCCCCATGAGGAAGTTCCATTTTGTTAGGCTATATATACACATACACACATTAAGAAGGGTTTAATAAATAAATACATAACTAAAAAATAAACATAACCACAAAAAACAATCAAATTACACTTGGAAAACATCATTCTGTAAGTCATCATAAGCCATTTTCATTAGTACTGTATATCTTTCTTTATTTCTCAAAAATCCCTATTAGACAATGTTTTTCTTGTCACAAGTGGACGTTAATAGCAAATGGGTGAACAGCATTCCTCACCTATTGAATGACATGACAAGAAAAAAGCTTGGGACCACGTGAAGTGAGGAGGCTTTATGTGTGATATTCAGTATTGACAGCAGGGTATGCTCTTGGCAAGACAAATGTATAAGAATTAGATTACCTGATGTTGCACAAGCTGAAGTATTTGAAACATGGACATTTTATTATAACAGTGCATTATAATAGCTGTCATAAAAATGGACATTGCCATTATCTTTGGTAAGATAAATGTAATTATCAAATGTTTCCACAACTCTTTAGACCGAGATATGTGATTGCCAAAAAAAAATCTTAACTAATGCAGGAATCAGATTTTAGTTGGTGAACTGTGGGTTATACAGAAGGTTTTTTTTCCAATCTATCATGCACATCCTCTGTGCAGTGCACAGAGGATGTGCATAATAAGTAAATAAATGTAATAAGTAAATAAACAGTTTATCCATTCATAACCTATACACTTTGAGACTGAGACTATAGCCCTAAATACATTGCGTTATTGTCAGACAGTCTCACTCTCTGTATGCACACCTTTAGGTATACAGTACACAGAAGTATATTGTTCAGTTTCAGCTATAGCTGTATCTAAGCATAAATATTACAAGGTTTTCAACCATGCTCTTCTCTATTGAATTCAATTTCTGCTGTAAAATCAGATAATTTTCTTTCTGTGTGGTATACCAAATGTATACAGCAAACTGTCAGAAATCAATAAAAAAACAGACTCAAAAACAACATAATAAGACTATCTTCTAAAGCGAGATACAAATAGATTTTTTCTTACAGAAAATATGTCTTGCTTCTAGAGTTTGCACTGATATCTAGTAATGAAATTCATTCCAAAAAAAATAACAAAGCAATGTTCCTTTTATGAATAATAATGTTATGCTTAACCTGAACCTAAATTGTGCTAAGATGTCCAATGCAATCTTGATTTACATAACTGTAGATTATGTTGCTCACTTTTTCTATGAAAAACATGTCACAATGAAGTTCTAAAATTACCTGAACAAATAGGGTTTGGCAAAACATGAATCCCCACACTGATCCATCCTTTTTACAAATATGTTCAAATTGGCAGCTAATTACCCTCAAGAGTCAACATAGCAAATGTAATAGCCCTGATTCATTTGAGCCTTGCTCATAAACAGCTGAAAGTGATACATAGACATTTATTAGGGTCAGCCAATCATTCTCAGGGAAAAGCTGATCAACCAGAAGCTTTCTTAGACAGTCAGTTATGTTTTTTTCCCAACAGATGACCTACTATAATCCACTTCACAAACACATCAAGTGTAATAGAAAGAGAAAGGAGGGACATGATGAAAAACTGTAATAGTAGTTCAGGAGGGCAGTATTTTCAGGATCATGCTAAGATCATGAACTTTGGGGGGCATGGCTAGCAGGTGGAAAGTTGAAAACTAACCTTAGAAAGTAGTTGATGCTTGGAACAACAATTTCTATTAAGTCAATCAACAGTACACAAATGTAAACATGCTCATAAAAGATATGGTTCTATATGCAGACAAAAAATAAAAAGGCGGCAGACTTAGACTACTTGTTCTCCTTCTACTGTCATCTATGCAACTGTTTGCTGGATTATACCCTAAGTTTGATCCGTGATATCAACAATCATCCACTTACAGATAAAGTTAGCTGCCTCAACTAATAGAAACCAATATAGCTGAGGACACTTAACTTTAGAAATGTGTTGTTATTTTTTTTCTGTCAGCATATTCAATTATTATAGGTACTCAGAATGTATTTAGAATAAAAGCTTAATTTTCTTTATAAGCATAGAGAGGGGGAAGATGGCTTTCAACGACTTCTAAAACTGACATTTATATATCTGAGGGTACATGGAGTCCAAAATATTTTCACAGTTAAAAAGACCACTGTTTGGGCATATAATGAAAAGTCTTTGGAATGACTGTTGAATGATATTAGATGCAAACTAATTTCCCATTTTGCTTATTTAAGTAGAAGTGTTATCTCTCATTCCCAGGTAATTGATTGAGCTTCTAATCTAATTAGTTGGAACTATAACAACAGCAGTACATGGATATAAATCAAAACATCTTGTGAACTTCATGACATGACATCTTCATTAGCATATCTCGAACTTCTGCATCAGCCATTAGGCATTGATAAATGACCCCACCCAATCTTGTTGATACTCTATTGATTTGGTATGTTAATGAGTTAGGTTAGCTCTTTTCAAGTTTGTAAAACCAAAAAGTTTGAAGGGCAAAGCTAAAGTTTCATGAACCCATAATGTCAATCTTCCACAAAATGTCAAGTATGTAAAGTTAAAACTGTAAATTAACACATTTTCGGAAAAGTGCTTGGCACTAAACAGAGCTAATGCTGAAAAGATACCATTTATCAGTTGACTGGTTCAAATTATTCTAATAAGAATAATAATATACGTATACATTAGAAGTTCATGGTCAAGTTGAGTGTTTCTCAAAGTTACCTTAGAAGTTCATAGCAAACATAAACTATGACATAAGGTATCATAGTCATAGTTTATGTTTATGCTGTCAAGATCAACATTCATTTTGTTGGCTGTGAGTAACACCTTCACATATAACTGGCTGAATCTATCCCTTTACAGTTATAATACATAGTGGTTTAGCTATATAAATATCATTCAGATTAGATCTATTTTAAAGGACAGCTTCACTTTAGAGAAGTTGTCATTTAAATATTTCCCCTAGCCTCTAAGTGGCAACCACATATCCAATTATAGTACTTACCTTCAGCCCTGCTAATAGTAGATTGTCCTTTAAAAAAAATGATAACCGAACTGCATTCAGTTCAGTATGAGACTTTATAGTTCTTTGCTAAATAAGTCCGTTAATTGTCAACTTCAAGAAAAAAGGGTCCTATTCATGCTGGTATGCTGTGGTGGGGTGTGTTACCACATGCACAGTAATGAGAAGTACTTAAAGTCTTAATAGGAGTTGCGGTAAGGCAGCCTTTTCATTTTGAAGTGGCTTTCAGAGCAGTACAATTTAAGATGATGAATGCATAATTTTGTCAATGCAGTGTACCCCAGGGCACAGACAACGTACTTCTACATTTGGCAGTGTGCTACAATGCCATTGTTTTGTGATGCACAGCCTCAAAATGAATGGGCCCTCAACCTACACCACCATGTATTGTGCAATACCATTAGTTCTGTGGTTTACCACAGTTTATCGCAATGCACTAGATTGCTATTTTCTAAGTATTACACATGTTTTTGCTGTTGAAAAATGGCTATATGTGTATATTTTAAGACTAACAGACAGTTTAATTTCATTGGCAATATATTTCTCTGGCACTATGGGAAAGATCAGCATCAATGTTATTTTGGTCAGTGATTACTTGTCTGCAATCCTATTCCTTCAGTTCATCTCCTGTCTGTTATTTTCACCTTACATCATCTACTGATCAGTATCTGTAATGTAATTTATATGTTTTAAAAATCAATGACATTGTCAGCTGTCAAAAAAGGGATGGGGGGGGGGTTAGTTAGTGAATATGTTGTGCCATACAATTGTTCGGGAGGTCCTGTTTTTAACCATGTTGCCTACTGATATTCATCCATTTTGGAAATTATATTTTCTTTTTACTTTTTTCATATTTTTGCTGAGTAGAATCCAGCTGATTTTTTTATTGTGTTAATAATATCTATCTTATCTGATGTGATACTGTTTACCCTTGTATGTTAAGCCTTGTGGATGTAGCTGCAGTTTTTGACATAATAAATCACTTGGAAGCCTTAAACCGACTTCAGCTTTCCGTGGAGCTCACTGACACTCGTAAATTTCAATCCTACCTTTATCTTTACGTTACTTTTATGCCATTGTAGACAATACATATATATTTTTTTATTTTATTTTTTTTTTTTTAAAGCTTGATGTTTTTGTTGAGGGAACTATATTTCTTATCTTACATGTTTTGAGCTGCAGGCAGCTCTTGTAAGTAGCAAAATGCTTTTATAAAGAAATATTTATCATTAATACCTAAGGTATATCACATTTGTGATACATTTCTAGTCTGGGAAAACATTCTGCTAAAATTATAAATTGTATGACTAGTATTATATCCATATACTGTAAGTGAAACTTATCTACTTTGGAGCAATGTCTAAAATATATTTCATAGGTTTGCTTATAAAAGGGACCTTATCTTTTGGACAAATCTCCAGCATATTAAGGTTGTTTTAGAAGTGTTCCAATAGGTGACTGTAGGTCAAGGCATTACTTTATAAGAACAAAAACTAATTTGATCTTTTTCAAGCAACAAACTTTAAAGGAGTAGGTCATAGACCATCTTACACTCTATTGCAATTGGCAAATAAAGAGACCATTTGATCATTCCTCCAGTGCTCTCAATATGTACTGCTGCAAGAAAGCAGAAGGTGAACACAAAACCAAATTGGGCAACATGTAAGATGCCTAAAACATGATTTAGGTGTTTTTATATTTTCAAATGCTTTTCTTAAGACATTAATAACTATGTTTATTGGGTTTATTTTGCATAGTATTACATTCTGGTGGATCTCTATTTTATTGATGGACCCTTTGACTAGTTAATAAATAGTACAATTAAACAGCCATAGAGTTTTATTTTCATAAAATACTGTTTTTGTTATGTTTTCCAGTCAATGATGCTGATTTCCTCCAGCCTATTTCATCTTTCTAATGTCTGCATGCATTCATTACAGGATCAGACACATTGTGCTGCTCTACACTGGCTTCATGATAGTGGAAATAGTTGACCACGCCTGAGTAATAAGCAAAAGAGCAGTTGATTACAGTGTCCTCCAGGAGTAATGTACATGTGACTGGGTGACAATGTAAGTGAAGGGATAGATGCTGCTCAACTGACTCCAGGAGTCCAATGTTGAGGAAATGCCTCAGCCGCCATACTGGCCATGCTCTGTGAGAGGCCATTCCACAACATTGGACTCCTGGGGCTGGTTGAGCAGCATCCATCCCTTCACTTGTATTGGCTGACACTGGAATCGCTTGGACTCATGCTCCCCCTCTTCTCACTCGCTGTCAGTGGGGTGATCCTTTTCCTTCCATCTGTAGCTTGGAGCAGTGCCATAAGGTATACTTTTCACTGGGTGACAATGTCGGAGCACAACTGGGAGACAAGAAGTGCCTGAACAAGGACCTTCATGGCAGAATAACCAGCTATTCTCATAGAAGAGCATGTTTAAATAGAAAAACTATTAAAGGCCATATACGATTTTAGTGATTTTGTATAATTATACTTTAACCTAGTTACATAATTAGATTGAAAAAGACACAAATCCATTTAGTTCAACCAATAGAAAAAAATAAATAATTAAAGAAGAGATAACCCCCATATGCACAATCCTATCCAAAGGAAGGCAAAAAAAACACTATGAAATGTACAATTTGCTCCATCTGGATAAAAAATCCTTTCTGATCTCCCTGAAGGCAATATTATATTCCCTGGATCAACATTTTCTGGTGTTATTACCTATAAATGCTAATATCCAGTTACATTTTATATTCGGGAATCCAGCTCTTATTTAAACAATCTACTGATCTGGCCAGAACTAGTTCTTGAGGGAGTCAATACCACATTTCCGGAGCTTTTAGGCCCTTTCACACTAGCAGACCAATCAGGTCCACCTGTCCGTTTTTCAAGCGACCCCATTCTGACTCTCCAGTTTCCTGTATGGAGTGGCAGACTCATTTACACTCGCCTACATCCAATCCTATCTGCTAAAACCAGATGGATGATGATCAATTACCATCCATCTAGCAGATCAGATGGCAGTTGGATGTAATCGAACAGGCTGTCCATTAACATCCAACCACCCAAAGAAGAGAGCGTGCTGTGTCTCTGTCCACTCTGCATAAGCATAGTGGAAATGGAGCAGCTATCTGCTTGCTCAGCAGGGATCAGTGGATAGATCCTACGCTGTGCAAATGGACTCCAGCCTGCCCCGTGTGGAAGGGGCCTTTCTATGAAGAAGTCTTTCTATATGTGAGGATAAATCTCTTTTCCTCCAGATGTAAAGAGTGCCCTCTTATCCTCTATAATGACTTGAAAGTTGATAATTCTATACCAATTTAACTATATTCTGTAGACCATCTATGTATTTTACATAGTATAAAAATTTGAAGTAAGCCACATTAACTAATTATAAATCAGCTTTCATCCACTTAGGGTTAGTGTACCCTGGCTACTGATACAGTATCAGATAAAGTTAGTTTGACATCAGGTTATGCATTGCTTTTCATACTCCATACAAGTCAAAGCACATGCATGGCAAATGCATAGTAAACACATGACAAGCATATGAAATATGCCTGTCAATATCTTGAGTACTGTGAGGGTAATGCACAAGGTTGAATGTCATTTTCAATCTAATCTTAATTGAGCAGTTGTGAGTAGATCCTTTATTTAATTGTAGCAGGTTAAAGCATAATCTATGTTTCTCCTTTTTTAAATGCAAACACTATGACATAGTAGTAGACATGATAGCAATTTGAACCCTTTGTCACTGGATCCTAAACTACAAAAAAGGTTTTAGCTAGACATGCACTTTAAGGAGGCTAATATATATGTAATTATTAGGGAGACTAATTTATAAGTGCTAAGGGAGGCAAGATGTCAAGTAGTTTAAGGATTTGGCAAAGACCGTTTGGGCTGGAAAACTTTGTAAAGCAACAGGAAGGAAAGTTTTTCAGGTATGCATGCACAGTTTTTCACTTGATATAACCTATTGCTTTCATTATATACCAATGATGTAGAGTGGAACTCAGAAGAATTATACAATCTATGCAGGACCATCCACTCTCCCATAGGCAGAGAGTTTGGTGTTACCAAAGACAAGTGGAGAAAAGCCCACAACAGCTGAGTTAGGCAGTTATAACAGATCACAACAGAAGTTACACACCAACTGGCACATATATAAAAATGCTGCCATTAGGAAAACACATGCACATTTTTTGTCTGTGATGCATGTATAAATGGTGAGATTATAGTTCAGCTTAAAATGAACTCTGCTAAAAAGAGTGTAGCAAGCTGCACCAGATTCTGTGTGTTCCAGTCCTAGATTATTATCCCTTTTGTTAGAGCACAGTGGCTTAATGGTTAGCACTCCTGTCTTGCAGCATTGGGGTCCCCAGCTTGAATCTTGATCAGGACACTATCTGCATGGAGCTGGTTTCCCCACACACTCCAATGACTCGCTGTTAGATGAATTAGCTTCTGTCTAACGTGGCTCCAGTCTGTGTATGCGTATGTATATATGCGAGATAGGGAAGTTAAATTGTAAGCTTCTAGAGGATAATGACTGATGTGAATGCACTATATATGTAAAGTGCTGCATAAATTGTTGGCACTATATAAGTACAAAGATAAATAAAAAGCCCCATGCATTAACAAAAATCACCATTTTTTTAAAATAAATACTGTTCTCACTAAAAATGATCCCTTTCAGTGGGGCTGTGTCTACACTGTGAGAGTAAACTGTTCATTTAGGTCTAGGAAGCATAAAAAATAATATTTACTTGTCCAATTATACTTTGTGCTACTAAATCAGCCCCTGCAGTGTCTTCTTCCCCATTCTCCAGTGGTCTAAGGTCTACACCCCTGCATTGGATGTGATGATGCCAAGGGACAGTCCACTACTGGAGAATAGGGAAGAGCCATCTGGCTGGGAAGTGAAGGATTGGTTAAGGAAAAGTGCCTTTTTTGCCCCTAGACTAAATGGGCAGGTAACCCCTGGAGTGCAGGCACGGCTTCATTGCAAGGAAGAATGTTCAGATTTCCCAGAGTTGGGCTTTAGCCCATTATTGCATATTAGTACTGCTGATTTCCTGCACCCTCTATGCACCTAATTCTTGTTTGCATGCACTCCAATGATAGCTGTATGACATTTCTGATGGTCACAGCAGTGGAACATGCTAGTGCTCTGGGTTGTCACAGCCACTTGTAGTCTCCATTGAAATAGTGTAGTGACAATGTAGGAGAACATTTTCCGATATAGCCACAGAGCATTGCCTCCCTATAACAGGACCTTCATGTCAGGATATCTGGATTATAAAAGTGACAGAACAAAAAAAATTTAAATGACTTTGATCTGCTAACTTATTTCAGATTTTAATGATTAGATTTACATATGCTTTATTACGGAAATTGCAACAAAATTAACACCTATTGTTTCAAGGCCAATGTGAGTTAACAAACAGACTCATTGTTAGATCCTCAAAAATTAACAAACAATCATTACAAAGTCATTAGCACTGAACTCAAATAAGTTTAGTAGTAAAGTAGATCGGTCTCTAGTGGCAAGAACAGAATAATAATAATTCAAAGCCACCACTTTAATCATTAAACTTGGCAGCGCTCTCTCTGAAGCCTGGATCGGAATTAATCTTTGGCTCAAGAGAATACTGTCCCTTCATGACATGTCTACGTGTGTCCTCTGTGAACAGATACATTACAAAGGAAACATTGTTATTGGCGCTAAACAGAAACATAAGCAAACATTAACTTGTTTCATTTAAGATGCATGTGAGATAAGGAAGCACAAAGTATTAATGTTTAGGGAGACACAGATACTTTTGATCTGGGTCACATAAAACAAAAAAAGAAAAGATAAAAAAGGAGGGGAGAAAAGGGAAATATTCAAGTACTGTTTATCAGCTTCTGATATTCTCTTTTGGTACTGCTATATACGTTATATAAAAAAAAGCCAACAAGGAGAGATCTCTTTAATATGGAAATATCACATATATGTGGCTTGCTCTCAACAGAAAACATTGAAAAAGACTCTATAGAAAATAATTAATTAGTTACTGCGGGCAGGCAGCACGGGTAGGCTGGATCACTTAAATGTTTATCAGCGGCTGAGGGGTAACAGTGTGCCACTCCCATGGCCCTGTGTCCACCAGATACAGTGGATTGCACCTCCTGCTATCCAGTCACTTTGACTGGCCGGGGGATCAGGATCATGTGATTGCTATGTGATCATATGATCACAATGTCAACCAAGCTGCTATGAATGAATTAAATTCATAACAGCTGTAATTCCTATAGTGATGTTGTGGTTGGCCCAATCACAGCATCATGTACCATGTGGTAGATGTGGGGCAATCACACAATAGTAATCACAGCCGTTATGGATGTAACCCATTCACTGTAACAGCAATCAATATGTAAAAAAAAATCCCTAATTGTCCCCCCCCCAGAATAGTATAGTGTTACTATGGTGACTCTGAACTACTCTGATAAAAGTATGTAAGAAACAGTAGTGAAAAAAACAAAAACATGTTTAAAAAAGTTTTCAAAAAATGTAACAAAATTAAAAAAAAATTAACATAACATACACTTTGACCAGTTAGTATGCTTGACCACTGCCAAACCATATGATGATGCTGTAGTGCATTGATGACAGTATGTAAAAAAAAAATTTCTGTTGTTTGGAATGATCAGTTGCAGTCATATGAACTGCTCTATTCACACTATAGATTCCATAATCCATTTTCCACCTTAGAAGTTAGAAAGAATGGGTGGCTACATTCCTTCATAGAGTGGAAACAAGAAAAATGAACGTAGCCACCCTCTAACAGGAAGTCCGATCACGGTAGCAAAAAAAAGGAACTTGGAGATTTGGAAGAAGATGAGAGCAATAGTAGGGACTTTTTTTGGTTAAGAATACAAACTTGATTAGACAATTTTTTTTATACCTAGAGTTTAGTGTTCCTTTAATTCTGTTTGTTCATGGATTCTTCCTGTGCTGGAAAATGCTGAAAAATACATGACAATCAAATGAGGGGTATTTACTAAAACTGAAGAAGACAAAACCTGGAGCAGCTTCTAATGTCAGCTTGTTTAATTATGTTTTTGAAAATTAAAACTAGAATCTGATTAGTTGCCATGCACAGCTGGTCCAGAGTCTTCCCAGTCTTAGTAAATTCCCCTCAATGAATCTTTAGGTGCTGGCATTTTGGAACTCTAGATCTGGCCATAAATATGAACATTTTCAATTATTTTCAACCACTTTTCAGCCACCATAAATGATAAATATCACCACAAGTAAGCAGCAGAAACTAAGCAGTAACCCATGAACTCAGCCGACCACCAGAATTTGGTTGGCTGTGAAATTAAAACTGGGCAATAAATTAACAGTTTTAATAGTGTTTATCAAAAGATCAACTTGATATGGTATGCAAACAGGAAAAAAAACACAACAATTTCAGTAAAAGAGTTTGGATTCTTCCGGTTTGTTTGTTTGAGGCTATTTCCATCCCTTCTTCAATCATCTTCTTGCAGTTTATTGAACCATTTAAGAAAAAGTAGTTGCCTACCACATGTATGACCAGCATCAAGCTGAACTCTAGACTCAAACATTTTTCCCTTAAAGCCATTTTTATTTTACTACAGTGTTTTGGATTGGTGGTGGTAGTGGAGGTTGTGGTATTAGTGGTGGTGGGGCTTAAATACAAAGGTGGACTTTTTATTTCTGGTGCAAGTTCCACATTAAAATTGCAAAGTCTTGAATGCCAAACTCCAGATAAAGTTTTGTTTAGATTTGAATATAATTTTGGACTAGAATCTACGCCAGGTTTTTATTTTTGTAATTTTCCTCAGCAGGGAAATCTGACCGATGGAGTCACAGACCACAATAAAACACTGGCAGAACCACACTTCCCAACTCTAACTAAAAAAGAATTTCATGGATCTGAGCTTTAAAAGCTGATTTCCAAACAAACAGCTAGTTAAATTATGTATGCATGAGAATTTTGTCTAGTATTTTTTTTTTATTCTGTGCAGACAGGCTTGTGATTATCTTGTGATTGCTACTTACCTGCTCATTAAACAATTAAAAATCATGATTACAATGCTAAATCCTTTTCCAGTGAATGGGAAGGTGACACAGGAGTCTGAGAAGCTAAATTAGGTCATACTGCTGTCCTTCTGTGAACAGTATGACATGCTAGCATATTATTCAGGCAGAACAGAAGAAAAAAACTTTGGGCAGGTAAAACAGTTTGCATGCATGTATTTTCAATATGTTTAATCTGAACTTCGGTTAGAGCTTACAAAAAATGCATGCGGAAGCCCCATTCCTACATGTACATGTATGTATTAAGAATCTAATGCTTAGTCTAGAGACAGGTTATTACTTATCTAATTCCTAATTCCTGCAATCTTCCTTCCCACCAGTTCTGATATTGACAATACATCCCACAATGGAAAGAAACCAGTCAGTTATGTTGCTGTGGTCATGTGCTAGTAAAAAGAATTCTGATAGGAGGAGATAGCAAAGTTACAGAGAAAGGAGTTTATGAGTCTGCTGTCATTTCCTTCACTGTTCAGTCACAGGCAGGTGAATGGTCTATAAGTGTTAGTTATGTTCAACAAAGAAAAATAAGGACTTCCTTCTGCCCTGCTAGGCAGAACTATGCTGTGCAGCAGAGCAATGTTCATCTCAGAACTAAATGGAAAGAAATACAAACCTTTGGCAGATAAAAAAGCTTTCATATATGTATTTCATCTTTGTGTTTAATGTTTTGCCTGGAGTTTGCCTTAAACATGCAGGTTGAGTGAAACACAACCTTCGTGGGGTCATCGCCCCCCTTAATCCCTTAGTAACAGAGGGTAAAACAAATGTTTATGCCTGAACATGCTTTTGCAACTTTGACATGTGTTAATAAAACTATTCATATCATTCCAACTACTTTGTTTATTAGATCTTTCCCAAGGCCTTTCTTTTGGTGGAAAATGGTAATGGATATCTACTGATTTTTTGTTTATCATCAAAAGAAAACTGGCTCAGAAACAATAATCCACATTTTGCTTTTTTATCCTGCGTAAAACACACTTATACTACTTATACTAATTTAATAAAGTTTTTTTTAATCCTACCAACAATATGCTGACCCTGACTTTTGACCCCGACCTTGACCTTTTCCCCTTACCTTGACCCTAACACTAACTCTGGCACTGACCTAGATCAAACCTTGATCTAGCTGATTTTTCTTTTTTTTTTAAATTACTTTTTTACACACTTTTGTTTATTTATATCTTTCTCTCCACTCAGGAGAGAAAGAAAACCTAGGGGAGGGTTGCACAGTGACTGATTGTGATAGCCAATCAGAAACTACCACAGCAATCAGGTGACAGAGAACCTGAAGTCCCGGGTCCCGATCCTCACACATGTCTCTGTCCTGGGAGCATTCCTTTCAGCATGCTCCCAGCACAGAGACATGTGTGAAGATATGCAGCTCCCAGGATAAAGACCACTGCAGTGAGGCCACATATCTGCATTCTGTCAAAAGGAAGGGGTTAAACTGTATCTACGGTATAACAAAATTTAGTTCCTCAGCAAAACCTAATGTAAAAAATAGGAAAATGATTGGATGTGCTGCAGAATTTGACGATCAAGTTCTTTTTTTTTTTCAAAATGAGTACATAAATTCTTACACTTGTATTACCCTAGAGTAGATGATTATTTAAAATATGGGCAATTTTCACAAACTGCAATGCTGGGTGAATTATGAGCAAATCAATAGCAATGGGCCAGAAACAAGAACCTGACAGATCAGCTTTCCTGGTAGAATATGTGTGAAGAGTCTGCTCATAACCATAGTAAAATAACTAGATCAGGACTGGGCAACGATTATTTTATATCTAGGGGCACATTAAGAGTTAAGTGTAATATCGATGGACAGGGTACTGCAAAATTCCGGTACAGTGGGAACACTGTTGAATATATTTATTGGATTATATGCATCCTAAGGGGAAGAAAGTGAATATCAATTTCTCTGAATTTGTATAAATATTTCAGGATGTTTCAACATAATACATGACTTTAATATCTCATGTATACATCTCCCTGCTGTAGTAGTACTAAGTTATAATATATAAATAACTGTTTCCTTGCTAACTACAGGGAATTCTAGTTTTCTGATTAGATTATGTCAGCTGATTTGTTTGGGGTATCTGTGTCACCTACTATATGTTGTTGTGAGTTGTCCATGTCATCAATTGATTTTGTTATACACAAAATCAAGACAGCTGAAATGCACAGTACATCAATGTCAAGGAGTCATGTCCCAGCTTCCATTAGAGCTCACAGGCAAACTCACATCCCATGTGCATGTCAGCAGTCTTTGATCTAGGTTATGATTCTAATGCATCTCTTCAGCATTATGTATATATATATATATAGAACATGGGATATATTACATGTAGAATCCAACATGTATTTGTTCAGGTCTGTATCAGCAACATTAGCTATGGTGGAGAATATATTGGACTTGGGCTTTACCATGCATTGATCTGTAATTGGTTGGGTAGGTGCTCATTGGCAATTTGAATTGTTCCTGATATATAAGACTGTAGCAGCATAAGTAAATTGCAGAAAAATATATGACATATATCTGGTGGAAACACGCCCTTAGATGTTGACTTTATGCTCATTTAAGGCAAGCTTTCTCAACCAGGGTTCCTCGAAAGGCTGCTAACAGTTCCTCAAGCAGTAAGCAACTGTCACTAGGATAAGTAACCACTAACGCCAATTATTTTTTTCAGTAATCTGTATATTATGTGTAATTTTTTCCAATGACCACCAATGTAAGAAGCATTCTACCAATTAACTGCCATTGTAATGGGGCCTTTCTCTCATTGACCACCAGTGTAAGGGGGCACTCCTCCCTCTGACCATCAATCTAAGGGGCTCTTCTCCATTGACCATGAATATAAGGGGACATTTCTCCACTAACTGGGCATTCATCTACTGATCACCCCACCAATGTGAGGGAGCACTACAATTTCCATTGTCTCGGTTTCTTTCTGGCCATTATTATGGTTAATTTTGTGTCTTTATTATTATGAATATTAATTGTGTTGTATATAGCCACTTTGGGTGTCAAATACAAAAATTATGCCACATTCCGATATTTTTTATTTATATCAACATTTTATGCTTACACTAAGGTTCCGTGAGTTGTAGAGGTATAATTATGACCTGGGCTACCCTGGAACCAGAACGTTACTTATAGGGTTCTTTCATGTTAAAAAGATGCCACTTCCACCCCTGACAGTAAGTTCTCTCCTCAAGATTGAGTATATTATTTCTCTAGGTAAAAAGTGAATGGTTTAACACTCTGTATCAATAAACTACATCCTTGTGTATGAGGTACCTAGAGATAGTTGAATGGCAAGAAGGCAAAATAAGGACATAACATATCAATATCTAGTAGTACCCATATTTCACTTAGGTGAAGGCATAATGTATATGATGACTATTACCAGTACTTATACAAACTACAGAGTGTAATTTGCAATGACTGCAGTATGTTTTCTATCCAAAAGTCATACATTTTATTCAGATTACTATTCATTTTTTGTTTTATTGTGCCTTGAAGCCAGAATCAGCAAGCTTCTCACAGTAATTGTATAATGGGATAACCAACACATTCTGCACCACTAACAAACCAAGTCAAGATTGCAATCAATATAAGATAACAAATAACTTCACAAGCAAGATAACAATCAAAATAATGTTATATTTAACTTCACTAATTAGAACACCAGACATAAGGCCTGCACACACGATAAGAAAATTGTACGAAAATTTTCGTATGAGCACCGTTCATCCAAAAATCTGATCGTTAGTACACAGCTTTCAAGAGTCAATCATGACAATTCATGAAACAATATCTGAAGGGACAAGTGTGAACATTTTTCTCATACAATACCAGATCGTACGATTTTTGTTTAAGCAGTACAGCAGTCATTCAATTATACAATACAAATGCAATACAATATATATATACTTAATCACTCGGAAACCTAACCCTCAAATTATATAACTCCCAAAAACCTAAGTAAAGTCACGCTTTCACCCTTGAAAGCAAAATAAAATACCAAAAACCTTTTCTTCCACTTAAACTCAAAACTCATACACCAAGAATAAAATTAATAATAATCAAAAATTACAAAATAAATAAATAAAAGTTCAAAAATTTGTCCAAAATAGGTGTCCAAAATGTTTACTGTCCAAAATAAATAAATTAATAGTCCACCACAATATCTCAGTCCAGTGTCTCCAACTTTTAGTTATCCATTCCGGATTACGTAATTCCTCGAAACAAAATATAACTAAAATAGTGTATTACCTTCAAAAACTTTCAACACATAAGTAAATACTATATCTGTGCAAAATATATAAATATATATGTGCAAAATATCAATAGATTCAGCTGTGAGTAACACGTGAATCATGCAACATCACTCTGTGTACACTCCAATAAAAGTGAAAAATAAAAAAAATTGTGTATATTATATATATTATTATATAATATATATATTTTTTTTATCAATATGTTGTTAGTGCAGTCATTTCAATTTTTTTGAGTTTTTGATTTTGGATTTGAAGGAGGAGAAGGATTTGACCATGCACTTTAAAACAAGCTCTGATTCATCTCCATATCTATACGCATTGTGGAGAGTAAAACAATTTTAATGTTCTCAACACTCAGTGAAAACAGTGACCAAAGATCCTAGCAGACTGCCAACCTTCTAATGTAAACAATCAGTAAGTGTTTTCAGGCTGTTATAAATACAACTTCAGAGTCTTTTTTTGTGACCTTTGGAAATAAATAACTTCACATTAAAAGCATCTAGATGTTTCAGGGATGGCTGGTTTTGAAGCTCCTTTACTGCTGTAACGCACACATGTGTATTTTAGGGAGAAGGGATAACACAGGTATGTTTATGGTGGTATAGCATAGTGCCTATAGTTGGTAGCTGGGCAAGTGACCTGCAGCCAGGGAAGTGGCCCTCCACTGTCATAATCAACATGTGGGCAGCTTGGCTAGAGCCTAATAGCACTCAGCCTCTCTAGGTTACTGTTGGGGCCCCTCTGTGATTGCTACCAGGTATTCTAGTTGCAGTGGGGTGGCTCTTTGTCCTTAGATCTTGGATCCTTCCAGGTATTCACCTGTGTTACCAGAGCTACCCTGGGCTTTACTGTGAGGGATGCTGTTAATAAGAATAATTGTAAGTAGGGTTGTGAAATGTTTTACTAAGGTAGTGATTCTCAGCTAGAGTCTCTGTAGTCATAGAATCTTAATGAGACTATGATATGATATGCAGCCACATGTTACCCTGATTGAGTCACAGCCACATTGCTGTGAACAGTTTATGATGGTGCAGCTTTCATAATCAGACTGCAGTGTATGCATTAATTTTCAGGAATGTATGCATGTTTTTGTCACCCTAAACTTTTGTCGCATTATTTTGCATTGTTGCTTCAAACTTTGTACCTTAAACCTATTTAGCTAATCATACACTGATGTTCAATGCATGCTGAGCTGTCCTAGTTTGCCATATGTAATGAACATGCAATTAAAGATTCTGTTCTTATAAAGCAGCAGGCCTACAAACCCAACAGCCATCTTCTGTAAGAAAAACATTGGTGTCTAAATTCCTAGCACCAGCAATCTCATATCCTGACTGATGTGTGAACGTCTGCACATGAGCATATAGATACACGCATACTAATTACAATACTCCCTGCATGTGGTTATTTAAGGGTTTTTTTTTAACTCAGAGTTTTTAACACTCTCCTTTAATGATGGTGATGGGAACTTACATATTTATATAACTGTATTTACTTTAGGCCCACCACAGCTTAGTGTATTTTTAGACACTGGAGTGCATGTTTTATAGAAAGTCACTCTTGTTCTTAAATTTCGCACATTTATGCTTAGTCTGTTTGCATATGCATCACAGACATGTAGTAGTTAGCAAAAGGATTTGAGTTGCCTGTCCATGTAAGATCAATGCGCACATGCATATTCATTATTCAACCAGCCCTAATATGTGGGCTGCATTTTATAGGATGGGCAGAGCCAAATTTACAGGATAACAGAATTAGATATAGAACCAATCAGGTTAATAGTTAGCAAGACAGCTAGGGACATAAGGTAAAAGGCCAACTTGAAAATAAAAGTCAATTATCAAGGAGACTGTGCCACTTGAGCTAGTTAAAATGAAGACTATACTGCTTTTGAATCGCAGTTAGGGTGGTAGGGGACTGTAGAAAAGAAGAGATTCATGAAAGGTACATTTTTATTTTACAACGCAGATTTATATATTTTTAAACTGATGTTCTATATTGTATGTCTGTTCAACTATTCATATAAAATATTTTGTGTTATAAACAGTAAAAAGCAAGCATTTTCTATAGATAGCAAAAGCTATTTCGTTTTTCAGACTGCCTCTCTCCTATTTAAATGCAACTCCTGCTGAAGGCAGAGGGGATGAGTCACTGCTCTGATACTCTGTTATGTGTGTAATTTTCAGCTTAAGCTACTGAGCTCTGTAACATCATTATATTTTACTGTACCAACTATAACTATTTATTACAACTATAAACAAAATATTTTGTTTTGATGCTCATTTTGCTTTTGTTTGTCTATTTTTTTCTTTATAGTAAAAACAGAAAGCAGCTAATATGACCATTCTAAGTAAAACTGAAATATTTATCTGCACTATTTCATGACCATGATATATATATATATATATACTATATTGCCAAAAATATTGGGACGTCTGCCTTTACACACACATGAACTTTAATGGCATCACAGTCTTAGTCCGTAGGGTTCAATATTGAGTTTGAACACCATTTACAGCTATACCAGCCTTAATTGTACTGGGAAGGCTGTCCACAAGGTTTAGAAGTGTGTCTATGGCATTGTTTAACCATTAATCCAGAAGCGCATTTGTGAGGTCAGGCACTGATGTCGGATGAGAAGGCCTGGCTCGCAGTCTCCACTCTAATTTATCCCAAAGGTGTTCTATTTGGTTGAGGTCAGGACTGTGCAGGCCAGTCATGTTTCTCCACCCCAAACTCAGTCATCCATGTCTTTGTGGACCTTGCTTTGTGAGAATAGATGCAGGTGCTCATCCCTTGTCTGCTCCCCTACCCACCTCCAAGCACCGTCCCTTGGTCCCTTGGTCCCTTGGTCCCACCCCCTACCTACCACCTGGTACTTTCTCTTTTGAAGAATACAGAACAAAGTATAATTTGTGTATCAAGTAATTTGTGTAGAATTTGTTAATAACAAGAAAAGCAGTAAAATAGATCCCCTACAGTAATCAACAATTGACCCCCCCAGCAACAATATACCCTTCAACAAAATACCCCCAGCAACAATAGACCCCTCAACAAAATACCCTTAGTAACAATAGCCCCCCCAGCTTTAATAGACCCTCCAGCATCCAGCAGACTCTTCCCTTGAAAGTAGATCCTCCCAGCAACAATTTACCCACCAGCAACATCAGACCCCATCAACAATAGATCCACCACCAGCAGCAATAGACTTCCTGGCAACAATAGGTCCCCCACAAAAATACATCCCTCCAACCATAATAAATCCCCCAGCAGCCAGCATCCATAGACCCTCCAGCACACCCCAGTACCCCTTACCATAACATAAATTCAGTGCTAGAGGTGCTGGAACTTTATTATTCCGCTCTTCTGCTGAAAACACACACACACATATGTATATAAATCAATATATATATTTATTTATTTCAGGTACTTATATAGCGTTGTCAATTTATGCAGCGCTTTACATATATATTGTACATTCACATCAGTCCCTAACCCTCAAGGGAAGTACAATCTAAGGTCCCTAACTTACATTCATACATACACATACTAGGGCCAATTCAGACAGGATCCAATTCACCTACCAGCATGTCTTTGGAGTGTAGAAGGAAACCGGAGTACCCGGAGGAAACCCACGCAGGCACAGGGAAAACATGCAAACTCCAGGCAGGTGGTGCCGTGGCTGGGATTCGAACCAACAACCCTAGTACTGCCATTTAGCCACTGTGCTGCCCATATATATATATATATATATATATATATATACTCTACATATACACACGCACATAGACACAAGCATTCCCTTTAAATGCACTACTTTAACATTTGGCTGGAGTAAACCTTTATTACATCAACAATAGCGGAAGCTTTATAAAGAAACAAAAAAGAGAGAGAAAGAAACTGAAATATTGATAATTGTATGTTCGGCTTTTGAAACTGTGAAAATACGTGGGAAGCCATTTAATATAATGGAGTTGTTTACTAAGGTCTGTCTAAAACATTCTTTCAAATGACACTTTGTACCATAATAAAGAAAGCACTAAAAATAAACCGAGATTGTTGCTAGGTCAAACATTTAGTCTGGATAGTGAGTAGAAAGCAAGAGGTTGCTAGGAGCACTGGAGCCGTGCCTCTTATAGGGCATAAAAGAGTTGTTGCGCAATAGCTAATAATGGTATTTATTAACTGAAGTGTCTGAGATGTTGGGAGAAATACACAAGCATCTGTCAACCCTGGCTTGCTGCTTAGACCTGGATATAGTTTGTTAAACAATGCTAGAAGAGAACCAAGAAAAATAAAGTACCAAAAAGCTTAAAAGCAATGCACCATTTGGCCATCACTGCTAATGTTTTACTGTGCCATATCAGTTGTGCTGATATAAAAGCATTATCGAAAATCTATTACATACACTTGCACCTTTACATAGAAACCAACTGAATGTAAGGTGGTATGGATTTTTATAATTATCTTATTGCAGTATTTGCTGTGAAAGTAACCATTAACACCAGATTTTTATTTATATTGTGGTTAAATGTTAGGGTTAAAGTTAGGGTTTAATTGGTTAGGTTAAAGGTTATGCATTAAGTGTTGGAGTACAGGTCAAAGGTTAAAATAAAGTGACAATTTTATCTTTCATGAAGCTGTTCTTTAATACAGTCTCCATCCCCTGTAGTGTAGGCAGCCTGGTTATATACCTAACTTCATATTCCAGTGATCTTACCTCTAACATGGAGCTGGCCAGCTTGCCTATGGTCTCCATATAAATGCCATGGCCCCATTCAGTCCTATGAGTAGCCATACTCATGGTGGTCTCTAGAAGTTACTTGGAGTACGACTAACTCGTATACTTTTGTGATTTCAAAGTATAATATCACTGGATCACCCACTCACATCTGTCTCATTTTACTTGGCCAGGTACACCTGCTGGTATGGCATGGTTATTGCTGCATAGCCATTCAGTGTATGGTCAATCTTCAGGTAATGGTAAAAAAATGGGGGTCTACTTTCTGTGTATAAGTTGTCAGTGGGAGGCCCCCTCTACATAATATTAAATAAATAGGTGAAAAACCCTGACTAACTGTGCCCCATGTCAGTTTGTCAATAATAAAAATGGCAGCTACCATTGCTGACCTTCATCTGAAAATACTATGCATCTGAATATTATGCCATATCACTGGCTGCAATACTTTCACTCACCAAGAGCAGGTATGCATATAAGCAAAGTCAGAGATCAGTCAAATATCCTTATTCTGGCTTAGTGATTCAAACTATTGAAGTGATTAAAGTGTTACTAAACCCAAGACCCTGCATCCACTATATCTGGACTCCCATAGGAAACAGAGCATGGAAGTGCAATTGTTTTAGTAAATATAAACTGAAAAATACCTTTTCTCATCAGAAGTTATAGCAGTCTTGTGACTTTTATCAGTGTCCAGCAGAGCACTGGTTAAAGCTTGTAGGAGGAATTTTCATTTTGCTCTAGGAGGATGCAAATCTCCTGACCCTCTGTCTGGACAGTGCTTATTGGCCCTGTGCTGATCACATGCACTCTCCCATGAAAAAGGGGAGGAACAGAGATGAAAGGATCAAATGCAGAGGATTAACCCCTTAGGTTCCACAGTGAGTATAACAAGCATGCTTTACTGCATATTATTATTATTATACAGTATTTATATAGCGCTAAAAGGTTTGCTCAGCGCTGTACATTATAGTGGGGGACAGAACATGAGACAATACAGTGACAAAACAAAACACGAGGGGGTCAAGGGCCCTGCTCTTTCGAGCTTACAATCTAGGAGGGAGGGGATAGTGGTATAGGAGGAAGTGGCTGTGGGGGATGGAGTGGTAGGAGGAGTGGAGGAGATCGGCTGTTAGGTGAGGGCGGGGTAGGCTTCCCTGAAGAGATGGGTTTTCAGGGTGCGCCTAAAGGTGAGGAGGGTAAGTGACAGTCTGAAGGATTGGGGTAGTGAGTTCCAGAGGATGGTGGAAGTTCTGGAGAAGTTCTGCAGTCGAGAGTGGGAGGTGAAAACCAGGGAGCTAGAAAGTAGGAGGTCTTGTGAGGAGCGAAGATTACGGGTAGGGTGGTATTTGGGTATCAGGTCGGTGAGGTAGTTTGGGGCAGCATTATGAATGGCTTTGTATGTCTGTGTTAGTAGTTTGAAGTTAATGCGTTGGGCAATCGGAAGCCAGTGGAGGGAATGACAGAGGGGGGTGGCGGATACGGAGCGGTTGGTAAGGTGGATGAGTCTGGCCGCTGAGTTCAGGATAGACTGAAGCGGGGATAGTCTGTGATGAGGTAGGCCAGTGAGAAGGGAGTTGCAGTAGTCCAGACGTGAGATAATAAGGGAGTGAACGAGTTGTTTAGTAGTGTCTGTTTTTAATGTTGTGGGTTTAGTAACACTTTAAGGCTAAATTACTAAAGGATTGGAGAAAAAATTGTGTAACTATTCACTTCAATTATCTAGACATGTAAAGCAAATTCTTGTTTACTTATTTAGTAGTGCACAGGAGGCTGTTGGCTGAGCCATAACTAAGGCCTGGCGGCTGAAACGCGTTGGATTTCTACATAACTGTAGCACACTAATATTGATTGTAGCCGGTTTACTGTGGCACCAGCTTTTCCTTACATTGATTGAAAATTGGGGGTTGACAGAGACCTTACAAGCTGGAAGCCCGTGTCTGCAAGCTGAGGATGATTAAGGAGGTAGCAGCTCTGTCTTATTTGTTTTAGTTGTAGGAGTCTGGTGCCATATGAAATTCTGATAATTACATGGTTTGCATTTAAAAACACATTTAATAATGCATTAATTAATACTGAGCAGAATTAATTTGTGTCTTTTAAATGAGCCTGGAGCTGAGCTTAAAAATCAATATTGTCAATATTAGGTCACATTTGCAAAACAGCTAACTGACAGCCTTTGCTGATCAAATCTGAATTCTCCTAGCAAAAGTGTACTACTGTAAGCTCTGAAAAAATACACATTTTTACAGTAATGTGTTTGTGTCTTTGGGGATTTTATGGAAATAGTAAAGCAGCAGAAAGGTATGCAACGATTTGCTACGTCAATATATTACTCTTAGTATTCATGTAAGTCTCACTCAGCACTCAATAGTAGATTAAAATATAAACACCATATATCTTCCGTTAACCCATCTGAAAAAATGTCACTGTGCATATATGCCCTGTGCTGAACTGTTTTGCCTGACACTGCTAGTATTACCAGCTGAAGCATTCCAGATGAAGCAATAACTTATAAGAAGCAGCTACATGCATAAAATTGAATAATGGTGACCTTTAATTGAACCAGGCAGTGTGACAATCTCAATAAATTAAATCTTTCTGGAAGTGTACCATATTTTGCTTGGCTAATAAATTGACTGGTATGTCAGCCATTGCAAAGGCTATAGTATTATGATCCTCCTCTTACTTCTAAAACACGCAGTTTCCCATGTTCCGTTCTCCCTTACGCCACAATAATAAAGAAAAAAGTCAAGAGGACCTCAATAAATCATTACTTTATGGTTCCAAGTCTAAGGAACAGCCTTAGGAATAGAGTTACAAAATCTATATTTGCTGAAAATACAGCAGCTGAATTTTGAGATAAAACCTTAATTTTAACCCTTTAAATTTTGCCAATGATGGCAATAACACAATTATTCTCAGAAAACAGGTGGTCAGATCATACACATTTATGAATCTCCTTATCCTTATTGGATCTTTAATGCAAAGGCAGGCTGTATGCTGGCATAGTAGGACTAAATTTGAAAGGTTTAAATTTTTATTGGCAACATTTTGGATATATTAAGGTAGGATTAGAACCCTTGTCATGTTGCTTTTGCTATCTATGTCCTTGCTGGGGGGATTCACCCATCTATTTGTGTTGGTGATAGCTGTCACCATTACTGTCAGATTGAACGTGTTGGGAAATTCAAAATATTACAGTGGTCACCAGAAAAAGAAATGAGGGAGAACTCTTCCATTGGGGACACTTATTCCGGTGACATGTGTCTATCAGGGGATTTCCACTCTGTAGAGGTTTCTTCTCACTTATTGTTGTTTCAATGAGGCAGGGAGCAAAAGGAAAACTCCCTAATGGGACAGAGGCACCAAACAATTAACTGACGGGGGTTTTAACCCTTCTCTACTCTATTCAAAACAAAAAAAAATGTTTTCACAATGCATGAACTTTAAGTTGAGACAAGTTGCGGTATATTTCCAGTACAGGCAAAGTAGGCAAAACATCAAGCTTGATTTTGGGGTGCCTCATGAACATGTTTCTTTTTTCAGTCTTCGTTCTATTTGTTTTTTACCATCCACCGTCTTTATTGTGCAATTTATCAAGGGTGGGTATGGTGTAGACATGGATGAGCTGTGATTCTAGATCAATTTATTAAGAATAAACTCAATACTTAGAGCACCATCACCATAAGATATTGTCCTGGTTGGGTTTATGTTGACAGTGTAGAAGTGGAGTAGACTGTTGATACCTTCTTTTGTTTGTATGATCTCACCCACTTCCCCTTCCAAACATAGACTGTCATCCTAGATTCTGAGAATGAATATACCAAAAATGTAGAAACAAGATATTAACAAACTTACTTGCACCGTCTCAATTTTTTCAATAAAGATGGAAAATAATGTTTTTATTGTTTAATGCTCCATGGATAGTTAATATATTATCTAATAAAGCCTAATGTTCCACGTTCACATGAAGAATGCCCACCTTTGGAAATCTGGATGCTGACCACAAGGAACTCAACCATGCTCCATAAACTCAATAAAAAAAAAGGGGGGGGGATTGCTGCACATTGCTGATCTCATGTCTCATTTAACTTTACTAAACCTGTATACTGCAACCCCACCTAGGACCATCTCTTTCTAATGCATTTCATCCAGTAAAGTTGATCACAGAGATTGTGAGATGTGACATTTTTTCTACCATGGCTTAATGTATTATTGTAATTGATTTAAATATCTGTGTATTACTTTGCTCAGTTCTCAGCCAGTGACACATGCACCCAGGGGTTAATTCTGCTGGATAGAGGAGTATTTCTGCATTTGAAAGCATATTGAAGCAGTTTTTGCAGATACATCATGCATAAGCAGATTGAAATAATTATTTTCTTAGTTGGTAAACATTTATGTACAATTAAGAGTTACTTGTATGCAATACATATCAAGTGATACAGAGAAAATACATACACTATATTGTCAAAAGTATTGGGAGACCCATCCAAATAATTGGATTCAAGTGTTCCAATCACCTTCAAGGCCACAGGTGTATAAAATCAACCACCTAGGCATGCAGACTGCTTCTACAAATGTTTTTGAAAGAATTGATCGCTCTCAGGAGTTCATTGAATTTAAGCCTAGTACTGTGATATGTTGTCACCTGTACTATAAGGCCATCCATGAAATTTCCTTGCTACTAAAGTTTCCACAGTCAACTTTTAGTGGTAGGCCATGTAAAATGACAGAGCAGGGTCAACACATGTTGAAGCGCACAGTGCGCAGAAGTCGCCAACTGTTTGCAGAGTCAATAGCTAAAGACCTCCAAACTGCATATGGCCTTCAGATTAGGACAACAACAGTGTGTAGAGAACTTCATGGAGTGGGTTTCCATGGCCGAGCAGCTGCATCCAAGCCTTACATCACCAAATGCAATGCAAAGCATTAGATGCAATAGTATAAAGCACGCCGCCACTGAAATATAGAGCAGTGGATACATGTTCTCTGGAGTGATGAATCATGCTTCTCTGTCTGGCAATCCAATGGACGTGTCTTGGGTTTGGTGGTTGCCAGGAGAATGGTACTTGCCTGACTGCATAGTACCAAGTGTAAAGTTTGGTTGAGGGGGGATTATGGTGCGAGGTTGTTTTCCAGGGGTTGGGCTTGGCCCCTTAGTTCCAGTGAAGGGAGCTCTTAAGGCCTCAGCATACCAAGACATTTTAGATAATTTCATGGTACCAACTTTGTGGGAACAGTTTGGGGATGGCCCAATCCTGGTCCAACATGACTGTGCACCACTGCACAAAGCAAAGTCTATAAAGACATGGATGAGCAGGTTTGGGGTGGAGGAACTTCACTGGTCTGCACAGAGATAGAACACCTTTGGGATGATTTAGAGCCGAGACTGCTGATCAATGCCGGACCTCACAAATGCGCTTTTGGTAGAAAGGTCAAACATTCCCATAGACATTTTTCTAATCCTTGTGGACAGCCTTCCCAGAAGAGTTGAAGCTGTTATAGCTGCAAAGGGTGGGCCGACTCAATATTGAACCCTACGGACTAAGACTGGGATGCCATTAAAGTTCATGTGCGTGTAAAGGCAGGCGTCCCAATACTTTTGGCAATATAGTGTATTAAAAGCTGCCATCCAAAGAGGTACATCCATACTACTTAAAAGGTACTTCTTTAGCAAATAACTTCAGAAAGGAATTGAATGAGTTTGGATTATTGGTAAGAAGTGAGTATTAAAAAAAAACAAGAGTCATTGTTGAAGGACAGAAATATAGTAACTTGATGGCTTCCTCTATTTAACATATATACCTGGCCTAAAATGTATTTAAACCCTAACAAGGAACTTCTCCTATTTGCTTGCTTTTAATTTATTAAATACAATACACATCTGAAAGCATTTTTTTATATTTGTTTGATAAGTTCAAAAAATATCTGTTGATTTTGCCAGATATCTTGTGAGCTTATGACCTTCTGTGCTCGCTGTCTTTGCTGACTGTTATCAGTTACATTGTCCCCATGTCAGCATATCTCTAAGGACTACAGAACCATGCTCTATTCACAGTATTACTGTACTAAGCATACTGCTTATAATTTTTCAACATCCAAAAAGATGCATTATTTTTAGCATTTTCTGATTGACATATTTTGGGTGATTTTATATATTTTGCATCATTTTCTAAATGAAAGGAAAAACTCTGTGCTAGGCCTCTTCGTTCTCTAGCACTGATCCCCTTAGTGAGCATTTTCTCATGTTTGCAGAATGACATTCGTTACTTTAGCAGTATCAAATGCAACAATGATCAAAAAAAATGACATAATTGCTTCATTTTTGCAACTTAGCTATTGATAACTGCTCTTCCAGGCTCTTACATTGAATGTTCGTAGGGCTGTTTTCACAGATGGCAGAAAGATTATGTTTAATGATTGAAGGCTGCATTTGTACATTACTTGGTATTAGAACCATGCTATGTTAAACAATATGTCAGAAACAGCATCAGTGTGGGCTTCCCATTTGGCTTACACTCAATACATGTGTGGGATGGGAAGATGCTCCAGAAAAGACAGAAAATACAGAACTCTGTGCACTGACATGATCATCATCTGGTATTGTTCTAAGATTTTCTAGGAACACACGGCGATATAATGCACTTGTACTTATTTTCAGAGCTATTTTCATTTATTTTTCCATCTAAGAGAGTGATTTGATATGCAAGCATCGAAATATTCTACATTGCCTGTCTTCAGTCTGTGAATTAAATACACTTTGTCAATATGTATTTGTCAACTCGACAGTTTAAGTACCTAAAAGCAGTTAAGGGCAAAAAGGTTTATGAACCTTGTCCTTTGGGATTAAGAAATGTTCTCCACTGCAAGCCTGAAAATGAATAACAGATCTAGGGGACAAATGCTACCTTCCAGTCAATGATAAAAAGATATTTTTTGGTAAAATAAATGCATCTAATATAAAAGCTTGATGGACAAATATGCTAAACTTTAGATTTTAAATATTTTGATTTCATGTAGCATTCTAAATAAATGTAATCAGAAAGAATTAGAAAAAACAGTTAACCATACATTTTATAGCAATATCAATAACCAATCAGTATTAAAGGACAGCATGAATACAACATTTTATGTGATTTCATCTGAAAATGAAGTTCAGTATGCTCCAATGGCTTTCTGCTTTCCATCCCCTACTTTTCCATCTATTCCCTTGCCCACGGCAAGACTATCAGGAGTTATGCTTAAGGACTGACAGGTAGGAAGAGCTGTGAATAGATTGTACCTAAACCTAATGAGTGAAACACACATTTTTTGGTAAACCTTACTGTTCTCTTTATAGTATTTTATATATTTTTGTTATATTTATTTTTTTTTTAATTTTATCCATTATGCCTAGCAACAGAAAATACAGTACAATTAAACATTTTCTATATAGAAACAACAATAAGACAGAGTAATGTCTGTCAAAGCATATTAGTTAATAAAGGCAAGTGTATTTTTTTTTTTGGTTTTACGCCTTCATCTTCACTATAAGGCAATTAGTACCAGGGATTTTACATATGGAAACACAGAGGCTGATTTCCACATGGATACAGAAAATGGATCATATCTCTGTGAGGTACCAATGGACATCATTGGCCAATAGAACCTGAGGAAAAAAAATATCTGATGGTGTTGAAAAGTCTTGACAAATTACTACCAAGGTGTCCTGGCAAATCTGTTCAGCACTCCCACTGTCAGATGGGTTAAAAAATGTTGTTAGCATGCTGGTAAAAATGTTGTCTGAAGTGAAGCTTCAGTTATATATATATTCATAAAACAGAATAAAATATATTACATTTTCAATGAACAAGGCACTTTTAATACATGGGCCTGAGTCTACATGGTCAGAAGGTCTACTGAGAGACCTACAAGTATAAATGTATGATAATGCTTTAAAGATTTTTGCCCTCGGCCTACCTATGTCACAAGTGCCCTATGAATTTATGGGTTTAAACGAGGCACACATTTGTCTGGAGTTATCCCTTAAGATAGAAATAAAAGTCTATGAGTAGGAATACATAAAAACCTTTAAACCACAGATAAATGTAATGTTAAGAGAAAATGCTTAGTACAGACTACAGAGAACATAATCACATCATTATTGAATACTCTAGATAAGGTGTATTTTACTTCCAAGAAATCAATGATATTGTTATTCTAACTAAAGAAAACAAGACACAGTGATTACTTAACAACCATTTCCAAGATAACAGAATATGAAAACTATGCAGACAGGAGAAAAGAGCTAAAATCAAAGAAAAATAATTGAATTGCTTATAATTTGTTGACAATATTCCAATCTAGAATGCAATGTGGTCTCTAGTCTTTTGATTTTTTTTTTAGGTATATGGTTGTCAGCTGTTCACAGTCATTGATGTTCTGTGGCACATCCTGGTTAGAAGACCACAGTTACACTTAATCTTAAAGAAAATCTGTCATAACCCAAGGGAACTCCAATGCTGTGGATTTCGTAGAAGAACGTGCTTGTGTCACACTAGTGATCCTTTCTCTGGTGGCAACTCACCATCACCAGGACCTCCAGAGAGAGGTCTCATTTTTATTAACTCCTTGGGTGTTGTTCCTTTGCAGGCTGAAATGCCTGCAAACCAGCCAGCTAGCTGGTTTGACCGAGGAGGGAGTGACACCACAAGAGCAAGTGAGTGTTCTCTCTCCTCTCTTTGTAATCCAGTTGCAGTTAGTGACTAAATAGTATGACTTGAGTCTAAAGTGTTTGGAGTATGACTAATGGGGACTAATAAAGCTAGGAAATTGCTAATTTAAATTTGATCGGCCAGGCTGAAACAGTGCCAGACTGAAACAGAGATGTTTTCTGTTCACAACATGCACAAAGTATTAGAAAATTAACACATAATAATGTTTCAAATCATTAAAGCCCAATTGAAGAACCAGTTTAAATCTACTAAGCTTTTTTCCATTTGCATTAAAACAAAAAATATGAAAAATCTTGCAGTTTGTTTTGTTTAGAAAGCAGCCATGTCCCCTTCCAGCATACTGTCTAGACCAGGGGTCCTCAAACTTTTTAAACAGGGGGCCAGTTCACTGTCCCTCAGACCGTTGGAGGGCGCTTCTTCATCAGACCATCGTGCATTCCATGCTGGTCACCGTGATGGCCGGTCACTCCCTGTAGTATATAACTCACCACCACACTGCATTGTGGCTGTCATACTGGCTGACTTAGCTGAGGAGGGATATGTGAATGTACTAGCATGCCTTACTTCTCCATGTATTTGTGATTTGCTAATTGCACCATTTAATAAACCCAAGTCTTTTATGCTGCACTTAGTCTGGCGCCCCTCTGTTTCCCTTTCTTCTCATTACAGAGTCTTGGCTTTACTCTAAGGGTGCTGCAACTAATGCTGCAATTATCATTCATTGGACTTTTTATTAACTGTTTTTAATTATCTATATACTCCTCCAGTGCCATTTATGTCTGTTTGTATACTGAATTGTATTGTAACTGTACTGTTTGCCCTCACGTTGTAAAGAGCTGTGCAAATTGTTGGTGCTATAGAAATCATGTATAATAATAATAATAATGATATAACAGCCTGAGTGTTCCAACTGTTGCATTAGCCACAAAAAAGTAATATATGTATATATACAGTATATATATATATATATATATATATATACAGTATATAATGGCTAAGAAAAAAAAGGAAAAGGTTTTCTGTTTTACATCAAAATGCTTTTCTGCTGTAAAAAAATCCAAAAACATAATTGCCATACAAAAAAAAACACTTGAATGGTTTTGCAACATAATTAAATCATCTAACAATAAGTGCACACACCAGTGAAGTTTATACCACTAGGCAAAAATTCACATTTTAGCTTACGTGACATCTTCATGACCAGGTTGATGGCAAAACAGCAATTATCAACTGTGTAGCTGTAAATTGTAAGTTGCCTGTTTAATGAGATTTTTTGCCTATAAACGCAAGATGCATTACAACATTTTCAACTCTTTCCATGTATTCAAGAAAGTAGAGCAAAATCATTAACTTTATTTTTTTTACTTCACTACATAAAATTAGTAATACTTATTTTATACATAACTTGTGGCACTGCTAGTGCCTTTTATACAATATTAGAAAGTGTTGATAGTAGTTTCTTAATGACCCAGCTTTTCCTTCTACTCTGGCTAGAAATAATTGAACTCAAGTCTCAATTTCACAAATGGCTTTCTAAACCCTAAACTAAAAGCTTGGTCATGGATTTGTAGTTATAGGTCAATTAGGTCTCTCATTAGAATGCAAAGGATACAATTTCACGCACTATTTTTTTTAGCACTAAAACTTGAAGGGAGTTCTTTTGGCTTTTTCTAAAAGGTATAGTAAGAAGGTACAATTTTTACTATTAAATTAGATCTAAACATTAACAAGGTGACATTAAGTTTGATAAAGCGTGGTGTATCAATAAATAATTGTTATTCTTATTTTTTCATTACAGTGCTGCAGATCTCCTCCAGCCTCTTTCACCCACGTGGAGTATTTGTTTCAGTGTCAGTTGCACAACATTGCTCTGCACCAGCTTTCTGATATGACAGTGGTGGACCATGCCTGTTCAATGTTTGTTGACATGACCACTTGTAGGCTTTAACCAAAGAGCATGAGATAGGGTGACACAGGTACACAACTGGGAGACAGTTGTCACTCCGGAACAGGAAATGCCTGAACCATGTATCTTCATTCTCAATCTATAAACAATACAGTTACCTTTGGATTCTATCAGGGACACCATCATATGAAACCCTGAACAACTGGCCCTTCTAAACTACATGGCAGTACATCTAACTTTGACATTTCTGCCAATTTCACACTTTATACTGTATATTAACCTCAATAAATTAATCTTGTATTCTGCATTCAGCACTGGAACAATGGGCACTTTTAAATAAAATGGATATGTTTTTGACACTGAAAAAGGAGTATCACCAGTACGCCAGTATTCCAATCACATGAAAATGTTTGAATCTCTTATATCAATGTATAAACATAGTGGGCAGGGGCAGACTGACCCTTCGAGCACTCAGGCACTGTCCGAGGGCCCGGGGTCAGTAGGGGGCCCCATGAAATGCCCCTTTTTTGAGGCTTTTATAGGTTTTTTTGAGTGTGGGAAAGGGACCCCATGATCCCCTATTGCCTGGGGGCCCCATGAGTTGTCAGTCCGCCCCTGATAGTGGGATTGACTTTCTAAAGAGGTAGAGAATGTTGGTTGCTTAAATAGGTTGGGTAAATAGGGAGAAGGTGTGCTCAATTCAATTATTTATTTATGTGCAAGAAAAACTTTTTCTTTTCAACTTCCTTTAAAACCGCTTCCCAATCGCCCTATAGCAGAAATACTGCTACAGGGCGGCACGAGTGCGCAAAATCACGTATATATACGTGATTTTGCATTTACGAGTAGGGGGCACATGCAAGGCGCGCGTGCGCCCTACCCGCCCCCCCATTCGCAGCCGCAGCTATCAATCACTGGGTCCCGACTGGTGATTACTCGCCGGCGCCTGCTGATTACCAAGGATCTCCAACGGGGAGGAGAACTGTTTTGTTTACTAACATTTCTCCTCCCTATCAGCTCAGGCACACCACTTTGGATGGCTGTGCACAGCACAGTCATCCAAAACAGTATGCTTACAGTGAAGCACACAGACACCGCCCCATAGTAAAACACACCCAGCACACAGTTAACCCTTTGATCACCCCCTCATGTTAACCCCTTCCTACCCAGTGCCATTAGTACAGTGCCAGTGCTTTTTTTTTAGCACTGATCACTGTATTGGTGTCACTGGGGATGTCAGTGACACCAGGTCAGTTCCACCCAGTGTCAGAATGTCCACCGCAGTCCCGCAGTCTCGCAGTCTCGCAGTCCCGTTATAAGTCACTGATCGCCGCCATTACTAGTAAAAATTAAAAAATAATTAATTTACACATATTGAGATCTTTTTTAGCAAAAACATATCTTAGAATACATTTTGGCCTAAATTTATGCCAAAATTAGATTTTTTAAAATTTTTTTACTGGACATGTTTAACAGCAAAAAGTCAAAAATATAGTTTTTTTTCAAAATTGTCGGACTTTTTTTTAGAGCGCAAAAAAAAATAATTTAATTTGGGTGCAGCATTGCATGACCGCGCAATTGTCAGTTAAAGCAAAGCAGCCTCATGTCAGAAAACCAGCAGCCATGGTCAGAAAGGGGGGTAAATCCTCAGGAGGGCCAGGGGTTAAATATGATTAGGTAGTCAAACTAAACACAGTTTCACCTTGTTTACGTAGCTCAGTGAACATTCACTTTGGTAAGTGAACAGTCACTATAACTTTAGCAAATCAGCCCATCTGTAATTCATAAAAGTCTTTGCTGAGTTCTGAATTGTTTGTGATTTTTCATATCCTTACAACTTCAATTCTGAAGGGCTCACTATACACTATCAAGGTCATGGAACTAGTAAAACATGACCCCGATTACAGCAGTGTAATAACCAGTGTCAGGATGGTGAGTTTCTGTGTATCAACAAGCAAACATAAAGATAGTAGCAGAAAGGTACCAGAAATAAAATAGCTCACTTGTATGTGGATACCTGGAGACCAGAATGGAGGTGATAGAGACCAAAGATATGAGAAAGGGACTCTCCCAAAATTGTATCATTTCTGTTTACATAATGCAAGTGATGGGCAAATACTAAGCTGTTTGGTGTGCTGCCTTTCATTTATAAATTACGAACTTCAAATACACTGTTTATCTCATTCCAGCACTCACACCAAAGTTAAAACAGAATTATACCATCACATATATGATGCCGACTGCCCATACCGGTAAAATTGGGTTCTCTGGTTAAACTGTTCTGCCAGTAGAACCAGTGGATAGGCACTTGATTTGCTAAGGTGAAAATGTTTTTCTTTCTGAAGTGAAATCACCCTGCTGCTGCTTCTGCTGTCTGTGATCAGTCTATATGGTGTATCAGTGATAGACCATACCTAGCACTTTAGATTGACAACATATCTGCAGGAACGTATGAAAATGATGTAAAATCCCTGTTTAGCCCCTCCCAACCATTCCAGCACTGTCTAGGAGGAGCAAACCCAATTCCTAGATTAAAGAGTTGTTTAAATAACTTGTGAGCCACTACCTATTTTTAACAAGGTGCGATATAGCCCCCTGATGAAGCTGCGTCATCTGCAGCGTAACACGTAGGGGAGGAGCCTTGACTTCACCCGGCACCCAAGGAACGCAGGCACATACGCTGAACGGCAGACACGCTGGCTGTAAGAGATTGTGGATGTTTTAACTAAAACGCTTTATATTCTTAATATATGTGAGTGTATATGGGTACACAATAAAGGTCTTTTAATGTAAGGATAAGGCACTATGTTTATGTCTTCTTTATACTGAGGAAAAATTCTTGGGAGGAGATTAAACGAGGGATTCCTGCGGTGGTGTGAATAAGAGAAGAGAGTCACGTTCCAGCAGCAATTGGGAGATACTCACCAGTATTGTTATGATGCAATATATGATCCAAAGTTCCAATAGGTGAACAAAAGCGAGATTTGCCTTTAGCAGGCATCAAAGGAGGTGAGCCCATATAGAGATCACAATAAGAAGTCACTTGGAATGGAGATTTGTTCACTTTTGAATTTTTCACGTTTGGACTGATCACTTTTTTTACAGTAGATTTAATGGTCACTTATTATTTGGATATATTTTGTTTCACGTTAACAAAAAGGACTTTTATCACTAATGTATATTTTTGAAAAATTATAGTTTAAGTATATGATATTTTTTAGGAGCGCGGCACTATTGTTTCCAATTCCTAGATTATTTTACCATTTCTTTTAAAATAGTTAACATACTAGCTTGTAATGCAAATGCTCCTTTATCTAAAGCTAAAGGTTTTGGAAATCAATGTAGGGATTGCATTCCTTCTCAACCAATCACATTCCAACTTTCATTTTAGTCTAGATTGAGGAGTATTAGATATAGCGATTAGGATAGTGTATAATATACAGTATATGATTTTAACAGACTTGTCAAAGGAAGAAATCTACATTGGTGGTCAGAGAAAACCAGGCCTAGCTTTTCTGCTTGTTGAGGTTGCAGACAGAGAGTGACAGAGAAAGAGATAGATATTTTTTATTCAGTCATCCACATGGGATTGCTACTGGATTCTATTCACTAAATAGGCACTTTTAAAATCTTGCTCTTTTTTCAGTTATATTTTAAGCTTTAAGCAAGTCAGAATAAAATTCATTTAAATTGCACATTATTCAAATGTTATTCAGCAAACTGTTCTGAAACATAACAGACTAAAACAGCAGGGACAAATGTACTTTTTTAAAAAAAATATTGTTACAACTAGGACCCATGTATGCAAGATGTAAATTATACTGGCTTTCAACAGTTTTCATTCAGGTAAGAAAAAAAAATCCCTATTTTTCTGGTGCATTGTATTTTGATAAAATAGTTCCTAAAACAATAAAGATAAGGGTGTAAAGTGCAAAGGAGGAATTTAGGTGGAAATTGTCTTATTGATTTTCATCACGTCTTCATCTCACACAACTACAAGACTAGAAATATTAAATGCTATTGTTGATTCTCATCTCAGAAAGGGTTAACTGTATAGTAAGACTTCTATAGCTAACATACTCATCAGGTAAATTAAAATGATCATGAGACAAAAAAAAAAAAAGCGAGAGCCTGTTAAATCATCGCCAAGATACGTCAATGCAAAGCAAAGGTCTATACTGTTTATTTGTATGCATTACTCAAGGTCTTGGCCACTGGAATTTGAAATATGCCTATTAGGAGGACATTTAATTTGGAGTCACAATGATATATCGACATCACTAATGCAGCAGTATGAAATGGCTCTTGGATCAATACATTGGTTGCAGAAGTCACTGAAAAACTTTTTATGTTGCCCCCCCCCTCCCACACACACACAGAACTCCCTCCTTCCCTACTCCAGTCCTTTTGTTGAAGCCAATGGATAGGTTTTTTTTTTCAACCTATGTACAATTTAACAGTAGACGCATGGGGTGGATTTACTAAAACTCACGTGTGCAAAGTCTGGTGCAGATCTGCAAAGAAACCAATCAGCTTTCATTTATTTTTTTTTTTTGTCAAAGCTTAATTGAGAAAGCTGGGGTAGACACTGATTGGCTAAAAAGCACAGCTGTACCAGATTTTGCATCCTCCCGTTTAATAAATCAATTACCACTATGCTACAAATGTCTTAATGTGATCTGATGGGAAAATGAAATAGAAAGTCAAAATATGGGGTGTTAGAGGTCAGATCTTTTACGTTCAATATAGAAAGGCTGAGGCCCAAACCTACTATAGTTCGGGCTGATGTGCAAGTCTATTGCTATGGTTACAAAATATTTTTAGTGATTACTAAGCCTCGGATGCAACAATATAATTATACAGAGATTCAAGTATTATCCAGCACAAGTATCCAGAACTTTCCTGAATGTGGTGCAAATGTTTACAACCTTGCTTTGTTGTTTTTGTTATTGCATTAAATATAAACATTAGAATTTTACCCACTAGAAATATCTTTCAGTGAGTAAATGCAATTCATATTTGCCTCTCTTCTAAATCACTGTTAAGATCCCTATTGGGTGTGCATTGTCAACTGACACATGGGAGATTTACCAAAACTGGAGCATTCTGGCGCAGCTGTGCATGGTAGCCAATCAGCTTCTAATTTCAGCTTGTTCAATTAGGATTTGACAAAAAAAATGGAAGCTTATTGGTTTCTATGCACAGCTGCACCAGATTTTGCACGCTCCAGTTTTAGTAAATCAACCCTCATAGACTTGTTGTGTGAGAAAAATCAGTAAAGTACATCAAATATGTAGCACTACAAAGCAAGAAAAAGAGGTTTGGAATGCAGACACAAGCTTTGATATGATTTTTTTTAAATTAGGTTAATCTTGGCACTTAGACAAAGGGAGCTAAAGCAACCTTTCTTTGTTGTCATTTTAGCTAAGCTACAGAGCTTTGGGAGTCCTTTGTCATGCATTCCACATTTATTTTTAAATCAAAGTATGAAATTATATATATATATATATATATATATATACATATACACACACACACAAAGTACAGGGAGTATCACTATGTGTGTATATATATATATATATATATATAAAATACATCACTGACTTCTTTTTTTGGTGTATGCTGAAGGAAAATGTGTACTCAGTGAAAATCACAGATATGAATCACTTGAAGGAATGCATCCTGAACGAATGTGTTCAAATTGATGGAAATGTGGAGTTACTGTATCAGGTTCATGTGGATCTTGCAAAGCACATATAACTTTGCATCCCAAATAGTGGAAATGACATTGAAGATAATGATTAATATTCCATATGAATATGAAATAAAATGTTGTTGGAAAATGTATTGATATTTATTGAAAATATGTATTTTGCCTATGTGTCCAGACTTTAGAAATATATATATATATATATATATATATTTTTTTTTTTTCAGTTTATAAATTAAAAGATGATAATGAGAGTTTTTTAAATATATAACTTGTAAATATTTATTACCTCTCATGAACATCACAGTATTTTAATTCACTACCTTTATCTTCCAATCATCCTGGAAGGCCGGGATTATTGGAAATATTATTCAGGGTGTTGAACTTCATGTAAGTCCTGATGCCTGAGCAGTAGCCTATTGGGCTGTGTGTATACAATTTTGTCACACAGACCAGCCTCCTACTACTTTCTCACACATTGTGAGCAACCGGAAAGACATAATGTTACCATATCTCAGTAAACGATCTCTGGGGGGAGGGGAAACAAGAGACCAGGAAAATGCCTACAGCCTGCAACAGACTGATGACAGTCTCAGAAGATGTTTTGCTCAGCATAGGCTTGTGACTGGAGGTCAAAAACTCCTTTTTAATGATACAAGGTACATTTTCTATAATGATACATTGTGATGTATCAACAGCTATATATTGTGACACATATGAATTTATTCTCTTCCTTTCTTCTCTAAATTTCAGTTAATTTAAGATATCCCTTGACATTCTTGAAAACAGTTTTGATGAAGCATCTGACAGAATTCTTCTTGCAATTTTGTGGTTAGCTGCAATTGTTATAAAGCAGGTGATTTAGATTAATATTCAATTTAAATTATAATAACACATTTCCTTAAATGATAATTAAAACATCATTATTGTTACACCAATCCGCAGATGGTGCCATAAAAGAACACACACATTTCTATATTTAGAATTAGAGGGCAGAATAAGGGAATTTAGGTCACTTCCAGCAAATTAGTGTTTTTCTGTTCCACTTTTCCCTATACAAGAGTTAATGCAGATTTGAATTGTCAGCACATCTGTTTACTTAAGAAGAAATATATACATCATGTGTTACCTTGCAATACAAAACAGGTGGAAAATTGAGAGCTAAGCAAAACATATGCCACTGCTTTTCATTATGTGGAGAGTGGTATTCAGAAACAAAAATAAACATTAGAAAAGTAGATTTTAACAACAAAAAGCAATTTATAATAGCTGTAAAAAAAGCATTACCCAGAGTACCCAACATTACTTTAACTGTCAAAGTATCAGCTTCACAACCAGATTTACCAATGGGTGCATTCACTGTGCACCCATTGGTATACTTTTACACCAAGTTAGGGCACTATAATAATTTGGTGTTACAGGAGAGATATGTAATGACTGGTTGCTTTTCAGCACACAAAATGACTCTGTAAAAATTAGGGTAAGAAAAATGGAGTTGTGTCCCCAAAAACCTTCCAGTCTCTCCTATTCAGACCTGTGCTAGAAAACCACGGAGTGAAATACGATTGGGTGTTATGGCATATAAGATAATTTCTTTTTACTCCAATTTAATATGATATCCCATAAAATAGGTCTAGATCAGTGGTCTTCAAACTGCAGCCCCAGGGCCAGATGCAGCCCTTTTCTTGCTTTTACCTGGCCCTCAAGGCATTATTCCTCCCATTGCTAGCATCAGCATGGCATAGTTTCTCCCACTGACATCGAAAATGGGGCACTATTCTTCTTTCTGACACCAATGATGGAACACTATTCCTCCTATTGAAACCAACAATGGGGCACTATTCCTGCCATTGATACTAATGATGGGGCATTATTCCTCCCATTGCTACTAATGATGGGGCACTTTGTCTCCTATTGATACCAATGATGGGGCACTATTCCTCCTATTGACAACAATGATTGGCCACTATTCCCCCATTGATACCAACGATGGGGCACTATTTCTCCCATTGATACTAACGATGGGGCACTATTTCTCTCATTGATACTAACGATGGGGCACTATTCCTCCTATTGATACTAATGATGGGGCACTATTCCTCCCATTGATACCAATGATAGGGCACTATTCCTCCCATTGGTATTAACGATGGGGCACTATTTTTCCCATTGATACTAACAATGGGGAACTATTTCTCCCACTGAAACCAATGATGGGGCACTATTTCTCCCATTGATACTAATTATGGGGCACTATTTCTCCCATTGATACTAATGATGGGGCACTATTTCTACCATTGATACTAATAATGGGGAACTATTTCTCCTATTGATACCAATGATGGGGCACTAATCTTCTCATTGATACTAACAATGGGGCACTATTTCTCCCATTGATACTAACAATGGGGAACTATTTCTCCCATTAATACTAACAATGGGGAACTATTTTTCCCATTGATACCAATGATGGGGCACTATTCCTCTCATTGATACTACTGATGGGGCACTATTTCTCCCATTGATACTAATGATTTGGCACTATTTCCCCTGTTGATACTAATGATGGGACACTATTTCTCCCATTGATACCAATAGTGGGGCACAATTCATCCCACTAATACCAATGATGGGGCACTATTACTCCCCTTAAAATCAATGATGGGGCACTATTACTCCCCCTAATACCAAAGATAGGGCACTGTTTACTCCCACTGACACCAGGACATTTTTTTCTCCTACTGACCACAGTCTGGCCCCCTAAAGTTTGAAGGATGGTCAACTGTCCCTTTGTTTAAAAATTTTGGAGATCCCTGGTCTAGATGAATAAGCCAACATATACTGCCGCCATCCCTGTCCCTTGCCAGCATCACTTCTAGGTCCAATGATGAGTGATCCAGCACTGCTGTCTATGCCCATGATGTTATTGCTCCTGTAGTTTGAGATGACTCCCGTACTGGACAGAAAATAGGAAATTTACAGCAATCAAACAGAAAACAGGGGCGCCACCTCCAATTCCACACTATAAATGGGTAGAAGCTGCCTTAAAAAGTGAAATAACACTATAGGGTTGATTTACTAAAGGTAAATAGGGTGTGCACTGCAAGTGCACTGAAAGAACAGTTACTTTAGTCTGAGGGGGACATGCAAAGTAAAAAGCATTTTTGCTTGCACATGATTGGATGAAAGAAATCAGCAGAGCTTTGCTTCATTTCAGAGCTTCCCCTCGATATAAAGCAACTGCACTTGCAATGCACAACCTATTTGCCTTTAGTAAATCAACCCCTATGAGTATCAATCTAAGAGAAAAAGGAGCTACGCATATCAACTATTACAGTGATCCCTTCTCACATAAATACTAATAACACATAATGATCAATATCACTACAGTGTCAAATTAAATGTTGAAGTGTCCATAAAACAAAGGTCCATATATTAATTTCGCAAGATAACCATCCAAACCATGTGTCCAAATAAAGATCTGATGATCCAATGATACAAATGTGTACACCACGTGCAGAAAGGGTAATAGCTCACCAGATAATGAATATTAGAAGGCAAATCATGTTCCATGTTAATTTGACACTGTAGTGATATTGATCATTATATGTTATTAGTATTTATGTAAGAAGGGGTCACTGTAATAGTTGATAGGAGTAGCACCTTTTTCTCTTAGATTAACACAGTACAGCAATGTATTTAATCAAACCATAGCCCTCCTCCTCTGCAGTGAAGAAGATAGAATGATCAGGACCTGGTGCATCACATGATCAAGGATTTAAGTACGGTAAGTAAACAAGGCTTTTAGCTTAAGTTGTTTTTTTTTTTTAACCAATTCCCGTCCAGCCCATATACATAAACGGCCAGACGTAGGCAGTGCAGGTGCGAGTTGCCATTCATAAACAGCACCTGCATTAATAGGCTGTGCGTGCTCCCTGGGAGAGTGCGGCATCACGATCCGGTGCCCGCTGTGACCGATCGCTGTATGGGACCTCTATGTGAGGTCCCGACTATGAGATCACTGATTGGCCAATTAGTGATCACATGCAGAGTAGTAAACAAGATGTCACTTCTGACATCATTGCTTTCTACGTGTGAAATCTGTGAATGATCACAGAGATCACATGGTACAAGGCTATGTACAACAGCCTTGTACCATGTGACAAGCTGTGACCAATCACAGCTCTCACAGTATTTCTCAATGGCTGCAAGAATGCAGCCAGAGAGGAAAAATTATTGCTTTTACAGCCTTTATGGGCTGTAAAAAACAAAAAAATCTTCATCACCCCCCACAAATAGTACAGTGTCACTGTACTGCTAGGGTGACAGTATGCTAAAAGAAAAACCCCACATAAATAATAATATAAAAAATAAAATAAAAATGTAAAAAAAATGTTGAAAAATTTAAATTTTTGGTTATAAAATAATTTGGGTTATTTTTTTTTATTAAAAAGAAAACCGAATACATTTTGGCCAAGATTTATGAAGAAAGATTATTTGCTAAATTTTATAAGAAAAACACTTTTTTTCAAAAATTTTTGACTAGTTCATTTATATAGCAAAAAAAATAAAAAATCCCTGTGGTGAATAAATACCACCAAAATAAAATGTTATCTGTCTCAAAAAAATGCTAACAAATTCATATGGGTACAGTGTTGCATGACTGTGCAATTGTCATTCAAAGTGTGACAGTGCTGAAAGCTGAACATTGGCTTGGACAGAAAGGGGGTAAAAGTGTCCGGACTTGATGTGGTTAAGCTAATTCATTTTTTTTTTTTTTTAATTTAAATATTTATTAAATTTTTCATATTAATACAAAAGCCCAAAAAGGGAAATAATTCTCATACAAATAAACATTTATAACATTTCTACCTTTCCCTTACTAAAAACTCTTTTCTTTCCCATCCCACTACCCCCCCTTCCCGCCCCTCATCCCCCCTCCTCCCCCTCTGCAGACTCTAGCCCATTCTAATCTCTTGAGGCTTGTTAATTTTTTGCTAACATCCTAGTTCATATTTTCCTATATTTCTCTTTCAATCCTGCTCTTTCCCACTTTTCCCATCTCCTAAAATAAACTCTCATCCTATCTTCCTGCATATGGTATGATCTTTCCATTCTACCTATCTGGTTTACTCTATTAATCCAGTCTTCCTCCTTCGGTACCTCAGATTTCCCCCAAAACTTAGGTATCAGCCCTTTCGCCGCATTCAAGAAGTACCATATACCTGAATCTTTATATTTATTTACAGATGTCTCCACATTGTGTAGGAGGCACGTCGTTGGGTCTAACCCTATGTCAATTTCAGTTATTTCTTCAATCAATTTGACTATTGTCTTCCAAAATGCCTGGATTTTCGGACATTCCCACCATATGTGAAACACCGTGCCTATCTCTCCACATCCTCTCCAACACATATTTGTATTTTCCCCATTCATTTTGTGCTCCACACTCGGTGTAATGTGCCATCGTGTCACACACTTATAATTAACCTCAACCTCTCTCATACTAACATTATCGTGTATCAATCTAAACATCTTTCTCTGTCTATCTTCATCAAACCCAACTCCCATATCCCTTTCCCACTTTGTTATAAAAATTAACTTTGTGTTTGTGTCTAATTCTGTGAGTATTCTATATACTTTTGAAATACCGTGCTTCCCATCCCTACGTGTCTCTAACAACCTTTCAAACATATTCCAGTCCTGTTTTAATCTCAGGGGTTTCGGTAGATTTCCAATAAAACATTTCAATTGATGATATTTCCACTCATCTATTCTAATAAAAATATCTCCCTTCTTCTCTATTAAATCTTTAAGTGATCTCAGTTCCCCCTCCACGAAAACATCTCTCAGTTGGGTATCCTCCTTTCTAAACCATCTCCCTGATATCTTATTCTTTCCCGGGGGAAAGTACTCAGTATTTGTGAGAGGCATTAATATAGAATTAAATTCCCATTTCATGTTTTTGTGTAAATTGTCCCATACCCTAAAGACATTTAAAGTGTAGATACTTGTGCTTTCTGTAATTCCCCTGAACTGTGGTGGAACCCATATCATCTGACTCAATCTAATGCCACTAAGATCATTTTCAATTGTTACCCAGCTTTTCCCCTTATGGTTAAATGTCCAGTCATATATTCTTGCTAAAACCACTGCTTTATAGTATCTCTTGACATCTGGTAGACCCATTCCCCCTTTCTCTTTAGTCCTACTCAATGTTTCATACGCTATTCTAGGTTTTTTATTCTTCCATATGTATCTTGTTAACATTTTTTTCATTATCTTAAAGAAGGCTTCTGGAATTTTGATTGGTACCATTTGAAATCTATACAGTATTTTAGGCATAATTACCATTTTGACTAGGTTTATACGTCCTATCCAGGATGGATTTCCTCCTTCTAGTCTTTTTAAATCTTCCCTGATCTCATTTATCAAAGAGATATAATTTAATCTATACAAATGCTTAGATGAGGCAGTGAGTTTTATTCCTAGGTATTTTATCTCTTTTTCTCTCCATATAAAGGGGAATTCTTTTTGTAGTTTTTCTTTTTCATTCTTTGATATATTAATATTCAGGATCTCTGTTTTCGTTGGATTAATTTTTAAATTTGATAGTTCACCGTACTCCTTCAGAATCTTCATTATATTTGGGAGAGTTATTCGGGGATTCCCCACATAGAACAATAAGTCGTCCGCAAAGGCCGCTACTCTATGTTCTGTGGATTCTATCTGAATTCCCTTTACCGATCCACTATTTCTTATTATTGACAACAGAGGTTCGAGTAACAATACATATAGCAGAGGGGACAGTGGACAGCCCTGTCTTGTACCATTAGACATTCCAATGGGTTCTGATCTCTCCCCATTTACCGTGATGATTGCAGTAGGCTCCCTATATAATTTACTTATCCACTCTCGCATTCTATTGCCTATCCCCAGCACTTTTAAGTTGTCCATCATAAAGCCCCAGTCCACTCTATCAAATGCCTTCTCTGCATCAATTGACAAGAGCACCACCGGGGCTTTCCCTTTTCTACTTTTCTGAATAAGCATCAGGGTTCTCAAGCCGTTATCTCTACCTTCTCTCCCCGGTACAAAGCCCACCTGATCTCCATGGATCCATTCAGGCATCAGATCCCTCAACCTGTTTGCTAACACCTTTGCATACAGTTTAGTGTCTGTGTTCAATAATGAGATAGGTCTATAGCTGGAGCACTGAGATGGATCTTTTCCCTCCTTGTGAATAAGTACTACATGGGCCTGTAGGGATTCTCTCCTCACTTGCATCCCACCTCCCAGAGCATTCATATATTTCTCCAGCTTGGGTAACAGTACTTCACTAAATTTCTTATAGTACTTAACTGTATAGCCATCCGGGCCTGGGCTTTTCCCCCCCCCCCTGTGCTTTTTAATGCTATTTTAATTTCTTCCTGGGAAATTTCTGCGTCTAGGGAGTTCAACTGTGCTTCATTTAGTTTTGGTAATACCGCATTTTTTAAGTATGTCATCTTTTTTTCATTAGTTCCCTCTTGAGCTACTTTTAGAGGGCCTTGGGGACTAATATTATATAGCTTTTTGTAATACTCCGTAAACACTTTAATAATCTCTTTATTTGAGTGGACCAACTCCCCCTTTGAACTTTTTATCTTTTCTATATAGTTCCTATTTTTCTTTTTATTCAAAGCTCTCATTAGATATCTTCCTGGTCTGTCTCCCCATCTATATCTCTCGTTCAAAACCCTGTTGTATACTCTTCTCTTCTCCTCATCCATCAACCTCTCTAGCTCATCTTTTATCCAATAACTTCTGTCTCGTATCTTTTGTTATTTTCTTCTTATGGATCTGCTCCAAGTCCAATATTTCTTTTAAAAGCCCGCTGACCTTCTCTCTTCTTTCCTTTTTCTTCCTTGCTCCAGCCGCAATCAAGATTCCTCTTATGAATACCTTGTGGCTTTCCCAGACTGTAGCTATCGATACTTCCTCTGTTTCGTTCTCCTTAAAGTATACCTTAATCTCTTTCTCGATTTTCTGAACTACATCCTCATCCAGAAGAAGAACCTCATTTAACCTCCACCCTAATCCTCCAGTCCACCTTCTTCCCCATCCCATTTTCATTACGACCGGAGCATGATCCGAGAACGTCCTTGTCTCTATGTCAATTTTAACCAGATGATCTATAAGTTGATGGTCTATTAAGATGTAATCTAATCTCGAATATATCTCATGTGCATTAGAGAAGAAGGTATAGTCTCTGTCTTTCATATGCATTATTCTCCAGGTGTCCACTAGTTGATATTCATGCATCACTTTTTTCAAAGCTCTCAGAGACCTACTCCCCTCTCTTTGCACGGAAGAGGTATTATCCTTTTGTGGGTCCATACAGAAATTTAGGTCTCCAGCTACTATCAAGCGCCCTTTTTTGAATTCCATTAATTTTTTCAACAGACCCTTCATATACATCTCCGGGTTTTTATTAGGGCAGTATATATTGGCTAAAGTACACTCAATCCCCTGAAGTCTACCTTTTAAGAATAAAAACCTCCCCTCCGGGTCGGTTCTTCTATCCTCCAGCTCAAATCTCATATTCTTTGCCAAACCTATTGCGACCCCTTTTGCTCTTTTAATTGGAGAATCTGCATAGTACCATGTTGGGTAGTGTTTGGATTTCAATTTCACGTTTGCCTCTATCTCAAAGTGCGTCTCCTGTAAAAATACCACTGACGTAGCCCTATGATGTAACTCATTAAACAACCTAAATCTCTTCCCTGGACAACTCAGCCCGTTCACATTATAGGTTATAAACTGTATTTCTTCCATCATTCCCAATTAACTCCATCTCTCTTCCAGATTGCCTCTTCCTCTTTATCCCTTCTGTCATGCAGAGTATTGACCCAATACCTCCTCCCTTCCCTCCCACCCAACTCCCGTCCCCTCCCCCCTCCCTCCCATTCTCCCAACCCGCCCCCCTCCCTCGCCTTTCCCTCCACCCCCCATTTTTTAGGCCTTCAAATTGCCTATCGATCATTTGTGGGTATAAGACCACCTTTGATTTTTTTTTAAAAACCTTGGGGTTGAACTCCTCCCATGTACAGCTTTCCCACCTCCAACCACCCCCGATTACCCTTGTTCTCTCCACATCTTTCCACTTTTGCGGTGCGGTTGAAAGAGATAAAGAGGAATATAAAAATAAAAAAAAATAAAAAATAAAAAAAATAATGAAAAAAAAAAAAATCACATTATCCCCTCTAACTCCTCCCTACCTCCCCCCTACCTACTGTCTGCCATTCCTCTTCTCCACCATTGCCTGTCTCTCCCTCTGTTTCCCACCCAGTGATCCTTATTCTATGCAATTCCAGTCTATCGCAGAAGTCTCTCAAGTCCTCAGGAAATCTCAGATATGCTGTTACACCATTCTTCCATCCGATTAAACACTCTGGGTTACCCCATCTATATTGAACATTCCGTGTTCTCATCTGCTCTAATAAGGGTTTCAAGGATCTCCTTCTCCACAATGTCTCATACGATAAGTCCGCAAATATCTGAATATTTATATCTCCATACTTAATAGTTGTTCTTCCTTTAGTCCTTTTCCAAATCTCTTCCTTATCTCCATAATTATGCAGCTGAACAATTACATCTCTGGGTTTTGCCTTCTCATTACCATGATGGAACTTTCCTGTTCTATATACTCCATCCAATTTAATTACATCTGTTTCAGGTCTGTCCATAATGGAGTTTGACATTTTACAGGCTATTTCTTGAAGTTCTCTCCCTTTCAAATTTTCTGGGATTCCTCTTATCCTCAAGTTGCTTCTCCTATTCCTGTTCTCTTGTACTTCTATTTTATACTGCAATTGTTTCTGCGTATTCCTCATCATAGCAGCCCTTTTTTCTAGGCCTGAAATAAATTGGGTGTGTTTATTAATTTTTTCCTCCATTTCTTCCATTCTCTTTAGCAGGTGCCCTAAATCCTGTCGAATATTTGTCATTTCTTGCTTAAAAGTTTTTTCCAAGTTTTTAAACATTTCGGCCATCTCTCTTTTATTCGGCACTTGTAAATCCTTTTCAAGATCTTTCCTCTCTGGGTTTTCTATCGACTGTCGGCTGCTACAATTCAGGCCCAGTGACAATCTGGGGCTATTTTCCAACCTGGTTTCCATTTCCCCTTTTTCATTGCCACTATGGGCCCTTTCTGGAGTCACATTCCCCTGGGAGGTATATTTTTTAATAGTACCCGTCTGGGACCCTTTAAGCCCACTTCCTTTAACGCTTTTATTCTTCATACTTCCTGTACAAGCTGTACTCTTTAACCAGAGGGAGACTTTAGACTGTATATTGGGGCATTAATTTTGGTCAGATCTCTCTAATATCACTTAGCAATTTCTCTTTCTCTCTTCTTTCTTTTATTTTCTTTTCACTTTCCAAAACTCCCTGGGAATCCCCCTTCACTCTTTTATAGGCAGCTCATTTCCCACAGTCCAGGACACATATATAATTACACATGGGTTCTTCACTCACCCTCCTTCACTTGCTCATCAAATGAGGCGACCCAGATCCATAGCCGTCCCTTTGTTTCTCCTGGATTGTGTCTCTGGGGGATTCCTGCAGGGTCTCCTGTTGCTTGCAGCTATGTGTCCTCTACTGTACAGCAGGTTTAGGAACTCTTCCAGCCTCTCCCCTCTCCTGTCAGGGAACCGGCCGGCGTCTCAGCTACCCAGAGCTCCTTTGCGGCCACCAGCGTGCTCCCGCCGCACTGCTCGGTTTCCCCGGCAACCCGTCAGCTGATCTCGGGTCTCTGCAGCGTGATCCCTTCTCGGAGCTCCGTGCCCGCGCCTGCTCTCTCCTCCTTCACCGCGCCGGGTTCCCACCTCCAGGAGATCCCATTCAGGTAGGGCACCGCAAGTAAAGTCCTGAGGGTTCTCAGGGTGGTCAGATCGGGGATTGTCGGAGAGCACTCACATCGTGCTCTCCGATGCCGCCATGTTTAGGCTCCGCCCCCTCCTCGGTTAAGCTAATTCAGTGATTAGTTAAAGTGGTTTTAAATCCTTACATACACCCAGTGAAGTGACTGGCCTCAGGTGATACACAGAGATGAAACAAATCCTCCTTCATAAGTTATACCTGTTGATCTGCAGTCTTCTCTTCATTACACCTATTCAAAGTCCATAATTTCTAAAGCTTGTCTGAACTGTCAGAAAGTAGGGGATGAAGAGCTCAGTGAGGAGAGTTCTGAGAGCTAATTGGAGGGAAGGGGCACACCCCCTTCACACAGCACACAGATACAGAGTTGAAGTTGTCAGTCACAGGTTGCGTGCTGGAGATCCCTCCTCTGTCACCTTTTTTTCTCTTGGTCTCAGGAAAACTTATCAGAAATGACCATGCTGGTAGCAGAAGAATAGGGCAACAGGCAGAAATGATACTTGGGGCTCTGGACAGAGACAAATACACATTATAGAGGGATATGCTTTGTTCATATTTCATGTCTGAGGTTTATAACCACTTAAAGGTGGTGGGGGTAATTTTTACACAGATTTCAGTTTCAAGGTAACCCTTTTCTTGGTAAAGATAAACCTGCAAGCTTAATAAAAATAAGGAACCTTTGGGGTTTGCATATATTTTTTATGTTTTCTTCAGTGTCCCCTTACCCATAAATTCAGGTTGCTGTGATATGCAAATACTGACTTGGGCAGCAAAGTCAGGCTTTTTCTCTTCTCACCTGCCATACCATAATGTTTAATTAATGAATCTGCCTATTATACATAACAACTGAGGTGAAGGAATTGGGAAAATATGGGCAAGCCCTCCATTTGCTTATCAACATTGATATATGAGTGTCAAAGCTTTTTGTTTTCTGCCAGTTTTAGCACAAATAATTAGAAATAAAAAGGTATATGTCGGGAGATCTGTGAGCTTCTGTATCTGTAAGCTTGCAGGTCTAGGTTTTATCCACAGAGAAGGTTCATTTAACCTGACTAGGCATTCAAAGGCATTCAAACACAGATTGAACTGAACACTCAACAAAGGTCTGGGACAACCATAAAAAGCACCAATTTGTTATAGCATTCAGTAATGTTACATAGTTACATAGTTAGTCTGGCTGAAAAAAGACAAAAGTAAATCCAGTTCAACCATAAAAAAAAAAGTTATAATCCTATACCCACAGTTGATTCAGAGAAAGACAAAAAACCCAGCAAAGCATGCTCATATTTGCTCCTGTAGGGGAAAACATTCCTTCCTGATCCCCTGAGAGGCACTCAGATATTCCCTGGATCAATTTTACCTACGTATAAAGAGTAACTAGTTATATTCTGTGTATCCAAGAAAGAATCCAGACCTTTTTTAAAGCAATCCACTGAGCTGGTCAGAACCAACTATTGAGGGAGTCTATTCCACATTTTCACAGCTCTTACTGTGAAGAAACCTTTCTGTGTTTGGAGATGAAATTTATTTTCCTCCAGACGTAAAGAGTGCCCCCTTGTCCTCTGTGATGACCTCAGGGTGAATAGCTCTACACCGAGTTCACTATATGAACCACTGATGTATTTATACATGTTGATCATATCCCCCCTTAATCTCCTCTTCTCAAGAGAGAATACATTCAGTTCCTCTAATCTTTCCTCATAGCTGAGCTCCTTCAAGCCTCGTATCAGTTTGGTTGCCCTTCTCTGTACTTTCTCCAGTTCCCCAATGTTCTTTTTGTGAATTGGTGCCCAATTTTGAACTGCATATTCCAGATGATGTATTACTAATGATATGTACAGGGGTAATATGATATCTCTCTCTCTGGAGTCTATACCTCTTTTAATACAAGAGAGGATTTTGCTCGCTTTAGAGATTTCATGCCATTATTAAGTTTGTGATCTACCAGAACCCCCAGATCCTTCTCCACCATTGATTCCCCCATTTGTACCCCCCCTAGTATGTATGATGCATGCATATTCTTAGTGTAGCATTTGCCAGACATCAGGACCCTCGGCATTGGTGGTGAGTGTTCATGCTTTGGCCATAATGCAAATGAATACCTTAAGATTGTATATGTTTTGGAGAGAATGTGAATAAATACATTTTAAATGAATATCAGCCTGCCTGCTTAAAACATGGTAGAGGTACAGCTGATAAGCGGGTTCATTGGTCATCCACAACTAAATCCCCCTCTTTTTTAACAGTCTGGCACATATCACATAGTGTTTGCACAGACTCCACAAACCATGTGACAGGGCTATAACTCAGAACTTGAAGCCTGGATAATTGCTTTATATTCAGAGTTTCTGCAGTTCTGCAGCCAACAGATGTCCAGAGCAATTTAAAGAAAGAATACGAAAAAGAAAAGCAAATAATGTTTTATAGAATTTTCTGAAATGGTGCTGCCCTATGACAGACCTCTGAGTGACATACGGTAGAATTGGGCCTGTCGCTAGTAATTCGGCCTCATTCCTTTTATCTCCTTACCCAGTAAGTAAGCGGAGTGCAGCACAATCAATTTAATTACAGTGACCTTTCTTTTCTCATACATGTGCCATACAATATCACTACAGATTTAAGTGTCTAAAAATATAAAATGGGGAAGCCATTAATAGTGGTTTCATATACAAATTACAGACGTGTACTCAGTAGAAAATCCAGACTATTTTTAAATTGTAATTTTATAAATATGGCTGTTACTGGACTAATCATATTACTTGCTTATGGGACTAAGAAAAATTATTCTGCTTCTCACTTCGTTCCGCAGAAATGAAATCCTACTTAATCAGCTTAAAAGCTAGGGGAACTGTCTAAGCTCATCCACCATACCACAGTGCAAGGAAACAACATGTTCGATCTCTATCATCTGATACTGGTCATATTACAAACAAGACTGTGATAAATAGGAGCCATGGATCTCATTTATAGAAGCCCAGACTGTCCACACTAGGAAATGCTTTATCTTCAAGAGCAGAGCAATCTCATGTTTTGGGCAAACCAATGAACTGGAGATCTCTTACCTTGATAATACACAAAATGACCTACAGTTAAACATCTGATAAGAAGTAAAATGCAATACATCTATGAGTATGCATGCATATATATGTGTGTAATTTGTAAACATAGATGTATATGGGCGTCATATTTGCGCATTACACATACATTGTGTGCTTCTTGCGTTCTAGTGTTGCACTGTGATTTTATAGAGTATATTCACCCTTTTTTTGCTTGTGTACCTTAACAGCAGCTTACTGAATTTCAAATAAAGCTGAACAGGCAAATAGTTTAATACACAGATAAAAAAGTTTGTTACCTGCCAAAGCATTTGTATTTTTGTGGATTCACTCTTGAGATAGCACAGTACTGTCCAGTAGGACATGCAACATGATTTCCTTGACTGCAGTTAAGCATCACTTACAGGTTTTTTCCTTCTCCAACTGTGACTGGACAGTAAAGGAGAAGCAGCAGACTGAAGAGCTCATATAATTGTTCTGTCACTTTGCCTTCTCCTCCTATCAGCACACTTGATTGCAAGATGATGATACAAAGTCATATTCAAGTGCTAACACTGCTTGCATATATTACTAAACATATGGCTTCATTGATTTATGTTTTTATGTGTCTTCAATAGCAGCCTAGAGTTTAGTAAAATGAATAAATAAATACATAAATAAAATAAATGAAATTAGAAAGAAAAATTATGCACATAAGTATATATACATTTTTCGGTGTGGCATTGATTTTACCTCAACATCTGTTCAGGTAATATACTGTATATAACTAAACACGTGACAATGCAAAATACCTGCTCACCATTTTCCAGAAGTTATGTCCCAGTAATACAATCTCACTTATGAGGTGCAGTAATTCAGTATGCATTTTACTGAAATACATTTGCATAGCTTTATTACAAAGGAGGTGAAGTATGGGGATATTCATTTATTCATTCCACACATCTCAGGTAGCCCTAGTGGCTAAACAGGAATAAGGAACGATGAGATTGCTGTAGACAAAGACAGAACTGTAGACATGGGTAATTAATCTTCACACCGGTAGATCAGTTAGTCAAGACTGTCTGCAGATGTAGCATAGAGCTTAAATAATAATAATTTCCAGTTCAAACCATTTTCAGTTTTTTCAGGATTTTTTTTTTTTCGTAAATAGGTAGCCTTACTAACATAAATTGTGATAGGTCATTGCTTATATCACTAAATAGTACAACATGGCTTTTCTGTAAACAAATCAAGCATATCAAAGTACATACTGTATGCACATGGACTCTATTCACTTACTACTAATCTCTGAACTCTGTGCTATGTAATACTGATCTCTGCATCATTTACTTCTGACCTTTAAACTCGGTATCACTTGCTACTGACCTCTGCATTACTTACTACTGACCTCTGTCACTTACTACTTACCTCTGAATGCTGCATCACTTACTACTGACCTATGCATCACTTACTACTGACTCCTGAACTCTGCGTCACTTACAACTGCCCTCTATAATAATAAAGTGCTTCTGAGCCACTAGGATCCCTTGTGATTATAAATGTAACTAGAAAAGCTACAATTTCTGGGGAAATTGTGTGAAGTGTTCTTGCCTCCAACAGTAGTCTACCACTGGAGTGGGCGGAGTAACTGGGTGGAGTGGCTTGAGCTGGGCGGCGTGAGTTGCAAACAAATGGTCATATTGTGAAAACTATCAGGGCTATGGCTTAGCCGTGGACATTTTTAGTGGCAGCAGGGATAGCTGAACGTTTTGATACAAGATTTGTGTAGGTGGGCTTGAAAATGAGGGAGTGGTGGCAGTTTAGAAATCATGTCCTGATTTTTCAGCTCACACTCTAACTTTTGTCACTCTGCTGCCTGCTCACACACCTGGGTTCCTATGGCAACTCACTCTACAGCAAGGGCAGAGAAGAGCGGTTAAAAACAAACTGCTCCAACTTGCTCACTTCACTGGCGGTTGCCATCTTCAAATGGTTGTAGCTTTGAAATTATGAATCCTACACCAAAGAGCTTTATATTGTGAGAATCACAAGACCCAGACCTACATTTTGATGCATAGTATGTCTCTGAAATATTAAAAATGAAGGCACAGTCGCAGTTTAGAAATTGCCCTTCAAATTTGAGGTGGCTAGAGTGGAGTTTCAATGAATGTCAATGGGCAGCATGAGTTGTAAACAAATGGTCATATTGTGAAAACTATCAGGACTATGGCTTAGCCGTGGACATTTTTTAGTGGCAGCAGGGATAGCTGAACATTTTGATATAAGATTTGTGTAGGTGGGCTTGAAAATGAGGGAGTGATGGCAGTTTAGAAATCATGTCCTGATTTTTCAGCTCACACTCTAGCTTTTGTCAGCTACCACTCTAGTTTTGAACATTCCACCATTCATTCCTATGGGACCAATTTCACCACAAAAATGCCGATATTTCGCGAACCATTCGGCGAAACGTTCCACAAAGTAATAGTACACCAATCGGGAACAATCCGCACACTTCGGTATATTACTGTAAAAACTGTGGGAGGAGTTAGGGTGGTAAATTTGGCTATAATAATAAGAATATATATGTGAGATAACAGTAAGTGGTCTTGCCATGCAAGAACACTTAATTATATTACTAAGGTTTGCTGGCACTGATACACACACTCTTATAAATGTGTAATATAAAAAATTATTAAAGTGCAATTATGCCGCGCTCCTCATACATTACTAAATGTGCTTACAAAATTATTATGTGCCCAAAATATGTGCTATGACTCAATCAAACATAAATCAATCAAAATAAATTATAAATATATATAAATAAAATGTGTAATTAATTCATATAGTGATAGTTCTAAAGCCAATTTCATAAATTCCAATAAAAGTGCTTTTCTTGAACAACAGTGCTCTTCAAATTTGGATATTAATATGCGCTCACCTCAAAGGAAGCCTAACTTACAATTAGGCAACCATAGCTTTATATTTAAAAGACAGGATGAGTCATCTCTTCTTTGTCAATGATATGCAGGATAATAGATGTAATTCTATGTTTCATCCACCAGGGTTTTCTTGGTAGTCTACTCCCCTTACACAGATTAGGTTACATGGACCTTTCCCTCTTTGTGCTGCAGGACAAGGATCTATCTTTCCATTTCTTCATTTTCCTTATTTCTCCTCAGTGCAAAATACATGGAAAACTAGAAGCATATAGTGCCTTATCCTTTAACACTTTTTATTTGTAAGCAGTATATCTATACACTCACAATAAAAACAATATTAATACGCCTTATAAAGCCTCCTCTGTGTGTGCTGGACACACAGCCTATACTCACCCCTATGGTCTCGAGTGCGTGATGACATCAGAGCCCCTCCCTTACGCATTGCGCCACCTGGTCACGTGGCTTGATTGAGTTATAGCACATATTTTGGGTACTTATAATAATTTTTAAGCACATTTAGTAATGTAAGAGGAGCGCAGCATAATTGCACTTTACTACTGCCCTCTGCATCACTTACTACTGACCTCTGTGTCACTTACTACTAACTTCTGAACTCTGTGTCACTTACTGCTGACCTCTGCATCACTTACTGCTGACCACTGAACTCTTTGTTACTACTGACCAATGAACTCTGTATCAATTACTTAAATTCAGGGATTATTAGTCAGTGACAGAATTCTGGGATCATGTATAAATGGCGCAGAGTTTAGAGGTCAGTAGTGATGCAGAGTACAATAGTAAATGACCCCCTCTCTCAAAGTGCAGTCAAAAAGCCACAGTGCTTTCTGCAGCTCCAGCTCTCCTCCTCCTTGCCCCTGGTCCAGGAGGCATGGCTAGTGTCTGACAGCCAATCCCAGCCCTGGGACCTGCCCCCCTACCCACTGACCTTCAGCATTTGCCCCATTTCCTGGCATAAACAAACAGAATGGATATTAACACTGCTGCAGCTGCATGTGACTGTACTGGTACCCCCGTAGGAGCTAGCAACTTTGTAGGTCACTAGGTCTTTTCTTGTAAATGCCCTGCAGCGAGGCACACATGCACAGTCACTCTGTGGCTCAAAAAACAGTTTGGGGGATTTGTTTTGATGATATAATGGAGATTGAACATGGATAGGGATGGGAGGTGGTGGGATACTCCAGTAACTCCTAGTGACAACTCAAGAACACTGAACTTGCTTCCTTGAACATTGAGCACAGTCACTGTGTAGCAGGCACTGCAATGACAGTATTGAGGAGGTTAAGCATTCCTTGGTGGACAGTCCAAGCAAAAGTCCCTTCACATGGAATTAGACTATGCTCTTCAGGACACAGTAACTTCTTATCAAACATGCAGCTGACCTTCTAACACACAAGAGGTGTGGCGGAAGGATCTCTCACCCTTGTCTGTACTCACTGATGCCACTGGACAAATGGCTGCCTCTTACCAGTATCCTGCAGGCACCTGCTTCCAGTAGTACCAGACCAGGACATCAGATGACAGTCAGCCCTCAGTAACCTTCAGTAGATTTAGGCCCCTCAGTCTCCCAGCTGGGGCCTCCTCTTGGCAAGCATATGGCTGTAGTGCCAAGGGTGGGCTAACAGCTCTCTAGGCTGAATTTCCCTCTCGAAAAGGACCTCGCTGCTCCCAACTTCAGGGTATTTATGCACTTTCCCAGAATCCTTTGTGCCAGGACTCCCAGGGATTTCCTGGGGCTACATAAATATTAAGCTGTTGATTAAAATATTCCTGCCTCTATTACCCAGAGCTCCTGCAGGGGAACAGGGGGAAGCAAACAACCATGCAGCCTCTGGAACACAGAGCGGACCAAAACAATCAAATGCAGTTTCACTGGTTACAGTGACCCGGAACCAAATTTACTTACCTACAACCCAAACAATCGATAGCCTCACACGATGCAGTGGGCCAAACTATATCTGCCCAACGGAACAAATTAGCTTTGTTGACTACAATGGGCCCAACTAAATTTACCTATCTTAGCACTTAACTAAAAGGGTGCTACATAACTAACACAGCACCAGCTGAAACACAAAAGGGGGGACCGAATGGCATTTCCTCCACTTCTTGTGGTGCAATGTTTGGGTAATCCTAACTGGCACATATAACTGGCAAACTTTGCACCCATCATGTGCAACTGTCACTGAGACAAAAGATGTGATCAGTGTGTGACCTTCCTCTGTTTGTCAATCCAGTAGAACAACAGGAAGACAAGGATAGAGCATTGTCACCCTACAATAATAAGTGCTTGAACAAGGCCCTCAAGACCACCAGGCATTATTAGAATATTTTAATAAAAACTGTTGATTTAAAAATACTGAAAATTACTTTTAAAATTAGTTAGCCAATGTAATGCTTATATGAGATTTTAGTGAGTGGGTTTATATATACTTTAATAATACTATACTATAATATAATTGGGTTAAGATCAGGACTCTGCACAGGCCAGTCAAGTTCCTCCACGCTAAACTTGCTCATTCATGTCTTTAAGGATCTTGCTGTGTGCACTGGTGCGCAGTCATGTTGGAACAGGACGGGGCTATGCCCAAAATGTTCCCACAAAGTTGGGAACATAAAATTGTCCAAAATGTCTGATGCTTTAAGAGTTTCCTTCACTGGAACTAAGGGGCCAAGCCCAATCCCTGAAAAAACAACCCCACATCATAATCCCCCCTCCACCAAACTTTACACTTGGCACAATGCAGTCAGGCAAGTACCATTCTCATGGCAACCCCCAAACCCAGACATGTCCATCCAATAGCCAGACAGAGAAGCATGAATTGTCACTTCAGAGAACATGTCTCCACTGCTCTAGAGTCCAGTGGTGGCGTGCTTTACACCACTGCATCCGACTCTTTGCATTGCACTTGGTGATGTAAGGTTTGAATGCATCTGCTCGACCATGGACACCCATTCCATGAAGCTCTCTATGCACTGTTGTTGTGCTCATCTGAAGGCCACATGAAGTTTGGAGGTCTTTAGCTATTGAGTCTGCAGGCAGTTGGTGACTTCTGCACACTGTGTACTTCAGCATGTGCTGACCTCACTCTGCCATTTTACTTGGCCTACCACTTCATGGCTGAGTTGCTGTTGTTCCCAGTTGCTTCCACTTTGTTATAATACCACAAACAGTTGACTGTGGAATATTTAGTAGCAATAAAATGTCACAAATAGACTTAATGTACAGGTGGCAACCCATCACGGTACCACGCTTGAATTCACTGAGCTCCTGAGAGCCACCCATTCTTTCACAAATGTTTGTAGAAACAGTCTACATGCCTGGGTGATTGATTGGAACACCTAAATCCAATGATTTGCAGGGGTGTCCCAATACTTTTGGCAATACAGTGTGTGTGTGTGTGTGTGTGTGTGTGTGTGTGTATGTATATATATATATATATATATATATATATATTATAACAAGAATACTAGATGATGAAGGCAAAAGGAGAAAGTAACGGCATCCCTTTAACTTTTATACAGCCCTGTCTTTTTTTTAATTAAGCAATTTACAATATCATATTGTACTAAATACTATATATTACTGCATTATTATATAGCACTTCAAACTTTAATCTGAAACCATCTAAATAAAATCTGCCAAGATTATTGAAGATGTGTCTAAAATAAAAATATCATCTTTCATGCATGTTGTGTATGTTTTATTTATTAGAGCACTTACAGATGAAATGCGGTGTCTCGCTGAATTCTGACTAGTCCATGTAATGCTGTTTTCTCCCATTCTATCGCTCAAGAACTGCTGCTCCGGCTCCCTCTACTGACCTGAACAAATGAGCTGCCGTTTTGTCTGCCAGTACATCCTGGCTGGGAAAATTGACTTGGTGTGATTGCAGAATTCCTCTGGCCACACGCCTCAGGATTTGATTGAGAATGCTTTACAAAGAAAATGGGCAGTTAAGAAAAGTGTCACAGTGATACAATCAATGAAAAGGAAAAAAAAAAACTTTAGTTTTAACCACTGAATGTAGCAAACAGAAGAGAAATCTGTTCCAAACACGGTGGTAAATGTGCAATTTACTGACAGATTGATGTGTTGCATTATACTGATGATCTGTAAACAGATTTATGGAGTTAATATAAATGCTTTTTAAAGGGAAGCTTTGAAAACAGTTCAGACTATAACAAAGGAACAGATCCTTCACTGCTGTTTTCAAGTGCGATGCATTTAGCTACTTTCAAACAACCATATTAGAAGAAAATGCTACATTATGCTACCCAGCCAATTTTCAGGCACATTACTGAATGTCTGAAAATTGTCTGTAACTCGTCTGCAAAACATTGCAGGCTTTATAAACAACCTAAATTAAAATCATTTTCTTTATGATCATCAGCTGTATAGGTAAAAAAGGATGGCAATATTTCCAAAGTTTGCTTCAGTCAAATATTGTATACTGTACATATGCTTTAGTCTGCAATGGAAATTAAAATTGAACAAATATTTGGTGCAGTATAGGAAATATTTAGATATATTAATGTTAAATTCTTCCCAAAAAAATAGCAAAGAACTTCCTGGTATGTGAGAATGCCTAGGCACTGTAACTACAGCCTCATAGTTGTACCATATAATGTGAGACATAGGACACTGCTGCCCCTGATGTTAGTCTCAGGGGATTTGGAGTGAAATTTGGTGATGTAACTACTATGCTGTTCTCCTTGCTGGAGGCTCTGACATGAGGAAGCAAAGCTCTACCAAGACTGACACCCCCTCATATAGACGTCGTGCAGAACAAAGCATGGTAAATCAGTGATGTGGAGAGAGGGAGATCACGGGCAATACTGGTGACTTTTGACCTTTGGTTGCCTATCTAATTTAGACTTTAGTTTCTATTTTAGCATTGCACTAAAGTCAGATAGGCCACCTAATTTACCTCAATCTGAATCTGTGCAATCCTATGCAGAACAAGCACAAATATCTCATATAGTAACACATACACATAATCAATAGTAGGGGTAATAGAAGGACATTTCCCAAATCCTGTGCCATGTAAAATCTGGTGTCTCTGATGCATGTATTTAATATAGGTATTTATGCACCGACCTCCCATAACATTATGACCACTGACAGGTAATGTGAACAACATTTACTCTCTAGTTGCAATAGCACCTGAAAGCTGGTGGGATATGTTAGGCAGCAAGTGAACATGTTGTACCTAAATTTGATGTGTTGAAAGCAGAACTAATGGGTAACGTATGTACTCTCCAGCGCTTCAGGATATGCACAGCCAAAAGGGAAGCCAAGGGTACCAGGACATCGACAACCAAAGGAAATGTTCCAGGGGTGCAGCCCTCCTCAGACGGGGAAATCTGCCACTGGATAGAGAGAAAACAGGTGGCACACACACCTAGTGCATTATCCAAGGTTTATTGTAGGAATGAAATAATAAAAACATACTCACAGATGAAGCATGTATCTAAAAAGCATAGAAAAATTACAATGGCCACAACGGCGGGCAAGGTGTTCTCACTGTCAGTGCGGTCAAATGTCTGACGCGTTTCGGGGACCAATCCCTTTCCTCAGAACTGATGACCAACCTCTGATGCTGATGTATGATGTATGGACAGAAAGAGCCTCGCTGTTGATGCCTGAGAACTAATGGGTAAGCCTAAGGATTTGAGCAACTTTGGCAAAGGCCAAATTGTAATGTCTAGATGATTGGGTTAGTGCAGCTCTTGTGGGATGTTCCTGGTCTGCAATGGTCAGCACCTTACAAGAGTGCCCCAAGAAAGGAAAACGAACAACCTGGCAACAGGGTCATGAGCAGCCAAGGTTCACTGATGCACATGGGGAGCGAAGGCTAGCTTGTGTAATCTAATACAATAGAACAGCTACAGTAACTAAAATAAAAAAAAGCTAATGCTTGTTCTGATAGAAAGGTGTCAGAACACACAGTGCATTGCACTTGGGTCCTACCATTAATGTGGATGTTACTTTGACATCTAACACCTACCTACACGTTGTTTCTGACTAAGTATACTTCTTCATGAAAACGGTATTCCCTGATGGCAGTGGCCTCCCTCAACATGAAAATACAACTGGCCACGCTGCAAAAATGGTTCAAGAATGGTTTGAAGAACACAACAATGAGTTCAAGGTGTTGAAATAGCCTCCACATCCTCCAGCTGTCAATTTAATTGAACCTCTGTGGGATGTTCTAGAAAAACAAGTCCAATTCATGAAGGCTCACCTTACAACTTAAAGGATCTGCTACTCACAGCTTGGTACCAAATACCACAGCACACCTTCAGAGGTCTTGTGGAGTCCATGCCTGGACAGGTCAGGACTGTTCTGGTAGTAAAAATGGGACCAACCTAATATTAGATGGGTGGTCATAATGTTATGGCTGATTGGTGTATAGTACCAACAAATTAGGCAGTGCTTTACATACTTCACATTCACATTAGTCCTTGTCTTCAAGGAGCTCATAATCTAATGTCTCTATCTCACATACCTACTAGGGCCAATATGAATAGGAACCAACTAACTTCATTAGCATGTAATTGGAGTGTAGGAGGAATCCCACACAAACACAGGGAAAACAAACAAAATCTATACAGATCGTGCTCTGACCAGAACCATTCCTACAAGGCAAAAGTTATAAACATTACCACAAAACGCCGATAGCAGCATTAACGTTAACTTCCAACACAGATTTGAATCTAATTTTTGCTGTGATAAATGTTTGATACTGTCACTTTTTCTTTTTTACAAATATGTGGTGTACAAGGAGCAGTGTTCTAGCATTACTGGCAGATGCATTTCAGAATCACCAGATTAAAAAATAATGTAAGGTGGGCTATCACAGTACAGGAATGATGTCTCAATAACAATAAACTAGACATATGAAAATAAAATGAATTGCCTATTTGTTCCATTCTATTATGTCTACAAGCAAAATATACAATATTTCCCTCTAGGCACAACTGATATTGTCTGTCTGGCTAGTACTCAGGAGGAATAAAACAAGTAGTAACTACAGTTCAGAAATCTGACTTTTCACTGTATGGCTTAGAACAATTTCTAAAGAAGATGCAATGAGGTGGAAACACATTTTAAAAGAAAGTACATGGATTGAAGGAACCAAAACATAGTGTTCGTCACACAAAACAAACTGTCATGTTGTACTGTGACCACTGTCACCAAGAAAGAATGTGATGGTAAATACAACATTTTAGAGTTGTCTCTAGAACAAGAAATGAGGAAACAGGAAGGGAAAGAAAAATTTCCCAAAAAAATAAAATCAAAAGAAAAGAAAAAAAAAAGAAACTGGCAAAGGTTTTAACCCTTCCATACTCTATCAAAAATGTAAAAAAGTTTTGACTATACATACAATTTAAATTAAATTCTGATACACTATATTGTACATATTACTTTTTTTTTATCAGTGTCCTTGTGGTTTCATTGATGAGCCTAATCTTTATGAATACTTTTAAATTTTTGAATCTGCCATACCAACCTCCTGCACTTTGTTTTGCACTGTGATTGCAAATGGAGTAAATGCAATCCATGGCTACTGGCCATCACAAATAATGCATGCAAATGACTGCAACAAGCCACAAACAATTGCAGGTGATCTTTGCTTATATAGACCCTGAGTCAATGACATGTTCATCATCAATATAGCTAAAAATATGATTCCTTGTTCCCTTTAGCGATCAGCAAAAGTAGAACAACCATGTGCATTGCTTGCAGCTGAACTCTACACAGATGCTGTTATGTATTCATTAAAAATAAAAATAAATGTTTTAATGAAGCTTAATTTGGCTTGATATCAGCCACTGCACAGAAGTGCTTAGATTTACGATAGAGGTAGGTCCAGCACAAATAGGCTCTGTCGCTGTATATATGGGCTGACCCCATCAGTATGTTGCTGCTCTGTTGCGGTCAGAGTTTTTGACCTAGGTATGCTGCAGGTATACATGGATATCAAGAATGGCTGAACAAAATAAATTTCATCCATGCAAAAGAGTTCCCATATATGTAATTCAGCTGTGCTGTGCTTTTAGACTTCTGCTGTTCTGGAATTCAGTATTAAGAAAGGATTTTAACAAGATACAATCCTCCTAAGTGTAATTAGTTGTCTATTACAGGGTTACAGCATATGGTTAGATCTCTCATAAGACTATGCATATCAGGCAACAGTCTGTGGTAGCCCATAATAACTACAACAAAAGGCCAAAAAAGAAGATGACAATCTAAAAAAAAAAAAGACAACACCCCCTCTTTATTGATACACACCTTTGTTGCATTCTCCACTTTTCCATTGCTCCGTTGGAGCCCTTCTGAGTATCTCATACCATATGACCTCCTTTCCTACTTTATAGGATGCATTACCCTGGAATGATCAGCCTACCACAAGGGTCAAAAGACTGTCACTTATGAAAGCAGACAAGAGTCAAAAACTCTGTGTAAGCGTCAAAACAATCCAACACTGAGCTTACAAAAGTATACAAATTCTGACTTTGTCATAGCTACATACAGTAGTTGATCAGGCTGTAAAAAGATACAGTACAACTCCATTTAGTTCAAACTCATAACAGCAGATCAGAGCATCAGAGGAATGCAGTAAAGGTAGGTGTCAGTGGTTGGAGGATTTTTCTTTCAAGAGAAAACTGTTAGTTTGATCTTTCAGTCTCTTTAACCCTTAGCCACTCACATAAAACATATGCGCAGCAGAAAAAAGGGTGGGCTTTAATACCTCACACATGTGCATCCATGGATGGCTGAGATTTCTGTGTTGAGGGCATGCTCGTCAGTGACAGCTCTCAGTCTCTAGTCATGATTTGGAACTGGCAACCAACTGGCAACCAACATGGCAACCAATCATAGCAGTCATGTTATTGGGCAGTCTGTCCCTCCCCACTAAAGAACCACTTAAAGGGATGCTGAGACTGGGTGGGAAGGGGTTAAAATCTGATCTTTTCCCAGGTTTTCCTTTCTCAGGAAGAGACTCATCCACATCATTCATATTTGTTTTGGTTATGACCACCAAAGAACAATACAGGAATGCAGATCTGGGGAAAAATAAACATTTTTGAGGAAGCCCTTAAATAGATTAGATAGATTCCCACCATGCACTGTAGATGTCGCAGCCTTATGACAAGGGTCAAATTGCCATTGCTGCAATGAGGATACCTTATTTAGATTGCAAGCTCAAGCACATCCATTCTACAGGAAAAAGTCCCATTATCTTATGATGTACTACCTCAGCTGAAGATTTTAGTCTTGTTAAAAGAAATATATGTGTAGGTGAACTGTGATGAGATGAGTAAGTCAGATGGGCAATAAAAACAGAATGAAAGTTTTAGTACATGAAAAACTGTGCCCGTCATACAAGAATGTATCAGAGAAAAAAAAGCAAAGCGTTATAAATAAATGCTTGTGAGGGTACTGCGGCAATTTATGTGACTGGCAGGCACTTCTAAGATAGATAACCCGCACTGTCTCTGACCTTGACAGCATTATCCAGACAATCTTTATGAAATCTTTATGAAAGGAATGGACTATTCCAGCTCTATATATTTTCCCTCGTTCAATATATTTGGTATAATGTCCTTATATCTCCCAAAGGATTTCTTATGAGCGGTTTGTAGTTTTGTTTTAATACATATTTGTTTTATTTTAGTGTTTTAATATCAGAAAAAAAGGGCAAATGGAATTTGGTGGAAGTATAATCCCAGTCAGGGTGAAAAGGTCCCCTCCAATATCAACTAATCCGAATGTTTATGAAAAGAGAAGCCGTTTCCCAGGGCAACTATTGAGGATCTTCTTTGCCTTGGCTGCATTAAAATTGGATAGTACTTCAAATGAAACCTGCCAGGACATAAATTTGGGATTGTCATTGGAAAATGAAAGCCTAATGCCAGGAACATATTTTTTGCTATCTTTGGATAAAGTTGGGAAAAGTTTTTTCTTTTATTACTGCATGTGACCCTATTGGTGAGGTTTTCCTTCACTTTGTGCCCCTGTACAATAAATAGGGTTGTGACTATCAACAGTAGAAGAAGGTACAGACAAAAATTAAAACCTTGTCTGACCCTATGAACTTTTCCTTGCACTACCAAAATTTGTTTGTACATATCTGTGCCCTGTTAGAGAGATTTCTCACTATTTCATGCTCTCAGAAGGGCTTCAGACAGCAAAACTCTGAAAACCCTTAAGAGGCTCTAACCCTTCCCTGCTCTATCCAAAGGTGGGATTTTAAAAGATGCAACCTCCTTGGCTATCGATGACCATACATGGCTATGCAAATCAGGAATACTTACTTTATTGGCTAGACACATGTTGAAGAGGAGCTTCAGTCCCCTTACATTTTGTCTCCACCACCTCTGGCACCACCATTGTTGTTATTGTGGTGCATGCACAGATGTGCCAAAAGGCTCTGCCCATCCTTCGAGTCCTAGCAGAGCTCTGCAGAGCATCTGCTTACTGTGTGTTTGAGCAGACACACCAAGCGTTGGAACTTGCATATCAGACCCATCTTCATGCATGGGAAGCCCACACATTATTGGCTGACAAAACAAGTAGGCAAATTAGAGGAGCTGACTTCCCTTTGACCTGCTCATTTATGTTTGTTTTGGAATAACCAAAAAGCACAGAAGACGTAAAGGAAAACAATACCTATGATGTACGGGTGGGCTAAAGCCTCTATTGAGTTCATATTGCTTTTTGTGCCCCTGGGTGGAGTAATTTCCTCCTAATTTTTATTCTGCTAACCACACAAGAAGCGATTAAAAAAACTCTCTGTTCCAGTTTTGGCTGGAATTCCACTTTAACTCAATTTATTATAATTACTTACCATTACCAGATACTAAATATGTTTGCCAAGTATTGTTTCAGGAAATTGAGAATCAGTTTCTGCAAACTGCCTAAACCTTGCTTACCACTGCTTCTACACAGCACAAGCTGAATCAGAGATGGAGCAGGCTCCTACGCACTCCTCTTAAGTGTTCATTGAACTTTATGAGCAATGCTTCCAAAGTGTTCACCTGTGCTTGACTGTCAATAGCAGAGGAAAACATAAGTAGAACATGTTCCTATACAATATAAATACATTCATAATCTCAATGTGAATAATCTACCAACTCTAGGTTATTTTGCTGTTAATAAATAGAGAGAGAAAAATGAACTTGGACTTGCTTGATTACAATAACAGCTAAATAACATAGTATTATTATGATTGTGCCTTTGTGTTATAGATGGCCATGAAAGCAAGAATTACTACTGTATTATTATTATTTTCCAAGTATTGTTCAGTCACTTGAGGCAAGCAAAGGTAATAAAAGAAAACAACAGGGACCTGTCAAAACCATTTATACACAACCCAGATCTAACTTGATATGTGCAATAGAATCAAATGTATCTTTAGAGGAAGCATGACTTGAACTGGGTGTAGGCAGCCATATTTGTTAAGGGCATGATGTTCTTTTGCTAATTGCCAAAGTTTCACTACTTTTTTTGCCATCATCCTATTTGGATTTGTGTAGCTAAGGGATGCATATGGAAATTATAATACTGAATTCATGCATCAGTGTTTTGGGGGAAGGCAAAGAGTTTTCTTTTTTTTAACTAAATACATAATCTTAGAACAGCATGCAATTTATCAATCCACCAACCGGATTTATTACAGAAGAAATGACTGCTTCATAAGTCTTTTCTATACAGTAATAATGATAACTAGTCTAGCTGTACTCCATCCTATTTAACATTCTACTGATTTTTTACTTTTCCATGGGAAAGATTTAATAAAACTGTGCTTTCCTACTTCTCCAATCTAGAAACCAGATTTAATGCAGATTTTTAAGGCTTATACAATAAAATTCTACAAGAAGCACAGTGCAAAGAGCAGAATCAGTCGCAATCTACTGTATCTTAATTTGTCTGGAATCATTAACATGATTTTTGATTGGCTGCTATGGGTTACTGTATCTTTAATCTTTGATCCTTTCACTCAAGACTAAATAAGGCTGCTTCTATTATAATAGGAAATTAGACCGTAGGATGCTAAATGCTGCTGGTATGAAAAGACTTCTGACCCTTTACACGTATTATTCAAAGAGAAACAATGGCTATTTAAAAAAAATCAACATAGTATTAGATCTCAGCAATGGAATTTTCATTGCTCTTTTCTTTTTGGCCCTAACCCTAAATTTTGTTTAAATCATCCACTGATGTTCTGCTCTGGTCATCCACTGATATTCACCTTTCCTGCACTTTTCCCACAAATCCTCTATGCATTTCAGGATCCAGAGTACGTTACGTACCCTTCATCAGCTGGTATAAAACGTGCTCCTTTTCTCCTCCATATGTGTAGGCAGTGTAGCCTTTCAGTAACAACCTCTTATTGCTCAATCCTCCTCCATCCTGCATAAATGGCAGGACAGACTGGACATTACAAATGTGCCCCATTGGCAGCTCCGGCTTGTTAAAACTACACACATGAGCAGTGATTTCTTTCACTTTGTAGCATCAGTGGCTCAGTTACTGCTAGATAGAGAGAGAGCACCGCACATGCAAAGAGTTTAAAAGAGCTGGTATGGCAACTGGGGATGCACGTCAGACCCCAGGCCAAGTACTGAGTAGTTTTTGTTGACCGACATTGCATAGCCTACATATATGGAAGGTGAACTGACCCTTTAAAATCGAACAACGGGTAACAATCATAATCTCAGAATCATGCCCCGTGTATCTTATTACCCCCATGTCTTATCTTATTATAATGCCTGCAATCTTCCTCCATGAGCAGAGTTCAGAATTCCCTCCCCCTTAAAATCCTGAAAAAGGTACTCAGAACTATAATGAGTGACTGAAGGAAAAAAATGACTGCAAAAGTAAAAAGACTGCTAAAGTCGTATGCCCTTGGTCACTTCATCACTCCAAAACTATGCAAATGAAGTAGCATCAGAAAATGCATGGTTCCCCCCCCCAGATAGCAAGTTTCCTATATTAGACTGACATCATTATATAATACAATACAGCCATGACTGGTTTACATTGTTCACAGTGCTCGCCCTTTCTATGTCAGCATGAAAACTAATATAAGCACAAATTAAGGTATGTACAGTAGCAGTATTTAAACCAGTATTTTTATTTAGCACAAATCCAGACTTTTTTCTTTTTAATATTAGCCTGGCCTTCAGCTTAACCCCTTCACGCCGACGTAACACAAATATGCGGCCTCACAGAACTGGGCTTTTTTATGTGGGGCTGCATATTTGCGTACTTGTCTTTGTGCTTGGAGCATGCCACACAGTGTGCTCCCAGCAAAAAGATCGGGGTGTCACTGAGAGCCCCGGGTCCCGTTCTAACGATCGGGACCCGGGACTCCTGATTCCAGGTCACATGATGGCTGTGATAGCCTCTGATTGGCTATCACAGTGATCAGTCACTGTACATCCCGGCCCCCTTGTTTTTTTTTTTTTTTCTCTATGAATGGAGGAGAGACATACATTGTAGTATAGAGGGGGAAAAACTGTTAAAAAAAATAGAGAAATAAATAAATATTAAAAAAAAAGAAAAAAGAAAGAAAAAAATACCTAGATCAAGGTTTGATCTAGTTCAGTGCCAGGGTTAGTGTTTGGGTGAAGGTCAGGGTCAATGGTCAGGATCAAAGGTCAGGATTTTTTTTTTTAATTGGTACCAGTGTCAGTGTGTTCAGTGGTGCCCTAGGCAACACAACAATTGGAACCCCCCACCCGCCTGACATTGACCAACAACACCCCTGCCCCCCACCTGAAGAGAAAGTCACCTTTACAGGTACGGACAAGAGTCGGGCTTTGCATACACCATCAAGCAGTCCGCAGCCTCTCTTGGCTCCCACATAGTCCCCATGCTGTAAGTGTCCCTTTTTCTAGGGGGCAGTGCTGCCCCCCTGAAAAATGCTGCCCTAGGCAACTGCCTTGTTTGCATTGTGGTAAATACGCCCCTGAGTGTGTTTTAGGTAAAAAAAAAAACAAAAATCAAAATGTGCACTACTGTTTCTGGGCTGTACTGTGGGTATAAACAACAAATAACATACACATATATGGTATCGCTGCAATTGTCAGGAGCTGGAAAATTTATGTTGGGTTGTTCTTTGGTGGTAGGTTATGGTAGTAACAAGAAACACACAGCTAAGTTAAAAAAAATGTTTTTTTTTTACTATTTTGGGCCAGTTTTCCTTTGATAATCAAAAAAAAATCAGGAGATATCCATTATCATTTACCATCAAATGAAAGCCACATTTGTCCTGAAAAAAACAAGGTATAATCCATCTGGATGTACAAAGTAGTTGTGGTGATATGTACTGTTTACTAACACATGTCAAAGTTGCAAGATTGTGCTTAGGCGTTAAGATTTTTTTTACCCTTAGGCGTGAAGGGGTTAAACCTGAAAGTTTAATTTTACATTTTAACTCAAATATTTAAAAAAAATCAATATCAAATAAAACAATTTCAATAAAATAATTATGGGATTTATTGAACAGTAATCAGGCTGCAATGAAGAATAAAAAGTAGGTTAACAGTGATAACAGAAGGCGTGTAACACAAACAAGCCATGGAGTCGAGCCTCTTGCTAATTACAGTCTAGGGCAAATACGCTCTCTGCCTTCACCTAAGCTTAGCCCTTGTGTCAACATCTGATAATTAATCCATATTAATTATCAGCAAATAGTTTCCACCCCTGAACCTGCATTAAGATGACTATGAAAGAAAAAATAGATTATTGCTATTTGAGATTTTCAGATATATCAGTAGAAATACAAAAGCAGCAAAGATCATAACCACGCCACAGAAGGAGCCGTTCATGCTTCACATAATTCCGTGTTACGTGCCTGCAGTGAGTTTCTATGATTTGATGTGCTTGTTAAAACACAGACACCTAATTAATTAGTAAACTGGGGCATGCATTGTTGTCTTTCCCCCTCTGTTCTGACAGGTACCGTAGATCCTTCTAAATTGGAATCTGCATAACAATTTCTAATGGCCACATTACCATTTACATAGCAAAGAAAATACACAGAAGATTTACCTTAACCAAGGGGGAAATCTAACACAAGGGGATTTACACAATGTATATAGTGTATATTTTGTATATACTGTGTATGTGTATATATATATATATATATACACACATTATATATGTATTATTTTTAGCTATAGTATAATAAAGCTATAGTATAGTAAATTTGTGAATAATGTAAAGCCTAACTTTAGACAAAATCATTTTATTTCCTTTCTCTAATAGAGTGGGGAATGTTTAGTCTCTGAACATCTATCCAGTTACCATATGTGGTTTCCATGTTGAGGAGATTTGCTTCCTCACAGGAGGAAAACCTAGTACAGATGGTCATACAATTTGATAATTTGTTTAAAGCCTTTATTTTTTGATTGAAAAGATACTTTTATTGCAGAAGCATCAAAAACAACATGATACGTGTAATCGGGGTACATCTCACCCTGTTTAAAGCCTTTATTGGTTATAATGGCAGTATACAGCCAATGCATTTTTGGAGATATGGCCTCCCCCAACTTCAGGGCTTTGGAGAAGTCTTAGATTGTACACCTTTGGAGACTAGTGTCTGTGTAAATTACCATTGCTTGTTTTAAAACATGCAACTAAATTTCATGATCATCTGTGCTAGGTATTCCTCCCCACATGCTAACAGAATGATGTTCTCACGAATAGCATGCCCACTGTTGTCATTAGGAGTTACACAGCTTCAGACCAGAATATTGTCTCCACACATGATCACCTTTATCGCCTTTGCATTGTTACCTCCCAATAGGATGAAAAATGAGAAACCCAACTCCGACTATTACCACTCCAGTATTATCTCATGCTAAAAAGACTTCCTGTCAGGACAGGCCCATGGAAAGGTTAGTTCTTCGGACATGTTTTCATGGCCGCCCATGCCCTGTTGGCAACTGCACTCCTCATTCCTTGTATAGGTGTTACAAGGGCAGGAAAAATGAGAAAATGTCCTCAGTGGGGTCACAGGCAGAAATAAAAATCTGATGGAAATTTTAACTCTTCACTAATATTTTCAAAACAATTAAAATAAAATTCTGCTGATGCTGGTCTTTAATGATATTGCAGACATGCTTATGGAAGTGTCAGGAGATTGAAGCTGGGTGTATTACAATGTAATAGGTTAGATTGTACGCCCCCTGAGGGCTAGCAACTGATGTGAATGTACAATATATATGTTAAGCACTGCGTAAATTGATGGTGCTATATAAGTAATTGAAATAAAAAAAAATAAAAATAGGTGTAATATTTGTTAATGCAGTGTTTAAAGCTGACCACAAAGCAAAACATTATTTTCACGAACAATGGACAGTGACACATCAGTTCATCTTTAATCATTGAGCTGCTGGTGTCCACTGTAATGTTTTCTTCAGTTCAGTAAGCAAGGGAACACATCACATGAACAGGAAAAAAAAACATAACTTGTTAAAGAACAGTTCTTCAAAGAAAAGGAAACAATTTAGAAAATGTCTTTGTTTCTAGAGCTTCTGGAAATGCTCATTATAGTCCTTTAGGGAATGCCTACATGTCCTGATCTTTTTTCCATCATCAAGAATTCTAGCCATACATAGCTCAATTCCTACTGAAGGGGAGAAATCAATAGATTTCCCACACATACTAAACAGTGTGGATGGGAGAATCTTCCCTGCTGGCTATTGTATTCTGACTATAGACATGTGCAATTCATTTCGCTTTGATTCTTTTTTGTACAAAAATGTAATTTGCCGAAATTTGGATGTATCTGAATCTCCGGTTGGACACAAAAACAAATGGCAAATAATTAAAAAAAATATATTAACAAAATTAGCGAATGTCTTTGTATCATTCAGATGATATCACATGATGCGATAGTACTTTGGGCCTATGGGGAAATTAATTCAGTTTTCAAATGAATTTGATAATTCAGGTTGGGAAAACAAATGGCTCTGAATTTCTTCCATTCATTAATTCGGATGCACATGATGCCAGTCAATATTGTCCAATCAGCTCAGGCTATTTCTCTTGATGGGTTGGACTAGCATCCAAAAACATTGAACCTGTTTGATTTGAATCTGTCTGATTTGATAATATATTGAATATACAGCAATCTTCCAGTAATATTTTTTTACATTTTTTAATCCACACAGACCAACAAATATATACGAAATTAATGCCAAAGGTACAAAATGAATCTGGAAAATGAACTGGTTCAACATAACGAATATGATGAAATTCTTCAATTAACAAAATGCATTCAAAGCACAACAAAAAATTTCCAGTGTGCACATATCTATCTGACAGCCACTGCTACTTCATCAGCGTACCCAGTGCCTGTATCTGATTGGATTCAGCCTCTATTCTGCTGACAATTTTCCACTTGGATTCTTTGATTCTTGGTTCCATCCAATCCATGTAATCCATGATTACATGGATAGTGTACCATTCTCTTCAGGGAAGCAGCATAGCCTGCAGACAGAACTAAGTGGGATGGTATTACAGACAGCAAGAGGTACAGCAAGAGATCCCAAAGTGTAACAATGAAGCTGCCTGACCAGGATAACAGCCAAACCATGCAGAATACTGTCTTTTATTGGTGGAATTTTTGTCAGACCCTTGTGTGAGTCTGTGGGCCCTGGTTTGCCCAGCCTAAATGCTGACTCTGGTCAAAGTAACACAGTGTTCTGCCAACACAGGGCTTGTTTAGCATAGCAATGAGCACAGACATCTTTCAGCATCCTGGCCAATTTTGTTACACAGCTCTGTCTTTTCTTCTTTAGCACAGAGCATCCCCAGTCTCTGCCTCCTTGCTTAACTGGTTCTGTCACTGGCTTCTGTCACTGGACTGGAGCTGTAGTCTATTTACATTCAGCTTGCAGCATGTTCAGATATGGTCTACCTCGGTGCTTTCACAATACCCAGCAGACACAAACAATGCACAAACCAAATAGAGAAAGTGCAAACTCTCATGGTCACAGTAGAGCCAGGAGCTCAAGTGCAGATATCACACCAACAGGGTCCATGAGAAAGATATTAGAAATTGGTAAGAGGTTTAACCCTCCAGCATCTACCAAAACTGAAATGGAAGATTTGGGTTCTATGACCCTTTAATAGTCCTTCTTATTTTGGATCCTGCTTAGCAGACTACATTATGGGGATCAGTAGTGACCGCTAAGTGCCAGTGGATGGTTAAAGCGATGTTGATACTCCATCAAGAACGTAGCATTTTCATAATGGGCCTATAAGAGTAAAGGGGGTTCACCAAATGCTGCGTAGTAATGACTCTTAGACATAAAGACCCTTTTTTCAGATGAAAGTAGTCTGGACTACCAGGCAGAGAAGAAATCAATAGCCCTATATAAACTATGCAAAAAATGACTAGCAGTGTTTTCTAGCCACTAGCAGCATTTTACAGACGCATCAATGTATAAATTAGGCCTTATGCAAAAAGCTGTCAGAATTGGTTGCCCATAGTCTATTCCAAGTGCCAATTGATGACTTTAGTGTATTATGTTGAATGGTTTGAAACACATGAGTGCTGACCAAAGCATTGGTTTCACTATGGAATAAAATGAACATGGACAGCACTGAAAAAAAAAAAATCAGTGTTGAGGCTCTGAAAATTTTAAAGATGACTATTAGGTGATGTAACACTCAGTCCTCACCGCCACTGGGTGAATGAGTGAATGAATGTGATTAATATTTTCACAGGACTGCTATTTTTGCCCTGGTGGTCTTTTTCTGCATATACATACTCATGCACATTCAGGAATGCTTGTATATGAAAAGGTTTTTTCTTTCTTTCATAAAAATGTTACCGCAATCAGTAATTTCTGCATCTAAGGTCTACAACCAGCTGAGCTGTTATGAAGCATCTATAAGCATTGCAAATGCAGGCATACACATGCACACACACAAAAACAAGTTGTTACAGGTACAATACACATATAACAAATGTATTTAAGGCATGGTATATGCAGAAACTACTAGAGACAGATTTCCTTTAAGTATACAATGTATAATACGCATAGTAAAAACCTTTAAAACACATTGTCCTATGCCTGGCTTCTGTCATTTAAAACTATGCATATATTTCCATAGCAATCCAAATGTCAAGCACTCCATGTTGGAGCTATCAGTAGGCAGCCTTAACAAAGGAGACACAATATAAGCTGCTCTTCATCGTCACCATGCAGCGATGTCTGATAAGCATACTTCAGCACTACATCAAGGAATTCAATTTCAGCTTGATCATTTTCACTTCCAATCATTTTTTTTTATAAACAAGGTTAGTTGGAAGGGTTATTAAAAAGAATCAAATTGCTTAATCGTTCGTACTCATCTATGTCCAGTGGTAAATGAGAATGCGGCTCTCAGGATTGCTCCCTGCTGTTGAAGGATGCTAGTGATTCATTAGAAAACAAACATGCTGCTCTCTAATTTTCCTATCTATCTAGAAGTACAAGATAGTCTTTTGTCAAGATTATCCACTGTGTGCTCCAAGACTCTATTAAGGAGAAACACCCAACAGAAATCAACTTTTATCAACCTGTATTGAAAAATTGGCATTTTCAAACTGCCCTATCCACAGTTGTAATACGCCTGTATGTTAAAGCTGAATTCCAGACAGATGTACTTTAGTTCATCCAGTCCTAAGATTTCCACAGTCCTGCCACACAGCACATACCTGACTTTCAGGGTAGGAGGCATAATTTTTATCTGTTGCAGCTAGGTAACCCTTTTAAGTCTTTACCAGGGGTGGACTGACAACTCATGGGGCCCCTGGGCAATAGGAGATCATGGGTCCCCTGTGTCCTTGCCCAAACTCAAAAAAGCCTATGAAAAAGGTACCAGGGGCATCTCATGGGGTCCCCTACTGACCTCAGGCCCTCGGGCAGTGCCTGAGTTTCCAAATGGTCAGTCCACCCCTGGTCTTTACCCTCTTCCAGCCTGTGGTTGGAAATGAAAGGCGAAGCAGCAAACTAATGAGCTCATCTCTCTGTCACCCTGTTCTCTTCTTCCATCAGGATGTTCCTTTTTTAGCACATGACAACTGCTGGAAACCTAATAAGTTTATTCTGCTCCTTTTCTGAGCTGCTATATAGTGACTTGCAAGAGGCCCATACCAAGTCTAATTCAGACTGCTTGCATTTAAAAAGTTAAAAATAAAAAATATAAAAATAAAATTGTGGTTGATGGGCAGCAGTGAGACAGAGGGCAGCAGTGAGAAGAATTGGTTGCAGGAAGACAGCACTGGACTCCAGGCACAAAGTAAAAATCAGCAGCCACAGTATTTGTACCTGATGAGTTTGATTTTTTTTAAAGGCTAAAGTTCTTCTTTAAGGCCCATTGTGTATTTTTGTTTTCATTTAGAGCAGATGTACTTGTTTCTTCAGTGGTGTATTTTGCTGCCCTAAGCAACACAAAAATCAGATCCTCCCCCCCGGGCGGAGAGAGCCTGACACTAACCAACGATACCCCTGCCCCCCCCACCCAAGATATCCTTCCACTAACACACACCCCCCCCAGCAACAAAGAGAAAAACACATTCGTAGCTCCAGACATCCCCTGGAACAAGAGTCTGGCTCTGAATACACCATCAAGCAGCCCACAGCCTCTTTCAGATCCTACCTGGTCCCCATGCCATATATGTCCCTTTTTCCTGGGGGGGTACTGCCCCCCTGAAAAATGCCACCCTTGGAAAATGCCTTGTTTGTGTTTTGGTAAATATGTCCCTGTGTGTCTTGCCCCTAACCCATGTCATGCTGACAGTGTCTGCACTAAATTGAAAAAGAACAAGTAAAAAAAGGTTTACTGACATTTCTGAAATTTCTCCTCTATGTGTAATATAGTAATACAGTGTTAGCTGTGTATGCACACTAGCATCAACTGTTGTATGATCCAAACTTTTCACATTCAGCAGAAAGACATTCTGACAGTTTATAGTAGCTAGAGACAGATAAAAGAAGACTGGTGCATGTTGATTTTATGAGCCGGAACATTTCTCTAAAGATTGAAGCCAAACTTTTTTTCGACAGAGAAAGAAAAAGGATTGAAACTTCTGTCAAGCTTTTATTGCTTTCCGATTCCACAATTGGGATACTTACTCCTATGTCCACACCTAATGACCCCTTATCACCCTGACAAAGTGAAGAAAAATAAATTCAATAGGGACACACACAACAATAAAAAAAGTGACAGTGGTTCTACAAAAAAAATATTTTACTGATGTTTTCCCCCTGGGGATGCCTCCCTTCTGTCATGGTAACACACCTCAAGGGTACAGGTACTGAGGAGACAAAACAGTCATACCTACTCTACCTAACTTAGAAAAACGTCTTGGTGGGATTTTACTGGAAGTGAGCTTAAAAAATAAGAAAGTGCCTTGTGTATTCACCTACAGGTAGTTTGTCCAGCATGCATTACACACGACATGTTTTTCTACTTGGAAAAAGACTGTTGGTGCAATTATCACACAACCCTATGCCTTGTGTACCTGTTACTGTTAAATACAACAGCAAAAACTTTTTTTGTAATATTTGTTAAACAAAGATAAACAAATACCTATTGATCCTGCCAGAAATCTAGTACGCCCATACCTTTATATGATCTCAGCCTGTGCTGCACTTTTATCAGGTTAGATTGTTACTGGTACTCTTTGTGGATTGTGGATGGCAAAATACCTTCCACTGTACTATAGAAAAGAGGAAAAGGAGAAGTGTTATGAAGGCCCAACACACTTCCTATTCTAGGTTGAAATTCCTTAGACCCCAAACAATGTTTGCTGGGTATTCTAAGTGACCTCTCTGAGGATATACCTAATCATGCCATAGCCAGGGCCCTTTTTCAGGCCCGTAAATTAATTTTGTGACACTGGAAATAAGCTGATCCTCCTACGCTGTATGAATGGATAACCCAAATGGGGGATACCTTATGGCTTGAAAAATATTTTTATTAGCACAGAGGGCGTTTTGGTAAATTTAATACGTTCTGAGCATCTTGGTTGGATACCCCAAGTTTAACCCTGGTAGATCTTATTATGGATCGACTACTATAGTGCTAAGGGGTCGATATTGTTTCCTTAATCTGTCCCTGAGGCATGGAACATGTTTGTTTGTTATGCATATATGTCTGGCTACAAATTCTGGTGTTTCTAAGCTAAATGTAAGATGTAAATTTGTAATGTTTCTATGTGATTTATATGCTCTGAACTTTGTAATGTTTACCTCAAATGCTAAATAAAGTTCTATGAGATAAAAAAAAAAGTATATTTGTTTTTTACATTTATTTATATTTGAAAAAGTATCTACTTTAAGGTTTACTTCTTAAAAAGGATGTTGGAGAGTAGAGCGGAGTGATTTAAAATGGTATATAAAGTGCTCTGTGGTTGTTCTAAAGGTAAAGGTTAAACATTGCAATTTAATAAAAATAGGTCAGGCTAATCAATAGAGCGACTATGAACATACTTATGAAATTGATTTAATCTACTAAAAACTGGCCGTAAATTCTGTCTGAATTGAATTCATGTTGCTTACAGCTCGAAGTCTGGCGCACGCTGACCTATGCTTTTAAATTTGTTTTTCATGTTTCTCCTCTCATTGATCTGAATCATACATCATGCTTTTACTTGCCCTTCCTCAGTAGTATTTTCAAAAGCCTTGCCCAGCATCTTGCCTTAATGTATGTGCCACCTACTTCGCAAAGACATATTCAGCTTCAGTATTCTTTTTTTTTTCCTCTTTATTCTTTTCCCCCAAAAGCAATTCAAGCACTTTGTGAAATGCATTTGCAGCTTGTAGTGTAAGAGAAGGTGAACTTAATGAACTGGGAACTCCAGAATTATTTTCGTTACAAATAAAGGAAAACAAGAGTGACGTTTTAACCTGCTTTTCTACTTCTATATTTTGTTTTTTTTTTCTTTTTTTCAGAGCACATAACATCAGCAGCTTCTCGTGAAAGCTTCAGGCTCCTGACCACTTTACTCGAATTTACCTTTCATTTCACATAAATTAAATGAATTGGAATTAACAGGTCTGCCCTTGCAAAAGAGTACAAGAAGCCTGACAAAGTAATTCTCTGATAATCACAGCAAATTAGTCCTTCAATCTACTGACATGGAAAGATTCACATTGGCATGAAGCCTGAGGACTCGCAATAAATCCTTTATTGTGCAATAGAATGCATTATTAGTTGCTGTCATTAGGAAATCCTCCTTGAAAGGCTGGGCCCTAGTTTTGTCATTTTTCCTGACTCAGAGTCATTTTCCTGTTTGTAGGAGTTGAAGATGTCTCTGTTGAGATGACACTCATGATTACATGGCAGTTTCATATGTAAGTGACATGTCAGCAGTCACGCAATATGTCATGCTGATATAGTACATGTGATCCGTGTAAAGATTGTAAGGGCAGATATCTAGTGAAAAGGCAATCAGTGCTTTAATCTGCTTTTGCCTTGATAAAATAATGGCTTTGCAAGATGTGAGGTCATTTATCAAACTCAACAGTGACCATAGCTCACAGAGGCTAATAATAATTACATTTCAAAAATTACCTTTCTTCTTCGGCTAAACTAAAGGATTCAAAAATCTTCATAGACTACATAAATAGACATACAGACACACATGAAAAAGTCAATTGCATAACCAATGCTACAATTAAAAACAAACTAATATCCTGTTCAACCTTATAAAAAAAAGTGCAAGTGAATTACTCAGATATTTATGTATTATAGGCAATGTCAACAGAACTAAAAAACAAACTAGTTATCTATGGGGTATTATTGACCATACTTTACATTATAGGGCCAAAATTTCTAAAGAAATAGGCTATTGACCTGGATGAAGATATTTTGGTGGGCAACCATTAGTTCTATGGGCTCATTCAAGTTTGGGCTAAATCCTTGGGAATAATGCAAGTATCTAGACAAACACTTTCAATGGATCCATTTCTATAGCACATAAACACACAAGGATATGAATGTGCATATCTATGTCAGTGTTAGCCCAATTCTGCAATTAACACCCTATTCTCAGAGTTAGGATTTATACAAAAGAGATTATACATGAGAGAAGAGTAATTAAATGTTTAACCCCTTCACGCCTAAGGGTAAAACAGATCTAAATGCCTAAGCACAATTCTGCAACGTTGACACGTGTTAGTAAAACCGTATATATCATCACAACTACTTTGTACATCCAGGTGGATTATACCTTGATTTTTTCAGGAGAAATTGGGCTTTCATTTGGTGGTAAATGGTAATGGATAGCTCAGATATGTTTCTTGTTACTACCATAACCTTCCACCAAAGAACAACCCAAAATAAATTCTCCAGCTCTTGACAACTGCAGCGATACCATATATGTGTATGTTATTTGTTGTTTGTACCCGTAGTATAGCCCAGAAACAATAGCATTTTGTTTTTGTGGGTTTTTTTTATACCTAAAACACATTGACACTGACATTGACACTAACTGACACCAATTTTTTTTTAATCCTGACCTTTGACCCTGACCTTTGACCTTTGACCATGACCTTGACCCAAACACTAACCCTGGCACTGAACTAGATCAAACCTTGATCTAGGTATTTTTCTTTCTTTTTTTTTTATTCTTTAATATTTATTTATCTTCTTTTTTTTTTTTTTTTTTTTTACAACCTTTTTTTTTCTCTCTATGCCAGGAGTTAGAAAACTACAATGTATCTCTCTTCTTCATTCATAGAGAGAAAAAAACAACGGGGCTGGGCTGCACAGTGACTGATCACTGTGATAGCCAATCAGAGGCTATCACAGCGATCATGTGACCCGGAATCCAGAGTCCCGGGTCCCGATTGTTAGAACGGGACCCGGGGCTCTCAGTGACACCACAGTCTTTGTGCTGGGAGTGCGCCGAGTGGTGCGTTCCCAGCACAAAGACAAGTACGCAAATATGCGGCCCCACGGAAAAAAGCCCAGTTCCGTGAGGCCGCATATTTGTGTGACGTCGGCATCAAGGGGTTAATCTGATGAATGGTAATGAGCAACACAGACACTTTCCAATCAAAGAACGACCAACCTTTGGTGAGTGCAGGGAGCCAGGACTGTGAACTGCTCCGCAGGTCACTATAGCTCTTGATACATGTAAATGCTTAGCAAGGAAGTACCTTTTCCATGCTTTTTAGCTGCCATTCAGTCAGGCTGTAGCAAGTGTCTACATATACTGTACCCTGGGGACAGTATTTCTTTTTTGGCTCTCTTGGACAGTGCTGAAGCTTGTCCCCCTTGCTGCCTCCTGAACATTTCTTTATTTTCCAATGATTTTTATTGAAAAGTTTTCAAAATACAAATAACTTCAAAGACAAATGTCATGATATATCACAAGAATAAGATTCAATACTTGTAGCCTCATGAAGCGAGTTAAATTGAACATTTCTTTAATCCAGGAAGGAATCTCATCATAGTCATGATCCAATAAATACGGTATATATAGGGGAAAGGCAAGCTCTGACATTAACCGGAAGTGCAGAGCTCTGGCCTGGGAATTGGCTGCTCCAGGGTGCTATAGAGGCTTCTGCAGGTATGAGCACTTTACACATGTAACAGTTTATTCTTTGGTTTTGATGACACAATCTCTTTAAGGTCAGCCCTTCATACTGAAAAAAATAGCAGCTAGCCTCTTGAGTGCTTGACTAACCTGCAACAGTGACTACTGCTGTATTAAAGCAAATCAGTGAAATGCAAAGAGCACGGTCAAGAAAATCCACCTTTTATTTTTTCTTTTTTAACATTTCACAAGTACAAAGAAAACGCATCTTGAAAAGATACAAAGAAATGAAGTGTGCCTAGCTGCATTCAAAAAATAAGCAATATCGAGCGTTATAAACCCATGGTAATGCATGTGCATAGATTTTACTAGGCCTGAGGGACTTGAAGCAAGGCAGCATTTGTAAAATCATGGAGGAAAGCGAAATGATAGTATGTGACAGCTCTGCTAGCTAAGCACTACTTCTCTTTGAAGTGAATGAGTGTGGCCTCATGCTGCCATGCATACAATACAACGTAGATGTCTGAAGATAAACAGTGTGCCACAGAGGCTGTTTGTCTGTCCCTTCACACTTCATGTGTCCTTGTTCAGTCTAGTGGATGACAGTGTTGTGTTTCTCTCTTGGACACAAGCCTCTTTATGTCATAAAACAATACACAGATATTGTACCTGCTTTTTACAGCCGGTATGTGCAAATATCCAGGGACTGCTCAGCATAAGGGCATTGTGCTTTCTCCATATAACTCCACTGTGATTAGCCCCTCAGGAATCTACTCACAAGCTCGGTGCCCTTAGACTGTTAATTTACACCCCACACTTGAGAGTAATGTCCTGGAGGTTATCACTGAAGAGGATGATCAGCAAACCTCTCAGCCAAAAGAGGGTGGTTGCTATGCTACTGCATGAGTGTCAGAGCCAGGGTTACAATTAGGCACAGTAGGTGACTTTCTTCTGAATAGATGCCAACCACACATTTTTCCCAATAATTAGCAGAAAAATAATCATTTCATATTATTTACACATTGGGATTGGTTTACTAAAGCAGTACAGCATGATAGCTTTGCAAGGGAGTTTTCACTTAGCTTAGTGAATGGGAGGAAGCTGTGGTTAACCCAATCATGCACAAGAAAAATTACTGTGTCTTTCATTTTACTTCAAATTGTGTCCTATTTGCCCCATATTGGCACTATATTGATTGTAACATTTGTATTTTGCAAAGCTGGGCCTGGCCATAGAGGGATTACTTTGATACAGTTGGCCAGTTTAAACATGTATTTTGGTAACACCCCTTTAGCACCTGATGGATTACATACAGGTACAAGCTATTGAGATTTAAACACAGGTACTGTATACCTTTTACAATGTAATTATAGGTCAGTGTCCAGACCTGAAACATGTAGCTTTCCTCTAATTTGTGTCTTATTTACTACATAGTGGCACTATATCCATCGTAGCATTTACATTCTGCAGAGCAGGTTAGGGGCTGGCCATGGAGGGATTACTTTGACTCAGTTGGCCAGCTTAAACATGTAATGTAGGATGTGTGAACTAAAAATCCCTGTTTTTTTACTGCAACATTTGCTATAATGAGTATATAGCAGTGTGCAGAGGGTTCATCCAGAATTTCATTTTTCTTTGCACGTAATTGGGTTTGCTTTTGCAAAGAGAATGCTACCATATTCACTAAATGAAGTGAACATTTTGTTTTAAAGTGAACATTCCCCTGCAAAGGGGAAATGCTTTCTCTTTTAGTAAAGCAACCACATTGTCTTGGAATATTGTGCCAGATTAAGATTAGTGAAAAACAGAACTATTTTATTTATAGGAGGTGATACTAGCAGAAGTGTGTTGTATTGTTCATCGACAACTCCCAGTAATTATTAATATTATTATACAGGCTTTATATAGCACCAACAGTTTACAGAACTCTTTACAATATAAGTGGGAAGTAATGGAAATTCAGCTGTGATTATGGGCCAAACCCAAGGTCCCATAAGATTTTAGGTTCATATACACACTAGGAACCAGTTTACATTGTGCAGCTAAGCCAAGTTCCTCCTTAACTGGATTATTTTATCCCTAAAGTTGCAATAAAATAATTCTGCTATCTCCTGTGGAAAAATGCCGTAGCAATGAGATCTGGGCTAATAATATTTCAGGCAGCCAATCTGTACTAACCTTGCCCTACTGAAGACCATATTGACCAATAAGAATTATCAATAGTTGTGCAGTACTGTGCTGGCAGTGCAATCTCATTTACCACCCCCTTCTCCACTGTAAGTGTTTGGTGGCTACAGTAGCATGGGAGGAAAACACGCTCACCCTGCTCTCTCCTCTTCCACTGACAGTAGTGTGCAATGCAATAAAGTCTGAATGACTCATACTGCTGCTTCGCCTTCCTCACGTTATTCTTCCTTCCAAGTTACGCCTTCCTCTTATATAAAGATCACAAAGAGACAAAGTAAGGGCTCGTTCATACATGTGTCAATACCCTATGTTTACGCAGCATTTATTTGCCATTTTAAGCTTTATAACTGCCCTTCAACGATTTCCATGAATATTACAATGGGCACCTCACAGTGCTGTTCACACAGGATTGGTAGCATTGTGTTGTGTCAAAATTAATCAGCATGTCCCTTTCATGAGGCATCAACACTTGTCAGCCACCTTGATTGATTTCAATAAAAATGCTCTACAACTGCACCTTACAGCACCTTGAGCATGCATGGTATGTCAGTGGAGCATTTATAAAGTGTTAATGTGGTAATGGGGGAAAGGCAGTGGAAGATCCTGTATCCCAGAATGCACTGGGAAACAATAATAAAGAACTAGGGCAGAGCAGATCCAGCCACGTCCAGTTTGTACAGAACAGATGTGTGGTAAAACCATTTGCTTCTGTGTGCAGACAAAAGCGTCAAGGCAGCCATCAATACTGAGTGTGCCAGGCAGGAGCAGGGACTTTAAGCACTATTATCAGTAGCAAAGCATTTTGTGTCAGCAAAGTTAAAGGTGGAGCAGGTCAGATATCAAAGAGATTAAAGTATATGAATACATCTTGTAGAGAATTCATAAAAATACCTTCTATCACTCCATAACCTAACCACACCTCAAAGTAGATCATTTTCTCTACATCACTTCCCCTTTAACCCTGTTGCGCTGGCACCTCCTGGCCCTATAAGGGTTTCAGAAGCCAGGAGGCAGGGCAGGGTTTAGGGTCATGTGGCCGCCGTGACATGCTGCCACAGCGGTCACATGATTAGAAAAGGTCCCGATCGAAAGAGGAGATCGGGACCTTTCCGTACCAGACATGTGTGCTGGGAGCACGCAGGGCGCACGCTCTCAGCACATATGTTTTCTTTTAATAGAATGCAAATGTGCAGCCGCTCGGCGTCTAGGCCCAGACGCCGAGAGGCCGCATATTTGCATTCGGCCAGAGCCAAGAGGTTAAGCAGGAAAGGCAACACTTTCATAGACATTTATCAAGCATTCTTGAAGCATTTTCAATTTCATAAGCACAATGAAAATACATCATAAATGCTATAGGAGCATTAAAAGAGAATTTTGAGAATTAAAAAAAAACTATCATATTCACTTAGGTAGATGTAGAATCGATCCATGTTACATATGTTCTGAACTGGCTCTAAGACAGAGAACTGAGTAATCAAACACCGCTGATCACTCAGTTCTTGCTCTTCAGTTTGCAGAGACCTGGTTTCTGTTAGTCACTGGCTCTCTGCTCTGCTCCTCCAGCTCTCACTGAAGTACTGGGCTGTGAAGGGGGTGGGAGCGGCTGGTTCAGTCTCTAAGCAGCTCACTGAGAGGCTGAGCCATCTGCTAGTCCAGGTGTCTGGGTGGATCCTGACTGTAAAGTCAGGATATTCCCCTCCCTCCTAGATTGTAAGCTCCAAGGAGCAGGGCCCTCCTTTCCCTCTTGTTTTGAACTGTAGTGTTGCTGTATTGTCTCCCGTTATATTGTAAAGTGCTGAGCAAACTGTTGGCACTATATAAATCCTGTATAATAATAATAATAATATTTCCAGAGCCAGGACACTCTGAAGAACATCAGCCAACACCAGGCTTTGGCCAGCTGTCATCTGAAAAGAGGTCACAGAAATGCACTTCATTCTTCACTCCTACCTCTTTTCAGCTGACAGTGGGCTAAATAGCTTTGTCTATACTTTTCCTTTAACAAGCACTGATTTTTTCTTCATAATTAACACACATGTAAATGAGTCCTAAAGTACCTGTACTAGCTACATGCACTCAGTGACCACTTTATTAGGAACACAGGTTCAATTGCTTGGTAACACAAATTGCTAATCAGCCAATCACATGGTAGAAACTCAATACATTTAGGCATCAGTTCAAACAGAGCATCAGAATGAGGAAGTAAGGGGATTTAAGTTACTTTGAATGTGGCATGGTTGTTTGTTCCAGACAGGCTGGTCTGTGTATTTAAAAAAACTGCTGACCTACTGGGATTTTCACACACAAACATCTCTAAGGTTTACAGAGAATGGTCTGAAAAAGAGAAAATATCCAGTGAGTGGCAATTGTGTGGAAGAAAATGCCTTGTTGATGTCAGAGGTCAGAGGAGAAAGGGCAGACTAGTTTGAGATAATAGAAAGGCAACAATAACTCATATAACCACTTGTTACAACCAAGGAATGTAGAATACCATCTCTGAATGCAAAAAATGTTGAAACTTAAAGCAGATGGGCTTCAGCAGCAGAAGACCACACCTAATGCTACTCCTGTCAGCTACGAACAGGAAACTGAGGCTGCAATTCACACAGGCTTATCAAAATTAGACAATAGAAGATTGGAAAAACATTGCCTGGTGTGGTGTCTCGATTTCAGCTGCAACATTCAGATGGTGCGGTCAGAATATGACGTAAACAACATGAAAGCATGGATCCATCCTGCCTTGTATCAACAGTTAATGGATGTGCAGCCGACAAATCTACAGCAACTGCATTATGCTATCATGTCAATATGGACCAAAATCTCTGAAGAATGTTTCCAACACCTTGTTGAATCTATCTCACGAAGAATTTAGGCAGTTCTGAAGGCAAAAGGGGTCCACCTCAGTACTAGAAAGGTGTACCTAATAAAGTGGCCAGTGACTATATATTTAAAGATCAGTTTAATGATATTTAAAGTGTTACTAAACCAACAATAGTACAATCAGTCTGTATACCTACAGGGTTAATCCTCCACATTGTGTAAAAGGCTGTTTGATCCTGTCTTCTCTGATCCTCCCCTTATTTTACTGTCAATCCATCTGCTGATGGTACAGAGCTCTAGGAGGCACTCTGCATATGCTCAGTTTAGTGTGTATGGCTAGAAAGTTTTTTTTTATTTGGGATGGTACAGTACAGGGCCATCAGCGCTGTCCAGACAGAGGGTCAGGTGTTATGCAGCCTCATAGGACAGTCACAGCAGAATGAAAACTCCGCCTACAAGCTTTAGCCAGTGCTCAGCTGGACACTGATAGAAGTCACAAAACTGCTATATACTGCTGATGAGAAAAGGTATTTAGCAGTTTATATTTACTAAAATACTTTCATTTCCATGTTCTGTGTACTGTGGGAGACCAGATATAGTGAATGCAGGATCATGGGTTTAGTAACACTTTAAGGAATATAAAACTGGACAGTGTTTTATTTACAGATTTGAATGATGTTTTAACATTTTTCTGGACTGAAAATACCTATTCCCATAAGGACATTATTTTCAACCCAGTATGCCTAAGTAAAAGCATGGTATGTTCAGAGTGCAGTGAGCATAATGCAATGTTCTGTATTAGTAAATGGTCCTTCATAGTGTTCCTCTCAATAAGTGGTAAAGTGGATGTTGCTAAAAGCTGTGATCAGCTTGCCTGAATGAGTTTCTATATTAGAACTAGAAGCTTTTGTTATGTGTTGTTATCACCAGCACTTGTTAAAGGTTATGTAAACCAGTAATGGCATTATATTTTACTGTTTCTTTTTGTTAGTTGGGATATGCCATTAAAAGGGATTAAAAAAATAAAGGAGTCAACAAGGTGAAGATCTGGTTCATGGTGACCAAGTGCTTGTGTCATAAAAGATGAAAGCTGATTGATCACTATAAGCAAGTTCTCCACTTATGGGCAAACTTTACTATAATCAAAAATAATAATAGTAATTGCTTCAAGAGGGTTTGTATATAACTTAAGAAAAACTCAAGATATCCCATGCATCAAACCAGTTACAAAGTTACCTTAAAGTACTGTATATCTAAAGGCAAAACTTTTATTTTTAGCCTTGGAACTAGTAGGGAAAGATTAAAATACCTGTCAAGTTTTTGTTTCCTGTTTGTGGGGATATTTGCCTTGATTTTCTTTCTTAGGCTGCTGTCAGTTGAAGACGTGTCCTTATCTAAATATATATTTTCTATCCCTATGATAAATCACTTTTAGTCCCAGTGATAATGGTTACCAAGAGAAATAAAGAGGGTGACTCTCCCCAGCAGGAGTGCAGACAGCAACCCTAAAGCTGGCCATACACTGGTTGAAATTCATTTGCTTACCCTTCCCTATTTGTATATTGTATAACCCTTCCTGTACTGTAACTCTGGGTGGCTCTTCTTGTGAAAAACACACCACGGGTAGTCAGAAAGGCCACTGCTTTTTTCTGGTCCAGCTTCACTGTCAGCTTGCCAGATATGGCTGTAGCCTTTTCGTTGTCCAAAAGATTTTTTGGTGTGTTTTTCAAACATAGATTTATGTTATGTTTGCATTTATTACTGCCAATGGACCCTCAACAGTCACGCCATCAATGCAAAACAGCACCAGAATTAGTCATTCCTGCAAAGTGTTATCAAGCTTTCCTTAATGGCAGCGGTGTTTTTTTTTTATTTATTTCTACTCACATTATCATCTATTTCACAAATGGAAACATACGTGAACAGCAAAATTTTCTGAAGCAACTGCTTCACCTGCTTTGTCCTTGAACTAGTCCAATACACAAAAGATTATATAAACAAAAAAACACTTATTGTATATTTTCTTCTAGATTCAGTTATAAGAAATATCATTGAATATGAAATAAATGTATACAGGCATCTTTCAATATTCTTCTTTCCTCCCAACATATTGCAAATACCCAGAACAATGTGAAGCTTCTGGTCTCCATTCACCCAAGTCTCAACAGATTCAAGCAAAGTGAATTTCTTCTTGTGGCTGCAACCTATGTTTACAAATCAGATTAAAGTATATATAGTGCACCTTTATTGTGATTTAGTTTTATAAAATGATATATTAGATGCAAGATGTTCAGCCTTTTGTTATACTAGCATAATAAGCTTCAGCGAGCCACATTATCTGTCTGATTATATGGTCTCCGATATACACACGACAAGCAGAAGGAATAATAATAATCATCATGCTTGCCAGTGCAATAGTTTCCCCATTTATCACAAATATAGAGATGGTACTGAGTCACAATAAGAGCGAAGAATGCTGCTGCCTGCACAGCTGATTGGATCATCACTGCCCTATATCTTTGCACTGCTCTGCTGATCAGGAATACTGGTGTTTGGCAGCACAGGGAACATAGGCTGGATGCACATGATTACATTTCTGATTAAGTTTCCTATTCCCATTGTTGGCTGTGGTCCCTGGTAGAATCGCTGTTCTATAACGCACTCACACACAAGATACATAATTTGCTGCTTAAAAGACCAAATCTTACCTGTGCTGCTCCCATACAAGTAGTACAGAAGCAATTCCAAGATTTTTTTTGTTAGATTTTGGATATGCGGCAGTAGGAAAGCTGAGAAAAAACATTTTTTTTGAGTGTGTACTCTACAGAGTTCTTTGGAAAAGAGTTTGACTTTGTCATGGTATTGGGTACTTGGGTGGAGATAGAATTCTAGAAGGAAACATTCACTGAATTGGGGTGCGTGAAAATAACATCAATTTTAGGTGCTGCTTGCATCTAATATACCATTTATAGTGAAAATGTTTTTAGTAGGTGTAAAAGGTATGTTTACAGAAAAAAAGTTATATTTCAATTTACCTTACCCCCCCCCCCGTCTTCTGCCAGTGGTGCCTAGGAGTGTGGCATCCCACTCCTACTAGCAAGATACTGGTGAGTACAGAGTAGCCTAAATCTCATGAGAAAATGTTCTTGTAATGGACTGGAATGTCTTCCGTCTGTCCTGCTTTGAATTCCCTAAGAATCTTCCAAGAAGGATGGTGGCATCACGCCCAGCGATGCCAAAAAAAGGGGTAAGAGGTATATATTTTTTACAGGTAACACCTTCTAAAAATGGATGCTTTTTACAGGAGTAGGGGACCTGGGGGGTTTATGAGGACATTGTATTCTACTGCAAGGTCTGCTTTAAAGAGATATTAACACCTTATGCATTCAAGGAAAAGTAAAAGTGCATGTATAAGATCCAAACAACTTATATTCACCTAACCAGCCCTCTACTACTGCTTCTTCTTCTACTTTTAAAGCCACTGCAAAGCACCTGATGGTGTGTAGAAGCATGTGACCTCCTTCCTTGATGCAGTACTTGGGCCTTGCAGCCAATTGTTAGGCCTGAGCACTATCACATGATGTGGAGGTGACAAAACCATTCCTCCTAAGCTTCAGTGCCAGTTATTTGGTGGTGACTGGGATGAAGGGAGGAGCAGCCGGGGGGGTACTGGAGAGGTGAGCTTGAAGTGGGTGAAAGGTGGCTTTAAACAGACACTGTCACTTTGTCCAGAATTGAGAAGGTGCCAACATCTCTTTAAAGGGATTAGCAAATGGTTACAATTTAGTTGAAAACCCTACATTTTCAGTTTTCTAAAAAGAAGGGGTAATTTACCAAGGGTGTAGAGGTGACTTACTTTATAAAGTGTATATTCACTTCACAAAGTGAATGTTAGGACATAATGTACACTTGTGTTTACTTTCAAAACCCAATAATGTGCTAGAAGAATATTTTATTTTATTTTGCCTTACGCATAATTGGGTATTTCAATTAAACACAGCTTCACCTTATTTACTAATATTCACTTTGTATGATGAACTTTGTTAGGTTAACGATCACTTTGCTAGGTGAATGACATCTACTCTTTTAGTAAATCAACCACAAAGTGTCTTTGAGAGCTCGAGCAAATTTGTGGTTCTCTTCTAACCATCTCAGTACTTTCACCTCTTTCATTACCAGACCATTTTTTTCAGCTTTCAGCTTGCTATACTTTGACAGACAATTACTCAGTAATGCAACACTGCATCCAAATGGATTTTTTTTTTTAGGATAGGGATTTCTTTTGATGGTATTTAATAATATGCTTTTATTTTTTACTATATAAAAGAAAAAATACCAAAAATGTGAAAAAAAAATATGGATTAGGGAGGTGATGGTCAGAGACAGAATGGGGCTGATATGTAAGGAGAGGGGTAAATGATAGTAGAGAGGTGGGTTTAAATTCTATTGGCACTGTACTGTATTGCATTGGTGCTGGCTGGTGGTCAGAATATTTTCTTTCCTGTCAAACACAGATCAGTGTGTGAGTGCAAACAGTGCTTCCTGATCACCAGCCAGTAAATGAAACATGACTGCTAACTGTAGCCTGTGTTTACGTTCTGCAATGCTGTGACTGGGATTTGTCATAGCGATCATGTGATACTGAGCCAATCTCTATGACTTTGTACCATTTGTCAGTATCCTATTGTGTTCAATCAGTGCATGTGCACAGGGGAGTAGTTCCCACTTGACATTCTGCTATATCCTCCTAGTACAGTGGCAGGTCTGCAAGAGGTTTAAACACAGAAACTGGCAGACTGGTTGAGTGCAAATTATTTAATCCTCATCAATCCAGGACAAGAGCCAGAAAAGAGCAAAGAGCAAGATCAGATTCTTCTGTAATCCCTAGCTTCCAATAAGAAGAGAAGGATTAGGTTGATGTCACTGGGCCTTCTGGGATTTTGGGAAACCTGACAACCCCAAATATCACAAAACGTTGCTATGGTATGGTGCTATGTCATCTTTCCCAGGACTTCAAGAGAAGACCCAGTGGCATCACCCTTGCTTACAGGAAGGTGTTGAAAGACGAGTAACTTTTACTTTTTCCTTATGTTTTATTTTGTTCTCCTTTAACACGGCACTCCTCTTTGAGGTTTTGGGGGCTATATAAGAAGCAGAAGCTGCGTTTTCATGCAAGGTCTGCTTTAAATGATCCCTAAATAAGTTAAGAAAAAACTAATTTGCCCAACACAATCAATTCTGAAAAATAAAATGGGTTGAACAATGCTTTATTTTCAGAGACAGGAAATCTCTAGAGACTGTGGTCTAGTCACAAATAAAACTGAAACCACTTTAATGAGTAGTGACTTGATGTGACATACACAAAGCTGAGTGATGGTAGCATGTTGTGGGTGGATGGAAACACAATTCTTTTATATGCAATGCCAGATTTTTATTTTTTCCAGAATCAATGTGAAGGAGTGATGTTTTGTCATGTTAGCAAAACAATCCTTTATTTATTTTAATGCTGGTCATGCCTGCGTGGTTAATAATAATAATAATAACATCAAGAAGGCGTCCATAAATACATGAAACAGATAGAAACATGTGTGTAGTAATTTTGATTTAATATGAGGTTACATCAATGGAAATTGTACTACGAAGTTTGGATAAAGGTGAATAATTAATCTGCTAAAACTAAACATTCAATTAAGCAGAGGATTTTTGAAAACCTAGGAAAGGACCAACTATACCTACAAATTTACTCAGGGTATTTACAAGATTGTAACTTGTATATAAAATACATATCAATGTTTATTGTAATGAAAGAAGACAATTTTGCTTTATACATTATGTAACATTATGTATGGGCCAAATCGCCCACTCCGCTCCTCCTCCTCTCTAGCTCCCTTATCACCTCCTCCCACGCTCGCCTCCAGGACTTCTCCAGAGCCTCTCCCATCCTCTGGAACTCCCTACCACAGCATGTCCGGTCAGCCCCCACCCTGTCTGCCTTTAGGCGATCTTTGAAAACGCACTTCTTCAGGGAAGCCTACCCCACCTCCACCTAAGAACTGTACTTGAATCACCTCCCCCAGATCATCCCCCGCAGCTATCACCTATTGTATCATCTCCCCCTTCCTTTAGATTGTAAGCTCCACGAGCAGGGCCCTCACATTCCTTCTGTACTGAAATGTATTGCAATTGTACTGTCTCCCTTATATTGTAAAGCGCTGCGCAAACTGTTGGCGCTATATAAATTCTGTATAATAATAATAATGATGTAACTGAGGATTAGCAGAGTAATTGTGGCAAACTTAATTTGCCACAAAAACTACCAATTTCTTCATTTGTAACATTTCACTGAAGTGGAGACTTTTAATCTGATTAAGTGAAAATTGTTGGGGAAAAAAAACAACTCCTTTTTCTCTTTATTTAGAGGGTTTTGGGGGTGCATTTTGGGAAGATGGGCACATTTTACTTAGTGTCTGTTGTATGTGTGGTTTTTTTTTTTGTATAATTGATCATTATTGGTGTACTGTCACTTTAATTATTTTCCCAATGTATATATATATATGTATTAATTTCCATGTAAAATGGTAACATTTTGAGGGTACTAAGGGTCTATGTAGTTGAAAGGAGCTACTGTAGCCGTTAGGAAGCATTTATAATCCACTGAACTCTTCAAAGCCACCAAAAAAAGCTCTAATGTTTTCCTTTCCCATCAACTTCATTACCTTTTACCAAAATAGTAACATTTCCTGATTTTTTTCCCCAAAATTTCAGAGAAATAAAAAATGTCAACTTCACTTTAAAAATGACATATATAATAGCAGCACAGGCATTTTGTAATTAAGTATTATTTTATATCACTTTTTAATTTCAATCTGTGGCAAGCTATAATTTTCTAAAATGGCCCAGCCATTGCAACCGCAGAAGCACTCTGTACACTGCATACAGAACATACCATTTTATTTTCAGTTTATGTAATTAGCTCTCTGCCATAAGTCTGCACAGCTTCTCCTTAGGTTCACCTTTCATCATGGCACTGCACAAATGTACTGCACATTTTCACCACACTTGATGCGTATGTGATTGGCTTGATTTACTAAAGGAGTAGAGGCTGTAGCAAAGTAATAAAGGGAACCTATGTTCACTTTGAGTTTTCAATCATGCATCAGGGAAATAAAAAAATATTTTTCCTAGAACATGATTGGTATGTTGAAGTTGACACATCCTTGCCTTATTTAACAGACTTAGCAAACATCTTAGTTGCAAACTGAACTTTCTCCATTTCATTATTTCTTTATTACAATTGGCACATTAATACTAAGAATAATTTATTAGAATACATGTTATTTTTTTTATAACATTCCTGGATGTTTCATTTTGCTGGAGCCATTGCATTAATGCACAATGTATAGTTTTTTTTATATTCAAATATAGGTCTACTGTTCACCTAGCAAGACAAATTTTCAGTATCTTCTAGGATGAGCTCATTATAAATTGTTCTTTCTTTATTGATTTTGGATCATTGTAATTCCAATAATCAGCCTCCAGTGGCTTCTGACATACTGACACCAGATGTCTAAATAATTTCCATTAAAATTCCAAGATAGGAAGATGGGATTTAACACATTTCAACAATACAGAATTAAAGACCAACTTAAAAATTATTGTTATTATTTAGTAATATCCAGAACTACAGAAGAAATAACTTTTGGGTAGTATTTGCAACACAAAGCTGGGATCAATAACAAGGGAGCATGACCTAAAACTAGAAACAGGAAAGTTCAAGAGTAAAAGTAAGATTAGAAAGAATCATTTTACTGAATGATGCTTAGAAAAGATTTCAAGCAGAGGTATTTAGTAAATGCAGCAATGTTTGGGATTATCATCTATCCTCAAACAAGAAAAAAAGGCAGGCTCAATGGAAGACTTTTTATGCAGTCAGATTATTATTAATAATAATGCTATGATTATCATTACTACTATTATACTCATCACGAGAGAATTTATTCATGGCCAATATTTACTAAATGAACAGTAAATATTTTAACATTTAAAAAACGAATTTTGATGTTACTGCGGAACATGCTTTATAACGGTTATTGTACATAGCAGTGTTATTTTTTTCATTTTTTTTTCTTGCCCTTGCAGATCACAGCAGACACTCATGTGGAAGGTTATAAGGTTATTATACAGTATGTGGCAGCCAAAAGCTCTAGGTCTATGGCCTTTGTCTGCCTTTAGGATGGGAACAGTTTACATTTAGCACCATCTGCTTGGCTGTAGTTTGTCTATCAAGCTGAGCTAATGTTCACAGATTTGGTTTATGATATAGGCTAGTAATTTTATTTTAGTAAAGCAGTTTATCTTTTTTCATTGCTCAGAGCAGATTGCTGTGAAATGCAGACTTTCAGGATTTAGCACTGCTATGGAAGCCCTCTAACATTTTGCCCACTGGAATTTTCATGCTTTACTGCTGTAGGTTGCCAGGACAGAAAAACAGAAGCTGCCATTGTTGATTTATTTTTAAAAGTTGCAAACTCTGTGGATATAATCCTGATCCTGGTTTTTGCTACCTAGTGAGTTACTAACCTGAAACAAGTATGCAGGGCAGGAGCTCAGGCTTCACTGGTTACATGGCTGTTCCAGGTCAATGACTCACTAGTTAGAGTAGCAAAAGATCAGGAGCAGAAGAACTTGTTCCAACTAAGAAGTCAACAATGACTGCTTATTTTCTCCCTAGCAGGTTTTAACAGTTGAGAGCAGTAGAATGATATTTTAAATGTACTGAGCTTCTAGCAAGACCCAGTCAAGCCAATATGATTGTCGCTAACTAACCACTTTCAAATATTTATATAAAATCAATCACTGGAATCTTAAGGTATAAGGTTTAGTTTTATTTATAACTAGAGGACCAGGGAGTGTATGGATCTCAATCACACTGATACTAACCTGTGTGCACTGGTAATTTGCTTTAAAAAAGACTTATAATAATTCAAGCCAAAGAGTTAAAGTGGTTGTAAAGGCTCATGCATTCCATGCATGAAGGTAAAAGAAACCTTCTGTGTGCAACAGCCCTCCCCCACAATACTTACCTGAGCTCCCTCTGGATCCAGTGATGTGCACTAGAGCAGTGGCTCTTCTTGCTCTCTCCTTCTTAGGCTGAGACAGCAGTGGGAGCCATTGGCTCCCCCTCCTGTCAATCACAGCCATTGAGTTAATAATGAGAGAGAGGGAGTGGGAGTGGGGCCACGCCACACTCTGTGTATAAACAGACATGAAGATCAGCTGCTCGGGATCAAGCCTGCTTGGGTGCCCCCATAGCAAGCTACTCTTGGGGCACCCAAGCAGGAGGGAGGGGCTAGGAGTGTTGACGGGGAACCCAAGAAGAGAAGAATCAAGGCTGCTCTGTAGAAAACCACTTTACAGAGCAGGGAAGTATAACATGTTTATTACTTAAAAAATGTCTCTAATATCACTTTAAAGTGTAATTTCAGTCAAAACTTTTTTTTGTTTTTTTTAGGATATAGTGAGACAATTTTAAAATCTCAGATAGGTTTTTGTTGTTATCTGTATCCTCATCTAGGAGATTTCACATCTAATTATATTTTAGTAATCATGCAGGATTTTCCCAAGAGGGAACACAGACAGCAATAAACACCCAAAGAAGTGCAAAGCATGCAAACTACAGTCTTTAGTTAGAAGAGTATAGCAGTTTTGAAAAGGAATCGCTCAAGCATGGAATGGCCAATTCAAGCATTTTCAGAATTCACACCAATGGCTCAGAAGTCCAGAAGTGTTTATTCCACCAAAGAAACCAATCAGTTACAACATTTACAATTCCATATGGATCATTTTTTACTTATCTGATGTAGTATTTTAAACCATACAAAGGGGGTTAATAATATAGTCCTTGAAGTGTGATATTACTTTGGATTTATGGTGGAATAAACACTTCTGGCCTAAAGAACCATTGTTGCAATACTCTATGCATGCTTACATTTTCCAGCAATAAAGACCCGACAGAAGTTATGGTTTCTGCCTTTTCCTACAAAATGTTAAATAAATACCGGAGTTCCACTTAAAAGAAAAACCAAAACAAAAGGAATTTTTGCAAAGAAGAAAAAGCTGATGGTTTTAAGATTCACCATAGTTTTGGCTGAATGGCAGAAATTGTGTTTAGTAAAAAAAAGTAGTAAATCTCCCTGCAGTGTGACAAAGCTATTAAAGTGTAAGTCTACCTTTGCAGACCCCTCCCCCCCGTCTATGTGATGGCACTAACCAATTAGAATGCCTCTTGTCCGTACACGCAGAGAGGTACAGATAGGAGATTAAGCCGCGGGGATTAAAAATCCTCAAACCGGTGAATTGGTGTCCCAGTGCTTGACAGCTGAGTATCGTGGGACACTGGTACAGCAGGACCGGGGGGAAAGGTGGAGGAGGGTCCAGTGTAAGGTCACCTTACAGATTTTCTGTAAATATGAACTTTAAGTGTGGCTAACCGTAAGGGCCTCCCTATTACATAGCCCTACCAAAACTATAACCATTCCCTAAATAAACATCTCACCCATCACAACTTTAGCTCTGACATAAATTATATCCTTCTTTCTTCCTGTGCCAAGATCTTTTATGCCACAATAACAAAGTGCTGGTACTAAACTACACAAACATCCAGAAGGATGAAGGGCATATAGGATAGCAAAAGCAGAAAACATAATTTTTGGTTGTATTGGTTTGTTTATTTTTACATTTTATTAGAACAAATATATAAAATACTGTAAATATAATATAGCAGACTTGGTCTGGAAGATCATTAGAGGAATAACTGGTATAGTTCATAGTCAATGAGAATGCAATAGAACAGAGGTAGACCTTACTTCAGAAAAAATGAATAGCATCCTGGTCATATCCAGTTTTTTCAATTCAAAGCAATCAATCACAGTTTACTCTGCTGATGAAGAATGATTCTGATTGCTTTTGTTATGAGTTATTATAAAGTATTTAAAAAAATGATATATATATATATATATATATATACACAAAAAAAAATAATCTATGTCGCCAAAAGTATTGGGACACCCCTCAAAATCATTGGAAGCAGGTGTCCCAATCACCTCCATGGCCACAGGTGTATAAAATCACACACCCAGGTAAGCAGACTGCTTCTACAAACATTTGTGAAAGAATGGGTTGCTCTCAGGAGCTCAGTGAATTCAAGCATGATACCATGATAGGTTGCCACCTGTGCAATAAGTACATCCATGAAATTTCCTTGCTACTAAATATTCCACGGTCAACTGTTAGTGGTGTTAAAGTGGAAGCAACTGGGAAAAACAGCAACTCAGCCACAAAATGGTAGGCCACATAAAATGACAGCGTGGAGTCAGAGCATGCTGAAGTGCACAGTGCGCGGAAGTCGCCAACTGTCTGCAGAGTCAACAGCTAAAGACCTCCAAACTTCGTGTGGCCTTCAGATTATCAATACAACAGTGCATAGAGAGCTTCATGGAATGGGTTTCCACAGCCAAGCAGCTGCATCCAAGCCGTACATCACCAAGCGCAATGCAAAGCATCGAATGCAGTAGTGTAAAGCACGTACTCTAGAGCAGTGGAGACGTGTTCTCTGGAGTGATAAATCATGCTTCTCTGTCTGGAAATCCAATAAACGTGTCTGGGTTAGGCGGTTGCCAGGAGAACGGTACTTGCCTTACTGCATTATGCCAAGTGTAAAGACATGGATAATTGAGTTTGGGGTGGAGGAACTTGACTGGCCTGCACAGAGTCCTGATCTCAACCTGATATAACACCTTTGGGATAAATTAGAGCGGAGACTGTGAGCTAGGCCTTCTAGTCCTTTTTCAATACCTGACCTCACAATTGCGCTTCTGGAAGAATGGTCAATCATTCCTAAAGATACACTCCTAAACTTTGTGGACAGCCTTTTCAGAAGAGTTGAAAATGTTATAGCTGCAAAGGGTGGGACAACTCAATATTGAACCCTATGGACTAAGACTGGGATGTCATTAAATGTCATGTGCGTGTAACGACTGGCGTCCCAATACCTTGGGCAATATAGTGTATATATCAGGGGCGGACTGACCATTTGGAAACTCGGGCACTGCCCGAGGACCCGGGGTCAGTAGGGGGCCCCATGAGATGCCCCTGGTACCGTTTTCATAGGCTTTTTTGAGTTTGGGCAAGGACACAGGGGACCCATGATCTCCTATTGCCCGGGGGCCCCATGAGTTGTCAGTCCACCCCTGGTATATATATATGTTACTCTTTAGTTGCTCAGTGACTCGATTATGCTGTTAGGTAAACATGGCCAATATGGTAATACTAGAAAATTCCATTTAATAAACAGTTGATGAATTGCAAACTTTTGGATCACAAGGAACAAGCTTTTTATGAACTTTTAGAACTACAATGGTGGTACTTTGATCCAGTAAAACCAACGGCTTGCTGGCTAAAAGTGAGAGCCATTCAATGGGGAGATTTACTAAAACTGAAGCATTCAGAATCTGCTGCAGCTGTGCATAATAACCAATCAGCTTCTAAGGTCAGCTTGTTCAATTAAGACAAACAAAACTGAAAGCTGATTGTTTACTATTCACAACTGCACCAGATTCTGTGTGTACCAGTTTTAGTTAATCTCCCCCAATGCATCAATGTCAATACCAGACCCCTAGGTATTTAGCAAGTAGAGCCAACTGCTAAATATAAAGTGAAAGCCTGGGCCACTATGCAGGCAAACTGTGTCCTAAATTGATTTAAATACTAATGTTCATGTTTGGCTAAGAAGCTTTAAACACTTTGAAAAAATGCTAACAAAAATAATAATACAATGAATCTAAGAGCGGAAATTATCTTAACTTAAGAATTAAAAAGTGTCTAATTTAACTCAGGGTGTTAAAACAAACCTATAATCATGGGATGTACTGACCAAGCCCTGTTTAGAAAATATCCCAAAGTAATTTGCATTTCTAATTAGCAGTTAAGGAATATGTGAAGACTACCATTTCATGAGATATGTATAACACCCAGAATGTGAAGCAACTTATAGAACAAGCTGTGTGAGCGTGTGTGTGTGTAATTGTTTATATTGTAATAAGGACTTTACTGTCAGGGCCTATTATCGTATGTACTCTCCAGCACCTCAGGATATGCACAGTCAAAAGGGAAGCCAAGGGTACCAGGACAGCGACAACCAAAGGAAATGTTCCAGGGGTGCACCACCTGTTTTCTCTCTGTCAGGGCCTATTACCCTAATGTGTTTATCTCTCCTAAATAAACCCTCATATACAACATCTCTTTAATACAACATTAATTGGTTTCATATAAGAAACTATTTGGCTACCAAATGTTATGATTTCTAAAGCTGGGTATACAAGGGCTGAAAATCATCCAAAAAGGTCGGTTTGGCAGGAACTGATCTACTTTTGGTCCATGTGTACAGTTCCTAACCGGACAAAAGCATGTCTCGAAACCAGCTTCTCTCGAATGGGCATGCTGGAAAACCAGCATCTGATCAGCATCCACTCAGTCAATGGCTGTCGGAGCTGGTACTGTATGTATGTCCCCCTGTCAGAACACAATTGCCATGCTATTAACAAATTTAGTAGTATGGCGACTTGTAAGGCTTTTTTTTTAGCCCACTAGTTTCAGCCCACTTCCTATGTGTACACAGCATAATCCTATGTACACCATTGGTTTTACATGGCTGGTATTAGTAAGATTTGGTTACACAGACCACATCAAGACAGATTGGGTCATGTAACACTTCTTTTCCTCTCTCTGCAAAAGCTTAAGCCCGCAATGCTAAAGACGTGTGCCTATTGATCTGGACACTTTTGGATCACAAGGAACAATAAGAGTAAGCATTTGAGGACCTTATGCAAACAATTGCAAAGTGGATTTTGACTTTGCAAGGAAATTTTCATTTAGCCTACTGAATAATGTGAAAATTAATTTTGCCAAGAATATAAAATCAAATGTCAAGAACATTAAAAAAAACTGAATTTTTACTTGTACATAACTGGATGATTGAAATCGACAGTTATACCTCATTCACTAACGTAAGTCAAAAGATTCCCTTGCAAAAAAAAAGTTCACTTTGCAAAATGAACATGCTCTAATACTTTTTAAAATCAACCCCACTGATTCAGTTCAATGACTACATTTTTCATCCTTTCTTGTTCTACAGTATACCCAAACAAAAGTTTGAAACAATATGTATCCTAAAGTGCATAACTGAGCTTAGAGGATTTAATAAAGAAGTAGAGAAAATAAAGTTGACCAAGTGCAAATCCTGTAAACAATTAGCTGCTGCATTTAATCTCTTAAAAACAATGAAACATAGCTAAGAAAAAAAAATGAAAGGCACAGGTACATGGGCATACACCAAACTTCTATTCACCTTTACATATTAATGTACACAAACTGGGTTGGGAAAATCAAATTAAACATCATTTTGATAACATGCATTTTGTATACCAATGGCAATGCTGCTCCACTGCCATGGCAATCATCCCTTGGTGGAACTTGCTAGTAAGATACCACAGATGCAAATGTCCACAATGTGCATTGTGTCACAATTCACACTGAATAAATATGTGCCTTCCACAGATTATCCACAGATTACAGGTTTTCATATAAATTTTCTTAATTTATATTAGCATGGTAATTGTTCCTCTGTGAACTGCACTTTCTTATTATTTTTAATTAGATAATTCCCTTTACCTCCTGGGATCTTCATTTTTAAATATGCCTAATAATATTAATTTTACATACAAATATTAATTAGGAAATTATAAAGCTGAATAGATTGATAGATAACCATTGGCCACATGCATGTAATGCATGATGTTGTTTGACAGAATAATAAAAAAGTAGAGTATAAAAAAAGAAGAAAGCATACACAAACAATGCCCTCCATTAGTGTGACATAGAGTATAGCACTTGGGATGCATTAAGCTAAGACATGCAATTGCTTTTCCATCCAGATAAAGATAGCAGGCAGTAGAATTCATGCAGGCAAGTAACTTAAAGTCAAAAGCCCCCTAACCCCCACATCAATTTAAAACAAGCATAACAGGATGGTCTCTATAGAATGGGCTCCACAGAAAGCAAACAGGAAAAAATGCTATGTGCTTCATAGTTAAATAAACAGTCTGTCATAAACACACACATATATATATATATATATATATCTTTCTGCTCAATCCAGCGCTCTAGAACTAGGTCGCCCCAACAATAAATGAGATTTCCAGTTTTAAAAAAAGATTTCCATTTTAAAAGATGAGTTTACCTTTCCACTAAAAATAATAAATGCACATTTTGTTGCTGGTAAAGAATGTGTATTTATTATTTTTTGTGTTAGGAGTGATCAGCAGATCTCTGGTGCAATGCAGGCCTCCTGCACACTGTCAGTGTATTTGCTTTCTCATATATCCCATACAGGCAAGCAGATACTTGTTGACAGGAAGACTTATTGAACAATCACAGCCCCTCTGTGCCAGGACTTGTAGTCCATTCATTCACAGAACACTGCGCTCTATTCAATAAGTGTCAGCTTATACAGAGAACTTCTCCCTGTACTGCTGTCACAAGGGGGGGGGGGGCAGTAGGAGGTGGCCACAGGATTGGTTACATGTTTCCAAAGGTGAACTTATCCTTTAACTTAGAGATGCTCTTCTTCCCACAAATGGGAAAAAAAAATTAATTAAAATACCAGATTTCACCAGTAGGTGACACTGCAGCTGAATTCTTTGAAGAAACTTTTTGATAATAGTGGCCACTGTTCACTTGTGCTGTTGTGAAACACTATTTTGAAATTAGTATGTGTAGAGAGGTGCGGGCTATTAATGAATGTAGAATGGGAGACATTGCCAAAAAAGAGTCATAGACTGCCTTCCTTTCCCCTTATGCTTAGGAACTAGGCTGCTACATCATCAGCAGATAAAAACTGTCTCTTGGCTCGAGGATATCCACAGCATCAGATGAACCTTGCTATTCTGTTCACAGCTACTTCAGTGGTCTAACCAGACACCAGCGACAGACCATCTATTCATTGGCTATAGTGTTAGAGGTTCACCCACATCTCACATTGTCCCACCAAGAGTTTCCTACTGCTTCCAGCAATCCAACAAATCAGAGACAATCACAGCTTTAAACCATGGCTACTTGCTTTTCCTTTAGACACATCAGCAGTCCACTGTGAAACCACTGACTCAACTTGCCGTAAAGCCGAAGCCTGCTCAGTTTCCCTGTACAGCACCAGAGACCTTCTAATCAAGATTGGTGAGAGGGCAGCTGCCAGTTTTTTTTCTCTTTGCTGTTTGCACAAGGACACTGCTACCAAATATATATATATATATATATATATATATATATTTATATATATATTCAGCCAAGAAGATTTTGCTTGTTTATCCTTCCTGTCTGCAGACATGACATTAACCTCCACTATTATAAATCAGATGTAAAGGGCCCCAAATTGCTAGCAGCTTCAATCCCGATTTGACTCTTCTCTTTACCATTCAAAAATATTCTTCAGTCTACCTAGGGTTGCCTGCCAAGTCACACTGCACCAGTGATTGTGGAAAGTTTGACTGCTGTTGCTAGGCCTCCTTCCTACAGCCAGTATTGCATACTCCATAGCCACTACCATACTGTGTCACCCAGTGGTTCATTGCAATCTGTTGGCTCTACGTATCCATTGTCATCTGTTTTAACTCCTTGTCGCCAACGTCACAAAAATATGCAGCCTCACAGAACTGGGCTTTTTTTCCGAGGGGCCGCATATTTGTGTACCTGTCTTTGTGCTGGGAGCACGCTCCCATCACAAAGATTGGGGTGTCACTGAGAGCCCCAGGTCCTGTTCTAATGATCGGGACCCAGGACTGTTGATTCTTGATTCTGGGTCACATGATCACTGTGATAGCCTCTGATTGGCCGTCACAGTGATTAGTCACTGTACAGCCTGCCCCTCTTGTTTTTTTTTCTCTCTGAATGGAGGAGAGAGATATATTGTATCTCTCTATTTCCTTGCAAAGAAAAAAAACAAAAAAAAAAGATAAATAAATAGATATTAAAAAAGAAAATAAAGAAAAAATACCTAGATCAAGGTTTGATCTAGTTCAGTACCAGGGTTAGTGTTTGGGTAAAGGTCAGGGTCAAAGGTCAGGATTTTTTTCTTTTCAAATTGGTATCATTGTCAGTTTGTGTCAGTGGGTTTTAAGTAAAAAAAAATCAAAATGGTCACTATTGATTCTGGGCTGTAGTACAGGTACAAACAACAAATAATATACAAATATATGGCATCGCTGCGATTGTCACGAGCTGGAAAATTTATTTTGGGTTGTTCTTTGGTGGTAGGTTATGGTAGAAACAAGAAACAGGCAGCTAAATTTAAAAAAAAAAAGATTTTTTTTTTACTATTTTGGGCCAGTGTTCCTTTGATCATAAAAACATCTGGAGATTTACCATTTACCACCAAATGAAAGTCCAATTTGTCATGAAAAAAATGCGGTATAATTCACCTGGATGTACAAAGTAGTTGTGATGATATCTACGGTTTTACTAACACATGTCAACGTTGTAAAATTTTACTTAGGCTTTAAGATTTGTTTTACCCCTAGGCATGAAGGGGTTAAATTGCTTAATAACCTCTGACTGTGTGTTGCTACAAGCAGATAGTGTTTCTCTAAGTGTTAACTTAGATTACTTTAAAATACTCAATACAACCAAGATTATTGAACGTTGCATTCACTGCCTTTACTTTGTGCTGGGTATTGCTAATGAACAGTTTGTCTAAAAAATATCTGAACTTTATTAATAGATTCTCTTTAACAGTGTCTGTTAAAAACTGAATTTAGCTCAGAGATCACAATCATCTAATAAGTAAAAGCAAGTCTATCACCACAAAATCAGTAAATACATAAATTAAATAAAAAAAAAGAAATGTCCCACCACCTCTGCCTCTGTTCTTTGCTAGCTAAGGAATATTCAGAATCTGACACACTTCTGGTAGTGTTGGATACCTGACCTGCGCTGCACACTGTGGTTCCACACACCATCCATTACATCACTACCGCTTTCCTGCAAAGCTATAGGGATGTTGTGGTTTGAGGGTGGGGCCACAGGTGAAAGATTTTAGGCTGGTAGAGCTCTGCAAGAAAACAAAGATTGGGTGAACAGGCAGTCGGACGGATAAGTAATAATTTTCCATTTTTACAGGGTTATTTATTTAGCAGAGACACAAAAAATATGTGATTCAAAAACTTTACAGGATTATAGGATAGGTCACACCCATGCCCTGTGTAATAATAAAAACAACTATGATCTATTTATATCTATTAAATAATTAAGTAATTAAAAAAAAATTATCTATCTCTATTTAATATATTTTTATTATAGGTACTTATATTGCACCTTCAATTTACACAGCACTTTACATATACTGTATATATTGTACATTCACATCAGTCCCTGCCCTTAAAAACCATAACATTTAAGGTCCCTAACTCACATTCACACATAGTGAACACATACTAGGGCCAATTTAGAAATAAGCCAATTGACCTACCAGCATGTCTTTGGAGTGTGAGAGGAAACAGGGAAAACATGCAAACTCCAGGCAGGTAGTGCCACAGTTGGGATTTGAACCAATGACCCCAGTGCTGCTAGGCAGAAGTGCTATCTATCTGTCATGCTGTATGTCTATCTATCTATCTATCTATCTATCTATCTATCTATCTATCTATCTATCTATCTATCTATCTGTCTGTCTGTCTGTCTGTCTGTCTGTCTGTCTGTCTTTCTTTCTTTCTTTCTTATATATATATATATATAAATAATATCTATATATATCTATCTATCTAGTTGACAGGTTCTGAGAAACTGTTTTCAGACACTTGTGCCACAGCAGATAAACATATAAAATTATAATAATGCGTACTAGTTGGCACATTTCTTATGTCCTTGCTTAGTAGGGCTTCTCTGCTTGAGGTTGCACTAACCAGCGTAATACTGGATTGTCACATCCAAGCTGATTTTAGAAGGTGTTTAGCCTCAAGCCAAGCAAGAGGAGTTTTCTGCTGTCCGCTGTGCTGACAGCAGCTGTATGCCTCTCCAAATGCATTTGCTATGCTTCTTGATTCAGTGATTGCTGTTTTGACCAACTTAGGTGTGGCTTGTCAAAAGTTTTTTTTAAAGTGTGTCTCCTCCTAAGTTGGCAAAGTATGATGCTTAATCAGGGAAAATGAATTTACTCCTGTACAAGTCTGGTTAGAGTTTACAGTGCTGATGTGTCAGACATTTTACTTTGACAGCTGAGAAAATTGAGTTTTAAGATATGAAGGGAGGTTAGCTAATAGACGCATGTAAATTTTACTTATCTTTATTCCCACATTGCTATGAACTGCTAATTTTTAGCCTCTTGCCAAGAACTTTTGCTTTTTCCATTCAAGTCAATGAGGAAATCTTGTGAGTCACACTGTGCACAGTCAGGTGAAGAGTTTTGTACTTGACTTGAAAAAGACAGTTAGCAACAAGCACAGCCAATGCAATCTTGAGGGATGCAGAATCTGCAATGCCCACTGAGGCAGAAAAAAACAGGAATGCAGGAGGATTAGGGACAAACTTAAAGATTACATTTATAAAAAAAAAATCCCTCTAACTTTAGTTGCATCACTTACCTGTAGTGAAGTATGTTGGGCAGACAGTTGGATTCTGGAGAAATTTTTAGCGCAGGGATGCCCAATCCCTGTTTTTGAATTTCGGTGCTGCAATGGTTAAAAACCACTTCCAGCCTGGGTCAATTCTGCCTCTCCTACAAAACATAATTTTTTTTGCTAGAAAACAACTTAGAACCCCCAGACATGATATATATTTTTTTACCAACAAACGGCAACTGCCCCGATCTACAAGTGGTCTTTGCAGGAAGGAGCACATGGAAGGTCAATGCATGTCAAAAAAACAACAAACAAAAATTACCAGCTCAACCAGCCTGCAACCACCCAAATTGTCCTGTCTAACAGTTCATGTTAAAAACAGGGATTTAGTTTGCACACATTTGCAAATACATGTGTAAGCTGCAAAGTCCCTTCACAGCACCCCAATATTATCTGAAATCCTGACTTTATAAATTTTGAGAGCCTCCATAGTAGAAGCACATGCATAATAATGGATAGACTGATGGAAGGTAAGCCTGGAAGGAGCTAAAATAAATACAAAAAATTCCAAAAACAACCTCCTGCGCTTAAATGGAATCCTATCCTTCAAAAGCTGCCGACACCAAACTTATACCCAAGTAAGTGAATGATCAATTAAAATAAATAGTGTAGCGCTAATAATACTAACAAATTACGTGTTAAAATGCACAAACTCTATATACATCCCCTACATATATACAACCAAGGTGATAAATCAATACATAAATAATAAAATAGTTGTGTCATACGTGAATTCCCTCACGGGGAATATTTAGTGAAAAAAGTGACAAACACACTCCTATTTGCACATTGTGAAACAATATGTATACTGGTGCACAAAATTAGTGAACAAATAATCAATTCAAAAAGTCCAAAATGATATAATAATAGTAATACGATAATTTGTGATGATCCTCACACTTCACTCTTCATGCAAGAATTTATAATGTGCCGTATACGTGGTACACACGTGCCAATCCTTTAGCAGCCAAAATAATATTTCACGTATGACACAACTATTTGATTATTTATGTATTGATTTATCACCTTGGATATATATATGTAGGGGATGTATATAGAGTTTGTGCATCTTAACACGTAATTTGTTAGTATTATTAGCGCTACACTATTTATTTTAATTGATCAAGCCTGGAAGGAGCCCACCCCTCCTTAAAGGCACAGGGGTGCACTGGATACCCAGAATCAGGGGCGGACTGACAACTCATGGGGCAATAAGAGATAATGAGGCCTCCTGTGTCTCCACCTACACTCAAGCCAAAGCCACACCCACACAACATCCCACCTGCATATTGCATTTCAGCTGCATAGAAATGGCATTAATTAAAAAAAATAATAAAAATAATAAAACAACATCTTGGGGTCCCCCCTCCATTCATATCAAGCCCTTCGGGTCTGGTATGGGTTTTGAGGGGAACCCCCATGCCAAAATTAAAAAAATGGAGTGGGGACCCCTAAGATCCATACCAGACCCTTATCCGAGCATGCAGCCGTGCAGGTCAGGAAAGGGGGGAACGAGCGAGCGCTCCCCCTCCTGAACCATATCAGGCCACATGCCCTCAACATGGGGGGGTGCTTTGGGGGGGATCCTCCAAAGCACATTCTCCCCATGTTGATAGGGACAAGGGCCTCTTCCCCACAACCCTGGCCTGTGGTTGTGGGGGTCTGTGGGCAGGGGGCTTATCAGAATCTGGAAGCCCCCCTTTAGCAAGGGGGCCCCCGGAACCCGGCCACCCCCCTCGCATTTTGTGTGAGCATGGGTGAACGGAGGCACTTTAAAACTTTTTTTTATTTCTTTTTTTTTAACACTGTAACTTTGCTATTACAAGGTATGAACAATATCCTTTGTAATAGCCTGGGCCATGCCATCCTGTTTATGGAGAGATCTGGGGTCTATTAGACATATATCTCCTCTGGCCTCCAATGAAGTCGATCAGACACAGATCAGTCTGATTGGCTGCTTTCCTGGCCAGGTAAACTAAAAACCAAAGCAGGAAGTGACTAAATCCTCATTGCTTCCTGTTTCTGAAGTCCCACAGTGGGAGGAATGACATTCGTTCCTCTCACTGTGTGCCTAGAGCTGGATGCCGCTGGTCGCATTCTTGAAGGGCTCTCTGATCGTGTCAGGAAAGGCCTGCCCATAGTGAAGGTAAAGCTCCACGGCGCACAAATATGCGCATGCGCAGGGTCCTTGCAAGCCGGGCAGATGTGCAAGCGCTTGGGCAGAGGCGTTCGCACTTGCACCTGCTGTGGTTATCTCATTGCCGTATGGTCTCTTCCCCCTGCTCATGTTTCCTGACTTCCGTGATTGATTCCTGTTGCCAAACCAGCCTATTCCTGACTTCTGCTTGATTGCCTCCTGCCCTGACCTCTGGCTTGTCCTCAGATTATTCTTCTGCTTGCTCCTATCTGATTGTTCTCTTGTTACTGAACCTGGCCTGTGACCCGACTACTCTTCCTCCTGCCGCTATAAGCCTGATCTGCCTCGCCAATATCAAACCCGGCTCGTCTGACCCTGCATCTTCAGCACACGGTGCTAAGGCATCCATCCATCCCGCATGGATACACCTGCACCCTGCTCTGGCCTGCTACTCATCAGCCCTCCAGCTGTTACTGGACTGATCTCAGGCACTCATACCCCACCGTGCTCCTGCGACCGCTGTCTCACCAGCAGCGGTCCTCGAGCCAGAGTTGTACGGGAGGTCTGCCTCTTCACGTCAGGCTCACTATCCAGGTACGTGACAGATCACAAGGGAGACCGCCTGTAAATGTGATCCAGTGGCTTGTAAGTCGCTTGGACTACTTTTACTTTGTAGGACATTGCTGACCCAACAAACTGATACCTCGATTATTGCTGCAGCGATGATCAAGATATCACCCTTCCCATCTGAAGATGTTTATAAATATACAGCGGATGGGAAGTGGTTAACGGCTTTGGAAATTCAGACTGAACAACAGTACAGATGGTCTGAAGGGGAAATGCCCCCCCTCATTCATCCTCCTCCATTGAGAAAAGTTCTTTCATTGATCACACTGCCTATGGCACGATCTGTGAATGGGGGAAAGTCTGATCAGTCACAGGATTCTTTTTCCCATTCACAGACCATGTTGCAGGCAGTGTAATGAAACGAAAAACTTTTCTAAATGAAGGAGGAGGGAGTGTAACCCTGTTGGAACATCTGTGTTGCTGTTCTGCCTGAATACCCAAAGCTGTTACCCATTTCAGCACCGCAAGTTCAGGAGCAGGAAGAGGACAAGCATACCTGATTTTTAGAGGATCCAGCTGCCTGCACATCCAGGGGCATCCTTTACTAGAGGTAAGGCTCTAGGGTATTTTTTAAATCTAAACTTCAGCTTTAATAGCATTTCAGTGCTGCCATACATGGCCCCCTTTGACACATTTTTCCAAACAGGGTCAGCAAATAATACTTCTGTGTGTCATTTCTTTTAACAACCTCCCACTTAAAACCCTTGAAGACCACACAGATGCCCCCAATGAGCAACTGAAATTGGCTTCCTACTCATCATACTCAGATGCAGGCACAGGCCCCATTTAATCCCTCTTCCCACAACCCTCTGGGTTCCGGAACATGCCAAGTGAATATAAATTACCTCCCTCTGCAGCTCTTGTGATCTTCAGCCAGGTGAGAGGTTCTCCACTGTCCCCCTGTCTTACCCTGATTAAGGCACAGGGACAGTACTGTGGAGCTCATGTATGTGCAGCTTTTATAATCTGTTTTGTATTATTCCGCTGTGTATACATGCCATTCTGACCCTTTGTTGCATTGTTGATTCTAATTTTGCATCTGTTTAGTAGACTGCAAATTCCAGTTACTTTCTGTCTGATCATTTGTCTGTTTACTCATTCTGCTACAGTCTATACTGTTTATTTAGCAAACCATGAAAACAGAGACCTTAATGTGCAAAGAGAGGTAAGCCCAACCATACAGACAGAACCTCTCACAAAGTTTTAATGCTGCCAATATCCCCACTGAAAAATTTTTTTACCTTACATCCTGTTTAATTCCTGGGTGTCAGACAAATTAGGAAGTGTGGGGAAATTCACCAAATGGAGACACAGATGACACAATTTCTAGTATATTAAAGAAGGTTCTCTTGTTACTTTTTGCTGCCTATTTCCCATGAATGAATAACATCTCCTTTTTGGGTACCCAGACAGCATTTAAAATCTAATTTAAAAATCTATTCGACAAGGACATAAACCACATTTGAAACCCTCAGAGGTCTGACACTTCCCCATGCTATCCAAAATGAAAAAGTAGTTGGGTGTAGCTGGGCTTTACTCCATACTACTCAATCAGAAGTTTAATTACTGTAATCAGATCATCAGATCATTTAAAAGATGGTTTTTAATCCATGGTAGTTTTGGAATCGTATGATGCGGGAGATCACTTCCATGTTTGGGTAACCATTTAGTTCCTTTCATTTAGCCTTGTATTTCTCTGACTACCCAAGTGTTCTCTAGCATCAAACAGTTGTTAAAATTGTGGTCTTCTTGTCAAATGTATTTTTTGGGTAGGGTGGTTGCAGCTAAGATGTCTATACTTTCCAAATTGTTGTTTTTTCTAGAGCCCCCCCCCCCCCCCCAAATTAATGTCTCTTGACATACTATTGAGACTATCCAATCAGCTGTGAATAGGTTTGTGTGGCAAGGTAAATGACCACGGTTGGGGAAATCATTAGTAGCGAGACCCCAGTCGAAGGGAGGCTTGGGCTTACTCAATTTCTGGCATTATTACCTTACAGCCAGATTTGCTCAGTTGGCATGACAGGTATCACCCTCCCACATATATAGGTTTGAAACTACTGCTTCGGTAAACCAATTTTACGTTCCTAGACTATTTTGTTCAAGTTTTGTCAGATCCAAGGATCTGGCCATGAGGATTGAGGTGGTTTTTCAGTCATTACATTTGTGTTTTTATATTAAGATAAATATAAATTGTCTGTCCCACCAGAAGTAACTTTTTGGGGACCCTTCCAACACTACCTTATTTCTGGCCTAGGCCAAATGTAAACAGTTGCCTGCAACCTCCTGGGATATCCATGTCACTGGTCCCAGAAAGCCATGGGTACACTACAGCGCATGTGTTGTGCCATGTTGTTGGGGAAGGAGGGGGGCACCTGTCTCATTATTGTGTTTGTAGCCAATCCACTGATGGCATAGTGTGGTGCATGTACATCATCATGGGGATGATGCAAACCTTGGAAGGGGTAGCTGACCCACCTTGCAACCTTAGAAGAAGGTGTCAGCGTAGGACTGGGTATGCTGTGGCAAAGAGGTGGTTTCCTGAGCTACACTGCTGGATCACCAGACTTGTGAGTATGCTTTTGGGAGACAATCTGGTTAAACAGGTAAGAAGGAAGGGGACAAAAGGAAGTGAGAAGTTGAGTTCTTCTTTAAGTCAGCATTTACGTATTTTTATTTCACAACGGATGTGCAACTCCCCAAAGCAACCAATGAGATATTCTTTTTTAGCATTCTTTGTGCAGTTAGCCTTTCAGAAAATGCTTGGTGACTTTTAATTTGTCATATTTCACCCAATGCTATATATGTACATGAACATTTTTAACTTTTCTCGGCAAAGAGCAATGTACAAAATACAGTCATTTAAAGCTGTCTTTTTTAATAGTTTTGACTGCTGTAGAGATGAAAGGTGATATTTGGCTGTTTCCTAGGGATAAGTGGGTCTGATAGCTCTTTGCACGGCTTTATTAAATAGACCTCTAAATGTTTAGATTGTATTTTTGGTTGGAAATTTAGCTCCATTAGCTGAAAATATGTTTTGCACATTTTCCTCTCAAAAAAAGTTTAGAGGTTGTCATTTGTTTTGGTAACTTTACAGTAACATAAATGTCTCTGCCTTTCTTTGTTACACTTTTAAAAAGCAAGCAGAAATGTCGGGTAAAACATTGCTGGCTTTAATGTAGCTACTTTTTTTAGTGGTTGAATGATGGGTCATGTAAAAGTCGACATGTTCAGTTTATTGCCATGGAGCACTAAGTAAACAGAAAACTTCACAAGTACCCATGGCAACTGCTGCCACGGCAACTAAATGTCATTGTTTGGGGAAAGAACTTATCATACCAAATAATTCTGAGTTGAAACATTTTAACATGGATATGGAGTAAAAAAAAAAATCACAATTCTAAGGCGAGACAGAATTCAACCCACAGCTATCAGTGGATATAACAAGTATAAGACTGAGTGGTTGACTTCTGCATGTCAGTGCCGAATTCAATGCTATGCATGTAGAGCATCAGATCGGTGGGGTGATAGTGTTTATACACTTGATACTCACACTGACTTTTCAATTTGCATCCTGTCAAAGGTGAAAAGTATGTATCAGCTCCTGTGAATAAGCCTGGCAATGCAAGGTGATTTCTCAGAAATATAAATGCATATGTTCCCCCACAGAAACAGACAGGCTTAATTTCCAGAATAAAACCAAGTCATATGAATTTAAACATAGAATAACTCATTTTATGAAATCTTTTGTGGTTTTAAGGGCTGCTTGTTTTTTCTTTTTCGTTTAATTAATTTATATTGATATTAGGATATTCATTGACCATTAAATCTATTTTAACCCCTTGATGCCGACATTACACAAATATGCGGCCTCAGGGAACTGGGCTTTTTTCCGTGGGGGCACATATTTATGTACATGTCTTTGTGCTGGGAGTGCGCCGCACTGCGTGCTCCCAGCACAAAGACCACGGTGTCACTGAGAGTACCGGGTCCCCTTCTAACGATCAGGACCCGGGACTCCCGATTCCGGGTCACATGATCGCTGTGATAACTTCTGATTGTCTATCAAAGTGATCAGTCCCTGTGCAGCCCGCCCCCTTGTTTTTTTCTCTCTATATGAATGGATACATTGTATCTCTCTAACTCCTTGCATAGAGAGAAAAAAAAATGTTTGTAAAAAAAAAAGATAAAGAAAAAACAAAAAACAAAAACCTAGATCAAGGTTTGATCTAGTTCAGTGCCAGGGTTATTGTTTGGGTCAAGGTCAGGGTCAAGGTCAAAAGGTCCAGTGTCAGTTAGTGTCAATGTTGGTGTGTTTTAGGTAAAAAAAAAAAAAAGACAAAAACAAAATGCACACTATTGTTTCTGGGCTGTATTACTGGTACAAACAAATAACATACACATATATGGTATCGCTGCAATCGTCAAGAGCTGGAGAATTTATTTTGGGTTGTTCTTTAGAGGTGGGTTATGGTAGTAACAAGAAACACACAGCTCAATAAAAAAATGATTTTTTTTACTATTTTGGGCCAGTTTTCCTTTGATAATTAAAAAAAATCAGGAGCTATCCAAGCTATCCATTACCATTTACCACCAAATAAAAGCCCAATTTGTCCTGAAAAAATAATGCGGTTTAATTCACCTGGATGTACAAAGTAGTTGTGATGATATGTATGGTTTTACTAACACATGTCAACATTGCAAAATTGTGCTTTAGGCATTTAGATTTATTTTACGCTTAGGCGTGAAGGGGTTAACCACCTGTCTACCATGGCAATGTTTACATTTTTTACAAGTTAAAATCTGCATTTTTTTTCAGGAAAACCATTTTAAGCTCCTATATATATATATATATATACAGTATATATATATATATATATATATATATATATGTATAAAATGAAAGCAGGGACCCTTGAAAATAAAATGGTGATCTTTGACATTTTTTTTGTTGCACAATATTTGCACAACTGTTAGCAAATATATATATATATATATATATATATATATATATATATATATATATATGTATATATATCAGGAAAGGATGCATTTAATGAGTTTTAGTGCACACAAATACAATATAATGTCGACTTCTGCAAAAGATGGGGTTGTGTTGAGAATATAGATACCCAACATGTCAAACCTTAAAATGTGCCCATGAAATGGCAAAAAACTATGGTACCCAAAATTGCCCGTAGGCGATGCTTCAAAAGTCTTTACAGGTTATTACCGTATTTTTTGCTTCATAAGACGCACTTTTTCCCCCAAAAAAAGGGGGGAAAATGTCAGTGCGTCTTATGGAGTAAATATGGAGCGGCTGGTCCGGTATTTCCACCGCCGCAGTGTCAGAATACCGGGCCGGCCTCTCAGCTCTGCAGTGGGACCTTACCTGTTCCTCTATCCAGCGGCGCGCTGTCTTCCCGACTTCTGTAGTGTGCGTGACAGCCGGGTCCCAAGTGCGCATGCGCAAGAAGCGGTGCTCTTTGTGAATGGTAAGGCGGTACCTGGGACACATGACAGATCCCAGAAGCCGCCGGACCAATCACAAAGCGCAGCGCTTCTCGCTCATGCGCACTGGGCATCCGGCTGTCCGCTGAGCGCCCACACTTCAGAAGCCGGGTAGACAGCACGTGGCTGGATAGAGGAACAGGTAAGATCAAAGAACAACTCCGCGGAAGTAAGTCAAATTCAGGTACCCGCTCCCCCTCCCTCCCCTCTGGTCATCTCCTGTACTGTCCGCAGTCTCTGGCCATCCCCTGTACTGTCCGCAGTCTCTGGTCATCTCCTGTACTGTCCGCAGTCTCTGGTCATCCCCTGTACTGTCTGCAGTCTCTGTTCATCTCCTGTACTGTGTCCACAGTCTCTGGTCATCTCCTGTACTATGTCCGCAGTCTCTGGTCATCTCCTGTACTATGTCTGCAGTCTCTGGTCATCTCCTGTACTGTGTCCGCAGTCTCTGGTCATCTCCTGTACTATGTCTGCAGTCTCTGGTCATCTCCTGTACTGTGTCCGCAGTCTCTGGTCATCTCCTGTACTATGTCCGCAGTCTCTGGTCATCTCCTGTACTTTTTCTGCAGTCTTTGATCATCTCCTGTACTATGTCTGCAGTCTCTGGTCATCTCCTGTACTATGTCCGCAGTCTCTGGTCATCTCCTGTACTATGTCCACAGTCTCTGGTCATCTCCTGTACTATGTCCGCAGTCTCTGGTCATCTCCTGTACTATGTCTGCAGTCCATTAGTGCAGATTTTTTTTTCCTGTTTTCTGCCTCTAAAACCTAGGTGCGTCTTATGGTCAGGTGTGTCTTATGGAGCGAAAAATACGGTAATTTAGAATTACCGAATAATTATGGCCCTAGAATTATTGAAATGATCTGAAAATTATCTGAAAGTCATGGTGATACCTCACATGTAGTGTGCAATCACTGTTTACATTCTTTAGATATACAGTATGTTTATATCCTATGTATGAGTTAGCATTTGGGTGTGTGTGGCAACAGGGGTGCCTTTTCAAATGTTTTTAATTCAAGTATATTTCTTTTTTTTTTTACTTCTTTGTATATCAAACCCCTTATGTGATAGCATTGATTAGGTGACAGGCCCTCTTTATGGAGACATTGGAGATCTATTAGACCCTCAATGTCTCCCCTGCCCTCCACTGCAGCTAATCAAGCACAGATCAAGAAGTAGTCGGGGAATGACAACTCTGAAAGTGACAAAATCCTTGCTGCTTCCACATTCATTCATTGCATAGTTTACCATAATGTTGTGCTCCCAGAGGGACAGGAGAGCCTAGGAGAGCTGGCAGCACAAAAGGGAGGGGGGGAGGGTCAGACCATTTAATATACTGTAAAATGTTAGGGGCCATTTTCACATGATCACCTGGAACGCTTCTGCATGACAGCTGAGAGTTGGCTGAAAAAAAATCCACACCATCTCAGCAGCAGCCGTGTGCTTTCATTAATAAACACTTAGGTAGGGCATGTGCAGGCATCTCCTGCCCTCGGTCTGGACATTGACACCACCTGTCACTTCAACAGCTGACTTCTTTTTCAATCCCAGCAGTGCCCCTGGAGCACAGGAGGTCACAAAGTTACTGGATTTTTGGCAGAATCAGCAGATATTTTTGCACTTACCAAACAGATAAAACACAACACTTTCAAATAGAGTAAATATGAAAGGTTCATTATTAAATGATAATGAAAAGCAAAACTTTTGTTTGGGTAGGAAGTGATTAAAAAAACATAATCTATTATGATTGTAGTTTCACTTATCTACTAAGTTGCCATACTGGCATTGTTTGTTTTCTGCTATGCTACATGGCTAGATACTTTTACCTGCATTCATGACGTATCATTTTTGCGATGATAATTTACAAGGGTTTTACAAATTTATGTAAAATCTAATATTTGCATTACTCAGTTGGAATGATTTACTACTATTTCAGCTGCGTTGTATGTCAACCCATTTGGTACCTGATTTGTACGAAATATTGATTGGATTATTGCCATGTTGTATTCTGTTTGTTTTTCTCAATATGGAGAAAAAAAAAATAAAAAACCCATAATTGGTTTTTACTGCTGTCTTTGCCCCTATTAGGAAGATTCACCCTCTCTATTTCTACTGTTTACCATTATCATTGAAAGTAAAAGAAATTCCCAAATTTTGGTTCGTCCCCTGAAAAGTAATCTTCCAATGGGGACACTAGATCTGCTGAGAAGAAATTATAATCAATGCAAAACACTAATGCCAAGTCCATAATGTCCAATAATTTGTGGTATTAATGTAATCTAAATAAATTAGATTCGGAAGGTCCGTAGGTCAATAAGGGCAAGCTTCATGTAGTAATGTAGCAGAACTCTGTATGATAGAAGGAAAAAAAAAGAAGCGCCTCTAAGTGCAGCAAAACCACTTTAATATAGCACTTTAAAATAGCACAAATGTAAGAACACTCACATATTCAAGCAGTAAAACAGGCATGTGTGTGATATCCAGTAAGGAACGGCTGTGACAGGTGCCTGACATCCACGTCTGCGGAAGCCGGCCGGCATACACCTACTCCTCAAGATGGCGTCTGGAATGCACGCTGAGGCGCGATGTCCGCGTGATGATGTCAGGAACCAGAATTCATTGTGACGCGTTTTGGAGCATGCACTGGCCTCTATTGGCGGAAGCGCGCTCCTTTGTCAAGCATTTGTGGTATATTAAAGTGGTTCTGCTGCACTTAGAAACACTAAAGCTGGTGACCTGGGGTCCCCCAAGGTAATTTCCTTAGTTTGCAGGGATTTCCTTTCACTCCCTACATAGGTTATGGGTCAGTAAGTGAATGAAAATCTCTCTAATGAGACACAAATGGCAAAAAAAGGGGGTTATAACCCTCTCTTACTCTATCCAAAATGTTTTAAAAATGTTTTTCTATTGTTCAACATTAAGGTGTACAAACACTAAAAGGTGGTAACTACCTAAACCAAAATGAATATTATAAATTCCATTCACAGATTTCTTGAAATATTATAAAAAATAAAGTAAGTACAGAGGTGCAATATAAAATAGTTGCTTGTTCTACCTGCAGATAAATCCAGAATGCACTTAGAAAAAATGCTATATAATCCAGAGTACTAACTCTGAAATGACAAGCTCAATAGACACACTAAAATAAATCTGAGTAACTGATTTATGATGAGGCATTTAATCCCCTAACAAAAAGCAATCTAATCCCCAAGTAAGATTCATAAACAAACTGATTCTGTAACATTAAATCCTTTACACCAAGAGAGACTTTCACTTTGAAAACAATATATTCCTTGCCAGATATAAGTGTATATTCCACTTGCTATGCAGCTGGGGACATATCCCATATATAATAAACTGTTAAGTACATGAAAGATTACTATCAGCATTAAAAGTTATAGGTTTTGTGCTGCAATATCGCTATGGAATTCAAGGAACTACTGTGCCAATAGATTTATATATCCCTCCCTTGCCCCTAGACATTTGAGCATAATCAGTAGATGGCGGTGCGTTTTCATTCCTAAGTTTACTATAAATACATAAGGATGTATACAATACAACTGCATTAAATGTAAATGTTTGGGAGGAACCGACATCCAGCCAAAGCACAATATTATTATGCAGCCTTATCTGGTTTCATCTACTAATCCTCGAAACTTCGACTCTGGGCCACTGTCATATACAAGATATCTGACCGGCATTCGCTGAAAGGTAGAAGCCTTTCTTATTGCAAATAGTGTGAGCTGATCAACTGAGTTTTTAAAGGGAATGTATAACACATTTGCACATAACTAATATATAACATATATATATATATATATATATATATATATATATATATATAAACACAGTATTTATATTTGTTGGGGTTTGAGTAAATATAAGATATTATAGACAATAGAAATATCATGTATTCTTTTATCCAACCAGCAGGTGGAGCTGTAGATTCCTTTACAGTCTGCAGAGCTTCTCATAGCATTGGTGCAGCGATACCCAGTTATTTACAGCAGCAATGTGTCAGCTGAATTAGTTATTGAATTTGTGACTCATCCCTCAGCTGGAAAGGGGATAACGTTTACTATGCTGTATATTTAGCTAAATCATAGTGCTCTGAGTATTCTTGTTAAAAGTAAAAAAAAAAAAAAGTATATATATACAGGTGAAACTCGAAAAATTAGAATATCGTGCAAAAGTTAATTTATTTCAGTAATGCAACTTAAAAGGTAAAACTAATATATGAGATACACTCATTACATGCAAAGCAAGATAGTTCAAGCCGTGATTTGTCATAATTGTGATGATTATGGCTTACAGCTCATGAAAACCCCAAATCCACAATCTCAGAAAATTAGAATATTGTGGAAAGGTGCAATAATCTCGGCTCAAAATGTCCCACTCTAATCAGCTAATTAAGCCATAACACCTGCAAAGGGTTCCTGAGCCTTTAAATGGTCTCTCAGTCTGGTTCAGTAGGAATCACAATCATGGGAAAGACTGCTGACCTGACAGTTGTGAAGAAAACCATCACTGACACCCTCCAAAAGGAGGGAAAGCCTCAAAAGGTAATTGCAAAAGAAGTTGGATGTTCCCAAAGTGCTGTATCAAAGCACATTAATAGAAAGGTATGTAGAAGGGAAAAGTGTGGAAGAAAATGGTGCACAAGCAGTAGGGATGACTGCAGCCTGGAGAGGATTGTCAGGAAAAGGCCTTTCAAAAATGTTGGGGACTTTCACAAGGAGTGGACTGAGGCTGGAGTCAGTGCATCAAGAGCCACCACACACAGACGCATCCTGGACATGGGCTTCATATGTCGTATTCCTCTTGTCAAGCCGCTCCCGAACAACAAACAATGTCAGAAGTGTCTTACCTGGGCTAAAGAAAAACAGACCTGGTCTGTTGCTCAGTGTTCCAAAGTCCTCTTTTCTGATGAGAGCAACTTTAGCATCTCATTTGGAAACCAAGGACCCAGAGTATGGAGGAAGAATGGAGAGGCACACACTGCAAGATGCTTGAAGTCCAGTGTGAAGTTTCCACAGTCTGTGTTGATTTGGGGAGCCATGTCATCTGCTGGTGTTGGTCCACTGTGCTTCATTAAGTCCAGGGTCAACGCAGCCGTCTACCAGGAAATTTTGGAGCACTTCATGCTTCCTTCCGCAGACGAGCTTTATGGGGATGCTGACTTAATTTTCTAGCAGGACTTGGCACCTGCCCACACTGCAAAAAGCACCAAAACCTGGTTCAATGAACATGGTATTACTGTGCTTGATTGGCCAGCAAACTCATCTGACCTGAACCCCACAGAGAATCTATGGGGCATTGCCAAGAGAAAGATGAGAGACATGAGACCGAACAATGCAGAAGAGCTGAAGGCCGCTATTGAAGCATCCTGGTCTTCCATAACACCTCAGCAGTGCCACAGGCTGACAGCTTCCATGCCACGCTGCATTGAGGCAGTAATTGCTGCAAAAGAGCCAAAACCAAGTACTGAGTACATATGCATGCTTATACTTTTCAGAGGTCCGATATTGTTCTATGTACAATCCTTGTTTTATTGATTGCATGTAATATTCTAATTATCTGAGATTGTGGATTTGGGGTTTCATGAGCTGTAAGCCATAATCATCACAATTATGACAAATCACGGCTTGAACTATCTTGCTTTGCACGTAATGAGTCTATCTCATATATTAGTTTCACCTTTAAAGTTGCATTACTGAAATAAATGACCTTTTGCACGATATTCTAATTTTTCGAGTTTCATTTCACCTGTATATATATATATATATATATATATATATATATATATATATACACTATATTGCCAAAAGTATTGGAACACCCCTCCAAATCATTGGATTCGGGTGTTCCAATCACCTCCATGGCCACAGGTATATAAAATCAAGCACCTAGGCATGCAGACTGCTTCTACAAACATTTGTGAAAGAATCGGTCGCTCTCAGGAGCTCAGTGAATTCAAGCATGGTACCATGATAGGTTACCACCTATGCAATAAGTCCATCTGTGAAATGTCCTTGCTACTAAATATTCTACGGTCAGCTATTAGTGGTATTATAACAAAGTGGAAGCAACTGGGAACAACAGCAACTCAGCCACGAAGTGGTAGGTCAAGTAAAATGACAGAGCGGGGGCAGCGCATGTCAATAGCTAGAGACCTCCAAACTTTGTGTGGCCTTCAGATTAGCACAACAGCAGTGCACAGAGAGCTTCATGGAATGGATTTTCATGGCCGAGCAGCTGCGTCCAAGCCTTACATCACCAAGTGTAATGCAAAGCGTTGGCTGCAGTGGTGTAAAGCACACCATCTCTGGACTCGAATCTCTGTCTGGCAATCTGATGGATGTAATAATGGTGTAAACCTCATGCGCTCAACAATGTCCAGCTACATAAACTCAAGAGAAGCTGCTAACATTAAATCATATACCAATGATTAACATGAACATATAAATGGAAAAAATGTAGCGCTACTCACATTCACAAATGTGCATATATCCATATAAATATATATATATATATAAGTGTCAAATAGTGTATCATAAGTAAAAAATCACTAAATAAACTAATAACAAAGTGATATCATGCAAAAATCTTTAGGACATTATTGAATGTGAACTCAATCATAAACACTCCAACCGTGATGGTGATAAATATTAATTACTACTAATACTTATTAAATGCAACCCTCACAAGAGGATACGTAAAATTACAAACCAAACCGTGTAAAAAAAAAAAAACACATATATATCTCTCTATACATACCCCATTCAGTGAAAAAAATATGAAATCAAATGTGCATATAGTGAACATAATACAGTGCAACCACAAAAAACTAATCCAATATATGCTGATGATAACCCTTAAATGAAAAGCACTCGTGCTGGTATTTGTGTGTACGTAGATATGGTAGTTGACAGAAGACAATCCGACCACCGGCTGGATAAGCCTCTCACCTTATAACTTCGACCCTTACGGGTCAAAACGCTTTACAGGATCCTCCTCACAGATCCTCCAAGTTAGCTGTCACTCCAAATAACCGCTCTCGCTGCACACAAATCCCTCAATGGGTCAGCAGTCCACTAATCCTCTCCAGGTAAGATCAAGTGTAGCGCCAGTATCTTTCACACACAAGACACATGGTAGTTTTCCAGCTGGGCGGTCTTGTGTGTGAAAGATACTGGCGCTACACTTGATCTTACCTGGAGAGGAGCCATTAGTGGAGTGCTGACCCATTGAGGGATTTGTGTGCGGCGAGAGCGGTTATTTGTATATATTTATATGGATATGGATATATGCACATTTGTGAATGTGAGTAGAGCTACATTTTTTCCATTTAAATCTGATGGATGTGTCTGGGTTTTGACGGTTGCCAGGAAAACAGTACTTGCCGGACTGCACTGTGCCAAGTGTAAAGTCTGGTGGAGGGGGATTATGGTGTGGGGTTGTTTTTCAGGGGTTGGGCTTGACCCCTTAGTTCCAGGGAACTCTTAAGGTGTCAGCATACCAAGACATGTTGGACAATTTCATGCTCCCAGCTTTGTGAGAACAGTTTGGAGATGGCCCCTTCCTTTTCCAACATGACTGCACACCAGTGCACAAAGCAAGGTCCATAAAGACATGGATGAGCAAATTTTACTGACCTGCACAGAGTCCTGACCTCAACCCGATAGAACACCTCTGGAAAGAATGAGAGTGGAGACTGTGAGCCATGCCTTCTTGTCTGACATCAGTGCCTGATCTCACAAATACGCTTCTGGAAGAATGTTCAAACATTCCCATAGACACACTCCTAAAACCTTGTAGACAGCCTTCCCAAAAGTGTTGAAGTTACTATAGCTGCAAAGTGTGGGCCAACTCAATATTGAACCTTACAGACAAAGACTGGGATGCCATTAAAGTTCATGTGCGTATAAAAGCGGGCATCCCAATACTTTTGGCAATATAGTGTATATACACAGCACCTGTTTATGGTCACTGGCCACTGCTAGCCAATCCTGTTCCAGCTCTTCTGTCAAATGAAGCAATGTATCTTCTTCATAAAGATTTTGTGGACAGGTAGAGTTTGAAATAAAAGAACACACGGATGAATTAAAATTCAGCCATTATGTGCAATACATAGGCAATTACATATATCTAATAGTGCAAAAACAATGTAAAAAAAATCATTACTAACTCAAAGCAAGCAATGTTCATTGCCCCAAGGGTTGTAAAACTGTAAAATAGGATGTCTAATTGTTTGCTATGTATTGCTTCACTTTGAACATCATTGGTGCTCTTTGCATGGCCTAAGGAAGTCTAAAAAGTAATTCATTGTCTATAACAAAGAATATTTTCTGCAACTAGATAGAAGGTGCAGTACATCCACCCAAAAATTATTAAAAGGAGGCTGATAAAGATTTCACTAATGTAACAATTTATAACTCACTTTGCTCATCCCATTAATTTCTAGGCGGACAATACATTTGTATGACAGCTTTCCTCTGGAAATAACTGCCTGGATAATCAGCTTTATTATAACTGCTTTTTTTTTTAACATAGCCTGCATTGCTTATGTTTCCAGAGCTTTAAAATCTGAGGCATTATTCATTATTATTCAGAGGAAGAAAAGGAAGAGGCAAAAAATATTGACATTTGAATTTGTTTGTTACATCTTTTTAGGAGGTAAAGTCATTTTCCAGCAGATCAAAAAGATCAAATGAGCTGATGAGATACAATGATGTTTCTTGGCAAGATACATTATTGATATCCTGAAGCTGAAAGGCATGCAGAACAGTTATGATCATTACATATGCTATGGACATCTATACTATGCTAACATGTGGCTTTGTGCTGATGGGAAGGATAGAACTTTGTGAAAATTCTTATGCAGATTGATGGTAAAGAGAACCTACCTTTACCCTGAGGAGTCAACCATCTTGGATGGTTGAGATAAAAATAGCGGTACAGTATATTTTCAACATAACAATGCTTGGATCACAATCAATCTCTATTACCATATACTGTATTACTCAAGTCAAAAGGTCAAGGACAGGAGTCCGTTGAGAGGTAGATATGCAGGCTTTTTGTGTGGTAAGTATAAGAAGATGGCTGGTGAATGCAGACGCCACTTTTGTTGCTTTAAAGGATAAGTACAGCAAAAGCTCTTTTGGCTGTACTTCTGTGTAACACAGAAGTGCACTTCATTCTGAAGCTCGCTGTCTGCTAACGTCACTCAGCCAGTCCAGCTGGGGAAAGATCCCGACTTTAAAGTCAGAATCCACCCCAGAGTCTGGAGTAGAACCTGGCTCAGCCTTTCAGCCAGCCACTGAGAGCCTAAGCCAGCCTCTGCTTCCTTCTCTACACCCCAGCAATCCAGTGAGCTCTGGGGGGCAGAGCAGAGACAGCAATGACTGACAGTCTCTGCTCTCTGCTCAGAGTGGCTGTGAGAACGAACTCAGCATTCTCACACTTAGAGCTGGCAGGGACAGATGCAGCATCAGACCGAGTTTAATTGAGGGAAAAAATCCAAACCCCTACTTCTCTTTGAAGGGCTTGTTCACACTTTTTTTGATCATGAAGAATGAAGCAACCTTCATTAATGTGCTTATAGTATTTTGATATGTTTTTGAAGCATTGAGAAGGCATCAGGAAAGCTTGTCAAATGCCCATGAAAGTGTTGTTTTTCTAGGGGGAAGTGCTTAAAGGAGAAATGATGCAGATGATTTGATCAGCATTGAGGCACGTTCCGGTTGTGGTGTGATAGAAGGCATTTTTGTAAGTTCTCTGCAAGATGGTTTCCTATACTTTGATCTATTTGACACTTGGTTTGGTCCAAGATGACCATGGAAAGATTGTCACAATCACTTGCTGGCATCTAAACTTGCTGGCACGTTTACTTGCTGATACGTTACGTGCTGACATTGAAACTTTGCTGACACAAGAAGCTTTGCCACAGGCTGTATAGTACAGTGCCCCTGCTCCTGCCTTGCACTGTCAATTTTACTAGCTGGATTGATGATTTTGCCTGCATATAGAGGCAAATGGTGTTACATGACTGCTTTGTACAACAGGAGGAGGCTGGAGCTACTCTGTCCTAGTTATTATTTCCCAGAGCATTCTGGGATACAGAATCCTCCACTGCCTCTCCCCTAGCACCCAGCCATCACTTTATAAATGCTTCACTAACACACTGTAAATGCTTTAGGTGTGGTTAAGGTGTGCTACCATTGAAAATAATGGAGGCGGCTGACAAGTTGTGATGCCTCTTGAAAGCGATATGCTGCTTACTTTTTAACACAGCAAAACACTACCACTCCTTTGTATACTGCATTGAGTGGTGCCCATTGTAATATTCATGGCAGGCATTGAAGGATGGTTAAGAGGCTTTAGGAACACTGCTTAAACACGGCAGCATAGGGTATTGCCCTAAGGGATATCAAATGGATGCCAAGGAGAACAATCAATCTGAACAGAGGCAGCTGCTGTATGTTAAAGCAAAGATTCAGTTAACATAACACTAGGCAGTACTATGCAAATGGAACTTGCAGCAGGTTTGTACCATTGTATTCAAGGCCTTGCATGGAATACGCTCATTATGATGCCAACAAATTCATGTACTTATGGTAAACATGTTAATGAATCCAGGTCATACACTGCAGGTGCAGGAGCATGGGAACTGTAGAGTCAATCCTTCCTCAGTATATCTGAGAATTCTCCTCACACAGGTAGTGCAACAGCTGAGGATTTTTAAAGATAGATGGGCAGAGCCTGATGGGGATTCATGGACACTAGTTCCCCCTCATGTCCACATGCCTTGTGACTGGCAACAGGCAATTGGATGGATCCATAGGCAATAGACAGTCTGCTGTTGGCTACAGAAGCCACCCACTGCCTGCTGTCAGTCACAAGGAGAGCAAAACTGATGGGGAACCAGTGTCTCAGCTCCCTCATCAGGCTCCACCCACTGTCAGCATCACTGGTTGCTTGGAGACACAGCCGACAGCTTCCTTAACAACCAGTGACAGTTGGGGAGGGGAGGAAGTAGCAGCAGCAAATCTGCCTCCTGCTACACAGTGTACAAATACAAGCACTCTTCCTGCCCCATGCCAATTTAAAGTTGGTCTTAATTACCTCCAAACTAAAATAACCAATATTGCTAGCTGCTATGTAAAAGTAAAAACAACCTCCCTTCTTAATAGTGTACAAAGCCAATTTATATCAAGAACAAAACATAAAAAGCAAGCACCATGCACCCCATGTGAATCTCATACCATTCCACAAAAACCAAAATTTATATGACATTGTGCAGTGCTATAAACTGTGCTAATAAACGTATCTTTACCAAAAATAAATAATATTAACTTAATAATAAATAGTTGCTCAAGAAATATTTCATATAATCCTAACGTAAAAATAAATAATTGCCCATACAAATTAAAATATGTATTTCATGTACATCAAATTAAGGATGAATAATAAATAACATTAATAAAACATATTATCTCAATATAAGGTGATAATAGTGAAATCCTTCATAAAGTCCATGAAAGCCACAAGCTAATCCTTATAAATCGTGCCACTTTCTGTGCTTGATCCTGCGACACACAGTGATCACACCACCACCAGATGTACGCTCACCTTAAATATATGAACTCACATTACTGCCTGGTCATATAGTGCTTTTTGTCTCTTCTTGGACACTGAAGATGCTGATTGCTGTTTCTGACCACTACACTCCAATCCTACAGAATCACCACTTTGTCTCATAGAAATAAAAACATAAATGGTGCTTTATCCTTAAAAAGCTTTTAATTCTATCAAAAAACCGATACCATTGCACTTACTTTTAACTGGTGCCAGATAGCACCTTCTGAGCATCATGTCATTCACTAGTCCCGCCCCTACGTCACAACTCTTGGAAGGAAGGATTGGAGAGCATAGCAGTGATAGAGGTATTGCATAGGGCCACCATATCTAGTGTCTATGCTGTATATATTAGGTGCGATCTGACACCAGTTAAAAGTAAGTGCAATGGTAATGGTTTTTTGATGAAATTAAAAGATTTTTAAGGATAAAGCACTATTTAAGTTTTATTTCTATGAGACAGAGTGGTGATTCTGAAGGATTGGAGTGGAATGGTTGGAAACAACAATCAGCACCTTCAGTGTCCAAGAAGAGACACGTTATATGACCAAGCAGTGATGTGAGGCCATATACAGTCAGGTCCATAAATATTGGGACATCGACACAATTCTAACATTTTTGGCTCTATACACCACCACAATGGATTTGAAATGAAACAAACAAGATGTGCTATAACTGCAGACTGTCAGCTTTAATTTGAGGGTATTTACATTCAAATCAGGTGAACGGTGTAGGAATTACAACAGTTTGCATATGTGCCTCCCACTTATTAAGGGACCAAAAGTAATGGGACAATTGGCTTCTCAGCCGTTCCATGGCCAGGTGTGTGTTATTTCCTCATTATCCCAATTACAATGAGCAGATAAAAGGTCCAGAGTTCATTTCAAGTGTGCTATTTGCATTTGGAATCTGTTGCTGTCAACTCTCAAGATGAGATCCAAAGAGCTGTCACTATCAGTGAAGCAAGCCATCATTAGGCTGAAAAAACAAAACAAACCCATCAGAGAGATAGCAAAAACATTAGGCGTGGCCAAAACAACTGTTTGGAACATTCTTAAAAAGAAGGAACGCACCGGTGAGCTCAGCAACACCAAAAGACCCGGAAGACCACAGAAAACAACTGTGGTGGAAGACCGAAGAATTCTTTCCCTGGTGAAGAAAACACCCTTCACAACAGTTGGCCAGATCAAGAACACTCTCCAGGAGGTAGGTGTATGTGTGTCAAAGTCAATAATCAAGAGAAGACTTCACCAGAGTGAATACAGAAGGTTCACCACAAGATGTAAACCATTGGTGAGCCTCAAAAACAGGAAGGCCAGATTAGAGTTTGCCAAACGACATCTAAAAAAGCCTTCAAAGTTCTGGAACAACATCCTATGGACAGATGAGACCAAGATCAACTTGTACCAGAGTGATGGGAAGAGAAGAGTATGGAGAAGGAAAGGAACTGCTCATGATCCTAAGCATACCACCTCATCAGTGAAGCATGGTGGTGGTAGTGTCATGGCGTGGGCATGTATGGCTGCCAATGGAACTGGTTCTCTTGTATTTATTGATGATGTGACTGCTGACAAAAGCAGCAGGATGAATTCTGAAGTGTTTTGGGCAATATTATCTGCTCATATTCAGCCAAATGCTTCACAACTCATTGGCCGCCGCTTCACAGTGCAGATGGACAATGACCCAAAGCATACTGCAAAAGCAACCAAAGAGTTTTTTAAGGGAAAGAAGTGGAATGTTATGCAATGGCCAAGTCAATCACCTGACCTGAATCCGATTGAGCATGCATTTCACTTGCTGAAGACAAACTGAAGGGAAAATGCCCCAAGAACAAGCAGGAACTGAAGACAGTTGCAGTAGAGGCCTGGCAGAGCATCACCAGGGATGAAACCCAGCGTCTGGTGATGTCTATGTGTTCCAGACTTCAGGCTGTAATTGACTGCAAAGGATTTGCAACCAAGTATTAAAAAGTGAAAGTTTGATTTATGATTATTATTCTGTCCCATTACTTTTGGTTCCTTAATAAGTGGGAGGCACATATGCAAACTGTTGTAATTCCTACACCGTTCACCTGATTTGGATGTAAATACCCTCAAATTAAAGCTGACAGTCTGCAGTTAAAGCTCATCTTGTTCGTTTCATTTCAAATCCATTGTGGTGGTGTATAGAGCCAAAAATGTTAGAATTGTGTCGATGTCCCAATATTTATGGACCTGACTGTATCTAAGGTAAGCGTACATCTGGTGGTGATGGTGTCGCAGGATCAAGCACAGAAGGTGGCATGAATTATAAGAAGGATTATCTTGTGGTTTTCTCGGACTTTATGTGGGATTTCACTATTATCACCTTATATTGAGATAATATGTTTTATTAATATTATTCATTATTCATCCTTAATTACCTCCAGTTATCTATGAAGTGTTGCTAGGGCTTTATGTACAATACATGCACGTTTCCCAATGTTTTTTCCCGAAAAATATTGCAAGTACAAAAAACATACTTTAAAATGTTACTAAACCCACAACAGCAAAATCAGTCTGTATATGCAGTAAAGCATGCTTGTTATACTCACTGTGGAACCTAAGGGGTAAATCCTCTGCATTGTGTAAAAAGGCTGTTTGATCCTCTCTTCTCTGACCCCCCCCCCCTTCTGTTACTGTCCCCAATCCATTTGCTGATAGTACAAAGCTCTATGAGGCACACTGCACAAGTTCAGTTGGGTGTGCATTGCTAGATTTTTTTTTGGAAAGGTGCATGTGATCAGCACAGGGCCAATCAGCACTGTCCAGACAGAGGTTCATGGGTCATGCAGTATCATAGGACAGTCAGAGGAGAATGAAAACTCATCCAACAAGCTGTAACCAGTGCCCAGCTAGACACTGATAGAAGTCACAAGACGTCTATATACTGCTGATGAGAAAAGATATTTAGTTGTTTATATTTACTAAAATAATTGCATTTCCATGTTCTGTGTACAGTGGAAGACTAGATATAGTGGATGTGGGGTCCTGGGTTTAATAACACTTTAAAGGTGCCTGAATCCAGTGAAATACTAACTTTCTGTAGTGAACTGACAATGTTTCCTCTGCTGCACTGAAATCCCAAGCAGTGTTGTCACTGTTCAGCGCTCTTCATTCTGTAACTTTTTACCTGTGTTTTTACCTCTTGACAATACTGTTGTTTTCTAACTTCCTTTAATAGACAAAGCTGTGTAGAAAATTTTTCAGTTAGGAAGTTTGAATAAAACATTTCCCACTGACAGGAGCATCTCCAATGATCAGCTTTTATTCATTTATGTAAAACTTTTATCTCAACAGGAGAAAAAAATCTGTTTCTGTAACGAGTAAAAAGTGTTAGCTGGTATTTGTTAGTCACTTGTATAAATTCCATCTAAATCTACTAGATCATCTAATACTACCCTCTGCAGGCAGTGCTGCTGCCCAAGAGTGACCATAGATAGAGGAGCCACCCTAAGACAGGAAGCATGTTACTAGTCTGATCACCAGGTGAACATAAATGAAAAAAAAGCCTAGAAAAGAAAACAAATGCAGCCATCATATTAAGGCCTCATTCACACCATACATGCAGAAAAACTCATGTAAACTGACGTGCAGATTTCACTTGCAGAGACATCAGTTTACATCAGTTTTCAATGAGTTTTATAAACGTTTCAGATTCCGGTGCAGAAAAAATCTGCATGTGATACTAGTGTTGTGGTGTGAACAGGGCACATAGAAAACAATTGATTTCATTGTGCCCTTGCAGAACATGTGCAGGAAAACTGATGTCTCTGCACCATGGTGTGAATGAGCCCTTAAGGTGGTTGTAAAGGCAGGAGGTTTTTTACCGTCATGCATTCTATGGGTAAAAAACCTTCTGATTGCAGCTCCCCCCCACCCCCAGCCCTCCCTTATACTCCCCTGAGCCCAATCCGACCCAGCGATCTGCACGAAAGCTGAGGCTCTTAGCTCTCTCACTTTTCATTGGCTTAGAGACAGCAGCAAGAGCCATTGGCTCCCTCTGCTGTCAATCACAGCCAGTGAGGAGGCAGCAGGGGGCAGAGACGAGCCACACTATGCGTGTCATATGGATATAGAGAGGCAGCTCAGGAGCAAACCAACATGACTGCCCCCCATAGCAAGCAGCTTGCTATGGAGGGAACTCAGTGGGGGGAGGTGGAGCATTTTTGAGGGACCCAAGAAGAGAAGGATCGGGGCTGCTCTGTGCCAAACCATTGCACAGTGCTAGTAAGTATGACATGTTTGTTATTTTAAAAAAAAAGAAAAAATTTAAGGATTTAATAAATAGAGATTTAATAAATACATTTAAGGATTGGTAAGCTGCAATATATTACATTTTTTTATACCTCTTTAAGGTTTGCAATACACCATAATGCCAGATTCTATTCAAAGCTAATTCTGAGGATTTATGTAGAAAGAAAAGCAGAACCATATGTTCCATATATATCAAAGTCCCCTTAGCCATCCTGTCCCGGAGGTGTTTTCATTAGCATTTTGTTTACTATAAAATTTGCGCATCCTGTTAATGCACTTCAGTAAATGAAGGGTTAACTGGTAAAACAGCAGCTTTCTAGGGTCCTGTGGAAATGTTCGGCACCTGTGGCAAAGTACCAAATCTCTGCCAGCCTCTCTAATTAACTGTTCTGGGGAGTAGCAGTCATCAAAGTGAATTAAATCCACAAGAGACAGTAAAGCCTTGGATCTCACCACAGAGACAGTAAAGCAGGTGACACAGGAATTTGTTCAATTTTCTGTACATCTGTTCAACCTCCCACTACTTCATGGTACAATGAAACAAACAGCATTCAATTTCTGTGCTGAGTCTGACAGAGCTACCCTGAAACGTAAATGACTGTTATTATACGATATATATTTATATATATATATATCATTTTTATTTTTTTTGCTAATCCTACAAAATAGCAAAATACAATCACTTAACCATGAAAATGTGTTTTTAAATCTATAAAATCTGCCTAAAGTGCAATTCCAGATACCAATAGTAGAACAGTGCTAATGCTATATAGGGAAAGTTGATGTACCTAAAGAAAACTATATGCTTTGGATTAAATTTAATTTTATTTTGTTACATTTAAAATAGCTTCCTATTCATATACAATTTTTATTGAACAAGTAAATATTTTTCAGTTTAATTACAGTAGCAGCAAAAAGTTTCTATAAAATGAGACTGAATAGAAAAACGCTTATTTTTAAATGCCTCACTGCTGTTTTACGTATGCTCTGCTAGTACTGGGGGTGCATTATATAAAAGGCAACAGTAATACAATTAAAAATAAAAGTTTTAATGCAGCCTCAATTTAAACAGATACACTGCACTGAAACTTCTGTACAAGTTGGCTGTTTTAGAGAGTGCACCCATTACAGAGCATTATGGGTTTCTAAAGAGAGAGCACTGCAGAAGCTGTCTGCTTTCAGAGTGTCTCCCTACTTTAAAGTGGTTGTAAAGGCTGATGCCATGTGCAGCAGCCCCCCCTCCGCAAAATACTTAACTGAGCCCAATCGCAATCCAGAGATGTGCATGAGATTCTTGGCTCTCTGGGGACTCATTGGCTGAGATAACATTGGCAGCCATTGCTGCTGTCAATAAAAGAAAATGAGCCAATGAGGAGAGAGAGGAGGTGGGCGGAGCCTCAGCTCTATGTGTGAATGAACACACAGAGCAGTGGCTTGGGAACTAACCGCTTGGGTGCCCCCATAGCAAGGGGGCACTTGGGGATTGGGGCTGCTCTGTGCAAAACCACTGCACAGAGCAGGTAAGTATGACATGTTTGTTATTTGTTTATTTATTTAAATTGCCTTTAATATCACTTTAAGGTCTGTATAGAACAAAAAAAAGCATAGAAGAAAAGAAGAGGAGTGTTGAGCCATTCAGCTGTGTGTGTGTGATCTGAGATATTAAATATATCAAATCTAACAGATAGTTTCACCCTTTTTTCTTGAAGTTGTAAATACATAAGTATACAAGAGTCCAAAATGAAAAAGAAAAATTTTTTTTAGTCTTTATTATCATACCTCAAAAGAGTAAAAATATTACTAATTGTACCCTAGTCTGAATTTTTGATATGAATCAGTGTATATCAGCTATATCAGTAAGGGCGTGAGGCTCTCCTAACCGACTGATGATTTGCCGCAGTGAAGACAGGTCTACTCAACTTGTGATTTTCATTGGATTGAGCAATTTGCACTGTAAGTCCAAATCATTAGGGCCTGTGATGATTCTTGCAGTGCATTAATGAACTGTATGTGTTTGATTGAAACTATGCTCCAAAGAGTTCCAAACACATCAAAATGTTCCAAAAATCAACAAGCCACAAAACGTTTATTGTAACACACTATAGTGCTTGGCTATATTTTAAGTCATGCTGCAGTGCATGGGTATTTCATTAATGTTTTGGGGTGCCATTAATCACAAGCATTAACATCAGTAATGTGCTCAGCATTTACATGCATTACCACATTCCCATAGTTTAAATGGGCACTAAGAGTTTATTCATTATTTTAGCTGACAGGACCATGAAAGGCATTTCCTTTTCTAACTGGCTTTATTGTCTTGTTGGTCCTCAAGCCCTACTCTGTAGAAGCCATGGTTTTTCATATGATAAACTGATGCTGACCAACAAGTCTAAATTGCTGAATGGAGCTTTGGAATAAAAGGCTGTATTATAAAAGCTGTTTATCTGCAGGTTTAGGTGCAGATTTGGCACAGGTGATTATTGCATTACTCCACATACTATCCTAAATTGAGGAATAGACAACATAGTTTTTGGATTTCTAATGGAAGACATGCAGATAATTTTTGCCTTGCTCTCCTACTCAGATGCAGGGGCGCACTGACCATTTGGAAACTCGGGCACTGCCCGAGGTCCCAGGGTCAGTAGGGGGCCCCATCAGATGCCCCTGGTTTTTCTAGGTTTTTTTGAGTTTGGGCAAGGACATAGGGGCCCCATGATCCCCTATTGCCCGGGTTCCCATGAGTTGTCAGTCCGCCCCTGCTCAGATGCTCTGCTCTCTAATTTAATGGAAGATGTTTTGATGCTACTTTACGCTTATGTTCAACTGGAAGTAGACTCATCCAAATATTGTTACCTTTTTAATTGTCTTTACCCTTTTCATCCACAATTATGTTGTGCGGTTAGCACTTAAAAGTAAACTAGAAATTGCCACTGAGGCAGCTAGTCACCTACTATACATGCAAATTAGTTACAGAACTGTTCAGTACATTGGTGAAGATCCTGCAGAGTGAAATATAAAGGCCAGTTGTATTTTAAAGTGAATCTTTGGGCTAAGCTGATAAACTGGGCTTAGCTCCTTTGAGCAGGCACCTACAGGCATCTACGGACTACTTTCAGAAAACAAAGGATGCTCCAATATGCAATGGTCATAGATGACATTGTCTCATTCAGGTCTTGCCTACTCTCACCCCTTGTAATCCACCATTTGTTGTGGACATCCTAACTGGCCAATGGGAAAACACAGGGCAGGTGAAGGCCAACTAGAATTTGGTCATACTTGTTATGTTTGTTTTTTGGATATTAAAATACCATGGGTTTGGGGGATCATAAGGTGTTTTGGAAATATTCTCTGGTTAAGATTCTGAGAGTCTTGTGATTCTTCTCTGCAGGTTCCACCTTAATTCTATTCCTGAATCCAAAATCACCCACAAATCCAGACAAGTAGTAAAAAAAATGGTAACTACACATTTTTCACTCTTGTACACTTTTCATTTTTTAAATATCTGTTTTATACACTGTTTTACTTTCATGAGATATCACTGTCTGTGGTGCTCTAGATAAAAGTATATATTTCAGCAAACATGGTATATTTCAAATCATTGAAGTTATTGTTCAAATACAGGAACTGTAACAAGCCTCACAGATGAAGAGATGCATCTTAATATATTTCCCGAGATGTTGACATCCTGAACATCTGAGTAATGACAACTGATGTAGCTTTCATTATGAACTCTGAATAGCATGAAATGTATTGTGGAGGGTAGTAGGCGGAAAGGACAGCAAGGAGAAAAAAGTACAAAAAAAAAACTGTCCGTTAATTTCCCAGCAGATGCCACATTTTGGACGTCACTTGTGTTTTCCTGTCAGGTAATTAAAGCAAAATACATATATTCTTCTAATAAACAAGCCATCTTTGTAGAGTGATCATCGAAGAAGGGAAGTTTTGCCAGGGACAGCTGGCAAACCATTTGTTCAGCTTGGTTGAACTTCGCATTTTTTTTAAAAAGAGAACTTCACTTCTTTTCAGTCTGGACAATATTGGATAATTATAATGATAAATATGATTTCTCATAATTGCATCCATTATCCAAAACTTCCTTTTCTCCTCTTTCAAAAAATATCACATTGCTATCTGCCAATCAGCACAAACTTTCATTAGTTTTCATCTACAGCTTATCCCACTAGAACTATGACAAGTGTTAGTTTCCATAGAAACATTAGAAAAAAAGTGAACGTGTAAGTTTTTTTTTCTTCCTGTGGTTGAGAATTTTTTTTTCCCCTGAAAGCTTGCCGGATGTAACAACAATAGTCATTGAAGTTGTGGTCTGTGCCCATCATAGTTGCCCTTGACCTGTATTAAAGCTGCTTCCTTTGACTTAACTCTAACTACAGTTGACAGGCAATTATCTGGTGGTAGTATTTGAAGCCGCTGGGACTACCACTTAATTAACTTTTTTACCTTCCACAATCCTCGCCATTATCCTAAATTACAATGCCAATTAATTTTCAAACATGAAGAGCCTCTCAAAGATTTAATGCTTGTAAAACACTACACAAATGTGCTAAGTGAGTGTCATAAGACATACTGGACTGTGATTAGGACACGGAGCGTATGTGATGGTCAGATTGCTCGCGTGTCATGTGTCATGTGAAGTATGCTACATTCATTAAAAAAAATCACATACAGGTCAAAATGTAACTTGTTTTTAATGAACACTAATATTATGGAATTATGTTAAATCGACTTCAGCTCTGCTTGTTTATTATGGTGGGTCACAAGGTCATTTGTAATGTACAAAAATGCATACTTGAAACACTGGAAAGATTATTATTTATTATTTCCTATCATACCTCCCAAGCATTTCTTAGCTTGCCACAATTAGCAGATCGAACAAATCCAATACCAAACTGTATTGCAATTAACCATGCCAGAGAATTGACTAACATAAAGAGAGTTCCAAAGACTTATTAGGCGTACTAGAAATGTATTGATTACAGATGTAGCTCTAGTATTAGAAGCTGATAAAGCTACAGATTGCATTCCTGACCAAAGATATCCATTGCTGTTTTTCTCCTAATTATTGGAGGGGAGACCCATTACTGTTTTCCTTCCAAATATCAGATGGTGGCCCCTTTTTCCTTTTTTGAAGATATTAGAAGGGGGCTTCTTATTGCATTCCTTCTAGATATTAGAGGGGGGGATTCCTTACTGCTTTCCTTCTAGATGCAAGAGAGGAGACCTCTTACTGGTTTTATTCTAGATATAAAAAGGAGGACCCTTTACTCATTTGTTATTTTTCTTGATATTAAAGTAGATGGCAGACCCCTCACTGGTTTTATTTTAGATCCTGCAAGAGAGGGCCCTCTACTGCTTCTCTTATTTATATTAAAGTGAGTCTAAAGGTTGGATTTTTTTTTTACTAACAAACATGTTATACTTACCATGGTTATAAATACTGTACAATGGTTTTGCACAGAGCAGCCCCGATCCTCTTCTTTTTGGGTCCCCTGTCAGTTGTCCTGGCTCCTCCCTCCAGCTGAGTGCCCCAATAGCAAGCCTCTTGCTATGAAGGTGGTTGAGCAGGCTCTCTACCGAGCCATGCTCCTGTGAATGAATATTATTCAATCACACAAAGAGCCCAGCTCTACCCTACCCCTGCTTTCTCCTCATTAATTCACTGGCTGTGATTGACAGCAGCGGGAGCAAAAGGCTCCAGCTGCTGTGTGAGCCAATGAGGAGAAAGAGACCCAGGACAGCTGTGGCTCTCATGTACATTGCTGAAAAAACCTTCTTCCTTTAGATCCATTTTAAGGGGAGAACCCTTAGCAGAACTAGGGGCCCCATTGGAAGATTTTGCCTCTCTTACTTTTCTGGGGGCAACCCAAAATTTAGAATTTTTTTTAACTTTCACTTTCAATGATAATGGTAAACAGGACACATATAGAGCGTGAATCCCCCTAACAGGCACAGACAGCAATAACAACCCAGACAAAAAGAGTATTCACCCCTTGCAGTGTAAGGCTCCATTCACACCTATGCAGTTTGCTTTCTATTTGTTTTGCAGGGTTTTTCACAGTTCATTTTGCTTTTTTCTACGTGCATTTTTGATGCATTTTCGATGTGTTTTTGCTGCATTTTGTTCAGCTCTTTTTTTTTTTGTTAAAGTGGAATTTTTTTTATGGTCGTTAAGCAGAAGAAAAATGCAAAACGCGGCAAAAACGCACTACCATGTATTTCAGCAGCTTCTCCATTGAACTCTGTGGTAGCAAAAATGCTGCTTTTTGCTTGACTCTGTGACCCTTTCCAAAAATGCAGCAGCTCAAAAATGCATAGATGTGAACATGTTCCATAGGAAACCATGTTGAATGGACCGTAGTGCGTTTCTGCAAAAATCACGAAAAAAAAATGCACTGGTTTGAATGGAGCCTAAGGGCAGGCACTGAAGGGATTCTTTTTTCTTTTTCTGTAGTGGGGCTTTAAATTCTACCCTGAAAATATAAAAACATACCTAAGAAAGCTTCCTTATCCCTGTTTGGTTGACTTTTACTCAGCACAAATGTGTTTAGAAAGCAAAGTAGAACCTTGACTTATTTGATTGTTTGTAGGCAGTCAGTTTCTAAGGTGAATTGATTGGCAAATTAGTTAATACTTCTCTGGAAGATTTAAATGCCAACCATATTGACATATGTTGTTCCAGAGCCCTATTGAAACAGTTGAGGACAATTAAAGATTGTGCCTCTGTGGTACCTACTTTGCAATTAAATACGTGTGTTGAAGTTGTAAATTAGATTGCCTGCAATGGGATCTTTAAATGCCCCCTGATGGTTTATTGTCCTGAACAGATAAACAAACCTTTAAAGTGCCATTATTTCAGTTAAATAACATTTAATGACCAAAGCATGGTTTTTGTATATGTGCAATAATAAGCACTTACTTCCCATGAAATCTCATAATATTTATACATTTTAACAAGCAATGCATCACATCCTCTATCTTATAGAATCACATTTTTTTACTATACAAGAAAGCAAAGAAAAAAAATGCAACATTTAAAGGAAAAGTTCACCTTTTTAACAAAAATAATAAAAGAAAACTTTTTTTGCAGGTAAAAAAATGTGCAATTACTTTTTTTTGTTTTGGAAGCCAGGAAAACATTGCATCAGCAATCAGCAGATCGCTGGTGCCATGCAGGACTCCTGCAGACTTGTCAGTGTATTTGTGTGTTTGTACATCGTATGGGAATGCAGATACATTCTGACAGGAAGAATCAATGAACTACCACAGAGCTCAACAGCATCCTGATAGTTCAATGAGAACTACAAGCCAACAGATGCAAAGGCTGTAATTGTAATTTTCCCATTCACAGAATACTGTGAATGAGTGATGTGACTGCACTGCAACATTTTTATTAAATTGTGACAGAGGGGTGAAAAGTCCTTTCATAACATGTTACATATTACATCCTGAATATGGGTGTAACATGTTATGAGAGGTGAACTTATCCCTTAATTATTTAGTTCATTCCACATGCAGAATGTGTGTACAGCTGTCACATAGTTACATAGTTAGTCTGGCAGAAAAAGGACAAAAGTCCATCCAGTTCAACCATTAAAAAAAAAGTTATAATCCTATACCCACAACTGATCCAGAGGAAGGCAAAGAAACCCAGCAAAGCATGATCCAATTTGCTCCTGCAGGGGAAAACATTCCTTCCTGATCCCCCAAGAGGCAATCGGATATTCCCTGGATCAACTTTACCTATAAATAGTAACTAGTCATATTCTGTGTATCCAAGAAAGAATCCAGGCCTTTTTTAAAGCAATCCACTGACCTGGCCAGAGCCAACTCTTGAGGGAGTCTATTCCACATTTTCACAACTCTTACTGTGAAGAAACCTTTCCATGTTTAGAGATTAAATGTATTTTCCTTCAGACGTAAAGAGTGCTCCCTTGTCCTCTGTGATGACCTCAGGTAGAATAACTCTACACCGAGTTCACTATATGAACCACTGATGTATTTATACATGTTGATCATATCCCCCCTTAATATCCTCTTCTCAAGAGAGAAAAAATGTAGTTCTTCTAATCTTTCCTCATAGCTAAGCTTCTCCATGCCTCTTATCAGTTTGGTTACCCTTCTCTGTACTTTCTCCAGTTCCCCAATGTTCTTTTTGTGAATTGGTGCCCAGAATTGAACTGCATATTTCAGATGAGGTCTTACTAATGATTTGTACATGGGAAAATGATATCTCTCTCTCTGGAGTCTATACCTCTTTTAATACAAGAGATGATTTTGCTCGCTTTAGAAATCGCAGCTTGGCATTGCATGCCATTATTAAGCTTGTGATCTACCAGAACACCTAGATCCTTCTCCACCATTGATTCCCCCAGTTGTACTCCCCCTAATATGTATGATGCATGCATATTCTTAGTCCCCAAGTGCATAACCTTACATTTATCAACATTAAACTTCATTTGCCACATAGTTGCCCAATTAAACAGTGCATTGAGGTCGGCTTGTAAGTGGGAGAAATCCTGTAAGGACGTTATTCCACTGCACAGCTTGGTGTCATCTGCAAAGACTGAAATTATATTTATAATCCCAGACCCTATATCTATTATAAATATATTAAGAAGTAAGGGTCCCACTCCCAACACTGAACCTTGGGGTACACCATTGACAACCTTAGACCATTCAGAGTACGAATCATTAACCACTACACTCTGAATATGATCTTTTAGATAGTTTTCTATCCATTCACATACAGATTTTTCCAAGCCTGTTGACTTAACCTTAGAGACATTCTAAAGTTATATTCAAAAGAAAAGATTTAAAACACAAATTCTCCCGCTTACCTTCCGTTAACCATTACCTTTCAATTACCTTTCCTTGACCTTTTGTTTATGAATTTTCAACTTTTTATTTACATAGTTCTCAATTCAGGTGACTAGTTTTACAGTGTTTTTATTGCCCCCCCCCCCAACCATAAATGTAGACAGGAACTAAAAGCTCCCTGTTCATGCTACTTTTATACATGCTGAAGCCCATGTGAACTAGGCATTAAAGTTTATTTCCACCTTTGCATTCAAAATGGGATAATGCCTACTTTATATATGTTACATTTTCTTTTTCGCATAGCATACCTTATCTGGATTCTTCGCACGGAAAAATTATACCTAGTTCCCTTTGTTTATGAGGGAGCTTGGCAACTGTGTGAGCCATAATTATCCATGCACTGTGTAGAGGGATCGCTATTATCAATTGTAACTAGATATGAACATTGTCTGTCCTAAAAAAGAGTTAAATGTGTAAAGGCTAGGCTTCCTGCATTGCATGGTAATGAGGACAGACTTAGGACAGACTCACTGGGGTTTATTTACTAAAGCTGGAGAGTCCAAAATCAGACTCCCTTCTGCATAGAAACCAATCAGCTTCTAACCTCAGCTTGTTCAATGAAGCTTTGGCAATGAAACCTGGAAGCTGATTGGCTTCTATGCAGAAGTGAGCCTGATTTTGCACTCTCCAGCTTTAGTAAATAAACCCCACTGTGACAATGTTCAAAAACCTTGCAGCCATAATAACTTTTTCTGACAAGCATCTAAACGGTATGACGTATTAAAAAAAAACAAAAAAACTTTTTAGGCATACTGTGTGAATGGGAACACAAAACACACATAGCAGGAAATATGCTTTAAGTTCACAGATCCTTTAGTGAAAATATAACTATATATAACCCAAATAGTACACTGGAATTATTTCAAATGTATTACAGCAGCCTTACAGCAAGCCTTCCAGCAAGGCCCTCTATTATCTCTTGTACCAAATTGTATTGTAACTGTAATGTCTACCTTCATTTTGTAAAGCGCTGCGCAGACTGTTGGCGCTATATAAATTCTGTATAATAATAATATTGGATGTTGTTCTATTGATAGATAAAAAAACATGCACATCTTCAGCTTGTTACGGATGTTGTGGCCCTGTAACTATCAATTGATTGTGATGACAGAAATAATGTTCTATCAACTCAAAACAGCCACAAATTAACTCCCTTCAGTTTGTCTGCCCAAGCAAATTTATCCTCAACAGTGTAAATGAATGCATTAAAAATCCCCTTTTAAGGTGTATTATACATTTGGCTCTAATTTTTCTTCACAAGAATTAATTAAGCATCCCTTCCAGCTAGGACATAATTTTTAAACAAAGCAGCACTTTATAAGACAATAAAAAAACTAAACTGATTATGTAATGATTATAAAAAGCTGAGATGTCTTCAGAAAATAACAAAGACTACAAAAAGCATACAAAATAACGCATGTACAGTTAAAAGAAAATACAATTCTTAGCAGACTGTATGTCTAGGTGAGGTTTAAAAGCTAATCATTATTGGTTAGATGCACACAATGGAGGCATTTTCATGAAAAGCCTCTTTGTTGTTGAAAGCGGCAATTCAACGCTAACCCATTTTTATTTAAAATTGTTACATTTCTCACTTTTGTTGCAATTTGCATAAGGTTCTCCTAAGTATAACAGTTTTAGTGCAGTATGAAATATGGAAAAAAATTTGCTTTTTTTTCCTATAAAGAATCAATTAACATTTTCTCTTTAACTTCAGGGCTCATAAAAGATGGTTCCCAATAGATAATCGGCAAGCAGGGAAATTTACTGTGCAAACAAAAGATTGGCCTCACAAGATACTTGCAAGAAAATGCCTAGAAGCAACTGCAGTTGTTATTTGCATAGACTGCTTTAAGCAGCAATCTAAATTCTAGAACTATATTTATCACCGTAAAAAACAAAATCTTCCATAAGCTCGATACATTTTAATTAATAGCTGGAATATATTAATGGAAGAAAAACACAACAATTTGGAGAGCAGCTTTAAACATATTTTTGTTTACAAAGATTCATCTTTATGCAATTAAGCTGAATAAATGCAAAGTTAATGTTTAACTTCTTCATTACTGAGCATATTGTTGCATCTGTTGCCAGACTATTAATTGTTTACTTCAAAGGTATGCTGACAAAATAGCATTTTGACAATACTGTCTTTTCAGGAATCAGGATCACTGCCGAATGACAGTAATCACAAGTGCGAATCAGCAAGTTTGGATCTTAAAGTGATACTAAACTAAAAACCTTTTTTACCTTCATGCATTCCTTGCATGAAGGTAAAAAATGTTTTCTATTCCTCTGTCCTCCCCCTTCCCTTTGTGAAGAGGGAGAGAGGGGAGAATAGATCCAGCGCTGTGCGTGGCTGCATCTCTTCTACCTTCTTTTTGTCTTCACACAGCACTCGAGAAACAGCAGAAGCCATTGGCTCCTGCTGCTGTCAATCAAATCCAATAAAGAGAAAGTGAGGGCGGGACTAAGTCTTGCTGTGCAAGTCTATGGAGTGCGGATCCATATACACACACCTCTGGTGCACATAGTCACTATGTGCCTCCAGAGCAAGAGGCTTGCTATGAGTACACATGAAGAAGAGGAGGAGCCAAGATCACTAGCGGGGGAGCTTAGGTGAGGAAGATCAGGGCTGCTCTGTGCAATACCACTGCACACAGCAAGTAAGTATAACATGTTTGGTATTTTAATGAAATAAAAAAAGTTTGATTTCAGTAACACTTTAACCCTTATACTGTGTTCAGGGCTATTAGTAACATGCTTGCCACAGGAAGTGTCCAGTCCTGGTTTGTACCCAACTGCATGCACATGTACAGCACAGTAGTTTTCCATTACAGTAAATATATTCTTGGTGTCTTAAAATGGAACTGAATTCAAAAAGATTTTCCATGTTATAGAGAACATTTAGAAATGTTAATTGTGCCTAAGCAGTACCCTAATGTATCATGTGTTGTTAATTCTTCCTGAAATATTAGCAATGTACTTCCTAGTATGTAAGATGCCTATTGCCTACACACGCCAGCATCTATAGGCTCACAGCTGTATATCTGCACTGCGAGATCTAAGTCAGTGTGCCTTTAAATGCTAGTCTCAGGAGATTTGAAGTAAGATTTGGTGTTGTAGCTACTGTACTGAAATAAATAAAAACAAAATATGGAGGGAATCCTACATTTCTGCCCAATGTTTTTATGCCGGAAAGTCATCACCCCATAAACTGCAACAAAATCCAAGAAACAAAAAGGGGTGTTTGTGGATGAGAGAAAACGGTATGAATCATATACAATGAAATTGAATTAACAGCATCAATATTTTATTAAAACAATATGATAAATATATAAAACATATCAAAAAGCATTAAAAATACATACGTATGCATCAACTGGCTACTGTCACCCATAAGAGTCAACGCGTTTTGTGGTGAACACGGCTTCTTCAGGACTATAAAACAGATGTTTAATACATGAATTGCTGCTCTACAAATCAATAACATAAAATTACAATCATGTTTGCATTGATACAGACACTAAGCACAAAATCTTGTTATAGAGAACCTGACCACAAAATGGAGGACGAGAAAAAGAAAAAGAGAACAAAAAATTGAGGACCTTTGTAGTCAGGTCCTCTAAAACAAGATTTTTGTCTGTACCTGTGCAAACATGATTGTAATTTTATGTTCTTGATTTATAGAGCAGTGATTCATGTAAGAAACATCTGTCACACATGTGACGAAAAGAGATATAAATGCAGACCACGCATGTCACGCATGAAAAAAAAAGCTGCAGATCACATAACATTATAATGCATTCATAGAAATATTATGACCAAAAACTTAAAATAAAATCAAAGTCCAACCCAATGAACAGTCCCAATGTGATAATACTGCTTGTGCTGCTATGGACATAAGACAGAGCTTCACTGCTAAGAGTTTTAGTGCCCCACATGGAGTAACACTCACTGTAGGCAATAAACCAACTATTTCTAGTTAGGTCAATGGTGCTTGTGGGGTATCCCCATATGCTTTCACCACAGGTTGTGTGTTCCAGATTATCTTCCACAGATGTCAGAGGTTCACTCAGAAGGAAGGATAACAAGGAGAAACTCTCACAGTGTAAAAACCATACATGTTTATTGAAAGGATAAAAAGATAAAATCCTCTGGCACCAGGTGTATACAGCTTGTTTGTTTGGGGGTAAAGATGGCCGCCAAAACAGAAGTGGCTTGCATTCTACCTCCTGGAAGTGATGTCAGCAGAAGTGATGTTATGGCCTATAAAGCTTGCCACAACTTGTTTCAACCTGATTGGTTATCCTCAGGAAGCTGGTGATACAGACAATAAGCACAAGATCGTGCTATAGAGAGCCTGACCACTGAGAGAGAGGAGGAGGAAAAAAAGAAACCAAAAAAATAGAGTAACTTTTGTGGTCAGGTCTTCTAAAACAAGATCTTACTCTGTACTTATGCAAACATGATTGTAATTTTATGTTCTTGATTTGTAGAGCAACAATTCATGTAAAAAAAAAAACATCTGTCACACATGAAACAAAGTCCTAAAGAAGAGGTGTTCAGCTTGAAACGCATTGACTCTAATGAGTGACAGTAGCCAAGTTGATGCATATATAATTTTAATGCTTTTTGATACGTTTTGCATACTTTATCATATTGCAATAATAAATAAATAATGTCGAAACTTTTAATTTGATTTTGTTGTATATGATACATTCCGTTCAGTCATCCACAAACACCCCTTTTTGTAGCTACTGCTGTGCTGCTCACTGTCCTTCTTGCTGGAGGCTTTGACATAAGGAATCAAAGCCTTACCGCTACCAAGATTGTGGCCTCCACACAGTGACAGAGTGAAGAATAAGACATGGTAGGTTAGTAATGAGAAAAAGATTAGCTGCAGGGTGACCATGGGCACTACTATTGACTACTCCTTAGCCCTCCACCTGCCTAGAATTTTGTTCTTCTTTAAGGCCAGGACCTGATGTAATAATAGGGGAACATCTTGGGTATGAAGATGCCCAAAAATTAACACACTGAATTCAGCCGAAGTAAGAACAGGGATTTTTAACTTTTATGCTATTAGTGTTTGGACTAAAAATGAACTAAAAATGGCATACCATACTGACCATTAGGTAAAATTTTCAATCACTTGGTACTTTTCTTGCAGTAAAAATATCTATGAGCTCCCTATTTTTCTAAAGCCCAATTAAAGTTCCAGAAATAGATATGCAGTCAGCTCAGCTTTTTCTATTACAGGAATTGTGTGGGGTATCAAACCATGATTATGAATTCCAATAGGCACCCAGTGCTCTAAGTAAAACAGATCTGGTTAGGCACTTCCTTCCCCTTTTCTGCAATACAAGTCTGTTATGATCACACTTGTGGTGAGGGGTGGGGCTTTTCTTCAGTTCTGCCAATATAGAATGCTGGAGGCAAAAGGAGGAAACAGTATTTTCATTGAAGGAAAAGGGTAGTTTACATACAGCATGTTCAGGTGCAAAAGAGTCACATGCAGGGATACAAGACAAGAAAGAGATGAGATGCTTAAATTTAAGACTTTTGTATACACAATATTGGAGGTACTGTGGGTACAGGCAATACAGTGACACCCAAAATTAGCTTTGGACCTCACTAATCCACCAAGAGCAATATAGAGCAGTGTTACCAACTCTTCCATAGGGATGAATGCTACATACACGAGAACCACTCTTTAAGTGAAAAACATGAATTCAATAAATATCATCTATAGGGCCTCTATCGATAGGATGTGTCAATGACTGACAGAAGGGTTAGCCTGTCTGGAGACCTAAAAAACAGCCATACGTTTGGAAAATCTGCCTAATGTGAACAGTATACCATGTCATTTCTAGTTTGTTTTTAGTCCATCCACTAATAGCAAAAAAGTTAAACATCGCTTTTCTTTTCTTGGATGAATTAAGTGTGTGCATTATTGGGCCCCTTCTTACTCTTTATGATCCCGTATTATTACATTCGGTTCTGGCCTTATAGAGGAACTAAAATCTATTTGTGGAAGCCACCATCTTGTTAAAGGCAGGGCTTTGCTTCCTCTTGTCCATTCTAGCTGTTATCTTGGACTACAGAGTGAATTACTTTTATATTATAGTGATTAGAATTAGATTAGAATTGGAACAGTGGAGTAGTTTAGTAATTTCTACTAAGGTGTCAGCTCACAACAGGTATTAAGAAGTGAGAGAATGTCTTGCAGTAATCGGCATTTGTTTTTGTTCACAGTCTTTAAATAGATAAATATATGGAAATGTGCTTGTATTACAGAGATGTATTACATTTGTTTCCTTTATTTTTATTAAATACAAAAATCATATTTTATGAAAAATGGTTATGGCCTGCCAACTATTCAATTACTTTAAAAATGTAAATTGAACAGAAGTCCATAAAACAAAAGATGTTAGCCTCTATTCACCAAAAGATCCATATCTAAGCATATTGGTATTTTGTGACTTGGGATTAGAACTCATTAAGGAAGCACTGGTTTCAAAGAAAAGTCTATATATTGTATCTGTATAGCATTAATTTTCAACACCCACAGTTTCTTTAGAAATGTACTTTCTATTTTTAATCCTGTTTAAGCTCCCCTTGTCAATTGTATACTTTAAAATGTTATATGATACCTCAGATGATGGAAGATTATGTAATGAGTTAAAATAAAATGTTATAAAACCTCCATTTATTGTATAGAAATGCTTTATTCACTTACACTATATTGTTCTAATCAGCGTAGATATAAAATCATGATACTTTTCAATTCTCAAACAGAAAGCCATATATATAGACAATTCCAGATAGCTTTCTTCAAATAAAATGCTATTGTTTTTTGGCTGTTGTGATGGTTCTGGCAAGGCTTTATTACTTTGAGACATTGAGCTGGAACAAGTTACTGCCAAAGAACTAGCATGTTTAGAAGGAATGGTCAGCCTCCATGCTTTCGCATTTGAATTTTGTTTACTTCCAGTAGCTAAATCTGATAAGTGAATTTCTAGCAACCACTGTAATGCGGTTAGAGACTCAATTTACCTATATAGGAGAGAAGGATAACCCTGAAATAAAAATTATTTACATGACTACTGGGTTATTTCTTGGCTTTTGGTTCTCCTGTGCTGTTCAAGAGTAGGCACAATGTACCAGTCATTGCAGTGTGGGAAACTGAAGGGAATGTCCAACAACCTGATAAGAAATTCAACCAAGAGAATAATGTAGCTGAAGAAAGTAGAGGGTGGTAGAGGGGATGTCATAACAGCCAAGACAAAAAAGGACACAAATGCAGCCTACTGTATATAAATAAAACATACCCAGTTTGCACTTTTAAATGGATAGTACATTGGTATTTAAGAAACACTATGTTGCCAACAACAAAGATTTCAGTGGTAGGTTATTGTGAGGGTTTTCACAGTGCCTTGATGTTAGATTTGAGCATGATGTTTTTCCAAATAAGTATGCTGATATCTGGGACACATGGTTACAATTGCCATTCATTACTTTGGCTGACACTGGTAACTGGACATTACCAATGTACACTAAAGTGTACTGCAATGTCTGCCTGTATTATTAATCAACTTTTGAGTTGCATTTTCTATCTGCGTGTGGGTTAACCCTGTTAGGTAGGCTATTCCTGCTGTCATAAGTCCAGTTCAGTTTTCAGTTCTGACTTAAGGTGGAACTAAACCCATCAATTTAACTGTTTCACAGTTACATGCAAGGCATGCTTTGAATGATACCATTTACATTTACTAGTGTGCTCATGTTAGCCCTGAACTGAACTGCCAAGCCAACAAATAGCTGCTCTCATAACTGAACACATGTGCAGCACCAAGGAAACTGCAGATCAATAAGAACCTAAGATGGCAGCTTCTTTTACTGAAAAAGATTGGAGGGTTTAGTTCCACTTCAAGTGTTTCTTTAATTGACACTAGCATTGCATTAGTACCACTGGAGTACTGGAGACTAAGAACAGTATTGGGGGTTAGGCACAGAGTGAATGGTGGCCAAGCAAGAGAAAGGGGGAGCAGAGCAGATTTTAATACTTCCTCTGTGAATTGCTTCACAATGCCTGCAGTGCCTGCAGCTACAGTTGTCAGTCTGGGCTTGTTTTATGGCCTCATGCACAATGTGTACATAATGCACATATAAATGCAGAAGTGTTAGGCACATTTAGCTCTTAAGCTTTAATTAATTTCAATAGCCAAAATAAATTATTATTCTGGCCAATGAAATGAATTAACACCCATGTGCTTGAGTACCCTAAATGTGCCTAAATGCTTCTAAATGTGTTACACATGTTTACAGGCGTCAAACTTTTTTTTTTGCTGAACACTGCTGCCAGAAGGAAAGCAATCTAGGAGAGATAGAAAAACATCCAGTGTGCATGAGACCTAAAGAACATTCACTTTTTGTTAAGTATATGCAAAAACCTGAAAGTGTTTTCCGAGCCACAAGGGTGATTTACAGTCTTTAAGACACACGCATTATTAATTATTACAGGTACTTATATAGCATGATCAATGTATGCAGTGCTTTACATATATATTGTACATTCACATCAGTCCCTAACTCTCAAGGGGCTTACAATCTAAAGATCTTAACTTACATTCATACATACACATACTAGAGCCAATTTAGACAGGTTCCAATCAACCTACCAGCATGTCTTTGGAGTGTGGTAGGAAACCCACGCAGGCACAGGGAGAACATGCAAACTCCAGGCAGGTGGTGCCATGGTTGGGATTTGAATCAATGACCCTAGTACTGCCAGGTGGAAGTGCTAACCTTTTAGCCACTGTGCTGCCCAGGTATTAATAAAAACACCTATTTAACTAGCCCAAAGAGGATCAAAATGTCATGTTCCACAGTAATCAACGAAAACTCACCTTCTAACAGTTTAGAATGGTCAGATTACTACATGCCTATAGTTCTGATTGACTGATGGCTGATGTATTACTGGTGCATTACTACATCCCCTATTAAACTATACCAGCTTTATTGTGGTAAATAAAGCATCATTCTCTAGCATAAAAGATAAAAAAAAATGATAAAATGAGTAGTTTATTTTTATTATGTGGATATTGATAAATACAGCTGTTGCTGTCAATAAATGCAATAATAATTTTTCCCACAAGCGCTTCATGTTGTGTTTTATTACATGTATTTCCTAGTGGCCACTGACAACAAGAGCATATGTTGGTTAGAAATTATTTCAAAAGTACATCAAGGATCAGTAAGACTTTCTTTTTTTGGTCACTGAAATATTTTTTCTGTATTAGAAACTAATGCTCAAGTGAGACACCATGCTGACATAAGAGAGTTGGTGGCTAGCCATCCACTAAATATTCACCAACTCACTAAATTGCCATGTGTCCTTTTATACAGAGTTCCAACATAAAAGAGGAACTACCTCTGAAAGCATATTTGTTAAAATAACACAAAAGCAATCAGTAAAATTTCCATTCATCTCCAGGTTTTGTTGAAAGATAATTGACCTTGACATTCTTTTGTACACCTTGGTCTTCTGTGGTTGGGTAATTTTATTTCTGGTAAGTCATAAGCTGGAAAAACCTCTCAATCAATGGAGCCAGAAGGAGATGTGATTTTTTTCTCTTTTCATATGCGAGTTGAGTTAGAAAACACAGCATTCAATAAAAACACATGCAATATGAATAGGGAGGAAATACATCTTTTTTTGTGCATTGTTTGGAAGAAAATAACTTTGCATTTTTTCTGTAGTATATACAAATGCCCAGCTGTCATTGTTGCCTTGCTTGGCATGATCTCTTCTCTGTGTTGTTTACATTACAAACAATACTATTTGATCCCTTATTGCAGACACTTAAAACTGTTTTGGGGCCATGTGCTTCTCCCATGCTGTTTTTATGCAGTCCTCAATGATATAGGAATTTAAAGAATTTGTATACAAAATTTAAAAATTAGAAAAATATGCTGCAGTGCTGAAACTATGATAAATATTGTCTGCTAATATGTATAGGTCCAATTGCTATATAAGCATATCTAGTTTGCCTGCCTTGATCCCCTGATGAAGTCACGTGACCATAACATAACAGGTAGGGAGCAAGTTGAGGCAGCCGCGGACCAGAAGTGATACCATATGGAAGTGAAATGCCATTATCTATGTGTTTGATGAGATTTTAATGTTTTAAATGTGTAAGTGCAATTCCTTTTTCAAATAAAATCACTTTTATCAACATACTATACCATAAGAGTTTTTTTGGTATCTCTCCCACACATGGGCAAGGCAAACATGGCTGCATAAATTGGCAAGAGCCTTAAAGGCACCTCGCTCCACATATGATTGGAGTTAATAGGAAATCCAGGTGGATAGTCCCTAGTAGCATGGAGTCATAAGAAGATTGGGATATTGCTGAAAGACAGATGGATTATGATATACATGCTATATCACATCTTTTTTTTAGGTGAGAGTTTACAGAGGTGGCACAAATTGTGTGAAGTGGAGATTCACAGTGGAAATTTACTTTGATGAACTGATCACACAACAGGACTGCCATTCATTAAGTCTAGGACACTTTGAAGCATATGGACTAGACACCTTACTCTGGATAATATGACTGAATATTAGTTGGATTGTTTTCACTGGTTTATTTAAGCTCTTTACATTGTGTTTATATTTTGTGCATTGTAATGCATGTGTAATGAGATCTTTATACACGGATTGATTTTAGAGGTATTTAAAGCACAGTATTTATCAAAGTTTTAGCAGCAGTAGCTAATCACGTAATGAAGGTTGAAGGTTTTTTTACATTCATGCATTCTATGCATGAAGGTTCAAAACGTTCAGTATGCAGCTCCCCCCAGAGCCCCCAATATTTACCTGAGCCCAATCACAATCCACTGATGTGCACGAGAGCTCTCTGGGGTCGCTACCACCACATTGATTCCTGCTGCTGTCAATCACAGCCAGTGAGGAGGAATTGGGGGCAGGGCAGAGTCCCATTGTTTGTCCTTAGGGATATGCAGAACGGGGCTTGGGAGCGAGCACACATGAGTGCCCCCAGAGCAAGCTAACATAACAAGGTACCTTCCCCATGCTGAGGTTATGTGGCCTGCTATTGTTCAGGAGGTTGGGAGTGAACATTTTTCCTCCAAATTTCCAAATTTTGTAGTGGGCCCACACTTTTTGTCTTGTTTTTTTTCGCTTAAAAGACTTAAAGGGTCTGGTGTGAATTTAGGGGAAACACCACTTAGCTTTTTTGTTTTGGAGTTCCCCTTGAAGTCCATATCAGACGCTCATCAAGGATAAGAGTCTGACATGGGGAACCCCATGCTTTTTTTATTTTTTTTTAGTATGTGGTCCCCCATTAACATCCGTGCCAACCCTTGTCTAGGTTAAGGGTTTGTTATAGATGAATGAAATCCAAGGTCACTTTATTTAGAAATAGAAGGACACTGTGTTTTTCTTTGTAATATATGTTCTGCTGTAGTAGGTTGTATATGTCCTAAAGATTTGCCACATCACAGGCAGATAAGAGCATCTTAAAGGAATTGAGCATTTGTTTAATGCTTAACTTCTTTAAGCATTATTAAAACTGCTCCTAGCTATAGGGGATATTTTTAATTTTCTTTGGTACATGTTCCCCAGGACAGTGCTAAGCCTCTCCACCCCATGCCATTAGTTTGACAACCCCTTGCTTATTAGCCTAAAAAATGGCTATTACTGATTTCTAAGATTCTTTTTTCATTGACTTCAATGAAGTTCAGATTAGGCCCACAAATGTCAGTAGGGTTCTGTGAACCTGCCCTGAACCTAACCCAGGTACATTTGCCACATTCTAAGAATTAGAATCTAAGAATTACCACCTGCATTGAAAGTAGTTTTAAGGAGTTTTTTTCACACTAAATCGAAGAAATTGACGTCTACAATATTTTAGTGTGTTTGGTCATTTGTATTATTTTAGAGAGAGGTGGGTTTCCTGACCTAGAACCTTTGGCTGTAGACTGCTGGAAGCAGTTTGCGTGAAGTATAAACTGAAAAATGCACACAATATCCACAACATGGAGTCAAGGGGGTGCTGGGTAAAAACTAAATCAAATGTTTGCTGTGATGTACCATAGCTCTCAGAAACACCTATTGTGCAATACATCTGCTAACCTGCTAGGTACTAGTTTGTAAGTTTATGTTAAATTTAGATTTTTAAAGTGGCAGTAGTAAGAACTACCTGACTTTGCCGCAACCACATTCGCAAATGCTTGTCTGAATTAGGCGCAGGTAGTTTGTAACGGAACAGCTGACAGAAAAGTGCCATTGACAGGACTGTTTTGAATCCCCCTGACTGTGTTTGCAAAGCATTTTTATTACAAAAATTCTTTCTTTTAAAATTTGTACAAGTGCTAATTTATTTATTTCTCTTTTGCAAAAAAGAAGGAGGGCCATTGGAATGACGCTATTGACTTTATTTAAGTTTATGTTCTACAATTGCTCTCTAGAACTAGCACACAGTTTCATTGGTTGTTTACAGATGGTATATAAGAAGAATTCATACATACGATGTCACGTTTACCAAATTAAAAGGAAATGCAAAAAGAAGTTTTTAATGCCGACCAAATAAAGATAAGCTTTGGATGTTCTCAATTTTAAATATAATCTTATGCAGTTAAAACAGGAAATAGTACTGCATTGCCCAATATTATCCATGGTATTCTTGTGCAGTAATTATGAACCTTTAATATGCTTTGTTAAGACAGATGAGTACCAGCACACATGAGAGGTTTTTGTTAATATTTGCTGTGATCTTTTAGACGATTATTGTGGGTACCAGCGACATGGTAATCATGTGTTTTGTATTGATTATTGTAAGTAGAGTACTGAAAATCACAAATAAGCAAATATGGATATCGGCTCAATTTCTGCTTGTGCTAAACTGAACCTAATGGAAACATAATATCTAAATATCTAATATCTAAAGTGCTAAAAATAGCATTATACAGTATTTTAAATACCTATAGAAGGCTTCTAATATTAATTAATAATAAATAACATTAAAATAATTGTAATGCCTGGAATTTCTTTGTTATCATTAAAATACCAAACATTGTATACTTACCTGCTCTGTGAAATGGTTTTACTCAGAGCAACCACAATCCTCCTCTTCTAAGGTCTCCTGCCAGTGCTCCTGGCTCCTCCTCTTCTCTGTGTGCCACCACTTGCTTATGGGGGCACATGTGCAGGCTCGCTCCCACGCTGCACTGTCTCAGCCCACCCCCAATCCCTCCTCACACCATTTGCTCCATAGTAACTGGCTCCTGCTGCTGCTCATGTCCCTGTGAGAAGAGGAAGATAGAAAAGAGAAGACTACAGCTGACTACGGCCCTGAATTTCTGACAAGCTCAGGAAAGTGTTTGGGGTGGGGGAGGAATAGTTAGTGGTAAGTTTCTTACCTTAATGCAGGGAATGCATTAGGCTAGGTTCACACTAATGCGGGTGGTTCTGGGTGTGGGAATCGCACCTGTTCCCTCACCCGCAACCACCCGCACCCAAAACGTGCTGATCTATAAAAACACATGGGACTGCCATTCATTTATTCTTAATTCATTCTTAATGTCACCCCCCATGCATCTAAAAACTCAGTGCACTTGCAGCTGTGGGAACCACAGGGAAATCACATAGTGCAAAAGCACCATGCGATTTCCTGGCTTCTGTGTTTTCTAAATGCTGCAGGAACCTTTTTCCTGCGTGAAACATAGACACAACAGCCCATTCAAATGGGCAAAGTCACCATAGTGTGAACTTAGCCTAAAGGAAAAAAACACCCAGCCTTTAAAATCACTTAAATGTTTTTAGAAACATATTACTTTACATAAACAAATCATATGCATTTATTGGTATTCTCCTTCAATCGCAATTAAACCCTTTTCATTTAGAACCGTAATGCAGTCAGGCTTCATATACAGTAATCACTGTGCCTTTTTTGGATTTTTTTCTAGAGATTCATGCTGTGACAAGGGTGAAAGACCATGGCTCTCACATACAACCAGTGTCCTGGCTCTTCTACAGTCCAACATGTACAGTAATCAGGAGAGTTTAAGGGATTTGGATCATGACCACATCCTACCTGACTGGAAGCTATGCGTAAGGTAAGCATATGATTTTTAACTTTTCCTACTTGAGGGAGGGTACAATTTAATAATTGGATCTTACATTTTGATTCAAGGTTAGCATTAATGTATTCCTGGATTCCACAGTTAATCCCACCTTTCCTGACATAGAACGCCTTACTGTCTCCTTGCTTCACTCTGTAGAACACAAGGCACGTTTTCATTTATGACCTTATTGAAATTCTAGTGTTTTAACAGAGGGCTGATTTGCACCTGGTCCTGAAAGGCTCATAATTAAGAAGTGCTTTTAATTTAAGAACATCTGCTAGACAAACTCATATTGGTAATTCATTGCAAAGTTTATATAGGGTTAAGGGAACAAGAAAATATTCCAAAAGGTTATATACAAAAACAGAACAGCTAACACTCAGTTTATATAAATATCTACAATGAAGGCTCTGGAGATTTAAGGAGTGATTTACCAAAGGTTAGCTGGGCTAGAGAGCTTTCGGTGTGTTCAACACGCAGTCAGATTAAGAGAACATTTCATTTTCTTTTTTCTTTCTTCTGCCTTGCTGTAAGTCATTACAAGTGGCTGGTCTAGTGTACCTTTAGTAAATCCTTGCCATATTAGAGTGAAACTTCAGCCAAAGCATATCATTTGTAATATATAGATTTTATGCAAATAAAAAAAATACTAAACATCAATTTATAGATAACTTATCAAGAAAGCATTTAAGTACAATTAAACAAATAACCATGATAGGCTGTGCTCTGAATACACAAGACCATTTTAGACTGCATTTTTTTGTTCAATTTAAATTCACAATTAGTAAAAGTGGGACCAAAAGTACATTATTTCAAAATCCAGACGTTATGGCATATTGGAGACTACAGTTTGAATGTCCATCCATCTTTATACTGCATACAAGAGACCTCTGCCTAATACAGAGGAGTCCCTAGATACTGCGTTTATACTGTATGTTGTAAACCATGTTACTAACGATTAGATTGCTAGTTGACATTGAAAAACCCAATCCTTTCTTCCACAGCTGCTATCTAGCACTGCAGCCGCATGATCCTTGTGAAGTTCATACTTTGATATCATATCGGGTTCTCTACATGAAGACAGCTGTGTGGCTCAAGCCCAAGGCTATGCAGACACAATAAGTTTGCTTTGGTACTTGATCATGAGTGGTGCAGCTAATCCTTAGATAAGCAACTGTTAGATGGACATGTGAGTTAGTCAGTGTCTGTCCTAGATATCTCACAACCTTCTAAAATTAGGTGAAAAAAAAGACTGACAAACAGATTGTCAGACAGTGCACATGCAGAAAATATTTTTTTTCCAATGCAAGTTACTAAATATATATATATATATATATATATATATATATTAATACTTATTGTATATAAATTTTTTTATTTGTTTTCAAGGGGCAGCCATATTTTCTTTTTACATATAATGTACATGAAAAACTCGTACTTTGCTGCTCTTATTGCATCAATGTAAAAGTACATATAGCTCTGGCAGTAATAAAGAACAATACATAACTCCGGTGACCACTAGAAGTAGAAACTACAAATCATCAGGTGAGTAAAAAATCAATTTCACTTAAATTTACAATAATGATTTTAAAAGAGGATTTTATAATATACTGTATATATATATATATATATATATATATATATATATATTGTGGCAGTGTGGTACCCTGCCGGGGACTAAATGAGAATTATAACCCTTCTCATCCAGGCAGGTTGAAGGGGCTCCAGGGGGTTTTCCTAATGCAGAGGAAACTGGCTTTTTGGTTTCCTTGTTGTTTTCTAAAGTCCATGTTGGGACCAGGAGCCTGGAGATTTGTAAGAGATCCAGTTAGGATCAAATCTCCAGTCCTGGGTCCAGGGTTTGTGAACAGCCAGCACACTGATTACACAGGTGAGCAGGCATTTTTGTAGAGGCCTAACCATGGTTCTGGGCTTCACCCAGGCAGACAGGAGGTCATTGGCTAGAAGTCGGTAGAGCTCCACCTAGGGGAGAGTTGGGACCCAGAGCAGCAAGAGGCTGCTAGCTGTGTGCACAGAGCTCTGTAGAAAAGAGTCTGCAGGAGACAGATGAGAGTCTGAAGTGGAAGGCCAGAGCGGCAGTATTGTATAAAGGGGTGGACTGACAACTCATGGAGCCCCCGGGCAATAGGGGATCATGGGGCCCCTGTGTCTTCACCCACACTCAAACCACACCCAAAAAAGCCTATGAAAGGTACCAGGGGAATCTCTTGGGAAGTGCCCGAGTGCTCAAATGGTCAGTCTGCCCCTGATTGTATGTATAAGCCAGGAGGCTGAAGGTGTTTTGTTTGCAAGAGTAAAATGCTGAAAACCCGGGTGAGGGAAATCTATGATTTTGGATTTATGGAACTTTCTTTGAAATGAAATTAGACAAGAACGGCCCTTAAAAGAAGAAAGTGAGTGGCAGTGCCCTTTAAAGCTCTACCTTTGGTGCTAGTTCTCACTATATATATATATATATATATATATATATATATATATATATATATATATATATACACAGTGAGGAACCAAAGTATTGAACACCCTGCGATTTTGCAAGTTCTCCCACTTAGAAATCATGGAGGGGTCTGAAATTCACATTGTAGGTGCATTCCCACTCTGAGAGACAGAGTTTAAAAAAAAGTTCAGGAAATCACATTGTATGATGTTTAAAGAATTTATTTGTCTTGCACTGCTGAACATAAGTATTTGAACACTTAAGAAACAGCAAGAATTCTGGCTCTCAAAGACCTGTTACTGTGCCTTTAAAAAATCCACCTCTACTCCACTCATTAGTCTAACTTAGAAGCACCTGTCTGAGCTCTTTAAAGACACCTGTCCACCCCACAGTCTGTCAGACGCCAACTACTACCATGGGCAAGATCAAAGAGCTGTCAAAAGACACCAGAGACAAAATTGTGAACCTCCACAAGGCTGGAAAGGGCTACGGGGCAATTGACAAGCAGCTTAGTGAAAATAGATCAACTGTTGGAGCAATTGTTAGAAAATGGAAGAGGCTAAAGACGACTGTCAGTCTCCCTCGGACTAGGGCTCCAAGCAAGATCTCACCTCGTGGGGTATCACTGATGATAAGAAAGGTGAGGAATCAGCCCAGAACTACAAGGGGGGAGCTGGTCAATGACATGAAGAGAGCTGGGACCACAGTTTCAAAGGTCACTGTCGGTAGAACACTACACCGTCATGGTTTCAAATCATGCATTGCACGGAAGGTTCCCCTGCTCAAGTCATCACATGTCCAGGCCCGTCTGAAGTTTGCCAATTACCATCTGGATGATCCAGAGGAGACATGGGAGAAAGTCATGTGGTCAGATGAGACCAAAGTAGAACTTTTTGGTCTAAACTTCACTCGTCATGTTTGGAGTAAAATGAAGGATGAGTTGCATCCCAAAAACACCATCCCTACTGTGAAGCATGGGGGTGGTAACATCATGCTTTTGGGGTACTTTTCTGCGAAGGGGACAGGACGACTGCACTGTATTAAGGAGAGGATGAATGGGGCCATTTATTGTGAGATTTTGAGCAACAAACTCCTTCCCTCAGTCAGAGTATTGAAGATGGGTCATGGCTGGGTCTTCCAACATGACAATGACCCAAAGCACACAGCCAGGATAACCAAGGAGTGGCTCCGTAAGAAGCATATCAAGGTTCTGGAGTGGCCTAGCCAGTCTCCAGACCTAAATCCAATAGAACATCTTTGAAGGGAGCTGAAACTCTGTGTTGTTCAGCGACAGCCCCGAAACCTGACAGATCTAGAGGAGATCTGTGTGGAGGAGTGGGCCAAAATCCCTGTTGCAGTGTGTGCAAACCTGGTCAAGAACTACAGGAAACATTTGACCTCTGTAATTGCAAACAAAGGCTTCTGTACCAAATATTAACACTGATTTTCTCAGGTGTTCAAATACTTATGTTCAGCAGTGCAAGACAAATAAATTCTTTAAAAATCATACAATGTGATTTCCTGAATTTTTTGTTAAATTCTGTCTCTCAGAGTGGGAATGCACCTACAATGTGAATTTCAGACCCCTCCATGATTTCTAAGTGGGTTAACTTGCAAAATCGCAGGGTGTTCAAATACTTCTGTTCCTCACTATATATATATATATATATATATATATATATATATATATATATTGTACATCATATATAGATCAGCCATGACATTAAGATCACTGATAGGTAAAGTAAATAACTTTGGTCATCTTGTTACAATGGCATCTGAAAGTCAGTGGTATATATAAGGAAACAAGTAAACATGTCCCTGAATTGATGTGTTAAAAGCAGAAAGAATTGGCACTGCAGTTGGTTGTGAAGCTCCGCTGGAGGGCTTCATTTCAAGGTGAGTCCTTCATAATGTGCTAGTATGCAATGTATACTAGCACATTATGCCTTTATCTTGCAGGGTTTTTTTCTTTTTTTTTTGGATGTGGTTTACTACCACTTTAAGCGTCATTACCACTTAACAATATATGAATATATCAAACAGTGATGCTCAGAGGCATATTAAGAAAAAGCAGGCAAATTGTAGGCACATTCACCTGCCACTCTTTATAATGTAATCTTTACTGGGTGTAGATGGCAAAAGCAAGCACAAAAAACTTTATTGGAAAGAGGACAAATGTGCAATAAATTTATCTAGTGGAAGAGTAAACAGGAAAGTTCACCATAGACCATTACTAGGACATTCAGATGCTTTGAATTATAATGTAGTCTGTGTATAGTCAATAATAAAAGGCATACGATTGTATTGCATGCTCATAGCTGTCAAGAACAATGCTGACATGCCGTACAGTATAACTGAGGAGAAAGCTACTGACAAGGTATTATTTCATAACACCATGATTGTAAAATAGAAGATGTCAAGAGATTGGCAATTGTTAAAAATAGTTTTCTACAAGCCAAAATACTGCATGTAGAACATGATGCAAGACCCAAGGTCAGGCAAGACTACCTTTTCGGAAGACAAAATTGTACCTGCATTTTTTCCATTGTGTTATTTTTGTCTAAATCTACTGACTATAACCTCCAAAAGTCTTGCGACAGTCGTGTAACTAAGATGAGAGCTGTCATATCATCACAGCAGGTGGTATACCACCCACCTGTAGCAGAGAATCAACTAACAGTGGGTTCCTGTCTTAATCACCACTATGAAAGAAAGAATAACTTTAACCATGGTGACGGAAATATAATTATCAAAAAAAGATGTGACACTACATCCAATACAAACATATAATGATGTTCCTCGCAAATTACACGGCTCAGATTACTGTAACTATTTGTGTTAAAGTCTAGAAAGCTTGGGTGTTTTACCTCGTATTGTTAAACTGAACATGTTTCCTCATTCTCCCACAAAAGAGCCTCTTCCCCAGAGATGCCTGTACACTTTAACTCTTTGAAAAGGATTTATAATAAGACCTTATTTTCTCTGTTTCAGAAGCTCAGATGATAACTGTGCAGGGTAGGCATAAAAATGGAAAAAAAGAGAAAAAATAAATAAAGGAAAGGAGACATTTAAATTCATTGTATGTTGGATAAACTGGGACATTCAATCTGGATAGAGGTGTAAAAGGGGAAAAAAGAGCTTAAAAGAACGCTTTTGAAATATACTGTAAGTACAAATGTTTTTAAAATAGTTATTATTTTGTATGCCTTGTTTTTGTTAGGTGTTTTGAAGCCAATTTACATTTATAGAAATAAAATTACCAGCAAAAAAAATCTGAGAAAACTGTTTTTTTCCTTTTCACTAAAGCCTTATATGTGAATTAATGAATAAAAACATAAAGGCGTTCACAAGGCTTCATAAAAAAAGTAAAAAAAAAAAGAATAAAAAGAAAAATATGCATATTTTAAAAAGCACACAACTGCAATACAGGGAAGATCGTATATAATTTTATGTAAAATGAAAAACTAATTTAAAGACTTCCTTTGGTTGTCTTTTCTTTCTATGGCTCAGGTATGTATTTTTCTCTTTTGTACATTTTCAGTAACACTTGAATGTTCTTTTTTTTCCTTTTCCCCTACACAATGTTTTACATTTAATATGCATGAAATCATTGTAAAGCCCATTTTCCAAAGATATAATAACTGGTATGGTATTTAGATAAATACATAAGTGTGAATAAAGAAATTAGTGACCTACATATAGTGGTATATGGGCTCTGGGTGTATGGTTTATTTTTGTTGGTTTTGTGAATTATTATTATTTCTTTTGATTTGCATGTGTTAGATGTATAATATTTCCTTCATTTGGGTGGTGGTTTCATTACCATAGTTACCACCTCTGTCAGTACAACTAGTGGTGGGATCAGCAGTATGTTTTTTGAGAAAGAGCTTGGAAAAAGCAATTTCAGATTTCATTTCTATGAACTGTTCAGATCATTTTTTCAGACATTAAGGCCTGTTATCTATTGCAATATTGTTGAATGAGCATCTGTAGAATCACTGAAGTTGCTGCACATACACTGACATTGGGTAGGCATTAAAGTGGTAGTACAACTATAGGGGTTGCTAGGAAGGCAATTGAAAGGCCCAAAATATTAGATAGGGATTAGGAACCTGAATTCTCTTTTCTTTGCACATGCTTCAGCACGTTTTCCATTCACCTCTGCCATTTTGGTGTATATTTTTTGAAGTCACTGAAACAAGTATGATAAAGTCAACTTAGCAGGCCATGTCATAGAGCTTGATTTGAGGTCATGGGAAACATGCACAAGATGCTTTTAAACTATGGGGTATGTTTGCCATGTGCTGGAAATCCAACAGTTTCATTTTCACTTTCTCCAGGAGGAAGGAAGAGGTAAGGCCTCATGTACATGGGACACTTCTGAATGATGGAATCTGACTGCTGGAAAACGTAGGTTAAAAAATGTCTGTTTAGCTGCGTATGCATAACACATTTATGCGTGTTTATTGTTTGCGTTTCAAAGTGTTTTTTTAAGATAAGCATAGGAGAACCTCCCAAATGCCTATAATTCACTGAAAAATGGTAAATTATTAACTATTTCAGACTCTTTCAGAGAAATACAGAGAGTAGAAGCAGAGACAGCAGTATGTGTTGAAATTAGCTTAGATATGAGTTGCTCATTAACATTTCTTTTGTTTCCAAGGATGGGAAAGGTGTCTGGTGGAGTGAGTCATTAAGGTCAACTGGTAGGGGGTCTTCATGAGGAATTTGAGGTGTGAATGGTCATTAACATATCTTTTGTTTGAGGTGTGGATTGGTCATTACAATGTGTGACAAGCTTGGTAGGAACATCCTGTTTTCAGTGTTTTGTCCATCTAAGTACCTTGAAAACACTTTACATGCATTTTTCATGATGAAAAAAGGCTCTGGCCAGCATCAGGAACTGAAAGAGTTAAAAAAAATTCAGACGCAAACGCTTATAAAGGTGATTTGCCACATTTGCAAGCGTTTTGCTTTTGAAACGCTGATAAAATCGACTGCTGAACACAAGTTTTCTGCGTTAAAAAAAATGACTTTAAACTCAAATGACTGTAAATAAAGATGTGTATATGGACACATAGGAAAACATTAGGGTGAGTTCAGGGGCTGCTGAAAAAAAAGCTGAACAGCTCCTAAACGTGAGTTTAGCAGCTGCAGTGTACATGAGCCCTAAGGGAGATTACCAGACCTGACCCCACAAATATATTCTACAATTGTGCCAGGGCTAGATTTTCATTACTATACCCCAAGGCTCACTAGTTTTGGCAACCTAAGTAATACCTCTCTATAAGGATCATCTATTTTATCCAGGACAGTTCACAAGAGATGTAGTGAGGTTATCAAAGTGAGGTGTTTGTACTTTGCTCTCTCCTCTCTTCTGTGTTTAGATTACAAAGGAGAAAACTGGAGGGCTGGCAATTCACTGCTGAGTGGTGCAAAATAATCTATAAAGCAAAAATAAAAGTCAAGTGTTTTTCTCAGAACTTTGAAAATGAGTTATTATGGTACTTGCACCTAGAGAGGTCCATGAGGGCTTGGTTTAAAGTGGTTCTAAAGCCAAAATGTTTTTGCCTTAATGCATTCCCTGCATTAAGGAAAAAAAGAGTTTACAGCTTGCTGTCCTCTCCCACCTCCATAAGCACTTACCAGAGTCCTCAATCGATCCAGCACTGTGCATGGCTGAATTGCTTCTCTCCTCTCTTCCTCTTTACACAGGGACCTGGAGCCATTGGATCCTGCTTCTGTCAATCAAATGCTGTGAGAAGGAAGCAGGGACTGGGGTCAAGCCACTCTGTGTATGTCTATGGAGTGCTGTTCCATAGACATATACTGCTCGGGAATGAGCACGCACACATGCCCCCATAGCCAATGGCCTGCTATGGGGGCACTTGGAGAAGAGAAGGAGCCAAGATTGCTACTGGGGACCCCAGAGGGGGTTTGGGGTTGCTCTGTGCAACACTATTGCACGGAGCAGGTGAGTATAACATGTTTATTATTTTAATTTCTAAAAATGCCTTTAGCAATACTTTAAATAACTTTTGTTGCATGCTAGAAATGTGTTATTATTGAATGTATATAGCTTGGCCATAGTTCTATTTTAAGGCCCAACTCCAGGATATTAGCAACTCCTCAACCACCCCTACCTCCCACCCCCCTCTAACTAACCACTGGTTTTAAAAAGAAAATCCAAAGAATATCCAAATGACTGTTTTACTTACCTGAAGCAACAGTCACATGATGCTGCTTGCCTGGGTCCTTGTGCCGCAGGTCCACATTACTGCTTGCATGATATAGACACCTCCTGTTGGTGGAGGTTACATGTATAAGGCTAGGTTCGCACCTATGCAGTTTGTGTTTGACCCGTTTCTGCAATGCGTTTTGAGTTGCGTTTTGCATTTTTGCACCTGTGTTTTTGATGGATTTTTGAGGCATTTTGTGCTTTTTTCCTCATTGCTAGGCAGATTTAAAATGCAAAACATGGCAAAAATGCAGCAAAAGCACTACATGCTTTTCAGCAGCATTTTCGTTGAAGCCTATAGAACCAAAAATGCAATGTTTTGCGTTCAGAAAAGTCCCTGACCCTTTTCCAAAAAGCGCACTGGGTGAAAATGTGGAGATGTGAATGTTTCCTATAGGAAATCATGTTAAATGGTCTGTACTGCATGTGTGCAAAACATTGCGGAAAACGCTTAGGTGTGAACCTAGGGTTATTATTATTAATATACAGTATTTATATAGTGCTAAAAGGGGACAGAACATGAGACAATACAGTAACAAAACAAAACACGAGGGGTTCAAGGGCCCTGCTCTTTTGAGCTTACAATCTAGGAGGGAGGGGATAGTGGTACAGGAGGAAGTGGCTGTGGGGGATGGAGTGGTAGGAGGAGTAGAGGAGATCGGCAGTTAGGTGAGGGCGGGGTAGGGTTCCCTGGAGAGATGGGTTTTCAGGGTGCGCCTAAAGGTGAGGAGGGTAGGTGACAGTCTGATGGATTGGGGTAGTGAGTTCCAGAGGATGGGGGAAGTCCTGGAGAAGTCCTGCAGTCGGGGCGTGGGAGGTGGAGACCAGGGAGCTAGAAAGTAGGAGGTCTTGTGAGGAGCGAAGATTACGGGTAGGGAAGTATTTGGGTATCAGGTCCGTGAGGTAGTTTGGGGAAGCTTTATGAATGGCTTTGTATGTCTGTGTTAGTAGTTTGAATTCAATGCGTTGGGCAATTGGAAGCCAGTGGAGGGAATGACAGAGGGGGTGGCAGAAGCAGAGTGGTTGGTAAGGTGGATGAGTCTGGCCGCTGAGTTCAGGATAGACTGAAGCGGGGATAGTCTGCGATGAGGTAGGCCGGTGAGAAGGGAGTTGCAGTAGTCCAGACGGGAGATAATAAGGGAGTGAATGAGTTGTTTAGTAGTGTCTGGGGTTAGGAACGAACGTATTTTGGAGTTGTTGCGGAGGTGGAGCCTGCATGAGTTTGCCAATGATTGGACATGGTGTAGGAAGGACAGGTCTGAGTCTAGAATGACACCTAGGACTTTGGCTTGCGGGGTGGGACTGATGGTGGCGTTGTTGGTCGTGATGGGGGGGCACGGGCTGGGGGGGGAATCAGGAGCTCGGTTTTGGAAAGGTTAAATTTGAGCAAATGCAGCGACATCCAGTCTGGTATGTCTTTCAGTAGGTGGGTGATACGGGCGGAGACTAAAGGGGTGAGGTGGGGGGTGGAGAGGTAAATTTGCGTGTCATCGGCGTAGAGGTGATAGTTGAAGCCGTGGGAGTGTATCAGTTTGCCGAGGGAGGAGGTGTAGATGGAGAAGAGCAGGGGCCCTGAGGACAGAGCCTTGGGGGACCCCAACAGAGAGGGGGAGAGAGGGTTATAGTGTCCAGAGGCAGGAGAATTTATGGGGGCTGTGAAAGAACCAGTGCCCAAGAAGAAAAGGGAGCAGGGAAAAATGCTGTATGTATAGGGCAAGAAATCAGCTAGGCTTGATTCATTACACTGCAGCATGGTTTAGGAAAAGGTATTTGGAATCAAGAATGAGGAGTGAAGTAATGGATGTACATTGCACTATTCAAACTTCATTTTTCCCTGGAGTTGGATATTAATCTTTTTGAATACTATTGAAGATATCTACAGTACCTTTTTTCTTTTAATTCCAGTGTGGTTTTAATTCTTCAGTAAAAAACTCATAGGCCCCATTCACATTTAGCCATTTGGGATCTTAGGTATGGATTTGCCACGATTCTGCCCACAATTCCAAAACACAGTGCAGTGCTGGCAAAACACAGCACTTGTGTTTGTGTGCCATTCATTTTTATTGGCACCTAAAATCTGGTGAGGTCTCACCCTGATTATCATGTGATTTATCTTGTGGCAATTGCGGCAAACCGCATCGCCTGAAGCTTGTCACCCAAAAGAAGCTCCTGCTCCTTTTTGGGCAACAAGCTTCGCGTGATGCAGATTGCCATACAATAAATTACATGACAATTTTCGCAAAATCACACTGGGTTTTAGGTGCCATTAAATATATATATATATACTGTATATATATTGAAATATATTTTGAAATATATTGAATATGGCCAAAATTGTAGTATTTCAAATATAAGACAATATATTTGGGAAGAATATTTTTAAAATATATTTCAAATATATTTTTCTTCCATATGGGATGGGACAGAGATTAATTGAGTGCGTTCTGATGGCTACAAGTGGTAAATTATAAATGTTCCCATTATGTACTACTTTATATTTACATGATATATACATTGTGGCAAAGCATCCCAAAGGAACCCAGGGAAAGTTCTGTTCGGGGTTTGTAGATCTCCCAGGTTCGGTTCCTTACCTATAACTTTAGGGATCTCTGTGAGGTCCAGTGCAGGGATTACCTCTCTCTGTGGGCAATTAAATCCACCTGAGACCTGTAGCCAGAGCTCTTGTCCTGGGGCTCAGACAACTCCTGTCTGGAGAGCTGAAAGTTGGTGGAAACTAACAATCTGTGTATGTTGTGGCTGACAAGAGGTAGGCTTGATCAATCTAGTAGTTAGGACCTGCAGTACTGTATAGTGAGATCTGGGACATGGCTAGGGTTTTTTTTTTTTTTTTTAATTTCCTGCCCTGGTTATTTTGAGTAAACACCGTACAGCACTTTGTATATAGTTTTTTTGTAAATAGTACTAATAAACATCTTCATTGTTTGCTACTAATCTCACTGGTATCTGTGCCTGAAAGACTGTTTACCCCAGGAAGCATATATCCCGGCTGCCTATCCCCAGCACATTGTATATATAATATATATATATATATATATATACACAGGGGCGGACTGACCATTTGGAAACTCGGGCACTGCCCGGGGGCCCGGGGTCAGTAGGGGGCCCCATGAGATGCCCCTGGTACCTTTTTCATAGGCTTTTTTGAGTTTGGGCAAGGACACAGGGGCCCCATGATCCCCCATTGCCCAGGGGGCCCCTTGAGTTGTCAGTCCGCCCTGTATATATACTGTATTTATTAGTGTATATATAGCACTGAACATAATAAATAAATTATATTCTAAATATAGGTTCCCTATGAGCATAAACAAGTGACAGAATACTTGTGATGACACAAATAAAACTGTTACAACTGAAACAGCAGTTTGAGATGACAAAGCAAAACTCTAAGTGAATTTTTGATGTGTGAAAAGAAGTAAAACTTTTCTTTCAAACTTGTCAAACTCACTTTGTAAGATTAACAAGTGAAGGCTTCCAGTTTATAGTTGTTTGCATGCACATTATGTGAAACTGTTGATACTGCAATTCTATAGTAATAATAACATGTGTTCATATTTAAACATGTTAACATTTGTGATTTCAAATTAAATAGTCTTTTTCAATTAGTTGAAGAATAGTGTGTGAAGTGCAGAAAGCTGAAATTTTTCTCTGCTTAGTCTTTCTTCAGTAAACAGAAATCTTAGGCCCAAAACACACTTTTAAATGTGTTAGCTCTTTGCAATGCCATTGATTTTGAATGGCACCCCACCTCACTAAGGCAGCGCAGCTCCAAGCCACACTTGCTGCATGGTTACCATGCACTGTGGTGCACTGCATTGCCTAAAAGTAGTATATATGTACAGTGGGGATCAAAAGTTTGGGCACCCCAGCTAAAAATTTGTAATAATGTGCATAAAGAAGCCAAGGAAAGATGGAAAAATCTCCAAAAGGCATCAAATTACAGATTAGACTTCTTATAATATGTCAACAAAAGTTAGATTTTATTTCCATCATTTACACTTTCAAAATAACAGAAAACAAAAAAATGGCGCCTGCAAAAGTTTGGGCACCCTGCAGAATTTATAGCATGCATTGCCCCCTTTGCCAAGCTGAGACCTGCCAGTGTCATGGATTGTTCTCAATCATCGTCTGGGAAGACCAGGTGATGTCAATCTCAAAGGTTTTAAATGCCCAGACTCATCTGACCTTGCCCCAACAATCAGCACCATGGGTTCTTCTAAACAGTTGTCTAGAAAACTGAAACTGAAAATAGTTGACGCTCACAAAGCTGGAGAAGGCTATAAGAAGATAGCAAAGCGTTTTCAGATGTCAATATCCTCTGTTCGGAATGGAATTAAGAAATGGCAGTCATCAGGAACAGTGGAAGTTAAAGCAAGATCTGGAAGACCAAGAAAAATATCAGACAGAACAGCTCGCAGGATTGTGAGAAAAACAATTCAAAACCCACGTTTGACTGCACGATCCCTCCAGAAAGATCTGGCAGACACTGGAATTGTGGTACACTATTCCACTATAAAGAGATACTTGTACAAATATGGTCTTCATGGAAGAGTCATCAGAAGAAAACCTCTTCTACGTCCTCACCACAAAAGTCATCGTTTGAACTTTGCAAATGAACATATAGACAAGCCTGATGCATTTTGGAAACAAGTTCTGTGGACCGATGAGGTTAAAATTGAACTTTTTGGCCGGAATGAGCAAAGGTACGTTTGGAGAAGAAAGGGCACAGAATTTAATGAAAAGAACCTCTGTCCAACTGTTAAGCATGGGGTTGGATCAATCATGCTTTGGGGTTGTGTTGCAGCCAGTGGCACAGGGAACATCTCACGAGTAGAAGGAAAAATGGATTCAATAAAATTTCAGCAAATTTTGGATGGTAACTTGATGCCATCTGTGAAAAAGCTGAAGTTAAAGAGAGGATGGCTGCTACAAATGGATAATGATCCTAAACACACCTCGAAATCCATGGGGGATTACATCAAGAGGCGTAAACTGAAGGTTTTGCCATGGCCTTTACAATCTCCTGACCTCAACATAATTGAAAATCTATGGATAGACCTTAAAAGAGCAGTGCGACAGACAGCCCAGAAATCTCAAAGAACTGGAAGAGTTTTGTAAGGAAGAATGGGCAAAGATACCTCAAACAAGAATTGAAAGACTCTTGGCTGGCTACAAAAAGCGTTTACAAGCTGTGATACTTGCCAAAGGGGGCAGTACAAGATATTAACTCTGCAGGGTGCCCAAACTTTTGCAGACGCCATTTTTTTGTTTTCTGTTTTTTTGAAAGTGTAAATGATGGAAATAAAATCTAACTTTTGTTGACATATTATAAGAATGTCTAATCTGTAATTTGATGCCTTTTGGAGATTTTTCCATCTTTCCTTGGCTTCTTTATGCACATTAATACAGATTTTTAGCTGGGGTGCCCAAACTTTCGATCCCCACTGTATATATAAAAATTCCTGATGAATACAACATTGGGATGCATAGGTGGGAGCTGTTTTTCCCACCAAAGGATTTGTATAACTGTCCATTTAGTCCTGAGATTTATACAGTCCTTACAGACACCTATGTTAGATTAGTTTCCTGACTTTTCTCTACTGCAGTAAAGCATTACAGCTTGGTCAGCTCCCTTCCCTCAGCCTTTGACTGTGAAGGAGTAGCATTGAGGCTTGGTTCACACGGATGCTGTGCGTTACTTCGCATGTGATTCGCACAGGAACCCCACCTGTGCAAATTACATGCGATTTGGGTGCGGTTCGATTGGAGCCATACATTAAGCATGACTCAAATTGCACCTCACCCGCACCAAAAAGGTACAGGACCCTTTTTTCAGTCCACACTAGAATTGGATTGCATGGGTATTCTGATTCTGATGCGGTGCGGAATTCGCACGGAAAAAGCTGCAAATTCCGCACCACATCAGTGTGAGCCCAGCCTAAACTCATATGCCCATCCTTCTGCTCTCTTCTACTTTCAGCATGTTCCTTTACAGCACATGTTCTTGCCATACACCTAACTGGCTCTGAGTGCTCCTCTAATAGTGTTGCTGCAAAGAGAATTACTGTAACAGAGTCAAAAATTGCATCAAAGTCAGTGCCTTACACAGCATTTAACGTTTTACTGTGGGATAAGCAAATATTGTCTACAAAAAGTCATCTGTATTCTTACTGTAATTTTGGAGTGTTTTGTGTATTTCTTCCAGATCTGTGCAGTAATCCAGAAATAAACTTTGCTAGTGTGTAGGAGCTTCCTGTAAAAAAGACGGGTCACTGCTGCTCTCTCTGCTTTTGCAGGGTGACTGGTCCTGCCTCCCACAGCTCTGCTCTCTGCACAGACTATGTACAGCAGGGGTCTCCAAACTGCGGCCCTTGGGCCAGATGTGGCCATTTCCTTGCCTTTATCCAGCCCTTGGGGCACTATTCCTTATACTGATAGAAGACACTAGCCCTTCCACTCACACCAATGATGGGGACACCATTCCTCTCACTGACACCAATGATGGGGGCACCATTCCTCTCACTGACACCAATGATGGGGCACCATTCTTCTCACTGACACCAATGATGGGGGCGCCATTTCTCTCACTGACACCAATGATGGGGGCACCATTTCTCTCACTGACACCAATCATGGGGGCGCCATTTCTCTCACTGACACCAATCATGGGGGCACCATTCCTCTCACTGACACCAATCATGGGGGCACCATTCCTCTCACTGACACCAATGATGGGGGCACCATTCCTCTCACTGACACCAATGATGGGGGCACCATTCCTCTCACTGACAACAATGATGGGGGCACCATTCCTCTCACTGACACCAATGATGTGGGGCACCATTCCTCTCACTGACACCAATTTTGGGGGCACCATTCCTCTCACTGACGCCAATGATGGGGGCACCATTCCTCTCACTGACGCCAATGATGGGGGCACCATTCCTCTCACTGACGCCAATGATGGAGGCACCATTCCTCTCACTGACGCCAATGATGGGGGCACCATTCCTCTCACTGACGCCAATGATGGGGGCACCATTCCTCTCACTGACACCAATGATGGGGGCACCATTCCTCTCACTGACACCAATGATGGGGGCACCATTCCTCTCACTGACACCAATGATGGGGGCACCATTCCTCTCACTGACACCAAAAACGGAGCACCATTCCTCCCACAGAGACCAATGATGTAGTATTTTTTTTCCCACTGACCACCAAGTCTATGGCATTGTTTACTCCCACCAATGCCAGGGAACATTCTACTCTTGATGGCCACACTCTGACCCCGCTAATATTTGAAGGGCAGTAAACTGGCCCTTTGTTTGGAAAGTTTTGAGACCCCTGATATACAGCATAGTAATGATGTCACTGCTCCTTTTACAAGGCAATATCTACATTTCCAAAGGAGTTTTAAGCATACAAAGTGGATTTATATCCTCAGTATCTATTGAGGAATAAATTTAACCGCTTCCATACAGGGCACTTTTACCCCCTTCCTGCCCACTCCATTTTTCAGGTTTCAGCGCTCTCACATTTGAATGACAATTGCGCGGTCATACAACACTGTACCCAAACTAAAATTTGATCATTTTCTTCACACAACTAGAGCTTTCGTTTGGTGGTATTTAATCACCACTGGGGTTTTTATTTTTTGCTAAATTAACAAAAAAAGACCGAAAATTTTGAACAACAAAAACACGTTTTTCTTTGTTTCTGTTATAAAAGTTTGCAAATAAATAATTGTTCTTCATAAATTTAGGCCAAGATGTATTCTGCTACATGTCTTTGGTAAAAATAATCCGAATTAGGATGTATTATTTAGTTTGTAGGAAAGTTATAGAGTTCACAAACTATGGGATATATCTGAATATTGATCAATCCTGAAGTACTGACAGCCAATCTAATTTCTTGAGTCCAAGAATGTCAGAACAGTACAGATATCCCCCAAAAGACCCCTTTTTGCAAAGTAGACAGTCTGACGTACTTCATAAGAGGCATGGCGAGTTTTTTGAAGTTGTAATTTTTTTGGCATAATTTTTCAGAAAATGAAAAAATTAAAAAAATTATTTTTACTATTTTTTTTTTTTACATACTGTCACCAGTGCAGTACAGCGTCATCATATAACTGGCATGGCAGTGATCAGAGACACTGACTGGTGGCAGTATGAAAAAAAAATATAATTAAGATTTTTGACCATGCGGTTTCCCTGCCCTTCCCGTACCCACAATTGCGTTGTGGGCTAAGATGAGTGCGGGTGCCATTCGAATTATGCCGTGCGATTCGGCTGCAGGTGCAGGAAGAAGTGCAATTTCTGAACCTGCAACCAGCCTGCAACTTGCGGGTTAGTGTAAAACGGGCATTAATTCAACTTTGAGTGAAAGCTTTTCTGCCTGGAATTCAGCTTTAAATATATATTTTTATTATTTTTTAATCAGTTATACCTATTTGTACTAAAATTTGTGTTTTTGTTTTCTGCCTTTAGTTCAGATTTATGTTTCTAAATTAGAATCTTTGTTAAAATGAAGGATGAGAAAATACTACCAAAACAAAAGATGTCAGTTATTACAGCACATTGAGGATTGATTGCAGATTACCTGTCGGAGCAGACAGGAAGTGATTATTCCAATGAATGTGATGATCTCTATTAGTGATATCTTCTACATGGTTTCATGGAAGTCTGACATAAGACTGACTAGACAAATATGATGACACTCACTTCCAGGTCTGTCTCATGGGTACACGCTTAGCAATGTAATGGTGCCTGCGCATGTTTCAACAAGCACACAGAGCTCCTTCAGGGGAAGATATGTAAAGGTGAGGCTCCTGTAAGAACACGCTGAAATGTACAGAATAGGGAACATTTCTCAAGGGCAAAATGAGAGCAGATGGCAACCTTTTCACAGCCAACATGCTTCTCTGTAAATCCTACCTGAGGTGTGTGACTGAGAAATCTCACATATGCCAATATGGAATGAAAGATATGATTTTCGCTGAAATGCGTAACATGGCAGTGACTCGTGAAGAGGAGTTCAATCATGTTGTTGCATGTCATTCAGGCAGCTCAAAATATGTTTATCCTGTGGGACAAATCCTGAGACTTAAAGCAGACCTATCCTCAAATTCAAGAAAGCCTGCATTCTAATTCAGTAAAAAAAATGTAAAGGAAACAACTGTTGTGGCAAAAACTGGAATCTGAGCCATGGTACTGGTCATGTGGTCTCTGTTAAAGGGGAGGTTCACTATATAGTTGGAACTGACAGCTCCTTTGTAAGGATAATAAACCCCCCCAAAAATCTGTTGCAATGAACTAATCCATTGATCTGGTGGCTGCATTCATTTTCTTTTTTTTCAAGTGAAGAGTATTTTCATCAATTATAGAAAATATCATAAGGTGATTTTAAACCTCTGCATTTTTCTTAGAAAATAACAAACCTGCAATACGTACCTGCTCTGCACAATAGCTTTGCATGGGCCAGCCTTGATCTTTCTCTTCTTGCTCCTGGATCCCCCCTCTGCTGAGTACTCCCTCCTCCCCAAGAAATCTGCTAATGGGAGTACTCATGTAAGCTCGCTTCCAAGCCCCACTGCCTGTGTCCATAGACACACAGTGGGGCTTCACCCCACCCCACTCTTTCATTATAGGATTTGATTGACAGCAGCAGGATCCAATGGCTCCCTCTCCTAACAATCTACCCCTGAGGATGGAAAAGCGGAGAGAGAGTTTCTGCTCTTGTGCACAGAGCTGGATTGAGACTGGGCTCGACCCCCTGCTTTACTGCCCCCAAACTAAAAACCTTTAAAAACACAATGGATGAAATTGACTAAAACTGGTGCACTCAGAATCTAGTGCAGCAGTGCATGGCAACCAATCAGCTTCAAACTTTAACTTATTAATTTAACCTTTGGCAATAAACCTAGAAGCTGACTGGTTTCTATATAGAATTGCACCAGATTTTTCATGCTTCAGTGTTAGTAAATAACCCGCCCCCCCCCCCCCATCTAATCATTTCCAGGAGAACAGACTGAGCATTCAAAAGAGTATCTACAAACACCCAACCGACTGAAATGGTGAACCCTAAATACAATAAGCAGATAAGTAGATGCAGAATGTACTGGCCCTATTTCCTCTACAACAAGTAGTGTTATTAGAGTAATTGTTAGCTTCCACTACCTGTAACACCATCTGCAGAACCTATTAGTGGACTGTTTATCTGATTACTTTCTCTGTAGATCAGGGTAAGGCATCTTTTTCGCTGGCTAGCACATTAATTCCTATCAATTGCTTATAACACATTTACAGGAAAATGAAATAATTGCTGCATGCAGTCCATTAGTGTTCATGGCAACACCAGTTTATTTGAATTCCGATTATACTCATATAATAAAAGACAGTGTTGTTGCTTATTTAAGAAGGGGGCTTGCGCTGAATGTGAGTTTGGTCATTTTTCTTCTTCCTTCATTTTCAGTAGCAAACTGGATACAATAAGTATTTAAAAGGGAGTTTCCTTTAGGTATCTGTTTCCTTTTTAAAGCCTCTAATATCTCAATGAACTGCGTTAGTATTATTCTTCTGCTGCTCTCTCATACAAATTAAGGAGCCCATAATAGTTTCTTTATTCAGTAATTGATGTCAGTTCTTAAAGCGGAGCTAAATCCTTCTATCCTTAACAGGCAAGGAAGCTGCCACCTTAGCTGTATTTGGTCTGCTCTTGCCATGGTGCTGTATATGTGATCAGTTATGAAACCAGCCATTTGATGGTTTGACAGTATGGCTGGGAGCACAAGCAAATTATACAGTTAGCGGTCATGGCATACCTTGAATGTATCTGTTTTGAGAAACCGTTAAAGCAGAACTAAACCCTGCTATCCATTACTGCCAAGGAAGCTGCCATCTTAGCCTCTGTTTGATCTGCAATTGCCATGGTGCTGCACATGTGTTCAGTTGTTACACCAGCCAATCAACGGCTTGAAAGTTCATTTGAATGTACAAGCACTTGTGACGGTTATCATTCATGAAATGCCTTGACTGGTAAATGTTTTTGTAAACAGTTAAAGTGGAACTAACCCCATCAAATTAATGGTTTCCCAAAGCAGTTGCATTCAAGTCATGCAATTAATAACTGTCACTTTTGCTTGTACTCTCAGCCAAACTGCCAAACCATCAACTGGCTGGTGCCATAATTGATCACATATGCAGCACCATGGCAACTGCAGATCAACAGAGGCTACGGTACCAGCTTCCTTGGCTGGAAAGGATAGGAGTGTTTAGTTCCACTTTAAATCAATGGGTGTAGTTCCATTTTGAATGCAGTCGCCCATAACAACCATTTGGAATTTTTCTGCTAAAGTAGATCAATACATATTATTTTCCAATCAACTGATTTTCAATAATAATTATCGCTCTTTATTTAAAAAAGCAGAATAAGGCAGTTACAGTTCAAATACACTTTTTTGCAGTGATTTTGTTTTCTTTGTTATTTTTATTGTTCTTTTATTGTTCTTTAAGGTAGACCTACTGTCTTTGATTGCAGTGGGTGACCAGTACACAAAGGGATCTGCATCTGTATAGGTGCCAAGAATATTTGAACCTGACCATAAGGAAGGATTGAGATCAATATATAGTGGCAATGTGCATTTTCTCGCCAAATACTGCGAAGCATTTTAACACACAGGTATAGGTGAATTATGTTGCTCTGCAATTTATTTTGAAAGGCTTTCCAACACACATATAAAGCACACCATAACTGTAACAGAAAGATTTGCACAAAAATGCAGGTGTATATAACCTGCATTGCGGTACATTGATAGCCATTTAAAATGAGTAGGCTGCCCTCTTGCAATACACATTAATGCGTATAATAACCACAACAATGGGAATACAGCCTGTATTCAGTTTAACCAGTAATTCCCTGTAGCGACATAATACATACTCTAAACCCCCTTGATGATGGCCTATCCTGTTTATTGTTTTTCTGCTCACTCCAATGGTCACAGATAAGGAGTTGACAGTGGGGGCTCATATGGAAGCAGTGGATTACAAAAGTGAGTATTACATAAAGCCAAAAAAAAAAAAAATCATATACACATGGTAAATATTAGGACACTAGTGTTGGAAAAGACAAAAAAATATTATACTTGTTTTAGCACCTCAGAATAATAAACATCAAATATAATTACCAAAATAAAGTGATATTAATTGAATTAATAGTTTAAAGGCATCTGAATTAGAATATGTGCTTGGTAATAATTTACACATCTGCTGGAGATTTTGGTAATGAAGTGAGAATTTCTGATGATTAATTATTTTATGATCGGGGTGTATTTGTGAATTGTTCACGTGATTTTAAGATAATAAATTAAAAAGGTTTTTCTCCATTTTGTAAATGATTTATGTATATTATTAAATTAAAACATACAATGGTATTATTGTAGTACCAATATCTTCAGTGGGGCTACATTGTAGGATATACAAAACATACATACTTAAAGTGGTTGTAATGGCAGACAGTTTTTTTACCTTCATGCATGCTATGCATGAATATAAAAAACCTTCTGCGTGCATTTTCCCCAACCCCCCCCCCCCCCCGTTATTCTTACTTGAGACATATCTCGATCCAGAGATGTGCATGAGAGCTGAGGCTCTCTCTGCTCTCTCATCATTGGCTTAGATAGAGCAGAGCCACCCACTGCTTGAATTTTGTATATGGCCAGCTTTCCAAAGAATGAAAGCAGCATGCAAGAAATTGTAAAGATTTAATGAGAAATGGTAAAGAAGAGAACATCTATGAACAACGAAAAGGTTGGGTATATACATGGAGTCTAAAATAGAAACCTAGTATAGTGCCAGACCAAGTTCAAGCCAAGAACTTTTCTGAAAATTATTACCACTCTTTCTTTTTCAACCATTTACTGACTCCCACTTTTCTGGCTCATATACCTGTATTTGAATGTTGACTGGATGATTTTGATATTAGAAAATAGTTCTGCAGCTATGACAAGTAAAATCCTATCCAGGAAATTAAGCCTATGAAAACAGATGGGAAAAAAAGAATATTTTTTGCACCCACTGTGAAGGTAAGTTGGCATATGTCTCCCCATTTTTTGTTTTGCCTTCTTCTTGATAAACAGTATAAAAGTGCCATTATAATTGCCCTTTATTGAAGTCTATCTTACAATAGAAAATTATGAAAGGGAAAATTTGCTTTCACTGGGTTATATAAATAATTCAACATATACACCTATTTAATAGTTACTGCCTTTGAATATTTCTTTTTTTTTTCAAGTTTATTTTATTGAAGACTATTTTCAAATTCAGTTTCTTTTCTATTATGTATATAATATCTATGACTCATAAAATGCTGTTTTCAGCTGAGTGTGATCCAGTGTTATGGATTTTTCAATCTTGGTAATAAATTCTATTAACACGTAGTTACCAGTTAGCTTGTATTCCAGAAAAGGTGTCTTTTTCTAGGCGTCCGCCCTTATTCTTATTTTTAGCATTGTGGTGTCTTTTCTATACGTTTAGGCTTTCTCAATCTGTAATGCATCACCCTATAAATGTGTTTTTTCACAGCATACAGGAAGGGCGTCAAGCCGGCCAGATATCATCTAACAGTGAAATGATGTGCTACTTGCAGTTTATGCTGAACCTGCAAAACATAATGACATCCTGTGATAGTTGCTGTTAGGCATCTAATAATAGAACCATTGAGTAGTGAAATCTCAGACAGTTGCATTTTGGAGTTTTACCTACAGCTAACTATCTATTTAAAAAAAGAATAATGTAATTTTTTTTTTTTGCAATAATCTTGTCTGTGTTTGTTTTTTATTCAATAGCCGTATGATGCAGCTCTGCCATTATACTACATCCTGCCAATGACGTATGCAGTATAGTGTTTTGCTTTGAGTTGAGAAGAGAAAGCAAACCAAACATCTTTTGTTTTTTTTCTAGCAAACTTGTCATCCATTTCAGTAGAAATTACACAGCAATGCTAATTAAATTTATTAGTCATAAAAACCTTGTGTGCTTCTCTAGTTCTAATTTTGAGTTTGTTACTGTCTTCCCTTATTTCTGTGCTAGCCCAGTCTTCTCATGCTAGGTGCTGTATGTCCATCATTCCCTGTCCAATTAGCCTGCCAACATTGGTCACAATAGTGTGTGGGCTTAGCAGCAGGGCAAGGCTTCATCCCAAAATTAGGGACATTGAGCCTTCAGTAATTAAAGTGAAATCAACATCAGAAGGGTGCACAGAATGTTCTGTCTAGTAACCATAACAGGAACACTGTGGTTCCTGCTCTTATGCCTTGTACTCCTTGTATAACCAGCATAAGGATTGTAATTAAGAATATTGTGATGTTGGGGTGATTAACTCATTGGTGATGAGCATTTTCAGTGAGTGTACACCAGCCAGGATGTCTGGTTTAGGGCCTGGCAGTTCACTGTTATTCAAACAAAAGGAAAGTTTCATACAGACTAGTTGATCAGCTTTATGAAAAAGGGGTTTCAGCTTTATGACAAAAAAATCTTTTTTTAGCATCAATTCAACTTCTTTGGGCCTGAGCAGACTTGGCTATTGTGTTAGTCAGAAAATACTACTTAGGCCCTAATGTTGGCTTTTTGAATGGTCCCTCAGACCATCTTACACAGTACCTCTGTGTTCGTTCAGCTTTCCCAAGTTTCCTGGGTCTCAGCCTTTTTGATGGCAGCTCCCTGCTGGCATCTTGATAAGGGTTCTCCTGACATCCTGGGTTCTCTTGCTTCTCCAAGACCTCCAGATTCCCTCAGTCCACTGGATTCTCCTAGTCGTTCTGGCTCTCTGTCTCCCAGATTAGCTTGGCCACCTCAACTCCCTCAGTCCTATAGACATTGAATCTTTCCCCCAGCATGGACTGCAGTCTCTTGAATGGAGAAGACCTGTCTTCTAATGGGAACTCTGAACTATGCCCAAGTTCTTTATTGTAAGGGCTGTGTACATCTGCACTTACAGCTTGCCTGTCTCCTGCAAGACCTGAACACTAGGTTGGAGATTTCTTCCCTCCCAAAACTCTCTGATAACTCCAGAATCCACTCTGGGATTACCATAATCCAGAAAAAAACATTGATATTCTGGAGCCCTGCACTCTGCTTATGTGAAAACCCTGTGTCCGTTTTACCTAAATTTACACAGTGGTAGGAACTTGCATTGTCACAAGAGATAGATAGATAGATAGATAGATAGATAGATAGATAGATAGATAGATAGAAATATAGACAAAGCTGCATTCTTTAGCAGAGGTGAGTAATTGGATAATCATTATTTTCTGAAAATATTATAAACACTTGACACCTCATATCAGCAAGCAGGATAATGATGTTACAATAATGAAGCATTATCTGATTTCTTTTCTTTTCTTGGTAGAGTTTAGCAAGTGAAAATGTTTACAGCATGTTTTTTTTTTTTTCCAAAAAAGCTCTATGTTATTTACCATCAACAAAGAATATGTGGCATTATGTGCTGAAAATGTACTGGCCAGACTCCTCTCACAAGCTGAGTATTACATAGCACATCATATTCTACTGATAAAGCAACCGCAAACAACAGTATAGGCATTGTGCTATCAGATTGTCTCATTGTGGCTGAGTGATTCAACTGCCTTCAATGTATCTACTATAATTTGATGGAAGATACACACGGCATGGCTTTTAAGCCTAGTTCTTTCAAGTTCTATTTTAGTATATCACAAAACAAGAAGAAAAAACCTCACACATTGCACATTTGGTCAAAAGAAATAAAATAAAAAAGCAACCTGAAAGATAAAACAAGTTAAAAACCATAGCAAATATATAAAAACTATAAAAATAAAAGATTAATTTAGCCAATTTAACATCTGTTTTTCCAATAGATATTGTTTATTATGTGTATTGTTCAAAGATGAAATTTAGCAAGGAAAAAAAAATACATACTGTGTCAGGTGTAGGGGTTTCTCAGGGCACAGAGTCTAAGCCTCATCCTGCTTCCTCACCAAGGAACCTTCTGGTGGGGATGGGCATGCAGCAAGCTGGAACCAGTTCGCAGCCCCCAAGTATGCCCAACTAAGGATACAGTGACCACTTGTATGATCATAGTACAAATGCCGGGGGACAGAAGGAATTCCGCGAAACAAGCTGAGGTCAGGGCACGTGGCAGGCAAGCACACACATTAGACAAACAGGGATCAGTACATAGGAGATCAGACACTGAATACACAAATAGCAGGCAATGGGAGCTCAGAGAATTGGTAATTTGCTCAGGTGGGCTACACTGAGCATGTCTTAAATATATAGGCAAACAAACTGGGAGGCGGGCCAGGAAATGATGGAAGGAAAAGGAAATATAAACCCACAGAATAGCAAGAAACTCCCATAGGCAGGCACAGAAGCCAAAAACAACATGTGAATGAAATTACAGGTCCAGGAGAAGCACTGCAGCAAGGAAGTAAGAATGACACAGGCAGGAAAACTGCAGGCTAAATTTTGTCATACTGCTTTATTCACATCACTTACTTATAATATATGCTGTGCTATGTTGTACAGGCAGCAGGATCCTGTAGAAACCTTCACTGTGGGGATGCCTTGTCCTCTTCCAGTCTCTGAACGTTTGGCCCTGCAATGGTTAACTGCTTCTGGAGGGGACGTGCCCTCTCTTTCCTCCTCTTCCATTTAAAAAAGCTCTTACACTGATTATATTACTTGTAACATGATCTATGAATCAAGAAGAGAATCTGACCAAACTCTTCCTCATCTATAGCCTGAGTTACAGGCAATGTAGGTTCTGGGAGTTCAGAGACAGGAAGAGGACAGGCATCCCAGAGGTGCAGTGTCTAGAGGATTCAGCTACCTGTACAACTTTGGGCATGCTTCATTACGTAAGAGATTCGACTAAACCTGTTGGGATTTTTTCTTTTAGCTAAGCTTTAGCTTTAAAGCTTTAACACTGTAGTCTGGGCAGCAGAAAAAGTTAGTTTATCTAGGGGATTGGAAGAGGCGAAACACTTACCCTACCTCTTGCTTTATCAGGCTTCCTCCACATTGAACAACCAATACCCAGAATCTGCATCACAACATCGAATGGTCACAGCTCTCTCATCTCATTGCATACAAAGGAGAAACAGTGGTCCTCCATTGAAAATGGGAAATTGAAGACCTGCTCCTATCATAGAAGTGTTAGATATCAGGGAACAGTGCCAGCTGTTCAGGAAGTGAACATTAAAGTTAAATAATTACTATTTATTATCATCCAGTACAATACAAGCAGTTAACCCTTGAAGTTCAGAGGGGGGCCCATGTAAGGGTAACTTTGTCCCCAGTGCTGAGTTTTGATAGCAGTTGGCTGTACACGATTGTGGTAGAATGGCTCTACAGAATCGTATCTAGAAATAAATGTGGTCCATAGCCAAATTTTGATAAGGCTCCCATCAGTGGCAAGTGGTAAATAATGCACCCTTATTTTTTCCTACATACCAGTGATGAGAGAAGGGCAGCATAAAAAAGTACCCTTTTTATATCAGATTAAAGGTGGTTGTCAAATATGGGTTGCCTATAATGCTTTCATATAGGGTGCCTATATATATTTCTTATCACTGATGGCCATTGTAACTGAACAGCCCTATTTCAGACACAGACAGGGATTTTCCCTATACCTAGGCCCACGGTAATTACTTGGAGTGCTATACTTGCAGCTGAGTTCTTCTGGGTGTGCCTGTATGGCGCTACATCAATAAAAGTGCATGGGTGTATTAGAGATTAACTGAAAGCTACAGGATTGTCACTAAGAAAAACAATTTTACTTACATTTAATGGCTGTGTCAACTAACATTTTTCACAGCAATCATTGTGCAAAGTTTAATTGTCGAACAAAAATGCCTCGATTATATTGAGCATTTAGAACCTGAACCTCAGATTCTGGAGTTTTAAAGGCATTCATCCAGGGGTACATACAGCCCCAAATGGTAATACCACTTGGTACAGCATCCAGCCCCATCCAGTTGCTTCATTTTTTTCTCCACTTATAGACTTTTGCAGGCTGCAGGCAGAGGGTCTGGATGGTGCTCTCACATGAAAACATTGAGACCTGGGGCACAGGGGATAAAGGCACAGTGTTCATAAGGCCAATAAGTGGTCTACCTGCTACAAGATGAATATATTGATAAGATGAAAATACTTTAGGCTAAAAGTTACCACAAAAATAGTTTCCTATTACAAATTCCTAGTCAGTATGAAACATTTAGGCTTTACAATAGCTCATAACACATAAACCTGACAATAGAATGTACCAATTACACTGTGTTTTCATTTAATGCCTGAACTATCAATGTCATTCATTATCATTATGCTTTTCAAAACCTGACTGTGACCTGTACTGTCAAATCACTTGTTACAACCTAATCTACATTTATTGGCTTCTTGACGTTTTTAGACATAATCTTTCAAGACCAATTAGTTAAGAAGTGCTTGAAACAATTTTCATTAGTTAATTTCTTGTTTCCTGGCAGATACTATGACATGCGTACTATTTACTTCATAATAGCTCCATCCTAGCATCATGGAGGAGTGGTGGCTTAATTGTCTTGTCAAGCTAGCCATGAAATTCTAATACTAATTATGAAAAACGTTAATAAAAATAACAAAGAAAACTGAAGGTGTTTTTAAATGCTGTATTGAAAAATAACAGTATTTACACCTTAAAGTGGACCAGAACTCAAAAAGTTAAAGCGGACATTTACCCATAACAGGAACATACATTCCACATTAATAATTATGCTGCAAAAAATAGACACAATGCTAAAGGTAATTTACAGCACACACTATTTCATCTTGCTGCAGGCTGCCATTTTTTTGAAACCCAGAGCCCCTGAGCAGCAGTAAGTCTTTAGACTCTCAGCCTCTAGAATTTCAGTACAGGGATGAAAAATAGAGAGCAACTGAACATGTGCAGAGCAGGGTGAAACAGTGTATTACTGGATTTTAAATAGTATAGGTACATTTTTTAATGCTATATCTGCAAAAGGTGCCAGCCTGAAGTGATCTAACAGGACTTAAGTTTCTGACTAAAGTTCCACTTTAGGATTTCCTATCTGAAGTGATCTAGCAGGACTTAATTTGCTAACTAAAGTTTCACTTTAGGATTTCCTGTCTTATAGGGAACATTTAGATATTATAATTGTGCCTAAGCATTATCCTGGAGAATGCATCATTTGACTTGAATTCTACCTACAAAGTAGCAGGCCATATCATGTGCCTAGACACTCCTCACTGCTGCTCACTGTTCTCCTTGATGGAGAGAAAATTGTACCTCAGTACCTGCAGTGCAAGGATCTCCCTGCTCCTGCATAATCAATTCTCTGGATCTGTGATTTCTCTACCTCTCCATTTATTCTCCCCCATTCTATTCAAAACAAAAGAGAAAGTGTGTCTTTGGTTACAATTTTAGGTAGCCATACAAGGATATATCCCTTGATGCCACGGTTTCTCTTATTTCTGTTAATTTAATAGAGAAGTAACGCAGTATACATGAATCACTTGCCTATGAAATTAATTTTTGGGAGGGGGGTAGTATGGGAAAAGGTTAGAACCACTGCTGTCTCTTAAAATGTACCTAAAGGCAAAACTTTTTTTTATTTTGGATAGAGTAAGGGAGGGTTATAACCCCTATCAGTGTTTTGCCATCTGTGTCCCACTGGTGAGATTTCCCTTCATGTCCTGTCCCATAGCCCAACCAGAACTAGTATCCTTACTGGACGATTTCCATCTACTAATGTTCTAATGTCAACCAAAAATGTGGGATTTTCTTTTACTTTCACTTTCAATAATACTAGTAAACAGGACAAAAAGAGAGGGTTAATCTCCCTAATGGAGTCATAGATAGCAATTAAAACCTGGCAGGTTTTCTAATCCCTCTCTACTCTATCTATCCCGCCCATATAATAATGTGTTCCTATGAAGGAATTTCATCCTTATTAACTGAGGTTGATTTACTAAAGACAAATTGGATGTTCACTTTGCAAAACAATTTTCACTCTGTTGATTTCTATAATCCAATCATGTGCAAGCACATATTTTTTTTCCTTGCATGTGATATGTGGGTATTCTTTGAAAAATGAATTTTCCCCACATTCTAAAGAAAAATTCCTTTGCAAAGTGAAATTTCTATTGCCAAGTAAACAGTCTACTTGTCTTTAGTAAATCAACCCAATTGCCTCTTGATTGTTGTGGCCAGAACAGAAAGAGGGGAATGAAACAATTGTTACCTTTGGTTGTATCAGGAGGAAAATAAATCTGTTTTTGACAGTTATCAAAGGTGTGGTTACGCCTCATTTTAGAACATTTTTCTGTCACTTTCTTTTGTATCTTTAGGAAAGAAAGCATATGCAGGGATTAAAAAATATAATTTTTGTGTAGTTCATGTATAAGTCAAGTAGTATGATAGTTGTAATGCAAAGAGGTTTGCCACTCTGAATGCCCCACGCTTAGCCCTCCTAGGATGAGAACCTCTAAAGTAGATCAATATGCCCTCTTCACAGATTTATTTGCCTTCATGAACATGGAAAACATTTTCCAGTTTCTGCATCCCTAAAGAATTGTTTTTTTTTTTATCAAATCCTTCAAGAGACTATGAGGTTTACAAGGTCAATGGATCTAAAAGAAAAAACCCATAGTCATATTGTGTCACAAATATTTTCTGTACAAAGCAAAATCTCTACAATACCTTCACCTTTGTATAGCTTTTAAGAAAAAAAGATCATCTTTATATTTGTTTTTATAATGTGATGCCTAGAACTGTATTCATTTTTGATCATATATGACACTGAAGATTTACATTCACACTACTTTGTATAATGTATGAAAATTACAGAATATACTGTAAGTCTAAGATGAAATATAGCAGTGTGATTTTTCATTTCAAATAATATAACATTGTATTCAGGTTCAATATAGTGAGTGTATTTGCCATCGCAGGAAAGAGGCAGGAATCTAATGGTGTTCACTGTTTCGTGCAGATACATGTGCCCTTGGGGTGGGTCACATCACCCTATATCCCAATGAATACCGTTCTTTGAAAAAGAGGCAATACCAAAACAAATGGAACTATAGACTTCATAGACAGAATAATAAGAAAAGGTCCAGTGAGCACATCATGAATAAGAGGTATAAAGTCCATGCACATAAAACAAAGAGAATATAAGCGGTAGCACAGAGGTTGTACTGATAATTTTATTTGAAAAAATAACTGAAACAAAAATCCTGAAAAAAACTGAACTGAAAAAGTTTCTTTAAAAGAAAAATTCCCCATCAGGTCAACAATATACAGTACATTGCAGGTATGTTAGTAAGAAGAAGATGGGTGTTATTTTCCTGTATTGGACCTGAATGTGAAATGTAAGTTTGCAAATCCCCATTTACTTCATTGGTGTGGAGCGGATGACTGCACTGGGGCTGCATTAGACCCACTTTACCTTGTATTTCTTTGGACACCGCAAGTTCTATTGAGATGTGTTTGAATTGCAAGAAATTTAGGTAAATAACAACCTCTGCTGCCCTTTTGCTTTCAAACAAATATGCCACATTCAAATGAAAAAGGTCAGTCTACATGTGCCCTTAAGGCCATGACATACTAACAATCCTGTTGCTGGCACCAACTCAACAACTGAGGATCCATATGCAGGGTAGATAAATAGTCCCCTTTTTTCCATGTGTCGCTTCCTCTCTGGTTGGATAAACTACGCTTCACGCTGTCGTTAGCGCCTGATCTTCCAGCCAAAAAGGGAATGATGCATTAAAACAAATGTGTATTTTATCTATCCTTCTTAAGCTGCCCATAGATTGATTAAAATTTGGCTGGTTTAACAGGGATTGGCTAGATTTTGATCCATCTGTGGCTGCTCCCACTCAGCATAAGTTGATCCAATGATCGACATTTGTCGAACTAGAATGTTGTAAAAATTTTGGCAATCAGCAGCTGCAGCCAATTTTTTTTTTTTGCAAACCTTAACTGAACAAGCTGCTGTTAGATGCTGATTGTCTACTATGCACAGCTGAACCAGATTTTGTACTCTCCAGTTTTAGTAAATCAACACCTGTGCATCATAAACCATGGTCTTTCTTTAATAAAATTACTGTTTGCACCTTTTTCATCTTATATCTCTGTGCTTCTGGTCTCCTCCAGACTCTTTCAGCCATTTTTTGTCTGCATGCGCTATCTCCAGCATCGACTACATATCATTGCTCTTGACAGATTATATGATAGTGACAGCGGTGGACCATGCTTGCTGAGTGTACATCAGAACAGCCACTTGTAGTCTTCATCAGGGGTACATGTGACAGGGTGACAACATCTTCATGAACGAATTACCAGCTATTCATTTAATGAATGCTGTAAAATTAAAAGGATTGAGAACAACTCTTGAAAGTATATTAACATATTAACGTTTACATGAGATTTAAGTGATTGGGTTTAGATCTACTTCATGGAAACTGCCCAGGAAAAATTAAATGCAGCTGTAAATTAATGGTAGCTGTAGAACATTATTGATTTTGAATATGTCTAATTGTGTGCCTATAGCGTCCTGCTGATATTTGATACAGCGTCACTGAGGACATATAATATGTCACAATCTGCAGCTTCATCCATAGCCTTGGGGAACACTGAAAGCTGATATCCCCAAGCTGCTTATAGTAAGGTGTCCTAATTGTAAGGAGATGCACAATCAAAGAAAATGGTCTGTAAAATGTCTGATGAATATACGCAACTTCTCACAAAAAGGTAAAAAAAAAACCTTTTTGTAGTACTTTGAAATTCATAATTAAATCCTTTCCCTTGGCTGATCCACAGTGTGCAACATGATTCAGCATTGACAGGCAAACGGAAATATATTGTAATAAAGTTATTATTAGTATTTAGAACAACCCTGCCTTGTTTGATAAATGAAACCACATTAATTGGTTGCAGGGCATTTTTTTAAGTAAAGACATATTCACCAGCACACTGTAGAATGCAATTAAATAGCTCCAAATGTCAGTTAAAGTAACAGTTGCAGGCGCCAAGCATACTGATTAGAGCCACTTCATCTCATCAGTGAACTTGCCTTTATAAACAGGATAATTTCTCTGTTAGAAGTTTTGAAGGCTGTCAGAAGCATGTTATTTTGGGAATGAAGATGGCAGTAAGAACACAAATAAGTATGAAGATGGCCGTACTCCAAAAGATCAAGCCATTTGATGACTGACTAGTAATGTAGAAGATTTGTCCACACAATCTATGAAAGCAGACGCTGGTTGTTTTTGGTGTGGGAATTTCAGCAATGAAAACAAGTAAAAATCATGGCACAAACCTGAAAGAATCCCTAGCACTAAAGAACAACTAAACCCACCAATTTAACTGTTTCCCAAAACAGTTACATTTAAGGCATTCCTTGAATGGTAACTGTCACAATTACTAGTGTGCTCATGGTAAAGGCGAACTAAAGTCTGCAATACTTACCTCTCCTTCAATGGTCCAAGGTCTCTCACCCTTGCTGGTATCTTCTACCAGATTTTCCAGGTCCTGGGCTGCAGCCATCTTCATTGGACATGGAATGATGTCAGGAGCACACTCATTCAGGCACAAAGGAGCTGTGCTGGAATGTAAACTGAGCTGCCCAGACATTGCTGAAAAAAACCTGTTTTGTTATTGGAGACTTTAGTTCCACTTTAACTCTCAGCCAACCTTTAAAGACATCAAATAGCTGTTGTTATAGCTGATCACCTATGTAGCCCCTTGACAATTTCAGATCAAACAGAGGCTAAGATTCCTTGGATAGAAAGGATAGGATGGCTTAGTTACTCTTCAACCTTCTCCTCATCTTCACCCTTAAAGTGTCATTAAACCCAAAACTGTCAGTACATGCTGTTCATAATCATGCAGTCACTTTGGGATTTGTTTTCTGTTTTTTGCAAAAATTCTGGTTGATCCTGCTGTTTACAGTCCCTCTCTTTTTATCTGTGTCCCCTTTGTAGCCTGAGATTGTGTAGAACGGCCATAGCCACATCTACTGAGCATGCTCCAGCTTCAGTTCCTCTATAAGCTGTTCAGATCCACCATTTTCTTATCTGTGCAGCCCATGTGACTATAGACTCACACATGTGGGCATAAACACGCCAATAATAATAAGAATATATATGTGAGATAACAGTAAGTGGTCTTGCCATGCAAGAACACTTAACTAGCAGTGTGCTTTGGGTGCTAAAACTTTCTGGTGTCATAGCTACATGAACCTAAATTAAGTCTTCACAATATTTTTTTCTGCAGTAAATCCAACTAAACAGCAGTGCAATGCACTTCAGCTCAAGTGAAGACCTATAAAGGGGTAAACATACATTCACACTGTCCTCTATGACATTGGAGGCTTATGTAATATTATATGACAAAGATCAATAAACGCACAAAACACTATGAAAAATAATATATTATCAGAGCAGAGTAGTCAAATTAGGAAATGCTATTTCTTATCGGTTACTAAGGCTACATGTGTGCAGCCCTAAGTTTAAAAGGGCATTTGGGGGTGGTAAAATTGCACCTCAATCACCTGCTTTTACTGCCCCCTTGACTGCTTGTGTGAATGAGCCCTTAGTGACAACTGTACAATTTCAAGTTTCACTTTCCTGTCTAATCAGTGGTCACCTGCCAAGTTTTACTGGCCACCAGGACAGAAAGTGAGAATTAAGCGGGCCATACGGTGTTTAAATTTCAGATTCTAATTCTTCTGATCTCTCAAAATTTGAGCAGTATATAGTCCTGCTGGCAATGCCGTGCTTAATAACCCTAGGTGTACACTTATGCAGATTTCAGTGCATTTTCCAGTTTGCAGAAACGCACTACAGTTCATTTAACATAGTTTCCTATGGATCTAGTTCTAGTGTGTTTCTTGGAGAGGGTCAGGGACTTTTTTCCTGTAGCAAATTGTGGTTTGCATGTAATAGACTTCAATGGACCAGCATCAAAAACACAAGTGTTGTTTTTTTTTGCTAATTGGAAAGTGTTACAGTTCTGTTCATGTAGTGCAACTTTAATGCGACTTTACACTCTCTGGCTCAAGTAGCGTCAAAATCACATAAAAGTCACCACATATTTACACAGAACTGTCATACTTTCCTATTAGCCAAAAAAACCCGCAAAACACAAAGTGCCAAAAACACATCAAAAACGTGTTCAAAAACACACCCCAAAATGTGGCAGAAAAAAGTATCAGCTGCAACATACATAGATGTGAACCTAGCCTAAAAGATGATTGTTCAATGGACTTTTGTGAAAAGAGCCTATTGGAAAGTTCATTCAATCAGATCAATAGCCCAGCAGGGGGGATTCATACATTTGTGCTTTTAGCATGGATGGAGGAATCAATGGATTTTTTTTTTCATTTAGCTCAGGCTGCTAAAAAAAATCTATATTTGTATGGCCAGCTTTAATCTCCCAAAAGGGCATTCTCCACATTAAGGTACCTACCCGGGCAGACTGACCATTCAGGTTCTCAGACACTGCCCGAGGGCCCTGGGCCAGTAGGGGGCCCCATGAGAGGCTGCTGGTAGTAGTTGTAATGCACTATTGTAATGTGTTGAAACTGCTGTTCACATTAAGGCCTGATTCACACCAATGCATTGCGTTTTTTTGTTCATTTTGCAGTGCTTTTTTGCATGCATGGTTTTGCTGCGTTTTTATTATATTGTCTTAATTTTAATATACCTATATTTTTCTTTATTTTCTTAACTCATTAAACATTTATTTTGAACATTTGAAGTGTACAGAAATTCTGTGGAGAACGCATGAAATGTGGTCAGTGCAACATGTGGGTGGAGATTTGTGTGGGTGTGGCTTGAGTGTGGGCTAGGACACATGATCTCCTATTTCCGGGAGGCCCAATGAGGTGTTAGTCCACCCCTGGTACCTACAGGACAAGTATTAGAAACATTGGTTAATTGGGACCATTCATATATGGATCAGGGAACATTTTTCTTATGCGACTTCCCTGACAAGCCCAGCCAAGCCTTTTTGGGTACTTAGTCTATCAGTTTGGGTTTTACATTCCTGGCTAATTGCTATTGATTCCTGCTGAGACTGGTAGAAATAGGCTGGTGCTGTGAGTATCAATAGTGTTCTTCCTTCTCCTGATGTGACCGCTGAATCATGTACAATCAGGAGTACACATCAAGTCATATACAAAGGGACAAACAAATATGATTTTTTTCTCTCTCTCTCATTTTTTTTTTTTTTGTGGAAAAGCAAGGTCATCAATTTCTATTCCCTTTCATAAGCTATTAATACATTTATAGAGAGAAATTTGTCAGAGAAAATCCTCTTTTCCACAGAGATTTTGATGACCATGCTTGAGTGCCTTCATGTCAGTGTAACTATGAGAAATAGCTAGCATGCTAATAGTTTTGCCTGTGTTATTCTCTGGTGTGCAGTGATTTGATAGGGAGGAAGACAAGACACCCGTAGATGAACACATGCCTTATTTTGGAAGAAAGTGAGAACTCCCTGAGCTGTATTCCATTCACTTCAATAAAAGACCAAAGGGAGGGAACTGTAATAATACACTGGGAAATGCCAGAAGTGATAAGGACCTGTGTAGCTCACAAAGGTCAGGTTGATCTGTTTGTGTCTTTGTGTACATTAAAGGAAAATAGTTTTAATGGTGGATACTGTCTCTAAAATGGAACAAGCAAACAAATTCATGTCAGAGATGACAGCATGGACAGTCAAATGACACATTTTAGCTTTCAAGGGAAAATGGCAGACAACCTTTTCCTCTTTCCTATTCACAGCCAAAACAGTGATTATAGGTTTAACTCAATAAACAACCATGTCACAAATATGTCTAAAATGGATTATTGGATAAGAATGGCGGTGACAAGTCTTTGGGCTCAAAAAGTATATTTTGTCCGGTGGTATTATTGCCACAAAGTGCCTCCAATGACAGGCAAGTCACTACATCGCAAATAGCAGTGATCATAGAAAGGCCTTGGATGTTCTAGAAAGTGTTGGGAAAATTCTGCAGCCCTGTTAGTGTATACTGGTATGTAAAATAAGCAATCTAGAGGGGACGAAGCTGTTTACTGCCTGTCCCTGCTTACTGTCGGCATATTTAAAGCATATCTTACCCCAAACATTCATATTCTTCATATGTGTCTTTTTTACCATGCAATTGTGTTAAAAAGTATCCTCTTCTCTTTGTATTGCTTCCTTTGCACAAAATGCCTGCTGATCCTGCTAGCCCCCCTCTTTTTTTTTCAAATTGACCACACTAGGCATGGTAGCACATTCCTCCCAGCGTGATCAGTTTAAATTTGGGGTTCTGGTATGGGCTGGTATTATTACAGTAATAATACCAGCTTATACCAGAACCCCACCTCCACCTTGCTGGCATCTGAGTAGAAGGGGAGCTCTGTGCCCATTACTGATCCAGCCAAGGGCCCATCCATCTGGTCTTTCAAGAGTCACTCTCATCTCATCAGTCCAAAAAACCTTTGAAAAATCTGTTTTCAATAATTTCTTGGCCCTGTCTTGATGTTTCAGCTTATGTGTCTTGTTCAGTGATGGTCGGGTTTCAGCCTTCGTTACCTTGGCCATGTCTCTGAGCACTGAACGCCTTGTACTTCTGGGCACTCCAGGTAGGTTTCTGTTCTTGACAGCACTTGAGGATCATGGGTTCCTAATAGCTTCAAGTTTGTTTTTTTTGCAAATATTTTGCAATTTATTTGTGTCTTTTTTCTCAACATGTTTCTTGTAAACCCTGTTGACTATTTGCAATAAAACATTTGATGGTTCTGTGATTACGTCCCAATATATTAGCAATTTCATGAGTGCTGCATCCCTCTGAAAGACTTTTTACAATTTTTGGATTTTCAGAGTCAGTCAAATCTCTTTTTTTGGCCCATCTTGCCTGAGGAAAAGAAGCTGCCTAATAATTATTCACACCTTGATATAGGGTGTTGATCTCCTTAGGCCATACCCTCCTTCATTACACAAATACACATCACCTGATATGCTTAAATCTAATTAGCATTCAAGCTTATACTGCTTGGAGTTGGAATATATATATATATATATATATATATATATATATACTGAATAGGTTGTTTTACATGGAAAGGGTCACGTATGCTTTAAAGGAATGAATGACAGGATGACATGTGCTAGTTTCTCTTTCATCTAGGTAGTAGTAGAAGGAATATGATGGCCAGGGCATGGAAGTTGTGCCTCAGGCTTGCCATAGAGGAGGAACATTAACATACATAAGCAAGCAATCGCTTGGGTGTTCGTGCAGATATTTCTGTTAATAGTACCCTAGGGGTACATTACCCAGCTTCCTGGGCTCATAGGAGAATTCTGCAGAGAAGTTTTCCAATGCAGATGTTTTTAAAATAATAAGGGTGTGGACGGTGCTTCAAGGAGGTTGGGGACCCAATGGAGCAGGGCGACAGAGTGCTGGCATTAGGCTTTGAAGGAATATTTTTTTGTTTTGCTAAAAATGAGCAGTTTTGGCTTCATCAATCTCTCAGGTTCTCTGGCGATGTTACAGTAGATGCTGACATTTAGTTTTCTAAAGCACTGTGTATCAGAAACTATTGTAATATCTTACATTAAATACTGTTTTCCACAATTTTTTTCATCCTTTTTTCTTGTCTACAGGTACATTGCTACAATGTTGGCTGCATATCACTACTAGGGGTAGGTTTAGTGACAGTGACAATGATAAACCATTCATATGCAATCTGTGTTTGCACCAGGGGCATGTGTGACAGGATAACAGCGCATAGGCACAATTGGGAGACTTTACTCCACTCCAGGGAGTGCCTGGACAAGGGCTTGACTAAGGTAATAGAGATGATTTGTCTCCATTCTGCTCTGACCATCTCTCCCCTTGCCACTTAATTAAATAAAAACACATGACTACAAACTGGAGTTAAATGGCCATAGCAGCCTTTTATTGACAAATGGCCACGCTAATGATTCAGAGACAAGTCACAGATACAACTTGTGACTTGTTGTACCTCAGATAGGTCCCTACAAAGTAATCTTGTGAACCATACTAACTTACCAGGACCTTGTACCTTGCTTGCTGCCATTCCAAAGAATCACAACAACAACCAGATGGTAACCCCCCCCTACTCTGCAGACTTTTCCACCAGGGGCAGATGATTCCTGCCGGGCCAAACCACAGTGTTTTGGTGCCAGACCTGATGGCTCCCTCGAGGTACTCCTGGAGACATTCCTAAGGTGGTGCTGAACCATATCAGGGCTTAAGCACTCTGGATGTCTTGACCTATGAGCATGTGAAGAAGCAGGGGAATTGAAAGTAAGAACCCTCCTGCCCCTCTCCCTCTAGCAGCCCATTAATCTGGAACTGTAGACAATCAGAACCTCCCTCAATAGCTGCAGCTCTCAGTTGTGACAAAAGGCTCTCCAAATCACCCATGTTGCAAGGAATCAAAGGGCAGCAGACTGATTGTGGAGTTTTCCCTAACTCAGTTTTCCTTCAACTGAGGGCCTCTTGACCCCCTGCCTGACCACTTCCTGCAGCTCCATCAGTTTCTAGCCTGGACACCAATCAAGTAAGTCCCTGCAAATTATATTTTCTTTCAAACTAAGCTGTTGGTGACATTAGAAGAAACAGGGAAAAATCTACAACAAAAGCTTATAATACAACATTTCTTTGTCACAACAATGAAACTGATTGGATTTCCTCAATATATTTAACTAAGGAAATAATGAACAAATGAATGAGTTACAGGAATTAAAGCTCACAAACAGGGGCAGACTGACAACTAATGGGGCCCTCAGGCAATAGGGGATCATGGGGCCCCTGTATGCTTGTCCAAACTCAAAAAAGCCTATGAAAAATGTACCAGGGGCATCTCATGGGGCCCCCTACTGACCCCGGGCCCTCACGCAGTGCCCGAGTTTCCAAATGGTCAGTCCGCCCCTGCTCACAAAGCAAAATGTATAAAAAGCCAATATATGCAATATGACTATGTTGTTTTATATAGCACTATTCAAATTCTAGTAGAAAATATAGTCCGTTAGTTAATTAAATGCACCTGAAAGCTGAAAGGAAGGTTCAAGCATAATTACAATGTGATAAAAAAGGAAAGAAAATCTAGGTTTAAATTACATTTTGTTTTCAAGAATGTGCAAGAGCTCGAGAAATAGTAAGAAATGTAATCTTATTAATAGCACTCATTTTGTTGTTAGAAATTCAGCATGCGACTCCCTTTAACCTGATCCAGTATATCATGAACAAAAATCTTTACAAATTAAAATTTATTTTTACAGTTTTTATCAAAAAGTCATTGCAGAATAGCAAAATAAAATATATTAGAAGTAATATGTTGTAGTACGCATTACAAAAACTCAACTAGTATTAAAGCTGAACTCCAGGCAAACAGCTAAATACATTTAAAATACATATGTGTATAATGTCTTTCTTGGGAAAAGAATATAAAGTGCAACTCATAATTATAAAGAGCCACTCCAATTCATGAAAAAAATATAGGAAATAGAAAAAATTACCACATATACAATTGCTACAGAAGCCATGCTGTAATTTTATTTAAGAAAAATTACCTTTCAATCTGCAGTGCTGTAATTGTTTATAACACTCAATGCAATATGGCAACCTATAGGCATTTTATACACCATTGTTGTACAGAACACCTCCAGAAATGCTGTTTCCTGCTAAAGCAAAGGACTCTGCAATCTGATACAAGTCAGGTTTTTTGGCATCCTGCGTAGCAAAAAATAATTTTTTGGGTGAGATACTCCTTCAGGGTTAATTGCTTTTTTTTTTTAAATCTCCATTTATACAAACAAAGATACAATAACAAAACAACTGAAAATTTAAGTAAAGAAAGGCCATCAATTACAAGATATAGGAGAAATTGACAAACCACATCCCCTATATGCTCATAGTTCCCAGGGGAAAAGAAACCCTTACAATGAAGATACCGTGAACACCATGGCACAGGAAACCGAAAGCAAAATAATCAGTAAGGGAGGAAAATTTGAAGGCCTATTAAGTCACCCAGCACTGTAGGTGTGCTTGATAAAACAGAAACCAAAAAAAAAGGGGAAGGGAGGGTAGGGTCCTTTACCTAGGAAAGGGAGATAGGGACAGCAAAAGCAAAAAAAGGAAGAAAAGGTTGGGCAATCCCAGTCCAATAATTTTACCAGTTAACCAAATGAGAAATAGCTGGCATAGAAGAACTATCAGTATCATAAGTGTTAATTCATTCTAAAGGGATACAGGCACTGCAACCTTTCTCATCTGAACACCGCGAGTGCACCTGCTAATTATAATGAACCAGACCCCCCCATTCAGAATCACTCTGCACATGACGTGGTCAAACAAAGAGCTATTCCTTCAAAACAGAAAAGGAACATGCAAGAAAGTTTGTTAAAATCTTTTCTAAACCTCAACAACAGTAAAGTTACTCTTTAAGCCCTGTTCAGAGGGTATTTGAACCATCTCTCCAATCAAGTCTTCATTCTGCTCACGCCTCATTTTCCCAGATGCCAGATTAAAAGCACTGTGCACTATGCAGCCTTCTAGCACTGGTCCTTCCTTTACCACTCCGAGCTCTGCTATGAAGGGAAGCTAATACAGAGATACATTTGGATACTTATACAAGTCATATTTGCAAATATGTGATATGATTTTAATGAATACATAACCATATTAATTGGCAATCTTTTAAATTAGCATGAAGAGGGCATCATATCTAGACTCACATTTTGAATCTTTTGTATTTAGTAGAAACGTTTCTAAGTTCAAGAGTATTACTAAGCAGATATGAAGTCCTTTCTAAGACTGAATCAGTCCTCTTAAAATAAAACAACAAAATTCTCCATAGTCCATATATACACTGTACTGACTCTCAATACTAGACTCAGATTGCAAGGATACAAACACATACACATTACTAATAAATTGGATTAAAAAAAAATCAGTGTTCTCATTCACAAAAGTGAGTTATTATGCCAGAGCTTATTTTTTTGGCCCAATCTAGCATTGCAAAACAAGTTTTGTTACAAAAAAAAGTGGAGCTCCAGTCAAATAAAAATAAAATAAAGTCAGCAGCTACAAAAACTGTAGCTGCTGACTTTTAAAAAACAGACACTCACCTGTCCCTCAATCCTGCAGTGTCCTCACCACAGCCGGGTTCACCTGCCTTCCTTGCTCCCCGGCACCAGCATCTTTAGTGTGGGCACCTAGCTGTGACAGCTTGCGGCTTCACAGCTGGGTGCCCACTGCGCATGCTCAAGTAGTGCTGAACTTTGTAGTCTTCTGGGACCTATCATCTGTCCTAGTAGACTACATGGAGGAAGGGAGGACAACTGTGATCGCAGCATAAGTGGAAGCGGGTACCTGTCAAATTTGAGTAATCCTTCCCCCCTGGTCCACAAAGATACCAATCCTTAATGGGGAGCGGGGGATGAACCCTAAAGCGGAATGTCCTCTTTTGGGTGGAGCCGAGCTTTAAGCTTCATAATTTTGTTTAACTATGGTATATACTGTTTAGATGATAGTCCAGCATTTTGTGGCCAGTTGTACATATCACACCTTGGGTGAGAATGACAAGGGGTACTCAAGGTTGTTAAATTAAAGCCAAGTTCAAGAAAAACTTTTCCTCATTCCATTCCTTAAAAAAAATAGCTATAGATACACTTTTTTGCTTTCTTGGCCAATCTGGTATTTTCATAAACTCATTTACAACTTCGACACCCCTACCCCCACCCCCCACCTGCAACCTCCCAACGTGTCACAGGTCCCAGGAATCTGTGGGTCTATTGAGAAAACACAGTGCTACTAGCGCATGTGCAGTGGATAGCCAGCTGTGAAGAACCAGGAAGTCACAGCCCTCTTCCTACATCCAAGATGGTGGTGCCGAATACCTGAAGAACGGCAAGAACCAGCCCAAATGAAGACAACACTTTATCCCCGGACTGGTAAATGTAAGCAGCTACAGTATTTGTTTGACTTTTTTTTCCCAGGGCAAAGTTCCGTTTTAATGTATCAAATGCACCTTTACCAAGGTCTATGTTTAACCCACTCAATATTGGGAGCAAAATTGTGGCAAAAAATTAGAATTCCTTGGGGTGTCTACTTTCCAAAAAAGGTAATTTCTGGATTTTTGTAGTATTCTGGCAATTTTATCTTAACAGAAAGGGAAGTTTTTTTTTTAATCTGTTAGAAAAATAAATGTGGTTATTAAATACCACTAAAAGAAAGTTTAAAAAAATATATAAAACTCATTTGGGTACAGTGTTGCATAACCGAGTAATTGTCAGTAAAACTATCACCTGAAAAATGGTCTGGTAATGAAAGGATATAACAGCCTGGCATTCAAGTGGTTAATCATAGCAGCCATAATTAGGCAGACAGAAACCTGTAAACAGACTGAGTGGAGTGTGTACGATGTTTGCCATCTACAAAAAAGGATTGGAATATGGACTATACATCAGAATATGGAATCTTATCTTGCACCAGTGTTTCCATTTTGATAGAGTGATGGTGTTGAGCAGGTATACAGCTTATTCACATTCAGCAACCCCACTGAATAACTGCAAAGATAAAAATCACTTCCATAATAAGCCACACAGACACTCTATTGTTTTCAATCAGTCTGCGATGACCCAAAGATATGCACTGAAACATGAGAGCAGCATCGCACAATGACATTAATCTATCATCGCTCTACAAATATTTCATTGTTAGCATTTTCATTTTACAATTTAAACTTTCAACAGTTTTTTTTTTTTCAAATTAAAACAGTATCTAATCATGACTGAGTGTTGAACATTGCAAATCCAAGTCTTCAAGCTGTGCAAACAGTATATCCAATGGGCAGATATGTACAAATAAAGTGCAAGCTAAATAGAAAGTCAAGTCTTTGAATACCATGTTGATAATATACTATTATATATACTATGACTCATCATATTTCTAGCACCAATAGAGACCCTATTAAAAATCAGTTATCTTAAAGTGGTAATTCCTAAAGCAAAACTCCATTTTGCACTGTTTTCACTATACACACAACTGTTCAATCATGCCCATGTGCCTGGCAGTCTAATATGGGAAAAATATTTTATTCTGGTAATGTTGTTAATACCTGCAAGAATAGTATTTAGTATATGAATTCCTTTTTAATTCAAGTGATTTTTTTATTTTTTTTACATGACATTTTTTATATGACATCTTCTCACAGGCTTTTTCTAAGTGCCAGTTTTTGTCCATCTTGATTGGCCAGAATCAGATGGAGTAACTCCTGTGTCTGCACAAAAGTTCAGTCATCCCACATAGAGACACAGTCACAGAATCTGTACTGAGCTAGACATGCTCCTGTGTGCATTTTCAGAATTACATAATACTCCATCGGCCAATCATGTGGCCCAAAACCTGGCACCTGGAAGTAGCCCAGGGAGAAGATGACAGTGGCTTGTGAGGGATGTAACCACCACATCTCTTGAAGTATTCTCAGGAATTTAGTTCCACCTTAAAATCCCTTTGAAACAACATGCCCATCTAAGACTGTTGGTAATCATACATGCTTCAATAAATGATCAATTTCTTATCCAATCAATAGTTGCTTACCAATATGTCACTCACAGAGAAGTGGGTTTTAATCAATAGCTATTACACAATAATAAATTATCAATCACATGTCTGTTGCTGGTTTGCCACCATGTCATCTCATAATCTGATTGATCAAAATATCATATTCATGAGCAAAGCATCTCAGTGCTGCTCATTGAAAACAATTAATATGTTTCAGATCTGGTCTAAATTGAGTTTAAATATATCAGAAGGGAAGATACAGCTTTTAATAAAATTACAAATTACTGTGGCAAAACTGCAGAAAATTTCATTGTAGAATGAATAACAATGTCACCCTGTTAAAGGAAATGTAACAATGACAGATCTTCTGTCAGGATCAACAGGTAAGAAAACAATATTATTGGGGGGCTGTTGATATAGTACAGGCTGCATTATTTATATATATATATATATATATATATATATATATACAGTATATATATATATATATATATATACATTTTTTATTGGACCCACAGATCATTTTAAGGAGAAAAACTTATTCTAGATTTTCTGTAAAGATAATCTTGTCCCTTTATTTATATAAGAATAACAAAATGTATGTCATTCTGTCCATCCCATTGCTGTATCTGCACATATCCATTTTCAATAGTCCATTTTCAATAGTCCTTCATGTATATGTACAAGATGCTTCAAATGAACTGAAGGCTATTTTTCTTGCCAATTCCATTGGAGCAGGATACAGTAAGGAGAGAGAAGTGATCTGATATAGAATGGAAGCCGGCAGTGTGGAATAGCAGCAGCTATATTCAAAGCAATTTACGTGTTTGGTGTGAAAAATGATTTGTCCACTAATGTGACTTACCTGAAAGGTCAACTGAGATCTAGAGATGTGTGTTCAGTGCTGTAAGCTATGCATGAAAGGATGAATTGCTACTATTAAATCTCAGGAGTAATAACAGCTACCGGCAGGCATAAGTCACCTGTAATACAAATGTAAATCCGCTAAACAACAATACAGTGCTAATATATGGATTTCTTAGAACATTCACTCAGCTTGGTGCTCCTTCTCATGGAACCAAAGAAATAGTTAAGTAATGCCATGAAATGTAGTCTATATCTATCCATCTGCCAGAAGGAAGAACTATACTTGCAGCCTATAGCAACAATTAGAACTTTCTTTTCAGGCTGCACTAGGAAAATTGAAGAAAATGGTTAGTATTGGCAGCTATTAGTTGTTTTTTCTCTCCCTTTTTCCAAGTATTTTTTTATTGAAAGAGCACAATACAGGTTGTACAGGACACAATACACATATTGTGTAGTGGGTAACAATACATCAACACAAAAATAAAATCATAAAGATCACACCACAATTATATGGAAAATTATTTACAGCCAGGCAAGTGTTATATTGTGATATCACAAGTTCCAGGAAATTTTTTTTTAAATTCAAAGGAAAAAAACTGACAATAGAGAAGTTTGCCGTTAAATGAAAAGAATAGTGTGACAAAGAAATAAAGGAAGAGAAGAAGGAAAATTCTCATGGCTGGAACAAAGGCAAAGGCTGGAACAAACTGGTATGTTGGTATTTATTCTGACCTATGAATGTGGCAACATCGAGAGCTCTACAATATCACATTTCAGACAAGAACATGACAAAATAGGAAAACTGTCCAGAGATGAATATTTGATGAATATAAAATATGAGATTACTACATGGGGTGTGCGTTTCAAGTATTCAGGAACATTAGAAAAAAAAAATACCCTTGCAGTGGGGCCACCCAGCAAAAAATGCTCATTTAGTCTAGGCCCAAAGGATTCATCTGTAAATGCTTACCTACACTTTGGTTCAGCAAGCTCCCAGCAAGCTGTAACTGCCTAAACCCCCCACCACCACCACCGCCTTCCCCATTGATCTATAGGCTCTCACTCATATTATAATTTATTATTACTATTATACAGGATTTATATAGCGCCAACAGTTTGCGCAGCGCTTTACAATATAAAGGGAGAAATTACAGTTACAATACATTTTAGTACAGAAGGAATAGAAGGGCAAAATATCCCCAAAACATCACTCACCTATCAGCTTCTGGGAGAGTACCTGGAGAATTCATCTTCTTCAAAGACCACGGCAAATACTCCCCTCCCCCCACATCACTGAACATAAAGCATATTAAACCCAAAACCATAAATGTCCTATATTGTAGCTTAGCAATCACTAGATGTGGCAGCTGCACCAGCCCTCACCCCCCCCCCAGGCTTGTTTTTTCCTTCCGTATTCACCTGGTGATCTGACCAGTAACACACCTCCTGTATTAGAGCGCCCCCACTCTGGAGGAAGGAGCACCTTTGGACAGCAGCATTGTCAATCTGGAAGGTGTTAGATGGACTAGCAGATTTAGATATACTAACACATTGAAGCCAAATTCCATCTCACACTTTCTAATCAGTTACAGTAACAGTTTTCCTCCTTTTGGGATAAAGTTTTTACATCAATAAGTAAAAGCCAAGCATTGTAAACCCCCCTGTCAGTTGTCAGGTGGTCATCTAACTGCTGCATCTGCAGGAGAGCTTGTTCTATAGAAAAACAGACTTACTGGCTGGATCACCTGGTGAAAGCCAATCATTGTAAGCACCCCTGTCAGTGGGAAATGGTTTGTCTCATCGCTCATATGCTCACACTTCAGCCTCCCAGCTTACCATACAGGGTCAATGTTCCTGTATGGTGCACAATCATACTGAAGCTCCATCCACAGACAAAAGCTTGGGGTGGAGAAGGAGAGAATTGAAGCAATGAGAAATCAGGTACCAAATAATTCACCCTTGCAGTACGGAAGGGGCCCCATTGCAGAGGTTGATATTTTTTTGAGCATTAAATGCATTAATTATTTCATCATTTGGTTTGGGGGAAAGTATGTTTCAGAATTGAGGTGCAAGTATCAAAGAATGTTTTAGGGTATGTCTGTTTATGGCTAGTGGCAGGGGTGGACTGACCATTTGGAAACTCGGGCACTGCCTGAGGGCCCGGGGTCAGTAGGGGGCCCCATGAGATGCCCCAGGTACCTTTTTCATAGACTTTTTTGAGTTTGGGCAAGGACACAGGGGCCCCATGATCCCCTAGTGCCCGGGGTCCCCATGAGTTGTCAGTCCACCCCTGGTTAGTGGTATCTAATATCATAAGGTTTAGAGTATGTAATGTTTGAGTTATAGTGATACTAAACAAGCACTTTTTAGTTTACAATATCCCTTCTCTTTATATATATGGATGATGGCCATATGTATTTATTTTAATGAAAAAAAATCTAAGTACCTTTTTTCATAATGGATATACAGCTGTCATGTGACCCAGCTCTTTACCAGCCTAGGAATTGGTTGGGAAGAACATCTAGTCCTCTACTACCAGTCACGTGTAAAAAAAAAAAATAACAGGCTTTGAAATGCAAAGTAAAAATACATAAATTGTATTGATGTTTTAAATATTCATACAAATACTATTTAAATATTCATACAAATATGGATTTGAGCTCAAATGTTTATTAAATGTATGCAAAAACATGGCATGGGCTATCTAGGGGGAGATTCTGGTAATCACAGCCTGTTTTAATGCCCTATCCAGCCTGTGTCAATTGTTTGTATGTGCTGTATAATGCATTAAAGGGAGGTGAAGCCTCTATCAATCAACATGTAATATCCCACCCCATTGTGTTTAGTTAGTGGGCATGGCAGAGGAGTGTATCCAAAAGTGTATACACCCACACGTGAGACTCTATTGTCACATGGGCTGCACAAATAAGAAAAAGGAGAAAATTAATAGCTTAGAAGGGAACTGAAACTGGAGCATGCTCAGTAGATTTGGCAATGGCTGGTCTACACAATCCCAGGCTGCAGTAGGGACACGGAGGGAGGGATAGTGAGTAGCAGAATCAACCAGGTTTTTTTTTTTTGCAGAATACAGAAACAAATCCCATAGTGACTGAGTGAGTATAAGCAGCATGTAATACAGCATGTACTAAGAGTTTTCAATGATATGGGTTTAATGACACTTTAATTTCTCAAGAGTAAGATAGTTAGGTAGTAGTCAATTTTCTCTAATACATTTTGCTATTTATCGTTTGGGCAGATTATAAATATGCTACAATTGCTGTGGACATTCTAGAACCCATTTGTTAGGGCTAAAGCAAACAAAATCTTGAGAAAAATGTTATCTTTTTATCTAGGAGAGGAAGATTAGAAACGAAATACTAGGTCACTAAAGTCTTCACATAAGTTAACCAAATGACCTGAACTGGTATTCCAACAGCACCAGTTTGTTTAGCTCAGATATCTGCAATTTATATGCAAAATATCTGTTTTTACATGATGACTTGCATGAACTTTCACCCTTCAGTGTGCTTTACATATCTTCATACGGCCAATCAATGTAGGCTGTGTCACTGGATGCAGTTTCCAAAAAAGAACATTTTAAAAGCGTAGATTTTTCAGTGCACTTAAACTGCTTAATTTCCATTTAGCTCTGGAAGAGTCTTGGGCATTGCCAGGAATTTCTATGCCGAATTTAAAATGTCTGATGCAGCTAAAAATTATATTAAGGCGTGCAAAAACAAAATCATCTTCACTTTCACAAAATGATCTGCAACATTTTCCATGATTCAGAATTCCACCCTTGAAATGATCAAGTGGCTCTACAATCAGTTAACAGATATTCAATGACTCCGTTTTGTGCTGCAGTAGCAAAACATAAAGTTTATGCCTTTCTGAGCCTATAAAGCTATCTATAGAGAAAAGTACCAACTCCTAAAGCTCTTCAAGGGGAAGACCACATTTACTAGTAAGAATAGCTGCAGCACAAATGATTTCATCTCTTTCCACCTTGACAGCAGTATTTATTGGTAATAATACAATAGAGCAAGGAAGAAGATAAGACTGAGCATCTGACTAGCTGCATTGTTGTCAGGAATGTGTAATATTTTGAAGAGGAAGATGCAACAATATCACCAAAGCCCTAGGAAATGTGGTAGTGAGTACCATAGTTATAATGCTGATAAATGATGCATTATGCCTCCCATGCTTTTGGAATTTTTGTTTGACATAAATAACATGGTCAGCGTGTCCCTAGACTTTCCGGTTTCTGGTTCCTTGAACTCATATCCCAATGGTTTACTGGGTATGCTAAATGGATGCTAAGTTTTCCTTCTAGGTACTTCCTTCCCTACCCTCAAGTGTCTTTTTGGAGAGTTCAAAAGAATAGATGTCATCATCAACTGCAAATATATAAAACTGTTAGTTGTTATCATAAGGAGAACCATATTTTCAGGACAAGTTTTCAGAGTGTACCCCTTCTTCAAGGTCCAAGCAGTACTAGTTCACAAGTACATTCAGAAAGCTAGTCCTGAAAATGTGGATGTTAATGCAAATTAAAAAATAAAATAAAAAAGTATCACAGATAGTACTCAATTGTTTTGTAACAAGTGTGCTAATATGACTACAATTATTATTATACAGTATTTATAAAGCGCCAATAGTTCGCTCAGCGCTGTACATTACAAAAGGGGGACAGAACATGTGACAGAACAATACCAATACAATGCAAAACATGAGGGGATTGAGGGCCCTGCTCTTTCGAGCTTACAATCTAGGAGGGAGGGGATGGTGGTACAGGAGGAGATAGCTGTGGGGGATGGAGTGGTAGGAAGAGTGGAGGAGTTGGGCAAGTTAGCAGGGGGTGGGGTAGGCTTCCCTAAAGAGGTGGGTTTTCAGGGTGCGCCTAAAGGAGAGGATAGTAGGTGATAATCTGATGGGTTGGGGCAAGGAGTTCCAGAGGATGGGTGACACCCTGGAGAAGTCCTGGAGGTGGGCATGGGAGGAGGAGACCAGGGAACTAGAGAGAAGGAGGTCTTGTGAGGAGCGGAGTGTGCGTGTTGGGCGGTACTTGGATATTAGGTCAGTGATGTAGTTCGGGGCAGTATGGTGGACAGCTTTGTACGTCAGTGTTAGGATTTTGATATTGATCCGTTGCGCAATCGGAAGCCAGTGGAGGGATTGGCAGAGGGGGTGGCGGAAACGGAGTGGTTGGAAAGGTGAATGAGTCTGGCAGCCGTATTCAGGATCGACTGAAGCGGGGATAGCCAGCGGCTTGGCAGGCCAGTGAGGAGGAAGTTGCAGTAGTCGAGTCGTGATATGATGAGGGAGTGGATGATCTGTTTAGTGGTTTCTGGGGTTAGGAACGTGCGGATTTTGGCGATGTTGCGGAGGTGGAGTCTACAATAACCTCTATCATAATGTGCCAATTTGGATAAATTAAAATATTCTGTCAACATTCCTGAACAGACTGACCTCTGTTAACTAACAACTTTTTAATTTTGAATAGAGTGGTGGCATGTTAGAACTTTTTTTTGCTAAATTCGCTATGTCACCATGGTCACCGACATGAAAAGTGAGGGACAAGCTTAAACTTTAGAGGTGTCATCAGAGCAGGAATTAAGGAAAAATATTCTAATGGTAACATTTGCTCTAGGTAAAACTGTGTAAAAGGGTATTTTCCTTTCTTGGAGAAATTTCATCGTACTTCCTGTTTTGCCTATAAGACAGATAGTATATTGAAAGCTCTCCAATGGAACACAGATAACAAAAAAAATTGACAGGGGTAATTCTTTATTCTATAAACATGGTTTGGCTTTAGATATATTTAAAGATGTTCCACAAAAAAAACAAAATTTTTGTTTATCGCCAGGTCAGGTGCTAAAGAAAAATAATTAAAATGTTATTTTGTTCCTCATTAGCTTCTCTGCTGGTAGTACTTTGGTAGTAAAATTTTGCATTAAAAATATACAAAATGAAAAAATTTTTTTTTCAATTAGCTTTAAGTATGTTAGTAGCCCAACAACATACCATAAACGATGAAGGATTGGTGAAAAAATACAGATAACAAAGCTAAAATAAGTATTTTATTTCATTTTTTTTTCTGTGTTTCCAGAAACAAAAACTATCTCTATAACATCCCACAATGGGGACAATTGCAAATAGCTGCAGTAAACTGGGACAAATAAAGCAAATCCTCAGTGGAACAAATTGAAAGGTAAGTCATCAGAACAGAAATAAGGGAGCCAGTGATCATTTGTCTTTAAAGGTTAGGGGTTCCAGGGTTTGATATCTTTGTTCTCATTTTCTCATTTGGCAATTCTCTGACCGTAGGACAGGAGTCCCAGTTTCACTAGCTTCATACTAGTTTTGGGTTATTGACTCATTAAGTATTGTAGCCTGGATAGCAATAACAGCTGTGAAGCTGGAACCTTAAAGAAGAAAAAATCCTGATTAGTTCCCTTTCACAAGTTCTGGCTGCTTGCTTTGGCAAAAACTTCTGGCAGTTAATCTGGATTGCTGACTGGCCAGACAGAAAATATGGTTGTCTGCTTTTTTAGCCACACTAAGGCCTTGTTCACACTTGCTCAAAATACCGATGCCTAACAAACATGCCTATGGAGTTAATGTTAGTTTGCATTGTGTTTAATATGCATGAAAGGCCAGTTAAAAATGCTCCCCAAATTCCCTATGCACTTTTAACACGAGTTTAATGAGCATTAAAGACGCACCTCAGATGCTTCGGTTTTTTTCTTGGCTGCTGTGAAAAAGGCCTAACTAGCTGCAAATGTGCCGCAAACACATCACAAGCTTGCTGCAAACACATGCCAGTGAGTTTATGGTGCATTACCATAGACGTGAATAGGAGCTGATAAACTTCTACTCCTATCAAACTCTACATGAAGTTTCATTTTTGTAGTGCAGCAAACTTGTGATGCAAACTCTCCACGTTTTCATAATGTGAACAGCACTGTGTGCTGTCCATAGTATTAATGGCAGACTGTTTTACTAGGAGTTTGAGGAGAGTTAAAAACACGCCACAAACACCTGCTTTTAATGCTAGTGTGAACAGGGCCTAAAAGTGAAAGATTTAATGTAGTCTGGGCTAAGCAGGAGAGTGAAATTGATCTGTCAAGGTCTGATGAAAGATGAAATTATTATGTACATAGTGTGATGTTATAATTGAATTGCAGCTTCAAAGTACTCTCCAAAAACTAGTGTTTGGTGACTTGATATTTGCGTGGTCTTTCCTCAAAAAGTTCCTCAATTAGAGAAAAACTGTAGGGGGGACAACTTGTTCTTGTGGTGTAAAGAGTAGCAACTTGGACCCTGTACACATTAAGAACCATTCTAAGGCAAAGCAAATACTTAATTGCAGATGAATTGTAGCACCACCACCCCATAGACAGCTATGTATTCCACTTTTCTTCATTGTAATAGTAGAATACCTCTTTAATTTCTTTAAATGTGAATTCTGCCTATTCATCAGAATATTGTAATTAATGTATTGGACTTTATATGGTAGCCATGACCCTATATGCTGATAGAAAGCTTGTAAAATATATAGAAAAGGAATCTGTGCACAGTGGACTCTTTGGAGTTTAATATATATGAACATTGTGCAACTATATCTAGAGGAACCAATGCAATACTGAACTCAACAAACAGGATACCAATAACTTCTAATACTTTAGAAACATAGAGCATAAAATAAAGAAGGTGGTAAAGCTACCCAGCTGTGAATTCTGTGTAATGGAATGAAACCAAGGAAAAGCTTAAGTTTTGTTTTTGTAGAAAAAAATTGTAATTTAAATGAAAAAAATACACTTTTAAGGATAAGAAGTTGTGCTGTTGGAAAAAAGTTCTAGAAAGGAACAGACTAGATGTATAATTGGGAAGTCTGGATGGAATCCTGTGTTCGATCTTTGAGTGACCTTAGGTGAGTCATTTCATCTGGCAATTCATCTTGCAATGCCTAAGACATTGCCTCAGACACCACAGATTAGATTGTGAGCTTTAGTATCCATTAATACTTCCAGTGTACACTGTCCCTGCTAAAATTGAATCTGCTAGCACATTACAGAAATGTACAAAATAGATGTGAACAAACTTTAAAAATATCCATAAAGGCTACGCAAGCAAAAATGAAAATGGAAACAAAATTTAGCATTCTGTGTTGATAATTTTCACACTACTCTCGCGTATGACTTTATGACCTGCTTTATGGAAGTGCTACCAATTTCTAAGTGAAAAATAATTTAACACAACAATTTACTGAATTAAAAGAAAGCTTTTAATTTTTATGCAATTTAGAGTAATATCAGCAAGTGACTGAGGCATAGCTGCTGTTGCGAAAGACTTAATGCTGGACTTGAAGCTGGCCTTCCGAAGACACAGTGATACTATTCTTCAATGCAGGGCAATGATATACAAAATGGACAGTTATTAGTATTTTCTCTTACCTATTTTATTTCTTTTTTAGGAACAATAGTTTTAAGGAATTCTGTCACATTCAATGATAGGCAGCCTCTAAAAAGGTGAAGGAGGTAGAAAGACGTAGACAGGCTTTAGGACTATCAGAAGGTGCCAGTGCAGCCTGACAGAAAGGATACTGCAGGTCTTTACCCGTACCTGCAGAGGTTTGATCCCTACTGAAATATGAATTGATTTACTAAAGGCAAATAGGCTAGTTACTTTGCAATAGAATTTTCCTTTAGCTTAATGAATATGGTAAAAAAGGAAATTTCATCTTACTTGCTAAGCTAAGAGAAAATTCCTTTGCAAATTAAACAGCTTTTTTGCCCTTTTTTCAGTAAATCAACCCTATAGTATCCTTCTGTAGTGTGGTGTGTGGTGGACAACAATAATGAATGGAAACAATAGAAAACATAACATGAGACAAATATGGAGGAGAGAAACAGCATCAGCCCAAAGTCTATTAAGTTTGAGAGTCCTGAAACACATGTCATTTTTCCTAGGAGCTGTTATTATTGTGCTCAATGGGGCACTCCATGTGCAGCCCCCAAGAGAGTGCTTATTTCTAGCTTTACAAGCAGCATAAAAGGGGACAGATAAGAAGGCGTGGGTCCTGGGCAGGAGAAAGGGAAATCACTGGCAGTCAATTAGAGCATCCAGAAAGCACAGAAAGAAAAGGAGATGGATTTGGACTAGAAAGCAAGAGCATCAGAGTCTGGTGAGTGTATCTCATAGACGAGGCTTTATAATATTTGGCTGTTTCCTTGTGATTTGGAAACCAGTTGGATGGATTGGGGCACCTTGCAAAGCAGATTCGACACCCTCAGGGCTGCAAGTGGGAACAAGCGGTGAGTGCGCAGTAGAGTTCTAGTACTGCAAGCAGCAAAAGGGGAGGCAGTGACTGTGTCTGGCATAGTAGCAATTATGCAAAGGGGGCATCTTACCCTCCACACAGCTTCTGAGTATAGGCTGAGCTCAGCTGCAGGATGGGATCCAAATGGCCTAGAAATAAGGCATAGAGACTCTGGGCATTCTTTTGCCAGAAAGTTGTTCTATGTTTATTTGTACAAATACAAATGGGACAGCACTGCAGATTGAAAGGAAAAAGTAATTTTTAATAATGTTATAGTTTAGTATGGTTTGTGTTGCAATTGTATTTGCTATATTTTTTTTTACTTGCAATTTTTTCCCCACAAAAGTGAAGTTACCTCTTGAGGTATAAGACTTCAATCCACCTTCATGTTCGGTTTTTACCTTCTCTTTCTAATGTGATAGCATGTTTTGCAACCACTAGTTAGCATCTTGCTACATTGCCGATGCAATTCACATGGAGTTCAGGAACTGAAGCAACTGTTCCTACCTACAGCACACCTATGGCTGTTCCATCAATGACAGGTGCAGTAGAGACGTGAAATATGATGCGAATATACTAACAGGGGAATGTCATGATAAAAACAGACCTGGCAGGAGAAACATCTATTTATGTCAACATTTGTAGGAATAGTTTAAAGCTGGAAGATCTCCTAGCTTTCTAATGCAATCCTATAACTAGGATGGATTTAATAATAATGATAAAAAGTTTCTATATGAAACTAGACCAATGAAATTTACATCTACTGCAATCCATGCCTAATGCCAACCCATTCTAATTGTTTGGTTTAACCTTATGCATTAAAAAAAAATCTCAAAGTTCCTGCAAAATGTCAAACGTAAATTTTTTCCCATGATCTACTTTCCAGATTTTCATACCAAATTTTCATTGAAAGTAGAAAAAGAACTTCACATTTAGTTTCCTCTGAAAAATAATAAGATCAGCCAATTAAGATTTTCTTCTTTATTTGAAAGTCCAGTGAATAACTACAACCAGATATGATATTTATGACAATTAACTCAGTTTGAAATCTTATAGTGAAAATCAAATGGTGAGGAAAAACTCATCTGTCTACATCATAGAGTCAGAAAGGTTTCACTAGACAGCAGCACACTAATCAAGGGAATTGAGATTTCTAACAATGAGAACAAATTGGCGGAACTGGGATCATTTCCTTGCGCTATAATTTCTTAAAGAATAATGGGAATATGTTCCAAGTAGATGACAGCACATGAGAGATTTGACAGATGTATGTTGGACCAAGGTGAAACCAATCAGGAAGGATATTTTTCCTGGCAGTTAGACAAATTTGCGAAATATTGTAAATTGTTTCTGGATAAAGGCTGCTATCGACTGCTAGAGTTACTTTGAGAGAAGATGGCTTCCAATATATATATATATATATATATATATATATACAGTATATACAATGAGCAGTTACTTATATATTTACATATATTATATATGTAAATCAGACAATAATGTCAGATATATTACCTTTTGTATACTTATCAGTTATACCATGCAGAGGAGGTATGTTGGCATGCTCAATCCATTCAAGTGAACTTGTAAGACTGAATAACAGTACACTACTTTATTCAGGTCATACCTCATAAGAATACTGCTCCCTTAGCTTCCACCAGCTTTATAAAAGGGATCCAATCTGGGGAGTCATTGGGTACTCTACATTTGAACTGATAAGTGATCCTTTGAAGCACTATTATTTGTCCTCTGTTAGGGTGGGCAATGTTAACATTCATCCAGTGGAAAAAAAAAGCTAAATCCACTAAATCCATCATTTACTATGCTCTGTTGATAATGATTATCATACATTATTATCATTGATCTACTCTTGTTCCTGGGTCTTGACTTAATCTTTGAGAAGTTTTCTCTGAAAACACTGATAAAGTGTAGTTGAATTAGAGAAAAATAAGGAGTGTAGTAGACTGGATCTTTGAAGCGTAACTCAAAAGTCTAAGTTTAAAAAACAGAATTGCTACATATAAAGGGGGGGGGGGGCATAGAGGATGCAGTGGATATTATAATATCTTAAAGTCTATGTAAATATACCCGTACTTGTAAAACAACCCATTCAGTTTAAAATAGTAATGAGAGGCAAAACATTTGTGTATAGATATAAAGAATTTTTTTCCTGTTATGTAAGTGATCACATACCATCTAAGCTCCTGATGCATCTGAGAACAGAGAGACAGGGTGGAGGGGAACAGCAGGACACTGAACTATCCTTAGAAAGGCTGTGCAGGGGCGCTTGCCAGCAGTGGTCTGATCATTGGAGGAGAGCACACTGAATTCCCAGCACAGCTAGAGAACTGACCATGCTGTGCTCTCCTGCTTAGTGTAATCAGTTTTTAATAGGAAAGCAAAGGGACTGGCAAGAATTTCACACTGCCAGGGATTTCACACAAAGGAAGCAATATGTAGCGAACAAGATACTTCTAAAGATAAGTACATGGTACTGCAGGCCCATACCAAGAATAAATGTCAGAAAACCCAGCACTGAGGTGACTGTGGATTGCAATATAGATGTTGGTGAATTATATTTATACTGCAGTACCATGAGGGGTATAATAGATAATCATCCTGCTTGAATAGCATAATACGTGGCTTTATTGGCATACCGACAAACAATGTCACCAAATGCGATCCAAATGAAGCAGGGTGGACCAGGCTGTGGCTAGAGGAATTTCCGCTCACCTAGAATCCCTCGGACTGGGAATGAAAGTCTGATGGATGGACCCGGTCGGGGACCGCGGTGCACCGGAAGGAATGTCACACCTTCAGGGATGGAAAAAGCTGAAGTCTGGCACTGTACGTGGACTGCACGCTGAAACTGGTATCCAAGACAATGCGCTTTGTGCGCATGTGCTTTGTCAGGTTTAGGAATACGGAGGTTACCAGCTGTATTTAAAGAGGAACAAGTGGACAGGTGTGTTAGGCATCGCTGTTGCAGAGGAGCTGAAACGGACATTCCACCAACACAACACTAGACCACTTGTAACTAGTAATATTAATGCTTTAAAACAAAATAATTTAAAAATAACAATTGTATATTGATCTCATATTGAATAAATCACTGAAAAACACTAAAAAATAAATAAAAATTAAAATAACACTAATAACAAAGAAACACATTGACCTAATGTCCTAATCTACCTTTATCAAGTACTAGTCAATGATTGCAATCAAAAATAAATAAATAAATAGATAAAAAGTAATTAAATAAATAAATAAATACAGTGGTTACTGAATCACTAAATGTAACAATATTCTCACGGGTCAAATAATATTGTGAATTTCAAGGTCTTCATTAAGATCATTAGGGGACATGAAACCTAATTTAAAAATCCAAAATGTCTCTCTTTTGCACAAGAGGGAAAATCTTTCATTGTCTGCCAAAGAAACAATTCAGTACTGTTCGTGATACTTTTTTAATTTGCACTAACATCAGGGGCGGTCTGACAACTCATGGGGCCCCCGGGCAATAGGGGATCATGGGGCCCCTGTGTCCTTGCCCAAACTCAAAAATGCCTATGAAAAAGGTACCAGAGGCATCTCATGGGGCCCCCTACTGACCCCGGGCCCTCGGGCAGTGCCCGAGTTTCCATATGGTCAGTCCGCCCCTGACTAACATACAATTTTGAGGACAAGCTTTCGGGGAATATCCCCTTCTTCAAGGTCCAAGCAGTACTGTTACAAAGTTTTAGCAGAATGTTAAAAGATATGTGGGGATTGAGAAAAAAAAAAATCAATCCCCCACATATCTTCTAACATTCTGCTAAAACTTTGTAACAGTACTGCTTGGACCTTGAAGAAGGGGACACTCCCCGAAAGCTTGTCCTCAAAATTGTATGTTAGTGCAAATAAAAAAAGTATGACGGACATTACTGAATTGTTTCTGTCGCAAGTGCACTAATACGGCTACAATCACCTCAAGCATTGTCTGTCAAAGAATGTTTACGAACGTGTTCAATTGCCATGCCTTCAAGACCACTAAAATTCTTGCCGTGGGCTTGGAGGAAGTGTTGGGGAACACTATGCTTATCACTACCATCCTTGATAAACCTACGATGCTCACCCACACGCTTCCGTAAAGGATGTTTGGTGCGGAACACATACAATAATTTACAGGGGCATGAAAGTACATAAATCACAAAATCCATTGCACAAGTGATAAATTGTTTAATCTGTAAAAAAATTGCCTTTATTGTTTGTTATCTCGGAACACCCATGTGTAATGAATTGGCAAGTTAAACATTCTCTCTTCCTACATTGAAAAATACCAGTCCTACTATCAAAATAGGATCGGATATCCATACCATTCTTATTCTTGCCAGTTAGTTTACTGGGGGCTAACATGTTCTTTAATGTACGTGCCCTCCTAAAGGTAGTCTGGGGAACTGCGGGTAAGATGGGAGCTAATTTCGAATACAACTTGAGAAAATTCCAATGTTTTCGAATGATTTTGGAAATACTTTGGTAAGCATTGTTGTATCCAGTGATAAATCTAACTGTATTGAGATTCTGGTTCTTTTTGGGTCTCTTGTTATTTATCTGAGGATGATGGTGTTTAACAAAAGATTCCTTGTTTAGTGTTGGGGAATAACCTTTCTCTATAAATTTAGATGACATTTCCCCTTGTTCTTTATATGTTTCTATTTTGGAACAATTCCTCCCTAACCTATTGAATTGTCCACTGGGAATGTTGTTTCTCCAAGCTGGATGATGGAAACTAGAATAATGGAGATAGGAATTGCCTCCAGTAAGTTTAATATGATTACTAGTACAGATTATCCCATCCTCATGAAACAATAAAAAATCCAGGAAGACTATGGACTGTGGGTCAAAAACATGGGTAAATTGGAAGCCTAAAGAATTAGAGTTGCAGTGAACAACAAAGGCTAAAAAGGTGTTGTTGCAAACATGCGCAACACACAGTGAAGGGCGCAGACTCCATTTTGTTAAGATTATCCATTTTCTCCCCTCACTCCCTCCCCCTCCCTCTCTGAGAGGAGACATTTGGCCAGTGTGTGTGTGTGTGTGTGTGTGTGTGCTGGTTGTGGGTCACTGGAAGGCCAAGGCATCTCTGAGTTAGGTGCCTAGCTGTCTGGGAGAGCTGTCCCATTTCACACCTCAGAAGAGTTAAGGCAAGCTTTCACCAGAGTTGAGAGAGATTCCAACCTAATAAAACCTAACTCAGCGTAGGTGACAGAATCAGATAACCTCTGTTAAAACCATTTTTCTCCTATGTCTGATATCTTGGAATATGAGAGACTTACATAAAAACTGAGCATATTGCCAGATGGGCTAAGAGGAGCCGAACATTTTGGTGGGTCACTCGCCTTGTCTCAGACACACAGGAAAGCAGAAAAATAGATCTTGTGAATCGTTCAGTGTACACTTTCATAATTCATATCTAATCAATACTCAGACTTATCTGCATAATAATCTACCCACGGGTGGAATGTCACTTGTGCAGATGAAAAATTATAGGCCAAATATGAGTTATGGGAGATTTTTGCTCTAGTTGAGGTATCCACCCATCTCTCCACGCCCTAAGCGGAGATTGGTCTTTGACTGCAGAGCCACCCCCTGCTGGGGACCACAAAACAGGCTGTCAGGCCTAAGAGTAGGAAGTTGAAGACGTCTCCCATTTTTAACATCAATACCACCTGGGAAGACCCCTGCCTTTTGTACTGAAACTTGGATCTGCTAACCCAGGACTTTGACAAGTACCTTAACCCTTTCACCTCTCTCTGATATCTCTTTGCTGTGCTGTTATTCTCTGTTTATTTATATATACTGTATATCTTAGTTACATTCTGTAAGTATTTTTATTGCACCCGTTTGACCTTTTAGTAATAAATCTTTCTTTCTGAAAGTGTTGAACTGTTTCTATAGCTCTGTATTGCAACTTACGAATCCCTGCCTCTAAAGAGAATGCTACTGTTTGTTTAACCCTCTGTATAACAGGCCTGTGTTATGACCGTGTTATGCAGTCGATTATTTCAATCATTATAGTGTTATAGCTGATAATGCCAAGTTTTTCTCTTTCTCTGTACAAAACGGAGGTGGTGGCAGTTTGAAGGGTTAATTGCGTAATTAACCTGACCCAGTAACAATCGCCCAGGCTGCCGGTACATCGATTGTGGTCCGTTAGCTGGAAAATCGTTGTGCAGGGTGCAGCTGGGTGTGGCATTGTTACGCACGTCACATCGCGGTTTTAGATCGGCTAGTCCTTCGGTCACGAGTTTGGGTGAGAAGGTCTGGGGTCTGACGCCGCGATCGTGACAGGTGTCAAAATCCCCATCCCAGATGAGAAGGATATCATTGATATATCATTCATAAAAAACAATATATCTGGAAAAGAGATTATTGGCCCAAATATATATGAACTGTGGGTCAAAAACATGGGTAAATTGGAAGCCTAAAGAATTAGAGTTGCAGTGAGCAACAAAGGCTAAAAAGGTGTCAAAATCCCCATCCCAGATGAGAAGGATATCATTGATACATCATTCATAAAAAACAATATATCTGGAAAAGAGATTATTGGCCAAATTTATATTTTTTGGAAAAGAGATTATTGGCCCAAATATATTTTTCTTCCCAGAAACCCACTGGTAAATGTCCTGGGGCAAAATTGGCACCCATGGCTTTGCCATTGGTCTGCAGGTAGAATTGATCCAAAAAGGTGAAATAATCGTGTTTTAAACAAAATTCAGTGCCATCTACTAGAAACTGGGCCTTTCCAGAATTAATGTTTGAATCAATGGACAAATATAATTGTAATGCAGATAGGCCCACCTTGTGTGGGATTGATGTGTAAAGAGAAGGCACATCTAAAGAGGCCCAATAATAACTTTCTTCCCAGTGATAGTGTTTAAGAGTCTCAATAACATGTCCTGAATCTCTTATAAATGAGGGAAGTTGGCATACTAAAGGCTGTAAAAAATAATCAATGTATTTGAATAGACCATTGGTGAAACTATTGCTACTAGCGACTATCGGTCTTCCTGGGGGATTATTTATAGATTTGTGGACCTTAGGGAGATGGTAGAAATAAGGGGTCTCTACTCACAGGGGGAAGTAAAAATTGTTTATACCATACCAATTCATTTTCTATGAACTGAACTAGATGTTGGCAGTAATCACATATTTGTTATGCTAGCAGATTTACTAAATCTAAACTTTCTATATAAACAGTATGAATATTAGCAGTTAAATATAAATGATCTGTTTAATGGGTGTTGATTTAATTTACTTGTTTCATATATATTTTGTAAATATATATGTACATAAGAGAAGCCATAATTTTTTTCATTACATACTGCTCCTTAATGGGGATGGGGATGCAGGGTGACTGTGACCACCACTTCTCCATCTTAGGTTTATAAGTTAGATGTACCCTGTCTGAAACCCATACACCTTGTATGAGTATACCAACAGAATTTCAATGTATGAGCCACCAGCCTGGTGGGTTTTTCCTGAATTATTAGTTCTGCCAGCTATAGCCAGCAACACCTGTCATAGTATTCTGCTGATTGGGAAGGCTCACCGCTGGTTGAATACAATAGCTTAGCACAAAGTATTCCCCCACTGAATGTGTGGATGGGGGAATAAGCTTGTTTTTTTTTTTTTTTTGTTCAACCTGTTGGTTAAAAAAAAAAAAGAATGATGTACGGCTTGCCTTAGGCAAAGAGTGATAGTCACATACTCTGATATTCAGATGAATAGTAGATAAAGAAAACTGTATTCAAATAAAATATGGAATAGCGGAAAGCAAAAAGCTTACTGTGTCATCAAAAAATTACTTTTAGGTAAACGTTATGAATAATAAGTTATTTTAAAAACTTACTCACTAAAACCGCATTATAGTTTTCTATATAAGAATATTTTATTAGACATCATAATGATAAAATCTAGTATATGAAAAAAACTTTAAAGGATAAGTTTTACCTTTGGGAACATGCTGCCATTTTTAGGGTGGAACATGTAACATGTTCCCACTGCTGCAGCCACCGCCCAATCTCCTTCTCCCTGTGACAGCAGTACAGGGAGAAGTTCCCCATACAAGCTGTCAGTTTTTGAATAAACGGCAGTCATGAGGGGCTCCATCCACAAGGCTGCATCATTTATTAACAAAGTTCTGTGAATGCATGAGCTACACGTCCGTAGCTGCTGTTGGCTTGTAGTTCTCACAGCGCTGTGGTAGTTCATTGATTCTTCCTGTCAGTGCATCTACTTGCCTGTACATCTCATATGGGAAAGCAGATATCGGGCAGCACAGTGACTAAATGGTTAGCACTTCCGCCTGGCAGTACTAGGGTCGTTGGTTCGAATCCCAGCCATGGAACCTCCTGCCTGGATTTGCATGTTCTCCCTGTGCCTGCGTGGGTTTCCTCTGGGTACTTCGGTTTCCTCCCACACTCAAAACACATGCTGCTAGGTTAATTGGCTCCTGTCTAAATTGTTTCTTCCGTATGTATGAATGTAGGTTAGAGACCTTAGATTGTACGCCCCTTGAGGGTTAGGGACTGATGTGAATGCACAATATATATATAAAGCGCTATGTAAATTGATGGTGCTATATAAGTACCTGAAATAAATAAATATACTGACAGATCTGTAGGAGGCCCTCATGGCACCAGCGATCTGCTGATCATTGGTGCAATGGTTTATAGGTTCCTGCAACCAAAAATAATAAATGCACATTTTTTTTACCTGCAAGTTATATTTTATTATTTTTGGTCAAAAGGTGAACTTATCCTGGACTATTTGAGTTTAAGGTCAAATAGTCAAACTACGTTCAACCCTAAACTTACTGGTCCTACAAAGACATTTTTATATGGAAACTCATCAGCACTAGTTAACAGTAAGTGGATGACATCAAATTAAAAATATCATTGTCATTTATTGCTGCATCAGTGACCAGATTTTGTCTGTAGTTGCTTTAATTAATAAACGCAACTCAAGTTTTATGTAGAACCAAGACTAGAACATGTAGAAGACTGCGCACAGTAAATTGTCTTGATAATTGCTGGTTACTCTGTTTAATTTTAAAAACTCTCTGTGTAACGTTAGACAAATACAGTGAATTTATACAGTGTTAAAACTCTGTCTAAACATTGAAAAATGACTAATATTGACAGGAAAATTACAAAAGCTTATCTAATCCAAACAGCAAACAATTTGTGATTGCTAGAATGTGCATTCACCAGATGCCCTCATTATTATTGCCGTACCGCAGAGACTTGATTTTACATGATCTTACCGGCAGCTTTCTGGAAGTTTCAATCCTCTGGTGGATAGTCTGATGGCACAACTTGTGTTTAGACTTGTAAATCAAATTGATGCAGTGTTTTCATGGTTATCCTAAACCTTTAACTGCTGGAGTACCTGATCTGTGCACAGATATCTTTCTGGTCGCTGGAGCCGAAATTGGTTTAACTGGGATGTTTTATAGCACAATAAAATACACAATGTGTTGTCTTGCCACTTTTTGTTGTTCTAAATTGGTCTCGCCAAGATGTTTGTTACTCAGAGAGACAATATAGAATGGAACATGAAATTCGTATCAACTCCGAGCCTTTCACAAAAGCAGAAATGTAATGTTTTCCCTCTATTCCTCAATAATATTGCTTGGTCCTGTTCGCTGCCTGTACATCCTAAAACTTTACACATCTAATACTGCTCATGTGTGTCGGGAATAGCAAATGTTTCTTTGTTACAGTATAGATATTATACTGAGTATGGCATTGCACACAGTGATGCAGAATTTGAGGTCACCTCTCCAGAAACCCATACACCTTTAAAAGGACTTATGCTATTTCTCCTGAGATCCCACCTAATAGTACCTCTGCCTAAAAGCTGGAATAAGTTTGTATTGCTCCCTCTCTTGCCACAGTTATTTAGCAATCCCTAGCAGATGCGCAAATTTGGTTTAAAAAAGTAAAGTGAATTTTTGCACAGAATTTTCACAGATGATATATAGGGATTACTAGAGAGCCATAACATGAGAGAGTGAGCATTAAGTAGCTCACAACAGCCTCTATAGAAACAGCTGCTATTGGATAGGATATCATGAATCCTTTCAAATCCATTTCCTGGGAAGATTCCCTCTCAATATAAACCCAATTGCTAGGGAATGAAGAAAAAAAAGATCTGAAAGATTTGTGTGCACCTAAAATACCCCACTGGGATAAAGGACCCTGCCTGGTTTCAACAACTCTATTTAAAAATTGAAATTCTATTGAAATTTAATTTCATTAATGAACTGTTTATTACACTTTGGAAATAACACATAATAAATAAATGCAATTAGTCCCTGCTGATATACAGTATGCCCACCAAAAATAAACCCAACTTCGGTAAAAAGTAAACTGCTGTAGCACAGCAGGAATCCAGAATATAGCAGGAATGTTCTATTATGTATTTATATTAGCAAAACACTGAATTCAAATACAGCTTAACTGAAGTCAACTAGTTCCATAAGAACAGCTAACCAAGACATACGTTTATAGGAGCTACCAGATGAATAATACAATCACACATTATTAATGTGCATTGAGATAAACAACACTCTTGGAACAAAAAATCATCTTTCTTTTTTATACATAAGGTTTTGCATATGGCATAACTAGTATGCGTATTATTTCAAAGCAGTCTGAAAAAGGAAAAAAAAATCTTTATCAAAAGTAGGAGAAGCATAATAGTGATAGGAGAAACTGAAATATAAAGTAAAAGGAAAAAAAAGCAGTGGATGGTGGGGTACCTAAGGGGCAATCAAGGTATTCCCAACACAGATTGACAAATAAGGACCAAGCTATTCCTCCTTTTGTTTCAGGCATTTCCATATAGAAAGAAGCTTTTACACATATCTGGTGGGACCGTCCCCAAAGCAGGTGCTTCTAGTCAAGAACATATCAGAAAATCTAAACAATGTTTTGCAGGCCTATATGCAGAAATTTATGGAATCACATTTCCATAAATAAATAAATAGACTGAACCAATACAGAGTCATGTCTTTTCAACTATGTTTTTACAGTAGCTAAGCAAATAATTGCTTGCAACTGAAGCCTTACATTAAACGTTGCATGACATGAGAAAATAAAACAATAAACATCCCAATCCCTATGTTCAATAAAATATAGACTCCTTGGATTGCACACCACTTGCCTGTGAACTGTATCTGAACCTTCTTAAGCACCCAGTGTATTTTGTTCACCCACAGGGGCTATACCTACTCCTTCATGTCTTTCCTTCCTTCCCTCCTGCCTTTCCACCTCTTTACCTCCACCCACAACTTTCCTGACATATTGCTATGTGATCTCCCTCTAGCCACCACCTCCCATCCCCAGTTACTACTGTGTCTGCACTGTTTTCATTAGTTCTGCCCCCACAATGTTTACCCCCCACCATCTCTATCCTGAAAACCGTACTCACTAGTTTTGGTAAGAAAAATTTTGTTTGGAAACCCAAAGGTCCATTGTTTTTGTGTTTGTCATGTTACCATTTGCAATCCTATGTTGATAACCAAAATTGAAAACTGTATGTATTACTGAAACTAAATGTATGTTTCCTACACTTCAATTTGTGCAATAACTAGTAAGAAACTATTTAAACAAATAAAAACAGTTGAATCAGAAAGTAGACAGTACAGTGGCTAAATGATTAGCATGTCTGCCTATCAGCACTAGGGTCATTGGTTCAAATCCCAATCATGGCACCACTTGACTGGAGTTTGCATATTCTCCCTGTGCTGGCATAGGTTTCCTCCGGGTACTCCGGTCTCCTACACTCCAAAGACATCCTGGTAGGGTAATTGGCTCCTGTCTAAATTAACCCTAGTATGTTTATGTATGAGGGTGAGTTAGGGAGCTTAGATTGTATGCCCCTTGAGGGTTAGGGATTGATGTGAATGTGCGCTTTATATATGTCAAGCACTGCGTAAATTGATGGTGCTATATAAGTACCTGTAATAAATCGAAGTAATATAAGGATACAAAAATTTGAAGAAAAGGGATATAGTGCTTTTTTATTGCATATAACATATATATGTGTGTATAAATGGTGCAATAGGCATACCATGTTGAAGAAAAGAATGTAAATGCTGTAAAAGATTCACTCTAAAGGATAGATGCCCAGAAGGTTTGCCACACTAATGATCCACCATGAGTGTCATTCAGGCAGCTACTTTAAGGGAAAAGTAAAAATAGAAATTTTGTCTTATTTATGCTACAGACGACTTAAAAACAGTGGCCTGGTGCATTTACATTGCGAGAACACAAGCATATAAATATACAGTATAGTTATATACATATATATACAGTATAGTTACACACACACCATACAAAATTAATTAGAAGGCATTGATAACTGTCTGTTTTATATCACTTTGCTGATCACGGCAAAAGCTATGTGGATTCTGGCTCATGTGACAGTCATTCACTTTAACAGGTTACCCAGGGCCAAAAGGTTAATGAAGTGATTAATGAAACTTCATGAGAAAATACTGCAGAGTGCACAGCCATCTATAACGCTTCTGCACTGCTATGACATTTATACAGATTATTATCATTCATTTTATGCAATAATCTATGGGTTTTCCGCTTTCTATAAGATTAGTTTCTCTAAAATAATAATGCAGATATGTAAGATGTTTTTAGAAATCACATGTCAGCTACACAATTATTTACAAATAAGCAACCACAGAAAGGATTTTTTTGTGGCCTGAGCAACTATAGATCCTCACTTACATGCTTCCTACCTCTTTTAGATTTGGAAGGGCATTAAAATTTAAAAAAAAAAAAAAACACAGTGCAAAAGATCCTTAGCACTCACTTGTCCCACCCCCTGAACCACTGATTTTTACCCTGTTCAAGACCAATAGCTGCTGACCGATCTGCAGAATGTATTGGTACTTCATTGAGAACTACAAGCTGCAAAGGCTATCGGGACTTGTAGGCACTCATTCACAGAATACTGTGAATGAGTGACGTGGCCAGGCAGGTGGAGCCCCACAAGGCCTCTTTTTAAAAAAATTTGACAGCTAGCAAGGGGGGAAAAGATCCCCCGCTAGCTGTCAAAGTGGGGGAGTGGGGGCCGGTCTGATCATAACATGTTACATGTTACACCCTGAATATGGGTGTAACGTTATGAAATTTGAAGTTATCCTTTACCTGACTTGTTTTGAAGGTTTTTTTTTTCCAAAATGGTGACAGGGTCTCTTTAAAGAAAACTTGGGGTGCTATTGTTTACCTTGCTTTAAACTTGCTATTTGCCTGGATGAAATATATGAAATAACATTATTTTTAATATTGAGTCCTGGTTTACACTGAATGCTGCTTTGAAATCGTGCTGCTTCAGAGCAATTTCACAGCTGCCTAGCAATGAGACTTCATATATGGCTTTCTGGCATTTGCGCAACTTCATGCACAGATGTCAATGCAAGTCACACATGAAATTGCAAAACATATTGCAGGAACCGCTTTCAAAGTTGGTGTGACTCTAATTTAGCAATTCTATAGCTGCAAATAGGGTATGACTTCTTATGTGACTTTGATCTGTCAAGTCGAATGACAAGTCGCACCAGTGTGGGCTGAAAATATAAAATGTGCAAAAATGTTTTAACACTAGCGATGGACTGCTAGTCCCGAGCACTGTCATGTGGGAGGAGTTCATATGCTCCCCGTACCCAAAAGCATCAGGCAAGTTGCAGTTGCAAGACCAAAGAAAGCAACCAGGAAGCACTGATAATTATTAGTGAGTATCAGTGGATTGGAGGGTCTGTTTCACGGGTACTGTCATTTTTCTCTGAATAGACAAGGGACAGTGTGTACTAGTCTCAATCCAATGCACCAAGTGTGATTTCTGTCTCCTCTCTCTTCCCTCTGCTATCTGCATAAGTCACTACTGACAGGTTATGCCAGCACTACAGAATCTTGAAAGACAACCCCACCCTTCTCTAGCATACAGAAGGTGATTGACATCCTCCGCTGTCCATTACGTCCACTCAGGTCTCGTAATATACTCAGCTCCTCTATCTATGTTGTGCAATGTGTGACATCAGATATCCACCCCCTGCCTGATGAAGCTGAAAAATTGCGTTTGATCTCTGTGTTTTAGAAGGCTGAAGATAAGAGAATGCAGCAGATAAACAGGTACAACTTATGTAGAATGATTTGTTTAAACTCTGTGAGGCTAGTCTCTTCACTGCATATATGTAAGGGTTAACAACAACTTCCTACCAGTTAGTAATAATGAAAAGAAAAATATTCTTAATGGTGGCTCAGGGACAGTGTTGGGACTGAATATCATTCTGTGCTCTACAGCTCTTGCTGTTATGACTATTGAGTACAGCACGTAGAACTGCAGAGAAAAAATATTAATAGCTGCAAATTCCTTCAAATGTCAATTTTTCCTTTAAGCCAAAAAATACTGTATGTACCACATTTTTTATGTTCTCTGTACCTCTCCTTCAAACAAATCCAGATGTAAATTGTTTGGAGTGCTGAGAAGCTTTTAAGGACATCTCCAAGCTCAGTAAGTGAAATCACCTTTTACAGAGCTTACCAATTCTCTAGTGTGCCCAAATTACCAGCTTTATAACTTTAAATACCAATTCTACAGGATTCCATTTTAGAGGTGTAACTTGTTGAGGCATGGAAATTGTATATCGCTTGTTTAAGACTGACCTTGGATATGACTGTTAACAATTCTACACAAACTACAAATGAGAATGCAAATGACTAAAACAAGGCTAATCAGAGAGCAACATATAAAAAAAAGAATGTGTTTTCCTTGTAACTTTGGTTAGAACAACATAACTTGGCTTCTTTATACAGGAACTGAAAATCTCTAATGACTGAGTATCTGCATAGCGCAAGCTTTGTCAACATCTGGCGTAATGTTCAGCACTGACAGGTCGTCGTCAAGACTGACTGTCTGTCGGCGGTGTGCCAAAGGAAATAGTGACTCACTTGATTCTGATTATTGTTTGATCAGCAGCATTATATTTTGTAAGCACTTCATGTAGCACATAATAAGAACCAGTGTTCTCATTGCCATACGGCATAAGCTGTGGTTACTTATCCAGCTTTAGTTTTATGCAGTTTTTTTTCCCTTTCCAGAAAACGTAGCTATGAGAATAACACATAAAAAGATAAGATACTTCCAATTAAGGCATCTCTCAGCAGGAATAATTATTGGCCACCATACGCTCAGCGTGTCGCCTAATATCCGTCACCGGGAGCCCCACTGAGTTGTCAAAAGCTCTATGGAAATGACTCAGATACTAAACACTAGCGAGTGTCTGCCATAATAAATACATACGTACATGCACAAACATACACCCCAAAAGACACACAACAACACCCTTATTGTAAGCTCTTGCAATGTAAAAAAAAATGATCATATTATTTAGTATTCTATACAGAGCCACACAGGGTAAGCTATTTCCCAGTTCAGAGAAAGTAGTAAACTATCTGACAATACAGATGTCATTGGCCAATGAAGGATACATATGCGCATTAATAGAATTTGTTTTTGTACATAGAATTTTCCCAAAATGTTAACAAATTTGTAATGCCAATTCCACTGCATTTTGAAGTAATTAGGGAGCTCTCACTGTGTGTGTTTGGAAAGGGTTCGAGCTATTGAAGCACAGCTATATATTTTTCTATCCATCCATTACTGTCTTTGAGACATCTGTCCATGTATGGCCAGTTTAATATGGGTTTTGAAGAGGGTTCTCTTGTTTGACCACCACTTCACTCTTCTCTCCCATTCGGCTGACAGGACAGTGCAAGGTATAAAAGCAATGAAATGATGCACAGATCATGATTACTGTGGTCTAGGTAATCAAAAATTGTTCAGTCCCTGGAAGAGATGCCAGTTTGGTCGCATTGCTTGCTATTATTAGATTGTATTTTCTTTTTCACTTAATGTATATCAAACCCTAAAATCAGGCTGAGAACGCTGCCAGCAAACACAGGAAATACCTGTTGATCTTGCCAGAAATGTTGTGCAATTCTCACTCTCTGTGAGCTGAAAAGAAAGCACAAACATCCTTAACTTTATGGTGTAAACTACTAGTTCCACTAAACCACTATATGATGGACATGAACAGTGGCAGACATATTTGAAGTCCAGCCTGTGTGACAATTCCTTCCATAGATAGTGTCAGGAAGGGCATGCCAATAGAAAATATGGTTCCTCTGGACAGACTTCTGTGCATCTTCACAGGGTAATCCATGTTCCTTCTCATGGATGTAGGAATTGGACACATGCTCATGCCAATGGTGCTTGTACCCGTACTCCAGGTGCTGACCCAGCTTCTCCTGACTACTTCCTGAACTCTACCTACATTGACCTCAGCTTGTCTTCTGCCCTCTGCTTCTGCTTTCAGAACCACAGTACCACTGATCAGTTCCTGACCCAGCTTGTACACTTATCATGCTTTTGCCTGTGCCTCTGAACCTGATCTGCCCTGCCAGTGTATGACCTGGCTTGCCTGACACTGCTGTGGTCACTGGTACCTACCTTCCATCCTGCCATGTTTGCTGTTCTACAGTCTGCTACCAGTACATGCCTTGTCTGCTGGCTGTCACCAGTACCAATCTGCTTTAGTCTGCTGCCCATCAGCAGTCTACCAGCTTGTCTGCTTCACTGAAGACCACTGATGCCTACACCTGCCTGGCATGGACATGTGCTCTACTGTTAGCAAGAACTACTGGCACTTGTACCACTCTGCAATCCTGTGACCTCTTTTCACATTATCAGAGGCCCCTAAGTCAGAGGTTTAAGAGAGGCCAACCTCATCATTTCAGACTCTGCTAACTGCTACATGATAGATACTGTGTAAAAATCAGTGTAACCATTAAGGAAGAAAAAGTGTGTTATCTGGAGGACCACCAGGTGACAATAGGGGAAAATGCCATAGAACAGAAAATTATTGCAGACATCATATCTAAGAACCAGTAAGCTGGAGTATTTTTTATCAGAGGGGAGGGGGAGATAGATATTCTTTAAAGAATACATTTGTTTTTCATAACATGTTACTTGTTAAACCCGTATCAAGGGTGTAACATGTAACATGTTACTAAATGAGCAGCCCCTGCAGCCCCCCTTCCCAAGCCCCCATTGAGACATCAGGCTGGGGATCAGAGATCTTCACTTTGCAACCACTGTCACAATATTTTAAAAATGTGCCCTTGTGGGATTCTGCCCATCCGGCCGAGTCATTCATTCACAGAATTCTGTGAATGGGAGAACTACAACTACCATCAGCCACTACGGCTATTGGCATTTAGTTCTCAATGAACTACCAGTGCATTGATGAGTGCTCTTGGTAGTTCATTGATGCTTCCTTTCATTCAGTAACTGCCTGCCTGTAAAAGGTAAAGGCAGACAGCTGCACTGACAGTCTGCAGGAGCCTAAGATTGCACCTGCAATTTGCTGATGATGGGTGCAATGCTTTACAGGCTGCTGATAAAAAAAAAGTAAATTTCTTTTTACCTGAAAAAGACGTGCATTTATAATTTTTATTTTAAAATAGTGAACTTATCCTTTAAAAGATAAATCCACCATTTGAAAAAAAAAATAAATGCTCATCTTTTTGCAGGTATTTTATTTTTTTCTAGGAGGCTAGAAAGCATTGCGCGCACAATCAGCAGATTGCGGGTGCTATGCAGGACTCCTGCAGACCTGTCAGTGTGTCTGTCTGCTCGTACCTTGTACAGGCAAGCAGGAAAACACTGACAGGAAGAATCAATGAACTAACACAGTGCTCAACAGTGCCGTGGTAGTTCATTGAGAACTACAAGCCAACAGCTGAAAACTTGTAGTATTCCATTCACAGAATTCTAAGAATGAATCACCGCATGGCCACATTTTTTTTTTTTTTGTAAATAGAGACAGCTAGCAGGGGGAGAAGATCCCCCACTATCTGTCACTAGATGCTGTGGAGTGGTCGGCCACTCTGGGAGTGGGAACGTGATACATGTTCCACCCTAAAAACATTTGGAACATGTAACATGTTCCCAAAGGCGATCTCATCCTTTAAAGGATAAGTTCCCTTTTAAACAAAATGCACTTATCCTAGGCCTCTGATCTTTTGCATGGGCGTGTCAGCACAGTAGTTTTATGTAAGGTTCTGTGAGGACTTCCTAAGCATCTCCACCCTATACTTAAACAAATGAATTGTCATATAGTTAGGGTTTACATCTACACCTACTTTTTAGAAGCACGGCACAGAGTTATGAACTATATTTTACTAGACAGGTTTTCTTAGGGAAGTACATTTGGTTTAAAATGATAGCTTTTCCCATCATAGCTTTATTATAATGCATTCTTCTGTATCAGTCCAAGCTATTTATTCATTAATCATATTAATTTTGAAATGTCTGAGAGCTTGTGCAAAGCTGTAGTAAAACAATCCACGCCTACATGGAGATAATAGATAAGAATAATAGTCACCACTATACTAGAACCTACATGTCTTGCAAACTTTAACAAATACCTTTGATATTAGTATGTAAAAGATTGTGCACTTCCTGAATGTTCACTTAACCACCAGATATAATAATGTATACAATGAACATAAAACAATATTGGATACTGAACATGTACACAATGTTATCATACTTCCTTCAATATATTTATTTAGAGATCACTTTAATACACTGGCGCTTTTCCAACTCTAAAAATCATCATTCAGCAAGTACAAGCTTGTAGATTTTTAGAGCCACAGGGCTCATGAATATTATCAAGCTTTTTCCATGCTCCCTTTTAACTGAGTAATATGGCTTCTACAGATCTGCAGAGGACACACCAAACTCTATCAAGCAGGAAAGAAAGAAGATCAGGAAAGGTTACTTTGAAAAACATTAAGTAGGATCAGAGTTTGCTAAGTGAACTCTCTAAGATTTGTCATGAAAGTGTATGGTGAGAATAGACAAAAGCAAAAATAATTGGAGTTTCTATGTGTCCTTAGATTTTGCTTCTCCTGCTTGTCTTTAGCCTTTTGCCATTAACTTTAATTTGACAAAATAAATGCAACTAATACATTCATCCTTCATCTGTCAAATTTACACAGGTAAGCTGTTTTGAAGTGGGTGAGGTTAAAACAACATTCAACCATTTAGAGCTACAAAATGTCAACAATAACAGCATGCCACTTGTAAGACAGATGCATGCAGATTTTAATATCTGTAAACTCAAACATATTCAATTTGCCTTAGACATGTTAGATCCTGAATTTTAATGTAGGTGAACGAAAACAGTCATGATGCAGGGTCGTTTTTTTAACCACTTAAGCCGCCTTCATGACCACACCATTTTTTTGCATTCGGCACTGCTCTACTTTAATGGGTAATTGTACAGTCGTGCAATTCTGTGCCAAAATGAAATTTATATCATTTTTTTTGCACAAATATAGCTTTCTTTTTGTGGCATTTGATCACCACTGGGTTTTTCATATTTTGTTATATAAATGAAAAAACGCTATAAAACAAATCCAATAAAACATTTAAAAAATATCTAATTTCTACATAAATTTAGGCCAAAATGTATTTTACTAGATGTCTTTGGTAAAAAAAAAACCCATTAAGCATACATTAATTGGCTTGCGTGAAAGTTATAGGGTCTAAATAGGATGTCATACAGTACACACTGAAATTTTTATTTATTTATTTTTTAATACCAGTAATGTTGGTGATCAGTGACTTATAGTGGGACTGTGATAGTGCGGGTGGGCAATCTGACACTAACTGACACTTTGTGGTAAATGGCTAAGTGACACTGACATTATCAGTGACACTAATATAGTGATCAGTGATAATAACATACACTGTCACTGTACTAATGACACTGGCTGGAAAGGGGTTAACATCTAGGGGCAATTAAATAGTTAACTGTATGCATAACAAATGTAATTTGACTGTTTTGTCTCCCTGCTTTGCAGGAAGATAAAAAATAAAACAACCACATAGCTGCACTCTGTAGAGAGCCCTGTGTTATTTGCCGATACAACTTCTGTCATTCAGTCATCTGATCAGCAGGTCCTGGCCATAAATCATTGTCCAGGACCCACTGATTGGCTCGTGCTCTTTTGAATGACAGCACAGCTAGGGTGGCTCTCATGAGCACATGCTCCCTACCCGGAAATGCTGGATCACATACATGTACATGATCTGGTACAGCGGGGCAGCTCTGCTGCAGTAAATCTGTGATAGGTGGTCCCTAAGTAGTTATACAGATTTAAAAGTACACCCTAGTCAACTTAAATATTTACTTAGATACATACTGAGACATACTTGCTCAGTACTCTGGTATTTCATTTAGGCATTGTAGCAATGCACCAGTCCATACTTTTCCATTTTGTTAGTACTCTGGTGATAGAGAACCCCTGCAGGAGCTCTATTCCCAGTCAAGCTCACTTCTTTGCTCATATCTTTTATTGTCATACAGAAAGCCAATATAAAGTCAAATGCCAACCATACACATTACATTATGAATGTACGCACTTTGTACAATCAACTAGATTTACCAAATCTGTGTACTATGATGACCTATCTAATCTTTCCAATCAAATTCTTTTCAATCAGACAAGACCTTGCATTACATTTGTTGGTAAATTGCATCATGGTCTAGTTGTTGTTGGTGTAGGTGAGTAGGAATGAGGTTGGGTTTAGTTCAAACCCAGAAGTTAGCTGCCATTGCTGGGCCAGTGAGCTTTTGGTTCCGCTAACCTGAAGCTGCACTTATACAAGGAGGGGGGGGGGGGTGCTTGTGCTATCAATGACTTACTATGGTCATATTAGTTCAATGCCATTGACTTTAATATAAATAAAAAAAAGCATCCAACTTATGTTGATTGGTCACAAATATGTTGATGGTTAGTCACTTTCCTAGTCCAACAGCTAGGTTCCCTACATAGATTAACCCAGGAAAGACCTGTTTTGAGTCCATTCAAGGTTCTTATTTTACCGAAGCCCTGATGAAGGAAGGGGGGGGGGTTCTTTTGGCCCCAAAACACATTGGCTGTTTTTTGGTATAAACCAATAAATAGGTTTGGACCATCGATGACAGCTAATTTCCAAGTTCAAATGAACTTGAGTTCAGGATAAAGCCAAACTCATTATTGATTATCAGCACATTTCTTATAATTCCAAATCAGATTCAAGGTAACCCTGGGCTTTTAAATGTGATTGGTGATCCAAGAAATTGATACAGAGGAAGTTACACAGTACAGACTGTGTGTCACTTTCTGGACTGTAGCTGCAGTGGATTAGAGGAAACGTTCTGATTCTAACTCAGCTATGGCTGACATCTGTGGTGCTGTGCCATCTGTGTGATAACAGAATTAATGATGCCTCTGCTAGTTAAGGGGCCTGGGGCTTTTTCATTTTAAAGTATCTTGGCAATGCCTCTACACAGTCAAGCCTTGTAAATACTATTGCAGTCCCACTTGAGAAAATGAATACTACCTGTGCCAGGTGTTTTATTCTCTTATGTCTGGGTCTGTAGTATTTTTAGAAATATTAAAATGTATTTTAATAGTGTATTCTAAAACAACTGAAGTGACAAGGAAGTAGGGTAGGCAGGTGCCTGAATACCTATAAGTTTATTCTTAGAGAACCCAATCAGTGACCATAGAATAGCCGAGTAGAGTGGCTATCCAACAGTGGATGTTCTTGTCCTTTCTTCTTCTGTCCTTGCTAAGGTTAAGGACTGAAATGGACTTGGAAGCCTTTTGATATTCCTGCATAAGCTACTGGCTAGCATAGTTTTTATTCAACATACAGCATATTCCCAGATGGACAGCTAGAAAGGACATGCATGATGCACATATATCCCAGTCACCACGCATCCAGAAAGAGCCTTCCAGAAGGTTAGCTGAAATATTTAGCAACTCCTTAGGAGAATCATTGCACTCAATCCCTTAGGGATTAGCCAGATGTTAAAAGTTTATAACTCACATCATAACCACATTCTTGACACAATAGATTCCAATTGACAATGCCTGGAAGGTAATATTAAAGTTGAAGATTGGAAGGGAGGCCCAGAGACTTAGGGACTATATTTATATATTTATGATACACAACCATACTACTTGGGTTATATATTATTAAAGCAACATGAGGGGATCCCATAGTAAAATCTTGATAGGCCCTTAGCATCATTTTTTTAGCAGTCTGATAAGTATTTCAAATCTATCTACTATCTATGTACTATCTATGTACTGTACATATATATATATATATACACAGGGGCGAACTGACAACTCATGGGGCCCCCGGGCAATAGGGGATCATGGGGCCCCTGTGTCCTTGCCCAAACTCAAAAAAGCCTATGAAAAAGGTACCAGGGGCATCTCATGGGGCCCCCTACTGACCCCGGGCCCTCGGGCAGTGCCTGAGTTTCCAAATGGTCAGTCCGCCCCTGTATATACAGTATATACACAACCAGACAGCTCTGTTCCCCGGAGTTGACCAGTCCCATTCACATGGCCTGCTTGGCTTTAGCTATGCCTTTATTTTTAGGTCAATAGTAGCTCAAAACAAACCAGCATATACCAGAATAAAGCATCATTGTACTGCTACCTCTATTGTCATATCCCCCCCCAACATGATCCATAAAGTTCAGTCCAAATATGAGTTGAATAGCTATGAATTGCTAGATTCTAAGCTCCCTTTTAATACATTTAAGTTTATGTTAATTGGTCCCTGCCTTCGTTGCTATAAAGGAAAAAAAAATTAAAAATATAAATCTGGATCGAGTGAGATTTAAGAACAATGGCCTAGTTTAATATCTTAACGTTATTTCCCAAACGCACTCAGAAGACAGTTCAAAGCATCCAAATCCCATTACCTGTGGGAAAGAAGCCTTGCCAATGTTAAATGAGAAAGGTTTGACATAAAATACATATTTGAAATTTATTATCACTTTTGGCAAATATGCTCCGAGGCTCTATCAGCCTCTGTGTCGTATAGCTGTCATTTCCCTGATAGAACATTTATTACCTAATGCATATTTGCAAGATGGTATGCACAAACAAAAAGGACAACCTATTAGACAAAAAAATAGCTCTCATTACCCTGAAAAGGCATTCATGTTTAAAGTGAATGACTAGCACCTTTTCTTGGAGTGAGTTCCACATCACAAAGGTATTGTTCACATAATTCACTGACAAGAAGCCTTCCAGGAACTAAATTATACACCTGTGTAACCTATACTTAAAAAGGCCTGCGCTTTGATTACTTGCACCTGCATCTGACATCAACAACTATATGCCAAAATAAAACACGTTGTAAGCATTGAGGCAGAACTCCATAATACCTGCTTATTATATAGCTGACCTCAGGAATCAAGGAACTAATAATGAAATTTAAGGAGGTTTAAAACAAGCTTTAAAGATGCTCAAAATATTTTGTCTTTTGCCATCTGAATACGTGTTTTTTTTATCTTTAAATTCTGGTCGTGTGATATTCCTCCACGATGTAATTAACTGAGCAAATTTCAAACATAAGCCATGCAGATTACAAAATTCAAAAACTATATACAGTAGTAGATGTTTTAGTTGTCATGGTCATGGAAGAAAATGTTGCTAATCATAGTGACAGCTTATCATTAGATAGCAATTGAACATACTTAGTGATAGTGGCCTTGGCAACTTCACCATTTGACTCCTGAAATTTTTGCTCATGTCCAACAAAAGAAAATATTTGCTTTTCTATAAAGAAAAAGGTTATCCCTGAAAAAGAAATGCCAGGGTGCAGATTCTGAGTTATAGCAAAAGCCAGCACCCACAAATGATCTTAAAATGAATAAATGACTGTACTGATATACAGGATAAAACACAGAGCAGCCCACACTTGTGTTTTAGCCTACATGGCCTTAATCAAAGCTATGATACAGGGCATGTAGGCTGAAACGCGTAAGCGTAGGTTACTCTATGTCTTAACCTTCATATCAATAAAGTCATGTATTCATTTTAAGATCCTTTGTGGGTGCCAAATATTGCTACGACACTGAGCTGTTTCTTCAGGTTTTCAGGAGCCACAGCCATAGTACCAGTCTGCCATTCCAGCTGAATGAAGAGCTCCAGGTAGAGCTCAGTGAATTTATTATCATTTGCCAAAGCTAAGTTGCATGTTACTGTGACTTGTGTGTCACCACAACTCACATGGATGTTCATCATAGTGGTGTACCCCAAAACATCTTATAAACACATCCTAATGCACATACATTGCAGCTAACTACAATGCACAGATGGGATGTCCTGTGTTCACAAAAGTACATGTCATGCACTTTAATTCCCCAAAAAACACATGTTAACACACATTAATGAAAGGGATTGCTGGCAATCCTCAAGTCAGCCACATCATTATTGAAAAATGGGTATTGTGGGGGACACCTAGGGGTGTGTTTAGAAACAATCAAGTTCACATAGAAATACTACATCTGGCCATTAGATGGAGCTAAATACCATTGGAAGTTCTTATGATACTTAGAGCCATCTAGTGGCCAAATGCAGCATTCCATGTTAAATCAATGAAAAACTTTCAACCTGCACAGGAAATAACCTAATAACATTGTTTTTCTTTCCTGTCTTGCCTGATTCACACAGAAATAATGTACATACACTTTTTCTGGAATAAAATATGATATTTTAATACCTAGTATTCATACAAAAATGCCAGTTCCCTAAAAGATGAACTCTAGGTAGGGGCCAGTCAGCACAAAAGAAAGCACAGTGACAGAGGAATGAGCTGTGCTGCCCCTCCTTTAATTTTCCATTTGCTAACAGAGGCAGGTCCAACATGACTTTGGCTTATAGGAAGTGGGTTGAATGATGCTGGCCATCAGACTAAGGATATCTATTGGAAGAAAAAAAAAAATTACTGTGAGGTGACCTTCTAGAGCAGGGGTGTCAAACTGGCGGTCCTCCAGCTGTTGCAAAACTACAAGTCCCATCATGCCTCTGCCTTTGGGAATCATGCTTGTAACTGTCAATCTTCCAATATCCCATTAGACCTGTAGTTTGGCAACAGCTGGATGGCTGCCAGTTTGACACTTGTGTTCTAGAGGGATGACACAATGGAGAGACAGTTTTCAGAAGACTGTAAGACTGGAATGATCTTTAGAGCTGCAGCAGCTCTTCTGTGCTCTTTTTTAGGGAACTCAGTGGGCACAGGATAACCTGTAGGGAATGGCTATAACATATGTATGAGAATGTATGTGTGTTTCTGCCAGTTTATATTGTTATTATTAAGTTCCTTTCACTTATCTTAATAAGCGAATATTTACGATGATCTCAAAAATATATTTCTTGTGCATCAGCTGGAAGTGGCAACAAAGCAATGTGCTGCAGATCTCTGGAGATTTCACTAAACTAATTTTCTACAAATTGGGAATTATGGATTATTCTGGATGGTGCATATTAATAGTATGATAATTTAAGTATCTGTCACAGGAAAAAGCATTACTTATACAACTGAACGTGATAAGCATGTAATTCTTTCTTCTCATGTGCTGATTTATCGCATGTCTTCGTCTAGTTTGATGTAAAAAAAAATTTGGATTCAGAAACATGTATTAACTGTACTCTATGAATGTAAACAGGAAACTGATGTGTGGAATAATGTACAATTGTTATTAACTTCTGGCTGACCACATAGCAGGGAAAGTGGGTCTTAACACCCACATGAAACACGAGTGTGCATCCATAGGGGTTAACGTTTCCGTGCTGAGAGCATGTTCTCATGTTGCTAGAATTATGATGGAGCTGTCACAGACAGCTCCTGGTTTATGTTCATAATTGGAAACTTACAGGATGAGCTCAAGGTTGTGTGATCACTGTGACATCCAATAACAGTGATCATGTGATCCTGAAGTCCATCCCATCTTCCAGAACCCAGTTAAAGGGCTAGGGAGGGGATGGGGTTAATCAATAGCCATAAATGGTATGTAGTTCCCAGTAGGACATTCCGTGCTCTCCAAAGCTTATGAGGAAAGTGGTGGAGATGATTATATCAAGAGACAAGAAGGTGCATGACATGTAACCTGAATGTCCAGGTTCATCTGACACTGCAAGTGGGCACTGTGGTCTCCAGAACAACATATTTAAAGAGGGTTCCTTTAAACTTGTATGAGAAGTCAAATGAAGGAAAACTTCAAACAATAGCTTTGGTGAGTCAACTTCCAGACAGCATACTCTATACTCTATATGCACCAGATAGTAGCACAAACCACAGAAATACAGAAAGGAGCACCAAGCTAAAAACAGATGAACAAGTCCAAGATCATTTTAATTGATAGGAATAATTTATGTAAAACATCCACTACGTTTCAGGGGCAACAGCACACCCCCTTTCTCAGGGTTGTATTAGAAGCACAATTGCACTCTCCTCATGGAGTGACAATATACCAGTTGCTGGGCATCATAAGAGGTTCAGCAAGTGCTATATTGTTTTATTGTTACTCCGTGAAGAGAGTTTAATTCTTGTTCTAATATAGCCCTGATGAAGGAAGAATGTTGTTGCCCCTGTAATATGTTGGACTCTTTAATCTGTTTTTGGTCTGGCGATCCTTTCTATATTTCTAATGTGAACAGTGGTGTCAGTTCTGTATGGAAATGTTGCTACCAAAACTACATACTCACCTTCTGACATACAGTAGATGACCACTCATGGCACATTCCAACACTTCATTCATGTGCGATGATATTTGTGCCCCTCAATTTTTTGTCCTATGTCACATGGCATAAAAATAAAGGGAAATCCCCCCAACAACATAAATCCCCCCCCACACACACACACACACACACAGACACACGCTAATCAAAGCTGTGAAAAACATTTTGGCTGCAGTTGGGTTTTACTAATTTTATTTCTAATTTTAAATTACTGTTGTACTGTTGTGTCTCCTTGATCATGGAATCGGAACTAAATCAATTTAATGGATGGATAATGACAAAGAAGTTTTAAAAAAGATGTTAAATGAAGTTTTCATTTAGATGCAGCAGATAAAGAGGTAAAAGAGTTCTTCTGCTGAAACAAAGTTAATATTAAAAAAAAAAAGAAAACAATTTCTGCAGAAGTCTGGGATAAAACCTTACATACTGTAGGATTACTCTTGATCTGAGAAGAAAAAAAAATAAATCCTGAGATTTAGATATTAAACAGCAGATATGAACACAGCATAGTCTGAGATAATTTTAATGACTTAAAGAGTGCTCAAAATTAGAAAAAAATAGAGAAGCTGTAAGCCGTAATATTGAACCAGACTACAAGATCTAGACTTGTTGGTACAGAAAAAGTGGTGAGATATTCTGATTTCTGAGAACACAGAAATCCTCTGACTTACAAGTCTGGATTTTCTTGTTGAGCTATTTATGCAAGTACTTTATAATATCTGCACAAGTCTTACATCTTTGGCTGTTAATTGTCTAAAAGTTAAAATGTCATATCCGCCCAAACCTAGTAGGTCAGTTTTGTGCAGACAAGTACATACTACCTGCTTCTATTTCATTGTGGCTGTTGTGCAGGTCTCTTGTTTCACCTGCCTATCTCAGCACTTGCTTTATCAGGTTAAGGAAACCTGTTGCAATAACATTTATTATCTCATTCCAATGGAATCTGAAAGTTGGTGGAATATATTAGGAAGAAAGTAAATGTTTGGTTTCAAAAGCTGAGGGCAGAAAAAATGAGCGTTGTGATTTGTTGTGTATGGGGCTGTGTACTGGCAGACCAGTCAGGGTGCTCATGGTGACCTTTGTACACAGCCAACTACAATGGGCATGTGAGCATGAGAAACTGGACCACAGAGCAATGGAAGATGGTGGCCTGGTCTGATGAATCACATTTCTTTTACATCAGTGTGTGTGGGTCGCTTACCTGGGGAATGCATCAGAATGCAGTACGAGAGGTAGGCAAGCTGGTGGAGGCAGTGTAATGCTTTGGGCAATGTTCTGCTAGAAGACCTTGGGTCTTGCCATTCATGTGGATTTTACTTGACACGTACCACCTACCTAAACATGGTTGCTGATTAAGTACACCCCTTCCTGGAAGCTGTATTTCCTGATGGTAGTGGGTTTTTTTAACAGGATAATGTGCCGTCATACTGCAAAAATGATTTAAGAACACAAAAATGAGTTCAAGGTGTTGACTTGACCTCCAATTCCTCCAGAGCTCAGTCCAATCAAGCAACTGCGGGCTGTGTTGGAAAAACAAGTCTATTCCATGGAGGCCCCACCTCACAACATACAGGACTTAAAGGATCTGCTACTAACAGTTTGGTGCCAGATACCACAGTATACCTTCAGAGGTCTATTGGCATCCATGCCTCAATAGGTCAGGGCTATTTTTTCAGCAAACAGAACTGTTTTGGGGGCAAAATTGGGACCTACTCAATATTAGGTTGCTGATCAATTTATGGCTGATCAGTGTACATGGGCCTCTAATGCGGACCGCCTTCTGGAACATTATTCTTCTGGCTCTCATACTAATCTAATGGATTTTATGCTTTCACATAGCCACAACTTGACTTTTCTACAACTTATGCTACTGCATGCTTGGCTCAGGACAGTGACAGTGAAAGAATCACAGTTAGAATTCACCAGGCAATTAGCATTTTCAAAAGGGGGTCAGCATTGATGGTTTTTATGTTCTCTTATGATGGGTTTATTTGGGGTTAAGCATGGTGATTAGCTCTCTACTAGTCTGGCAGTTCAGATAATGTTTTACTGTAGTTTGATATTTGAGCTGTAAATGCTGCAAACATCAAAAACAAATCTAAATGACCCAAGAAAAGAAAATTCACCCCCAAAACTGATATTTCTCTAAAAAGTTTCCAACAAAAATGTAATCACCAGTATGTGTGACTTCAACACTCCTATTAGATCCTGCATCCTTTCCATCATGACAATAACATACCTTGGTGTATTTTAAGCTGTTGGTCTTACTTAAAGAGACTGAGTGGGCAAAGTGACAGAGACTCTTTAAAGAGCCTGTCAGGATTATTAATGACTAGGGATGAGTAAATGAGGCAAACTTTAGTTTGCAAAGGGTTCTGTGAAACCAAGAAAGTCACCTCTATACATGCTCCAGGTCAGTGGTACAAAGTTCAAAGCCAGAGGACCAATGTGGCAGTTAGAAAGAGGTCACCAATGGCAGCCTTTATTTTTCTCACATGGCAGGCTTCTTTAAACTGTGCTAAATGTTCTTCATATCCCTATGATACTTACAAGAGGGTAAGCTAGTGTCCTGGGCAGGAGAGTCAATCTGAAATCAAGTAATACATTTTGGGTTGACTAACAGATCTTAAAAGGAAACCGATGTAATAGCAAAAGGCTCATTTTAATTCCCCTATCCAGCTGCATTTATACCCCCTTACTTCACTCAAAAATGAGTAAATAATTTTGTTTGGTAAGGGCAAAAAACACTTGTTGATCCAGGTAGAAATCCAATGCTGTAATGTGCACTATGCAGGTTTATCTCAAACAATGTAATCCCCTCTGCGAACTGCAGAATACCTTCCCTTACTATATGTCATGGAGATGGAGGGGGGGTGCTGTAGCCCAAACAAACTTTCAGTCCTAGGGTGGAATTCTAGAATCAGTACAGTGAGTGAGCGTTGTCACCCTAGGAAAGAAAGTTTGTTATTGGCAGGATCACTAAGTGAAAATTAAGGAAAAAAGAAAACGAATACAGATGCCACATCAAAATAAGCTGTAATACATGTTAAATGCAAAAACAAAATAATAAAAAGGTTCCCACATGATTATTGGGACAATTGATTTATCCCTTTAATTAGTTTTACTGATTCATTTTGTCTTGCAGTTGCGTTTGAACTCTCCCTCTCCAATTCCTGGGTGTTTCTAGTCAAGGAACAGAGCAGCATTGCTGTTTAGATATTACTGCTTTCCATTTTTTTAATGCTTGGTAAACTGAAGATATGTAGTTGAAACTCTCCAATGTACAGAATTACAGATATTCTTTATACAAAATTAAAAGCAATTTCTGTACCGCATTAAATATTTAAAGTATATTTTATTTAGCATATGTTAGTGTATCTAATACACTTCATTAGTGAGCCTAATTTAACTTCCAGTGACATGTGCTGCTAAGAGGGCTGACATGTGAATCATTTCCATATAGAAATATTTCTTCCTGGTATACCTGGATATGACTATGAAATGATCTGACACAGGCTTTCGGAAATTGTGCAATTATTTGGCATGACAGTTGGTATGTGAATCTGCAGAACTGCATTGCAAAATTTCACATGTCAGCACAAATCTGCTATATCTAGACTTTTTTTCTCTTCCAAAACCAAACAATAGTGTGCAGTTAGCTCTGTAAGCGGAATAGAAAACACTTTGTAGTCATATATTATAATAATGACCATTATTGTGCTAAACATACACTTGTCTGTCTTCTTCCTGGTTTCTGTAGCACTGGTGAAATAGCCAGGTCTTTCCAGCTACTGCCTGGTGAAACTATGCCACCAGTATCTACCGAGGAGATCTTATGGTCAAACTGTGAGATCTCTTAAGATCTTAGAATTACATAGTTACATAGCTGGTAGAGTTAAATAAAGACTCCAGTCTGTGTGAGGGTATATGTCTGTGTATCTATATCTCTACCATTTTCCATATCCCTGTAAATTGTGCTCGCTAAGATGCCCATTTAAAAGTTTTTTTTAAATATTTGACATTCCCCACTGAAACCACTAATTATGGAAGGGAGTTTCACATCCTTACCAGTAAAAAACCCCTTACACAATTTAAGGTTAAACCAGGGGCAGACTGACCATTTGGAAACGCGGGCACTGCCCGAGGGCCCAGGGTCAGTAGGAGGCCCCAAAAGATGCCCCTGGTACCTTTTTCATAGGCTTTTTTGAGTTTGGGCAAGGACACAGGGGCCCCATGATCACCTATTGCCCGGGGGCCCCATGAGTTGTCAGTCTGTCCCTGGGTTAAACCACTTCTCATTCAACTTCAATGAGTGTCTACATGTGTTGTTAGTCAACCTGAAACTGAATAATTTTCTCCCTATGCAAGAATCACCATTTATATATTTGTAAATTGTGATCATAACCAATTGCCTTCTGGGCACTTTTACCCCCTTTGTGCCCAGGCCAATTTTCAGCCTTCAGTGCTGCCATACTGTGAATTACAATTGCGTGGCCATGCAACATTGTACCCATATTACATTTTTTTTCTTTTTTTTCCACACATAGAGCTTTCTTTTGGTGGTATTTAATTGCTGCTGGGTGTTTTATTTTTTGCATTATAAACAAAAAAAGATCCAAAAATCTGTTTCTATTATAACATTTTGCAAGGTAATTTTTCTAATTTTTCACTGATGTCCGTTGATGAGGCTGCACTGATAGGCAGCACTGATGGGCACTGATGAGGTGGCACAGATAGGCAGCACTGATGGGCACTGATAGGCTGCACCGATGAAGTGGCACTGGTGGGCATTGATGCGGAGGCACTGATGATGCTGCAATGATATGCAGCAATGATGGCCACTGATAGGTGGCACTGATGGGCGGCACTGACTGACAGCACTGACTGGTGGCATTGACTGACGACACTGACTGGCGGCACTGCTGGGCACTGATGGGCGGCACTGACTGACAGCACTGACTGGTGGCATTGGCTGACGACACTGACTGGCGGCACTGCTGGGCACTGATGGGTAGCTATGCTGGGCACTGCTGGGAGGCACTGCTGGGCACTGGTGGGTGGCACTGCTGGGTGGCACTATTGGGCAGTGATCATCAGGGCACAGAGCCCTGGATTACTATTACAGGTGGCAGAGAGTCCCCACCAACACTCACATCCGCCTTTACCAGGCTCTCCTGAGCGATCAGGGAGCCCAGTAAGGATGCAACCTATGGTGTTCTGTTCTGGAGACACAGTGGGATATATCTTTTATATTTTTACCAAAAAATTGGGTATATATTGTGTTTTGTGCATTAAAATTAATTTAAGTGTATTCTCCCAAAACATTTGCATTTGAAAAACCGCTGCACAAATACCATAAAAATATGCATCACCTACCATTTTATTCTTTATTGCCTCTGCTTAAAAATATATAATGTTTGGGCGTTCTAAGTACTTTTTTCAGCAAAAAAATGATTTTTTTTGCATGTAGGAGAGGAATGTCAGAATTGGCCCTGGCTAGAAGCGGCTAATTATTTTAGTGATTTATAAAGTACAGACACTTTATGAGCCTATCCCTGTCCTAAAGGAGCTTCCATTCCAGTGTTCATAGTACCCAGTGTCTAGACGAGACCACCTTCATGCCTGGACCTAAGTGCTGCAATTACATTTTTTAAATTAATTCTTCTAATCAAAAGAGACAGTTTCTTACCTATGAATTTATGTCAACTTAGATATTAATTGATAAGATGAACGCATATTCCGACACTTACACTTACAAATGTCCCTATGCCTTTGCTGGGTGATAAAAGTTTCAGATTGTATATTCATGCGCTATGCAGCTGAGAAAATTTCTGAGAAAGAATTTCGGGACACAAGAAGTTCAAACTATAGCAAGAGTTCCAAATTGATGTATTGCTACAAAATTGTTCAATCTTCTCTACCGCTGCCTTAGTAATTGTAAGAAAAAGTATTTTACTCATTTCTTGCCAAAAATTGCTAAATTTGTGCCCTAGGCATCCTACAAATTGGTAGAAGATCTGTGATGGGAGAGAGTCAGACAGAGAAAAGATGTATCTTAACAAGAAATTGACTGCTCAGATTCCTTTAGAGACTTGCCTTCACGTGTCTCAAAGAGCAAATCAAAATAGAACCAGGACAGCTGAGTCTACGCAGTGTCAGTGGATTGATCTGATTGATTTTAATGTGGTACGTGCTAATAATGGTGTGAAGTCCCCACTGTTGTGCTCTGTGTGGCGTAACTACAAAATTTTACAGTCTTTGATTTAGGTTGCTGTATACCTTAAACTCTATCAAGCTGAACCGGGAAGCAGAGTGATGTACTACATGTAGCACTTCAATTTCAATGAGGAGATGGGAGGTAGCAGAATATTTCAGCATAACAAGGCTGTAAGATGCTATGAAACACCTTACCAGCTTCCACAAACTGGGTGACTCTTTAAGGCTCTCTCAGATGGGCTGCACTGTCCACTGTTCTCTGAAAAGTGATCTGCGGTGGATTGTTTTCGAGCAGCAGATGCCAGGCATCCAGGAATTATCATGTTGCCTGCTGAATTTCTGTTTTTATCTTTAAAGTGTTACTAAACACAGGACCCTGCATTCACTGTATCTGGTCTTCCACAGTACACAGAACACGGAAGTGCAATTATTTTAGTAAATATAAACTGCTAAATACTTTTTCTCAACAGCAGTTAGAGCAGTCTTGTGACTTCTATCAATGTCCAGACGAGCACGTTAAAGCTTGTAGGAGTTTTCATTCTGCTCTAGGAGGATGCAGAATCCCTGACCTCTGTCTGGACAGTGCTGATTAGTCCTGTGCTGATTGGCCCTGTGCTGGTCACAAGCACTCTCCCAAGAAAAAAAAAACTCTCTAGATATAGACACCAAACTGAGCATGTGCAGAGTGGCTTCACACAATATGTCTTATCAGGAGATAACAGGGGGACACTGTAAGAAGGGGAGGATCAGAGAAGTCAGGATCAAACAGCGTTTTTACACAACGCAGAGGATTAACCCCTTAGGTAGATCAGTGTTTACAACTAGCATGCTTTACTGCATATACAGACTGATTTCCTGTTGTGGGTTTAGTAACACTTTAAGTCCTCAAGGGGATTTTGTATTACCAAGTATTTGGCTCACAGTTGTGGCGTGCTCCCATTGACATTAATGGGCTTGTTTGACAGACAATGCAAGCTAAAATAAGATAGTTAAAATAAATAGTTAACATTGTTGTTGCTGCAAAGCAAGGCATCACAATCACTGGGAGGTCAGGGGGACAGTAAGACCACAGTTCAACTGCCTATTTCTGCAGCCTCTGGCCACTTCAAAGGGCTGCTGCACATGTAAACAAGCCCTCAGGGTTCTTTCATATTAGAGGTAACCCTATAAAGTGGATTACTTTTCAAAGGTCATATGACAGGTGGTGAGGAGGCATTATGACAACCCTCATTGCCTGTTTAACTGCTAAAATGCCTGCAGTACCTTGCCACAACCATGTGCATTGTACACGGTTGCAGGGCAGTTGCAGCATGGCCCCATTCACTTGAATAGGCCATGTTTAACAGTTGGTATTGCCCATTGGGGGAATCATTTCTGCAGAGACCCAGGATATCCCTAGTAATGTCTTTTTCTAGAAACTCCTGAATGCTGTTCTATCCAAATACTAATTTTTTATGAGGAATTTAGTGCTTCCCCTAACACCCCCTCCCCCCAAACCTTGCTATTGGTCTACAGTTAACCAATGGTAAGGTGCTAGTAAGAGGAATCTCTAGGGCAAGTTGCTGACTTTATAATGGAAGTCTGTATTTGCATAATGGAGTGCCCCAAATATTAGAGCACTCTAGGACATAAGTTAGGGAATGTGTCATTATTTGCACTCTACATATTATAGTTCTCTACAGGTACACTTTACATTACATTTCCCTGTTTGACCAATCAAAGCACACTCAGTTAACATTACAAGAGTTTACCAAGGTGATTTGCAGCCCTTTATTCAGTACTTTGGGATCAAGTGCGTTTTGCACCTTATCATATAGTTTTGTGCAACTAGAAAAATCTGGTTATGTTTTAACAGGAAACAAGTACATCCATCTAACACTATGGGGTTGATGTACTAAAAGCAAATAGACTGTGCACCATACAAGGTGCAGTTGCACTCTGCAAGTGCAATTGCTCCAGAGCTTTGTAAATGAGATAAAGATTCACTTTGCAAAGAAAACCCAGTCACGTGCAGGGAATATTGAAAAAAAAGCACTTTTGCTTGCAGATGATTGGATGATGAAAGTCTGCAGAGCTCCTGCTCATTTATTAAGATCTGGAACAACTGCTCTTCCAGAGTGCAACTGCACATTGCAAAGTGCACAGTCTATTTGCCTTTAGTAAATCAACCCCTATACATTCCGACTGGGTACAATAAAAATGTGTTTTGTTATAACCACTACTTATTTAGCCATTGGAATACATGCAGCTGGTAAGTAAGCAACTTGGATATTTACAATCATTTACTAGTACCTATATTAACCACTTGCCCTCCAGAGGATTTATTCCCCCCCCCCCCCCTTCCTGACCAGGCCATTTTTTGCGATATGGCGCTGCGTTACTTTAACTGACAATTGTGCGGTCATGCAACTCTGCACCCAAATTAATTTTATGTCCTTTTTTTTCTCAAAAATGGAGCTTTCTTTTGGTGTTATTCGATCACCTGTTCGTTGTTATTTTTTTTGCTATAAAGAAAAAAAGTCTGACAATTATGAAAAAACAATATTTTTGAGTTTTTGCTATAAAACATATCCAGTAAAAAAAATTTTAAAATCACATTTCATCACAATTTTAGGCCAAAATGCATGCTGCGACATGTCTTTGCTGAAAAAAAATCCCAATACGTGTAAATTAATTTTTACGTGAAAGCTATAGAGCTTACAAATGGCGGTATATATACTGGAATTTTTATTATAATTTTTTTTTTACTAATAATCAGCGACTTATAACAGGACTGTGGGACTGCGTCGGGCATTCTGACACTTGGGGGGGGAACGGACTAACTGTCACTGACAAACCCAGTGACACTAATACAGTGATCAGTGCTAATAAAAAGCACTGAAACTGTACTAATGAAACTGGGCAGAAAGAGATTAACATCTGGGGCAATCAAAGGGTTAACTGTGTGCTGTGTATGTTTTACTGTGTGCTGTGCTTTACTGTGTAAGCATGCTTCTTTGTATTGCTCTGCTATGCTATGCAGAGCAATACAAAGCAGTGTGCTGGAGCTAACAGAGGAGAGATCTGTATTGTTTACATATAGAGCTCTCCCCCGTCATTGATACTTGGCGATCTCCGGGTGCCAGCGAGGAATCACCTGCTGGGACCCAGTGATTGACAGCTGTATCCGTCAATGGCCGCCCTCTACCCGGAAATACAAAATTACATATATATATACGTAATTTTGCGCAGCCCTGCCACCCTGTAGAAGTAGTTCTGGTTTATAGTGGTCTATAATAGATGAACAAAATATATCCAATCATGTACTGGTGGGGAAAAAAGTCAATCTTCCAGCACTGGATATAAGGTCAGAAGAAACAAATATCCCGAGTAAGTAAATTATTATTTTGACAGTAAATCAACTAAAAAATATATAATTAAAGAAATATAATTTAAGTCAATGTAGTAAATTTACTAAAGGCAAATAGACTGTGCACTTTGCAAAAGCAATTGATCCAGAGCTTAGTAAATGAGGTAAAGCTTCACTTTGCAAAGAATACCCAATCACAATGCCCTTGCAGTGTGCAACTGAACTTACAAAGTGCACAGTCTAGTTGCCTTTAGTAAATCAACGCCAATAAGTACAAAAGGGAGGCACTAATGGAGGAATATACAGCAAGAGTGACATTTACATCCTTATACATCTTTCTACGGGTTAGTCAGTGCTGGTAAGAAAAAGTTGCTAATACTGTATGTAACATATATTCTGAAGATCATAATAAAACTTTTACATAACTTTCCCATTGCAACACAATTCCGTCCTGTGCTCAGACATGACCTAGCTGTTCATATCGACGTGTGCGTGCAAGTACACAGGTGTTTTAAAATTGCAAAATTTTAATGTCATGTGCTAACTCTTTTGCAACATTACAGGGAATGGAGCTTCAGATCCTACTATTTTTTTCAATCTGTTTTTGGATCAATTGGATAAAAGTTAGAACCTTTGTCAGATTGTTGTTCATGTCTGTGCCTCAGCTGTATCTCTTTTAAAGGAAGTAAAGGGAACTTTCTCCAAGGGTACATTGACCACAAAACAAATTACCTAGCAGGGGGTTTAACCCTTCTCTACAATTTTCAAAACTAAAAACAAGATTTGGCTATAGATATAATTTCAATCAGTAGGTTTGATTCCACTTTAAAGCTGAACTCTGGACACAGTTTTTTTATTTTTGAAATACATTCCTCGATCACCATAAAACCCAGATATTACCCAGTAAAAGTAGCAGAGGTATCACTGCTATGCTGCAAATCACCTGTGCAGAGAAGAGAGCTGTGGGGACCCAACAGGCTCCATCAACTACAAAAGGGGCAAATATAAGACCACCCACTCTGCATATGTAGAGAGAGTAGCAATGACTGGTCTTTATTACAGGAAGCTCCTACACAAAGGCAAAGTTGCACACTGGATTACTGCACAGAACTGGAAGAAATACATAGGGACGGTCTCAAACTTACATGCGACTTGAACATCGGCCGTTTGTGTGTTCGCTGAACACAAGAATGGTAAGGGTGTTTGGCTGGATGTTCGCCCGCTGCACTAAACACTATGCTCTCACAGTGCACTGTGATTGGACAAAGCAATGCATCTGACCACAGATCGGGTGCAATGCTTTGGCCAATCACAGCACAATTGGCCGGAGCTAGCGGTGACATCACTGCTAGCTCCACCAAATTGTTTACCTCTGACCGGCAAATGTCAGATTGCAGCGAATGCTCAGCGGGTGTGCACGGGTCAGCGGGCATCTGAGTTTTTTTTTCGGTGAGTTGGCGTCATCGAGACAATGCTGGATGCCATGATTGGTGATGGAACTATTTTTTAGGCTTTTATTTAGATAGAGGACTTGTCAAAAACTGTTTTGTTTTTTTGTGCAATAAAGGCATTTTTCAAAAGTCTGGCATCTTTATTTTTTACTGAATTTAATCCTTTAATGAATGGATAGGGGTACAAGTGCCCCTTACACATTCACAAGGGGGGAGTAGCATCTGGGTGCCCCCTTATTTAAAGTAGTACCCTGATGCTAATGAGCTCCGCTGCCCACAGACCCCCACAACCACAGGACCAGGGTTGTGGGGAAGAGGCCCTTGTTCCCATCGGCATGGTAAGCCGCAGGGAGGGGGTTCATTCATCCCCCCCCTTTCCTGCCCTGCCAGACCTGTGCTCAGTTCAATAATCTGATAGGAATTTATTGGGGATCTCATGCTTTTTCACCCCATTTTGGGAGTGGTGTTCCCCTTAAATTTACTACCAGGCCTAAAGTGCCTGGTAGGGCTTTTAGGGAGAATCCCACGCACTTCCCCCCCCCATTTGTCAGTCGTGGGGTTCCCCTAAATGCCCCACCAAGCCTAAAGGGCTTAGTATGGCTTTTAGGGGCAACCCCACACACATTTTTTTAATTTTTTTACTATGGGGTCCCTCCTAAAGGGGCTGGTATGGATTGGGGGGGACCCCACTCTGTTTTGTTTTTTTTACTAAAAATGTAAATTCTGCTGCAGCAGGTTCTATACATTGTACAGATGTGCTACTCTGCATGTAGTTGAAGGCCCCCCCCCCTCCGGGCATGATATTTAAAGGAATTTTTCTTTTTTTGTTACTTTAAGCAATTAAAAATGACTGCCCCTTTAAAAATGGTACTTTTTGAATTTTTTTTTTCATTAGTTCATGTCCCTCAGGGCAGTACCCGAGTCCCCATACCCCTTTTATGGCCAATTACATGCATATAAGCCTTCAAAATGGGCACTTTTGAATGTACAAGTGCATTAAGTTTAAAGTTCACAGTAGAATGTTTATTAGGTTCGAATGATCGACCGTGAACCGGCCCATGACTAGAAATACACACAGCACACTAAGATTCAAAGAAGAATACATATTCCTCTTGTATTTAGACAATATTTTCTTATTCTGGAGTTCAGCTTTAAATGTGCTGTTAGCTGCAGGCGTCTGTAATATTTAATATAAACTACTATGAAAATGTTCATTTGAAATCTGAAAAATATGTCAGACATGAGGTTTTTACTCCTGGGTAGTAAATGTAATTTTGTAAATGCCAAATGAATGATTTTTTGTCTTGAGATGAAAAATGGGCCACACATTTGTTTTCTTCTACATTCCCTTAATGATGTATTCTTATGAAGTGCATTACAATGTTCACATTAGGAACACTTATTTAAAGGCAAAAACGTTCAATGATTATTTAATAATACCATGTAATGATCAATAACATGACTGGATTTAAGTCCCCCTGGATAGACCAGGACTCATATCATGAAAAATGGTCCTTTATGAGAGAAGGACCTCTTCTGTTCTGCTATTGACTGGTGGCATGTTATTGATTTAGGTAGAACTTTTTTATTACATAAATTGCTTTCTTAGAAGACCATTTTGCCTGAAGGATGGTCAGCATAAGCCACTACTTTTCATGTGTCATTTCAGAACTCGGTCACTCTTCATCTTTCATGCCCAGACATGTCTTCCCAAGCTTGATATTGCTGCCATATACTCCTCTGACCAGCGTAGCGAGAATTATATATGGTAGTGGCTAAAGGAGCTTTCTCTCCTGCAGCATTTTTCTAGATAGAACAGTGTAATGTACAAAACAGTGGGGCCATGATTACAGTTGACAGTTTGCTGGGTCTCTCTTATAAATTGGTATTGCACAAGGATTATGAACAACTTGACCTCCATATAAAAAAAGGGAGAAAAAAGTTTTTCTTTTCCTGTCTCCAAATCAGCAAAAAATGTATCTATTTTATTAGCCTAGTTAAAGGATAAGTTCACCTTTTGCAACATGTTACATCCATATTCAGGGTGTAACATGTTACGTTCAGACCAACCCCCAGTCCCACTTGATCTCCGCTTTGACAGCTAACCAGGGATCCTCTCCCCCTCACTAGCTGTCAATTTTTTTAAAAAACGTAGCCGTGCAGGGCTCCGCCTACACGGCCGTGTCACTCATTTACAGCCATCTGTGAATGAAAGAATACAAGTCCTGATAGCCTTAGCGGCTGTCAGCTTGTAGTCCTCAATGAACTACCACAGCACTGTGAAGCACCATGGTAGTTCATTCATTCATTCTGTAAGAATATCTGCTTGACTGTAAATCCTGTACGGCAAGCAGATATTCTGACAGGTCTGCAGGAGACCTGCATGGCATCATCAATCTACTGATCGCTGGTGCAATGCTTTACAGGCTCCTGCAGACAAAAATAATAAATGCACGTTTGTTTACCTGCAAAAAAATGTGCATTTATTATTTTTTTATAAGAGCTGAACTTATCCTTTAATTCTTCCAATGCATATGTCCAAAATTCATTGAAATGGTAGTAAACTCTTTTTTTTAACTTGTACCATTTAGGAGATATTCGCTCTTTTTAGAGTCGGTGCATGCGCTCTGAAGGAATGCATACCCCTGCCGTTCTTTCAGAGTACTGTGCTGTGGCATGATGTCATTGCGGATTGGCCAGTCAGATGGCTGGGTCTTGCAAACCCGGAAGGAAGACCGGGAGAAGATGAAAGTCTCTGCAGCAGTGACAGCGCTCTGCTGGAGGGCTTTGTTTTAAGGTAAGTCCTCATAATGTGCTAGTATGCAATGCACATTATGACTTTTTTTTTTACCTGTGGTTTACTACCACTTTAAAGCCGACCAGCAGGGTGAATGAAAGAAACTGAATGGACTCCTCCAGGCAAAGAGGTGAATAGAGAAATCCTCTCCACTCAGACATTGTTTTCTGACAGCGGGGACTTTCCGCTCTCAAAATACACTGATCAGTGACTAAGAAAGGAAGCTTAACACTAACTGCTCACTCTTTAGTAAATCAACCCCATATAATGTTTCATTTAGACAAAGACAAATAGATTGTGCACTTTGTAAGTGCACTTGCATTCAACAAAGTGCAGTTGCTCCAAATCTTGTTAAATCTGGGGATGCTTTGCTGATAGCCATTATCCAATCACATGTAAGCAAAAAACTGTTTTTTTTTCTTGCATGTGATTGGGTATTTTTTGTAAAGTAAAGCTTTGCTCATTTACTAAGCTTTGTAGCAACTGTACTTGCAGAGTGCACAGTCTATTTGTCTTTAGTAAAACAACCCCTATATATAGTGTTTCATTAAGACAACAAGTGAGCAGTTAGTGCTGGGCTTTCTTTATTGGATACTGAATTATGGATGCAACCTGTTTTATGTTCTTTTTTTAAAATACAATTGTTTATATGTGAAAATAAATCAGCTACAATATTAATTTATACATTTAAAAACATTAAAAAATTCTAACTCTTATTTTCATATCATATTCCATTGATACACCCATTCCCTATACAGCTACTATAATAATACATTAATTTAAAAAAAATAAAAATTGTTCTTAAAGTGTCATTAAACCCAGACCAAAACTCTCCTTACTTGCTATATAACAGAGTGTGCATACCCACAAAGCCACTAAAGCATTCACTTTGTGTAGAGTAAAATATACCTGGTTGATCCTGCCTTCAGCTGTCCCTCCCATTTTCTCTGTGCCCCCACTGCAGGCTGAGAGTGTGTAGTCTAGCTGGTGTCCTCTACTTAGCATGGTCATATTTCAGTTCCCTTGTCAGCTCTTTATTTCCTCCTTTTTCTTATCTGTGCAGCCCACATGAGTATAGAGTCACACATGTGAAATTATACACTCGGGATAAATGACAGCTCACTCCCTCCCTCCTCCGCCATATCGTCCTATTGCTAAACACCATCAGGGTGGGATATAGTATGCTGATTGATTACATTTACTAAGAAATTCACAAAAAGATTAGTTTTAACATACAACAGTATTAAATATATCAAAAGCAATTGCTAATACTAGTAAAGTAAGAAGAGTCTTGGATGCAGATGCTGACTGAACAAAAAGAAAGCTAATGTCATATTTGACTTTGTCTACACCATATTAATGCACAAAATTACACATTTTATGTTCAATAAAGACTTGTAGGAAGCTATAAAACAGTTTTTTTATATATATTATTTAATTTTAATTGCTCTTCTGCAATAGTCCTGTGACTAAAAACCAATCAGAACTGTGCAGACAGACTCATAATGTAGTAATAGAAGCCCTTCCCAAGGCTCTTTCCCTGAAGATGCAAAGAACAGGGAACGATCATGTGACCACACAACAGCACTGCAGGAATAAGGTACTTGAAGGATAAAAAAAAAATAAATCAGTGGTGTGGTGTATATGATTTATGTGTATGAATTATGGCAATTAACACTTCTCTGGCTAGTATCACTTTAAAACTTGTTTTTTAAGCTTGAAATTGTTATAATTTATTGGTAACATCCTAAAAAAATGAAATAAAATTTCAGTTCGCTATGATGAGAGATTAAACATTATATTTTATTGGGATAGACAAGTGACATAGTAGAGTATTTTGCCAGGAGACCGAAAGATATTTGTGTGCTATTATTGCCAGACATTTCCACTACTTTCTTTCCTGGAGGTCAAATTGGCTTTTACTAATACAGGTATATATAAATAAAAAAAATAATAAAAGTAATAATAATCTATCTTGTGTAGCTATACTAAAGTTCAATAAACAAACCACTTGAACAAATTGTCCAAATAGCACAATATATAGCCTGGAAACAGGAAATGTAATCCTCTTCCTCTAGGCCGCTTATTTGATTCATGATGAAATTAAAAATCTTTAAAACTGTGCAATCATTCATGTCCTGTTGTTTATTACATCCTTTATTATTTGTATTCGGGTTCTTAGCCTCCAATTTTTAGCCATTTAAATAAATGCCTAATTTAATTGTATGTAACAGATGACTGATTTAAAATGCTGGACTTCAAACACAGAGAAAATGCAAGTGCACCAGGACTGTTCTATGCTATTAAATCATATTTAAAAAAAATCCTTTTTAGTTCCTTGAACTACAGTTTATCACATAATAGATGTAATTGCACAAAGTTCTTTTCGGTTTAAATCATTTTACCACCGTAATTAAGTAAGTGGCATGAATAAAGTCAATGTTTTCAATCAGTGATGTCTCTAAAGAGTTGCCATACATCAGGCATCAGACATTAAGGGCTAATTCACACATAGTGCGGTGATAGGCATTTTACTGCATTGTAAAATGCCTGTCATCGCAAGAATACACAGAAAACTATTTTTCTTCTATGTGTCCACATTTCATCACAGTCTGCAGCTGTGCTGCAGTGCCCTGCCATAAAATGTACATATGCTCCATTTTATCGCAGCACACTGTAGAACCGCATTTCACCGTACAGCAGCGCATCGTACTGCTGTACAGTTCCTAGAAGGAAGTGTACTTTTGCATAAATAAAGTTTGTACAAAAGAAAAAAAAAAAAAGCTGTGTGATGCACTGATTCATGCAACAGCACACTGCCCCTCCCTCAGTTGGGAATGGTCAACTACCGGAAAGGCAAAGTGCTCTGGCAGCTGGCCGTCCTAATGTGAATACAGCTTTATAAATGCTCAGCTGATGTAGGACTCTAAATCCAAGAATTCTTTATTGGGCAGAGGAACACTGAAGGACATTATACAAGCTGAACTCTGGAAAAAACTAGTGGTTCTCCCTTGCAGTGGGTCTGTGCCTGCACTGCAAGGGTTAAAGCGGAGTACCAGCTGAAAGAAAAAAAATAAAAGTCAGCAGTTACAAAAACTGTAGCTGCTGACTTTTAAAATACAGCCACTTACCTGTCCCACGGTTCAGCGGTGTCCTCACCACGGTTGGTTTCATTGGACGTCTTCTCTTCCTGGCACCAGCATCTTCAGTGTGGGCACCCGGCTGTGACAGCTTGCGGCTTCACAGCCGGATGCCCACTGCGCATACTCAAGAAGGGCTGCACTTTGTGAATGGTCCTGTAGTCTTCTGGGACCTGTCATGTGTCCCAGAAGACTACGGGGATAGTGGGGGGAGGATAACTTTTGCTTCTGATCGCCTAGGTGATCACAGCGGAAGTGGGCGGGTACCTGTCAATCCGATACCTGTTCTCAGCACTTAATGGGGAGCGGGGGACAAAGGCTTTAAGCGGAACTTCCCCTTTTGGGTGGAACTCCGCTTTAAGAGCTTTATGTCTAGGGGGACTAGGTACAGCAGTTTTACTTTCCTGATCCTCCTGTCTCATAGCCTTCTCCGCACTACTAGACCAGCCCCAACAGCCAATTTGTCCCTATGCTCTGGCAGCCTAAGTACCTCTAACTTCAGTTAGACTGATGCAAAGCCCATAGCCCTGCACTGGATGTGAGGACAATGAGAGACAGTCCACTGCTAGAGCATAGGGGAGTGCTGTCTACTAGGGGAGCAGTGGATTAGGTAAATAAAAGCACCTTGTCTCCTAGACAGAAACAAGCAACTACCGCTTGCAGTGTGGATACAGCCTCACTGAAAGGGAGGACTTTTATTTTTCCCAGTGCTGGGCTTTAAATGATAGTTTTTAACATTATCAGGAACATTTTTTTGAGAGAGGTTCTGTATCCTTTATGCTCACATTCTATAACTTGTACAAAAGACACCAAAGAATTGTAGCACGGGCTTTATAGAACATATAGACATTGTCGTAAAAAGAAGTTTATTGTACACCATCAAAAAACACATATGAAGACCATGTCCAATACTTCACGTCGGTCGAACGCAAATGTGCTGCCTCCCGGGATCTGGGCCTAGACGCCGAGTGGCCGCACATTTGCTTTCTATTTGTCATGGCCCCGGGTATGACCAGAGGTATGTGGACTGACACAGGGAAACACAGGCTTCAGATATGGTATAATAATAATATTTATTATTAGCTGCACAAATAAACAAACACAGTGCAAACAAAACTAACCTTAAGCTAATAGGTAACACAGTGCTAACAAACAAACTAATAGGTACACAGTGCAGTCAGGGCTGGAGAGGTGGAGTGGTCAGGCAGGCCAAGCCCACAGCATGGATTTCCTCAGGGCGTGGGGTCTAAGTCCTAGCCTGCTATTCACCAGGGCCCCTGATGGTGGGGATGGACTTGGTGCAGACTGGAATCAGGTCGCGACTCCTGAGTGCGTCCGGCTGTGGTAGAGAGTGCTGGCAGGTCCAGGTCCGAGCGGGATGGATGGATGGATGACAGTCAGGAGCGAGCGTGGCCAGGCTGGCCGGGTCAGTAACGGTGGGGACAGGCACGGTACAAGCAGCAGACAAGGGTAGTCAGGTCACACGCCGGGTTCAGTAACTCTCGGGCAGCACAGTACAGAGGATCAGGCAGAAGGATGGTCAGGGACGAGCCGGGGGTCAGAGCAGGAGAATGTCAGCATGGATCAGAACAGGCAGGGTCGGAAACAAGGAACGCAATACAGGAACACAGGTAACAGGAATCAGGAACAAGATACAGGGGCTCATGGGCAACATACACCAAGGCCCAGATCACAGACCTGGTCATTCCTTATATGCACCTCCTGCAATCAGCCTCAGGTGTTTTGGCTGATTGCAGGAATGAGCCTCTGGTTGCTGAGAGCACCCGCTGGCCAGCCCTGGTACTGCAACCCACAAGGCAGGTGAGTCCCACCACTATTGGCGAGTCCATTCCTGACACTATTAAAAAAGAACACGTGCTGAGAGCGTGCGCCCTGCGTGCTCCCAGCACACATGTCCGGTACTCACGGAAAGGTCCCGATCGCCCCTTTCGGCGGTGACATGACCCTAAACCCCGCCCCGCCTCCCGGCTTCTGAAACCTTTAAAGGGCCGGGAAGCGTCGGTGCCAAGGGGTTAAACACAGGGTTCACAAATCTTTTCCATCAAACAATCCACATGTCAGCTCAATACATTTAAAATGATCATTCATCTTCTTCAGGAGGACAGGGCTAGACTGCATAGGTACTGAGAAGACATACAATAAAGATTTTTTGTATTATGACATGCACTGTGAGATATGGCGATTTATAATTACATGTTGTATTTCTAGATTTTATTTTAGTGGATTACGGTTTCTGGTACCTGGCACATTGAGCTGCCTAGGGGATCATATGATTTCTATGCGATCACATGATCACAATGTTAACAAAGCTGTTAACGAATGGACATCATTCATAACAACTGTGCTTCCTATAGTGATGCTGTAGTTCATACCTTAGCCAATCACAGCACCTTGTACCATGCGATTGGCTATAGCCAATCACAGCATGCCAGCAATAAGCATGGCTGTTATGAATGTAATCCATTCATGACAGTTCAAACAATTGCTGTTACAATGATAATCACTGTAATTGCAATCACACTGTTAAAAAAAAAAAAAAAATCCTGATCCCCCCTTTCCCCAGTGTAGTACAGTGTCACTATGATGACATTGAAATACTCTGGTGGAAGTATGCAAAAAAATAGTTTAAAAAAGTTTTACAAATTTTAATTAAAAATATGTATTTATTTTTACATATTGTAACCAGTCAGTATCCCTGATCAGTCATATAATGATGCTGTATTGCACTGGTGACAGTATGTGAAAAAAAAATTGTATTTCATTTCTTAATTTTCCAAGAAATTGTGATAAAAAAATTAAATTTCAAAAAACTTGCCATGCCTTTTACTAAATACCATCATCATTTTGGCGATATTTGTACTGTCCTGGCATTTAGGGCCTCAAGAAATAGGCTGTCATTACAAGGATTGATGAGTTTTCAAATATACTAACTTTCACACAAACCAATTATTATACACTTTTTTTTACCAAAGACATGTAGCAGATTACATTTTGGCCTAATTGTATGAAGAATTTAGTTTTTTGTTTTTGAATATGTTTTATAACAGAAAGTAGAAAAAAATTATTTTTATTTTCAAAACATTTTTTCTTTTTTTGTTTATATAATAAAAATAATAAAAAAAAACTATTTAAGAAATGATAGAAATGTAATTTGCGGACAGTGCTGCATGACCGTGCAATTGCCAGTTACAGTAGCGCAGTGCTGAATAGCAAAAAATGGCCTGGTCATGAAGGTGGTAAACCCCCCCCCCCAGAGGTCAAGTGGTTAAAAGGACTCCTGGGTAAATATGGTTCCTGCGATGCCTGAAGCTGTCACTAGAGTGTACATCGACAGTTGTCGATCGACAGTTGATATCAAGTGTTTCGCCTCAATACTAAATTTCATTTCAGTGAAACAAGCCTAAAAAAAACCCCTCAGATCTACAATAGACTTAGATATTTTCACCTACAAAAGGATTTCTAGGCATCACAAAGAATTGCAAAGTCTTATTTTCTGTATGAAAAACTTCCTTCAGCTGCATAATAAACTATGTGTAGCTGTTCCTGTGGAAGGCAAGTGTCTGCCTACATGGAGGATTCATCATTACAGTAATTACAGGCTCAACTAATAGCTATCCATTCTTTCCCAGCCACATGCTAATTACACATCACACTAGTAAAAATTTATGTAAGATGGCGGCTGCAAATTAAAAAAGAAACAAACACATTCACCTACCACAAATAATCAACACACGCTGTTTTATAACACGGACATCCATATGCTTGTCTAGAAACAGTCCTCTAGGACATTAAAGCACCTTACTAAATAAATCATTAAAGGAGTCTTGGCTTTGTCCAAGGAAGCAGTCTGCTCATCTGCTTCTCACTACGGCTGCCTTATGCTATAAGCATGGGATGCTGGCTTTCATTTTTATTATATGACTGCCTGCAGAGGGGAGGGGATCTACAACAAGAGCTGCAATTAGTTTCCTGACTGATAAATGGAAAGGGGAAAGAAAGAACCATTTGCTGATATTACAGTTCCCGTCTTTGCTTTATCATCCCCAAGCATGACTAATATTTACATAAAAAGGAAGACATTAACCCCTAACGCTGCCTTCATGCATCCTTTTCCGTGGGCTTTAAAGCCCAGGAGGCAGTGTGATTACTGTATCATGTGACCCTTGTGATTGGCTCTCACAGCAGTCACGTGGTTAGGAATCCTTCCCACTGGCACGGAATAAAAAACCCTTACAGAGAGCTCTTGGTTGCAGTTCGGTCAGTGTGCTGGACCGAACTTCCTAGCACATGAATACATATGTGTGGCTGATGGGTCTAAGGGCCAATTCAAACTAAAGAAACGCAATCCAGATGCGTTTTGCACGTGCGTTTTTGATGCGTTTTTGCATGTGCATTCCGGTGCATTTTTTATGTGTTTTTGATATGTTCCAGATCATTTTTTACGCATTCCAGTTCATTTTTTACCCTCTCTTTTTCTTCAATTTAAGGGCCAGTTCACACTATATGCATTTCAGTTGCTTTTTTTCTGCATCCAAAACGCACAGAAAGTAGGTTATATGGCTGTTAGTTCACATCAGTGCTTTCAGTTCCAGTGCAGGGGCGGACTGACCATTTGGAAACTCGGGCACTGCCCAAGTGCCCGGGGTCAGTAGGGGGCCCCATGAGATGCCCCTGGTACCTTTTTCATAGGCTTTTTTGAGTTTGGGCAAGGACACAGGGGCCCCATGATCTCTTATTGCCCGGGGGCCCCATGAGTTGTCAGTCCGCCCCTGTTCCAGTGCGTTCCAGTTGCACAAAAAAAAGTAGAAGAGACTGCAATTTTTCTGAACAGAACTGTAACTGGAACGCAGTAAAACGCATCAAAAATGCACGTCCCTATTTAAACTGCATTTATTAAATGAGCAAAAAAACACTCTCATGTTAAAAGATGATATCAGCATTTTAGAAGTTAATCCAACTGGAATCCAGCATGAAGCAGTACAGTTCAGCATGCGTGATAACTAGGCCATGGCCCTACGTGTTTCATCAGAAGCTGACGTCTTTAGGGGACTAGGGGTTTCACAGTAGAGGAATGTGCATTATTTAAAGTGGCGTATATTATTATTACACTGGACTTCATAGTGTGTGGGTTTAAAATATACGCACTTCAATTGATGTTTAATCAGTATAAAGTTTGATATTCATGCACTATTTGTTTCTATTTTTACTCATTATTGTGTTTGATTTAATATTCATTTTAAATTTTTTTTTTCTGGGGGGGGGGGGATAGTGTTGCCTTTAAAATCACCTTTAAATTAAAAAATGTGAGTTTTTTTTATTGTTTTCTGTACCGGAAGTAGTGGTCACCATTACCAAGGTGAGGGTGAATCTTACCAACAGGGTATCCAGAAAACAATTTAAAGCATACAAAGATTATAACTCTTCCACATTTTATCCAAAATTTTATAAAAAAGCTTCAGCTTTTCATATACCTTAACAAACATAAAAAATATTCCTTAACAAAATTATTCATTTTGAGCAGATCTCTTTTACATGTATTTCTAAAACACAATGGAAAAGACGAGACGTTTCAACTTAGTTCTGAAAAAAAAAAGAAAAAAGAAAGAAAAGAAAGAAATTGCAATGGTAGCAAAATGATTTTAGATAGACAGAAACAGTGTTCCATGTGTCAGAACATGCAAGTACATTCCTATCTATAGTATTAAATGTCCAAGAAACCAGACACTTCAGTCATTAGTTGAGTCAACAATTTCATACAGTGAGCAGCAAATAAAGCAGATTGGACAATTTCCCAGCCACATCAAATATTCCTCTGGTATCTGCAAACGGCATGAACGCCAAACAGAAAATACTCTTCAGTTACATGCAGTTAAAAATTAAAGATGAAATCAGTTACACAATTTAGAATTCCAGCCAAAAAATGTGCAAGGCAAGCTGTGGCTTAAGAAGAAGAACAGAAAAAAATAAAAAAGGAAATCAATATCGCACATATCAAGCTGCATCGTTCAGGCAACAGTGAGATTTGAAGACGTCTCTGTTGTGTCAAGGGAAGTGTTCACAATTGTTGTCCAGCTTCCTACATTAGCTGTACAAATGGAATCATTACAAAAGTTCCTTTGAGGCAAGCAAAGGCATGTGTCTTTTATTAGAAAGAGAAAAGACAGTTGCTTAATAATTCTATAATGCTATTCTGCTGGAAATGAAAGGCATCCCAGGATTTGTACCAGTGAATAGGATTTTTCTCAATGTAAATGAGAAACAAATAATAATCATAATGAACAGCCGAGCAGAGAAGAGGAAAAAGTCACTGTTGGTGAGGCGTCCCTTTCGTTTTCATATTGGCCTCCTACCTATATTCATTCAGATTAGCTATTAACTAAAGATAAAAAGGGCTCAATGAGCTGTGTGCTACCAAGCAAGTAAAAAGTATAATCAAACCAATGGGCAGAGCTCTGTGGGGGGCAAGCTTCAAGTTCAGGAATGTGTTCCAAATGGCAGAGCGAATATTTAATATGTACAGATGCACACAGATACGCACATATGGAGAGGGATCTACAGCCTTTGTGGAACTACTGATCCTATAAACTGTTATTTCTCCACTTACAGCTCAAGTTAAAGCGGAAGAACTAAAAGCTAAAAATAAAACAAAACTGTGGACAGGCAGGCTCTTTATTACAGAAAAGATATGCAATATCTCTTCTACAATAAAATGCACTTACCTGGCTTTTTACAATCCTTTGTAGAATGTATGCCGGCATGTGCAGCTCAGTTCACATTCTGGCACAGTGCCTGCTTTCTGGGATGACCGCACTCCTGTGCATGCACAGGAATGATGTCATCCTGCACCAGTCAATCAAAATGGCTGAAGACTGGTACCCAGAAGAAGCTGGGGAGAAGATGTCAGAAAAGGGACTATTCCGGTTTTGGACTGTTAGGTGAGTATTTAATTCCACTTTAACTGTTTTCCAAAAAAGTTCAATTCATAGCATGCTTCGAATGATAACTGTTGTGCCTCATTAGACTTTGGTTGGGAGGTGGTAAAATGCGTGGTTAGGCCGCATTTATGTCCCCCTTTCAACCGCCTCACTTAAAGTGGTTGTAAACCCTTACATATACCCAGTGAATTGACCTCAGTTGATATGCAGAGATGAAACCAATCCTCCTACATAAGTTGTACCTGTTTATCTACATTCATATTTCCCCTACATCCATGTGTCCAGTATTTACACAGAATCTCTCAGCTTTGAAAATCAGGGGGGCAGGCATGGTGTGAAGAAACATGCTGCTCTAATCGCTCATGGAATCCTGTATGAAGATTGCCTTAGCCGTTGCTCCAGCCATGCCCACTGATGCGTTTCTCCCCGCCAACCAGGGCTTAGTCACAGAGGCCATCATAGTAATGGGCAACATCCCACTCGAAGTTCAGTCCTTTGGGGATCCGTGTCTCAAGCAGGGGCTTACTGACCATTTGGAAACTCGGGCACTGCCCGAGGGCCCGGGGTCAGTAGGGGGCCCTATGAGATGCCCCTGGTACCTTTTTCATAGGCTTTTTTGTGTTTGGGCAAGGACACAGGGGCCCCATGATCTCCTATTGCCCGGGGGCCCCATGAGTTGTCAGTCTGGCCCCATGAGTTGTCAGTCCGCCCCTGGTCTCAAGTTTAAAGATCCAGAATACTTCTCTTTTACAGAGAGGGGAAAATAGATCACCGCCTGTACTGGAAGGATCTATACATTCAATGACATTGAATGACTTGTATCTTGAGAGAGCTGGTGTCAGAATTGTGGTGCCTTCTGAAATGTCTTGGAAATGTTGGTCTCTTTGCTAGTCCTGATGTTTGACAGATGATCACGCATCCTATCAAACAGGCATCTTGGGGTTCAGCCTACATACATTACATTTAAGGCAGGTGACCACATAAATGATATATCGTGTTTGTAAATTCGAAAGTTGTGGCAGGTGGGGCGAAACGCGTCAGTGAGTGTAGCTAGAGCAACAGCTGAGGCCATCTTCATACAGGATTCCATGAGCGGTTAGAGTGGCGTCCTTCCTCACACCACTTGCAAGACTGGAGACATTTGTGGACACCAATGACCTAGTTCCACCTTGGAGTGGCGCCATTACGCTATACAGATCAGTGGGGGGGGGGCAGGCAGCTGAAGTTACATCAGTGAGGAGAGCTCTGAGAGCTGATTGGAGGGTAGAGACACACCTCCTTCACACAGCACACAGGAACAGAGCTGAGGCTGTCAGTCACAGGCTGTGTCCTCCCCTGCCACCATTTTTTTCTTGGGTTCAGGAAAACTTGTCAGAAATTATTGAAGCATATAGCAAAGAAGCAAGGCAGTGGACAGAAATGACACTTAGTATTCTGGATTGAGAAAAGTACACAATTTAGAGGGATATTATTTGTTTATATTTATATGTCCTCCCACCCCTCATTCCCCTCAGCCACTTCCTACTGCACCTTTACCCCCTCCCACCTAGATTGTAAGCTCGAAAGAGTAGGGCCCTCTTACCCCTCGTACGTTTTTTGTTGTTGTTGTACTGTGCCATGTATTGTCCCCCCTCTATTGTACAGCGCTGAGCAAACCCTTTGGCGCTATATAAACTCGTAGTAATAATAATAATAATATATTTCATGTTCATATTTCAAGGATAGTGGAACTAAACCTTCTGTCCTTTTCAGCTAAGGAAGCTGTCATTTTAGCCTCTGTTTATTCTGCAACTGCCATAAGCTGCACATATGATAAGTTATGACATCAGCCATTTGATGGTTTGACAGTGTGCAAGCACAAGAAAATGTGACAGCATTTTCAGCATGCTGGGAATGTAACTGTTTTTTAAATAATTAAATTGATGTGTTTAGTTGCACTTTAACCACTTGCCCTCCAGGGGATTTACCCCCCTTCCTGACCAGGCCTTTTTACGATACAGCACTGTGTTACTTTAACTGATAATTGCGTGGTCATGCAACGCTGTAAATAAATGAAATTTATGTCATTTGATCACCTCTGTGTTTTATTTTTTGTGCTATAAACAAAAAAAGACCAACAATTAAAATAAAAACCCCTATATTTTTGACTTTTTGCTATAAAACATATCCAATAATAAAATGTAAAAAAATAAAATTTATTCATGAATTTAGGCCAAAACGTATTCTGTTACATGTCTTTGCTATGTGGTTTACGTGAAAGTTATAGCGTCTACAAATGGCAGCAGAGTGGGAACTGACTAACGGCCACTGACTTCCCCAGTGACAATAATACCTCATCACAGGCTATCCCCGCTTCAGTCTATCCTGAAATCTGCGGCCAGACTTATCCACCTTACTAACCGCTCCATGTTCGCCACCCCCCTCTGTCATTCCCTCCACTGGCTTCCGATTGCCCAACACATAAAATTCAAATTACTAACATTGACGTACAAAGCTGTTCATAACACTGAACCAAACTACATCACCGACCTGATATCCATATGCCACCCAAAACGTACTCTCCGCTCCTCACAAGACCTCCTACTCTCTAGTTCCCTGGTCTCCTCTCCCATGCCCATCTCCAGGACTTCTCCAAGGCTTCCCCCATCCTCTGGAGCTCACTACCCCAATCCATCAGACTGTCACCTACCCTCCTCACCTTTAGGTGCACCCTGAAAACCCATCTCTTCAGGGAAGCCTACCCCGCCCTCACCTAATTGCCGATCTCCTCCACTCTTCCTACCACTCCATCCTCCACAGCTATTTCCTCCTGTACTACTATCCCCTCCCTCCTAGATTGTAAGCTCCAAGGAGCAGGGCCCTCGAACCCCTCGTGTATTGTACTGTATTGTTACTGTACTGTCTCGTGTACTGTACTGTCTCCCATTATAATGTACAGCGCTGAGCAAACTATTGGCGCTATATAAATACTGTATAATAATAATAATAATAATCAGTGCTAATACAAAGCATTGACACTGTACTTATGACACTGGGCAGGAAGGGGTTATAATCTGGGGTGATCAAAGGGTTAACTGAGTGCGGTGTGTGTTTTACAGTATGTGCTGTGTTGTATTTTACTAGGTAGACATGCTGCTTTGTATCTCTCTACTGTGCATAGAGATACAAAGCAGCATGTCCATGCTGACAGGAGAGAGATCCCTGTCCTCTCAGCCCTGCTGATGAACACTGAGTCCCAGCCAGGAATCACCAGCTGGGACCCAGTTATTGACATCCCCAGCAGCCAATAGCAGTGCTGGTAGGGTGCGCGCGCGCCCCCGCAAGCCTCCTACCCGGGAATGCAAATCACATATATATATACCTCATTTTGCACAGTTGTGCCGCCCTGTAGCAGTACTTATGCTATAGGGCGGAGAGCAAATGGCTAAGCTGCAATAGGCAATGGATGAAGGTGTCTACATGCGCACATTTTTTAAAAATTATTTGTGGCTCAGTGTGTTTAACTACCCAAAAATTGTTTCCTACCAAGAAATCTGGCCACAGGTAAATGAAAGTGCTTTAGTGGTTCCAGAAGTAACATAACTTACTCCTTACTATGGGAACCACAAGAATGCTCCTACTTAGCGACATAAGAGAGCGAAGTTATATCTAGTTACACACTAAGCCACCAATGTTCACAAAAGCACACAGTTTTCACCCTTTGTCCAGACCTAATGAGCAGATGGAGTACCTAACTTCATGACGGATTAACTATTTTTTGTACTAAAATAAATTATTATATGCCCTACCTTGCAAATACAGACTGTGCACCTGGCATAGCTTTGAACAATTATCGCACAGGCTTGTTTTTGAATAACAATTAGACATTTTATATAAAAGCTTTCCACTTTTTAATCAGTGTAAATAAAAGCTTAGAATGTTACATATTCCAAAGGTAATGCCATATGTTGCAATTCTCTCATTCGCAGAGTTCAGTGAATGGATGAACTACATCTATCATTGGCCTCCGCTGCTGATGGCTTGTAGTTCTCAATGAACTACAGTGGCACTGGTGAGCTCTCTCATAATTAATTGTTTCTTCCGACAATTCAGTAACTGTCTGCCCATAGAAGGTATGGGCAGACAGCTGTACTGAGTGTCTCTGCATTATCCTGGTATTGCACCCATGATCTGCTGATCACGGGTGCAATGTCTACAGGTTACAGAATTTAAAAAAAAATAAAATTCATATTTTTTACCTGCAAAAAGATGTGCTTTTTATTTTATTTTATTTTATAAAATATGCACTTAGCCTTTAACTGGTGGACACAATAACAGACAACCTGTATTAAGGCCTGTGTTAACAGACTTTGGACTTGTGCTGATGGCATTGGTTTGACATTAGTTTCAGACACTTCTGAGATCATTCAAACGGTAGCATTTGACCTGCAGTGGACCTCCTCCTGACTTGAATTTCACCTACCTTAGGTGGGTTTTGCATTTCATACACTTGCATTCTATACACAATGCAAACCCTGTTTGCAGCAATCAAAGGGCCATCAAAACAGGCCCTTACTGATTTGGACTTTGATCACTACAAATTTTTAGACAGCAGGTACCTTTTATACATATTTGAAAATACAGTATATATAAAACCAGCCCCAAACATAGTCAACAATGGGAGTTATAAATAACTCGTATAATATATACATATATTGGGCCACCCCTCCAAAACATTTGATTCAGGTGTTTCAATCACCTCCATGGCTGCAGGTATATAAAATCAAGCACCTAGGCATGCAGACTGCTTTTACAAACATTTGTGAAAGAATCGGGTGCTCTCAGGAGCTCAGTGTATTCAAGCGTGGTACCATGATAGGTTGCCACCTGTGCAATAAGTCCATCCGTGAAATTTCCTTGCTACTAAATATTCCATTATCAACTGGTATTATAACAAAGTGGAAGCAACTGGGAACAACAGCAACTCAGGCACAAAGTGGTAGGCCAAGTAAAATGACAGGGTGCCATCAGTGCATACTGAAGTACACAGTTCACAGAAGTCATTAACTGTCTGCAGAGTCAAACAGTCTGCAGACCTCCAAACTTTGTGTGGCCTTCAGATTAGCACAAAACAGTGCATAGGAAGCTTCATGGAATGGGTTTCCATGGCCAAGCAGCTGCATCCAAACCTTACATCACCAAGTGCAATGCAAAGTGTCGGAAGCAGTGGTGTGTAGCCCGCCACCACTGGAATTTGATGGACATGTCTGGGTTTGGTGGTTGCCAGGAGAACGGTACTTGCCTGACTGCATTGTGCCAAGTATAAAGTTTGGTGGAGGGGGATTATTGTGGTTATGGTGATTATGGGTTGTTTTTCAGGGGTTTGGCCTGGTCCCTTAGTTCCAGTGAAAGGAATTCTTAAGGCATCAGCATACCAAGACAGTTTGGACAATTTCATGCTCCCAACTTTATGGGAACAGTTTGGGAATGGCCCCTTCCTGTTCCAACATGACTGCGCACCAGTGCACAAAGCAAGGTCCACAAAGACATGGATGAGCGAGTTTGGGGTGGAGGAACTTGACTGACCTGCACAGAGTCCTGACCTCAACCAAATAGGACACCTTATGGATGAATTAGAGCGGAGACTGCGAGCCAGGCCTTCTCGTCCGACATCAGTTCCTGACTTCACAAACTCGCTTCTGGAAGAATGGTCAAACACACTCTTTAGGAGTACAATGGTAGACACACTCCTAAACTTTGTGGAGAGCCTTCCCAGAAGAGTTGAAGCTGTTATAGCTGCAAAGGGTGGGCTGACTCAATACTGAACCCTACGGAATAAGACTGGTAGACCATTAAAGTTCACGTGCGTGTAAAGGAAGGCGTCCCAATACTTTTGGCAATAATATACTGTAAATGCTTGCTTTAGATGTTAATATATCATAGATTAAGGATACATTCAGCTCTACTCAGGAGAGTAAGGAGTTAATCATTATTAAGATTAGACGTTTCACATAATATTTCTAAATAATTTATGTCAAGCGGAAAGAAAACACAAATGAAGGAGGGGGGTAACATCCCCCCAGTTGTTGCCTAACCAGCGCTGACTTGATGAAACTGACTTCTGATGCTCCTTAATAATCCTTTTCTGTATTGTAATAGTGTCACACTTAGTTATAGTTAATGCTTGTACATATTTTCTGGATTTCCAATTGAAATTGCAGACTTGGAACTATTTAAATCAAGAAGCCATGCAAAGAATAATCTGGGCTGCTTCTGACACAGCTGCAAGTCAGAAACATAAAGAGGTCATCTGGACAATAGTAATTAAGGTGACACCATGCTTATTCAGCTACATGCAAAATGGAGATGTTTCCAGAACTGCTGATACAGATCAGTACTCGTGTAAGGCAAGATCCACCCAAAAGCACCCTCGAGGCTTGCAAAGAATGTCTTCAAGCTTTTCAAGCTGCCTTAGATAGTGAGGGGAAAAAAAGATTTGGATTGTACAGCATTGAAAGGGAATTTAGCTTTCAACCACTAATGGTAAGGCTTTTGTAAGGAATCAAGCAAATTTCCCTTTTCAAAAGACCTCAAGTAATGATATAGAGCACTAAACTATTTTAATGTGTTCCAGATCTGCTTTAATTAACTCAAACTGACACGGACAGCAAATACAAATGAATCATATTCCTAAAGACTTTCTTACTCTTGAATATTACATTAAAAAATAAACAAATGTTTAAATCAAATGATGTTCCCAGGTTGTGATCATTTTTCTAGTTTAGAAACTGTTACAGCCTATACATAATATGCAACAGCATCAATGCTCTAAAATATAAAACATACTATTTTATTACTGTAAAAATTGTTTTTTTAATTCACTAAAGACTTTATCAAAGGCTTGTAACACATGCATATTATATATTTTTGTAGTATTTTGTATGTAAAAGTCAATTCACAATTATTACATACTGGTTTCTGCCCAGCCTATTGTACACTGCCGTCATATGATGTCCTCCCATTCTTGCCACACATGCATGCCCATGGGGGCGCAGAGCGCAACAATCAGTGATGAGCCGTGTCCAATCACAGCTGATCACATGTAAACAAATACCAGTTATTGGCATTTCCTTTCCTCAGTGCCGTCACTGTCTGAGGAAAGATAGATGATAACCAGCTTTCCTTTGACAGGTATATTTACACTGATAATCAGTGCATTGATCATTAATGCCCTTATTATCAGTGCAGCATATCAGTGCCCATCAGTGCAGCATATCAGTGCCCATCAGTGAATCCCCATCAGTGTAGCATATCAGTGCCCACCAGTGCAGCTCCATCAGTGCACATCAGTGCAGCCTCATTGGTGCCCTTTCATCAGTGCCCATCAGTTCCCACCAGTGGAGCTTATCAGTGCCCATGAGTGCTGCCTCACCAGTGGCCATCAGTGCTGCCTCATCAGTGCAGCCTTGTCAGTGCCCATCAGTGCAGCCTCATCAGTGCACATCAGTGAAGAAGAAACGTTACTTATTGGCTTATTTGCAAAATACAGAAACAAAGTAAAAAAGTTTTTTTTCAAAATTTTCGGTAGCAAAAGTTAGCAAAAAAAAAAAACAGTGGTGATTAAACATCACCAAAAAGAAAGCTCTACCTGTCTCAAAAAAAATATTAAAATTATTTTGGGTACAGTGTTGCATGATTGTGCAATTGTCATTAAATGTGCGACAGCACTGAAAGCTGAAAATTGACATGGGCATTAAAGGGGCGAAAGTATTGAAGTGGTTAAAAGGGTCAACAGTTAAAATATAGCTATAGCTAAGTTTGGATGGACTTCAATCATGACGTTCAATGGCTCTTGAGAAAAACAGCAAATAAAGCAATTTAAAGTAGAGTGAAAATAACCATGAGAAATAGTTGTCAGTGCTATCTCCTCTCCCCTGCAGCAGCACTGGCTAAGACAGGGGAGCCGTATCATGCAGCTGGACTGGAGCAGCCTGAAAATACAGTAGGTAAGCATATAGATATTTTTACATAGATTAGCAACAATAGATGTTAGGAGGGGAAAGGGACAATTTTAAAACTCGTTAGATGTAAGCCTGGAATTTGACTTTAAATAACAAATGCATGTAAAATAATTAATGCAGCTTTGTTTATTGATCCATATCCATAGAAATAATGTTATCAGTGTATTATTCTTTGAATCATCTATGGGCAGGATAGTGGCTGAGTAGTTAGCACTTCTGCCTAGCAGCACTAGGGTCGTCGGTTTAAATCCCAACCATGACACCACTTACCTGGAGTTTGCATGTTCTCCCTTTTGCTGTGTGGGTTTCCTCTGGGTACTCCAGTTTTCTCCCACAATCCAAAGACATGCAGGTAGGTTAAATGGCTCCTATCTAAATTGTCCCTAGTATGTGTATGTATGAATGTGAGTTAGGGACCTTAGATTGTATGCTCCCTGAGGGTTAGGGACTGATGTGAATGTACAAAAATAATTATATATATATATATATATATATATATATATATATATGTGTGTGTGTGTGTGAAGCACTGTGTAAATTGGCAGCGCTATATAAGTACCTGAAATAAATAAAATAATACACAAAGGCAAGTAGTCTGTTCACTTGCTAAGGACATTTTCCAGAACTTAGTGAATGTGATGAAATTCACTCTGTCGTTGTGTGCTGATGAAATAAAACAAATAGTATTTTTGCTCGCACATGATTGGATGATGGAAGTCAACAGAGCTTCACCTCATTCACTTAGCATTGGGGTACATTCTCTTGCAAAGCAGAACTTCCCCATGCACAGTCTATTTGCCTTTAGTAAATCTACCTTATTCCGTTTTGCAAAATTGGTGGAGAAGCTTCCACAATATATTTATTTTTGGTTTAGCCAATTTCCATTTGGACCAGGTTGAGGAGAAGCCCAAATACTTGCAAGCACATTCTTGCCACAAGAACCAAACAAATCTTAAGGCCTAGGTTGTCAATATTCTCCACCTATAAAATAAATAAGGGACCAGGGATGGAGGGAGGTGCTTGTTTTCAGTTCACATTTTAAAGGTGACTGGTCACTTTGTGCATTTCAAACAAATGTTCTCATTTTTGTTCTTAGGCAAGTTAACTTCCATAAGTTCCTCTGAGATCTATCTTCTTCATATTACTTCATACCACCACATACGTCCAGCAAAAATGGTAGAAATCCATAATCTGTGAACAAGCTCTGCTTTATCTATGTCAGACATCAAAGGACTTCTTACTCGGCTTGTGGCACAAACCCTCTGGAGCATTTGACTGCCATGTCCGACTGCTCCTTTAGCCCTTATTCTCTGAACACAATATCTTTTTGCTCCCGTTATTATGTCCTCTCTCTCCTAGTGCTTAGTCATCTCTGCAAAGATATTACAGAAGGCAAAGATGTCAACCTAGAAACTTGTTTTATTTCCTTACAAGACATCGGCCAGAAAGAATGCATGCTGTGGTGTTATCTTACGCCGCTTTCAAGATAAAGACCCACGTCTTTCAAATAAATTGACAATTTCAGAGTTCATGTCTACATTCTGTTTATACAGAGATATAATCTCTTCTGCCGTCCCACATAGAAGGGAATAATTACATTACACTACCTATGGATCTCTGTGGATCAAGGCTACAGATAGGATAGCATTTCACTCACCACTATTAGCAATTATCCCACACCAAAGACTCGTAGCAGCTGCTCTGTTTCAATTTAACACCAGTGTCCCCTGGCATGCCCTGGACATCACATTATTTAGCGGGCACCATGTGTCCTAACTTCTGCAGTCTGACTTTTCTTTCCCATGAAAAAAAAATTAAATTGTGCCATAATTGCAAAACCCTTTTTAAATGTCTGTACTTGACAAGTTTCTTTTTCCATTATGTGTGTGCTTTTTTTAATCTTACTTAGAACTGTCACAGAAAGTGTGTGGAAAGATAAAGTAATTTTTTACCATTTACAGTGAAATTGCTAAGAAACTGTAAATGAGGGTACTAAAATGGTTAAATGGTCTAATATACCCCATATCTCTCCTCTGCCCATAAAAGCATCTGATCACATCAATATTGGTGTGATCAGATGCTTTATATAAATTCAAAATGACTTGTTTACATGCCAGGAAAACCGGGAGTGATGAAATACTCGATGTTTCTAATACCATAGAGATGATTGGGGACGTTCCAGTCCCCTTTTCCACTGCTTGTAAAAGTGATCCAGCAGATAATTATCCCCTTGGATTGCTTTTACAAAAAGAAAATCTCCTCCAGATTAACAAAAGTACCACAGTTGCAGGCATTAGCCTGATATAAGCTCCGGAAACACAAACGTATAACTATGTATTGCGGCCTGGAACTAGTTAATACAGGTACTTTATTTATATAGTGGTGACAATTTATGCAGTTATTAACATATATTGTACATTCACAGCAGTTTCTGCCCTCAAGAAACTTGTAATCTAAGGTTCATACATCAATACATACAGTACATACATATACATACTATAGCCAATTCAGACAGGAGCCAGTTAACCTACCACCAGGTCTATGGCGTGTCGAAAGAAAATGGAGTCCCTGGAAGAAACCCACACAAGTACAGGGAAAAATTGCAAACTCCATGCAGGTAATGTCATGGTTGGGATTCAAACTGATGACCCCTGTGGTGCAAGGCTGTTCCTTGGTTCTATGGGGTGGGGGGGCACTTGCATAGCAACCATAGTTTATTCATAAACATCTTAATGAGCACCCTAAGTTAATGTACCATCCTAGATTAGTTGCAGAGAATAGCAATTCTTGAAGTTTTTCATGCATAGGTGGCTACTGAAAAGTCACACCTCTTGGAGAGTTTATTTCAATAAAAAATCTTTTTGATTGGAACACTGTTGTCACTATTGCTTCTGTAAATGGTGAAGACACTAGCTTTAAAAGTTGAAATGCATACTTTTTAAATCCAGAAATCAGGAAAGGAAAAATAGTGTAGTCAGGCAGCACTATGTGTAGTGATGTCCCCAAGTAACATGATAACAAATAGAGATCATCCTGGCACTCACATAGAATATGACATTCAAATCTCAAATGGGAATTTGAAGCAAAATCTTTTTTTTTAAATTCGTACATCATAAAAAAAATTGTCTTTCCTTGTCCAGTTGATCCTATTTGCATGATAACTGTGTCCATTGCTGTTTACAGTCATTCTACAACATTTCATTAGTGCACTTCATGGCCTTGAAACTTAAGCTGCATACACACGATGAGAATATCGGATAAATAATCATCCATTTTTTTTTCTTTGCAAGCTAGTCTCATAACGATAATGAAAAGGTTACTAAAGTTATAAAAATTCTCATAGGACAGAATAAAAATTCGGAAGTTATGTCATGTATTGTAATGTGTTTGTATTGCATTTTCAGATGAAAACTGTACTGATTAAATGAAATATGTGAAATCTGGTATCGTAGAAAAGTAAAACTTTTGTGCTTGTCCCTTCAAGTAATTTTGGATGAAAGCTGTGTACGATCAGATTACGTACAATCGCTTCAAAAGCGGTATTTTTTGTACGATCTTCTGATCATGTGTACTAGGCTTTAATGTTACAGGATTATAGGTGATTTGAGTGTGAGATATGACAAATATGCAGCCTGCAGTATTTAAAAAGGAGACAGAAAACACACATTGCTCACTTTCTCATTTTGTCAAACAAAAATGAATTACACTATACAGATAATTAATTTCTTTATAGTGGCAGTGCAGGCCACATGGAAAAAGCACATCAATCTGTGTTAGAGTTACCATTACTAACATACAGGATACTAAACAGAGAAAGTGAGTGTCAGAACAAACACAAAACTGAACAAAGATAGAATAATCAAATTGTGACTAACACTAACCTCTATTTAGAAAGGAGACAGAAATCACATGTTTATAATGTGCTTGTTCCAAGTTTAATGTGAGCTTGTTGGTTGCTAGTCTCCTGAAGTCACACTACAAATCATTAGCACTCCCTCTAGCTGCAGACTAGTAAAGGCATTACTGGGAGGTTTATTCATTAACTTGCTAAATTATCACAGGTGGTAAATGATCAAAACTGCAAAATGTGTGATGTGTTACTATAATAAAGTCTATCCAAAAGCTATAAACTTAAAAACACATGAGTATAATTTAAATAAGGCACAATCATACTTCTTTTCACTGTAGTGTTAAACAATATCCAAGCTATTCTTGTTTTTTAAGCTTTAGAAAGAGGAAAAGGTTTATTGATGAAACAAAAAAAAATGTTGTTTTGTTTTCATTCTTGGGCTTCTTTTAATCATGTGAATACATGTAAGTACATTTGAATGTCAAGATTGTCTATCCAGTACATGAAAATTATATTATCGGTCAAACTGAGAAATATAATACAATGCATACAAGGTCTCCCCTTAGATATTCATTTCCAAGCCCAGGAATCCATTAATCCCCCAGCTGATGATAGTTAAGCAGGAGATCCGGAATGGAGGCGTTGGATAGCTTACATAAAACATGTGAAACTTCAGCCTTGTGAAGTATCTCTGCAGGCCAAGGCAAGCATGACATTTCCAAAGGGGGCTTCCGCCTTTGTAACGCAGTGTAACAAATAGGACAACCCTTACTGTTCCAAAATAAAAGTCACGCTGTAAAGGATTATGGTGCACATCTTCTATGACAAACTCATCACATCAAATGAGAGCAGAATTACTGAAGGTAGTTAGGCAGTCCACCTTAATTTCATTGCCTGCTTTCTGAATAGTTCCGTTCTTTAACCTAAATATTGCAGTACTGATCCAACAAACACACTCTGTGTTGCCTGCACCTGGTGATCCCGGATCACCCTCTCACATACATCAAGCCTAAATGTGAATACTTTTTCAGTACTAAATAGTTTCTCCCAGCCAACGATCACATTCAAACCTTACATTTAGAATGTAACTGGTGATGCAGGATGCAGAGATAGAAAGTTCAATAGCACAGGTTTCTGGAAATACGCATCTACTGACCTGATACTGAACTTCAATGTATTGTGGTTATCCTACAAGGGATTAAATAGATCCCAATTCAAGGTAAATTAAATGAACTTCCTCACTTTAGCACAGTTGCTGTGTTTACAGGATAGCATTACTATCTTACTGATTGCTTCCACTTCTTGTTCGCAACTGCTTTCAATCTCTTCATGCCTGGAGGGCATTAATGCCGAGATATCCAGACCATATTTAGTAGTGTCCACATGCATTGGTTAACTCACCAATAATATTGTGACTAATTTACATTCCTGTAAAATTTAAGTAACTTAACTTAGTTACCTATTAAATGCCATGAAAGGTTTTTATTTGGTACATGGTTTTAACATATCCCTCACCTCTTTTATTATAGACAGACAGATATATGAAACTATTAAAAAGATTTTTTTTATGTTTTCATTTATTTAATATGTTTCACTAATCTGATAATAACAGCATTAAACGTATGGCACTGCAGATGAACAATTATCCTGATGATGGCAGTGTTCACTTGTAGGTGGAAGACATTTTTATTTTTTTAAATAAAGCCCCCAGCCTCCATGTGAAAATTTAACTTGCTGCAGGTAGCAGACAGGTGATACAGGAAGATGAAAAACTTACAGTAAATGAGTAAATACAATTGGAAACAACTTTTTTTGTGCGTGTTAAGGCACATGTAAAAAGAATGGACTGCAACAACGCATTTTAAAAAATTGAGCTTTCTGCATTTTTTGTAGTGCATCACAGTATGCTGTGGTGTGCTGCAGTGCATTGTTGAGATGCATTGAGTAACCACTAAAAATGAATAAAATCACCACATACTTTGCCTTGCCAGGTGTTGCAGTAATGTTCTTGGTTTATAGCACGTTACCAAAACAGTCCATTGTGCACAGGTTCTAAGATGAAATCTCATACATCTACCTAGCTTAAAACTGGCAAGACAGTCACTAATAAGAAGATACGCACACCTTTTACAAATGATTTAATCTGAATTGTTTATTAAATTATGAAATAACTTTCCCAAATATTTTCTCTAAGGATTATGCATAGTATTCAAATATACCAGCATCATACAAATACTACTATGCCTACCAAGCACATGACTGACTCACATTGCATGTGCTGCTTTACAATCCAAACAAGCCAAATTGAGCGTATTATCATTCCTCGCACAGTCATTATGTCATTAAAACTATAAAACAGAAGCTTTGTCTAGAAGTGATTTACAATGAGAAATCTTAATGACAACCCTTCCATAACAACACACCCATTTCACAAAGTATTATTAAAAAGGCGTTGGGTAGACAATTGTGCCAGTGCAGATTGTGCAGCAATATCTACCCTTTCACTTACTATGATAGGTTTAAAATGGAACTATCCATCGGCAAACATCCAATACTGATTGTACTGATGCACAATTCTAGCTGCACTAACACAGATGTAATAGCAAAAAAGGAAATGTTGCTTTAGAAAGAAAACCAAGTTCTCTCCTTCTCTCCCTGCCTGCCCTTAGGTCAAAGTCAATACTTTGTGAAAGCTAGAAACAATAAGAATAGACCTCCTCCTTGCAATTTTTTTTAATCTAGAGAGAGTATGATATTGTCAACCCTGATTAGTGTTTCATTAATATTTCTTGTCCCTCCTGGCCAGCCTTATTATTACATAGTTACATATAGTAAAAAAAAAGACACTGGTCCATCCAGTTCAACCGGAGTTTCAACTTACTCACACTCACCTCTGACACCACCAACCGTGGAAAGGAGTTCCACATCCTCACCACTCTAACAGTAAAGAACCTCTTAAGGAGTTTAGGATTTAACCATTTCTCATCCAACTTCATTGTGTGGCTGTGAAAGCTAATATTTAAAAGTTTCCTCCCAATGCTAGAATCATCATTCAATGATTTGTATATCGCTATCTAATCCCCTCTTAAGCACTTCTTTGCCAAGGAGAATAAGTTTAATGTTTGTAGTCATTACTCATAACTGAGGTCCTCCAGACCCCTTACTACCTTTGTTGCCTTTCTCTGGACAGTTTAAGCACATTCTTCTTGAGGATTGGTGACCAGAACTGGATGTCATGCTCAACATGTGGCCAAGCCAGATCAGGCACCAAAACTACATAAGATACATTGTGTCTGGAGTCAAAGAGGCTAAGACAGCTCATTTTGCATTGGTATATCCTCCTAAGATATTAGTCTGATTCTAGTTATATCAGCAGAGAGCAAATAGACTTGAAACTTGTAATACATGGAACACTATTACACCAATAATGCGCAAACAGAACCCAGCTGGATTGCACTGACAGGAGGGTTGACCGTCAGGAACATCTTATTATACACACAAATGTGTTACTGACAGAACCATAATGTGTGGGTGGCTATGTGCCTCCCCTAATATTCCAGTTACCTTCAGCCTATGCCTACATTGTCTTTACAAATGCTATTAGACATACAGTCCTATTAACTTTTTAAAAAGCTAATGTTGGCTTGTTAAGAAAAATACAGGTGTTGAATATCAATGTTTGACAAGGCTTTTTTTTTTAATATATTGTTACATATCAGGTTCTTTATTTCAGAGATGGTCAACAATATTCCAAAAGTCATGCTGGCCATTGTATTTTTACTTCTGGCAATTTAGCTTGAAACATTTCCTACCAGGAACCAGACTATAAGCATTTCATACTGGTTTTCTATAATAATAACATGCATGCATGCTAGAATAAATGGATTTTGTCACTGATCTCATAAAGAAAAATATCATAGGACATATATATTAGCATTAAATAGTAGTACAATACAGCATTATATATACTCAACTGTACTAATCAAAAAAGAAACCTAGCATGCTTTGTTAATTAAGTATCATGGGTGAACCCTGCCTAAATGTTTAATTGTGAAATAAATACTGTATAAATACATATCAAATGTCTTTAAAAAATAATAAACCATTATATGGCTAGACAGTGATACCAAATGTAAAGATCATATCTCATAACATAGCCAATAATATGTTATGACAAAAGTCTCATGCAGTAGGGATTTCACTTTAAAAGATGGAATTAAGTACTACTAATCCATTAGACGAGGGGAAGAATTGAACTCCCAGTCACTTCTTACCTCAGCATCAAATAGCACTGTCAGCTGTTTCAGTGATTCTTACCTTGCAGTACTTAGTGAAAGTGGATTTTACTGGGTTCACAACCTTTGCTGGCTGCTTATAATTAGCTGGAAGCTGGATTAAAAAAATAGGCTGGTATACAGCAGTGAAATGACTGAAAGCATGCCAAACCAAAACTTAACTGAGGCAAACTGTTATTGTAATAACCTGACTCAAATCCAATGAATCATTTCTTTTTGAATGTTATTAAAATGGGAGCAAGGCAGGACACGTTACACTGTTTATTGTGGTGATCATGTTATTAGTCACTAATATGTTTAGGTGAACATTTGTGGAACACCGCAAACATTCTTTTTTTTTTCTTTTCTTTTCTTTCTCAGTGAAGATGTATAGTACTGGTTTTCTTTCACGAAAATACGTCACAAAGCTGGACAATTCGAATTGCATGTATAAAAAATGCAGAACCACAGGCTACTTGCAATGCAAAACATCTATAGATTCACAGATCTGGACAGCTTAATTAATTATCAGGCCTTTTTATTGACCAGCTTGAACTCCTTCTGATACCTCAAGCTTCCTACTTGTCCCCATTGGTTATCCAAGCTGTACATAATAATAAGGGACCAATAGGAAGGCTCAGGAGCCAAAATTTGCATACAGCTCCAGCTACCTAAAACACTGGATCTGCTGAGAATTTCTGCATGTTTTCTTTGCATTGTCACTTTGGATTGCACAGGTTTTTCATGGGTTACTTTAAGGGGAAATACCAATATATCTATTTTTTTTATTATGTTTTTTTTTATATAATATTTAACAAACTGTTAAGTAACATTTACTTGCTATCAAGTAATATGTTCTTTAATAAGGTTACATGTAAAGAAGAGGGTGAATTTAGTTTTTTCATAAAATAATAGACATTTAATTTTAAAAAAAAAGCCTTCATTCATTCTGCATACATTAATTTCAAATGAAGGCCATTAAGACATTAATTACTAGACAAGCCACTTTAATAGAACATTGTATAGAGTTTAATACAAGAAATACATACTGTGTTTAGGAAAATGATAGTTTCTATTTTAGGTATTGGTATTTAGGTAGAGTAACTATATTATGGTGAAAATACCACAAATAAGTGTATTGGTATTATGGTATGGTATGAATTCATTTCTTGTCATTTCCTTCCTGGAGACTGAAGAACTGACAAAATAAAGAAACAAGAGCATTCTGCAACCCCTAAAACATTGCTACCCAAGCTCCACCTGCTTGCTTGTGCAAAGCAACTCCACCTGAACATGCCTCCTTTGCTCCTAGTGGGTAGGGCCAAGCACTGTGCTCTGCCCATTGGTATGCACGAGGAGTCTATGCACAATTTGCTCTAAGGACTGCTGGGAAAAGCAGTCCAGGAAATTGCAGTGACATCACAGACAGAAGCTGTTTTCCTGCATGTAATACATTCCCGCAGACAAATATTTTTTGGGAACAAAACTGATTAATGACTTCGCATTAAATGAACAACAATTTGAAATGGTAAACCATTACATTGCACTTTAAATATCTTTTTTTCTGTACAAGTTTCTGTTACTGGCTACTCTATTTTTTTATTTTAATAGACCAAGGAGTACAGTTTTAAGAAAAAGATTTCAGGCACTTTTTGTATTTTTGTTTCAAGCATAATTGCATTTAAAATTAAATCACAACCCATATATACTGGGTAGAAATAACCAAAAAGCAAAATTGATTAGAACAGTTCTATTGTAAATTCATTGGTACTGTCCAGACTCTTATCTCTAGATCTCTAGGGTAACGTTGGTGCTTATAAAGTGGCTATGAAAACATCAATACCTTTGGCAATAAGAAGGATGCTTCTGATTTATTTATTGTGAATTGCTCTTAGGCACCTTGACGCCCACCTAGCACTATCCCTAAAGGAACATATGTATAGACCAGCAAGGTGAAGCATTGCGAATGTCTTGTTACGCCAGCTGTCTTAATGGGTTTTCTGAGCAACAGTAGGCTATTGGGAAAATCCGAGTAAGAAATAATGCTACATAGAATATGCTATTTACTTGTGTGTTCTCAGAATTCACACGCACAAATCCCTCTGGGGGCATGAAAAGGGAATCAACAGCTCACTTAGCCTGCAGTCATCCATGTCCCCTGGATGTTTGATAATAATATTACTTAGTCATGAGTTTTCCAAGTGAGCACAATAATTGCAAAACACATCCTCACATGTTGATGCAATATACCCTTGAAGTGATAACCTTGTGTAAAGATATTCTTGTTCAAAAATGTTCTGCAGAAAGACAGAGAGATCCATATACAGTGGTTATAAAAAGTCTACATACCCCTGCTAAAATGTCAGGTTTCTGTGATGTAAAAATATGAGACAAAGATAACTAATTTCAGAACTTTTTCCACATTTCATGTGACCTATAAACTGTACAACTCAAGTGAAAAACAAACTGAAATCTTTTTTTTTTTTGGGGGGGGGGGGGGAGTAAGGGAGTAAACATAAAAAACTAAATTAATGTAGTTCATGTGCACACCTTCTTATAACTGGGGATGTAGCTGTGTTCAGAATTAAGCAATCACATTCATTATCATGTTAAATAGGAGTCAGTACACACCTGTCATCATTTAAAGTGCCTGTCAGGGCCTGGACTTGAACCTGGGACTTCTACTGTGTCAGGCAGTAACTCTTCTCACTGAGCTACCTAGGATGCTGGACATCACTCTGCCTCATCTATTGGATAATCCTGCCTTGTGCCTTGTTTGCTCTTGAACCTTGAACTCCTTGCTCCTCCCATGAACTTCCTATATAAGCCATGTCCTTGGACTTCCTCCTTGCCAGATTATTGTGCCTTTCCAGCCAATATCCCGCTACTGTTCCTGCTGCTGTCTACACCTCCGCTACTGATCTTTGGCTTGTTCCTGACCACGATTTTGTCTCATCCTAACGTACTACGATTGATCTGCTACCATTTGTGACCGACCCTTGGCTTGTGACCGACTCTGCTTTCGTCTGATCCCTAACCTGTTGATCCGCTATTGGTTTCCAGTCTGCTCATTCCCTGGTGGGGTGATCCTGAGATCTGCGACCTGGTATTAACACGCAGCCCAATCCATCTCCGCCATTAGGAGCTCTGGTGAATACCGGTTAATACGTAGACCCCGCACCTCAGGTGAGCCTGCGTCATTCCCAGGGGGATCCGCTGGTGTACCTATACTGCTGGTTTCAGGTAAGCCTTTTACTGCTATAGCAACTGGTCTCTGAACCTGACCTTACACCGTGACAGTGCCTCTGATTAACCCCAAATAAAGTTCAGCTGTTCAAGTAGGTCTTTCCTGATATTTTCTTAGTCGCATCCTGCAGCAAAAGCAATGGTCTGAAGTGAGCTTCCAAAGCATCAGAGGGATCTCACTGTTAAAAGGTATCAGTCAGGAGAAGGGTACAAAAGAATTTCCAAGGCATTAGATATACCATGGAACACAGTGAAGACAGTCATCATCAAGTGGAGAAAATATGGAGCAACAGTGCCAAGAGCTAGACATCCCACCAAAATTGATGAAAGAGGCCTACAGCAACATTACAGGAGCTGCAGGAATATCTGGCAAGTACTGGCTGTGTGGTCCATGTGACAACAATCTTTCGTATTCTTCATATGTTTGGGCCACGGGGTAGAGTGGCAAGACGGAAGCCTTTTCTTATGAAGAAAAACATCCAACCCCGGCTAAACTTTGCAAAAACACATCTGAAGTTTCCCAAAAGCATGTGGGAAAATGTGTTATGGTCTGATTAAACCAAGATTGAACTTTCTGGCCATAATTCCAAAAGATAGGTTTGGCGCAAAAACAACACTGCACATCACCAAAACAACACCATACCCACATTGAAGCATGGTGGTGGCAACATCATGCTTTGGGGCTGTTTTTCTTCAGCTGGAACAGGGGCCTTAGTCAAAGTAGAGGGAATTAAGAACAGTTCCAAATACCAGTCAATATTAACATAAAACCTTTAGGCTTCTGCTATAAAACTGAACATGAAGAGGAACTGAATCCTGATGGACCTGATGGAAAATCTGTGGGATGATCAGAAGAGGGCTGTGCTCAGGAGATGCCCTCGCAATATGACAGATTTGGAGTGTTTTTGCAAGGAAGAGTGGGCAAATATTCTGCAAGTCAAGATGTGCCATGCTGATAGACTTATACCCAAAAAGACTGAGTGCTGTAATAAAATCAAAAGATGTTTCAACAAAGTATTAGTTTAAGGGTGTGCACACTTATGCAACCGTATTATTTTAGTTTTTTATTTTTACTTCCCTCCACCTAAAAGTTTTCAGTTTGTTGTTCAACTAAGTTGTACAGTTTATAGGTTACATTAACCACTTGTCCTCCAGAGGATTTACTCCCCTTCCTGACCAGGCCATTTTTTATGCGTTATGGCGCTGCGTTATTTTAACTGACAATTGCACGGTCATGTAGCACTGCACTCAAATGAAATTGATGTTCTTTTTTTCCCACGAATAGAGCTTTCTTTTGGTGGTATTTGATCACCTGTGCGTTTTTTATTTTTTACGCTATTTTGAAAAAAAAACAATATTTTTGACTTTTTGCAATAAAACATGTCCAGTAAAAAAATTTAAAAAATCAAATTTCATCATAAATATAGGCCAAAATGTATTCTTCTATATGTCTTTGCTAAAAAAAAATCCCAATATGTGTAAATTAATTGGTTTACGTGAAAATTATAGCGTTTATAAAAGGTTTATAGATACTGGAATTTTTTTATTTTTTTTGCTAGTAATGGCAGCGATCAGCAACATATAGTGGGACTGTGGGATTGCAGCTGGCATTCTGACACTGGGGGTAACTGACTTGGTGTCACTGACATCCCCAGTGACACCAATACAGTGATCAGTGCTAATAAAAAGCACTGACACTACTAATAGCATTGGGCAGAAAAGGGTTAACATGTGGGGCGATCAAAGGGTTAACTGTGTGTTGTTTCACAGTAAGCTGTGTTTGTGCTTTCTACTGTAAGCACACTGCTTTGTATGGCTCTGCTATGCAGAGCCATACAAAGCAGTGTGCATGAGCTGACAGGGGAGAGAACTGTATTATTTACATACAGTTCTCTCTCCTCGTCGGTAATATTCAGCGATCACCGGGTGCTGGCGAGTAATCACCAGCCGGGACCCGTTGATTGACAGCCTAGGCCATAAATAGCGGTGTAGGTAGGGCACGTGTACGGCTCGCACACACCCCCTACCTGGAAATGCAAAATCACGTATATATATACATATGTGATTTTGCGCACCCCTGCCGCCCTATAGCAGTATTTCTGCTATAGGGCGGTGGGAAAGCAATTAAAGGTGGAAAAAGTTCTGAAATTATTTATCTTTGTCTCATTTTTTTACTTCACAGAAACCTGACATTTTAACAGGGGTGTGTAGACATTTTATATCCACTGTATGACATTTCAACTCTGCAAAAATTTCCAACAGATGAGAGTCAGGTTTGAGTAAACATTGGTTACCACAATTGTTAATCAGTGACTATGTTAACAGCACAGCTAATGAAAGCAGTTCTTATCTTAGCATGTTATGTGTATTGCTTCTGATCTTATATTAAATACATGTATTGTATAGGCAGTGCTCTTAACATATTTTTTAACATCTTGCTATTCAATTACCTAAAGCCAACTACAAAAACTTTTTTTAGCTTTTGAATACAGCGAGGTTTAGTTAGAACATCTGTCAAGTTTCCACTGGTGATATCTCTTACACTAGAACACAACATGAGTCGTTTAAGAATCACACGTACAGGATAGCAGATATGGCTATACAAATCTCACAACTTTCTTACCTTCCCCTCACTAAAATGTATTGTTGCTTCTGTGCCTATTGGAAAATTTTCTATCTGGCCCATAATCAGTCAACTGCAAGAGTAAGGACATCCTGTCCTTACTCTTGCAAAAAAAAAGTAAAAGATATTGGGGATGTGGATAGGAGGAGCCCAGAGTTGAGCTATAAGTATGTCCATCTTCATTTACCCTTGTGTTTTTTCTGAGGATAAGGGTTCCAAAACAAAACACTCCATACTACATGATAGGAATGAGGAATAAAAAAGACCTGCAGTAAAACGTACTTGGCATAGGTCATTTAAAAATAGTGAAAAGAAGGTGAATCATGTACCTTCCTGCCCTCCCACACAACCATTAACCTGAAGTATATTGTTGGAGATCTTTCATAAATATGGACTCTGATAAACAGCTGTTAAAACAAGTTCTTCATAAACTACTACATCTAATCTCTATTTTTAAAATGGATATTCTCTGAGATATATTCTTGAAAAAACACTTGATAATGTAAGAGTGTTGCATTTCAGTATTGCTATAAGGTTTAGAGTTACAATCATGCTTTATGATGAGGACAAGTAAAAATGTAATAGCGTTCCTTTCTTACATCACTGGCATTTGGACATTTAAATTAATATTTTAGTATATAAATGGGCTAATGGGAAGTTTTACACATGTATTCTTTATAAAATTCCATATTGGATGTATTTCTATGTAAGATGGAGATAATCAGCCATGGTCTAAAACTGCAGACCCAAAACAATGGAAGGTCACGAGAGTAAAGCTTCTCAAAATTATTTTAGATCTTCACAAATACCTTTGATAATGTCAACTGCACCCTCAGAGCCTCTGCACATGGTGGTTGTATGTAGGGAGGATTCTCCTCACCTTACTAATATACTGTAGGTGAGGTCACTGAAAGCCTCTACTCTCACAGAACCCATGGACAGATTTGGGAAATGGTTGTTACAACTCAGATCCCATCTGCCCTTGTAGTCTTGGTAGAGTTGTACCCTGTCACTCACTAGATGTCATCTACTGCTAGATACTTACAAGCAGAAAAAAATTAGGTCCTACTTATATCAGAAAAGTGAGGAATATCTATTTGTGTAGTAATCATGTGCAAAGGTAGGCAATGTCATGGTCGCGGCGTCAGACCCCAGACCTTCTCACCAAACTCGTGACCGAAGGACTGGCCGATCTAAAACCGCGATGTGACATGCGTAACAATGCCACACCCAGCTGCACCCTGCATAACAATTTTCCAGCTAATGGATACCGATGGATGTGCCAGCAGCCTGAATCGATTGTTACTGGGTCAGGTTAATTACGCAATTAACCCTTCACACTGCCACCACCTCCTTTTTATTCAGAGAAAGAGGAAACTCGGTGCTCAGCTATAACACTATAATGGTTGATATATGGTCGACTGCATAACCTGGTCATAATATAGGCCTGTTATACAGAGGGTTAAAACAAACAGTAGCGTCTCTTCAAAGGCAGGGATTCGTAAATTGCAATTAAGAGCTATAGAAACAATTCAACACTTTCAGAAAGAGAGATTTATTACTAAAAGGGTCAAACAGGTGCAATAAAAATATTTACAGAGAAGATGTAACTAAGATATATATATATATATATATATATATATATATATAAATATATAGAAAACAGCAGAGCACAGCAAAGAGATAACAGGGACAAGTTAAAGGGTTAAGTTACTTGCCATTAAGCCTTGGATGTAAGCAGATCACGTTTCAGAGCGAAAGGCACAGGTCTCCCCAAGTGGTATATTGATGTTAAAATTGGGGATGTTTTCAAAAACTAACTTCTCTTAGGCCTGACAGCCTGCTTTAAAGTTTCCCATCAGGGGGTGGTTCTGAAGTAGAAGACCAATCCCCTGTTTAGGGAGGGATCGTCAGGCAGGACCCTAAACTGGAGCCAACATCTTTCATAATTCATATTCTGGTCCATAACTTCCCATCTGCACAAGCGACAGTCTACTCACGGGTATATTATCATGCAGACAAGTCTGGGGATTATTTAGATATGAATTATGAAATTGTATGCTACACGGTTCATGAGATCTATTTCTCTGCCTTCCCGTGTGCCCAAGATAAGGCGAGTGACCCATCAAACTGTTTGCCTGCTCATCGTCCATCCAATGAGATGTCCAGCTTTTATGTAGGTCTCTCACATAGGGGAAAAAATGGATCTTTTAAAAATTTTATCTGGTGTGGGCTTCTTGGGAATGCCTTGAACTCCTGGGAAGGCTCAGTTATCTTTTTATGAGGTGTGAAATTACACAGGTTCTTTGGGCAGTGCCCCACCACATGGCTCCTTGCTGGGATCTGGCCTGTGACACTTTTAACACACACACATCTGTCACTGTGCCTCTCAGGAAGGGAGGGGGAAGGAGAATGAGGGAATAACATGCTACTCTTAACCAAATGGCAGACTGCGTCAGTCTCTGGTGCGCACGTTTGCGACAGGCAATAGCTGTCATTACTCAGATCCCATCTGAGGAAGTTGTACCCTCTAACCCCTATAGTGCAGCTACTGTTAGGAATTTAAAAACAAAACAAAAAAAGAAAAGAAATGATGACTTATCCAAAAGTGCTATAGTGCATATTCACAATGATCATATTTGCACCTTTTTATGGTGGAAAAACAAAGATACTTTTCACTTTGACAAAAATTGGAGATTGTGTAGCATCCAGAAAGCATTACAGCAAGTCTGAAGATGCAACTCAAGATAGGCTTTCAGGCTAAGCACAAAAAAAAGAAACATAAATGGAGAAAATAACAGAGCAACTATGTCACATTTACTACTAGGAAGAACCGTCTTTGTGCACCAACATTCCGATTCACTCATCATTGCAGCCTTGTGTGTGGCTGTCCATAAATAGTTACTTAAGAAATACATTTCTCCATCTCTAGTTATAATTATGTGCAGGGAAATTATGCCTACCTTCTAATCAATGTAACATGTTTGACCAGATTTATCTGCAATAATTTTCTATTTCTGTTTAATGCCTTTCAAGCTTACTCGGAATAAGCACACAAATTATGCAGTAAACGCTGTCTTGTTAAAGTTTTGTACAAAGGAACATTTTAAAGCACTACATTATGCATGCAGCAAAATATTGCTGGATGGAAAATCAGCTACATAAACACTACTTGGCTCATTATAGCATTAGGCTTTGCACGCTCAAAGTAAAATCTGATGCATTTAACTGTCTCATTCTTAATCACCCCATGAAACTGATTGAAGACAACAAAGCTAATAACACTAACTGTGAACAGAAACTTTGTTTAATTACTCCAAGTTTAATTAGTAGGTATTAAAATAATGGGATGGAGTCAGCCATTGTGTTCATTTACATCTCTTAGGTTTTAAGAATGAAAATAAATACTCTAATAATTCAGCTTATAGACGTATGCGGTCCTGTTTTGCTAAACTTTATGCATTATTGAAAGAATCATTCATTTAGGTTAGTCTGTGGTCTACTGATGCATTAGCGTATATTCTTGTCAATTCTATTGATATTCTGGTGTTTTTATGAAACAACAATATATTGAAGTTGATTTGCTAGAACACTGAAAAGCTCTTTTCAAGATAAGAGCGAGATGATAAAAGCAGAAATTACTGGTAATTTCAGAATTTATTTTAATTTAGTTCAGAAGTTAGTCTATGAGCGTTAGTCATCCTAAAATGCCTTTAAAAAGGGTTCTTCTTTTGCAGATCGCTTTAATTTGGTTTTGTTTGAAAACTGTCATGAACATTGATCATGTTGATTGTTATTTGATAAATATGACTAAAGTAATGACACGCTTTGCTAAAAAGACACTCATTTTACAAATGACTGCTTGTCTTTTCTAGTTATTCAACACACCATCTATTATCAGTTTACATTTTACAGTGGTTATGTAGTTATCAACATTTTAGTAGACCTACATACTGTGATGTTTTCCATTATTTAGTAAGATTGATGGTATTGCCTCTTTTTTAGAACCAATATAGCCATTATTCCCCTAAGGAGAATTTGTCACCAATGGGCATTTGTAATAATCTTGTATGTCAATATTTCTCTGCCTCTCTTAGCAGAAGTGTCCCCTCACTGTTGGGCTGCCAGTTTGTCTTACCTCTTGCCTCCATTTATTGCATTTCATAGAACTTTGAAGTAGAAAAGATGCTGTCAGAACTAATGAAAATGAAAGACTGTGTTAACTTACTGGTAAACCCTCTTTCATCAGCCCAGAGAGAGTGTCTGCCTTTAAAGTGTTACTAAACCCAGGACCCTGCATTCACTAAATCTGGTCTCCCACAGTACACAAAACATGGAAGTGCAAATATTTTAGTATAAATTTAAACTGCTAAATACCTTTTCTCATCATCCGTTAAAGCAGTCTTGTGTCTTCTATCAGTGTTCAGCAGAGTACTGGTTAAAGCTTGTAGGAGGAGTTTTCTTTCTGCTCTAGGAGGATGGAAAACTCCTGACCTCTGTCTGGAGAGTGCTGATTGGCCCTGTGCTGATCACATGCACTCTCCCAAGAAAAAAAAAACTCTCTAGCAATACACACCAAACTGAGCATGTGCAGAATGGCTACAGGTTCAGTCTGTCTTATCAGGAGATAAGACGTAGACATTTGAACAAGAGGAAGAGCAGAGAAGACAGGATCAAGCAGCATTTTTACACAATGCAGAGGATTGACCACTTAGGTTCCACAGTGAGTATAACAAGCATGCTTTACTGTATATACAGACTGATTTTACTGTTATGGGTTTAGTAACACTTTAAAACTGGGTTCAGACATTAAAGAAAACAAGCACTATACTGGCCTACAACCCTACTCGACATAGAAGAATACAACGTAATAATATGACAAAAAAATATACTTGCGTGGCATTTTACATGCCCCGTGGTCAGTACTGGTATACTGTAAATATGAAAAATGTGAAGTTCCCATACTTAACATTTCCTTTCTGTGACATGTTTAATGTCCTAATTTTCTCAGTTATGTTTTATTACCTTTCTCACTACTTTTCACAGATTTTTATTTCATTCTGTTCCTCTCTCATAAATTTCTTTAAATGTTGTTGGTTACCATGGGTGATCTGTACATGCATCAAGCCCCCTCTGTTTACAGGATTAAAAGGTTACTAGAAATTTCTCTAGTATGACTTGATCTGAAGTGATTGTAAAGCTTAAGGCCCCTTTCACATGACCGAATAAACCAGTGGGGGGACCTGAGAAGAGGAGGCTCAGTGCCACTCTGTGCAATACCATTGCAGAGAGCAGGCAAATATAACATGTTTCTTAGTTTAATTTAAGAAAAAGGCCTCTTTCACATGGGGCATTTTAACAATCTATTATATTTGTGTAAGCACCCAAAAAGATTCCCAGGTTATTTTCTTTGGCATTCCGTTCTTTTTCTAGCAGATTGGATTGACCATAGATGGGTGTAAACGGACACAAAACCGTTTACATCTGCCGCTCTATATAAGAGATTGAAGGGTCCGATCGGGTCTGTCTGAAAAACAGATATGTGGACCTAATCAGATCCTCTATTTTCCATTCCATTTATGCAGAGCAGACACAGATCTGTCATCCACTATGCTCTAATCAATGGGGGATCAGTGGACCGCAACACAGAGTCAAGCTAAGTCCACCCCATGTAAAAGGGGACCTTTTTTAAATTAAAATAATAAACATGTTATATTTGCTTGCTCCCTTCAATGGTATTGCAGAGAGTGGCCCTGAACTTCCTTTTCCCAGGTGGCCCATTCTCAGCTCCTTCTCTTCTTGGTGCATCACCATAGGAAGCCTCTTCCTATTGGGGTGCACCTGCAGGTTCTGAGTGTGTGTATAGATACACACAGCACAGCTCAACCCTGCCCCCTGCTCTCTCTTCATAGGATTTGATTGACAGCAGCAGGAGCCACTGGTTCCCACTGCTCTCACTGAGTTCTGTGAGAAGAGGAAAAAAGAGCAGCGCTACAGCATTTGGGCACAGTAATAGACTGAGATAGGACTCAGGTAAGTATCTATGGAGTTGAGAGAATGATTTAACTAATGGGATGTTTTTTGGCCTTAATGCAGGGAATGTTATAAAGTAAACATTTCCTACCTTTAAAACCAATTTAAATAGCTACTTAATATCAGAAGAGCAAAGAAAAAGAGTGCATGCAGTGTAGTTTATAAAGAAAATTGTAACAACCTATGCATGTAAGTAATTTAAGAATATCTTTAAAGTGACTAAATCACAATTGCAAAAACTGCTTCAAAGTTGAGCCTCAAAAGGTTGATTGGCAGCTTTTGCAATGGTCCCTTTGTGTGGGTAGCAGGCAATGGTGGTCCAAGCTAATTTTCATTTAGATACTTCAAAAGCTGCAATCCTCCACAACATTAAGAATACAGACCGTTCTCAGATCTAGTGCCACTCCTGATCACACCCATAATTTTCTGGAAGTGTGAGCTATAAAAGAGGTGTACCCTTTTATATGTGAATAACAGAGTTCCAAAGTGGTCAGTTATTGCCTTCAATGCATTGGTGCACTGGTAGAAAAAAACAAACATTCAATTGTCCGAGAAAATTGTTGCAAAAATATTCAGGAAAAAATTAACAAATTCACTGACAGTAATAGGTACAACATACAAAGTTACTATCACTGTATAAGCAACATGAGTGTGAATCTGAACAAAAACAAAGCTCAGTGTTAAGGGTCCTGTTCATAAACTGTGTAACACATAACCTGGTATAAGGAGCATAACACCTTGAAAAGGAAATCTGACCAGATTAATTATGTTTTGCCCTTTTAACTACATTTTAGATGATTAGAATTTGGAGTATGTTTAGAGAAAAAATAATGAATGTCTTCAATCCACAATGCTTTTAATCCATGGGATACCTATACATTCCCTGTTAAAAAGTTGTGGCAGATCCATAATTGTATATTCATCTATCTTGCAGATGTCTTGATGTCTGCATGATGGTACAACTGTTTCTTCTTGGAATTCCCATAATCCAGGATGGTAACATACAAACAACCAAATTCAGGAGTAGTCTCTTTAACACCGTGGTGAAGTCAAAAGCCCTTCCATGGCCTCCCAAGCACCTAACATCAATGAAGTAAAGACGTTCTGAGATCATGTAGTATGAAGTATTTTTATCACCTTCCTCCCTTAAACTGGCCAAAGATGGATTGAAATTTGACTGCTTCAACAGGGACTAGCTGAATTTTGATTCATGTGTGGCTGCCTCCTCTCAACAGAAATCAGTCAATAGATTGACAATTTTCAAACAGTGGCTGCAGTCGCTGATCAATGTGTTCTAACAACGGTGGTTCCTGCTGTCGGAATACAATGTCTTGTGGGAGGGGGGATTCTCCTTGTTTTTTGGATGGAAAAATCTGTTTGCATTTTTTTTGTGTTCAGTTCACTGGCTTGTACTTTCATTTTTCATAGAGTGGAGAAGAGTTAGAGCCTTTATCATGTTTATCGTGTGTGTTTTTGTTGGGAAGATATCCACTTACTTCTTGTCAGGAATGGAAATAATTGGAAATCTCTCTACTTGGAACACAGGCAAAAACATAAACAGATTTCCAGTGGACTGGGTAAGGGTTAGAATTTCTGATCATATTATTACTGTTCAGCTGAAATCCTAATAAAGACTGAAACTACTGTACCTGAACCCCTAGTAAAGACTGAAAACTTGAGCTCATCCCTAGTAAAGACTGAAATTAGGAGTTTTTATTTATTGCTTTCCTCCATCTTCTCTCCCATTTCATTTGTTAAGGTGCTCAAAAATTCAGCTTTGTTAGTGTATATTGTGGCTTGATTGTAACCTGCCTAAGCTGTTATCTCTGGGTATTCTGGGTTTTGTAGATTTTCCCTAAGCCTAATGAACTGATCCCTTAGCCTGTTGCTGGGACATGGATCCAGTAATCAGTGTGGGAAGGAATAACCACTAGGTCATGAATATTTATCAGCTGGTTTCTGTGTTATTCATAGGTATCGTCTGGGTAGATAATAAATATTTAGAAACCATTTTCAAGAACTATCTGTATAACCTTTGGCTTCTTCCTAAGAGAATGCCTGTGTGATGATTTTGATGTTTGGGCTTGGCATCAGCTTGAGCTATGTGTTGAGAGACCTGGATGCCAAGCCACTTGCTGAGGGAAGCTGGGCTGCAGAGAGATACCATTGCCTGAAAAATGTCCTTAAAAGGAACTGGGTGGAAGCTGCCATCTGGATCTTAGATGAAGGATCTTTGCCCATTGACTCGGGAATTTTTGTCTGCATACAAAAAATACAAAGGGATAACAAGCAGACTCGGGAGCAAGGGAACACTGTGGCTGCTCTTGAAGGGTCACAGTATTATCTGGTATTGATAATGTCATACAATAAGTTTTGTCCCTCCCTTTTTATTAATTTCTAGTCTCTAACTGCTTGGCTCTAAGAAAATGGCGCCCGGGTCCGCTCGCGCATGCGCACTGGCGCAGAAATGCCCGTAGATTAATTTTTTTATTTTCATCTTATCTGATATTCATGTGCATAATCTTTCACAAGATAGATTAAGGATCCTCTATTTTAAAGTGGTTGCTGGCGATGTTCATCCAGTGTGTGCCCTGTGTAAGCTGCCCCGGGACTCTGGGAAAATGGCGCCCGCTTTTTCGCGCATGCGCATTACGGATGACCACGATCGTGGATACTGAGCTCTCACAGGACTCAGTTATACACTATATAACCACTATATCCGGCCTTACTGATGTATAGGCACTATCCTAGGGTGACCAACTCAACCATTAGATCGGTGCACACTTCCAAGAGCTGCCAGCTGCTTAGTGCTTGAGAGGGCTAAAAGAAAATGGCACCTGAACTTTCTGCACATGCTCAGTTCATGCCGGTCACCGGCAAAATGGCACCTGCTAGTTTTTAGTGCCAAACACTTCTATAAATAGAGCAGCACAGACATCCAGGCTGCTTTGGCATCACCCCTTTTGAGAATGCACTTTGTGGGCAAAACGCGTTAAGGAGGAGCCACACACCCCTGAGACGTCCCGCCTCCGGATCAAGGAGGTCCGGTGGCCTCCATAACTATCCAGCTGGTTAGCGTTCTGAACAGTTTTGAACGGTTTTGCTGTATGCCTTATATATGCTTGATTGGCAAAGGCCTCCAAGTTCTTTTTTTATGTATGTTCACTACTTTGAATTATTAATAAAAATCTGAGATTTTGACCTACTACACTATGTCCACTATTCTCTGCTCCACATCGAGCATTTAATCCCCCAGGCCCCTATGGTGACCACCCTGAGGCCCAAAGGAGAGTGACTCATGTGTGCTGACCCTCAACCGCAGCTTCCACCAGTAGAGAAGACCTCTAAAGGTGCCAGTATTGTGGGAAAGCCTGCCCAGTGTGAGCTGCATCTTCCATAGGACAAAAGGGGACCTCTGGCTTATATTATTGCACTTTCATATCGCGCATCTGGTGAGTGCACATTTCTTATATTTCCTGCACGGTTTTTAGTGGTGCCTCACTGGGAGTAACGAAGTCACCGTTTCATCCACTTGTCACTATTATTGGACATTGTTTCTTTGGACTTTATACTGTCTATTTAAGGTTATGGTCAGCCTCAGATCCAGTATAGACATATTGTTTATTAGCGCTGCACTTTTTCATATTTTTTATTATCTGGCTGTTCTCTTTCCATCACTATCTGCTATTTATAGGACATATTGCTGATTCAGTATACCTATCCTCCATTTTATGTGTGTATTTTTGGGTATCTTGAACCCTAAACCCTGTCTTTAGTTTCAGTACTGAAAAAAAATTAAAAAGTCCCTTGGGACTGTAGCCAGAATATTGTCAAAAAGACTAATTGGTGATTTAATTACATCTTTCATAAAATGAGGAAAAATTAGAGCCTTTATAAGGTTTATATTACTCTCTATGTTCTTGTTGGGAAGATATCCATCTCTTCCCAAGAATTGAAGTAATCTTCCAATGGTAACACAGACAAAAACATATACTGAGTTCCAGTTGAGTGGGGAAAGGTTAGAATTTCTGACCATACTTTTACTGTTCATTGTACCTTTCCATCTCGTTGCAAATGCATCCCCCCATTTCTTGTACTGGAATCATAGAGACAGTAAGTGAGAAAATATTTTCCCAGTGGAGTCACAGAGAGAAATTAAAACCTATTAGAAATTTTAACTTTTCACCAATATATCCAAAACTTAGAAAAACATCAATTTTGGCAAGAGTTAGACTTTAAGATTTGTTTTGAATTCTTTTTCTAGCTCTCTGTATACACAGGCTAAACAGGGAAGTCATTGATTTCCTAAAGGTAGTTCTAACCAAGTTCAAGCAACATGTGGCAGGACTTTGTAGCCCTTTGTTCATGACTCCGCTTTGTGTTTCTTTCTGAGAGCGACATTTCCACTTGACAATATGTCAGTATGTTAATTAATGCAGCATTTTGAAACCACAGAGACAAAGTAAGAAGATTAGTGCTTTGCATATTTCCCGATGTTACTAGTCAGTGTTCTGTTGTGAATAGGCTGGCTTCAGCTATGAACTATTCAGGGACATACTTATTTCCCCACTAAACCTATAGTTTGTGAGAACAATTTTGCAGTAATAAATCCTCAGGGAAAGCAAATGATATGTGTGTCGGATTTCTGCGGTGCATTATTTACAAATCTCTTATTTGGCGCTGCTGGTTAAGAGCAAGGTTATAGGAAAGTAGATTTTCCCTATAATATAAAACACAGCATCCAAGCAATATATTCATTTGCAAAAACACTGTGTTCTCCTTGATTAGAATGGTGCTTTAAAATGTGGAAAAAAGTGTTCAATAACATGTTGTTATCACATTTCACTATTTAAATACTCAAGTGTGGGGGCCTCAAATGATTGTCACAGTCGAAATGCGTGACCTTAGCAGTAAATGAGTCACTTTGCAAGAGAATAATTAACATTTCTGGCCATTTTGTCTAGGTTCTAGAGAGAAACAACTTATCACATGATCACAATTAATATTTCACATTCACTTAAGATACAAACAACTATTTTATTTGTGGTAAGATATTACATATAGATAGTAATATAAACATGAATAATTTTCAATCTTGCTCTTCTTCTAATGTCACAATTTATTTTAATAAGTAGAATGCTACATTCTACATGAAAGATCTAATGTTCTGAGGTACTTTATTTCAGAATCTCAGTTTGATAGTTGTTCTAATGAAAAATGTTTAGGCTGTAATTCCCTTGTGAAGGATGGATAGTCTGCCTATTTATCCCATGCAGGTGTATTGGAAATGCGTCTGCATTGTTAGGTCGCTTGCAAAACCTTTAACTGATTAGCTTATTTTTAGAATAACATCCTGAATATCACTGAAATAGTGAATAACATACAAGCTCCACTAAAATCTGCCCTCCTAAGTTGATATTATTTATCACACTAAAATTTGGCAAGGGGGCATCTGCCTCTTGGGCTATTATTAATAAGATATGTTTAGCTGGTGGTCCTACATGAAGCTACTTTACCATTCAAACACTGATCAGATCAGAACTTACAGTCCATGATACACGCTGGTCATTGTGTATCTATCTGCTCCAGCTCTAAGTCCCTTTGTGCTTCTGAGATTTCATGTGATCAAATGCCAAGAGCTGAAAAGGAAGCTGAGGTTGGAAGATGAGAAATAAGGTGTCACAAAGGTGTGTCACTATAGGCCATGTGTCATAAAGTCCACCAATCATTATAATGCTATGGCACATTTTGCAAAGTTCCCCTTCTTTAGCTCAAATAAATCTGCCCTACCATGAAGTTGGTTGCATTTGTCCCCAAGTCAAAATTTCCCAGTCCTCCCCTGATGGTCAGTCATATATATGTAAGCCCTAGTTTTTGCCCATTGATATTAAAGAAAGGATGTCTTTAAAATTAAAATGTCAATAAAAGAGCTACCCGTAAAGAAGGAAGTAATTATATACCTCTTCTACTGCTTTTGCTGCTGATGACCACAGCTTTAATGTAGAGTAAGGATCCCTTGAGATCTGTTTAGCAATTAACAATTTTGGGAGTATCATTCTTCTGGTCCTCAATTGCACTCCATGGTTCCTCCCACTGACCCCTACATCACTACCTGACTCCTATATCCTATGCCTGATGAAGGGGTCCTGCATGGCAAAAAGCAATCTTCCACCGTGATCTGATCACTTTAATACAATTTTGGATGCTATTTTGAAGATCCATCGTTTGCTCACAATATATTCTTTGATTCTACATCATTACAGGAGACAATAGTGAAGTAGGAGTTGGCAGGAAGAATAATTTCATGGGATGATTCATCTGTGTAACAGCAAGGTTTGACAGCATGAGCAGCAGGAGAGGTAAGTATTTGCTTTCTTCTTTGCAAGGAACTATTTTATTGGATCTTTCATTTTAAGGGACAAAGTCACAAAAAGAAAAGCCTAATGCCAAAGATAGACCTATGTCTTTCAATAAATCATTTGCGCATCCTCAATTTCAACTGAAATACTATGCTTCATCAACTATCTGCTAAATATATAAATATTTAAAAGATATTGCCAATTTTCAGATTTTAAAAAAGTGACTTAGAAAGAACTGAAGGCATTGGGTCAGTATGACAACCAAATAACTAGCAGTTTCAAAGGGAGACAAGCAAAAAAAAAGTCCATGTGTTTATCTCATAACAGATTTTATTTGATTTGATTATAACTCTTCTTTTAAAGCCCTTTTACTCTACTGCAGCTCTCAATAAAGTGCATTTTAATACATTTTAATTCCTTTTTTTATGCATTCAATAGTCTAAATTATTGAGCGCTTGCATGTTTGATGATTATGTGGTAAGAAGTAATATTAAGACAATATTTTTTAAAAAGGGTAAAATCTACAATCTTTTCCTGCCAAAGAATTGTTGAGGTATTGGATAATTCAGTTCTTGTACTGGGATACATTCCAAAATAGGTTCAGATAAGTTCAAATACACACCATTACAAAGAACATGCCTTGGATTTGCCAAGCATGACATGTTTAAACATTCATAATTTTTTAGGAAAAGAAAATAAAGGATTAATTTACTTTAACTCTAAGCATATTCCATATTATCTCCATAAATATTTTGGTTGATAAATGTCAAAAGGTTGAAGAGTATTTCATTGTAGAATAGGTCAGTATAACCTGTACTGTTAGATACTTTTTGCTAAACTGGCCAGTACTATCACATGTATTTCTTTTACTAAGTTATTACTGTTACTATTTCAGTGCACATTGCTTGCTACCATTTGTACCTATAGCACTAAACAGGTTTCATCATGCAAAAGGGAAAGTATGTACCTGAAACCCATAATATATAGAAATTCATGGCAAATTAAAAGCTCACCGCTACTGAAAACATTGTGAATGCGCTTAAAGCACTCATAATTCTTTATTGCTTTATTTAAGCATATTCTTAAAGTACAGCACATATAAGAAACAGTTTTAGTACAGATAGACTCTTTAAGAATAGGTAAGTACACTTACTTACCCTGCCTATTCTTTCTGAACAAAGTTAATATTTAGCTCAGCAGGAAAGAAATGGGCACCTAAAGTCTGTACCTCCTTACCGTTGAAATCTTCCTTCCTGTTGGTTGCACCTACATAGTGATTTTTCAAAAACTTGCAAAGAGTCACATATGAGGGCACTGAGGGTCTGCACTCTTGGGAGATGGCCTTATCAATGTAATCCAAAGTTCAAGTTCAAGCCCCCCCCCCTAAAAAATACCTGCTACCTAATAATAAAAATATATAATTTTTATTATTTAATATATGGGTTTCAAATTTACGTTACCCTCATCTGGTGAGGGTAACAATACAGCTAGATATCGAAGGAATAGAGAGCAGCTGAAAGTCCATGAGAAAGCACACTTGCAAAAGAAGTGAGGGTCTCCTCACAAGGTCAGGTCTTCTCTGCATTCCCCAGGAATCTTCTTGTAAGGATGATGATGTCATGCCTAGTGATGCATGATGTCACAGCACATAATTTTTTACTAGGGGAGGGGACCCCATAAGTATACATGAACCTTGCAAAGTCCACTTCCAACAGCAAGTAAAATAGAAGTTTAGCCTACAATAACAAGCACACATAACATACTCAATTTACAAAAGCATAAACCCTTCAGTATCTTTATATATTTGCTGTTTTTTGTGTTTTTGTGTTTTTTTACCCCTGCATTTGGCTGGATTGCAAGCTTTAATGGGAGAGACATAAAATTGTTTATTTATACTCTATCCTGTAATGTATATTTAGGAGCATATACAGTAACAAGCAGCTAAAATATAAGTAAGGGTACTGAATATATTGGCAGTCGATAGGTGCCTTGATTAGACATCATGGATATAGTAATTTCTCATAGAGATAGGTAGGATCTCTGGAGCCCCTTGTTGGTTAGCCTCCCTATATGCCCCTACACTTTCCCTTGGGGTACCCCTGGCTTAAACGCAGGTGTAAGTTTCATTTATATGCATTTTGTGCATTATAATTTTTGGATTATGTTATTGTTTGTATTATGTATAGTATATATAATTATTGCTTTCTTGCAATCACTTTAAATTTTTGTAAATACCTCCATTCTGTTCCATTCCATCTAGAAATAACAGCATACATGCCCACGAACACGTAAAGGTTTTTTTCTTCACATTATAGCCTGCTTTGCACGTTATTTTGTAGATATAATTGCATATTTGATATGTTGAAATGCTATTCTTTGGTTAATAATAAAATCTATAGACGGTGAATAGGGGTTCCACCCTTTCAGGAAATGTACAGTGAATGCTATTATGTTTTCATGATGATTTTTTGGGGGTACTTCAAAGTCTAATTTTTTTCTCTTTGTGATATTCTGTGATGAAATAGGTAATATGTTGGCCTTTTATAAATAAGGGAAACAAATACATGTGTTTATTTGTGTAGCTAGAGACTAGTGACTCCTATTTCATTGTGAGTTTTGGGGTCACCAAAAACCTTTCTTTGTATACCTGTAATAAATCTGCATGAGCAGTATTATGATAATAATCTGCATGATGAAATCAATGCGGTAAGCAGGATGACCTAATCTCAAGTAGGCCACAAATCATTATCATGGTAAAATGCCTAAAGGAGGCCATGCATCAATAATTATTGTTAAATGTAATAGTCAATAGGTTATACATCAGGTTTATAAAAAAATATGCATGATTTTACCCAGGCTCATTCTATGAACTTCTCAGAAACATCAAGTATTCTGTTCAATGAAAAGAAAAAATACGCAAATACTATGTTCAATGATAAGCTGGTGGGATTCACTTATACTGACAAGCAGAGAGCAAAAACAGTCTGTCATATTTTATTCCATTGCAATAAGAAATCATTGAGTTCTGGACGTATACATTGCAAGCACGTACCCAAAGCTGTTTACGAATGGCAGTATTTGCATTTTAATGTGTTGCAATAAATTTTTCTTGCATAAATCTGAATGTCATCTCATAACCCATTTTGACATAGTGCAAGCAAACAGACTGAAAAGAAAACAGCATTTTATCTATCCTCTGATTGCAGAAGGTAATGAGTTAATCTTCTACAGGAAAAAAAACAATTTTTGTAAAAATCAGGAAAATGAGCTTTGTAATCATATGAATGTGTCTCACTGTAAGGTAAATATTATGCATGCAAACACTAAAAGATGGAACCGTCTATAGAAGTGCTTTTTGCTTGGTTTTCTAGCATTGAATAAATCCGCCTTCCCTTCTGCAACAATTTAATTTTTACTATGAAGCTAACTGATGCATCATAACTATTTGTGAGTGCGGGATTTTCATTACCTATATTTGCTTTCGCGCAAGCTAATCCAGCCTACTTTAACTTACTGTAGCATGAAAAATACCTCGCATTCTTTAATATCCTTGCCTGGCCAATATGTCAATCATGCTGCAGCCGAGCTACGCAAAAATATTTTCTCTGCAAATATTATAAGAGATGAAATAAACCAATTAAGCAAAAAGCTTATTGTTTCAGTTTGCATAAAACAAGGGGCAAATATTTAAGGCAATTACAATTAAGTACCAGGATAGCTTCCAAAATATGCTCACTATGGTAAATTCAAGTGAAAAATCCAATGCAGGTCCTGATTAAAACCTAGCCAAGCAAAACACTGCAGATTACCTAGATTCCAATTAAATGTGACAAATGAATACTTGACAGGTTTCAATTCCAATTCTACACCTGTCAGAATGATCCATTAATATTGTAGAAGAAATTACCAGAATTCAAATCCAAGCAATACAATTGGCATTATAGAGCTAGATTTATGGTTTCAAAGCTGTAATCAGAGACTTGTCTCAATTGAACTGCAAAAGTTGTTTCATTCCACTCAAGGAGCAAATGTTAAATAAGTAGTTTGCACAAACAGACAGCTGTACAATGAATGGGTACTGTCTTGCTATGAAGTATGTGTTTTTCCTGAAGCAATCTAAGTTGAGGAGCAAAAGAAAATTTAAGGAAATGACAATGTAATATCCAACTGTAGACTACTACAACTGTTTCATAAATATTATAACATATGATTTAAATTTCATTAAGAGTTTGTGCTTATTCAAGATTAAAGCTAAACTCTAGGATGATAAAAAAAATAAAATAAATGCAACGTTGTTATCTGTAATGCATTTTAAATGTGTTTTTAAATGTAAGTACCTACATTTTACCTGGCATCAGCCTATTTCAGTCTCTATAACAGCCTATTGCATTCTCTGTACAGCAGGACTGGGGTGTGAGAGGAAGAAGCAAAACAGGGGGCCAGTCAGCTCATGTGCTGAAAAGAAGCATGCTGATAAGAAAGCAGAGTGAAAAAGAGATGGGCTCCTCATAGTGCTGCTTTTCCTTTCAGTGTCCAGTCACAGACTGGGGTAAGTCCAGGATGACTTGGACTTAGAAGAAGGGTATTAAATGATGCAGGCCATTAGACAAGGACATCTAGCAGCAGAAAAAAAATACTGTTTGGGAAATCAATGGATTGAGGGTAAATATTGTAGCATTGAGGGTAAATATTGTAGCAAAGGCTGTTTTTCTTATTTTATCTTGAAACGGGCTATTTATTTTTATAATTTTTGGCTGTGGAGTTGAATATGACAGAATAGCATAGAATAACATATCTATATTGCCCTTTCACCAGAATATCACCTTGATAAACCCTGTTGGAGTATAAAATGAAAAAAAAGGTGAAATGAGGGGGAATTTTGGTTCCACCAGCATTATTCTTAGTCTGAAATGACTCTTTCTGCAATTGAATTTGATTCCTTTAAGCAAGAGTTTGGCATATAGCTTCCTGTGGCATCCAAGCATTTGCCATGAACATTAATACTTTATTTAATTCTTCTATTTAATTTCCAAAAGTGAAAATATTGCAGATAAATGGTGTAGCAGAGATGCAGGAGCTTGGGTATTTCTCTACTACAGCAACCAAGTCAAACATAGGAGACTTTAGCCTATCCCTTTAAGTAAAGGGCACATCATCTGAAAACACTGGCCTTTTCTGGTAGCCGTGCAAAGTAGTCTATACAACTGCTATGGAGCACAGCAGCTTTAGGGGCTTAGCACTTTTCACTTACATAATTTATACAAATAGCATTTGACAGATAAAGCTTGGATAAATCAAACGCATATACAGTTTGGGAACCTGTACCAGCATGTTATTATGAAAGTGAGGCAAGGCCACTTCACAAATTTTTACACCCCTAAACCCTATCCTACCACAATCACTCCATATTTTCTGCATTTCTGTGCCCTATCACAATCATTACATTCAAGTGTGCTTTGCTCAATCTGTGCCATATGGTCACCTCTCTTTCCTCAATGCTTGAATATGTCTAAGGTTCCAACATGATAACTGAAAAATGTAAAAACAGAAAAGGACAAGCTATGCTGACAAAATGGGTGTCAAAATGTGCATTACCTGTCTTTGTGTCTGACCACATAGCTCTACAACAGATCATTCCCATATTGTACCTGGCAGAAGATTCTTGCAAACCACTGCTACTCAATCACAGATTTTGTAAACCTAATTATGGATATTTTGTATGCTAGACTTCTTAGATCTGAGCATCATTGGTGATAATTGGAGAGTGTAACTTTTAACAAATAAGCAGTAATTAGCACAGAAAAGTTGTTAAAAAATTAGTATCATTGGATGCAGAGATCTTTTAGCAACCATGAACATGTCTGTCACTTAAACATAAATTTCACTAAATGCATAAAGCAGTGTAAAATATTGTGTGGAAGTAGATAATCAGATGTAGAGCAGAATTTAGAATAGAACTAGATGCAGTAATGGTTGTAACTATAGCCATGTGAGCCCATATGGTGGCCACTACAGCCAAGTACCCAGGGAAGCCCTGTAGAACAGGAGCAAATGTGTGGACAAACAACATTGTACAGCCATTATTTACATCTCTGAGAACATCCATGAAGCTGTTCCTACCGTTCTTGCATGGTATTCTGTGGATGTAAGCATGATGGACATTTTTCTATTGCAATTTTAAATACATAAGCTAAAAAAATACTAAAGATTTTTTGGTCACCTCATGTCCATGTGTCACCAGCAGAAGAAATAGGAGGTATGATTGTCACAGGAAAGCATGAGTTGTCAGAAATGTTAAACTGTCCCCACTTTACTAAAAATGTATTGTTGTTTTTGCTTAAGTTCCTGTTGGAGATATTTTCTAAAATGTCTTTTCTGGAAGTGAAGAAAAATCAGTCAGCAATAAAAACCTTAACATGATTTTAACCTTTCTCTTTTCTATCTAAAACCATAAAAAGTTGTCTACAGCTGATCTTTGAAATATCAGTGTGTTAACTGCAAATATATATATTTTAGGGCCCATTGGTGAAAGATTTGATGGACATTTTACCCAAAGTCTGCTCACATTTCATTGGTCAACATTCACCCAAATCAAGCTAAGTCAGAGGACATTCACACAACATTTACCCAACATTCAACCAGTGCAAATTACATTTCCTGACTTTTCCCAAACTATTCTTTAATAGGAAAATACCTTTATTTTAAAATTCTTCCTATTTAAGGAACAGGTGGAAAAGGTAAATATTACTTTGCTTGCACATACTCCTTGGACTAAAAATGTGATGACTGAATATGGAAAGTGCTAAACCTGATTTTTCACTCCAGCACTTCTATGGATAATTTTTAAAATTAACAGTAGGATCTCCAAGCAGCTTGGAATACCAGGTGCATGTGCTGGTATCTCTTTAGCAAGCGAGCTATAAGCATGCAGCCCCCTGCTATGCTGATACCAGCCTGCTTGCCCTTACTCAGTTGATGGAGTTCTGAGAAGGTACTCCTCCCAAATCACTGGTGGGCTGGGTAGAATCTGGCTAGTACATATACATTTACTCTTTAAACACAAGCAAAACCTGAAACTGAAAGAATAAAGATGCCAGGGCTATAAATCTGCCTGAGGGTCTGAACATATTTTATACTTTCTATTCCCTACCTAAACAGATGCAGTTCAATCATTTTGAACCTATACTCTTGCTAAATCCAGAAGAGATAAGTGCATTGTCAGGGCAGCATTAATGAGTTTATATGAGAAAGCAATGGGGATAAAATTCGATCATTCTTCTTTAATTAAGAATTGACAGTCCCTAATGAGATCATATTAAACCATATTAGTTTAACTTCAGTAAGTTAATCCTTTCCATTACATTTTCGAGATTTCGGCATCAAATTTCATTGTCAGTGAAAAGAAAAAAATTACCATTGTGTAATCAATACTGTGCAGAAAATAGCGCAACATCTTTGCTATTTTAGACAGTACAGCTGACGATGAATACATTATACTATTCATGAAAAATGTATGGAAAGGAGTGATTTTTTAATATCTTATTAAGTGTGACCTGAACAGGAAATTGAACTCCAACTCTCAATACGTCATTATCTTCACAGCTTCAATGTGTTTTTCTCCTGCCATTAAATATATTATAACTTGCAACCGTAGCAGCATTTTCTATGCATTATCTGGGTTGTGACTCCTGAACCCACAATTGAATTGGTCCCGCTAGTGGTGTGCTGTATGTCATTGTAGTTCACCTCTAGTAAACTACAGTAATTAGGATATTCACTGTAACACATCTTTCTATCTGCATTATGACCACTTGCTAGAGAATTATATAACAAAATAAGAAAATCAGTTAGCTAGCTTCACAGGCTGCCCTGTCTACAGAAAAACAGAGTAAAGGCTTTTGGCAGATAAAGAACACACACACATACACACAAACACACACATACATATATATATATATATATATATATTCTTGGAATTGCTAAGTAGGATTGCACTTTAAATGTGGCCTGTCATGCCTGTGGTAGCATTATGTCATGGCTCATTACTCTTGGACCTGATCATAAATTTTGCCCTATAGCCTTTCATTGCCAAAGCTGTTTAAAACTTGGTTGATTTCCAGGTATGCATTACAGTAGTGTGGCTTGATGGGTTTTAATTAAACCGAACACCCGCAGTGAAGTTTCCAGAGTGCTGAATAATTTTACACATATTTCCAATAAGCCATTGAAGAATAAAATCACAAAGAAATGGATAATAGTTGAGAAATGGATAATAGTTGAGTCGGGCTCATTGTATATGCCAGATGTCAGATAGAACACAATTGTGCTGTCTTATTACTAATGTAAATAAATATTTTTTTTCTACAAAATGCACAACAACATTCACTCTATTCTTATTAGAAATCCTCCTGCGCTTCTATGGAATCCCCTCCTACTTTAAAGCCGCTAACACTCAAACTGATACCTAAAACAGTGCTCAATAATAAATCATAAATATAAATTAGTGTAGCGCTAAAAATACACAAACTATTGTAATCCAATATATTGACTTTGTGATAAATACTATAATCTTCTCAGTGTTCTTATATGCCACTTACTACATATATGTATATTCCAAAACCCCAAAATCAATACCAACTCCTATTGCATTAGTTAAATAAACATATAAATAATGATGGGCAAACTGCACACACGTGTTTGAGCTTCCTGATAACCAGGAAAATGGCGTCCCTTCTGTCCCTATATGGGCAAACTGCACACATGTGTTTGAGCTTCCTGATAACCAGGAAAATGGCGACCCCGAGGAAGTCACGAGACCACGTGACGTAACGCGTAGGCACGCTAAGACGTAACTTCCGATATCCGAAGTGTCGCACTGCCGGAGCGGGACGCCATTTTCCTGGCTATCAGGAAGCTCAAACACATGTGTGCAGTTTGCCCATATAGGGACAGAAGAATCGCTGTACAAACACATGTAAGTTACCTTTTGTTATTTCTACAATTAAACCCTGGTTATTGGAAATACTACACTATGGAGGATCTTTGTTTTTGACTCACTATTTGTGAGAGAGAGTTTGCAGAGAATCGCTGGTGAGGATCCTATGAGGCACAGCAGTGGAGGTGTGGAGGAGGCCAAATAGGAGGAATATCTGAGAGGTACCAAACCAGGATTCTTGAGGATCCAAAGTGATCCTAAAGGCTTGTGGGCCCTTAGGGGTCACTGAAAGGAGGTGAGCGGGCATTGCAGCTGAAGTGGAAAGAGTGTGGTTTATTCACGAGTGGCACTTGATATATAAAGACACATTGCATGTATTTAAATATCACTTGGAATAGATTCGTTTGGATTTGGACATTGGACGTTGAATTAAGTTGAAGTGGCACCATCACATGATATTGATTTATATTGTTTTGAAGCGGCACTATCACATTATTTATATGTTTATTTAACTAATGCAATAGGAGTTGGTATTGATTTTGGGGTTTTGGAATATACATATATGTAGTAAGTGGCATATAAGAACACTGAGAAGATTATAGTATTTATCACGAAGTCAATATATTGGATTACAATAGTTTGTGTATTTTTAGCGCTACACTAATTTATATTTAACATTCACTCTATGTTCCACTCTAGGAAGTCAATTAGGAACACATGTTAAAATACATGCATTTGAACTGTGCTACCTGACATAATTAGAAATTTTGCTTAGTGAGCCTTATGATGCATGATCTCCTACCATACAGCACAGCAAAGTCCTGTACTTCCATTTCAGGTTACACTGTGTATGCAATTAATGTTGGATAAGGAGTGATTAAGATCCCTGTAAGCTCTCTTCTCTTCGGAGAGATTCCTATCATGGAGACACAGCAGAAAGTAAGCAGAGACCTATTCAATTTATGGGACATCCACAGAATAGGTTTCCCCATGGGAAGATTTCCTTTCACTTCCTGTTTTTGCTAAAAAAAAAACCTGCATTTACCATTATTATCTGTACCAGAGACAAATAGTGAGGGTGAATCTACCCAGCAGGCACACAGGACAGCAATAAACAGAAGTTCTAACACTTCAACATTCTATCTAAGTTTAAAAAAAAGATTGTGACTCTACATTAATTTGGGTCTATGCACACCTATATGTTTTTCCTTGCATTTCCCTATTAAAGGATAGGTAAATGTGAATCGACCCTGAAGCTTAAACTGTTTTAGATTATTGAAAATTGATACTTATACCTATGCTAGTTTTATCTAAAAATACATTTAATAACTTTTAATTGAATAGAAAACTGATTTTTTTTTTTACCACCTCCCTGGACTTTAAACCTTCTAGCAATACACTACTATGTGTTGTGGTGCAATGTATTGAAAATAAAGTAGCATATTCATCTTTTTTGGGCATTCTGGTACACTGGTGCAGCTGAATTTGAATGGGCTGCCCTAAGGCTAGGTTCACATCCCTGTGTTCCTGTGGGCCGCGTTTTGAACGGGCACAAGAGCCCATTAATTTGAATGGACTGCCGTGGCCCAGGACACGCAGGGAAGAAGTCCCTGTACTTCTCTGGAAAATGCAGCCTGCACGGGAACCTAGGTTCCCAGTACGGTTGCGATTCCCAGTGCGGGCGGCGTGCCATCAGAATTAATGGCACCCGCTCGTGGGTTCAGATTCCTCTGTGCACAGATTTTTGTGCGGATCCACAGTGGCACCACCCGCACAGATGTGAACCAGGGGTAATACAACACAGGTTAATGCATGACATAATATGCATTAAGACAAGTGTGTTAATGCAATGCACCTGAACATGAAGGCATAAATGTTCCCTTAAATGAAAAAAAAAACACAAATTAGTAGCATCCAAAAATCACTCTATTACAATTGTAAATATGGTATATCATGTTGTATGCTATTGTCTTTTTGTTTCTAATATGTTCAACTCAGAAGTGACAGTGATGTGAAGAAATAGATTGTTTCATGTCTACATTCACTGCACATTTGTGTCTTCTCGCAGGCCAGATGGTGGGTGTACTGCTGGGTCCATCATGTGTAGGCTGGAAAATTGTATGCTGCTGGAGAAAATAATAGTTTTAGCAACAAGAAATTGTTGATCAGCTATACTGGATCAACTGACAACTGTCATCTTCACAAAAAAGGTATACTGATCATGTATACAAAGACATACATATTGGCCATTCCTATAAATGTCTAAGTGCACATTGGCTTGGTTCATATTGGTTCATCTTTCTTATTTCATTCATTCCTGTGAAGTTGGTTCCATTTATTTTAATTGGAATGCAGCAGCTGCATGGACACAACCACTGCTCCCAATTTGACAGCTGTGTGGGTGAGGGTGCATGGCCCCGGAAACACATTGTCTGCATTTGGGGCCACACAAGAGTGGTTGTCAAATTGGGAGCCACTGCATTGCGATACAAATGAATGAGAATGCTTGCACGGGGAAGCACAGAACAGCCTTGCATCCCTGTTCTGGAAATAACGGCCCTCTCACGAGTGTACTATAGTAGGGCCATGTGAAAGAGGCGTAACTATCCAAAACAGAACACACCTTAATCATAGTTGTGATTGCATCCTGTTTTTAATGTATGGCAAATATTAGGTTTACATTAGTGATAATTGTCCTTAAAGCCAAACTGAACTTTCATCTTAAAGCAGATAAAAATATTCTAGGTGCACTAAAACAAAATATATTCAATGTTCCACTGTTCAATTTCTTGCAAAATCAGCCACAGCCTGAGTCAAAAATCCTGTCCACTGCCAGCAGCTGCAGAGTGGGACCCTTGGTTTTAGTGGGGTCCTCATGATGAGTTAGATAGTTCTGCACTCAGCAATCTCATGCTCTCTGGGGAGGTTTTAATTATGGGTGAGTTCAACATACCTGACATTAACTGGAATTCTCAAACTGCTATTACAAACAGGAGCAGGGATGTAATGGAAGCACTGAATGGGCTTTCTCTAAAACAGTTAGTAAAAAGTCCAACCCAAGGCGATCATATTCTAGACCTAGTACTGACAAATGAAGATTGACTGTCTAATGTTGAGGTGGGAGAAAATGTGGGTTCTAGTGATCACCAATGTCTTTGGTTTGATATTAAAATAAGAACTGAAAATCATATACAAAAACAAAAGTTTTAGATTTCAAAAAGTGGAATTTTGCTAAAATGGGTGAATTTCTAAAAAATGAATTGAAAGGTTGGAGTAAAACAATAGGAGTAGGTAATCAGTGGGCACTGTTAAAGTCTACCATCCTGGAGGCAATTAGATTATATGCCAGGCAAGTTAGTAAGAATAAACAGAAGAAAAAAACCATATGGTTCACTAAAGAGATAAGTAAGATAGTAAAGGAAAAAAAAAATTGGCATATAGGAGATTCAAGGAAACAGGTGGTGTAGCTGACAGAGAAGAGTATAAGAATAGACAAAAGGAGGCCAAACAAATTATCAGTTCTGCCAAAGCACAGAAAGAGGAGGAAATTGCTAAATCTATTTATAAAGGAGATAAAACCCTTTTTTAAGTACATTAGTGATAGAAAGAAAAAAATACGATGGGATCACTAAAATGAAAACACTTATGTTAAGGGAGACCTAGATGTAGCAAACCACTTAAACAATTACTTTTGTTCAGTCTTCTCAGAAATAAATGATACTAACAATAATATGTTGGGAAATCATATTGTTCTAGTAATGATGGTTCATTTTTAGGATTTCCAGAGCCAACGGTAGCAGAGGAACTGGCTCGGTTAAAGATTAATAAAGCAATGGGCTCTGATGGTATTCATCCCAGAGTTCTAAGAGAACTTTGAGGTATAGTTGTTGGACCATTAACTGATCTTTTTAATCAATCTCTTCTAACAGGAGAAGTTTCCCATTACTGGCGGACAGCTAATATTGTACCTATTCACAAGAAGGGCAGCAAGGTAGAAGCTGGCAATCAGGGCCATCTTTAACATTGATTGGACACTGGGAAAACATATTTGGGGCCCCCCAGCACCCCACTCTGAGACATACAGAAAATATCAGCTAGACTCAAAATCAGTTTACTGCAGCAGATCAGGTAGCAATTGGTTGCCAGAGGTTACAGCATATCATTGGTACTCATTGATTCCTATAGGTTACAGCACACATTGTGGCTCACTGATCAGTTGCTAGAGCTTACAACACATCATTTCTGCTTGCTGATTGGTTGCTAGAGGTTACTGCACATCATTACTGCAAACTGATTGGTTGCTACAGGTTACTGCACATGCACACTCAGAAACACACACACACTCAGAAACACACACACTCAGAAACACACACACACTCAGAATCACACATACACTCAGAAACACACATACATACACACACACTCAGACACATACACACACACACACATACTTACATACACTAAGACACACACACACACACACACACACACACACACGCAGACACACACATACACACAGACACTCAGACACATACACACTCATAAACACACATACACACACACTCAGACAGACACACACAGACACTCAGACACACACACACTCAGAAACACACACAGAAACACACACACACACACACACACACACACACATACTCACACTCAGAAACACACATACACACACACTCAGACATACACACACTCAGAAACACACATACACACACACACATACACTCAGAAACACACATACACACACACTCAGACACATACACATTAAGACACACAGACACACAAAATATTCACAGTGGGGCTGCAGAGGAATACTTACAGTGTGTCCGTGCTGGCTGCCAGTGAGGAGGAGCTTCTGCCTGTGTAGAGTTCCTGCCCCCTCCCTCCTCTGCTCTCCTATGGAGATCGATGTGTAGGGCAGGGAGGGTTCTGAGCAGCCGCTGAGGGCAGTGCAGGAGGTGATTGAAGGTTGAAAAAAGAAAAACTTTAGGCGGGCAGCATAGGCTCAGGGGGAAGCTACTTTGGACCCCACAACGACTGGGCCCTTTTGCCCCACGTTAAAGACAGCCCAGCTGGCAATTACAGGCCAGTGAGTTTAACATTGGTGTTAGTCAAGTTAATGGAATCACTCCTGAAAAGAAGGATCATTGATCACATAAAAACACACAACTTGCTGGTAGCAAAGCAGCATGGCTTTACCGAGGGCAGATCATGTCAGACTAATCTGATTGGATTTTTTTACTATATTACCAATGTTTTGGACCAGGGTGGTGTTGTGGACACAGTATATTTTGATTTCAGCAAGGCATTTGATACAGTTCCACATAATGATCTAATACAAAAGTTGTACAAGCTAGGACTTAACCCTTGGGTAGTTCACTGGACATGCAGCTGGCTAAAGGATAGATCCCAGAGTGTGGTTGTAAATGGGGTTCACTTGGAACAGAGACCAGTCACTAGTGGTGTACCACAAGGCTTTTTACTAGATCATGTTCTATTTAATCTATATGTACGTGATATAGCTAAAGGTTTGTTGGGTAAGGTATATCTTTGTGCTGATGACACAAAGGTGTGTAACAGGGTTGATATCCCTGGAGGTGACTGTAACATAGAACATGATTTAGCATTGCTGGAAGATTGGTCAAAAAAGTGGAAATTGCAGTTCAATGTTTCTAAATGTAAAATAATGCACCTTGGGAAAAAGAATCTCTTGAGAGAGTACAACATTGGGGGTACAGTGTCAGCCAGCACTTCAGAGGAAAAGGACTTAAGGGTACGTATTTCAGATTATTCCAAAATGAGCAAACAGTGTGTCCAGGCAGTGGGGAAAGCAAATAGAATTCTAGGATGCATCACTAGAGGGGTCACCAGCAGGAGGAAGGAGGTCCTAATTCCCCAATATAGATCTTTAGACCTAGTCCAGTTCTGGAGACCTCACTTACAAAAAGATATTGATAAGCTAGAAAGAGTCCAGAGACAGGTAACAAAAATGGTGAAAGATCTGAGGGATAAAACATATCAAGTGTGACTTCAGGAACTTAACCCCTTGGCGCCGGCGCCTCCCGGCCCTTTAACGGTTTCATAAGCCGGGCGGTGGGGTTTGGAGTCCTGTGACAACGTCACGGCGGTCACATGATCTGGAAAGGTCCTGATTGAAAGAGGATATCGGGACCTTTCCGTGAGTAACGAACATGTGTGGTGGGAGCGCACAGGGCGCGCGCTCTCAGCACATATGTCTTTTTCTAATAGAACGCAAATGTGCGGCCGCTCAACGTCTAGGCCCAGATGCTGGGAGGCCACACATTTGCATTCGGCCGGAACCAAGAGGTTAACATGTACAGTCTGGAGGAAAGAAGGGAACGGGAAGACATGACTGAAACCTTTAAATACATCAAGGGGTGAATAAGGTTCAGGAGGGCAGTATTTTCAACACAAAAACAAAATCAAGAACACGGGGACATGATTTTAAACTAACTGGAGGAAAGTTCAAAATTAATCTCAGAAAGTACTATTTTACTAAAAGAGTAGTTGATGCTTGGAATAAACTTCCAGTAGAGGTAGTGAGCCAGTCAAAGGTAAATAGCTTCAAACATGCTTGGGACAAGCAAAGATCTAGACTCTAGAATTAAACAAAAAAAACGGACAGAGTCGATGGACCACTCTGTCTTTTTCGGCACACTTTTCTATGTTTCTCTATTTCTCTGCTGATTGGAAAGCTTTGGTTCTGAATCTGTAAAAGGCATGCTGGACCTCTGCTTTTTCAAAGAGTGCAAGTGTCTCTTTTTGCAGGGGACAGGATTTTTCTATTTATGTTGCAGCTGTTTTAGTGCAAAAACTGACTGTAAAGCTGGCCAAACATACATAGATTCCATACATGCTAAAGAGTGCAGATGAGTAAATCTTCAATTGTTGTCAAAATACTTGGATAGTGTCTGCATATCATTGGATGCAGGGGCTGTTTGGTCAACAAGGATGGTGCTAAAAAAGGTGCTGCCAGGGCCATCCACAGAATAAATTTCAGCCGGAACATGAATAATCAGTCGAAATTAACTCTATGTATGGCCAGCTTTAGACTTTAGAGTTAGAATATTATTAGTAGATTTAAACAGAAAAATAATTTGGGCTTTAAATGATTCTAAAGGCTTATTTTTTTTTTAAATAACAAACATGCCTATACATACCTGCTGTATAGTGTTTTCACACAGAGCAGCCCATATCCTCCTCTTCTCAGGTCCCAAAACAGCGCTCCTTTTCCCTCCCTCCTGTCGGGTGCCTCCACAACAAGCAGCTTGCTATGGGGGAACCCAATGCTCCATGTATCTATTCACACACAGAGCAGTGACTCGGCCCCATCCTCTCATTGGCTCACTGGATGTGATTGACAGCAGTCAGAGCCAATGGCTCCTGCTTCTGTCTCAGCCAATGACAATGAGGAGAAGGAATCCCAGGATAGCTGAGACCCCAGTGCATATCACTGGATGAAGAAAGGGCTTAGGCGAGTATTGGGGGGCCTGGGGTGATGCTGCACAGAGAAGGTTTTTTTTACTTTCATGCATAGAATGCATGAAGGCAAAAAAACTTGAGCCTTTAGAACTACTTTAAATATATAATTCACCACTTCAGGTATATTTTCTATTGTAAACCAGAGAATGGATTTGCCAATTTATTAATTTAATACCTATTAGATTACATCTATTTCTGGAATCTTCTCTCAAGATGTTATTCATTTAATTGGAAGCTCTGATGAACAAATAAATAAAATACATGTATGCAAAGTGGTTTTCCTGCCATAATAATTGTAATTCTGTTTGGTTACTCTTGTTTTTCACACACTTCTAGTGCACCAAAAATGTGACACCATTATTTAGGGCCTTCAGCTCTGCACCTTTCTTTATACCACCATGCTTGTTAATGTGTAATGAGTTTCAGTATACCAGTGAACTTCTACTTCTGCTCTCCATTCTTGTAATAAAATCTAAATACCTCCTGCCCATTTCCTTAAAACCTAGGCAATATGATAAGCCTGACTGTAATATGGCTCCACCCCAGGGGCAGACTGACCATTTGAAAACTCAGGCACTGCCCGAGGGCCCGGGTCAGTAGGGGGCCCCATGAGATGCTCCTGGTACCTTTTTCATAGGCTTTTTTGAGTTTGGGCAAGGGCATAAGGGCCCCATGATCTCCTATTGCCCGGGGGCCCCATGAATTGTCAGTTCGCCCCTGCTCCACCCTCCAACACTCAGCCTAACTTCAATTAATGTAAGCATGATGTCTGTGTCAAAAATAATGCCAAAGAAGGCTTAATTTCCTTTGACAACTTACAGAAATTTCACATGTTGGTAGAATTACTTTTCATTTAAAGTAACTCTTCTTCTTCTCTTTCATTGCAGATAATTAATGGATTTCAAGTAGAAGCAAAGTGCCATCATCGAGCTCTTGGCCAAGAGGGGTGCAGGCTGTCTCAATATCCACAGAAAGCTAAAGAATGTTTATGGTGATGACACCATTGACAAGAGCAATGTGCACAGATGGGTGAAGAAGTTTAAAGAAGGGAAAAACAGCATTGAAAACAAACCAAGCTGATTTGGGGACTTGACCATCAACTGCGACCACAGACACTAAGGGGTTTATTTACTAAAGCTGGAGAGTCCAAAATCAGACTCCCTTCTGCATAGAAACCAATCAGCTTCTAACCTCAGCTTGTTCAATGAAGCTTTGGCAATGAAACCTGGAAGCTGATTGGTTTCTATGCAGAAGGGAGTCTGATTTTAGACTCTCCAGTTTTAGTAAATAAACCCCTAATAGTCCTTTATTAAGAACTCAATGATGGCATGCTGCTTCTGCCTGGAATTCATTGTTTACCTGCAATGAAAAATAATAATAATAATAAAATATAATAAAAATAATAATAATAAGAGTTAACATAGAGGAAGAGTTACTCTGCTAACATGAAATTTGAACAACCTATATACGTTAATAAAAAAAGGTTTACCTACTTTTGCATTATTTTTGGTATAGCCCTTAAATAATAACTTTAAGCACATATTGTAATATGTGTTTAATTAATAACTGAACAAATGGTCTTTTTTATACTTGCATGGATTTTTTCTAAAAAGTAGAGGGTGCACAGGTGATAGATCAAAATTCTGCAATCCATATCGATATGAGCCAATCACAGTAAATGGAAATTTGATTGGTTGCTATAGTTAACTGAACTTTAAATATCACCATAGCAATTTGCACGCACTACCTTACTGAAAAATCTCAAGAGATAGTGTGGGCTGTCTAACTGAACGTGTTTAAACAAAGGGCTGTTTTGTTGTCCATGGCAATCAAACAGATTGTCCCTTTCATGTTTCTAATGCAATATGTTCCTCCTTCAGATGCTTTGATTCCGAGGCCTCAAATCACATGTGCGTACAGTCACTCCAGTGACAGCCAGAAAGGTCTGAAAATTACCTACTGATCGCATATTCACTTGGCAAACATAGAAGCATAAGGGAACAATCAAATAAACAATACAGTTTAAATTATTTCACTCCCTGCCTTATAATATCACATTTGTCAGAAAGATGTACAGTAGATGTGTTTTAAATTACTTCATTCACACCAATGTGTTACTGTTAACATGGAAAATAAGTACTGCTAGATACAGTCTTTGCGCCTTTCCCCCATTTTAAATGCACATACAGACCTAGAAGTAACAAAATAGAATGAGCAATAATGAGATGTTTGGTTCCAAAGTAAACTACCAACAGTACACAGAAATCTGAAATTTTAGATATGGTCATGCTCTTTGCCAAGTCGATGCTTCTACTTCCGGAATGTTTCTGGGTTAATGGCATTCTAGACCAAATGTGTGATAAAAAGTACAGGGATTCACACTCTGGAACCTTTAAAAATATAAGGAGGTGCCTGCAGCAGCTTTCTTTGTTCCCTCAGTACCTGGTGGTTTAATATTTCAAAGCTCTGACAATTCATTGCAGTGATGATGCTGGCCCATCCCCGATGTAAAGGGCCGCAGTGCCTAAAGGCACTTCTCTTCTCCACTGGAATTGGAAACAGGTCCATTGACACTAATCCTGTCAACGATCTCAAGTTCATTCCTGACTGCACTAGGTGTACGTTGCCTGCCTAAGTTTGAACATACTGCAATATTTTTTTAGCATAGTTGGTCATCCTGCATAGTCCTTAAAGGCCAAGGTTAAACATCTTAACTGGGTCTTTATTTAAATTCATACAACCATCAGGAGTCCTCAAAGGTGTCTTGTGATATTATAAGTATTTTACACCCAGATCACACCAAACCCGACTTTGAAATCATGCAACTTACAGTGAAGTCGCACGATTTTGAAGTCGGATGAGATACTGATTTTAGGAGTGATTTGCAAGACATCTAACACAGATGTCTATGCAAATCGCACCAAAAGTAGTGCATGTACTACTTTAGAAATCGATGCGGTTCCAGCCAAGTCAGAACTTCTCCGATACGACTGCTGTAATTGCAGACAATAAGATAAGACTTGGCATGTGATTTGCAAATTGTATGGCATGCAAATCACATGCCAATTCACATCCAGTGTAACCGGGGACTTAATCAGCAAACAGCACAATGTACAACCAGCATCATATAAATACCATGACATGTTTCACACCTTTACTAAAGCATCAAGGTATTTAAATGAACACCTCTGAGGGCTCCTCATGTTTGTTTGCATTTGATAAGAATGAATTCTGGAATAGTCCGAGACCAATGAAGTCTAGCTTTTTAGGGCACTGATGGCTTGATTGACCTAGTGACAGTAGAGGCTCATTCTTGGGTGTCATTATTTGAATAGTTAACCTGAGCTTTGATACATAGGGTATTTGGTTATACCTAAGTTATTTATATGAATGCCATGCCAATATATTTAATCCATTACCCCTTTAATAAACACTACCACTGTTTGAACCCATTAAACTATTTTTTATCTGTGAGTTTATGTTTATATTGTATGTGTATTGGTATTTATGCTTTGGCCTGTTGTGTCTTATCCAGTGTGTGAGGGACATGAGGGAGTGGGCAAATTTTGATACACCCCTTTTTAAAGCTCCTAATTCACTCCCTGGTCATCTCTCCTCTACTACTGCAACTTCCTCCTCATTGGCTTACCTTTACATAGGCTATCCTCCAGTCCATCATGAATACTGCTGCCAGGCTCATCCACCTTATCAACCTTTGAGTGTCTACTACCCCTCTCTGCCAATCCCTCCACTGGCTTCCACTCACCCAACAAATAAAATTCAAAATACTAACAACAAATTACAAAGCCATCCACAACTCTGGCCCAGCTACATCACCAACCTGGTCTCAAAATATCAACCAAACAGCTCTCTTTGATCCTCCCAAGACCTTCTGCTTTCTAGTTCCCGTGTCACCTCCTCCCATGCTCACCTCCAGAACTTCTCCCAAGCTTCTCCTATCCCATGGAATTCCCTACCTCAACCTGTACGGCTATTTCCTACTCTATCCACCTTTAGATGATCCCTGAAAACCTTTCTCTTTAAAGAAGCCTATGCTGCTTTTACCTAGTAAACTGCCTTTTATTTCCTCCGTCAGCTCATTCCCCACAGTTATTACCTTTTGTATCACTCAACCCTTCCTCCTAGATTGTAAGCTCTAATGAGCAGGGACCTCTGTTTCCACTTGTACCAAATTGTATTGCAACTGTAATGTCTACCTTCATTTTGTAAAGCGCTACGGAAACTGTTGGCACTATATAAATCCTGTATAATAATAATATCACTCACATGTGTGTGCCCCTTTGGAATAGCCTGGAATTCAGGTTTAGAAGGGCCCATGCAATTTGCTGCAGGTAAAAGCAGCACCATTTTGTAGACATTAAACTTTTATATATTTTGTATAATTTGTAAAGATTTAAATAACATATTTGCTTTAACTTCACCCTGTCTGTTAGTATTATATAGACTAAACTTATTTTTTAGATTTTTTTTTTTTTAAGTTTCCTGCATTTTATATTTGTCATATGTTATGTTTTAAGGTGTTATGTACAATGTAATTATTTGAATGCAAAAGTCTAAGCACTGTAAACAACCATCTAGGGTTTCCTAAATATGCATTCATAAGTTCATACAGCAAGTATTACTACAGATTCAATAGCCCTATAAAATATCAACTTATATGTTAAAAAACCTCAAACTACATTTAGAACCTTAGGACCCATTCACATCAGGGCAGTTCACTGAGGTTTGTTGCATATGAGCTAATGCATATTCTGTTGAGGCACCCCATTGATATGTCCATTTGCACAGGTATTAATGGACTATTATTTGCTAATGTATAAATGGAGGTGAAGAGCAGATCATCTAACAATGAATAGGCTGCAATATATTACATTTTTGGTTTTGGGTTCATTACCTTTGTAACCTCAAAAGTGAGTAAATCAGGCCCATAGTGTAAACAAATGACAGGAGTTAAAAAAAATGAGTATATACAGGTGTTTGAGCCTGAATCGTTTACAGGTAATGCTAATTCAAAATCCCAATAGGAAGATATCTGTGTGAGAAAATCCCAAACCTGAAATGAATGGCTCTAGAAAGAAATTAATTACACTAATGTAAATAACAATAGACATTTTAAAATGTATTATGCAGTAGCTACACCTTAAACTTTTTTTTTGTTTAGTTTTGAACAGCTTGGGGAATGGTTGAAACATCTGTCAACTTTTTATTGCTTTGTCACTGTTGGATAGATTGCTCCTCCCTTCATGTCAATGGTTATGGTTGTCAGATAAAACAGGAAGTAAATGGAAGTCCTTCAAAGGGAATATGGACAGCAATGAAAAATATTTTTCTATTAGAAAAATTAATAAGCCTATGACAAGATTTTATTTCAGTCTGCTGAGATTTCCCCTCATGTCCTGTCTATGTGATCGGTCAGACAGGACAGGAAATAATGGGACACAAGCTGCATTTACAACAGGGGTTCAAACCCTTCTCCCCACTCTATCCAAAACTGAAAAAGGTTTTTGCTGAAGGTGGGCTTTAAAGCGGTATTAAACCCAATTTAACTCCCTCCCCAAAAAAAATGTTTTTTTAAAAAATCAGCGTAGAAATGTTTATTAAATGTTATTACATTTTTCATCAAACATGCCAATGTTAATTTGTGCAGTGTTTCCATTTAGGGCTTGTTCACACATTCTATGGTGATGTGTTTTTTTCACACAGACAACACTAGGCCATATAGAAAACAAATGTTTTTTTATGAGCCTGTACACACCACAATTCTGGTGTGATGTGTGGTGCTGGAAAAATTCTGGCATTGCAGGTCACCGTGCTGCTGTGCATAGAACTGAATAAATGAATACAAATGTGATAGTATTCATTCAAATAAATATTGTCACAATTTGTTCACTTCCAATAAAGTTAAAACAAATAAAAGATAAACCATGCATTGCATTGTAAAACACAAGACGCTGTTTGTCAATGTTGCTGCAGAGGAGACACTAGTTGCCCAGTAAAATGGTCCATGTGTGAACAAGCTTTTACATTCTGCCTACTAGCGTGTTTGTGGTGGATGATATCTTTAAAGAATGCCTCTGATGATGACTGTCACAGTTGGCAGCATCCTTATATCAGCAGAACTTAATCCACCTGTTTCCCAAAACAGTTATATTCAAGGCATTCTGTGAATGATAACTGTCATGGTTGCTTGTGCGCTAAACTGAACTGTCAAGCCATCAAATAGTTGGTGTCATAACTGATCACATGTGCAGCGCCATGACAACTGCAGATCAAACAGGAGCAAAGATGGCAGCTTTGTTGGCTGTAAAGGATTAGAGTTTATTTCAGCTTTAACCACATGCCGCCCAGCCACCGCATATAAACGGTGGCAGGGCGGCGCTCGTAGGCAAAAGCACGTTTTAAAACGTGTGCCTACAAAACAGGCAGGGGGCGCGCGCGAGGCACGCGCCCGCCCTACCTGTCCCACGGGTGTCAGCAGCGGGTCCCCGCCGCCGGGTCACGGCCGGTTTTTACCAGCCGTTTTCCCGCGATGAGCGGTAAACACTGAAACAGAGCAGGGCTGCATTGTTTACACACAGCCTGCTCTGTGACAGTTCGCCGCCAAGCTGCAGAGGGAGAATACAGTTTCTCTCCCTCGATCAGCTCCCCCCTCCCTCCCCCGTCCAGCACACACCCCCGCCCCCTTAGTAAAACACTCCCCTCACACAGTGAACACTAAAAATGTTAACCCCTTCCTCCCCAGTGACATTAATACAGTTTCAGTGGTTTTTTTTCACTGATCACTGTATTGGTGTCACTGGGGATGTCAGTGACCCCAAGTCCGCTCCCCCCCAGTGTCAAAATGTCCGCCTCAGTCCCGCAGTCCCGCCATAAGTCGCTGGTCGCCGTCATATGTCGCTGATTGCCGCCATATGTCGCTGATCGGCGCCATTATTAGTATAAATAAAAATTAAAAATTCCAGTATCTTTCCCGCCATTTGTAAACGCTATAACTTTCACGTAAACCAATTAATTTACACGTATTGGGTTTTTTTTAGCAAAGACATGTCGCAGAATGCATTTTGGCAGAAATTTATGACTAAATTTGATTTTTGCTTTTTTTTTTTACTGGACATGTTTTATAGCAAAAAGTCCAAAATATTGTTTTTTGTTCCTCAAAATTGTCAGCCTTTTTTTTTATAGCGCAAAAAATAAAAACCGCACAGGCGATCAAATACCACCGAAAGAAAGCTGAATTTGTGGGGAAAAAAAGGATGTAAATTTCATTTATGTACCGTATTGCATGACTGCGCAATTGTCCGTTAAACTAGCACAGCGCTGTATAGCAGAAAAATGGCGTAAATTGCAGTATTTATACCATAGTTTGTAGACGCTATAACTGTCACACAAAGCAATCAATATACACTTATTGGGATTTTTTTTACCAAAAACATGAAGCAGAATACATTTTGGCCTAAATTTATAACTAACTTTGAGTTTACTGTATATTTTTTATAGCTGAAAGTAAAAAATATTGTTTTTCTTCAAAATTTTTGGCCTTTTTTTGTTTATAGCGTGAAAAATAAAAAGTGCACAGGTGATCAAATACCACCAAAAGAAAGCTCTATTTGTGTGAAAAAAAGGGCATAAATTTTGTTTGGGTGCAGTATTGCATGACCGCACAATTATCAGTTGAATTAGTGCAGCGCCGAGTAGCAAAAAGAGGCCTGGTCATTAAGGGGGGTAAATCCTCTGGAGCTCAAGTGGTTAAAGGTTACATTCACCTTAAAAAAAAAAAGAAAAAGCAATAAATGCTCATCTGGTAAAAAATGTGTATTTATTATTTATTTTATTTTTTTACTTGAAGCCTAGAAAGCAATCACGTGTGAGCAGCAGATCACGGGTGCCATGCAGGACTCCTGCAGACTTGTCAGTGTATCTGTGTGCTTGTACCTCATATGAGCAGGCAGATACACACTGACAGGAAGAGATAATGAACTACCACAGTGCTCAACAGTGCTGTGGTAGTTCATTGAGAACTACAGGCCAACAATCACAAAGGTTGTCGGTACTTTGGTACTTGTAGTTTTCCATGCACAGAATTCTGTGAATGAATGATGCAGCTGGGTGGGCAGAGCCAGCATTTTTCTTTAAATAATGACAGAAAGCTGGGGGGGAGAGATCACCCACTAGCAGTCACTAGATGCAGCAGAGCGGGCAGCAGCTTCGGCAGTGGGAACATGTTACATGTTCCACTCAAAAAATGGGTAGAATATGTAACATGTTCCCAAAGGTGAACTTATCCTTTAAGCCCTCAGATGTCAGGTGTTGTGCTCTCAACCAAGCCATCAAATGGCTGGTGTCATAAACGATCAATGTCACCATGGCAACAGCAGATCTAAATAGAGGCTAAGATGACACCGTCTTCGGCTGCAAACATATAGGAAGGCAAAGTTCTGTTTTAACATAAATTGTTTCTCAAATGTACTGGCTTTGTCTGTGGATGGTTTGTTGTACACATACAGTTGTGTCCAAAATTATTCAACCCCCACTGAAATTGAGTGTTTTGGCCAGTTTGACATTGCTTTTGATCATTCAGTCATCTTGCTTACATTTACATTAAAGAGGCACTTGTAGGTCAGACAAATATAACATAACAGTTATAATGAAATAACCACAAATGTCTTTTCTGTGCTCACAGCATTATCAGTTTTATTCAACCCCCAAGTGACATTCAATCTTAGTACTTAGTACAGCATCCTTTTACAGTTATAACAGCTTTTAAACGTGAAGCATAGCTTGACACAAGTGTCTTGCAGCGATCTACGGGTATCTTCGCCCATTCTTCATGGGCAAAGGCCTCCAGTTCAGTCACATTCTTAGGCTTGCGCACTGCAACTGCTTTCTTTAAGTCCCACCAGAGGTTCTCAATCGGATTTAAGTCTGGTGACTGCGATGGCCACTCCAAAATGTTCCAGCCTTTCCTCTGCAACCATGCTCTAGTGGACTTGGAGGTATGCTTGGGATCATTGTCCTGTTGAAAGGTCCAACGTCTCCCAAGCCTCAGGTGTGTGACGGACTGCATCACGTTTCCATCCAATATCTCCTGGTACTGAAGAGAATTCATGGTACCTTGCACACGCTGAAGCTTCCCTGTACCTGCAGAAGCAAAACAGCCCCAAAGCATGATTGACCCTCCACCATGCTTCACAGTAGGCAAGGTGTTCTTTTCATCATAGGCCTTGTTCTTCCTCCTCCAAACATAGCGTTGATCCATGGGCCCAAACAGTTCTAATTTTGTTTCATCAGTCCACAGAACACTATCCCACAACTTTTGTGGTTTGTCCACATGGCTTTTGGCATACTGCAGTCGACTCTTCTTATTCTTTGGAGACAGCAAGGGGGTACGCCTGGGAGTTCTGGCACGGAGGCCTTCATTACGCAGTGTGCGTCTTATTGTCTGGGCTGAAACTTCTGTACCCACATCTGACAAATCTTTTCTCAGTTCCTCAGCAGTCACACGGGGACTTCTCTCCACTCTACGCTTCAGGTAGCGCACAGCAGTCGAAGTCAGCATCTTCTTTCTGCCACGACCAGGTAGCGTTTCAACAGTGCCCTTTGCCTTGAATTTGCGAATGATGCTTCCTAAGGTGTCTCTTGGTATGTTTAACATCTTTGCAATCTTCTTATAGCCATTGCCCTTCCTGTGAAGAGAAATCACCTCTTCTCTTGTCTTCCTGGACCATTCTCTTGCCTTCACCATGTTTGTAACCACACCAGTAAATGTCTAGAAGGAGCTGAGTATCACAGTCATTTTAAAGCTGCCTAATTGGTGCTTATTATGCTTGATTGCTGCTCGGTGACATCCACAGGTGTTTTCAATACCTGATGGAAAGCACCTGTATGAACCTCTGTTCTTCAGAGTGGTAGTCTTTAAGGGGTTGAATAATTGTGGCAATGAAGAAACCACATAAGAACCATTTACTACTGTATTACATAAACAATTGATGTCATTTTAGTTGCATTTGGGTAGTTACAACGTCCTTGTAGGATTTGATTCTGAATACAATTCCAAATGTACACTATAGTCCCTAAACCCCTTTACAGCATTGGGGGTTGAATAATTTTGGACACAACTGTAGGAGGGTGACGGCAAAAAAAAAGACCAAGATCAAGTCTGCGCCTACTTGACATATGGTATCAGAAACTATATACACAGCACAAGGTATAATTATTATATGATACTTCCCAATAGATGAAGCTCAGACCCCGCATTCCCTTCTATGCGACATGCTATTATCCGCCTGCTGTACTCGGCATAAGGATCTCTTGTATTTCTCAGCCGGACCCATGTCTGTGGAATGTCCTTTCCATCTTTATCTGTCAAGCACCTTTTTCTTTTTAGCTTCAAGGCTGTTCTCATGACTTTCCAATGTAACACAGCATTGCAGTCAATTCAAAGTACTCATTTACCATGACAACCTTCAACTACATCTGTAAGTTCTCCCTCAGTATAAGCCACTTAAAAACTCTTCATTGTTGGGCTTCTGTTTCTAATACTGACTTCCATATAAAATATGACCTTCCTATTTCTCTTTGTAAGGTAATATCTTCCTGACATTATTGCTTTCTGAGCAGCCATATATCTTATGGTAAAAACAAGCAAACATATGCATTTCTTAGAAACACTTAATAAAATGTGATCACAAAGTATATTGACTAGTATTATGAAATGTCCATATCCATATATTTATTAAGGTAGTATGAGATCCCTTTCATTTACAAGGCTGATAAACAAGCTCTCAATACAGCAGAATTTTATTACAAGAAGCCATATACCATATAAGCTGATTTGATGCACAAAAACCTACCAGTTCATACCAACTCCACATTAGGTGTAAACCATTTAAATTATACAGCAATGCATATATATCTCAGAATGCCAACAACATGCAAAAATTATTAATTCAACATTTAAAAGCAAAGTAAAATGTGATATACAGTACATGTAATTATAGATGGAATAAAATAGTACAAGAATTATTGCAGTAAAATGTACAGGTCAATCAAGGACTGGCTAATAAGAGATTAGCAAATCTTTAATCCTTCTCCTTCACAACTCATAGGCACCACAGTGCTACAATTCTTAGTTACAAAAATATTAACCCATATGATCAGGTCTGAATTTGGAATCCTGAGTATGTAGCACATCATCGGCACACCTAGTTGCTTATATGAAGCAATTTCAGTGTTTACATATAAACAACAATTCAGAGCCCCTAAATGGACTCATTCATTAGGCAAGAGAGATGATCACTTTTGCCTGATGAAATAGTTCCAAAATGTCACTTATATATGATCATATAACAGACACATTATATGTTTGGGTATATGAGACATTTTAAGCACAAATGTCAACAACATAACATAATTATATATATAAAAAGGCAATGTTTAATTGTTACAGAGATAAAAAATATAGGTAAAAATATTGGCTGTTATGAATAGAAGTATAACTCTCTCCTCATACAGAAGTTCTCCATGTTATACATGGTTCGCAAATCTTGTACAAATATATTAATGAAGATTGCAAAAGAACACTCATACAGTATAACACATAAGAGAACTAGATACTTATCAGCCAGGTAAAGGTAAAAACATTCCAGCTTATGGACCCGGACCATGCCTAGACAGAAGTCAGAAGGAGTTCACAAAGGGACCCTGGAACACAGACATGCACAAAACAGTGCAAAAGTGGATTCATGTGGAGAACAAACCAGGGTACAGGCCGGCATATTGGTCTCATTCTCTGGGTCCACAATCTGTAATCTTTTTAGGTTTACCTAGCTGATACGTATCTAGTTATCTCATGTAATGAGCATTCTTCTACCCTGTGATACTTCTGTTCATTTTAGCCAGTATTTTTTTTTATATTTTTTTTATCTTTGCAATAGTAAACTATTGACTTTTTAATATATTTTTGTGTTGTGTTGTTGATATATGTGCCCAAAAATTCCCATATACACACTTGAAAATTGTGTCTGGTTATATGGCTTATAGGAAGGTTGGCACATGCATAAAGAGGTAAGCCACGCCTATTCTGGATTGATATATATATATATATATATATATATATATATATATATAGATATATATAGATATATATGTATTCATAGAAATTGCTTCACATAGGTAACTGGATGTATTGAAGACGTACTACATATGCTAGATTGATATTGATGGAGCTGTCCCTTGCAGTTATTCCAGCACCCTTGTTCTTATGGTGCTATTGCTACAAGTTTGTGCACCTGAGATTTCTATATCAATGATTTTGGATTCTTGACTGTAAACTTTAAAAAAAAACCCTGTTCTCCCCTTGAATGGACACTTTGGAGATTTGCTGCATTCCAAAGTGAGTCCTAGTCTAGTTTGCTTATATCTAGGTGTACCCTTACATGGACTGATGGATACAATTTAAAAGATTTAAATATTGCTTGCAATGATCAGACCATGCTTAATAAGCACATTTGTTTTATATATAAATATATATATACTGTATTTTTAATCAGTTTTCAATGGTTTCAACTGCTTGCCTAAAGTATATGTGTATGTGTTTGCCCCTACCATTTTCCATATGCTCTGCCTCACCAACACTGCCATCCGGCGTAGTTCGTTCATAGTTGTCTTCTGGGAGAGGTAGGGCACCCAGTCGTGGTCCAGATGAACTCTTACTACTCGGCGTCTCCGATTCTTCCAGTCCGCTGTCATAGCAACTCTGCAATGACCCCTGGTGAGGGTCCTGAGGTTGACTCACAACAGAAAACGTCACTCTACGAAATGGCTGTAAAAGAAAAGATTCTGAATGTCACTGGAAGTTATTAAGACAATTATGTCAACTGCGTAGAATTGAGAAAAAGTATGATACACCATCGCAATGCTTTACATGAAAATAAACTTACAAACTTTGTATACCGTTGAAAGAAAAGTGATTGCTCGTTGGCTTGCTTTTTACAAACTAAATACCGGTACATAATGGCAGTAGATGCTTTTCTCTGACAAAAAGCATATACTGTATGAGAGGTTTTTCAAGTGAAGGGTTTAGGCAAGTTTAATGATACCTTCATACATAAAAATAGCAGAAATATTCTCTGCTTGTATTACTATATAGTCACAGCCACTTGGCTTATGGCATTTGTGAAATGAATGAGGCAAAAACAGTATGCAACAGAGACCTGCAGAACTTACATTTTACAACTACATGGATTTTAGCCTGTTCTTGTTGATTGAATTTTCAAGTAAACCCCAACTAAATAACGTTTAGTTTGTTAAATCACTGTTTATCATAAGAAATTGTTCTTTTGTAAATTAGTTATTTCATCTCAATGCTCCTGATCTTCTTGAGCTTCTCTAGAGCCACTACCTGTCACATCAATGCACTTCATCAGTGGCTGTTTTTATTGCTCAGGATGGGTTTTCTGATGGTGAACACCGCAGAACACACCTGCACAATGTACCTTGGCACAGCCAACTATAGTCTCTGCTAGGAGATCATTTAACAGGAGAGTAACTGGATGGTCTTCATGGCAGAATCTCCAGGCAAAATAATAAAAACACTGCAGTGAATGTAAAGAACAGCACTTTCTCTTAAAACAGCATTTTCAAAACTTTTTTATTCACAGCACTCTTTATGAGTATGCAAAATTTTAAGGTACCCCAGCCTAAAATGCAAAAATCATAAATGTTACTTGTCAATGGGAAATTTGAGCCTGGGACAATGCACACACCCGTCTTGATGAAATTAACTTCTCATCAGAATCATATTAAAGTGCTTCCATCACATCAGAATTTTCCCCATCACATCAGAATTTCTTCATCACAGATCCCTCCAAACACATAGTGCCTTCATCAAGGGGTCCCCCCTAATAACACAGTCTCATCTTCACATCAGAGAGCTACCCTTTGGCTCCAGCAGAGGACAGGAAGTGGTGGCAGTCTGGAGAGGGTAGACTTCCATGTTCCCCTGAATGCTGGAGGTGGCCCTGTATGTCACCTGCCCTGGGTCAAAGTTATCCAATTCCATGTTGTGGCAAGCTGGCCACTATCACCATATCAATCATGCAAAGATGCAGTGCATAAAGGAATTTCCTCTCACTTCTGGCTATGGAACAGTAAGTGAAGGGAAATCTCCCAAATGTAACACAGACACATCAATAAAATTGACAAGGGTAATAACCGTTATCCAAAATGAAAAAAAAAAGTCTTGCCTTTAGTTCTACTTTAAAGCTTTTTAATAAATAGGTAATTGTCTACTATTTCTAGTAATTTTACAAAAGATTAAAAGATTGTATGATGGACTGGTATATATCATTTTTTATCAAAAATATGTATTTATATAACATGCAAAATACATAAAACAACTCCAATTGGGGCATATGAATACATAAAGACCCCACATCTATTAGTAATTAGTACTAGACCCCCACCTATATAATATCCATAATCTATATATAAATATTTTACAGATGGAGGCATATTACCAATCACTAATAGATGTTGTTTTGTATGTATCCATGGGCCCAATGAGGTTGTTTTATTTATTAATTCATGTTCAATAAAACATATTTTTTTGTTCTACAGTAAAAACTTGATACTGTATATAAAGTATATATATATATATATATATATATATATATATATATGCTTAAAGGATAAGTTAACTTTAAATAAATAAATATATAAACATTTTTTTTTTCTACAGGTTAAACAATTTGCATTTACTGTTTTTTTTTTTTTTTTTGTAGGAGCCTGGAAATCACCGCACCCATTTCTTTAAATTGTGACAGTGAGTAGGAGGAGAAGATCCTCGCTCGCTGTCACAAAGGGGGATTGGGGGGGGGAGTGTGGGAGCTGGTGCTACAATAACATGTGACATTCTGAATATGGGTTAACATGTAACATGTAACATGTTACGAAAGGTGCACTTATCCTTTAAATGTCCATTATACATCGACATTAATCTACTACAGATAGGTAGTATTGGTTAAAGTAAACATTTGGTTTAATTAAAGTAAAAAATGGGGGCTTTGAAAAGGAAAATGATACGCAACAGCTCTACAATATGGATTCAGATTTGTAAGCAATGTATCAATTTTGTGCGTTACGTTAGAGCAAGGACACATTCAGCAAGTATGTTAAAGTTTAAACTGAAATAAAGAGGAGCAGATATTGTCAAAAGACTGATTTTATATATTGTAGAGATTACCACAATGATGCTTTAAATACTACTTAAAAGGCTTGTCACTTCGAACTGAAAAGACAATAATAGACATGGAATACTTGTAGCAATTAAATTCATGAACTGTGATTCTCGACACTGGAATTCTCCAGTTCTAAAACCTCTGAATATTAAGCTTTTACAACTAACTGAAGCTGGACTCCAGCCTTACTTTCAGTCTTGCACAGTTGAATAGGCTCATCTTCTGTACTGAGATTGCTTACTCTGATTTCACTGCTCACTATGAGCTTCTCCAAGTGTTTATTAGAAGCTGCTACAAGTCAGATAGAGCCTGGACTGGAGGATGTCTAACATCAACTAGCCCTTTCCTCCCCTAGGCCTTACAGTCCCCAGTTCTTCTCTTTCACTCATTGGATTTCAGTTTCAATCATGAAGGCTCAGCATCACATGTGGTCATTATCTAGGGCATGTCTGCATGCAAGTACAGCCTTTCAAGGAATGCCCACTCCTGCAGACTGGCATTCACCCACAAAGACATTTTGATCTTTGCAAATTTCCTCCCAAGAGCCAGCAACTCCTTGCATTAGAGCAGAGCATTAATGAAAAGAATTGAGGTAGGCTGTTGTAATGTTTTCAGAAAGCTATGGTTCGCTTTTGACAAATGTTATAGATTCCATTCCAAAGCATGTTCATTGTGAGTCATGTGGCACGCATAGGTACTGCTTGACAGAGATATCCCAGTCAAGACTGAACATTAAGCCTTGCGATTCACATAGCGAACACTGTTAAAGGATACGTTCACCTTTTGTGACATGTTATATGTTGCACCCATATTCAGGGTGTAACATGGAACATGTTACGATCGTACCAGCCACCCGATTCCCGTTGTGACAGCTAGCGGGGAACCTTCTCCTCTAGCAAACTAAGCGTGATGTTTATGTCAAGACAAAAACTTTTTTTCTTAGTTTGAGATAGATTGTGGAAGGGTTAGAACCCCTGCTATCCAGGACTCTATTAGAGAGATTTCCCCTTACTTTATGTCCTGCTGACAAAAAACTGAAGGGAGAAAGAATGTTTTTCCTTTAGTAGAGTAGGGGACGGCTGAACCCCTGGCAGATTTTCAATATATGTCACTGGGGTGAATCTACTATAACTGGAGAGTGCAAACTCTGCTACAGCTCTGCATAGAAATCAGCTTCCAGTTTTTTTTTCTGTCAAAGCTTAATTGAACAAGCTGAAGTTAGAAGCTACCTCAATTATATTATTAAAAAACACCAAAAGTCCATGTGTAATAAAGATCAAAAATTCCGGAAATTCTTCAAATATAAAGAAAAACTTCCACCTTCCACCCGTGCAGAAACCAACATCAAATGCACTCACCAGAACTTGGTGAGTGAGAAGCCTTTAAGGAATTTTAAAGGGATCCTTAACCCTCTTTAGCGTCCACTCTATAGAATTCTTCATCATCCGAATAGGATATCAGCAACTTGTAAAAGGCACATTTACTGAATATAATAGCCTCCAGATAAAACATGAGTGTTTTAACAGCCTCCTTATTCCAGGAATCTCACATCAGCCACAGGATAGAGCAGAGAATCCACACAGACCAACACAGCTCCCAAAGATGGCCACTGGAACGCACCGTTCAGCGTATGCTCCACTCACCGGAAGTGACATCAGACGTACAGGGTATGGACCGGAAATGCGTCAACGCGTGTCGCCCCTCCCATCGGGTGTTATCAAGATTTCCGGTCCATACCCCGTACGTCTGACTTCACTTCCGGTGATTGGAGTGCACGCTGAGCGGTGCGTTCCAGCGGCCATCTTTGGGAGCTGTGTTCGTCTGTGTGGATTCTCTGCTCTATCCTGTGGCTGATGTGAGATTTATTATTCTTTTTGAAGTTAGAAGCTAATTGGCTACCATGCAAAGCTGCACCAGATTTTGCGCTCTCAGGTTTCATTAAGCTCCCTGGCGGTATTCCCGAGTGTAGCTCGGGGTAAAGTTTCAGTACCACAAGCGGTAACCCTCTGGGTTCTGTCCCCTGCGAGTGTTGGGACGTACAGGGGACGGAACTGGCGGGAAATTTGAAAATGACAAAAAGTGACATTCACTAAAATCACTAAAATAACATAGTATAACATTACTGTATCAAACCATTTCACATACATATTGTCCCTAGTGCTTTGTCATGTGCCCTGCCTGCAATTTTACTGTTCTTTCTGGAAACTGAGAAAAGTCCATGGCGTCCAAAAAGCATCCCTTTAGGTCAAAAGTGATTTTAGACCAGCTAGAGAACAGAGATAGTAAATTAGAACTACTTGCAGAATTGAGTGATAATGATTCGTGGGGAAATCCGTCATCAGACACTGAAAACGGTTTTGCGACTTTGCTCAGTGATGTGCGAACTTGCCGCTGTATTTCAAATTTCAGTGTTTTTGGTTTGATTACATTATTGAATTAAATTTATTATTATTATATTATTATTTTTTATGATTATTTATTAAATTATAATTTATGATTTTGTGTTTCAAATTTTATTCTACCCGGGATGTTTACTAGACTCTTGTTCGGACAGATTTCAGTGAGTTATTTCTAAAAATTACAGGCCTACAATAAAAAAAATACATATTTCCATGCAAAAAAATGTACCGCTTTGAGCACAGAAATATGGACATAATCAGACCGCTAGGGAGGTTAAATCAACCCCACTGTGTCATTGTTGCAGATATTCCCTCACTTTGTCTGGTGAAACTGTTATCATCAACACAGAAAGCACAGGAAAATCTTTCTAACGGAATTCCGGATACAAGTAAAATCATGGCAGAGGTTCTATTCCTTTCCCATACTATCTAAAAACAAACAAACAAAAAACATTTTTGGCTTTACTTATATAGGGATACTTTAAGGTAGACATTCTAATACAGGTGCACATCGGTTTATGAATGTAATGCATTCTCCGACACGTATTGTGAAAAATTCGTAAACCGAAACGTGGTTTCCCATAGGAATGCATTGAAAACCAATTAATCCATTCCAGAGGTCAGAAAAATATTTTAAAAAAGTCGCTGTCACTATAAGTCAGTGTCGGTTTTTAAATGAAATTACCGGCTTTTTTTTTTCTTCAATATATCTCAGAGAATCAGCTGTCACTTTCCCCCCAGCTAAAAGAAAAAAGTTTCCTTTTAGTTTATTTGCCCCAGTTAAAAGAAACAAAGTATCCTTTAGCTCCGGGGAAAATGAGAGCTAATTCTGTGAGCTATAGTGAAGAAAAAAAAAGCCAGCAATTGCATCTAAAAATTGGCACCGACATACACTTCGTATTGTGAAAAAAATCGTAAAAAATTTGCAAACCGAGGCATTATTGTCAATGGATTTTCATTCATAAACTGAATATTATGTTAACCAAGGCATTCGTAAACCGAGGTACACCTGTATTAGCATAATGGCAGTACTTGCTAAACACATTCGCCATTCACGTGTTCTTTTCACTTATACACTTACACATTTGCAGTATGTGAATTTGGTAGCTTAGTGAAAACATTAGTATGTAATACTATTTTAAAGCACTTGTTTCTAATTTATATTTATATACACAATGCATCTCCAGGTAGCTTATCTTGGATTTGATTTTATGTCAGCAGTTTGCAGATAGTCTGGTGAAAGTCAACCAGAAGATCTTCAACTGTCATGGAACTACAAGCTTCGGCATGCCTTGTCATTGCCCCATCACGTTGTCCTACTTTACACACTCTTTGATTGGCAGTTCATGTTGAGACTTGCAATTTCTCAGCTGCAAGTTGCCTATCACTGTGATAGTCCCTAGAGCTATTGTCTACAAAGTACAGTCATAAAATAGGACAGCAGGCAAGTCAAAATGTGGAAGTCATATCAAAAAGTACTTTCTGTTAAAGGTTATAATAATAACTCACTGAGAATATACTTTAAGTCTCTATCAAAAGGTTCTTCCTTCTAGATCTCTCCTTTCCAGGTGACAATGGGACTTATTTATCAAAGTACAGTATGCGCTAAAGGTGAAAAAACCTACAACTGTCTGATCTAAAACTTCATCCTAATCTTTATTTTCCAGGACTGTACAGGGAGATTGAAAGGAACAACCTGATCAGTAGTTTTGTGAAACAAGAACTTTTCCTCCTTCACACTTTGCTGAGTAAGTTGACATCCATCGCTATATCACCACCTCCAAAAAAATTGTGAAAATTCAAAGAAAGCCACAGGTTTTTGTTAAGGTCACACTAAAAATGTTATTTTCATAATGTGTTTATAATGGATGCATAAAAATATACATTTTCACTCTCTGCAAATTTCCCAAGATATGACAAACTGAACAAAGTAAAAAAAATAACCTTTTTGGCCCCAAGCAGTAATAAATTTAAATCTACTGTTATAGCAGCACTGTCAATAATATTTATTTGTACTTCCAGAGCGCCTCTCCAAGGTACCAGACCTCCCTTGCAGGTACTGGGCTCTTCTGTGCAACCAGTGCCACAGGAAGTTGTGAGGAACGTGGACATTTTTGTGCAATTTAAGGTCCTTTCTCACAAGTGTTATCAGTTCAGTCAAAACTGATGAATAATGATCCAGGCTACATCAGTTTGCATTTCCATTTTCAGTTTAGTTCAGTTTATATCTGTTTTATACAGGTATGTCTGCTTTTCTATTGTTGAAGAAAATAGTCATAGGTGACATAAAATAGGTTTCTTGCCTAAAAAGATGTAAACTGAATGCACGTCATCCGTTTACATCCGTGTCCACATAAATGGAAAAGGTTGTTGATCTTTTCCATTTTTTCCTGTGGGCATGAATGGACTCAGATGTAACTGGATGTAAACAGACGTAATTTATTTTAACATGCGGCCATCCATAGACAAACATTATCTGTATCCATCTAACAAACTGACAGATTGAACGCTCGTGTGAAAGGGCCCTTACTTGCTCACCATGAGGCCACCTTTCACCAAGTGGACTGGTAAAGGAGTCCTTTGGACCACGTGGTCAATGCAACTATAGTATCATTGTTATAAAACTTGTTTTATAAAATAGAATGTCCACTTCCACCACTGGCTTCCCATACAGGTAATGAGCTTCAGGACATATGCTCTATGATATACCAAGGTTAAAAATTTTAAACCAGTCATGTTGTATATTATCATTTTTTAAGTGATGATTGGAACATGAAAACAAGTATTATTGATATGAAAAATTACCTCTATTTTATCTTAATTCTATATCCACAGCCCAGCCATAATTAATAATTGTAATTCTGCTATAAAGCCAGCGATATATAGTTTGAATCTCAGCCGGTTCAGCAAGGATTGATCAATCAACTTGGGTACAACCAGCATATCAGATTTTTATACATACAGTTACTGCCAGTGGCTATAGCAGCTAGGAGTAACCATTGTATTCTGCTGGCCAGGAATGCTCCCGGTTCCCGCTGCTGTCAGAATACAATAGTACAGCGGGAGACATTCCCCCATCAAAACTGACTGTGTTGATGGGAGAATCGAGAGATTTTTTTTCTTTCTATCCATGGTGGAAGGAAAAAAAATGTATCATCTATGTGCCAGTGGGTTGTCATTGTTCTGGTACATATGTAAAGGAAAGTGGATATTTACTTGATCCTAAGCATATGAGCTATTACTATGACAATGTAAGGACTAAGAAATTTCTAACAGTTAACAATATTAACATCTTGAGGTCGGCTGCACGCATATAAGTGGCTACAAAGCCTGTTGAGCATTAACGTCGTGCAGCTGCATATTTGTGGCCCTGTTAAAACTACTGACCATGCTGACAGCTCACTCCCTGCATGCTCCAGCATGGTAGCCAGCAGTGATCAGTAAGTTCCCAATCCATACTTACGATCCGGAGATTTACGATTATGTGACCTCTGTGACAACCGATCACAGCAGTTACATGACCTAAAAACCCGCCTCCCTTCTTTTAGAACCTTTAAAGGGCTGGGAGGTGGCTGGCTCCAAAGAGCTAAAATAACACTAGATTCATATCAAATTATCAAATGGAAGTGATATATAAAAGAATTTAAAAACACTAAAAATTAAAAAAAAAAACACCCGGAGCCACAAAAATGAAAAAGTGGTAAGTTAAATAAAACAAGATGCAGAATGAACACAACAGTCCTGCATTACAGAAATCTTGTTAAATTTTCAGTTGCTAGAGAATGACTGACTTATTTTAACAGAAGAAGAAGGCAGCAGGGTTCAAAATGAAGAAGAAAAATGTAAGAAAATCAAATTTTCTCTGTCTTTCTCTACCCATCATTAGTTTATTTGTTTCTCTCTTACACATATCTTTGATATTCACAGATATAGAAGGCGAAATTGGAAAAATAAAAAAATAAATAAACCGCCAATGTGTTTTTGAAGTAGTTTTAAATCTTTCAGCACATACAACTGCCACAGGGCACTACAAAGTTAAAGAACCTAGTGTAAATCTCTGTAACAAGCAATGGTTTAAGCAAAGATGTCGACAGATTCAATACAGTAGAAAGCAAGATGATTGAACAGATGTTCTCATAAAATCTAACCTCTGAATTTAAGTACTGCAGCAGTAGCAAGTGGTACATGGGCATTTTAGGGGAAGTGATGGAGATGCAGTATGTACAGAACGTGCTTTTTATAGATATATGTGTACTTACACGTATTTTATACTGTGGCACCAAAGTGCACTTGTAAAAAAAGGAATTTTGATTTGTGCACTGTGTCATACTGCCCAGCTTGGTTTATTATAACCACTTCAGCTCCGGAACGTTTTACCCCCTTTATGACTAGGGCACTTTTTGCTATTTAGCACTGCGCTACTTTAACTGGTAATTGTGCGGTCATGCAAAGCTATACTCAAATTGAATTTATATAATTGTTTCCACACAAATAGAGCTTTCTTTTGGTTATATTTGATCACCACTGGGTTTTTTTTATTTTTTATTATATAAACGAAAAAAGACTGACAAATTTGGTTACTTTCTGCTATAAAACATATATATATATTTAAAAAATTATTCATACATTTAGGCTAAAATATATTCTATTACATGTCTTGCTAAAACAAAATCCCAATAAGTGTGTATTGATTGGTTTGTGTGAAAGTTATAGTATCTACAAACTATGATATATATACTGGAATTTTATTTTTTTTTTATATATATATACTAGTAATGGTGATTAGCAAATTATAGTGGGACAATTAATTGAAGGTAGACTAATTGACACTGACATCACCAGTGGCACTAATACAGTGATCAATGGTAATACTATACACTGTCCCTGTATTAATGACACTGGCAGGAAAGGGGTTAACATCTTTGGGTAATTAAGGGGTTAAGTTTGCCTAACAAGTGTTAATGGTGTATTATGTGCTGCTTTTTACTAGAAATCTATTTGTTCCTTCTCCTTGCTGTGCAGGGAGAATAAACAAAGAGATTGGTTACTCTAAACAGAGCCCTGTGTTGTTTGTAAACACAAGGCTCTGGACTGTAATTGGACACAGTCAATCAGAAGGTCCCAGCTGAATCATTGGCTGGGACCAGCTGACAAAATCCAGCTTTGTCTAATCACAGCAGAAGTAGGTGGGGGAAGGGGCGGCACCCAAGTAGCCTTAAACTCGAAAGCAGGGAAATGCCCGCCACAGTACAATGAGGGCGGGTGGTCCTAAAGTGGTTTTTAAAGTACACTATAGCAGCATTACAATGTAATCCAAAAGACCATATAAAGATCCATCTTTCTTACTATAGTCAGTTGCTAAAATGTTTGTGTTGAGTTGTTTAACTGGTAGTTAGCCACATCCACTTCAACTTGTTCTGTAATGTTGTTTAGGTTTCACCACTGATCCAAATGGCCACTTTGAAATAGAACAGGGTGGTTTCACGGACTCTCACACCTACCATCATGTTCATGGCCTAGATACAGTTCCTGACACCATAGTGACCAATGGGAGGGGTAGTATTAACCCTTTTCTTTGCAAGAATGCCTTTGGTTTTGAGATACAAAAAAATATTTTTGGTAACAACAAAGACAACGCCTTTAAATCTTAAAAAAAAGAAATTCATTGTGTGCATGCTTTATGTTAGATTTCCAACAGCTTTTGGGTACATAAAATGCTTAATAAGGCTTTTATTTGCACCACTAAAGACACATCTGACATTTTATTTTTTCTCCTTCGTTGACAGTAGATGCATGCACACACTGATGAGTTTTGAATTGTTTTTATTTCAAATGCCAAATTAAAAGCTAAAAATCAAGCAGCACAGTTTTTGTTACTGAATCCTTCATACAGATACATTCAAAATGATCTGTGTTTCTGAGTGACTGCAGAACAGGAACACTATTAGCAGATGTTTATAAAATATAAGTAATGATGAAAAGGGGAAAAAACTCTTGCATTGGCTGCTTAAAAATTCTGAGCTATGCAGAAACTTCTTTGTCGTCCGGGTATGTCCAGGGCTTGGTCACCCATTAGAATAGTGTGAACCTCCTGCGCTACTGAAAAAATATGAACTAACAGGGATGGTGTGAACCTCCCACACTACTAAACCCCAAAACAATAATATTCAATCAACTTAAGAGAGAAGCCGCCAACTTTTTTGCACTTTGTTTGCATGATTGATCACAGTTTAATTATCATAATTATTTATTGTTTTCATGTGCTATAAACTGTCACAATGATTGTTAATACACAATATTTATACACTATGCTTTTTATGATATTAGTTTAATATATATTTTCTGATCACTATGACCACTTGATTATTATATCTCACGAAGTGTATTGTATGTGTTATATATATTTTTTTGATTAGTAATTTTTAGTTTTATGAGTAGCGCCACATTTTTTGATTTTTATTTCTGTTGGTCACCCATTGCACTCTGTGGTTCCTTCCTTCCTCCAGCCCCAACATCACTACCCTATTCATTTAGACCTAGGTGCTGGCAGGAGGACACTTCCAAAAGTAGATGCTGAAGATTTTCCAGCATGGGTAGCTGGTGAACACACAACAGATCAAGGGCATGGCTGGTGGAAGGGGTAAGTATAAACCTTTTTCTTTGCAGAAATGCCTTCGAGTTGGAGATTTTATAAAAAATTATAAGAGTCACTTTAAAGAGTAACTCCACTTTTGTTAAGAAAAAAAAAAAGCAATAATTAATCAAACAACCAACCAACGAACATTGCAAAGGATTTAAATACATTTTCTTGTGGATTTCTACCTGTTTCTGCCCTGAAGTGATAGCTCTTTAGATTATGCATAGATTATGTCTTATGCAGGACTGATTCTGAATGGGAGTGACTAATTTGTTACAGGATGCTAATGCACTTTCAAGTGTCTGAAGATGAAAGTTACAGTGTCAGCATCTCTTTAGAGGTGATTAAGCTTCAGGAAGTATTTCACCAAAAATGACATCTTTGTTGCACAGGATTCTTAAAATCTGACTTGTATCTTAGTGCAGAAAATTAAATTTCTAGGGGCGTTCTGTACATCACCTGTGTACAGAAAGCCTCCAGGTTGCCATTATGCATTGAATTTATAGAAAATTACAGCAGCTGCAGATTGAAAAGGAGCATTAATTTTAATTAATTTAATAATAATAAATGATGGCATCTGAAGCCATTGTGTATGCTTAATCATTTTTTTCTTTATTATATTTTTTCCATGAAAGTGGAGGTACCCTTTAAGTGGAATCTTCGATAAAAATATGGACTCCCTCTTTAAATCTTCTGAAAACAGAAATGAATTGCCTATATGCTTCATGATGGATTCGCAATAGCTACGGGGTACATTTATATTTGACTTAATAAGGCTCTTTGCACCACTAAAGGCACATCTGACATTTTGTTTCTCTCCCTCATTGACAGTGGATGCATACGCGCACTTTGATGAGTTTTGAATTGTTTTTATTTCAAATGCCAGATATTGAAGAATAAAAAGCGAGCAGTGCAGTTGTTGTTATTGAACTCTTCGTACAGATACATACAAAATGATCTGTGTTTCTGGGTGATTGTGGGACTGGAATACTTTTAGCAGATGTTTATACAATATAAGTAATGATGAAAAGGGGAAAAAACACTTGTGCATTGACTGTTCAAAGATCTGAATATCTCTATTTCCTTTTTAAATAAAGATTTCCAGGATTCAAACAAACCTTTTTATTTTAAGAATAGGGAAGATCCAATTTATTTGCATTTTTTTTTTCTGCTTGCAGTCAAGTTTTGCCATCAACAGGCTTATAAATAAGTGATCTATTCTGAGAAATGACTGATTCAACAGAAATTCTATCAGGGCAGACAATTATCTATAAACTATGTGGGCTTCTTCCACACAGCTGACAGGCTGAGAACATTCATATATATGCATAATGTTCACAAGGGGAGCTGTTTGGAAGAGGTAAATCACACGTTATTTCAGGGAAATTCACATCCAGATCTGGAGATATATTGTTTTTTTTTCATGACAAATATCTTTTCAGTATAACCATTATAATAATACCCCACAATTACAATTTCTAGATGTTCAGAGTAGAAGGTAGTAACAAAAAACTGCTTAATATTTAGGATGAAGGGTATGATTTATTAAAAGTAAAAGAAAGAAAAAAAGTAAAAGTGCTGCCTACAACTATTTACATCCCTTCCAACTTTTTGAGATGGGAAACAGGGAAACCTTTCAGGGCAAAGTAAGGAGACAAAGAGCAAAGCCCAGCCATGACCCCAGTTATGTGTACCACAAAGGAATAAAGTGTTTGTAAAAATTAATAATGAATTTGTCTTATATGACCTTCATTTATCTGTTAAATACACTGCTCAATAAAATTAAAGGAACACTTTGAAAACACATCAGATCTCAATGGGGAAAAATATCATGCTGGATATCTATACTGATATGGACTGGGTAATGTGTTAGGAGCGTAAGGATGCCCCATCGTTTGATGGAAATGAAAATTGTCAGCCTACAGAGGACGGAATTGAAAGACATCCTGAAAATCAAAGTGAAAAAATGATGCAGCAGGCTAGTGGATTTTGCTGAAATTTCATTGCAGCAACTCAGAATGGTACTCAGTAGTTTGTATGGCCCCCACGTTCTTGTATGTATGCCTGACAACATCAGGGCATGATCCTAATGAGATGATGGATGGTGTCCTGGGGTATTTCCTCCCAAATCTGGACCAGGGTATCACTGAGCTCATGGACAGTCTGAGGTGAAACCTAGCACTGTTGGATGGACCAAAACATAATATCCCAGAGGTGTTCTATTGGATTTAGGTCAGGCATGTGTGGGAGCCATTCAATGGTATCAAATCCTTCATCCTCCAGGAACTGCCTGCATACTCTCACCACATGAGGCTGGGCATTGTCATGCACCAGGAGGAACCCAGGACCCATGGCACCAGCATAGGATCTGACAGTGGGTCCAAGGATTTCATCCTGATACTGTGTTTCCCTGAAAATAAGATGATCTTATATTTTTTTGGGCTCAAAAACACACTAGGTCTTATTTTCGGGGTAGGTCTTATTTTTTAAATGTCCAGGTGTGGACAGGGGGTGCAGAGGTGAGCTGCAGGCAGTTGTGGATGAGGGTTACTATAGAGAGGGCCGGCTGATGACAGTTGTGAGCTGCAGTCAGGTGCTGCAGTGGAGATTGACAGGTGAGTTTCAGACAGGGTGCAGATATGAGCCACACACAGGGTACAGGGGTGAGTTGCAGATGTGGGATGCAGAGATGAGCTGTGGCCAGGGGGTGCATAGCTGAGCTGTGGCCAGGGGGTGCAGAGCTGAGGCCAGGGGGTGCAGAGCTGAGGTGTGGTCAGGGGGTGCAGAGCTGAGCTGTGGCTGGGGGGTACAAAAAGGTGCGTTGCAACTCAGCTCCCCTCTGCACCCCCCCAGCCGCAGCTCACTTATGCACCCTGTCTGCAACTCACCTGACTCAATTTACCTCTGCAACACCTGACTGCAGCTCACCTTTGCACATCCCCCCTCCCCCTCCACTGTCCTCATATGGTTAGCTAGCTTTGCAAAACACAGCTGTCAGCAGCCGGCGCCTCTCTATAGTAACTCCCGTTTCGGGTCCTATCTTCCCACACAGTGCACCAAGAGCACTTTCTCACCACTCCGCATCTTCCCCACTGGCTGGTGATCACCCCTGGGGCACCAGCTTCCATGCATTAGGCTGCAGGAGGAGATGCCCCGCCCCTAAAAGACTGCATACTGCACCCACAGATATATGTTCCTTCCCTGTCCCACAGTAAGTACAGAGGTAGGGAGGTTCTGTGGGAGCGGATGGTGCTGTCACTTCAGCCACGCTTCTATGTTTATAAGAGATAGTAGATATGGGTGTGTGCAGGGCCAGTGCCGGAGGTGGCAGAATGGCGTTCCGCCATGTTCCGGCTGAAAAAAAGCCCTGATCACAACTAGGTCTTATTTTAAGGGTAGGTCTTATACTTTAGCATAGAACTAGGTCTTATTTTCAGGGTAGGTCTTATTTTAGGGGAAACAGGGTACCTAATGGCAGTCAGGGTGCCATTGTCTAGCCTGTAGAGGTCTGTGTGTCCCTCCATGAATATGTCTCCCCAGACTATCACTGATCCACCACCAAAATGGTCATGCTGAATGATGTTACAGGCAGCATAACATTCTCTACAGCTTCTCCAGACCCTTTCACATCTGTCACATGTGCTCAGGGTGAACCTGCTCTCATCTGTAAAAAGCTTAGGGTGCCAGTGGTGGATCTGCCAATTCTGGTGTTCAATGGCAAATGCCGATCAAACTCTATGGTGCCGGACAGTGAGCACAGGATCCAATCGAGGAGGTCGGGCCCTCAGGCCACCCTCATGAAATCTGTTTCTGATTGTTTGGTCAGAGACATTCACACCAGTGGCCTGCTGGAGGTCATTTTGTAGGGCTCTGGCAGTGCTCATCCCATGCCTCCTTGCACAAAGGAGCAGATACCAGTCCTGCTGATGGGTTAAGGACCTTCTTCGGCCCTGTCCAGCTCTCCTAGAGTAACTGCCTGTCTCCTGGAATCTCCTCCATGCTCTTGAGACTCTGCTGGGAGACACAGTAAACCTTCTGGCAATGGCATGTATTGATATGCCATCCTGGAGGAGTTGGACTGCCTGTGCAATCTCTGTAGCTTCCAGGTATCACCTCATGCTTCCAGTAGTGACACTGACCCTAGCCAAATTCAAAACTAGTGAAAAACAGTCAGAGTAGGGAAAAAAATGTCAGTGGCCTCCACCTGTAAAACTATTCCTGTTTTACGGGTCGTCTCATTGTTCTTCATCTAGTGCACCTGTTGTTAATTTCATTAACATCAAAACAGCTGAAACTAATTAAGAACCCCCTCTGCTACTTAACTGACCAGATCAATATCCCAGGAGTTTAACTGACTTGATGCTATACTCTGATTAAAAAGTGTTCCTTTAATTTCTTTGAGCACTTTATAACATTGAAAGTATTTTGATATATCTGTTAATGTTGAACCCTAGGAAATAATTTTGTACAATATGCTGTAATATTAGAAGTTAGGTCCAATTAGGTGCATGCCACCTCATAGACTTATGTCTTTAAATTACAATTTTTATTTTTAATGGATGCCAGGAGTATAGCTATCACTATACTTTCAGTGCTCCAGAGTTGCATGCAGTAACTTTGCCGCCCCTCCCTTTCTCCTGTCAAATTACAGAATGCTTTGAATTATGTGAACCTATGAATGAACAGCAGAGAGGAGGGTGGACAGAGATGCTGTGTATGAGAAGACAGTAGTGGAGATTTACTAAAACTGGGGTACAAAAAATCCTGTGAAGCTATGCATAGTAACCAATCAGCTTCTATAGCTGATAATAAGCAAAATTTAGCTTGTTCAATTAAGCTTTGACAATCAAACCTAGAAGCTGATATTATGCACAGCTACACTAGATTCTGTGTGCACCAAGTTTAGTAAAGTAACCCCAGTACATCTCCTGTATAATGAGAGTTGTACTCCCCACATTCAGTTAGTAAAAGAGATAAGTCCACAGGGTGGTAAGCACCCCATTGGACTTACTCCATAGTAAATTAGCACGTTTTACAAAGTGGTTGAATTCCTGGAGTTCAGCTTTAAGAGAAAAAAATACCTGTTGATCCTTCCAAAAATCTTGTGAGCTGATACCTTCATTTTTTCAATACCTGGGCTGCATTCCTATCAGTTAGATTGTTTTTGTCTTTCACTGTGGACTACAGAATATCTACCAGTAAGTCATGGAGAACAGGATAGAGAAGAAAACACAACTATTAACTCATTATTTTTAATTTAACTATTTACTCATTATTATGTATTTTCTTCTTTTGAGGAAAAAGTAAACAGTTGCATTGGAAATGTAGCCTGCATGTTTAATAAATGGCATATGTGAGACTGAAGTTTTGATTTATCAAGGGCATACAGACCCTTATTTTGCAAGGAAATTTTCCCTTAGCTTGGTGAATGAGGTGAAGCTCTGCTGACTTCCATCATTTAATCATATGCAAACAAAAAATATTTTTTTGTCTTTGAATGTGATTAGGTATTCTTTGCAAAGTGAATTTTCAACCCATTCACTAAGCTAAGGGAACATTCCCTCACAAAGTGGACAGTCTAGTTGCATAACATCAAACTCTAAGAGGGTTACAAGCATTGTTTGTCCTCTGAAGGGACCAGAGAAGAGAAAATCGGGGCTACTATTTGCAAATCCACAGCAGAGAGCAGGTAAGTATGATTTGTTTGTTATTAAAAAAAAAAGGCCTTTAGTATCACTTTAATATATGACTATTGGCCAAACATACACTTTTTCTTCGATTTAGATGAGCTGTAAAGAAGCGGGATTGTATACCACTCAACCTACAAAAGTATTCCACTCATCATCCTTCAGTGAATTCAGAAAAAGTAAGCTTTACTATTTCATGGGTAAGGTGATAATCCACTGTCCAGTAAATAGGCTGGAGGTGGGTATATGACATAGGAAGCAGCATTGCTTAAAATGATTTTAAGAGTTAGGCTTTCTTTTTCTAAATAACAAACATGTCATACCTGCACTGTGCAGTGGTTTTGCACAGAGCAGCCCTGATCCTTCTCTTCTCGGGTCCCATGTTGGTGCTTCTGGCTCCTCCCCCTTTACCAGTGCCCTCAATAACAAGCCACTTGCTGTAACAGCACTAGTGCATGCTCGCTCCCGAGCCCCGCTCTATGCGTCCATAAGACACATAGAACCGTGGCTTGGCCCCCGCCCCCCACTCATTGGCTCACTGGCTTTGATTGATAGCAGTGGGAGCCAATGGCATCGATTAATCGAGAGGGGGCTCATGTGAGTGTTGGGGGGGCTGAGGGAGGAGCAACACACAGAAGATTGTTATACCTTCTTACATAGAATGCGTGAAGTTAAAAATCCTTCAGTCTTTACAGCCTTTAAAGATATATTGCATAGTTAGCAACTCCGGTGTGTATGTCACCTGTCTGGGTGTGCAGTGTGGAAATGCCTGTAAATTACAAGACTTGCTAAAGCAATAAATGTCTTCCATGTATTTAGCTACTTGTCCATGTACATATCCATTTACCTATATGTCCATGTATACTGTAGATATTTAATTACATATCCATGCGTTTAACTATTTGTTTGGAGATTCACGTGAAATATGCTTTGCATGGAAAGTGTTACTAATTTGTATATTACCAATTAGTTCTCTAGAAATCAACCACAAGTGCCAGGCTCCAGCCTGGAAGATGATGAATTGATGCAGTCCACATTTTTTGGCACACATACAGAGAAACGGCAAAAAGGTGAGAACATACCCTTAGCTGACCTGAGGCATACTGGCGATTGACCTTCACTCTTGTTCCCTTACAAAGATTTCTGGTGGTGGACAGAACGTGTTAAGCTACAATACAGCTTTCTGTAATCATTTGCTAGATGTTAATGAGATATAAACATGAAATATATATGCTGAAGAATGTGTTTCATTTACCCTGCATTTTAATGAACTTTTTAGATACCTAACCTAGTTTTTGTCACACAAACAACAGGAAATTGATTTTGTTTATCCACTTTGGTTCTTCACCCATGTATGATATTGAAAATGTCTAGACTGCATTCTTGTCTTTTTTTTGTCAAATTTTTATAGTCATTGAAGACTTCTGTCATTCTTTGAGAGGTGTGATAATTCTTTCAAATTACAATAGTTTGAGACAAGAGCATAACTACAAGCATGGCAAACCAAGCAAATTCTATGTCAAACAGCAAAGGGGGCCCCTTGAGGTCTGGCTATAAAATTATTTATCCGGGTGGAAAAGGCATTTGGCATATAACATGACACTTCTATCAGAATGCATTTCCTACTCTGCCATGTTAGCTATGATCTTAGAAAACTAGATAACTCAGCAGTGAAATTACCTTTAAACATAGAAACATAGAAAAGTGACAGCAGAAAAAAGACCAAGTGGTCCATCGAGTATTCCCTTTTTTTTTATTTATACATGTATTTGTTTTTTTATTTGTTTTGTTTTTCTTTTTTTTTGTCTGAGTATTGATCTATTTAATCTATAAAATAATACTTTCTAAAATTAGTTCTGAACTTTACTCCTGTTAGATTGGGGTCATGTCCCTGTGTTCTTGATCTTGGTTTCATATTGAAAATCCTTCCCTCTTGAACCTTATTCACCCCCTTGACCTTGATGTATTCAAAGGTTTCAATCATGTTTCCCCTTTCTCTTCTTTCCTCTAGACCAGGGTGTCAAACTCAATTTCATCATGGGCCATATCAGCATTATAGTTGCCTTCAAAGAATTGTTGTCCAGAGCACCCCGCCGAACTTACATCAGATGTCAAGAGTCGTCCCTTCTGCTGCTGGGAAGAAGCAGGGGGTGGAGCTAGGAAGCAGAGTGCAGGGTCTCGAGGAGGACCAGGGGAGAGCTTAAATCATCTCCTGGAATCTGCTGAATACTGAGACCAGGGAAGTTAGAGGCAAGGGAGAGCTGTGGCTTCACAGAGAGGCCAGAATCCATAGGAGGAGTTCTGTCCTCCTCTCTGCTGCCAATTGCTGAGACTTGGGGCAGAGACAAGACTCTCCAAGGAGACAAGCCTGGTGGCAAGGTGGGAATGGAGACAAGGGGGGTGCCACAGCTGCAGGAAAGGTGTACGGGCCACATAAAAGGGCCTGGCAGGCCACATTCAGCCTGCAGGCCTTGTGTTTGACACATATGCTCTAGACTGTACATATTGATTGATCCAGGGAATATCCAATTACCTCTCGGGGATCAGGAAGGGTTTTTTTCCCCTGCAGGAGCAAATTGGATCTTGCTTTGCTGGGTTTTCTTTTCCTCTGGAACAACTGCGGGTATAGGATTATAACTTTCTGTTATGGTTGAACTGGATGGACTTTAGTTTTTTTTCAGCCAAACCAACTATGTAACTATATATTAAGTTCCTGAAGTTGTTCCAGGTATGTTTTATCCCTCAGACTTTTCACCATTTTTGTTACCTGTCTCTGGACTGTTTTTTTTTCTTATCAATATCTTTTTGTAAGTGAGGTCTCCAGAACTGGACACATTATTTTAAATGAGGTATCACTAAAGAGCTATATAGGGGAATCAGGACCTTTTAAGACAAATGACAAAAAGTTAACAGGATCTTTAATACCTTGGGCAAAAGGTGTTGTATTACTAGCAGTGAAAATGTGTTGCCTCATTGAAGGTGGACATAGACAACATATGTCATATGGCTATTTTGATTCAGCATTGCTTAAACTAAATTTCATTCAGATAGAGATTATCACCACTTTAAATAAATCCTGTCAGGGGGTAGAAACGTTAAATTTGCAGAAGTCTGTAAAGAAGAAAGCTTTATACTTACCTGTCCAGTGGCCAGGTTTATTAGTCAAGGCTCCAGCACTGGCTGCTGTGATTCTTTCTTCTGACCCTTGAAGGACACAATAGTGACGTAGAGATTGATGGAAGGGACCACAGCAGCCAGCAGGGTATACCGTGAAGTGTAGGATAGGATCTGTGCCAATAAAGTGAACTTTCTACAAACCAGCTGACTGATAAGTAAACATACATTTCTCTCATCACCACATTTTTAAAAAAATGCTTGTTTTCACCTTTTTTTTCATCCTTTGTTGCATCTCAGTGCCTCATGAAGCCTCTTTCCTCTATATATGCATGCAGTCCAGTAATGGCTACATGACATTTCTCAGAGTAGGGTTTTTTTAATGGTAGGTCTGTGCACCAAATCCACCACTTGTAGTCTATATCGAAAGCTCATGAGACAGAATAATAATTCAGGAACACAATTGACAGAACTCTGTCACTCTATAATAACAAATGCCAAAACCAGGACCCTTATGGCAAGATCACCAGGGATTTTTAATGAAAGCTGCAGATTTTAAAATATTTAAAAATGACTTTTTAAATTGAATTAACATGTTGCTATGATATTTTTTAAATGGGTTTACGTATATTTTAAAGTTTGCTGACAATGCATGTTTTCCAGTTTTCCTCACAAACTTGCAGGTGCAATAATTACTTTGACTCTCTGACATTATTAGGGTGGAACATCAGAAAGCTTTTATGTATATATAATTAATATTTTGCTTTACCAACTGTATGAAGCTCCTATTCACTGACAGTATGACCAAATTTGACTTTACAGTTTAGCTGACTGCATCATTTTCTAGGGTTTATTGTGCACGTATAATGACATGCAATTATCATGTTTGACATTACCGCGATGTTGGATGAGACATGAAAAATGTCAGTTACTAGTTTAAATGCTGCATTAAAACAGCCCTTCGTGTAAATGCTATATTGAAAAAAATCTAATTTTCCAGAAAATCCCTTATGTTGTAGTTTATGGAGTAACTGGAGCATAACAAGGTCAGTGGGTGATAATCTATTTTATCCTGATTGGTGAACAGTATATCCATAATACATACTTAATGGAAGTAATCTTTTTGATTAATTGATGCATGCCCTCTTAAGCAAGGATAAATGTATTATCCAAACTCTATCATGACCTTCAGTAGAAATGTGTTTTATAAAGTGAAAACATGATTTGCAAACTGGCATATAGTGTACATAAGAGCCTAGTACAGTATATCTAATCATGTTCCATCCACTCGTATGGTGTGGGTTTGGTTTTTGAGTTGAATACAAATGTCTACAATTGGCCTTGGGTATTGTAATCATATCTTTATATCTATATCATTACAATCAAGTAGAATTTTAAGTTCCCTTTTCTTAATTTTAATCATTGACTTGTAGCAAGCTTCTTCTATGACCCTACCTAGCCAAAGTCTGTCTCATGGCACTAGGAGTTTGCTGTGCATAAATATGCAGCTGTTAATCTTTTCTCAGCCACATTTTACAGTTCACTACATTATTCACTGTAACCATTCCCTCAGATATAGTAAAGTTTTGTACCTTGTTATTCATTGATTAATGCAGAAAGTTTGGAGTTTGAAACTCAACTCAGGTTTAATTGGCCCCCAAGGCAGTGACTACAAAATATAGCAAAAAAAAAAAAAAAGCAGCTCTGGATAAAAATATGAATGACCCCCAGCACTGGCAAAAATCTTGAGTGGGAACCTTGAGTTGGAATTTAGGTGATACCTTTTACTGGCTAGTTTAAGTTATGAAAGATGCAAGCTTTCAGAGCACATTAGGCTACTTCCTAAGACATCATGATCTTTCATGGAAATACTTACTGTGACAGAACAAGTATCAATTGACATAATCCTATGACATCCTTGTGCTTCTTTGTGGGATAATGCATTCTCGATAGATTACCTTGCTTGCACAATGACTAATTAGATTGTGCAATCCTATGACATTCTGCTTTAGGTTGGCCAACATGTATGTCATGTGAGGGCTTACCTAAACAACATATTCAATTTACATCTACTCAGGTAGACTCCTGCACTACATAGCTGTTGGTTAATCTGAACAAGATTGTGTAATCAGAGTGTAACATGCTATATGTGCACTATTTAAATGTCTGCATTCACCATTTTGTTTTCCACACACTCCCTGGAAGGACCCACTTTACCTTTTAAACCCTTGTGCAAAAGCACAAACTACCCAGGGGTTTAGTATTACAACCATACTGTTATAATAAACCCTCAGTGCCTGTGGAACTCTGAACTTAAAATTAAGGTGCAATCCATTGTCTAGGCAACTCCCTACTTTGTAAAGACAGGATTTGTCTCCTAGGGTGTTCATGTGAATAAGAATAATCTTTATCTTAACAATGCTGCTTTACAAACACTTTCCACCTTCCCTTGGGGCTAAGTTTTTCTTATGAAGCAATATAATTGTTCACATCTTTACGATTCAAACAAGGGCTCAAGCATATAAAAGCATTGTCATTATTGTGCATTTAAATGTCGAAGATAAGACTAAGACTGTTGAAACTATAAATTGACTGCCTGATCTTTTCTATAAACCTACATATTCAATAGCTCACAAATCATCAGCATTCACAGTTCATTAATTTTCTCTATGACATTGGTATTCAAGCAAATCAAGCTCTTAAATATCTATTTTGTTCTGACATAATATAAAGATCTGCTATCTTGTAGAGTTTGATCAGCCAATGCTGCTTACATTCAAAATACATAATTGCAAAAATAAATAAATAAATAATAAATAATAAAATATGTGTATATATATATATATATATATATATATATATATATATATATATTAGAATATCATCCAACAATGAATTTATTTCAGTAATTCAATTAAAAAAATTTCAGAAAACTAGAATATTACAATACAAAAATAATTTTTAATACAGGAATGTTGGCTCAATGAAAAGTATGTCCGTGTACAGTATAGTATGTACTCAATACTTGGTCGAGGCTTCTTTTGCATGAATTACTGATTTAATGAGGTGTAGCATGGAGGTGATCAGCCGGTGGCACTGCTGAGATGTTATGGAAACCCATGTTGCCATGATAGTGGCTTTCAGCTCATCTGCATTGTTGGGACTGGTGTTTCTCATCTTCCTCTTGCCAATACCCCACAGATTCTCTATGGGGTTTAGGTCAGGTAAGTTTGCTACTGATTTCTGCACAACTGTCAAGTCAGCAGTCTTCCCCATGATTGTGTAACCTACCGAACCAGTAGACCATATAAAGGCTCAGGAAATATTTAGAGGTGTTTTGAGCTAATTAGCTGATTGGCGTGTGACACCATAAGTCTACAGTATTGAACTTTTTCATAATATCCTAATATTCTGAGATACTGAATTTTGGGTATTTTCACTACCTGTAAGCCATAATCATCAAAATTAAAAGAAAGAAATGCATGAAATATATAAATCTGTGTGTAATGAATCTATACTATATTGCCAAAAGTAGTTAGTCCATAGGGTTCAATATTGAGTTGGCCCAACCTTTGCCGCTATAGCAGCTTCAACTCTTCTGGGAAGGCTATCCACAAGGTTTAGAAGTGTGTCTATGGGAATGTTTGGCCATTTTCCCAGAGGTGCGTTTGTGAGGTCAGGCACTGATGTCGAACAAGAAGGCCTGACTCACAGTCTCTGCTCTAATTCATCTCAAAGGTGTTCTATTAGATCGAGGTCAGCACTCTTTGCAGGCCAATCAAGTTCCTCCACCCCAAACTTGCTCATCCATATCTTTATGGATCTTGCTTTGGCTGGTGCGCAGTTATGTTAGAACAAGAAGGATCCATCCCAGACTGTTCCCACAAAGTTGGAAGCATTAAATTGTTCAAAATGTCTTGGTATACTTATGCCTTAAGAGTTCCCTTCACTGGAACTAAGCGGCCAAGCCCAACCCCTGAAAAACAACCCCACACCATAATCCCCCCTCTGCCAAACTTTACACTTGGCACAATGCAGCCAGGCAAGTACCGTTCTCCTTGCAACCACCAAACCCAGATACATCCATCGGACTGCCAGACAGAGAAGTGCAATTCATCACTCCAGAGAACATGTCTATACTGCTCTAGAGTTCAGTGGTGGCGTGCTTTACACCACTGCATCCGACGCTTTGCATTCTACTTGGTGATACGAGGCTTGGATGCAGCTGCTTGGCCACAGAAACCCATTCCATGAAGCTCTCTACGCATCATTTTTGTGCTAATATGAAGACCTTACGAAGTTTGGAGGTCTACAGATATTGACTCTGCAGACAGTTGACGACTTCTGCGCACTGTGCGCTTCAGCATGCGCTGTCCCTGCTGTCACTGCTTCCACTTTGTCATAATATCACTAACAGTTGACTGTGGAATATTTAGCAGTTAGGAAATTTGCACGGATGGACTTATTGCACAGGTGGCAACCTATCACGGTACCATGCTGGTATTCACTGAGCTCTTGAGAGCACCTCATTCTTTCACAAATGTTTGTAAAAGCAGTCTGCATGTCTAGGTGCTTCATTTTATACACCTGTGACCATGGAGGTGATTGGAACACCTGAATCCAATGATTTGGAGGGGTGTCCCAATACTTTTGGCAATATAGTGTACATACTATATGAATTTTACTTTTTGAATTGAATTACTGAAATAAATTAATGTTTTGATGATATTCTAATTTACTGAGATGCACCTGTGTGTATATATATATATATATATTTATTTATTTATTTATTTTTTTAATTATCATTTTTTTTAATATTTTTATTGAGGAGGGGACCTTTCCATCTTTTGTATCCCCTGGGACAGGTAGTCCCCTCACTGGAGACACAAACAACACTGAATACAATTTTTAAGTAGATTGGGCTGTTTGTCAGCTTTTATTTCCACTTATGTCTCTTTTAGGTGGTTTCTGCTCTGTTTAATTGGCTTATGCTGCAGCAGAGGGACAGGAGATGAAGAGAAATTGTCCCAATGGGGACACAGAGAACAAATAAAAAAAATTAAAACAAAATCAAAGCAAAAGTTGGCTAAGCTTTAAAGAAAACATTTTGTGAGAATAACACGCTGACTTCTGATTCTGCAAATGCTAATAGATAAGATTACGATAAGGACCTTTGGCTTTCACACCTACATGATAGCTCAGAGTCAGTTACCCAAAAAATATTAAAACCAAAATGACAAAATAACAGCCAAGCTTTTTAGTAGGAAGGAAGCAAGAAAATCGAATAGCATAAAAGTGGAACTAAATTATATATATATATATATATATATATATATATATATATACAGTATGTATACTGCTGCTTACTGCAGAAGTGAGGGATCCCATGGGCTGTGGACTGTTGGAGCTAATATACGTATTTCAGAGTTTAGTTCAGCTTTAAACGATTAATTCAAAAGGCAGCACTTGCTATTACATTTCCCTGAAGTTGTCTTCTGCAGTACTTAATTTCTGCCACTAGCTGTCCTCAGGCTTCTGAATTAAATGACAGCCAGCAACTTTAACTCACTTTCTCTGAGCCCATGCAGGGATGGACCTGCCCCAAGCTTGTGACTGTACAATAAAGGAGAAGCAGTACAGCAAGAGGCTCACCCCACTTCCATTCAGCTCTCCACCGATCAGCATGTTTCTTGTTATCATAACAGCTGACTGGCATCTTGTGCTCCTTCTTCCTCTCCCACTTTGAGTTCTGCTCTACAGGGACTACTAGAGGCTCATACCAGATCAAATTCAGGCCCTTACAGTATTATCCTTTAATAGATTTACTGATGTATTCAGGAATACAGATCTGCATTAATTTGTGTCTTTCATATTTATCTGGAGTTTAGTTGTAAACGATGTCTGCAAATCATCATTAATCATCTGCATATAGTATAAAAATAAACTGTTTCAAAGGAAACAGATAAAATTGCTTAGAAATTGAAAACTGTAACAACAGACAAACATGAGACCATTATGAAACAACAAGAACATTAAAATGAAGACAGGATTAATTAAAAAAATTGATCTCAGTCATTTTTAAAATCAGGAAAATCCAACAAGTCTTAGAAAGAACAAATCTTTTTTTTAACTTTGGATTGAGATAGGAGGTGGTAGAGCTACACACTGACCATTAAGTGAAAGCTGTCTTGCAACAGTGAAACCACAATAAATAAAAACTGACACGGGATCCAGACCTCCTACTTTATTAAAACATGTTTGAATGTTTTGATTGTTGCCACTGGAGAGATTCCTTTTAGTTTCTGCCCTAGTGATCAGGCAAAAATTAGGGGAATTTCCCCTACCACAGGTTTTAATCTTTTCCAACTATAGTCAAAACTAAATGCATGTAAAGAAGTTTTCTCTGGATCTGGGTATTATTATTATTATACAGTATTTATATAGCGCCATAAAGGTTTGCTTAGCGCTGTACATTATAGTGGGGGACAGAACATGAGACAAAACAGTAACAAAACAATACACGAGGGGTTCGAGGGCCCTGCTCTTTCGAGCTTACAATCTAGGAGGGAGGGGAAAGTGGTATAGGAGGAAGTGGTGGATGGAGTGGTAGGTGGAGTGGAGGAGATTGGCTGTTAGGTGAGGGTGGGGTAGGCTTCCATGAAGAGATGGGTTTTCAGGGTGCGCCTAAAGGTGAGGAGGGTAGGTGACAGTCTGATGGATTGGGGTAGTGAGTTCCAGAGGATGGGGGAAGTCCTGGAGAAGTCCTGCAGTCGGGCGTGGGAGGTGGAGACCAGGGAGCTAGAAAGTAGGAGGTCTTGTGAGGAGCGAAGATTACGGGTTGGGTGGTATTTGGGTATCAGGTCGGTGAGGTAGTTTGGGGCAGCGTTGTGAATGGCTTCGTATGTCAGTGTTAGTAGTTTGAATTTAATGCGTTGGGCAATCGGGAGCCAGTGGAGGGAATGACAGGGGGGGGTGGCAGAAGCGGAGCGGTTGGTAAGGTGGATGAGTCTGGTCACTGAGTTCAGGATAGACTGAAGCGGGGATAGTCTGTGATGAGGTAGGCCGGTGAGAAGGGAGTTGCAGTAGTCCAGACGTGAAATAATGAGGGAGTGAATGAGTTGTTTAGTAGTGTCTGGGGTAAGAAATGAATTTATTTTGGAGATGTTACGGAGGTGGAGCCTGCATGAGTTTGCCAATGATTGGACATGGGGTTGGAAGGATAGATTTGAGTCTAGAGTGACACCTAGGACTTTGGCTTGCGGGGTGGGACTGATGGTGGTGTTGTTGGTCGTGATGGAGAGGGTGGGGGGGGAGATTAGGAGCTCGGTTTTGGAAAGGTTCAGTTTGAGGAAATGGAGTGACATCCAGTCTGATATGTCGTTCAGTAGGTGGGTGATACGGGCGGAGACTGAAGGGGTGAGGTGAGGGGTGGAGAGGTAAATTTGCATGTCATCGGCGTAGAGGTGATAGTTGAAGCCGTGGGAGTGTATCAGTTTGCCGAGGGAGGAGGTCTAGATGGAGAAGAGAAGGGGCCCAAGGACAGAGCCTTGGGGGACCCCAACAGAGAGGGGAAGGTGGTAGCATTAGGAGCTGAAGGAGCGTTGGAATAGGTAGGAGGAGAGCCAGGAGAGAGCGAAGTCTCTGATGCTGAGGGAGTGTAGTTTATTAAGGAGGAGGGGGTGGTCAACTGTGTCGAAGGCCGCGGAGAGGTCAAGAAGTAAAAGGACTGAGTAGTGGCCATTAGCTTTGGCGGTTAGCAGGTCATTAGTGATTTTGAGTTGGGCGGTTTCAGTGGAGTGTAGGGGATGGAAGCTAGACTGTAGTGGATCGAGGAGGTTGTTGTCAGTGAGGTGGGCGCTTAGGCGATTATAGACTAAGTGCTCAAGGAGCTTGGAAGTAAATGGCAGCATGGAGATGGGTCTAAGGTTGTTCAGGTCGGTGGGGTCCAGGGAGGGTTTTTTGAGTATGGGGGTGATGTGCGCATGCTTTAGGGAGGAGGGGAATGCGCCAGTAGAGAGGGAGAGATTGAAGATACGGGTGAGGGAGCGTAGGATGGAGGAGGAGGGCGCCCGGAGGAGTTGTGTGGGGACAGGGTCAAGGGGGCAAGTGGTGAGGCAGGTTTCTGAGAAGACCTTGGTGACCTCCTCAGTGATGGCAAGGCTGAAGGAGCGGAGTGTTGGGGAGGTTATAGTGTGCAGGATGTTAGATGTGGTGGGGGGCAGGGTGGTTGCGAGGTCAGAGGAGGGGAGAGTTGGTGGGGTTATGGTGGGAGGGAGGCTAGGTGGGGAGGTAGCTTGAGCATTGGCGATGTCCTTACGGATTGCGTCAATCATATTTTGGAACTGATTGGCAATTTCGTGGGAGGTGAGTGAGGTACTGGGTGGGGGGGGAGAAAGTAGGGAGTTGAAAGTGGAGAAGAGCCGAGGAGGACTGGAGGAGAGGTTGTTGATGAGGGTTATGAAGTAGGCTTGTTTGGCGGCATGGAGGGAGGAGGTGTAGGTGAGGAAGGCGGATTTGTAGATGGAGAACGCTCGAGGGGATCTGGTTTTGCGTCATAGTCACTCCAGCGCGCGACTGCATCGTTTAAGATTTTTAGTGTGGTCGTTCTGCCAGGGTTGAAGCGGTCGGGGTCTAATGCTACGTATGGTTAGGGGTGCTAAGGAGTCTAAGGCAGCTGATAGCGAGTTGTTATACGCAGTAGTGGCCAGGTCAGGACAGTGGAAGGATACTGTCGTACAGACGGTTAGCTGCAGAGTGGAGAGGGGCTGGGTTCAGGCTGCGGAGGTTACGGCTGGTGATGGTTTGAATTTTGGGGGGGGGGGACAGGGAGAGGACTGGGTATTAACCTTGTATGTGGAAGTTTGATGATCGGGGGGAAATAGAAACTCTTCACAATTTCCTATCTACCCAACATGCCAATCCACAGTGGGCTATTGATACCTACAGTAAAAGGGAATATTGCAAGCCAAGGCAGTTTCCTCTTTGCTTGCAGTTGCCTCTTTTGTGCTTTACATGATTAGAGACAAGCTGAACCTCCCTACATTTCCCTCTTTTCCAAGCAGCAGAGGGGAATATATCATATGCTCCTCAATGTCTAGAATACTAGTAATTTTTTTCATGCTAACAGTGGGAAAGCAGAGCAATAAGGAAAGAAAGAAGAGATTAATATTAGCTGTTGACTGGCCCTTAGTAGGCATTAGTGTGTCTACATTGGAACACACCTTATATACTTTGACCTGCTAATACTTGTAGTTCCGCACTAAGCAAAGAAGAAAAATGTAAATAGTCCCGCTGGTACTGAAGAATAAGATGCTGGCTGAAAATAGAACCATCCAGTAGTGTGTAGCATTCTTAGAAAAGTTGTCACTTAACCCAATCCAGTCTACAGTATGTGGTTAACATGGGTAAGATGGCCTCAACCTTTCACCTCTTCACAAGCCTTGGTGGCTTGATGAGTGGTGCAAGGCTGAGGTAGGTTGACACCTCATCCCTTTAAAACCCAACAGATATTAATTAAACTTGTCCTGAGGCTAATTTATTGCAGATAAGGCACTAACTGAGTTTAATTACCACCTAAATCAGCTACAGAACCTGTGTAATGAATATGTGTTTGGTTTTAAAGGGATGAGATTGCCACCCTAGGCTGAGGCCATCTTACCCATGTTAACCACATGGACTGGTTGAGCGGTGATTTTATTAGTACTCATACTTTTTACACATGTGTATCCACAGTCACAATTGTTGATTGTACTGTTTATGCAGTATGATGTAAGTAACTGCTTTGTCCTTAGATTTACTTCTGGGTATCTAGAAGCAATTTTGTCCATTCTTACTGAAAACGTGACACTGTAATTTATACACCATAATAAATATACTGATAAGGCATTTATGGGGTAGATATAATAATTTATTTATATGATTCTTTTATTTCTGCTTCCATTAATTCTTACAGTATATGATGCTATAATTTGGGGTGGACAGTGAACTTTCAGATCCTCAAGACTTGACTGTTACCATACATGGTCAAACTGGTTACAGATCAGATGGCCCATGCCAAAGCTGGGTGGCCCAATTTGCATGTGTGTAGAAATTAAATGATAAATAAACCTATGCTGCCAAGAAATCATGACTGCTGACTTCTTTCTGTGAATGCTAGTTGCCTGGCTTTAATACTTTAAGACTCTGACCTGGAACAAGCATGCCGTTCAAGATGGTCACAGTGAAGTCAGAATTTGCATATGTGTTCCAAGTGAATGGCTTAGAAAATGCTGTAGCTGAAGAATTAGCATGATTTCCAGGGAAATATTACTTAGAGAGGGGAATCAACCATTGCAACATCCATTCTTACTCACAATTGACTTTCTTTAAAAAAATAAGATGTCTTTATAGGTAGAGGAAGTGTCATGGTAAAATGAGAGGCATGTAAGAAGCAAAACGAGGCATCAGTAACTCCCTGCTGGCACTACAGATGCTGCTAATCTGGCTTCATGGCCAGTGCAGGTGACAAGTGAGGGAGTAGTAAATTAGACTGGTTCCAGCTGTGCCTTAGCTGTGAACCTCAGTAACAACAGGTACGCTTTTTTATTGTTCCTGCACCATAGAAAGTAATTTCTTGGCTAGAGGGATTTTTTTTTTATCTTGTGTTTTTCAGCTCTGACAAACAGCTGTGTACACAATGATGTTATCATCTCCAAGAAAAAAAAAACCTCATATTTCATTTAGGAAAATAAGTTGCACAATAGGATATTTATACCTGTATTGAATGTATAATCTTGGAAATGTATAATTTATTTGGAATCTATGACTGTAGAGAGTCTGATCTTCATTTTCCATTAAGCTGTATTAGTAAGCACGCACAGTCTGTTGTGTACAGTTAAACTGTTTATGTGGTTATTTTGCAAAAGACACATTTTTAGTAGGAAATATTTGGACAGGTTAAATGGAGGTCAACAGAACGCTTCTGGCAGATGGAGGCTCTTGGATGTGTTTTCCGAAACCGCAGAAACAACAAAAACATATTGCTCAGGTATTGCCCGTGCAGGCTTGGAGTTTTTCAATTTACATTTGGTTTCATACAGCCCTGCCATACTTTCAAACTGTGTTTGGAGATATTTCCACTTATTACTCATTTCATAGCACATCCTGATTCTTGCAGTAGATGTTTGTGTGCTATTAGCTGTCCTTGCTATAGCTGAGAACGGCAGTGATGAATCTTTTATGGCATCTCTGAAAAGCTAACCTCAATAGGAATGGCGGATTCACAATATGCATAGAGGATTTTTTTTATCTTCCTCGTCAAGATTTTAGAAAGCAGATGCTCACACCTATTGTCACCATATGCTATGCTAACTGAAGTGAACTAATGGGCAAGAAAAAAATAACCTACACTGTCATTTGCTATTGATGTTGTTTTATAAATACACCAAGTGAGAGATGCAGAAATTCTTGCATTGGTAGAATACAAGGTACAGGTGATTTGAATCATAATATTCTATCCTGGCTCTGCTAAAGCTTGAGGAGTAATTACACAGCAGTGAGACTGAGTAGAGATCCTGGAATAATGTAGGGTATAATGGAAAATTAATGTCCTCAAAAGCAATCACAAGTTAGTGTTTTTTTTGCATTTTGTGCAAATAGCTGTGGTGTGCATTTGAGAGTTTAACATGGTCCGAAAAATAGGAATTCATTCTGATTGGTTGCTCTGGGAAACAAATTACCCAACTGGCCTTTGTACCAATTGAGTTGTTTGGCTATTAAGATATACAAGCAGTAAAGGACAATATTTGCTTTAAACAAATTAAAGTGACCCATGCCCGAGAGATCATTAAGGCTTTTTTAATTGCTGTAAAATGCTAGCTGACTGTCTATTTACCAGAAATGGTATCTGGTGGCCTCTATGTTCTTTGGATATATTGTCCTTTAAAGTAGTTCTAAAGGCTTGATTTTTTTTTTTCAGTTCTCACTGGACGTTTTGATAATGCTGGTAATGTTAGCTGTGTAAAGTCATGTTAAAATCATGAGTTTTTCAGCTTTTTTTTTAGCATTTTTGCATTAGCATTTAGCAGCGTTTTGCCATGATTAGCAGCGTTTTCCTGTGTTTTTCCATGTTTGTGGTTTTTAGCGTTTTTTTTTAAATAATTTTTTTGGTCAAAAAACTTCCAAAAACGCCGGTTTACAGCGGTTTACCGTGTTTTGCCATATTATTCAGCATTAGAGCGTTTTTACAGCTAACAAACTCTTCTAGAAACCCACTAGTCCTGGAATTTTTTTTCCAGCCAAAAAACGTCCCAGCCAAAAAATGTTGATTATAGTCTATGTGTGCTGGACACATAGGATAACATGCTGGGGGGTTTACTAAATGTAGAAAACAAATGTCAAAAGTCAAAAACAGCAGCTGTAAAAACATCAAGTGTGCATGAGGGCTTAAAATAATAAACACATCATGTGCTCTGTGCAATGGTTTGGCACACAGAAGCCATGATTCTCCTCTTCTTGGACCCCCACCAGCACTTCTGGCCCCTCTCCTTTACTGATTGCCCTAGAGCAAGTTGCTTACTCTGGAGGCACTTGTGCATGTTCACTCCCTAGCTGCCTCTGTGGGGTTTATTTACTAAAGTGGGAGGGTGCAAAATCAGGCTCACTTTATCATAGAAACCAATCAGCTTCTAACCTCAGCTTGTTCAATTAAGCTTTGGCAATAAAACCTGGAAGCTGATTGGTATCTATGCAGAACTGAGCCTGATTTTGCACTCTCCAGCTTTTGATAATAAACCCCTGTGTGTCTATGGTTCAGTCTGCCCCCTGGTCCCTCCTGTGGCTGTGTTTGACAATAGCTCTCACTGCTGTGTCTCAGCCACTGAGGAGAGAGAGACCCAGGAGAGCCTTTGCTCTCATGTACATCGCTGGATCATGATCGGGTTCAGGTAAGTATTGGGAGGGGGGGCTATGGTGGGAGCTGCACACTGAAGGTTTTTTATCTTCACGCATAGAATGCATGAAGGTAAAAAACCTTCAGCTTTTAGAACCACTTTAAATATGATCACAGAACAGTGATAGAGCATCAACGGTAGCAGAAGTAGCTATATGCATGATACATGTCCATTTCCCAGAGGAGGTCTAGCTATGGCCCATATTTAAGAATTCTTGTCACTTTCTCTATCAGAGAAACAATAGTAATACTGATTAAGGTTCTAAAGCTGACCATAGATGGATCAAAATACGGCCATTTTTCTATTGATTAACTTCAGTACAACCATCCTGTCGAGGTGTTTTGCCTGATCACTGCTGGCAAGCAGTGATCATTGGATTCTGCCGGTGAGGAAACCTCCCTGTGCTCCCCCCCAGCAGAACACAATATTGCTATGAGAGGAAATTACCCCTTCAACACTTACTGCGTTGATGGGGGGATCGAGGAATGTTTTTGCTACAACCCGTGGTTGAAGGAAAGAAAATTACATGACATATGGCCTGCCTAACTCCCTATGTCATGGGACAGCATTGTATGCAAAACTCAGTAAAAGGGAACAGTGGGTCTTTTTATTGCTATGGGAACAACCCATTCATGAAATGTCCACTGATATCTCAGGTTTTTGGTGAAGTAAAAAGCCACTATGGCAATGAAGATAAGACATGATAAGACACCATAATACAGGAATAAATCATCACATAACACTTCATGCATACCACATTTATACATCAGGGCCAATACACTTATTAGCAAACACATCTTTTATTTGTGATAAGCAAATCAATTTGCAAATTATACAGTAATTATACAGTATATTTTTTGATACGCAGGAAAATATGCAAACACACTTGAGCAGTTGTCAGGGCTTGTGTATGCCATGTTCCTCTACAAATAAAAAAGATCCACAGGCAAATATCCAGGTGGAACAAAATTGTGCCAATGGCTGATTCTTCTAACAAACTCATCACTATCTGTTAAACAGGTGGAGGCATTTGGCTTTATGATACAATAGAATACTAATATATGAAGCACCCAGTTTCCTAACAAAGGGCACTAGTGATTTCAGCTATTTAGCCATAGGACCCAGAGATCATACCAAGCCCACTGGGGTAAACCACTAATTCTTGATTATACTTATGTTTTAACCCCTTTAGCTCCATCACCTGTATACCTCTTATAGACCAAAGTCAAAATAACCAGGTCATGGGAGGAGGGAAGACCTAGTTTAACCTCCTTAGCAGTTTTCCCGAGTGTAACTCGGGGTAAAATTTCAATACCAAGAGTGGTAACCCCGAGCTACACTCGGGCTTACCATGCGGCGTTGCTCAGGGGGTCCCTGCAGAACTTACCTTGTCCTTCGCTCCTGCGATGTGTCCCCTGCAGCATCCCCGGCCATCTCCTCTGGCCGATGCCGGCATCCGGCTTCCGTGTTCCGGTCCCTGTGACGTCGGGACGTACGGGCGCCGGAACCGGCGGCAAATTTGAAATTTTTAAAAAATTTAATTTTTGCTGTCATTGCTGTTTCAATGCATTTCACATATATTTTGTCCCTACTGCTTTGTCCGTCCCTGCCTGCATTTTGACTGTTCTTTCTGCCTACAAAGTTAGAAAAGTCCATGGCGTCCAAAAAGCGTCCCTTTACGTCAAAAGCAGTTTTAGAACAGCGATAGTAAATCAGAACCACTTGCAGAATTGAGTGATAATGATTCGTGGGGAAATTCGTCATCAGACACTGAAAACGATTTTGCGACTTTGCTCAACGATGTGCGAATTTGCCTCTGTATTTCAAATTTCAGTGTTTTTGGTTTGATTATATTATTGAATTAAATTTATTATTATTATATTATTATTTTTTATGATTATTTATTAAATTATAATTTATGATTTCGTGTTTCAAGTTTTATCATATCCGGAATGTTTACTAGACTCTTGTTCGTACAGATTTCAGGGAGTTATTCCTAAAAATTAGAGCCTACAATAAGAAACTACATATTTCCATGCAAAAAAATGGTACTGCTTTCAGCACAAAAAATCGGAAGGAATCATACCGCCAAGGAGGTTAATAGTGCTTCAGTCTCTTAAGCATTAAAAAAATCTGCACTGTATAAAGTCTCACAAAGACGCTTATTGGAATTAATATTACTTTGTGCCATGTTATTGTGCCATACTCTTTAACCATGTATAGGTTCATTTGCCAAAGTTTGCTGTCTATTTCCATTCCAAGCACATCCTGACAACTCTCATATTTAATAAAATTAAACAAGGATCTATATAAAGAACAGCATGTGACTTTACTGGCTGACATGACAGATGTATCATACACAATCTTTTTCAAGGTAGAAAAAAAAATGAAATAAGACTGCCATCTCTCTTGGGATAGGACCTATTTATGCAGCATTTCTGCACAGGCCACCCTCATTTCAGGAATGTAGTACTTTATTTTATCCATGATGCTACTCTGCTTTCTTCCCATGGTACTGAATACAATATTCAGAGAAAGGTTAAATTAAAGAAGATAGATTTGCCTATAAACATACAAATAACTTAATAACATAGATGCCTTAAGCGCATAGCAGAATAGCTTTAAGACTAAGCAGCAATTGGACATAAGGGGTTCTGAAATTAAGAGTAATCACATTTGTTACTGGCTTGAGTGCGTAACATATTAAATGCCACTAACTATACAGTCTATTTTCTTGTTTCATTTATAGTGAAAAGCTGATTAGCACTAAAGTATCCATTAGGAGCATCATCAACTAGCTCTTGTTTTTCTGGTTACAAATGTGAAAGAGATAGAAAGTTGCCGTTAAATGTAGGTATTTGTTTTATGCATCCATAAGCACTTATATACTGTACATTATCCATAAGCAATTACATAAGACCAATCCAAAATTCAAGTTGTATGACAGGTGCAGGGTTTGGTGTATTTTTTTCCCTTTAACAACTGCTAATTTTCCACTGTTTGACTTCTGTGTAAACTTTATTATGAAGTTCCAATCTGCACCTTTTCTACAGCCTCATTAGAATTTACCGCACCATTATTCCGCCCTATCTGCACCATGCATATTGTAAGGTCTATTTCAAATTATGCTCTCCTTCCAGAAACTCTTCTGTAACTCATTTAGCTGTGACCATCAAACATATTTAATGGCTTTATTTAAATATAAATTTAGAGACGAAAAGTGACTTAATTTGGTGAGAAAATCACATTGACTTATCGGCAGACATGATCCCCTTTTTTTTTTTTGCTAATTTAAAGGAATCCATGCATTTTCCCCAGTGTGTATCAGTGCGGCTTTTAATTAAACCATTATAACATGAAAATCTAAATGCAAATTTTTGAATTAGTAACAATTCCACTGCCAGTCTGGAAGCAGAGAAAGTTTGATTTTTCTAAAAGTAGAAGAGAAAAACACTAATGTTGTAAGATGCTATCTTGCCACACTAAAAAAAGAGCATTAAAACCTAAGGGCTTAATTAATTTTTATAAAAGAATCCAGTGTTGTTGCTCTATTCTTAAACTGCTATGCTGTTCTTTATTCAAGCCACAAAATGGCTTTGAAATCTCAGTCGCAGACGAGGGTAGTACAGTTGTATCTGATGCCTGAAGACATTCATTGTTCATTTTCCGGTTACCCAAGCACAGGTCTGTAACTTGTAGAAGATAATGAATATAATTTAAATTATGGTTTGTGCAGCATATTACTGCCATGTTCTATTTTGAAATTCATTTAATAAAAGAATATGAATTATCGTGGAGTATTACTTGATAAGGATATTGAGAACAACATATGAGTAATTCCCAGAGTTTTCTGAGATTGATTGATTTTTTATTTGTTCATAATATTATTTTCTTAGTATTTATTATTGAGTGATCGACTCAGGGGGGGAGTGTATACAATATTGCTTACAATTGTCATGAGACATCTTCTTGTGTCTGTGTGTTGCCCCAGATCCACTCTACATCACCAGTAAACCCTCAGAACCTGGGATGCTCTGTACTACCAATAACTGACCAAGTATTCAGTGCAGTGGTGCTTACTTCAGCCTTCCTTAATAGATGCACCTTTTTACTGGCCCAAAATTGTGGTGAGCCCCCTTTCTAACCAAAAGTAAGGCACATCTATTCAGAATGAGGAGCACCTGATCAGAAAGCTTGGCTAGTATTTGCAATACAAAGTATTGTGAGGGTTTGGGGGTCCAGGGTTTTATACAGGAGATCAAATACTAGCTGAAGTACATGGTATTTCTTTATTCAACCCCCCCCCCCCCCATTCCTCACAATTAACCATTAAAGGACAATAATATATTTAGAAAACAAAAATCCACCCTTCCTAGCTCCCTAACCCAATAAGTCTGAGCATACTCCACCCAGGTGCCTTCTTACCTCTTACTGGTGGTGGAGACTTTCTGCTACGATTACAGCCTCACCACCAAAGTAACTCCCCATAGATTTGATAAGAGTCATGCATCTATAGTAAGGGACTAGGGCTAGAAACAAAATATGTTTGTTTATATTTTTCTCCATATTTATATGAATACCAAGCTGACCAGGGACAATAAATGGGTTGGCACAAATTGTAACATTTGGGGCAGAATTACAAACAGTGAATCTGGCATTCAGCAAACTGCAGGCAAATGAATAACTGAAATTTAAAACACATGCACTAGGAGGAATCACCTGCTAAATGTTTGATGAATGTCACCTTCGCTACTTTAAAAACATGCCCCTTGTGCAGTTACAGCACCATTGTTTTATTTTCCAGAAGAAGTTCATTTAAACCAAGTAAGTAGAAGGTGATGGTTGTAACCACCCCTTTCAATGTTATAATTTGCCTCAGATACTGTCACTTCTGGTGGACAGCTTGGTAGCATGTAGGTATAGCCAAGCAGCTTCTTCAGTTCTAATGAGTTTCATAAAAATACACCAGCTGTGGTATATTTCCAACACTCATTAGATGAGAAGAAGCAATAAAAGATCTTCAACATAACAGAACAAGTCCTACTAAAATGTGACTAACTACTAGTAGTTAAACTGGTTCTAAAGGCTCAACATGTTTTATCTTAATGCATTATATGTATTAAGGTACAAAATGCCCTAGTAATTATAAAAGTATCCCCCCCTCACCCCTCTGTATATTTACCTTAGATCCAGCGCTATGCCCATATGCAGCGGCTCTCTCCTCTCTCTCTGCTCATAGATTCAGCAGTGGGAGACATTGGCTCCTGCTACTGTCAATCAAATTCTGTAAGCAGAGAGCAGGGGGGGGGGGTTGAGCAGTTCTGTATGTGTCAATAGATGCACGAAGCCTGGCTCAGGATCAAGCCTACATGTGTGCCCCTATAGCAAGCAGGTTGCTATGGGGAAACACAAAGAAGAGGAGCCTAGAGTGCCACCAGGGGACACCCAGAAGAGGACGTGTGGGTCCACTCTGTGCAATAATACCATTGCACAGAGCAGGTAAGTACAGCAAGTTGTTATTTCAATAAAAAACAGTTTTTGCCTTTACAATTTAAAGTGATATTAAAGGCAATTTAAAATAAAAATATAACAAAGATGTCATACTTACCTACTCTGTGCAGTGGTTTCGAACAGATCAGCCCCAATCCTCCACTTCCCAAGGCCCCGGTCAGATCTCTTAGCTCCTCCCTCCTGTTGAGTGCCTCTAGAGAAAGCAGCTTTCTATAGAGGCACCCAAACAGGCTCCCTTCCTAGCTGCTGCTCTCCATGTCCATTCACACATAGAGTGTTGGGCATTCTGCCCCCTCTCTCTCCTCATTGGTTCACTGGCTGTGATTGACACCAGCTGAATCCAATGGCTCTCACTGCTGTCTCAGCCAATGAGGAGGCCGAGGGTTGCTGGATTGTGATAAGGCTCAGGTAAGTATTAGGGGGGCTGGAGGGGCTACTGCACATTAAAGGTTTTTTTACCTTCATACATAGAATGCATGAAGGTAGAAAACCTTGAGCCTTTACTACCACTTTAAGACTTCCATTCTGTAAAACTACACTAATCTAGAGAGAATTTTTTTCTTACCCATTGACATTGATATTTAGGCTTAGTTTATACTTGCAGTTGGAGGGTGGTAAAAATAGGTGGTTGGGCCACATTTTTCTCACCTCCCTCCCCCCATCCTTAAAGGCATATTTCACCTTTACCAAAAATCTGCCTATGCGGATAAAGGACATCAGTAGATTAAAACAAACTGTGCAGCTTTGACCAAAGTTGAATAATGCCCTTGTTATAGTTGTAGGCCAATTACATACTGTACCTCATGAAGCCTGATTAGAAAACTCCCAGGACAATGCTATTGATGTAGCTAAGAGAGGCCCAGTTGTTACTGTTCATCTTCACAATCACAGAAGTGAACTCTTTCTCTGATTCATACCCCTCACATGTGCTTTCTCTCCCCTGATGCAGCAGCTGTGAGCATTTGAGGGCTCCCTCCTATTGTGGTTAACGTGAACAGTAACACCTAAGAGTCTCTTGGCAATGTCTTAGAGGTTTTTCAGTCAGGCCACATAAATGGCCTACACCTATAGCAAGGGCATTATTCAACTTTGGTCAAAGCTGCACAGTTTTCTTTTTATATCTACAGATGTCCCTCATCTGCAAGGGCAATCATATGACAGTGTAGCCATGATGTGTTGCTTTGCTGTGAGGCACAAAACGATCCCCCCTGTTGCAGTTGGCAGGCAGAACTGCCCCTGAATGCAACATATTCATGGGAATGGGGTTGTGCTGGAAAAACAGGAGCCAAATGCCAGGCTCACGGTTGTGGCATGGTATTCCCATTCCAAAAGCCAATTCGGCTGCCACAAAAAAAGGCATTCAGGAGAAAGCCGTATCACTTCTTGAATGCCTGCCAGTAGTGCCTGTGATCCACCATGGATAATTCTTCAAAGAGCAACACAGGCATAAACAAGCCCTTACTTTTCTTTCTAAAAACCTGCCTCTGCCAACACCAGAGCTGCAAACAGAAGAAACAGCAGGTGAAAATTTGTATTATAATAAACCACTAAAGTGATTCTAAAGGCTTGATTTTTATTTTCTAAAAATAACAAACATGTTATACTTACCTGCTCTGTGCAAAGGTTTTGCACAGCGCAGCCCTGATTCTCCTTTTCTTGTGTTCCCTTCCTGCCCTTCTGGCTCCTCCCCCCTCTGAGTGCCCCCATATCAAAGTATTTACTATGGGGGCACTCATGCATGCTCGCCCCCAAGCCGGCTCTGTGTGTCTATAAGACACACAGAGCATGGCTCGGCCCCATCCCCTATTCCTTCCAAAGGCTTCCGCTGCTGTGTCTGATCCAATGAAGAGAGAGAGAGAACTGAGAATGCAGCTCTCATGTACACCCCTGAATCGAGATCAGGCTCAGATAGGTATAGAATACAATAATGTAAAAAAACCTTCTGCCATTAGAACCACTTTAATGATTTTCATATAGAGGCTGTCACTGCTGAGCACCACTCCTTCCGCAAAGGCTTCCAAAATCTTTCCCCTCTTGTTGTAACATTTTGTGGGAAATGTACTAAAACTGGGAGCGATTTAGTAAAACTGGAGCATGCAAAATCTGGTGCAGCTGTTCATGGTTTCTATGTAGAGATGCACTAGACTTTTAGTAAATCTCCCCTTTTGTGTCCCTGACCTGAGACAAGCATGTAGATAAGGACTTCAGGTTTTCTTTTAAGTCATTGAGTGACCATAAAAACCAGGCCACTAGTATTTGCAGAAAGAGGTAAATAATGGCAATCTCCATAAATCTCTCATGACAAATTTACTTTATTTGACCCTTCCCTCAGTGCCGACCTGATCTAAAATTTATTATCATATCATTTTTAAACTTTTTTTTTAACCTGTGCTTTTTACTGTAAATATACCATGATCCTGGAAAGAAACTCTTTCCTGAAAGTAAGAGAAGCTGGCACATTTATCTCTGCCTTAAAACAAATTATGGTATCCCTGTCTTTACACATTGTAGCTGTACAAGTTTGCAATCACAAAATAAAGAAGAGGATTTGGAGTATTCCATTAATCAATGCCATAAAATAGGTGCAGTTACTCTTGTGGCCTACTTTTTAAAACATAATTATACTATTTTTACATCCTTTGAGAAATGCAAATCTATGTTTCCAAATCCCGGAGCTTGCAGCAAGCACAACTTCAAGTTCTTCAAGAGAACGTCTTAAAATAGTGCCGGAATCCGAATATCTTGACAAGGAAGTCCCTGAAGTTGTTAGCTTAAGGGACAGAAAGGAAGGCAGAGGTAAATCACATCTCAGTCCTAGCTGCTAATATTTCTCATGAGAGTTAACCCCTATTGGTCTTTATCAGCTATGTAATCTACAATATTGAATTGGGTAGGATGTAGGCCACCACTACAGACTGCAGGGCAATTTTGTTTTTAAAGGAGAGTCACACAATGTACTGTATTTCTAAGATGCTGACATGGAAAATGTATAATATTAAAGAAAATGTACCCAGACATTCTATAGCTATAGAGACCATTATTCTTATATATTGTAACAGAGACCATGCAGGTAAACCATGCACAAGACAAGGACACCTAGGAAAAGTCCAATCAGGCTTGTCCTACACTTTTATTTAGCAAGCCAGCAAGCATAGATTTCAATGCAGGAGGGCTCTGTACAGCAAAATGACTGCTTGTCTGAGTCAGGAACTAAATGCAGGCCAGCTCCTTATAACAGGATGCCCCCTAATGACTTCTCTGAAGTAAACAGGCAGCGCTTGTACCTTTTTATTGTTCTACCAGCAGTCAGCCTTTTCACCTAGAAGCAAACTTACGCATCAGAGAGAGCAAGAAGGAGCCCTGAGTGTGATTCACATTGCATATATAAAAGCCTGTAGACAATTTACACTAATAATGAGGTCTGACTATGAGGTATGATGTGGACCTGGGAAAGAAAGCTTTTTCATACCCAAAACTCTACCAAACTTATGGGCTTCAGGATCCAGAACTGAGCTTATTATGATCTTGAGAAAACAAAAAGTTTGTTTTCTCCACATTATCCAAAACTAATGGAACTCCTTACCATGTGTTGATTAGTAACCTAGGTAACACATATAAACCATCCACAGTCCTGTTAGGATTACAGTATGCACAGTATATATATTAGGAACAAGTGGGCAAATTTGTTGACTGCATTCCACCATGAAAGAAAAGTTTGGCTTTGCCCTCTAATTATTTAAAAAAATTGCACTTCACAACTACAACTTACCTAGTTCCTTTGACAAGATCTAATGGAAAACTAATCAGAAAGTTCTAGTTTCAATCTTTCTTTATGAAATATATTAACCTCTTGCTGCCCCGTAATGCATTTGTGAGCAGCAAAGAATATGAGCTATAATACCCATGTGCTGCACATAAGCATCTATGGATAGTGGAGGATTCTGTGCTGAGTGTATGCTCACTACTGTCATAGACAGCTCTAGGTCTCTATTCATGACCGGGAGCTGTTGGAACAAGCATGTGACCACTTTGACATCACAGTGGTCACAGTGGTCACTCGATCAGGAAGTCCACCCCACCCCAGGGACCCATTTAAAGGCATGCTGGAGCTGGGTAGGAAGGAGTTATTATGGAGTTATTTTTCAAATCCTCTTGGTCAAAGTCAAAATGTTGTTTTTCTAGACTAAAATTATTGAATTTGTAAATAATTTAATCTGCATAAACTGGGCACAGGTGTCCTTAAACTTAACAAATAAAGATTTGGATATCAGAGCATTCATGTGTTTTGGGAGCAGCCCAGAATCTCTGATATATAAATCTTAACTTTCTCAACAAAGGTAGAGAGCTATTATGGCCCACCCTCACAATGTTTTGTAGGTTTTCAAACTTGATTAGTAGCTTTAGAGTTCTGTAAGGAGTTGGTGGGCCAGTCCTTGACTTTTGCAAAAAAAAAAAATTCAAGATTTGCACATCAGACTGGGTTTTAGGAATTCTGAATTGCTTAATCAAAGGTGTGGACAAGCCTCAAAGCTAGAAGAGTTTAGTAAGCACTTTTGTAATCTACTGGTCGTTGATTTGAAACTTAGTGGTAATAGCTACAGTCATAGCACCAAGGATGCAAGAGTTATGTTTTACAACATCAATTTCTGTGCTGTTTGCATAGGAGTTTTACATTGGTTTCTAAAAATCTGTGATTAGACATGATCAATGTGACCCATATACAAAAACTTGGAGCATTGCTCAAAGCGCTGCAAAACTTCCCATTGCAGTCCAAATCACAGATCGGGTGCCGACATTCAGTCAAGCTCATCAGCTAGCTGAAATAGATTTGAAGACAGAAGGTGGAAGCACCTTACACTGGAACCCAGCCACTATATAGAAAGGTAAAGATATGGCTTCAGCTTGAACTCCTTAGTGAAACATAGTCAGGAGGAGTTCAGCCTGCAGCCATATCTTTGCATCTCTATTTAGTGGCTGGGTTCTGGTGTGTGGTGTTTCCACTTTCTGTTTTCTAGACATGATCAGGACTGAAATAGCAACAGCCACTTGTGGGTTCACTCTTCTATAATGCCCTATGCTCGGAGTGCATAGTACAATTTTGTTATATTTTACTGTCAGGTTTTACTACTATCTATGCCTCTGTTAGAAATATTTCTCCTAATTTTCTGTTTGGGGGACATTTTGCCAGACAATAAGCGAGTGAATATTTGTAACAGGGAAACAGACAACAATAAAAAAAAGTTGACGGGGGTCCTAACATTCTCCTACTCAACTTTAAAAGCATTTTGAATTTTAGCCTCTAACTGTGTTGCTGTTAGAGATATATCCTCTTACTGCCCTTAATGTGCCTTGGAGTTCCTTTCTGGACCTAAAATTTTACCATACAGTAAGTGAAAAAAAACCCTTATAAAAGTTTTTACTATAGACACTATAAAACTCATGTTTGATAGACCAGGTCATTTTAGGCTTTATCTATGTCTTGGAAACTTCAGTAGTAAGATCTCCATGCCATAATTCCTGACTACATATATATAAAATGAATAAAAGTTCAAATGCCAAGATTGGAGCCCATCAGAATGACCACAGCCGGTGTGAGCATCCAGGAACTTATGCATAAACATGTCTTCAATCATCAGTAGGTACCCAAAGAGATGAAAAATTGTATCAGTTTTTAAACAAACTGATCCATTAAAATAATACATTTGATAATAAAAGCATCAATAAAAATTAAAGCCCATTTGCCATGCAGTATTACATATGACCATTTTTTCTCATAGGAACCAAAACACTGATAATTGAAACCTGTAAAAGTAAATTTTTTCCTGCTGTTTGGCCATGGGTTATTGTACAAAAATGCACATTGATGTGATCAGGCCCTAAAACATAAGAAAAGCAACTAATGTCCAAAATAAAGAAACATACTTTTGTTAGAGACATGCCAAACAAACCATTCCGTTTTATATTCTGTGGCCAACACATGCAGCCAACCACTTTTTTGTAGCACTGAATCAACTTAAACATCATATCATTTAGACAATCAGAGCTTGCTAGTACCTATCAAAATAGATAGATAGATAGATAGATAGATAGATAGATAGATAGATAGATAGATAGATAGATAGATAGATAGATACAGTATATATAGATATACTGTGGTGCCGACAATGAGCCTTGACTACAGGCTCAATCCTAGTTCCTTTTGTTTAAACTATACCACCATTAATTCTTTTTTTTTTCCTTTCTTTTTGGGTTATACAGGCACAAACAACTGTTTAGAAAAATTAAGAAATCCTGTAAACAGGATAAATCCTATAAAACAACTCTGGAACCAGTCAGGAACAGAAAACTAGGACAGTATGCCTTTTGAACCTTATCAAAGGTGACCGCATTAGATCATTCCATTACTATGTTTACAGAGACTTGTGAAGGATCAAACATGACAATACTTCTCTTCATTATAAAACAAAAGGAGCAGTGGTGGAACAGTATTTCCTGTAGGACCATGTTATACTAAGCAGAAGATAAAGAAAAGAAAGCCATAGGAAAATAGGCATGCCTCCAAGGATATCTAGGCATTCATGTTGGACCCAGCAAGGCCAAACATCTTGTCTCAGATATGAAGAGTAGAATGAGGAGAAAAGTAATAAAGCCCAGTTAAAGGAAGAGAAAAGGGGTGGGGAAAAGGAGAGGAGGTATGTGTATGATATATGTTGAGTGCCTCAAAGGACATCCATCCCTGAATTCACTTAGAGAACCATTCGGAGATGAAGAGACACCTCAAAGATTTTTTTAATTGAGATCCCACTACCTCATGGTACTCAGGAGAACAAGTAAGTTTATTGCAAAAAAAGCCACTCATGTTTTCTCCCCCAACCATTATGGTTTAACCCACATCTACCACATTTTTATGCTTTACCCGATAGTTTACGATGGGCTGGACGCAGTTGTGAGTACTTTCACTAGTTATATTATCATGGTGTATTTAAAACCTTTTTGCAACTGCATCAAGAATTTCCGGTACCCCTGACATTGGCATTTTCATTATTTACAACTTTGCCATGTAGCGGAGGCACAGTTTGGGGTGAAAGAAGTGCAGTTGTATAGTTCTAAGCTAGAACGAGCACTTCATTCTTCTAACCAATTCCAGGCTTATCTCCATGTATTACTTCTTACTGATGAATAAACCATCACCCCAATTAGATAAGGCTTGGAACAAACGGGTGGCTAACATACCTGACCTTACCCTTGATGACTGGAAGATAGTGTGCGCTTCACATCCTGGCACAGTAATCTCTGCTAGTGACAAAGTTACACATTTAAGGTATTTCCATAGAACCTACTCAACCCCAAGAAGGCTATTCTTAATGTGTAAACATGCCACCCCTACCTGTCATATGTGAGAAACAGACCAGGGGGACTTCCTCCATATGGCGTGATCTTGTTAAAAAGTCAGACCATTTTGGTCAGCATTCGCTGCCTTCCTCTCGGATGCTTTCGAGCTTTCCAATATTTGTAGTGCTTTCTGGGTGTGTTTGAAGACATTGAGCTCCCTACCAAGATCAAACAGTTTTTCCGCTTATTGCTTTATTATGCCAGAAAAACTGTTGTATTATACTGGGTATGGTCTGAGCCATTGCAAGTTGGTCTATGGAAATGCCTAATTAACCAAAATATCTCATTATATAAACTGACTTATGAGGCGGACCCTCATCCTGAACAAACAGGATACAGTTATTTTATGTTACGATTATTTCTGACCCTCCAATATAGTTTATAGTTCCTATGGAACTGGTTTTGATCTATGATTTGGCCTCTACTCTTTTTGGGAAAGTGAGGTCGGAGTTCCAACCCATATTCATGTAGGGTTGACAATGGTGGTGATACCTCTATGGGTTTAGAGATATAATGAGTATTTCAGATGAATAGGTTTGTTTATCCTGCATACTAAAGTGGGGATATGACTACAACTTTTCTTACTCTGGTTTATTTAATGTTAGGATTATCATTCATGAACAACTAAGATTCATATGCACGCATGTATTTAGGCGGTGCTCTTAATACACTGGATATCTGTGTGTACCTTTTGTGTTTCCTGTGTATATTTTCTGCCTATGTATCTCTTGTTGAACACAATTTTTTATATATGTTCTTATATCAGTTTTATTTGTGTAATATGTATGCATCTACTTTTCAATAAAATCAGTTTTAAAACAATGTATTGCAGAAAAACCACGTTATGCAGAAATGTTCTTCCTTTTAATTCACCAATGTCACGATTTCCTCCATTAATTTAATTTCATTAATTTTAGCAAACCATAAACTGACCAGGGAGACCATTGTCTGTTTCCAAAAGAGGGGAATCCAGGCTTTAGCTGCATTCAATAAGTGTGTTAGCAAAGAACATTTATAACATTTCAACAATATTAGGGTTAAATGTAGGAAGAAGGCTGCCAAACATTTGACCTTTGCCCAAAACTTTCTGATAACTGCACAAGACCAAAATATATGTATTAAAGAGCCTTCCTCTTTTCAGCACTGCCAAAAAAGTGAGGAGCAATGTGGGAATATGTTATGCAAAGGCATAGGTACCTTATACCATCATTATACCATCATGAGAGTATTTTATAACCCATCTCTTTGCAAGCAATGGGGGCCTTGTGACCCATTTGTATGATTCTAGCTCTTTTTTTGATCTGTGAATGAAGGGTGTGATTCTCGCTCCCACTGATCTAGATACTTTAGAGGTGGTGAGTCCACTGTATGCATCAGGATCTGGAAGGACTTTGGGAGACAGTGTAGAGTTAGCTCTGCAGACAGACAGAGTTTTTCAAACTCCATGGGAGCAGGCACATAGGAGGCAATTGTGTGTAGCAAATGTTGCAGTTACACAGATTTCCATAAGAGGATAGGGGTTTCAAACATCACCTGAATGCCTGACAATGAACATCACTGTCCCTTAGTACGGAAATGTTGCAAGCAAAATTGTCCCTGTTGCAGAGTAGAAGAAAATGATCCGTCTTGCAGGCCTAGAAGGAACCACATGTTACTTATCACTGGAGTCATTCCAGGTTGTGTTAGGTCTGACATGACCGGGTGTTCATTAGTTCTAATTAGGGTCAATGTCATCCCAATGGTCAGGTGGTTATATAAATATCTAGGGATATCTTGATAGAGCCATGGGAGTCCTCCCAAGATGAAGTCCAAAAAATATTGTTCTAATTGAACCCACTGTTTCTCCTAGGTGGGGTTACACCACTTAAGATCCAGGACATATGTGTTGCCTTATGATATTTAGTAACATCCGGTAGATCTATGCTAGTGGTCTCCAGACTGCGGCCCTTTGCTTGCTTCTGTTCGGCCCTTGGGACACTATTTCTCTATCTGACACCAATGATGAGGCACCATTCCTTCCACTGCCATCATTATTGGGGAAATATTCTTCCTACTGACACCATTGATGGGCCACTGTTCCTCCCATTTATGCCAACCATGATGCACTATTCCTGCTGTTAAAACCAATGATGGGGCATTTTCTACTCACACTGGCCACAGTCCAGCCCCCCTAAAGCCTGAAGGACATTACACTGTCCCTTTGTTGAAAAAGTTTGGAGACCCCTGATCTATGCCATCAGAGGACTTCGGCCTAAACAGAAGTTGATGATAAATTTGGTGGGATATACCTCCCCATAATAACTTCCCAAACCCATTTCTTATCTGCTTAAGGAATGTTCCCAGGATTTGAGTCATAAGGGTTGGAAAGAGATATAGAAGGTAGGGGAGTAAGTTCATTTTAATTTTTTTCTCCCAAACCAGGAAAGCAGGATTGAATACTCTCAAGAGAAATCCCATCTAATCTTTATAAGAAATGGGGAAAAATTGGCAATGAACATATCCCCAATGTTAGGAGTGAGGAAGATCCCAGTTACTTAAGGCATGTCGAGGACCATTTAAATGGAAAATGAACATGTGGATTGCTAAGGATCCCAGAAAGTAGATTGATGTTCATTGTTTCACATTTTTGCAAGTTGATTTTAAAGTTGTAAAGCTGACTGTATTTTTGAAATTCCTCCAGAAGATTGGGGAGGTAAATCAAAAGTTGAGTCAAGAAAAACAATAAATTATTAGCATAACCTGCCACTTTATATTCCCCCATATTTATCCAAATTCCACTAATGTTGGGATTGGCCCTAATCCTGCATAAAAAATCCAGAGACAGGATAAAAATATTAGGGAACAGTGGGCACCCCTGTCTGATCCCGTTGTTAAGTTTAAAGGGCTCAGACATTGAGCCATCTATTTTAATAGTTGCCATCGGATGGGAATATATGGCCTTTATCCATTAAGGAAATTTGTGCCTAAGCCAAGAAAGTCAAAGACTGCTTTCATGAAAGACCAGTCTACCTGGTCAAAGGTTTTCTCGGCATTAGTGTAGAGCAACAAGTTGGGAAGTGCTTTAGTATGTACCCAATGGATGGCTTGTATGGCCTAGGTAGTATTATTTTTAGACTCTCTTTAGGGATTTAAATCTACTTGATCCTGATGGATAATTTTATGGGTAAGAGGAAGTAATTTATTTGCTGATATTTTGGTTATTAATTTAAGATTAGCTTTTAACAAAGAGATTTGGTGATAATTAAAACACTGTGTAGGGTCTTTACCCTCTTTAGAGATAACAGTTATCTTAGGTTGGAGTTTGTCCACTGGGAACATTCCTCCCTCCAGAATAGAGCTAAAACCATTTGTGAAAGGTTGGGCTGAGACACGTGCAAATGTTGTATATTAAGAGACTGAAAAGTGACCTGGACCAGAAGCCTTATGAGAAGTAGATTAATTATGTTTTGTAATATTACTACCAAAGGCATACAATATCTACTTATATTTCAGGCAATGAATATTACTCTGTATGTTTCCACAGTTAAATAGTACAATGCAGTCTGTACTTACTGGGGTCGAATGATGTACGATTAGTGGTCATACTTACATCCCAGAATAAAACAATCTTTCACAACAGAATGCATTGTTTAGGCTGCTGAATAAAATTGCTGCTAAATTTGAAGGGCTTTAGTCTGACTCTAAATGATATCTTTGTACACAAGAGTGCCTCTTCAATAATATTACAGCCTTAGATAAATGCTTGTTTCTGATGGAAGCAAAAATTGATTTGATTTGGGGCGAGCAAGTATCTCCCAATGACACTAGCTTATCCTCACATTAAAAATTAAAAGATCTTCTTGGTACTCTAGAAATATGATAAATGGAGAACAGCATAATCTAATATACCTCAACAGGATGTAATGTATCATTGCCCAGAAAATGTTGATTAAAGGATGGCCTCAGACCAAACTTTGCTGTATTTTCATTCACTTGAAAGCACAGTTTAAAAAAATGAATTATCAATTCTTTAACCCTTTCAGACTATGACAAAATAATAAAAATTCCAACTGTGTATAAACTACTGTATTGATCAGCAAGATACTATTTTATGAATCCTATATTCCCACAGGATTACAAGTTCATGTATAATTTTACAATGAATCTAGATTTGATTAATAAAATAATGTCATGAAGGAGGATAGTAAGATAAACAGACACTGCCATTTTTTTTTTTATAGGAAGGGGAGCAAGCATAGGTGAGCTGAAAGAACTTCTTGAATGTATTTAATGATTCTGCTGTGAAATTTGTAGCTGATCTGCTCTACAATGCTTGCAGTTACAGAGTTCTGTGAGGGCTTGTTGTGAAGCTCATTTACTGCTTGATGATAATATAATACTTAGATGTCTATAGCCTGGCCATTGTTTAAAGCTTACACTTTAAAGCTGACTTGGCAATTTATAGTCTGTTTTATTCACTTTCACTGTTATTACAAAATTAATAATAGGTAGTCACCAGAGAATAAGCAATTCACCCCCTATGAGTTAAACTGACCACCGTATATATTGAAGCATTGAAATAAAATAACATATACATTTTTGTTGAAAATTTTGTTGAAAGTGATCAGATTTTCCACCATGTTTCCCATCACAATACATTTGATTCCATCTCCTTGCAGTCAAAACTACCATTTTATGATTTTATGGTGGTATATATACAGTATATTTATATATAAAGGGAATAGAAATTGCAATGACTCTATGAAATTGCTAGGTCAATTTTAGGACTAGATTAGCCTTGTGTGGTTCTGTATTGGCTGTCTGCCATGATGGCAATGCTTGGATGTTAGGCATGTGGCAGGATAGAGGTGACACCTTCAACAGTCCCAACACCTCAGAAGATTACTAAGTTTTACCATGTTCTTCCAAAACTTAACCTCCTAAGAGTCGGCATGGTAAAAATGCATATATGATAAAGACAGAAGCAAAAATAGGTAAAAACATAAACTTTTAAAAATGTAAAATATAGCAAGTGCACCAACTATTTTTATTGTTTTGAAAGCTGATGAAAATACCACCTATCTGAAGCCAATTTTTCACTGCATGTAATGATGACATAATGTTAATATTATCATATGGTATGAAAATTTGGTAAAGAAAGGTCACCTCCTACTTAAAACTGATATTTCAATTTTTGGTGCATATCGATGGGTCAAAGATAAACTCTAGGCAAATATAAAGGCACAAAGGACTGGGGTGTGACAGGAAGAAACAGCACAAGTCGCTAATCAATTAATGTGCTGACAAGAAGCATACCAATAGTAGGAGAGAGCAGAGATGAGCTCATAACAAATGGGGGTTTATTTACTAAAGCTGGAGAGTCCAAAATCAGACTCCCTTCTGCATAGAAACCAGTCAGCTTCTAACCTCAGCTTGTTCAATGAAGCTTTGGCAATGAAACCTGGAAGCTGATTGGTTTCTATGCAGAAGGGAGTCTGATTTTGGACTCTCCAGCTTTAGTAAATAAACCCCATGCTGTCTAATTTGCTGTCCAATCACAGACTGGGGTGGCTGCAGGAAGACTTGAGCTCAGAGGAATTGGTTGGAAGGATGCTGGCAACATCTTTGGTAACATCTTTGGACTGAAGGTGACTATTGCAGCAAAAGTCAGATATGCTAAAGTATCTTTTAACAGCTAATCAACATTATTTTTGCCACTTTGAGTTGAGTTCTGTTTTAAATATGCTGCTAGTTCCATTTTCCTCTCTCTTCTCCTTGTCTCTCAGACTGTCCAGTGGAGGCCTTACCCCATGCAGTAATTTGTTTTTCTATCCCATCCCACAAGGGTGTGGCAAAGGTGTTACACTGCTGAAGCTACCCAATTATTTCTCTATTCTCCACCTGGTTTGCAAGTGGCATTTGGGTAAGACTTGGAAATCTTCTGAGGTTACATCATTGTCTGAGTCCCTAAGAGATATCAGAAGATGGCATATGATTCAGATTCCCTGTAGCACCAAAATAAAACAATGTGCATGGTAACTTCTGAGCAATGCTCCAGTTCTTTAATGCTATCCAAGTTTCTCCTCACTGATATTGATAATGTCTGCAGCACACAAACACAAATGTATCTGCAGCAGCAATTTTTTTTTTTTTGTCAGAGATAGATACATTTCTGAACAGAATATATTATTCAGCCCAATGGTTTTACCAAGAAACCATCTTCTAAGACTCCTGATTGAGAGTACCCTAAATATACGTATATTTCATTTCCGTGAAAGCTGCATTATTTTAATACAGTTTAAGGAAGAGAGCAATGTTAGCTTTCAGAATGATGTATGGCCAATTAAAATGGTAGTGTTGGATCATGGCGATGTGATCACTTTACTGATTACTGCGTGACCCTGGAGCTGATTATGTTTAGCACCCTGATTAACAATTAATTGGGCTGATATAGTGCCGGCTTACAGGTATTGAGTTTCAGCGCAAAGTCGTTGTGGTTGTGCAAGTGATTTTAAACAGCGAATATAAGGGCAGAATAAGGGTTGAATAAATTCTCTACAACAAGCAGTTTAAGCGGGGTTCATTATTAGCAAGGCTTGACAGTCTGCACAGAGGTGTCATCACTGGTATTCACATGTTAATAGCAGTTACTTTGAATATACATTCTATTTATAATATTGCCAGCTGTTACTTGGTTCAGAAGTCAGTGGAAGTCATATGACTGCTTGGACCAGAGACAATTTAATGTCACTTTAAACCTTATTAATCATTACTGGATTATTATAAATATTAACCATAACTTTGAAGGAAAAATACAATTAAAGTAGATATAAACCCCAACTGAATTATATTCATTTTACTAAGACAAATAATTGTGATGGCCAAAAGCTTCACATTTGCTATGGCAACAGATGATAGAACACAGTCAACTTTTAAAGGGTTAGTTTACCTTTATAAAAAATAACTTCCTAAATATCATTACATAATCATAAACTAATCAGTTTAAAAAAAATATATGCTTTTGCCTGTAGGCCATTTGCACAATGTACTGTATGAAGCCTGCTCCAAACTTCCCAAGAGTTGTCTAAGTGTCTAACAGTTGTTATGATGAGAGCCGCCTAGTGGGAGAAAAGAACAATTTGAAAAGCATCCTGCACTGGGCTCAGGAGCAGGACGATGCTCATTCTTGTGCCTCTAGGGGATGCTTGTCCTAACAGCTGCTCCATCCTAAAAAGAAAACACGACTGAGCTTGGAAAACTGTTAGGATGTTTTGAGGCAGACTGTTTGGGGTTATGTAAGGTATTTAGGGACTGCACTTTTTTGATAAAGGTAAACTAACCCTTTAAATATTATTTTAATATTTGATTTTTGTTTTGCTTTTTTGGACAAGGGCTAATATGAAGGCAATGAAGATTTAGCATGCAGGACTTTGATGTGCTTTCATGAAAATGCATAGTCCAATATAATACAACGGGAGCGTACCTATACCCTTGGGTAAACTGCATATTCAGTTGCGCTGTGGCCAAACTGTAGCACACCACTGTAACCCGCTCTAACTGCCCTGGAGGCATAATTCAAAAGGAATTGTTGGTTTTTGGCAGAAGTGAGTAAAAAATTGTGCCTTTGTTAACAAGCTTTTGCTAGCTTTAACCACTTCATGTCCGGACACTTTTACCCCCTTCCTGTCCAGGCCAATTTTCAGCTTTCAGCGCAATCACACTTTGAATAACAATTGCGCGGTCTTGCAACACTGTACCCATATGAATTTTTTGCATTTTTTTGAGACAGATAAAACTTTATTTTGGTGGTATTTGTTCACCACTGGGATTTTTTTTTTTTTTTGCTATATAAATTAAAAAGTCCAAAAATTTGGAAAATAGTGTTTTTCTTATAAAATTTTGCAAATAAATAATCTTTCTTCATAAATCTTGGCCAAAATTTATTCAGTTATCTTTTTAGTAAAATAAAATAACCCAAATTAGTTATCACCAAAAATTATAATTTTTCAAACTTTTGTTTTACATTTTTATTTTATTTTTTCATATTATTATTTATGTTTTTTTTTTAAACATACTATTATCCTAGCAGTACAGTGTCACCATAGTGACACAGTACTACTTGTGGGGGGTGAGGAAGATTTTTTATTTTTTTTTACACTGATTGCTTTTACACCCATAAAGGCTGTAAAAGCAATCATTTCTCCTTCTCTCTGGCTGCATTCTTGCAGCCATTGAGAAATACTGTGTGAGCTGTGATTGGTCACAGCTTGTCACATGGTACAAGGCTGTTGTGAATAGCCTAGTACCATATGATCTCTGTGATCACTCACAGATTTCACACGTAGTAAACAATGATGTCAGAAGTGACATCTTGCTTACTACTATTCATGTGATCACTGATTGGCCAATCAGTGATCACATAATCAGGACCTCACACAGAGGTCCTGTACAGATCTCGGTGCCGCACACTCCCAGGGAGCGTGCACAGTCCAAAATGGCGGGCGCCGTTTATGAACGGCCACCCGACCCTGCACTGCCACTGTCCAGCCATGTATATACAACGGCCGGACGGGAAGTGGTTAAAGGGGTTTTCTATTCCCATAAAAGTCTATAAGAACATGCTTGAATCAGGTTAAATGCAGGTCATAACAAATTCTTAATGTTCTTAGAAGTATCTCAAATTGATATAAATTCATGCCATTAACACAAGCTCAAAAGCCATCAAAACAGGCCCTAAAGTCTTCAACTGCTGGAGCTCCATGTAAAAAGCAGTTTCAAAATGGATAGGGATTACCCAGGCCTATGTTATAACAGCAAAAAAGTTCAAACAGCCCAAAATTAAATATCTGTCATAAGTATGTATTTTCAGAAAGACAGAAGTAATTCAGTTGTAAGAAATGAAAGAAAGTACAAGACTGATTAAAAAGCATAATTTATTTATATGGGTCTAAATCCTATATTCAGTGTAACACAAATTTATGTAATGATTAATTTCTTAAAGCATATGCCTCCAGTGAGACACGCTATGAAAGTTTAAATAGAAAACAAAAAGCTTTGTCAGATGTAATAGCAAGGGATTTGAGATAGTGAACCAAGACATTTGAGCTTTTATATGAATGCTGTAACAAAATTATTCATTTTTTTTTCAAAAGCTGACAGCTGATCCTTTTTTAATACACAGAATTAATAGCGTAAACTTACAGGAGAAGGGCGTTCTGGCGGCAATCATAACTTCAAAGAAATAAATGTCAGTCACATCACTGTTAAATGGTGTCATTTACAGAAAAACAATATCGCGTTGTGTGCTATGGGAGCCATGCTTGTCTACCAAAAGCAGATGCATTGGCTACCATCATCATTAGATCACTCTTTCATAAAGTCTGCATTAGCGGAAAATGAGATTCTGCACTGCATCGATATAGTCTTGCATTATTGACACCTACTTACCAAAGGATTTCTCCTTTGAGAAGTGCAATATTTCCATACAGAACTGTACAAATAAAATGGAGTATTAATAGTTCAACTGCAATGAAGCTATCATTCATAACTTAAAGGGATGTGGGGAAATCTGGATAAAAAGATCACAAATCCTAATACTGGTTTCAGAGGACTTACATGTAAAACAATCTATGATCTTTTTGGGACAATTCTTTTAAGGATGTTTTTTCACATTATGGTTTATATCAGTTTTTTTTACTTTTTATACAAACTCCTTCTTTTTGCAAATACATATGTACAGCATACACCCATGACACAGAAATCATAGAGCACTGTGGGTTTTCTAAAAAGAGCACAGCAAAAGCTAAGCTAAGTGCAGGGGCGGACTGCAGTCGGGCAGTGCCCGAGGGCCCGGGGTCAGTAGGGGGCCCCATGAGATGCCCCTGGTACCCTTTTTATAGGCTTTTTTTGGTGTGGGCAAGGACACAGGGGCCCCATGATTCCCTATTGCCCGGGGGCCCCATGAGTTGTCAGTCCGCCCCTGGTTAGATGTTAAGTTAACCACTTGCCCTCCAGAGGATTTACCCCCCTTCCTGACCAGGCCATTTTTTGTGATAAGGTGCTGCATTACTTTTACTGACAATTGCGCGGTCATGCAACACTGCACCCAAATTAAATTTATGTCCCTTTTTTTCCCACATATAGAGATTTTTTTTAATGGTATTTTCATCACCTCTGCGTTTTTTTATTTTTTGCGCTATGAACAAAATTAAAAAAAAAAAAAAACAGTATTTTTGCCTTTTTGCTATTAAACATGCCCAGTAAAAAATAAAAAAAATCAAATTTTGCCATAAATTTAGGCCAAAATGTATTCTGCTACATGTCTTTGCTGAAAAAAATTCTAATACGTGTAAATTAATTGGTTTACGTGAAAGTTATAGCGTTTACAAATGGCAGTATAGATACTGGGATTTTTTTTTTTACTAGTAATGGTGGCAATCAGCGACTTATAGCAGGACTGCGAGATTGCGGTGGGCATTCTGACACTGGGGGGAACTGACTTGGTGTCACTGACATCCCCAGTGACACCAATGCAGTGATCAGAGCTAATAAAAAGCACTGACACTGTACTAATGACACTGGGCAGGAAAGGGTTAACATGTGGGGAGATCAAAGGGTTAACTGTGTGCTGTTTCACTATGTGCTGTGTGTGTACTTTACACTGTAAGCACGCTGCTTTTTATGGCTCTGCTGTGTAGAGCCATACAAAGCAGTGTGCTGGAGCTGACAGGGGAGATATCTGTGTTGTTTATACACAGGTCTCTTTCCCATTGGAGATACTTGGCAATCAGCGGGTGTCGGTGAGGAATCACCAGCCAGGACCCGGTGATTGACAACCGAGGCAGCGAATGGTGGCGCGGGTAAAGCGCTCGTGCATCCCCTACCCGGAACTGCAAAATCACGTATATATACATGATTTTGCACACCCTCGCTATCCTGTATCAGTGTTTCTGCTATAGGGTGACGCGGAAGCGGTTAATACAGGAATATGAAGAAATTGAAGGGGGGGGGCACTGCTTTAACTTATTCATTTCTGATTAAATTTCAGGTTAAGCTATTGAACTTTGTAAACAGGATTGTTCAGAAAGGTAGTCAGCCTACAAAACATTTGCAAATAAGCACAGGATGCCTGAAAATGGGAAAACTAGACATTTGTAATTATAGCACTATCTACCCATGCAGGCTCAGAAAAACCTTGTGATCCTAATATCTGGAAACTTTCACAAAATGGATTCACCCATGGCCATGTATCATATAACAAAACCTGAACTGTTATTTTTCAAAGCCACCAACCAGATTTAAAAAATGTGAACTGGAACATGGATGTTTGTGCATGGTCAGTGGTTGGGACAGTTTTGACACTTTGATTTATGAGGTCTTGTACCTTCCATTTGGTACAGATGAAGAGTGTCTATGAGCATCAAAGGATGTGATTCATGTGCAATGGTACTAGAGAATGGTCATAACCCATGATACATTGTAGTGTTACACAGCACACAATGTCAGGGATCCTGAATACAGATTGCAGGTCCTAGGTTGGTAGGAATGGATGATTCCCATTTCCAACCTGTAGAGTGGATAAAGAAAACATTGAACTCCAACAGAATGTTTAATATAAGCAGTGGTGTTTTAAAATGTTAAAGACTTTATTAATTCTGTAATTTTTCAATGTTCTGCACATTTAATTATTAAAAAACATTTATGTAAGAAGGCATTTTTCTTTAGTCTGCAACACCTACCACTGAAGTAATGGCATCACTGCCAACAAATGTGTCAGTATGAGATAAAATAAGTGAATATCTTCTGTTTAAACTATAATATCATTCATATGTTTGCAGTGTGAAATTAATTATATTAAACAAAGGCCCAATAATACAGTTCTAATTATCCACTTGGCCTACCATAGTACAGACTAATGGGCTTATAAGCACAATATGCAGAGACCCCTTGTGATGCATTTTAGCTATCCGTATATATTATGCTAATTTTCATGGGCCAATCCTTTAAATTTGTTTTCCACATGGCTAGGTTCTACAAGGCTAATTCCAAGGAATGATATGACCTCTTTTAATGGCACAATATAGACATCATAATAGAATGGTGCATTGTTTCAAATCAAATTATTATGGCTGAAGGGGTTTCAGTGAATACTACATTTCAATTTGTAGATGGGGCATGTTGTATGATATGTTATATTAATGTGGGAAAAATGAGAAGTTGAGTTTTAGGCAGCCTCTTAATAGCAGCCTATCTTCATAATTATGCAAAGAACGCAGTTACTGGTTTACCAGGTCAGTGTCATGGAAAGGTCATCCTTATTATACCAATTTTGCATCCCTGAATATTATAAAAGAGAACCTGTTCCGAAAGATGTTTGAGAGCTGTCAATGCTGCAATTTTTGCCACAGGTTCTGGTGTGGTCATTCTTAACCTTCTTTATTGTTTGGTAAGACATCAACCTGGAACAAGCATGTATATAGATCTCAGTAGATCTGACATTCTCCTAGTTTTTCTATGTAAATAATTAGAATTTAAGCAGAAATTGAATTTTAAAGCTGTCACCCCATTTTCTATATTTATGCACAAAATATTTTTGTTTGTGTATAAATATAGTAAATGGGGTGATACCTTGAAAATTCCACCCTTGCTTTAATTTTTTATGATATGTGCAGCACAGTGGCTAAATGGTTAGCACTTCCGCCTGGCAGTACTAGGATTGTTGGTTCGAATCCCAGCCATGACACCACCTGCCTGGAGTTTGCATGTTCTCCCTGTGCCTGCATGGGTTTCCTCCGGGTACTCTGGTTTCCTCCCACACCCCAAAGACATGCTGGTAGGTGAATTGGTTCCTGTCCAAATTAGCCCTAGTATGTATATGAATGTGAGTTAGGGACCTTAGATTGTACACCCCTTGAGGGTTAGGGACTGATGTGAATGTACAATATATATGTAAAGCGCTGTGTAAACTGATGGCGCTATACAAGTACCTGGAATAAATAAATAATGTGGTGACTTATTTACTTAGAAGACTCCATCCATCCTTAGTGGAGTAAGTCAATACACCCCATTCCTGAATTGGCAGACATATGGAAATAAAGTAGGGGTGGAATATTCAAGGTGTCACCCATTTGCTATATTTATGCACAAAACCTATTTATTTATTTGTGTAAAAATATAGTAAATGGGGCGGTACCTTGAAAATTCCATCCCTACTTTATCTCCAAATTTGTGTCAATTCAGGGATGGGGTGTCTTGATTTACTCCACTAGGGATGAATGGAGTCTCCTAGGTAAATAATAGGTTATAAAGCAAAAAGGATGAGGATAACAACCCCAGAACATGTTGTTTCAAAAACATGTAACCAATTATATATTTCATATTTTTATGACCTGACAGGTTCATTTTAAAGTCCTGGGCTCTGTGGCTCTTATGTATGGGCTCTCCTCCTTGTTTCAATACTCATTGAGTTCTGACCTGAAGACAATATGCAGTCACTGAAATAGAAACACCTGACTTGCAGACTTGTTTATACTGACTTCTAGTAATCTTCTACAAAGCACTCTGATCTAATTAGATCTGTCCACCCAACATATTAGTAGAAGAGACAGCACTGTGATGGCCTCATCCATTTGTTGCCCCCTTTTCACTGTTCAGCAGGCTGGGGAGGAGAGGCATCAGAGGAAACAAAGCTTCAAGGCCTTTTTTTCTGTATAGTCTTCCATCAGCTCTCCATTTAAATATATAGCACATACATTTTTGCTTACAAACATCTTTGCTTAAAGCACAGCTCCATCCAAAAGGGTAAGTTCCGCTTTAAGGACTGCTCCCCATTAAGGATTGGCACCTTTGGGGGGCGGGGGAGCGGGTACCCGCATTTGAAAGGTACCCACTTCCACTTTCGGTCCGATCGCTTGGCGACTGAAAGTGGAATGCTCCCTCCCTGTAGTCTTTTGGGACACGACATAGGTCCCAGAAGACTACAGGACAATTCATGAAGTGCAGCGCTATTCGCGCATGCGCAGTGGGTACCTGGCTGTGAAGCTGCAAGCTGTCACAGCCGGGTGCCCACACTGAAGATGCCGGTGCCTGGAACACAGGATGGCCAGTGAAACGGGCTGCGGGGGACACACCACGGGACCGAGGGACAGGTAAGTGGCTATTTTTTAAAAGTCAGCAGCTACAGTTTTTGTAGCTGCTGACTTTTATTTTTCAACAGGGTGAGTGGAACACTGCTTAAGAAACTTTTATTAATAAATTCAAAATTAATACTTTCTCCCTTATCCTGTTTGGGCTACTGGAGAAACACAGCTCTTCAGGCCAGGCCTGATGTTATTTAATCATCAGCCAACAAAAATAAATACTGATTAAGTGATTAAGCTCTACGCAGAATGATCAATGTTACTATGCCATTAACCAATTCAATTTTAATCTATATCTGTCAATGCTATAGACATATAGTAAAGTATAACTGTAAAAATAAGGTTCATATTAGAAGTAAGTAGGAGGCTCTTCTGTATTTTAAAACATTAGACTGATGGCCCATCCATGCTCTTGTTTGTTGCAGCAATGTGTAGTAGAACTCATGTGTTGCAGTGCATTCTCAAAATGCATGGCAATGCATCTAATCTATGTGGGGTGCATTATTACTGTGTTACTCACTGTAAGTAGCATCCCAATGCACTGCACTGAAGTAGAGAACCAAGCAAAAGGTAGGACACACAATGCATATACTAGGTGTTGTGTTTGATAATATAAGCTCATGCATATTTTTTTCATACAGTTAAGTTGGCAGCCCATTCAGAATGAATTGGATGCCTAAACACATGCTATAACAAGTCTTAATGTGTATATGTTTAGGTACCACAATGGAACATTTAAATGTAAATGGGCACTGAATGAGAGAAACAAAAATAAAAAATATATATATACAGTAGTCAGATAGCTAGGTAGGAGTTAATATGTTCAAAACCCATAGAAAGTCGCCATGAGTCTTTAAAAAAAAATGTATAGCACAAAATATTGCCATATGCCAAAATTATGTAATCTTCAAGCACATCAACAACTTTATTCTTTAATAAACATTTATTTATGCCAGTAAAATTATCAGCATATTTTTTCTTTGACCTTGAAATGCATCCAAAAGAGCTGTAGCCCAAGAGTTGATGGATGTGAATGAATACACATTAGAACTTACAAACCTGTTTAAAAAGTCTCTTCAATCTATTCGGAAAGCAAGCCAATAACGCTGTTCATGGTTCATATGTCCATAAGCGTTTGATTGACAGTGAAGGTTGGTAAAAGCTACACAACTACAAATTTCAAGGCAATGTATTTTTCTATATTTCTTCAAGGCTCAGCATTTTATTTTGTGCTGTTTGCTTTTGAAATCCTTATGATAATACAGAAATATAAATGTTGTGGTAGTTGTTGCACACTTTGTTATCTACACTCACCAGCCACTATATTAGGTACACCTTTTCAATTGCTTAGTAACACAAATTGCTAATCAGCCAATGACATAGCAGCAACTCAATGCATTTAGGCATTTAGACATAGCGAAGACATCTTGCTGAAGTTAAAACTAAGCATCACAATGGGGAAGAAAGGGCATTTAAGTGACTTAGATCATGGCATGGTTATTGGTGCCAGATGGGCTGGTCTGAGTATTTTAAAATCTGCTTATCTGCTGGGATTTTCATGTACAACTATCTCTACACTCTCTTTACAGAGAATGGTCTGAAAAAGAGAAAATAACCAGTGAGCAGCAGTTGTGGGGATGAAAATGCCTTGTTGATGTCAGAGGTCAGAGGAGAATAGGCAGACTGGTTTAAGAAGATAGAAAGGCAACAGTAACTCATGTCAATATGGGCCAAAATCTCTGCAGAGATTTTGTTTCCAATAACTCTTGAATCTATGCCACGAAGAATTAAGGCAGTTCTGAAGGTAAAAAGGGGCCCAACCTGGTACTAGCAAGGTGTACCTAATAAAGTGGCAAGTGAGTGTATATTTACAAATGTATATCAGTCTGAACATCAAATTTCTATTTAGTAGCAAAAACCTAAGATACAGGCTAATAGAAGAACTCAGTGCCAGCCCAGGGCTCAAGTAGTGCTTGCATAATTTGGTGCTTCAGCACCCTCCACAATCCTTGAACATGCATCAGATCCAACCATATGTACCTCACCTACATCTGTAGCTTGGTGCATGTTCCTTAGATTGCTATCCTCTCTATTGATGGACAAAGAGAACTTAAACACTGCAGTGGTCAAGTTGGTCAGTCAGAAAGTAGCATTAGCTAATTTGAGGTTTGCACATATTAATATTTAACCGTACAATAAGGAGGTTGTGGTAAATTTACATCATAATCTTTTTGTGATCAGAAGTCATTGATACCTGTAGGGCCCTTTAACAGGAGATCACACCCAGGTGGTAGTTGGACAGTTATCCGTTCTGTGTAGAGTAAGTTTTTAAAGGACCAGTGGATTGAATCTGGTTGTTGCTCAATGAGAAAAAGAAGTTGAGTGGAAATTCTACGTACACAGAGCATGCATAGAACATCAATCTGTGAGCACCTAGAATGCCAGTCCGTGCAGTCCTCTTCAATGAGCATTAGGAATGCTCCTTGGCACTGGTAGGAGACAAAGATGTCATTAGACTCATTAGGAGAAGAATGCTATTTCACGTTTTACTAAAATTTTGTGAACATTGAGATTCCAGAGATGTGTTAAGGGAAAAGCTATAAAGCAAATATCTGTGACAAAACAGCTACCTTTTGTTTTTACTTTGCAACTTGTCATTTTATTTTATATAATAAGTTACCTTCTGATCAAAGGAATGGTAATCCCATCTGGACATTTATTTATTTGTGTGGGGAGTTCTCCTGATGGAAAAACCTGTGTTGAAGAAGATGGGGCAGATGCCTGTGAAGAGTTTAGGGCTTTGGCAGCGGTGCTAGTTAATCTCTTCCATCAGGCTGGTTGCTTTACTGTGTTCTCGAAGGGGTGATGGAGTGGATGATTATTTTTACACCTGCTGAATCCACTTTGGATGATCTGGAACTTTTCTGTGTTGAGTAAGTTGGAAGCTACTGCAAGATTAACACTATGCCACATTAAGGTTTTGGGGTCAGAGCTGCCCCTTTGACCTGTGAGATTTGGTAAGCTCTGTGTTCAGGTGGCAGATTTCCCACTGCCCTGAATGCCCAGGCCAATATTTTTAGTGTGTTGGTTAAATGCACAATTATTTTTTTTAAATAAAAATAAATATTTGATTATGTTAATAACACAACTATTTAACAATTAAATACTAGACATTTAGCAGGTGAATAGCATGAAAGTTGTAGTGTTCATTTGCAGGTTAAGATCACAGGAGAGCCTTCAGCCCACATGTGATCCCAGTATCGGCTGCTGGTTCTCAATGTGGGAAAAATATTATTTATTAATATGTACTCAGCATGAGACATTGTACCATGGAACACTATTATAGAGATTTAAGATGGGAAGGGGTTAAATATCATTCTGAACCATGTACATCAGTTTCTACTGGTATACATATTCCAATTTGAGAAGAACATAAGGTATCACTAAGGAATGCAGAGGATGCCACTGCTGCTGAGCTCATCAGGTCAGGGCCCCACAAATAGGCACTGCATGCATGACACTATAGAGGACATTTACTAAAGAAAAATTAACATCCAGTCATGCTTAGTTGATGTTTAGTGTGACATATTAGTCCTGCTCTGCATTCAGTTATGAATGAAAGTTACTATTACTTTTATAAATCAAAGCAACCTTAATATGTTATGTGTAAAATGTAAGATTTTTTTTAACATTTTAGGCTTTTTTAACAAAATTAATCTAAATTTGTTTTTACTAACACCTTGATTGCCTTAGTTTTCTTTTATTTTTTTGCATGTAAATATTTTACATTTGTGTACATGTGAAGGTGCAAGTCCCATCCACTTTAGCTCAGGGAGGGATGTGCTAGGACGTACTTTGACGTCCTTGATTTGCTTGATAGAGAACAGTTTCCTGAAACTGACTGGGACATTTGGTAAACACCCACTCAAACACCTGACATGTGATTTGCCTAAATTCAGTACATTACAGCGTACAACCGTAGAGATAATTGACAGCAGCAGTCATATATTTACTGGATTGTACAAAACCATTAGTGTGTCTATAGTCACTAGAAATTTATATCTACAGGTTGAGATCATTCCATCTGACTTCATGCAACCAAGATTCTAGTTTAAAAAGCCTGATATTTCCTAGACTTAGGGCTCAGTCACACTGTTGGGGTGCATTTTGCCAGAATGCACCAAAGCAATACAAGGTAGTGTTGCAATGCACATTGATCAGCTACAGCAGTTACGATGAGAATGTAAGTAATATGCACAAACACACTATATCTATACAGTATCTCTAACTATCTCTCTCTCTCTCTAAATATATATATATATACACCTATACATCTTTTTAGTTTTTGGCCCTATACACATTTACCAAGCAGCGCGTATGTACTATATGTAAAGCTGCACAATTTGCATTGAACAGTATAAAAATAAAACAACATCTGCTACATCTGTACCCTAATGCCTGTTTTCTCCGATCTCCTGAAACTTTGATAGGGAATTCAATTATTTTCTCATCAAGTGGCTGGCTCTAAGCTGAATCTGCGAAAGTGACAATTATTCTATTTTCTCTGCCCTAATCAGAAGGAATTCTGCGCTTTCTGAAAAACAGCCACACTGAAAAGTGACTTAGAAGGTGTCACTCTCAAGGCTCATTAGCCAGTACAAACAACACTGCAACCTCAAGTAGTCAACAGTAGAATATGTGACGCAAGAAAGATACTTAATATATCCAACATAGAAGCTTCAGCTGATCGGAAATAGCATACACTCCCAAAACTGCTTATTGTCGATAGAAAGGATGTCAAGGCAGTTTTTTTCCAAAGATGTCTCTTTGATCTCCTTTCTAATATACTTAGATAATCAGAACACATTACTTATGATTTGTATGGATTTTAACTGTGCTGATATATCACCTTTCAATCATTCACTGTTTAAAGTATTGAATCAAGTTCAGTATACTGTAATGCTCTTTTAGCTCTGCTTTGTTGCTTTTGGTTTATACAGTCATTTTGCAATATTCATGATTGTTTTCATGAATCATGTATATTAAAGTGGACCTACAATCATACTGGGCAGACTTAGTGAACCTTCGACCTGGTTTTGGAAAGTTCTAACAGCAGGAACTGCTGCTCCAGTGTCCCATAATAGATAATCACCTAGCTAAATGCTTAGGTCTTTGTCAAATGATCTACAGGATGAGAGTACAAACTAGAGAATGCTTATTTTCAGCAGCGATCACATTGTCCAATGCATGGATGTTCAAGACTTTGATGTTATGACTCTCAGAGATATTGGGCAAGGTAATGGGTAGAGTCAAGGATCTTATGTGATGGCAAGTGTACTGTAAGATTTCTTAATTTTCAAAAAGAAACCCTCTTATTCCATTAGTGATAAGTGGTACTTCCCATTTCCAGATTAGCATCATTCCCATTTCCCATCTGGTTAAACTATAGTCACTGTCAGTAAGTAAGGGGGGATTTTTCGATCTAGCCCAACAGAATGTATTTATTCTTACTCATCCTATGCAAAAATAAAGTTGTGGCTGGACATGTGCTTTAAAGGGTCTATTTATAAATATTTTCTCACACCTTTCACCCAAGTTTAACACTTTTGTTTTCCAAAATGAATCTAATTAGAAAAATGTGCAAACCTTAGGGGAAAGCTGTGTAAAAACATTGATAAATAGATCCCATGTACTGGTGCTGGAGCAGTGCCTAACATTTGGATGGAGAAAGATAACTTCTAATCCAGGAATGGGAATTGCCACTGATCACTAATGGGATGAGAAGGTTTCTTTTTGAAAGTTTAAAAAAAAGCAGAGACCCAGGATAACAAGTGTTCTAATCCTTCCACGCAATCTAAAAATAGAATTAAAAAATTTGGTTGAATCAACACTTTAAAGAAGGACTCCCATGATCATGTAAAAATAATATACTGGACCATACATTTATGTGCAAATACCTTGAACTGTTTTTTTCAATGAACCATAAGCATATGTAGAAGAAAATTAATTTTTTTCTTCATTCCCAATCTTTTTCTCTAATATAAACATTCCAGCCATGGTAAATTTAAACTTCCAGGCTCTGGTGCCTCCTGGCCCTTTAAGGGGTTTCACATTTCGGAGGCAGTGAGGGGTTTCTGACCATATAACCACCATGATTGGCTGTCACAGCGGTCACATGATTGGAAATCTCCCGATCGCAAGTAGAGACAGTAACTGTGATGGGAGCGAATACAGAGTGAGCACTCTCAGCACAGTTCTGTTTATCTTTAGTTACGCATATATGCCCCTTTCAAAGTTAAGGCCCACCCACCGAGAGGCAGCATATATGCGTATGCCCGGAAGGTAGGAGTTAAAGAACTAAAGAACTACATAGTAGAAACTGCTATGTACCCAATAATGTGAGCTTGTTTGAGAGTCACAGTTAATTTTCCTTATATACTCATAAGCTCATTGGGCCATATTTTTTGCAAATGTCTCATTCAAACCTAAAAAGCTGAATTTCTGGAGTTTATTAGAGGAGGAAAAGCATCAAAATGTTATTTATTACATATCTTTGCCACAATATACATGTATAAGCATTGGAAACCTCCACTGCTTTCAATGAGAAATATAAAAAAGCACTTGTCGTTGCCATGGAGGTCTCTCTGCAGTTGTCTATAACTGTCTACACATGCCTACTGAAAGTTCAATGAGATAAACTGAATCCCCCATTATTAGCTCTGGTAATTTCATCAGAAAATCACCTTTAGAACATTTTGTGCCTGCCATGTGTTTGCTGCACATTCTTTATTTTCTTAGTTTGATTACACTATTTTTCTTTCCCCTTTTCATGATTTCTTAATTTGCTGTGTCCCTCTGGCCATGACGACATTTTTAGATTATACTGGTTGCCATGGTTGTGTGCACAGGGTCAAAATTTCAATGGAATGCTCCTAAACTGTAACTGTCAGTTGTGCACACATGACTTCCGCAGTAAACCATACATGCAGAAATATCTTATACTTTACTGATTTATGCAGTTGTATATTCATTAGGAAATCTCTGTCATTATTATAAATACAATTAGTGTAAGTTTCTAAATCTGCTGTAAAGAGGATTTTCACTCCCCTGTTTGATTTTATTTCTCAAATCTCTCTTGTTTGCTGGGATATCCTCAATAAACATTCTCACTGAAATCCATCATTGTTCTGCAATAATCTGCTGCTTTGCTGCTACACACCTAGTCCCCTACCACCATCATCTCTACTTACATCATTGGGAGCTATCTCTTTTCCTGGTTTTTGCAGCCAGCCTCCTGATGATGCACATGTCCTGTGGTACATCATCAGGGGGCCAGCTGCACAAACCCGGAAAAGCCAGCTAGCCCCAGATATGGTAGTTTGCTGGGAGGCCTCCTGGGGTGCGTAACATGAGCATCTCAGGAGGCTGCAGGCAGCTTTGAGGCATGTCATGCATAAAAACAAGTTTTTTTTTTCTTTTTTTCAATTGTGTAAAAGGAAAGAGGACTGTGTAGGGACTGACTGTCCACCTTATAACCAATTCTCCTGTACACAAGAAGCACAGAATGGAAGAGAAGCCAATTAGGCTCTTGTACAGTGCATATGTTCTGGCAGGATATATGCCGACAGAAGGGAAAATCAGAATGAGCACTGAGATGACCATCTTTGCTTTCCCGGTAAGAGCATTGATGGAATCTGTATTTCTGCTTCTCACAATATCTAGCTATACATTTAGTTTAAAGTAAGTTTAGTCCATATGCTTAATGGACCACTGGCTGATAAACATGGCTGTAAGTGGTTAGATCATGTTTGCTCAGTCAATCTCCCTCATATTTCTATTTCTGCCATAAAGCAATAGGCAATGAGGCAATAACAACCACTGGAAGAATTTACTATTGTTCACAGAACTTTCCCAACTATAACAATTTCCCACTGAGACAACTGTTTACATTGGACTACTGTACTGCCAACTAAGAAGACAATTTTCAGGCAATTTTACCTTGTTTCCAGTCTCAAGAAAGATTAAATGGTTTAAGGCCAACAATTGTTGTCTTTTTCACTTTAATAAAGGGGTAGGCTCCTTTAACATGCATGGCTATCTTTGTGATCTACACTGGTTAACTGAGGTTGAAATCTCTTGAAAATTACAGTGTGCATGTCTATTGATGTCCTATATATTCTTCTGATCTGTGACAAATTGAAATAATGCGCATCTAGAAGTCTGCCCACTATATTGGCCCTAGTGACCGTTGCCACTGGGACTAAAAGTGAGGGAAAACCCACATTTTGGACTGCTCACCAGAACAAGAATAGAGTGCAAATCTTAGTGGGAACACTGTCTAAGAGGGGATGTCCCCAACTTTGGAGAGGTTCCCTCTAACGTCTTGTTGTGACTATAGGACAGCAGGATGTAAAGGCAAACCTTCCAACTGGGACATAGATAGAAAAAAAACACTGACAAAAGTTGTGACTATTATCTACTTTGCACAAAGTGAAAAAACATGGAATTTGATACACTTTAACATTTATGTAAACCCAAAAACAAAAGAATGTAGTATTTTGTAGATTATCAACTGAGTGCTGCTTTTTGTCAGACTTTTTTCCTTTTATTTTTACCTGCTGATCCTGCCAAAAGCAGACATCCTGCCCCTGGGTGATTATATTCACTGCTCCTCTGTATCTATGGAGGGAGCCATGGCTGCCACCCAGGCTGGAATGCAAACATGTTCATTTCCATTACATAGGGATGGTGAGAGTAGTAGTTTACAAAAGAAAGATAAAATGGTTCTTGCTTTCAGTTCATCTCATAGGAAGTGACAGGGAACACTGCATTTCTAGCAAGATCGACAGGTTCTTTTTGTACTTGCTAAAATGCTCTTAGCCTGAAAAATGAAAAACATTGCAGCCATCACATCTGCATCTGCATAATGTTACATTTTATTCTTGGGTTTATGATATGCTTTATAACATTCAATCTTTGTGGAATCTGGCTGTGTACAGCCATCTTTTGGATTTTTACCAGACTCCCCCAGTACAGATCCCAGAAAGTCCCTTAATTTTAAATACTAATAGGTTTCTGCAATACTTACATCTAGAAATGTTATTAATGTATCATTTATATAACCTAAACTGTTATTTATGTGTATTTAACTTTTTTGCATAGCTGAGAATAAACACATTTCTTGTTCATTATATGTATGTGGGTACAGTTTGCATAGAAAGCATTCATATTGGATGCCTGTATTACACCTTTTTTTAATTGGTAACAAAGCTTTTATATAGGAAGTTGGTGGAAACTGGATGAAAAGCCCTCTCCCATGAAATAATGCACTATTCCATGAAATAAAATACCTTCCCATATTTATTACAGCTAGCTGCACTGTCAGCTCTCCCTGCACTTCCTCCTTTCACAAAATCCTGGGCTAAGCATTTGCTCTACAGACATTTTACACGTATCGTACTTTGCCAAGTAAACCTACTTCTCTACTCCGCTTCTCAGCTGTCAAGCTACATTTCTGATACTCTAAGGCATAGGGGCCTCAGAATGTTTCATTTCATGGTCATATTTAAGAATAAAATGGGAAGCAAATCATGTTATTCACTGGAAAACTATTCCATTCCTCTAAATCTGGGAACTGCATAACTCTGCTAGAGAAAGTGCAAGCTCAACAGTGTATAAGAAATCAAATATGTGCAGCAATAAATACATACATAACTGAAATATGCACAAAGCAAACATCACGTTGTTGAGTTATGAATATTAAGCTCAAAAAGCCTCTGCCGACGTCTTCTTTGTTTGTTTCCAGTTTGTATGTGTGATGGTTTGCTGTATCTTCTGGCATTAGCTTATTTCTTCTATTTACACAACCCAAAGTAATATCTATGGATGAAGATTGGGGAACCCACCAAATATCACCAGGAACTAACAATGTCATGAATGTATCAAGCAAAAATTGTGGATAATTTCTGAAAACTATATTTTAGAAGGACTGGTATGATTTTGGTCAAATCTCAAATCTGTTGATTTTGTTCACTCATCAGTCTTCCAAACTCCTTATAAACCCTGTTATAAGATCTTGGGAAAACCACCTTTCAAGGGCCCTCACAAATTCTCCTCACTGCAGATGCCTTGTACTGATCATAGGAGGGTAGCACTCTGTTGACATTACTGACATCTCAGTTTATTCAACCACAAGCACCAACAAACCTCCCCTCATACCTGATGGCCACTCCTCTCTAATGTGTTGCACTCATCCGAATGCAACCTTTCTGTGTTCCTCATGGACATTGGTTATATGCACTTATATGCACTTTTAGTGTAATAGCACATTGGCATAAGAAATAAGTATAATGCTTTATGTTCATGAGAGCGTTAAGGGCCTACAGTGTAACATTCTGGCTTTTGTTCATGCCCAGGAAATCCAGATGCTATGTACAGCCACCAATAGACATGAATGGTTGTTTATGGCTGGACACAGGTATAAGCCAATACTCATGTAAACCCACACATAGCATATGGAGGTATTCCATAAACACGGAAAGTCTGCAATCAGGTAATACATCAGTACACTATACACGGGTGTGCATGAATACTGTTGTATACCCCCAAACAGCCATTCATGTCTATGGGTAACCGTACATAGAACCAGGCTTATTAGCGCAGAAAAAAGCCAGACTTTTATGTTTCATGTCTCAAATGTACCCATATGCATGAAGCCTAATAGTAACAATGCTTTGAAATCCAATTTTCTCAATCTAGTTTATTGTTTTAGTTTCACATGAATGAAAACCTAAAAACGTTCTTTCACTAACTAAAGTAGGGAATGGTTAAAAATTTGAAAATTTCTCTTCTCTTTTTGTCATTTAGGCACAAGAAATTAGAGGAAATCTCTCCAAAGTGGGGAAAATTTCATGTTTGGCAGCTGTCATCAGAACAAGTCTGCTCATGGGCCAATTCCCCCTCTATCCCTGATGCAATTTCCCAACAACTTTTCCTATAAAAATAATTTTTGGATTTAGATATACTTTAAGGGGGGCCTGCCACCACTGGACATGAAGCAGTTCATAAAATGAATAAAGCAAGCTCTTATGCCAATCCTACCAGTAGACTAAAGTGGTTGTAAACCCTTACACCTACCCAGTTAAGTGACTGGCCTTAGGTGGTACACAGAGTTTAAACTAATCCTCCTACAAGTTGTACTTGTTTGTCCGTAGCCCTCCCTTCTCTACAGCCATTCAAAATACAGAATTTTACAGCTTGTCTGAGTTTTCAGAGAGCAGGGGACGGGGAACTGAAGTTACAATCAGCACAAAGGAAAATAACTGAGGCTGTCAGTCACAGGCTGTGTGCTGCAGCTCACTTCCCTGTCACCTTTTTTCTCTTGGTGTCAGGAAAACTTGTCAGAAGTGACTCATGCTTATTGCAAAGGAATTAGGCAGCAGAGAGAAATTATACTTAGTGCCCTGGATTGAGACAAGTACGCAATATAGAGGGATATGCTTTGTTCACATTTCATGTCTGAAGTTTAAAACCACGTTAATGTTACACTGTGATATTAAATTCATTGTGGCTGCAGCAGAAACATTGACAGCTCCTGACTTAGCTGTTCTACCATGTAGTGCAGACTTAAACAGAATGCAACCAAACATCTGATTTTCTACTGCTGGTTATTCAACAATGGCAGCCTGAAGGTTAAAGATGGATTAGCTCTAATGCAGTATGAGAACTGCTGTATTTTTCTCAAGTTGGAGTCAAAGAAACTGCAGCCTATCTAAAGATCTCCCTATAACATCGTGTTTTCTGCTTGGCAACACTGTCGATGAATAAAACCTGAAATGTGTAATCCAAGCGTTTTTCTTCCAAATGGATGATAGATGCTTTCTATAACACTAAACATGAAATATAATTATATGGAAAAAGATAATTACTTGAGTAGCATTCAAGAATTCCTTGAGTGCTGTTTATAGTAAATAAGGTATTATTTAGTATTGCTGAGGGTGATTGCTGCCTTCACAAGGCATTACGAATCGGATGCAGCACCAGCTTCTGAGATTCTCATTTACAATTTATCTTTTCGGAAATTGGACATGGCACAAGTATAAACATTTGGCTGGCGAGGGGTGGCAGAAGCATAAATATGTAAACGTAATACTGTCCCTATCTCTCCAACACTGCCTCTCTCTGGAAAACCTAGCTTAAACTCTGTGCCATAAGCAGGAATTTTTGCAGTACCCCCAGGCACTGTATTTAGGGGCACAATAAAATGCTTTCTGTTTTTCATTTGCTTTCTATTTCATCTCACCTATGAAATAATACAAGAAGAAATGAGGCAGATTTTAATAAATACATATTTAAATTATACTAACAGCTACAGTGCCACACATTAAAGCTAGACTGAACTTCTAGTTTATATCAGCTAAATACATTCCAGGTGAATTAAAATAGAATGTATGCAGAGTAATATATTTGGGTTTTTTTAAGTAGCCACAGCCAGAGTAGAAAAGCCTGTTCCCTGCCGGCATTCTGTAGAGACTGGTTCTTGCTCTCTATCTGGAAGCAGTATTCTCACTGCAGGGGTGTGACACCTCCTGCTTACTCAGAGCTTACATTTTCCAATCAACTGGAAGCATCTATTTTGATGCTTCCACAAAGAGAAAATGGTTCCTTCTCTATAACATGCTGTACACAGTCAAAATGAAGTCAGGCATTCTGAGCTGTATACCTTTTCTGGTTTAGTGACATTGAGGATCAAAATGGCAGGTTGGGAATCAACAGTTTCGAAAGAATATCAACAATGGAAGCCCTGAATTCAACCCATGACAAATTTCCAATAGAGCAGCAAAAAACAGCTAACAAACATAAAGGGTCTGATTTAATAAAACTGAACGCAAGCTGCCAGGTAAGCCCAAAATATCAAATCAACTCCAGCAAATGTTAACAAGGACCCAAATTTTGGAAGCTGTGCCCAAAAAAATTGCAGCCCAAGGACTAGGTACCACTTTTGCCTATAATTTCCTACGGCTGATCCTTTCACTAACAATGGCTTACCATGCCTGTGTATCTGTGTGAAGGTGGCCCTCTTGGTAAAAGCAAGACTTTGCTTCCATCTTTAGGAGCTGCCCCTTCATGAATGATGATCTGCTTACTAATGGAGGCTTTCACTCCAGCAAGGAGAACAGATATACAGCATTGTGACTGAATAAGTGTATTGCTTTTTTCAGGTTATTGGTAGGATCAGGCAAATATTTATAACTCGGTGCTTTCTACTATGATTACTGGGACCTTCTTCACAGTAACAGGCAAAAGCAATGTTCACAAATAGTTTAGTAGAACCTGCAGGGCTGTGAAAAATATACACAGAGTACAGCCTGGTTATGGCTGAGTATTAAATGTGTGAAATTTAATTAAGGACATGACAGCATAGGTCAAGGTAACTATATACAGTGTTGCCACTTACCAGTCATTAAATAAAATTGCCAATCTAAATTTATTTTTTCAAACTTTTTTTTATTCTTCACTTAGTAATCCTGCAGATAGCATGCTTTCTATGCCTTGGTGGCTATGTTCAATCCTTTACTGTATCTACAGGGGGAGCCATGGTTGTTATGCTGGCTGCCCTACAAATGTGTTTGCTTTTGTTGATCATTGTTACATTGGGAATGGGACATTAGTAGTGTGCAGAAAAAAGATAAAATTGTTTTTCTTTCCAGCTCAGCTGGAAGTTAAAAGGACATTACATTGCTGGCAAAAGCAACAGGTAATTTTTTCATATGCTGAAAATGTTTTGAGCATGAAAAATTTAAACAAATGCAGTCACCACAAGTACTAATAAAGCACAATATATTAAAGTGGAACATAAGGCTAAATTTAACAAATTGTTCCCCCTCCTCATACCTACTCAGCATTCCCTGTATATAAAAAGATCAGTGTACTTTAGTACTTTTAATCTGGCCAGGTCCAGCCTAATTGCCTAATCCAGCAGTCCTGGTTCCTCTATGTCAGCAGACAGCTGCTGCAGGGGAGAGGATGGAGCGCCAATAACAGATAGGCCATGAAAGCCTATGGCTGACTTCACAGATTGGGAAATTCACAGCCCTTGTCAAGTGCTTCCTTACATAGGAGAGCTTGTGCTGCTGACTATCGTGGCTGGACCAGATTAAAAAAAAGTATACAAATCTTTTTTTTAGACAGGGTAAGCAGGATAAGTTGAAGGAGGGAGGAGGGAAGGCTCTTCAGAATAGTTAAAATTAGCCTTTACTAACACTGTAAATGTTTGTTCTTGGGTTTAGTTAAAAAGGGTACTGTTTAGCCACCTATTAATATTTCCAGATTTTCTATATAGGACAGCAAATCTTAACTTTTTGTGTTTAGATCTATTTTAAGCAGTGCAAAAAAAGCTCTATTGTATTAAAATTATATTTATCAAAAGATGAGCGTAATCTTATAAGTGTATAAATTGCAAGATATCTTTTAATACATAGTACATAGCTTTGCCCAGAGGCATAACTTAAAGCTACTGGTCCCTGGCTACTGAACTGAACACAGACTTCACAGAAGCTCCTTCAAGTCTCATGCCAAAAACAATCCTGTTCTGACCCGGGGCTGAATATTTTTAATAAATTAAGGCTTTTTTGTAACAAGTCTACCAAAGGCTCAAGCAGCAGTTGATGAAAAATGGATTGAGAGGAGAGTGAAAAGCTAATTTATTCCACACTGAATACAATATGGCCATATAAATTGTAAACACGGGAGGGGGGGAATGGGAGCTATGCATTGGTTCCTGGACCTTATGAGCATCCTCACATAGCCTGCAGACACACTCTAGGTAACCCTAGGTACTATTTGCTATATTCCAGTCAGCCTTGTGAAGTCATCTGTGGAACAGTGATAATATTTTGTACACACATACAGTACGTGTGGAGCACAGCTGAAGGACAGAAGTGATTGGAAGTATCTGGAGGTATGGATGGAAATTTATTATTTTCTATACATTTTTTCCTCTTGAGTAAAATATTATTTTTAACCTGCCCATCAATACAACATTCCAAACTTCAATAGCCGAATAGCAAATTAAGAATGTAAGAAATGAAAAGAAAAAGTATGCAAACCTAAGTATAAATTAGATACATAGTACACTAGTACATTTATAAATAAATTGAGCTTTCATAAATAAACGGGTGAGCCATTAGTTAAGATGATGTGGCCTTGGAAGAAGCACTGCTTTGTTAATACATTAAATCATCAAAGAAGTGGATTTACTAAAGGCAAACCGACTGTGCACATTGCAAGTGCAGTTGCTGCAGAGCTTAGTAAAAGAGATAAAGCTTCACTTTTCAAAGAATACCCAACCACATGCAAAGAAAACAAAAAAACAAAAGAACCCCAGCATTTTTGCTTGTACACTTTTGGATGATGGAAGTCAGCAGAGTTTCCATTCACCCTTACCCTTATTAACCACTTCAATATAGGGCACTTTTACCGCCTTTCTGTCCAGGCCAATTTTCTCTCACACAATTGCGCGGTCATGCAACACTGTACCCAAACTGAAATTTTATAATTTTGTTCACACAACTAGAGATTTCTTTTGGTGGTATTTAATCACTACTGGGGGTTTTATTTTTTGCTAAATTAACAAAAGAAGACCAAAAACATTAAAAAAAACCAAGTTTCTTTGTTTCTGTTATAAAAGTTTGCAAATAAATAATTGTTCTTCATAAATTTAGTCCAAGATGTATTCTGCTACATTTCTTTGGTTGATATTACTGCAGATTAATAACTTATTTTTACCACTCCTTTGCTGCCTTTGTAAAGGAGGCCTTAAAAAGATCATGTTGGCATACCACTGATTTGAAGAAAACCCTTCTCATAAGATTATATGTGCATTTATGTACTTTATGCATGTTATTTACATGCAAAGGTCTCCCCTGTGAAGTCTTCCAAGAGCTCTGAGGCTGCTACTTTATGCTACCATCTTGAATCAACAGTCCCAGCAACCATAGAGCTGTCACTTGAGTGACTCTCTAAAGTATTCCCCTTTGCACAGGGAGGGAGCTGTGCTAGGTAACTGACTCTTCTGAAGTAGTCTTATTTTATGGCAAGTTTAGAGACACATTTTAAGTCAATAAAAAAATAATTTATGAAAAAACACAGCATGTGAATATTTAAAATATTTGAATTTCTGTGTCTGTCTTTAACCTGCCATTTTCTATATTGATGACAGGGTCTCTTTAAACAGAAAGGATTTAGCATATTTCTAAAAGTAGCAAAGTTTTAGGATGTGTACACTCAGGGCACTTGCATGTCATTTATGCTGCACTCAGCAGTCCACAGGCATGGACAGAGCACAATGTTTCATATGACAAGCAGCTCATGCACACATGGGAAGGATCTGATGGGTTCTCAAGGAAGATGAACTTGACTTGTTCTATTTTCCTCTGTCAGCACCTTTCAGATCCTTAAATAGCACATTAGCCCTTGTGAAATAAAAATAATCAGTAACAGAAAAGCACTATTTAAATTTGACTGTGGTCTTAATTCTATCATCAGTTCAAGTAGCAAATGTGCAGCTTTTGAATGTGAGATGCTCACTGCATATAATGAAGCTCAGGTATCATATCCATAGCTACATTAATTAAACTCATTACTATGCTGTACACTGCAGCAGTTTTTCAAAGTACAATATGTGGCTGCGTCAGATGCCAGGAGCCGCTTGCTGCTGTGTTTTACATTTGACACAGATCATTAGCTGGGAAATTTAGGCCTTCTGAGATCTGTCTTAGGTTTTCAGGCTTTAAATGAGAATACTGTGATTGACAGAAAAGCAAAATTGTATACATACAATTATAAGAAGTGTTGCTGAAACCTTATTTATGTGCTGACTTTACAATTGGAAAAAGAACATGCAGATAAAAAACAATAGCATCATTTTGTAGTTGCTTGTGGGCGATAATGACAATGCGTCAAGAAAACAAAGTTCAAGTTTGACATAGTTAAATGACATCTCCACTGCAAATGGTTTGCTGTTGCAGAGTGTGGTAAGTGTAATTTGTAATTACTTTTAATTATCCAGAAGGGAATGTCACAACTTAAGCCATCTTCAAGAGTGCTCTGAGCCTTCAAGAAATGGTGGATGGAATCGTATGCCAATGACTCTTCGGTGTAACTCAGACTGGAACTTCAAGTGTTGTCTTGGTAGCCTAGAGGTAAGAGTAATACATACCTTACACTCACCCCCTTCATTGATGGAGTTAACGTAATGAATATCCCTACACTCACCCTCTTCTTTGGTGAAGTTAAAATGTAATGAATTAATCTACATTCACCGGTTTCTTTGGTGCAGTTAAGATTTAATGAATATCTCTATACTCATCCTCTTCTTTAGTGAAGTTAAGATGTCATGGATGTTTTGCACATATGAAATAAGGTATTTTTGTACCTATAGTTAGAGTTTTAACAGCATCACTTCTTCCTCCAAAAGAACCCTTTGCAGTACCTGGCAACATGGCTCATACATAGGATATTTTTTAGAGTCAGTAATACAACGGTGTTAAAGGAAAAATACAGTGTTGTCTGCCATTACTGAGTGCCTTTTACAATGCCTTGCTATCACTAATTAATACATTTGGGTTGATTAACTAAAAGTAAATAGGCTGTTTACTTTTTACATACTGGCTCTGCTACCACCATAATAGTCACAGCAGCGAGAAGGTTATGTTTTTTCACTACTCTGGCAACAGAACAAATCACATAGCTTTTTATCTTATTTACCATAAAAGTAACAGAATATCCAGTATACATGGGGATCTACCAAAGCTTCTTACAGAATTTGAGTAGACCAGGAAAAAGCCATCTTTCTCCCAAGGTCCGGTCTTTAATGCCTGCTTTGGTCATAGGTGCCTTGAGGGTAAAGAACTGTGTTTGATTTTCCCAGAGAAATAAATATATTCCACGGAGACGGAGAGACCCACACCCTCCTCTATTTCTTTATGGCTTATGAGAGTTGAAGAACTGAATATGTTGGAAGATTTAGTTCTCTCAGCTGAAAATAAACATCTTGCTTTAAAACCTGGATCCATTGGAACATGTTCACATTCTCAGACGAGGGTAAGGCTCTTCTCACATATGGTATTCAGTAACCCACTATATCCTGCTATCCTCCTTCCAGCAAACCACCTCCTTTCACTCCCCCCTCCCCTTTTTCTCTCTCCCCCTGCCCTTCCCATACCCTTTCTTCATCTCATTTCTGCCTTGGCCCATTTTTTATTATATCTACCAACTTTTCAAAACTTAAGAGAAAATCCTCTTTCCCATGCATTCTCACTGTTTCGTATGGTTCTGTTAACCGCTTAAGGACTGCCCACAGTACGTTTGCTGCTACAGAGCAGCCCATGTGCGCAGGATTGAGTATATATACGTGATTCTGCATTTCCAGATAGAGGGCATGATTGAGCCATGCACGCGCCCTACCTGTGCCGCCAATCGCGGCCCGAGTGTCAATCACCCGGTCCCGGCGGGTGATTACCCGCCGGTGCATGGTGATTGCCAGCAATCACTAACAGGGAGAAGGGCTGCATTGTTTACCAACAGCCCTCCTCCCTGTCAGCTTGGGCACACTGCTCTGGATGGCTGAGTGGACAATTTTTATTCAAGCGTGCCACTATGTAGACATTTGTACAATCTTGGAAATGGTGCATGTGGCACCATGCAACCTAATATGTGCCCACCATTAAAAGTGGGTGGATGCAGGGCAGACATACTACACACTTTTTCTGGCAGAGCTTTCTTCTCTTTTCTTCATTCAGTCCACAGGCTGCATACAAAAAAAAGAACATATATATACCCAACAAGGACCAGCAACATACTGGTACATCTCTGGACTTTGAATGGTTATACTAGGATGATGCCTACAGCTGCAGGCATCATCCTGGTATCGTTTTTGTCAGTCGGTGATCGGCTTTCATGTAACAGAAATCCTAGTGGCTAATTAGCTGGAGGATTGCTTTTAAAAGCAGAGGGAGACGATTCCCTCCTCCTCCGATGCCTTCCACAGCTTTCTTGGGAATCCCGTGCCATCGGAGGAACCTGAGAATGCAGCCAGTGTTTCTGCCAGCTGATCATAGAGCTGAATGGAGACCAGAATGGTGCCAATCATCTCTATAGTCTAAGAAATCAGAAGCTACGAGCATTTCATCACTTCAGTTTTGCAGTATATAAACAGCACCATTTGTAAATTGGGAAAGCATCTGATCACACTGATCTTGGTGAGATTAGATAATGTAAGGGCAGAGGAGATATCTAGAGTCTGATAGATTTCTCTATACATAGGATGAAGCCTTTAGGACCTTAAATGTGTGTGGTTGTTTTTTTTTCCATTGCAGACAGATTTAGAAAGCTCCTCTGGTTGCTATTAGGATGGACTACAACCTATTTTGACAATTGTTTGTGCTGTACAACCTCCCTCTTGTCCTTCAATGGGGCTCAGAGAGACAATAGCACTAGAATCAGTGAGCACACATTATTACCACCTTTAACGTATGGGCCATTCAGTAGACAAGTTCACTAGAAACTGTGTGAATTAGAACAGTAGGTCAACCCAGTGCAGAAGATGCACATTGGGGCATATACTAGAGTCATTCAACAGGTAGCCTTTGCACCTGAGTTAGTCTTTAATTAAATATGTTCATGTTTTATTGGGGTGTTCTTTAAGCATGCGTATAGAATAAACAACTATAATATTAATTATGTAATATCTAGCCGTTACCAACATAGTTATAGACAAGTAACTTTTAAGAACTGAGGTCTTGCAAAGGGTGTATATGTAAAACAAGTTTGACAAAAAAAAAAATAACTCCAGTTTTGCTTTATAAATAATGAACAATTCTTTACTTAAATCCTCCAGGTTGTTTCCTGCTCACATTAAATATCCAACAAAATATATGTCTGTACCATTATATTAAATTAATTGGTGGCATCTGACACTGTTCAAGCAAAGTTTCCACACCAATAAAGTAAGCCTTTCAAAACACAAATCACATTTTTAATTATTTGAAGAAAATTTTGCACTGTCAGTGAAGAGAAGGGGGGATGAAAAATTAAATCTCTGCTAGATGTAACAGTAATTAATTAAATTTTGGAGGAAGGAATCTTTGAATAAGAATAACTTATGCCAAACAATGAACTGATTTATTAGAAAGAAAGAAAAAGTTGTTTTCATACAATATTAAAAATGTTAATTATTAATAATATACATAAATACAATTTTTTAGCTTGTAGAATTACATAGAGATCAGGAAACAATGCTAATCATGGAAATTACTATGGTGATTATTAATGAGAAAGACAAAGTTAGTCTTTCCAATATCCGTCATAACTAGAGTTCTAAAAATGGCAATAAAATGTATTTTTGTTGTTAAGGAATGCAACATGTAGCGGGGTGGCTTAAAAAAAACCCTGTTCTGATCACTGTTTAGGTGTACAGTTTGTACCTTCTATGGTATACAGGGTCATGACATGGATACATACTGCTATGATATGGAAGAAGCAGGTTAATTTTTTTGAAAGAGCAGCCAGTCCATGTGCTTGAATTCTATTCAGAGGTCACTGATGCCTGTTGAAGGGTCTTTAGTGCTTAGGGTTATGGTGTTGATAGTTCCAACATATAATAAGGTAATTATTATATTTTGGAACTATCAACACCATAACCCAACAGCCACACAATGCGATCTGCTAGCTCTGAGCTAAGTGATTAGAAAAATTAACCCTGATTATTTTACCACACCTCTTCCAAGTTTGGAAAATATTAAAATATGATATACACATTTTAAAGAGTTTATTCTTCCAGCCTTGAAAATCCATTACCTAAACCAGGCTAATATATAGAATAGATCTGGCTATAGTGAATAATGGCAGTACCTGTCTTCATGCTAGATGATTTTTGTTTCTGAGTCTGAATCTATCTTCATTTCATTATCTTGGATTGATTCTTAAGGCAGGAAAGCAGTCAAAGGGTAAAAAAAAAACACTGCTGGCCCAACACAAGTCTGATATACTTATAATAAAAAGTACTATATTTATTACAAATTGATGGGCTTTGATCTCTGGACCAAAGCTAATTATAATTTGTGTGCTATTGTACCATATGTGCATTCAATTATATATTTTTCATCATTTGGGATATAACACATTCATTATTTAGCAGATTTGTATAATTTAATATTTTTGGAGTTAAAGATGGCCTAACTGATCTTTAGATCATTTTAGAAGAGCTCAATGAGCAGCTGTAATGGAAATAAAGGAAGTGGCCACACCTCTCTTACCTTGGGTGCTTACCCATTAGATCATGAGGCTGCCTATTATGGTTGTTGGTCACCATGAAGATACAGTATCAGTTTAAATTGTTTATTAGACACTCATTATTTGGATTTAATAAAAAAGTATCACTGGCAGTTCAGTACTGCCAGTGATACTTTTTTATTTTCAATAACAGTTAAATCTTTATGACAAGCTTTTAGGAGTCAATCCCACTCTTCTAAGGTCCAAGCAGTACTATGTAACATTTAGAGGAAGGAGTTGACCCTTTAAGGGTTGTCCTGAAGTTTTGACCCTTAGTGCAAATAAAAAAAGCATCATGGACATTAATCATCTGTGTTGTTGGAAGTGCACTAATACAACTACAATCACGTTAAAATATAACAAGGCAAAACTTTTTTTGTTTGTTTTGGATAGATTGGAGAGGGATTAGAACACTTATCTGGTTTTTATTGCTGTTTATGCCCCCATTAGGGAGATTCGCCCTCACTATTTGTCCTGTTTACCATTTTCATTGAAAGTGAAAGTAAAAGAAAATTTTTGGTTGTCCTTAGAAAAGTAATGGAAATGTTCCAAAGGGAACATTAGTTCTGGTGACCTAGGGGCTCCAAAGGATTTCCTTCCTTTGCAGGGATATCCTCTCACTTCCTGTTTTGGTTATGGAACAGGAAGTGAAGGTAAATCTCCCCAATGGGACACAGATGGCAAAAAAAAGTTGACAGGGGTTATAACCCTGCTTTACTTTATCCAAAATGAAAAAAAAAGTTTTGTCTATAGTTCTACTTTAAAGTGGAACTATGGAACTAAAGATACCTCCTCTTTAACAGTCCAGGTCACTTACTAGAGCAGACCCGGTTGCAGTTGTTGTGGGCCTGTCTATTGGCAGGAGCGGGATGACATAAATCCAGTATATGCACAGGAGTCAGTCATCCCTGAACAGATGGACCTGATGTGTAAGCTGAGCTGCACATGCATGTCTCTTCTGCAATAATAGTCTGCCTGCTTGCAGTCTTTTGTTAAATGCCTTCTATTCCGCTTTAAGTTTTAATAAAATTGTTTATGCTGTATATCATGTAGAGTAGCTCATTATTCTATTTATTATCTTATTTTTGTGATATCCTAATTTTGTACACTAGACAGCAGAATACTTATTAGCATGACAGGTATGCATTTCCTGGCAAATTTGAGACTGACTCCAAATTAATAAAATACATCATATTTTGGTTATAGCATCATATTTCACTCATAAAGATATTGCATGACTATCCATACATGTATTCATTAAAGTGACTGCATCACAGATGAATTCTGCATTATTTACTGCATGATGGCACCCTGCAAAATGAAGCTGAAACTCGTGTAGATTATAAAAGGAGATTTAACAACTTCAGACTTCTCCACCATTTATAATTGATAGAGGCTGTAAATGCTCTTGTCGTGTACCAGAGTTGAAGCATTTGTTAGAATCTGCACAAAGTCTCATCTATTTGAGATTCATGTTAAAGCTGTAGATGAAGCCATTTGTTATCCACCCATTTGCCCTGAGCAGGTGTTACTACTGACACCTCAGATCTTTAGGAGGGGACTATTGGGACATTGATGAATGCATACTTTAATCTCTTACGCAGTAGGTAACCTTCTATTGATTGACAACAACTACTTAAATGATTTTATTCTTCGTAAACACACTGAAATCAAATTATTTATCGAACTGATTACTAAGTGAGTGATGTCAGTTAAAACATCACAAATCTATCAAATGGCTGGGAGACAAATGCATGGCAAAGCTCAAAGCTTATCTAAACCCAAAAACAAAAATGTTTACCTGTCCTTATATGAATTGGCTGCATTATGTTGTTCCCTTTATTTTCACCTAGTAATCCTGTGAACAACACACTTCCAGTCCCTTAATGTCTACATGTTCTCTCCACTGTATCTATGGGGGCAGCCATGGTTGTCACATCAGGTGGATTTCAAACATCTCTGCCTTTGTTCATCTCCATTACATTGTGGATTGATGAGACTAGTAGTTTACACAATAAAGATTAGGATGTTTTTGCTTTCTACTAATGTCACATGAAGTGGCAAAGACTGCATTTCCAGAGCAACATGCGTTTTCTTGTACTTGCTGAAAATATTCTTATCCCAACAAGTGAAAACTAATGCAGCCACAACTACATACAAGGAAAGGTAAGCTAAAATATATTCAATTGTTCTTTTTATATTCAGATAAGCTTTGATGTTTGTTGGTAGTATCTGGAAACCTATTCAGCAATGGCCCAGGACAGCAGGGAGCACATGTTGCTTGCTTGACCAGACCTGTCAATGTGTCCATAGAGCCTTATCTGCTTCTAAATCCAAATGCACACATCATGATGTCCTCAACAGGGGCGGACTGACCATTCAAACACTCGGGCACTGCCCGAGGGCCCGGGGTCAGTAGGGGGCCCCATGAGATGCCCCTGGTACCTTTCATTGGCTTTTTCATAGGCTTTTTTGGGTGTTGGTGAGGACACAGGGGCCCCATGATCCCCTATTGCCCAGGGGCCCCATGAGTTGTCAGTCTGCCCCTGGTTCTCAGATATGTGCTGACTCATAGCATTAACATCCTTCAAACTAATGTGAGCGTGGGAGTAATTATAGTCAATAGAGGGGGTGCAGCCAAGACACACATTTTAAAGGAAACCTGTGCTGTGAGAAGTACAATCCAATGTCATGGCTGACTTAGTTTTTTAAAGGAAAGAGTTTTATATTTTCTATAGTATTACTTACAGACTGTTGGATATGTCAGCATAATACGTTATAATCCCAAATACTGTTAGAAAGGACAATACTACTATAAGTACTATGGAAAATAAGCAAAAAATATATGTAAGCATACCTGTAAAGAACTCAGAAAATTATTCATGCCTTAGGCAACTATTAATAATAACATCATAAGCATTTGTCTTATTCATGGACATTTCTGAAGGACAAAGCTAATCCTAAATATGTATGATATTTTAATTGATAAAAGCAGCTAATATGTAATTATTTTCTTCACTGCAATCAGAAAAACCAAGTTGGATATCCGCAGGATCATCACAGAGGCATAAATTTGTGGCAACATGTTGGGTAAGTCACAATAATTTTGCTCTTAATTATGTGAAGTGATGACGCTAAGAAAATGCCTTCTCTAATTTGCATGATTTTTTTCCTGTCTGATTCCTTTAAACATATTGTTCATCCCCCGTTCTGCTAGTCATCTATGGATGTTCATATAAAAGAATGCATTCAAATATCTTAGATGTTAAAGAAAATGTCTAGACATCGATTAGTTTACCCTTGAAGCTTCATCTACAGTTTGTCTTTCTTCAGCTCTAACTGGGAAATAAATAAGGCATATGTTATTGAAGAGAAAATGACTTAGAATTCATAGAAAAGTATGAAAGATGCCAAAAAGTAAAGGAATTGTGTATCAGGAAAAAGATGCTCATTTTCTTCATCCTCTAGTTGCCATGCAACGTGGCCTTTCAGAGTCAAAATGGTGGATAAAGTGGCTAAGCTATAACAATAAAATTCTGGCTAAGGCATTGGAATATGAATAAATCATTTTACACTGAGATGGGCTCACTGACTGTAAAGGTGTTTGAAAGATTCAATGAAGTTTCCAGTGTCTCTCAAATATTTTTAAACCTTTTTATTTAATTGCACCAAAATCTCAAAACTGTATTATGCAGGCCTGAATTGGAAATATGGAAACTTTGCAAAAGCCAAGGTGGCAATTTATGAGCTGGTATGGGCTTCTTAACACTTAATACAGTTCTCAGCAAGTGCAACCACTTACAACAAGATTTTGAATACAAACAAGATCTAAATGTTCAAGGCAATCTAAGGACAACCGTTTTGATTGTTTAATATAGTAGAATACAAAAATGTCTGAACGTTTCTTTTGTATGGTAACCATCAAGGTTCCTTTGCACTAATGCTTTGACTAGCATATGGCAATAGTGCCCAGTCACTTTCCAAGTCAGTTAAGACATCCCTCCAAAGATGCTGTCCTGTTGCTGTTTGTATAGCACAATTTGAAACTGCAGCATGCTGTCAATAGCATCAGTGTGTATAATTAAAAATATTTTTCCCATGTACATGAATGTACATTAAAGTGAACTTCTGTTTTGAGCATGCAGAGCAAAGGAACAGGATGACTTTAACAACCACGGCACCACCTGCCTGGAGTTTGCATGTTCTCCCTGTGCCTGCGTGGGTTTAGGAATGTGAGTTAGGGACCTTAAATTGTACGCCTCTTGAGGGTTAGGGACTGATATGAATGTTCAATATACAGTTGTGACCAAAATTATTCAACCCCCAATGCTGTAAAGGGGTTTAGGGACTATAGTGTACATTTGGAATTGTATTCAGAATCAAATCCTACAAGGACGTTGTAACTACCCAAATGCAACTAAAATGACATCAATTGTTTATGTAATACAGTAGTAAATGGTTCTTATGTGGTTTCTTCATTGCCACAATTATTCAACCCCTTAAAGACTACCACTCTGAAGAACAGAGGTTCATACAGGTGCTTTCCATCAGGTATTGAAAACACCTGTGGATGTCACCGAGCAGCAATCAAGCATAATAAGCACCAATTAGGCAGCTTTAAAATGACTGTGATACTCAGCTCCTTCTAGACATTTACTGGTGTGGTTACAAACATGGTGAAGGCAAGAGAATGGTCCAGGAAGACAAGAGAAGAGGTGATTTCTCTTCACAGGAAGGGCAATGGCTATAAGAAGATTGCAAAGATGTTAAACATACCAAGAGACACCTTAGGAAGCATCATTCGCAAATTCAAGGCAAAGGGCACTGTTGAAACGCTACCTGGTCGTGGCAGAAAGAAGATGCTGACTTCGACTGCTGTGCGCTACCTGAAGCGTAGAGTGGAGAGAAGTCCCCGTGTGACTGCTGAGGAACTGAGAAAAGATTTGTCAGATGTGGGTACAGAAGTTTCAGCCCAGACAATAAGACGCACACTGCGTAATGAAGGCCTCCGTGCCAGAACTCCCAGGCGTACCCCCTTGCTGTCTCCAAAGAATAAGAAGAGTCGACTGCAGTATGCCAAAAGCCATGTGGACAAACCACAAAAGTTGTGGGATAGTGTTCTGTGGACTGATGAAACAAAATTAGAACTGTTTGGGCCCATGGATCAACGCTATGTTTGGAGGAGGAAGAACAAGGCCTATGATGAAAAGAACACCTTGCCTACTGTGAAGCATGGTGGAGGGTCAATCATGCTTTGGGGCTGTTTTGCTTCTGCAGGTACAGGGAAGCTTCAGCGTGTGCAAGGTACCATGAATTCTCTTCAGTACCAGGAGATATTGGATGGAAACGTGATGCAGTCCGTCACACACCTGAGGCTTGGGAGACGTTGGACCTTTCAACAGGACAATGATCCCAAGCATACCTCCAAGTCCACTAGAGCATGGTTGCAGAGGAAAGGCTGGAACATTTTGGAGTGGCCATCGCAGTCACCAGACTTAAATCCGATTGAGAACCTCTGGTGGGACTTAAAGAAAGCAGTTGCAGTGCGCAAGCCTAAGAATGTGACTGAACTGGAGGCCTTTGCCCATGAAGAATGGGCGAAGATACCCGTAGATCGCTGCAAGACACTTGTGTCAAGCTATGCTTCACGTTTAAAAGCTGTTATAACTGTAAAAGGATGCTGTACTAAGTACTAAGATTGAATGTCACTTGGGGGTTGAATAAAACTGATAATGCTGTGAGCACAGAAAAGACATTTGTGGTTATTTCATTATAACTGTTATGTTATATTTGTCTGACCTACAAGTGCCTCTTTAATGTAAATGTAAGCAAGATGACTGAATGATCAAAAGCAATGTCAAACTGGCCAAAACACTCAATTTCAGTGGGGGTTGAATAATTTTGGTCACAACTGTATATGTAAAGAGCTGTGTAAATTGACTGCGCTATATAAGTACCTGTAATAAATAAATAAATAAACGTAGCCCTCTGTATACTTACCACAACTATGACCCCCCCAATGTGCCGTACAGTAAGAGCAATAGGAAAGTCCTATGTAAGCTATGAGCTGCCAGAGCAGTTTACACATGGCCATGGACACCCTATGTGACAGTGCTGATTGACTAGTGCTGTCTAATAGAGTGAATCACATGTTCATTCATACCCACAAGTACCATGTACTTCTTTTGGCTCCCAATTCTTAGTTGTGCTAGGGAGAGCGAGTAAAAAATAAGTGATGGAAAGGTGGGGCCTTAAACAGAACGTGTTGCTTTGCGTAAGCATGGGTATACTTTAAAGTCTTCAGACCATAGGCAGAGGTATTACTGTCATGAGGCAAGAAAGATTTCTATGGAAAATCCAAAGTTATTTTATATTTCTTTCAGTCATCAATAGACACCTAAAATACAGCCATATTTTGTGAATATTTAAGGTGGATACTTTGGCTTTTTACTGGGAGGAAGCTAAAGCTAAATTGCTTGTCAACATCTCAGGTAGTGATTACTTGTGTGGTGTCCCGAACATTAAACATACTGACAGATTAGACATTTAACTGATGACAATGGTTGTGCAGCAGATTGCCGGGCAACATAGGTTTAATCCCTTCAATGTCTCGATGGTCTGTGACTAAAGATTCCAGAGCATCACAACCCTGACCTGCTAGGAGCAGATAGATGGATAATAAATTACATGCTAAGCAGTCTTAACAAGAATGCCACAGATGTCAGACTTTTCTGGTCACCTCGGAAAAGACTATCAGTTGAACAGTGTAACAGACTAATATATACCAAAAGAGAAAAAGAACACATTCCTCTATGCATTACAGTGGCTAAATGGTTAGCACTTCCGCCTGGCAGTACTAGGGTGGTTGGTTTGAATCCCAACCACGGCACCACCTGCCTGGAGTTTGCATGTTCTCCCTGTGCCTGTGTGGGTTTCCTCCCACACTCCAAAGACATGCTGGTAGGTTAGTTGGATCCTGTCTAAATTGACCATAGTATGTGTATGTATGAATGTTAGCTAGGGACCTTAGATTGTATGCCCCTTGAGGGTTAGGGACTGTTGTGAATGTACAATATATATATGTAAAGTGCTGCGTAAATTGACAGTGCTATATAAGTACCTGAAATAAATAAATAAAATATATGAGAATTACAACTTTGACTTTGATGTACAGAATCATGTAAAATAATCGCCCTGTATAAACTGCCACTGCTTCAAATGTACAGGACATATACTCAGCCTTTGGTTGAAAAAATGTCTCCACGCTATGGCACCTTAGTTTAATGTATTATCATTCTGCAGCTGTACATGTTTGTCAAATTATCATTTTAATACCAAAATATAGTCATCCAGAAATAAACAAATAGTGTATCAAAATTAAAAGGGAGTTCCAGCTCAAAAAATAATAAATAAAAGTCAGCAGCTACAAAACTGTAGCTGCTGACTTTTAAAATACAGAACTTACCTGTCCCTCGGTCCAGCAGTGTCCTCACCACTGCTTGTTTCACCAGCCATCTTCTCTCCCTGGTGCCAGAATCTTTAGTGTGGGCACCTGTGACAGCTTTCGGCTTCACAGGCGGGTGCCCACTGCACATGCACGAGAAACGCTGCGGTTTGTGAATGGCTCTGTCATGTGTCCCAGAAGACTACGGGGAGGGAGGGGGAGGACAACTTTTGCTTCCGATCACAAGGCGATCGCAGAGGAAGTGGGAGCAGGTACCTGTCAAATTCAGGTACCCGCTACCCAAAGGTGCCAAGCCTTAATGGGGAGCAGGGGACAAAGTATTAAAGCTGAACTTCCCCTTTTGGGTGGAGCTCCGCTTTAAGCAGTTTGGCTATAGTGATCCCTTACAGTAATCCTTGCAATTTCAACTGCATTGAAAATCAGATGCTTTTGTAAACATCAATGTACTAATTTATGTCTTTTTGAGCACTTGAACTATCAAACTTGGGGTGCTCTGATGCTTGCCTCCTTACTCCTTACACCTCCCCCGCCAAATTTTCAATCATAAGGCAGGCATGTTAATCAACAGTTAGGTACAACACCACCAACAACTGCCACATCACTGTGCTCCTCACACTGACTTCCATTTAACCAGAGGATATTCTTTAAGGTTGTCTGCTTACTTTTAAAGCACTAAATAACTTGGGCTCTGCCAATCTGAAAGAACTACTGGTCCCACCTGCTCCCTTTGGTTCTAAGACAAAGGAATATTTGTGTGCCAAGAGTCAACTTAAAATCTTTTGGATCTCATGCTTTGTCTCACCCACAATATGGAACTCACTGCCATCCATTCTCTGGTAAGCATGCTTTTAAAAGCAGATTCAAGACACATCTGTTCAACTAGGCTTAGAGAAACACTGACAATATTGGGCAAATCAGCTGTGTAGCAGGGTTAGATTTTAGAATTAATTATTATTATTATACAGGATTTATATAGTGCCAATAGTTTGCTCAGCGCTTTACAATATAACAGGAGACAATACAGCAACAGTACAGTTCAATGCAAGAGGGATAGGAGGGCCCTGCTCCTTGGAGCTTACAATCTAGGAGAATTAATCAATGTTTGTGTAAGCCAGTCTTGAAGTGACATGCCAACTTTGCTCAACTATTTAAATTGAACGTAAACCTTAACTTTAACTAATATTAATGCTTTTTAATTTGTTAAATATGTCATTGAAAGCATTGTTATAGTTATTCAATAAGTAAAAAAAAAAAAGTTGATCCAGATAGGAATCTTGTAAGGTGATAACTTCCCGTGCTCTACTTCTGTGCTATTTCATACATTAGCAGTTTTCTAGCTCTTTCTGTGGACTAAAAAATATCTCTTCCTATGTTATGAACAATCCTCCATGCACACAAACAAGGTGGATGGATGAATCCTCCCCGCCAGGACCTACTGCTGTCAGAAAATACTGATCAGCAGCTGCCTTTTCCAGTTTGTCTCTTTGACAGAAGTCAACCAAACTATCAACTTCTGTCAACCAGGGATGGTCACACACTGACTGAAATTTGACCAGTCCCCGTTGAACCGGACGAATTTCAATCAAAGTATGACTATCATAAGACTGTTAAGTTTCTTTATATTACTTTCTGTTCTTGGGCTTGGATACGCTTTAGGGATGACAAGAAATCCATTCCTGGATCTAAAACAAGCCATGAACAACCTCACAGCAGAACTAAACAGAAGAGTGTTCAATAGTTTTATTTGACGTTATTTTAACTGAGACCCTGAGTGCCGTGTTTCTGTGATGAAAAAAAAAAAGAAAAGAAAATATGGAGGTTACCAACAGAATGTACTACACTTTTTGAAGATCACATAATCTCGCCCTATAACATTATCTTGTTTCTTGAGCCCCTTAGATTAAGCACAAAGGTGGTGAGGAGGGCATTCACTATTATTCCATGGAACACTTTCAAAATGTTCTTTTGTAGATGCAGTTAAAGAAGACAAAAGATAGGTTTTCATCTACTGAGTCAATTTAATGCGAAAATTGCCTGTTTGATCCTATAGAAGGCTATGCACTAAATGTGCTCACCATTTATTCTTCTTAAAAGATGGGGTAATTGGAGGATCTAACAAGCTATGCAGTGCCTTAGGGAGTACACAATTATGATGTTTTTTTAAACCATTTAATGGGCCAGCAAATGAATTCTTTGTGAATTACAAAAACACTTTGACAGCCTCACAGATCTCTTGATCGTATTTACAGAGCTCAAAGTTTTCAAAACCTTGTAGAGCTTCTGTTCATGTATAAACATGACCTGCGCTCTTCTGCACCATCACTTGTCTATAATTTCATCTACAATGAATTCTCTTAATGGACAATGAAATGAATAGCTATTATCAAGCAATGAAGTCATCCACACTGTAGTTTAGCAGGGACTAATGACATATAATGGAAGCACCGTGTTTATCGGTGATGCGCTACATTTATAAAAATTAGTGCTATAGAAAATTAAAAAGTTGTCTGAAGCAACCAGTGAGATAAATTCATATATTTAATGTTCATAAAATGAAAATATTAAGCTTTTAATAGTAGTAACACCAAAATCGCCACTGAACATTTTTTAAATATCCAGGTCACACATTCATACCCATTCTCCTGGGTATTCAATAAAATCTCTAGTGCAACTGTAATTTAGGTCAGTCAGATGAGGTTACCAGTAGGTATTCCAAGCATCTTAGATAACGTATTAAAACGCCCAATCAGATGTTGGCAATGATTGCTGAATTTTTTTCCAGTCAATGTTAATTAGAAGCTTATGGGTCTATATTAGCCAAAGGCTAGCAGCACAGTGTGATACTTTCACAGATGTGTCCAAAGATACTTGTAAAAACAACATAGTTCAAGTGTTGCAATGTTACCAGTCACAAATATTAGAACCTCTGTTTTTTGGGAAAAGTGACCAAAATTCTTTCTATATGTACAGCCCTTTAAACTGGAAGACTGCTTATAGCACCCTAATGCAGAGACATTGGGAGTTTTCTATGAAAAAGACTTTTCCAGTAAAAGAGGCATATTTGAAGCTAAACTTCATTATTTCAGTTATGTGCTCATGAAAAAAATGAAATTTTTTTTTTAAATGCAACTATTTTAAAGTGGAATTAAACCTAAAAAAAGCAACAAACAACAGATTGGTAGAATTTTAATTAAAGAGAAGACAATATTGGTCTGTTCTGTCATATGCACCTCTCCCTGCCACCATATACACTGAGTCGTGCAGGCGCAGCTCAGTTTACATTTATGGCATCGCTCTGTGCCATGATGATGTGACTTCAAGGTGTACACTACAAGTGAGGCCATTGCAGCCTTGGCAACCAATCAGCCGACCCAGGAAGACTGGGAGAATATGATGCCTGATAGAAATACAGTATATATATATATATTTATATGTATATATATATATATATATATATATATATATATATATATATATAAAAATGAATTAAAGGAACACTTTTCAATCAGAGTATAGCATCAACTCAATTAAATTCATGGGATATTGATCTGATCAATTAAGCAGCAGAGGGGGTTGTTAAGCAGTTTCAGCTGCTTTGGTGTTAATGAAATTAACAACAGGTGCACTAGTTGGGCAACAATGAGATGATCCCCAAAACAGGAATGGTTTTACAGGTGGAGGCCACTGACATTTTTTTCCCTACTCATCTCTTCTAACTGTTTTTCACTAGTTTTGCATTTTGCTAGGGTCATTGTCACTATTGGTTGCATGAGGCGATACCTGAACCCTACAGAGGTTGTACAGGCAGTCCAACTCCTCCAGGATGGCACATCAATACGTGCCATTGCCAGAAGGTTTGCTCTGTCTCCCAGCACTCAAGAGCACGGAGGAGATTCCAGGAGACAGACAGTTACTCTAGGAGAGCTGGCCAGGACCATAGAAGGTCCTTAAACCATCAGTAGGGCTGGTATCTGGTCCTTTGTGCAAGGAGGAACAGGATTAGCACTGCAAGAGCCCTACAAAATTACCTCCAGCAGGCCACTGGTGTGAATGTCTCTGACCAAACAATCAGAAACAAACTTAATGAGGGTGGCCAGAGGGCTCGACATCCTCTAGCTGACCCTGTGCTCACTGCCCAGCACCATAGAGCTCAATTGGCATTTGCCATTGAACAACAGAATTGTCAGATCCACCACTGGTGCCCTGCGCTTTTCACAGATGAGAGCAGGTTTACCGTGAGCACATGTGACAGACGTGAAAGGGTCTGGAGAAGCCGTGGAGAACGTTATGCTGCCTGTAACATCATTAAACATGACTGTTTTGGTGGTGAGTCAGTGATGGTCTGGAGAGGCATATCCATGGAGGGACGCACAGACCTCTACAGGCTAGACAATGGCACCATGACTGCCATTAGATATGGGGATAAAATCCTTGGACCCATTGTCAGACCCTACACTGGTGCAGTGGGTACTGGGTTTCTCCTGGTGCACGACAATGCCCAGCCTCATGTGGAGAGAGTATGCAGGCAGTTCCTTGAGGATGAAAAAATTGACACCATTGAATGACCCCCACGCTTGCCTGACCTAAATGTAATAGAACACCTCTGGGATATCATGTTTCGGTCCATCCGACGCTGCCCGGTTGCACATCAGACTGTCCAGGAGCTCAGTGATGCCCCGGTCCAGATCTCGGAGGAAATACCCCAGGACACCATCTGTCGTCTCATTAGAAGCATGCCCCAACGTTGTCAGACATGCATACAAGCACATGGGGCCATACAAACTACTGAGTAACATTTTGAGTTGCTGCAATGAAATTTCAGCAAAATGGACTATCCCACTGCATCATTTTTTCACTTTGCTTTTCGGGGGTGTCTTTGAATTCAGTCCTCTGTAGGTTGATAATTTTCATTTCCATCAAATGATGGGGCATCCTTAAGTTCCTAACACATTACCCAGTCCATATCAGTATAGATATCCAGCATGATATTTCTCCTCATTAAGATCTGATGAAGTTTGACCATTGAAGAATAGGCAGGTTATGCTCCCGGCACAGCCAGAAAATTGACAATGCTTGGAAAAAATTTGCTTCCTTGCATAGTGTGGTCAGTTTAAAATAGGAAAGCATAATCACCAGGTATTTCAGGCAAAGGAAGAATACAAAGAGAACATGATCCTTTTTAACACAAGTAGATGTGCAAAATACACATATCGGGAATATGTTGCGGGAACATTCACTTTAGGTGCCTGATTTGACTGGCATCAGCTTCTTGTAAACCTCTATACAGCAGAATGAAAGAGAGAGAGACAACACTAGGCGCCAACTAAATATGCTGCACTGCCCATGAACTGCCATGTAAGGCCTCATTCACATGGGCATAATTAAGCATACATCCATTCAAAGGGCCATATTTGTCCATACGGGATGCACAGGTGTCCCATGTCTCCATGTGCAGCTAGTCCCATTCATGTCTATTGGGATGCAATGGCTGCACAGACACAGCCACTGCTACCATTTTGACATGTGGGTGCATGCTCATGTTGTCAATGAATTCAGGAGAGTGTGAGTTTGGACACCTGAACGTACCCACACCCACACGGCTGTCAACTGGGAACAGCAGTTGTGTCCATGCAACTGTTGAGTCCTACTAGACATAAATGGGACTGCTTGCACACAGATACATGGAACACCTGTGCATCCCATGTGGACAAACACGGCCCTTAGCATGGATGTACGGTTATGCAGGGGCGGACTGACCATTCGAGCACTCAGGCACTGCCCGAGGGCCTGGGGTCAGTAGTAGCATGAAAAGCCCCTGGTACCTTTTTTTATGGGCTTTTTTGAGTGTGGGCAAGGACACAGGGGCCCCATGATCCCCTATTGCCCGGGGGCCCCATGAGTTGTCAGTCCACCCCTGCGGTTATGTATGCCCAGTTGGCCTTACGTACTGAAAGGATAAAAGGTCCAAATGAGTAGAGAGCTGTTGCTTCTCCTTCACTGTCCAATCACAGGCTGAGACCAGGGAGGTGTCTGTGTTGTTAAACTGCAGTAGAGAGAAGTCAGCCACCAACCAGACTCTCCGATCTGGCAGGGCTGTGTAAATATGAGGCAATTATAGATTAAAACCCAAATCCTTATGCAGGTAAAATGGATTGTAGGATTTGGGAGCCAGCATTTCAACAGTATTTGACCACAGGCCATGTGACCTAGTGATTAGATCTAAATTTTGCTGCACTTTGTACATTTTCCTAATATAGTTTGCTACTACGGAGTTGTGAATCCTACAACTCCAGACTTAAATATAAGCCCAGGCTATGGACCAGTGCTTTAGTTTTTTAAGTGTCATGACAAGTGATTAAGAGGGAGTACACATAACATTTTAACCACTTGCCTACCGGGCACTTATACCCCCTTCCTGCCCAGGCCAATTTTCAGCTTTCAGTGCTGTCGCACTTTGAATGACAATTGCGCAGTCATGCAAGACTGTACCTATATGAAATTTTTATCCTTTTTTTGAGACAGATAGAGCCTTCTTTTGGTGGTATTTAAGCAACTCTGTGTTCTTTATTTTTTGCTAAACAAACCAAAAACTACTGAAAATTTTGAAAAAAAAACACTAACCCTGGCACTGACCTAGACATCAAACCTTGATCTAGCTTTTCTTTCTTTCTTTCTTTCTTTCTTTCTTTCTTTCTTTCTTTCTTTCTTTCTTTCTTTCTTTCTTTCTCAGTTTTGTTTATTTTTTATTACAATGTATATCTCCCTTCCATTCAGAGAGAAAGAAAACACAGGGGCGGGCTTTACAGTGCATGATCACTGAGATAGCCAATCAGAGGCTATCACAGCATTCAGGTGACCCGGAATCACATATGCGGCCCCACAGAAAAAAGCCCAGTTCAGTGAGGACGTGTTTATGCGTACTGTCGGCTGGAAGGAGTTAAGTAGAAATATATACTAATAGTTCAGGCAATGCTAGCTATTAGAGCTTAGGGAAAACAGAGGCTGATGCCATAACAACAAATAAGGTATCATATCTAGATAAATTAAATAAACACCCCTATTTAACTGCTACAGGTATATATATGTGATTTTGCAGTTCCGGGTAGGGGACCCCACACCGCTATTCGCGGCTTCAGCTGTCAATCACTGGGTCCCAGCTGGTGATTACTCATCGGCACCCGGTGATCGCCGAGCATCTCCAATGGGGGAGAGACCTGTGTATAAACAACACAGATCTCCCCCTGTCAGCTCCTGCTCACTGCGTTGTATGGCTCTGCAGAGCACAGCCATACAAAGCAGTGGGCTTGCAGTGGAAAGCACTCACACAGCATACTGTGAAACAGCACACAGTTAACCCTTTGATCGCCCCACATGTTAACCCCTTCCTGCCCAGTGCTATTAGTACAATGTCAGTGCTTTTTATTAGCACTGATCACTGTATTGGTGTCACTGTGGATGTCAGTGACACCAAGTCAGTGCCCCCCAGTGTCAAAATGCCCCCTGCAGTCCTGCAGTCCCGCATTCCCGCTATAAGATCACCACCATTAGTAAAATAAAACATTTTCCAGTATCTATACTGCCATTTGTAAACGCTATAACTTTCATGTAAACCAATTAATTTACATGTATTGGGATTTTTTTTTAGCAAAGACATGTAGCAGAATACATTTTTGCCTAAATTTATGCCGAAATTAGATTTTTAATATTTTTTTAACTAGACGTTATATAGCAAAAAGTTGAAAATATTGTTTTTTTCTCAAAATTGTCGGTATTTTTTTGTTTATAGCGCAAAAAATAAAACATGCAGAGGTGATCAAATAACACCAAAAGAAATTTCTATTTGTGGGAAAACAAGGATGTAAATTGTCAATTAAAGTAGCGCAGCGCCATATCGCAAAAAATGGCCTGGTCTGGAAGTTGGATAAATCCTCTGGAGGGCAAGTGGTTAATAAAGGGTTCTTATTTCTAAAGTGTATGTAACAATGACCTAATTTTATTTGCTCAATTTTTTATTATTAAGAGCATTTTAATATATTTGTTCAATAAATGCAAAAACAATACATGCTGAACCTATCCAAAATTTCTGCACACTAATCAGCCCTTCCAGTTTTATCACCTGCCTTTGTCATGGAAAGGGGAGAGAAAAATCATCAAAAGACAAACACGCAGGGCTGACACCACTCCTTGCAATTTCAGTCCAGAAATGGCATTGTTGTATACTTGCAAGACCTCTAAAAGAGTGAAATGCAGATGAGTGGAGTGTGCATGTATTGCAAATGTACTGCATATCTTTTTTTTGCCCTGACATGCACTTTAAGTGCATTAACCCATAGCAGCCAAGAAGAATCCATCTTGCACTTCAGCAGAGTGAACTGTAATTGCTTGGTATGGGTTACTGCAGCACTCTTAATTGAATACAGCTGAAGGTATGTGATTGGCTGAATCTAATTTTCTGCTCCACTTTTCATAGATCAGCCACACTGTCTCCCTACTGTAGCTGTAGCAGCAAAATGTATATCTAGTTGCAGGGAAAAAAGGAAAGCTCCTGCCCAGAATTGCTCCAGTGATTTGCCACTTCTCAAGTTCCTCTTGCTAGTCTTCACTGCCTTGTCTATTGTAAATTTGTCAGCACGGTAACAAAGATTTATATGGAAAGATCAAATTCATCATAAAATAGCATATTAATCTTCTATCACTGCATATTTTAAAATTGCCTGAAATAAGGAGAAGCTAATATACTTTTTTTCTTTTTTTTTGAGTAGATATAAAACAGGCAGGAGAAATAACCAAAGCATTTTACTTCCCTTTCTCCTGCTAATGTGCACTAGCAGGAGGCTTCACTATTGATTTAAATTGCTTCCCCTGTATTTGCTTTTAAAGTTGATTAATCCAGTCTTTTAATATATGTGCAATGGACATTTTACTTAGAAAAATTGCATGGCTCCAGCGTGTTTGTCCCTGGGGCCACTCTAAAAATGAGAAAAGGATCTCCGAGGTCGTTTCCTTCATCAAATGAAAATAAAACAGAAACATTGTTAACTGGTAAAATATGCTTCTCTAAAAAGGGCTTTGATCCTACTCTATCTGCCAAAGTGAAATCTGAAGTGCTTCAAGGCAGTGTGTGTGCAGAACGACGGTGAACCATGGAGCTCCACACAATGCACTGCCTGCGCCTTTCTGCACACTTAGAGGCTGCGTGCTGTTGAGAGGCCACAGATATTCATGCAGATAACCAAATAAACAAATGAATAAAGAAAAACTGATGAGGTTGAAGTGCTTGCATCTCTGACATCAATGTATGTTAGCGTAAGTGATGTGTGTTTCTTAAAAACTATAGTAAACACTGAATGTGCTACAAAACATATTTGTATTGAATCATATGCAGTATTTTTTTTGCTAGGGCCTGTTCACACCATATGCTTTGGATTGCTCTGGGGAGCCTTGCCCAACACAATCCCAACATACTGTACAGACAAAGCAATTTGCCTTGAATCGAGTTCAGTTAAAGTGGTAATAAAGCTTACCTTGTTTACTTGTACCTACAGGGAAGCCTAAAATAAGGATTACCTGCGGGTACAGTGAATATCTCCTAAAAGTGCACTGTTTAGGAGGTATTTACTATAGTAGCAGCTGTTGATGTCATCGTCACATGCGCACTGTGCTTTCAATGGATGGCGTGCCGTTTATTAAAAGAGAGCCGTGTAGAGGCTGTGACTCCCATGCACATGTGTGGGAGTGACGCCATTGTGGCTCGGCCAGTCAAACAGCTGAAGCCCATGAAAACGGAAGGAAGACTGGGTGAAGATGGAAGCCCTGTCAGTGGTACCAGTGGGCCTCCGGAGGGCTTTGTTTTATGGTACTGGTACTAGTATGTGATATATACTAGCACAATATGCTATTATTTTGCAAGGGACTTTTTTGCAAATTTTTTTACTACTGCTTTAACACTACATGCAGTAAATTACAATAAAGTTGAAAAAAAAAAAGTGTAATGCTGCATTTGTGATACACTTGACTGCTCCCTGCACTTCACTGTTAAACCCAACTAGCAGGACCATTTTTGCAATTTTTCCATTGCTTTTTTATTTTTCCATTACAGCTTTCAGAGTTTGCAAAAGACCCCCCCCCCCCCCCGAACCATATATTTTCTGAAAGAACATGACCAGTAGGATATAAAGAACATGCTGTTGATTTTTAAGACCCCATGATATTTGCGCAAATGTTTATCAAATCATTATTTCCGCTAAAAATACACTAAAATCATTATTAGCAGATACAAACAGCAAATTTTACAAAATTCCTACTAAATATAAAAGCTTAACCTGTATTGAGATAATAAATAACAAATATTTGTAAATTTTAAATTGCACCTTTTGCGAAATGGTGAAAATCGAACGTATGCAAAACTGTAAATAACCACATTTCTAAATATAGAGGTTTTCATTTTTCACTTACAGCTTTCAGAGTTTATAGAAGACCCCCTAAACCATATATTTTCTGAGAGCACATGATCAATAATATAAAAAGAACATGCTGCTGATTTTTAGGGCCCCATGATATTTGCGTAAATGTTTATCAAATCATTATTTTCACTAAAAATACACTAAAATCATTATTAGCAGATACAAACAGCAAATTAAAAAAAATTCATACTAAATATAAAAGCTTAACCTGTATTGAGATAATAAATAACAAATATTTGTATAAGTGTATATTGATTGCTTTGTGTGCAATTTACGCCATTTTTTTGCTATACAGCGCTGCGCTAGTTTAACGGACAATTGCGTGGTCATGCAATACAGTACATAAATGAAATTCACATCCTTTTTTCCCCACAAATTGAGCTTTCTTTCCGTGGTATTTGATCGCCTGTGCGTTTTTTATTTTTTGCGCTATAAAAAAAAGTTTGACAATTTTGAGGAAAAAAAACAATATTTTGGACTTTTTGCTATAAAACATGTCCAGTAAAAAAAAATTTAAAAATCAAATTTAGTCATAAATTTCTGCCAAAATGCATTCTGCGACATGTCTTTGCTACAAAAAAACTCAATACGTGTAAATTAATTGGTTTATGTGAAAGTTATAGCATTTACAAATGGCGGGAAAGATACTGGGATTTTTAATTTTTTTTTATACTAATAATGGCGGCGATCAGCGACTTATGGCGGCGATCAGTGACTTATTCAGAAGAATTGCGTTCAAGAAAGGAATGTTTTGGCCATGTTCAGCAGAAAAATATTTGAGTGTACATGGAGCCTTTTTTTCACAGGTACATATTTTTTTTATTTTTTTATTTTTTGGGGGGGGGGAGGTGGGGCTTTGGAGAGACATCAGGGACCTAAACAGATCTCTATTGTCTCCTTTTGAAACAGAGAAAGGGACTGAAGACAGTCCCATTTCTCTGCAGCCTGAGCTGCACTGAAGATGAATGAGATAGGAGTCTATATAGACTCATAATTCATTCATGAAATATTTTATTCAGAAACTGACACAGAGTAAATACAATTTACTCTGTGCCAGTGATGAAAGAATACAGGAGCAATCTGTAGCAGCCCTCCCGCTATCAGGAAAAGGAAGGGGGCTGATAAACACATGTTTACCAGCCCTCCCACTCTCCATGCTGACAGCAATCTTTCAGCTGCTGCAGCCGGCGGGAAGAGGAGGAGGGAGAGCCATGTAGCAGTTTCAGGGAGGGGGCCCCCGGTCATCAGGGAAGTGGGGGCTGCTGAAGGGAGGTCAGAGTAGGGGAGGTGATCTATTTTGCTGACTGATCCTTCTGTGGTTGCTTGGAGCACCCAAACTTGGTGGGAGGGCAGAGGAGGGAAGCCAACATAAGGGGATCAGGGTTTGCAAAGAGGGGATCGGTGCTCGGGTGGGGAATCAGAGTAGGGGAGGTGAAGAACAGGGTAAGGGAAATTTTTGGGGGTGGGGGGGTATTTTAGGTGATAGCACAGGTGGGTGGAGGGGCGGGAGAGGAGACAGAAGATAGCGGCAGAGAAGCATTGCCGGGGAAGGGGGTTCACATTTCATGTAAATAGCTCTGATCAGAGCTATCAGTTTGTTCAGCAGTGTCTGCTGAACAAATCTGCTGTAAGTTCATTGTCAGTGAAGTGACCATGAGCTTACAGCAGAGGAGGAATGCAGGTCCGTACAGCATATGGATCTGGCCAGCTACAAGCAGTGATGTAGGTCCGTATGCCGTACAGGGTTAAAGCACCTACCACCATCCATGCTATAATGTGGCTGCTGATGTGAACAAGCTCTTCAAGGAAACTTCCATGAACTATAGATATTAGTTTAGTGTTAGCAAACCATAAAATACGGTGTTTCTCACAATGCACCATTATATTTATAATCACTATGCTAGGCTAGATTTTGTAAGCATGAAATTGGAATTCACAAAATCAGAGGTTGCAACACATGGACATGACAGTTGGAAGAGCTTTAAAGTAGAGTGAAAATCCTTCATGTCCTGTGTTGGTATGACCAAGGAGGAGAGTACTAGGCTTTAGGTTTGGACCTGTGAGATGGTAGAGTAAGGTGGTAGGATCAGAGATGCACCCAAGGAACACCATTGTAGCAGACCATAACAGCAACCATGATTGCTGGTTGTTAGCTTGCACCTTTTCCATCAACCAGATGTCCTCCCATACAATTGAAACAGTTGAGGATGGTAAGTTTTAATTGAATGTTTAAAGAGCTTAAAACTTCCCATTTCCATTGCTTAAAACTGTGTTACCTGTGAGCTGTGCTTCCACTATCTTCTAATACATATACAGTGCATTATCGTTCATTTCTAAAGAGACTAGTAGAAGAAAAGCTAAATGAAGTTAGCGATAACTATTCTATGTCAAGGAGACAATGGGCTTGAGCTTTATGCCTTGGGGAACCTTCATAGGAGAAAACTAAGCCTGTAAAAGCCTAGCTTAAAGTGAACATGTGTGAAGGAAATTCCTGTATAAGCTATGAGTCAATGGAGACACAGAGCTATGGATATTTTCCATGTGATAGGGAGGACCATTTTTGTTTGTACAGGATAGTGTTACTATTCTTTGCACCTCTTTACTAAATGGGTTTAAAAGATTTATTAAATGTAATTGAACATGAATCTATAACTATAGAATATTATATTGTAAAGGTACAAAGAATATTCACATTTCTCCATAACTAAATACAGTTACCTGTTAAAAAGTCTTTACAGATGTTGCATTTTGAAGAGAAAACCACAACACTTGTGGAACACGTTATGCTAATACTAATACAAATGAAGCATTTAATTTTAATCATCTTGAGCTGGTAGAGATGTCTGCAGGTCATTTTAACTTTTAGAACATGGATCACTTCAGAACTGAGCCATCATATGGAATCATCAAGCTCCCACTTCCCTAAGGCCTGTCAAGATGATCAAGCTGAAATTACCCTTAGTCTGAAACACTTGAATGATGGACAGCCAAGAGACATTATATTACACTGTGCACCAGTACATATTTACAAAGCTGTCTATAAAGCCAAAATATAATAAGAGAAGGCCTGTGAGAAAAAGAATGACAATAGAGTAGAAATACTGTGCTGGTACAGTTGGAAATTAGATTATATAAGAGAAGCAGGTCACCTCACCAATGTGGTATAACAACTGCCAGAAACAATGAACACACTGTGACATGACATGGTACAATGTGCATTCTATACACTATTTACATTAACAGAGGAGAATCTCTATTGCTGTTTCAGTGAAGACACCCAAATTGCACAGGAAGTCCAATAATGGCAGACAGCTTTGAGAGTATCAGAATGCATAGACAGTGTATAGGCAGAACAATATTGAAACCTCTGGGTTAATGTTTTGGAGCTAGAGCAGTCATGGCATAGACAGTTGGCCAGATTCCAAAGAGGGTTTAGCATATTCACAGTGTGTGCACTGGAATGATACCAATGGTGGACAAATTGGGGACAGAAGATGTCCCTTGTATTGGTCCACTACCTCGATAAGGAATTTCTTAGAGGATAGTACCTAATAGGGGTTAAAACTATTTCCTTATCAAACCAATTACATCACAGGGGGTGAACTTTCTTCCCTCCTAAGCCACTGCAACATTATATGAGGTATCCCTGGAAGGAGAGTGCACATGCTGTTTCAAACATAAGCTTCCCATATGAGAGCTCCTGTAACTAGTAAGCTGGTAAGTGGTGCTTTCTACCAGTTCACTAATATGCTGCACCAGTGGGCAACACTGGCAGATTGGGTCTCCCGTTATTTCCCTTTTTCTATTTAGAAGTACCTGAAGTAGAACTAAAGGCCTTATTAAAGAAACTACTGTATATCACTTTCCCTGTTCAAGCTAAAGTAACTCTCATAAGACTACCCATCCTTCTTATACTCATCTTTCCCATAACCCTTGGGAGCCCATCCATTTGGAAGTCAAACCCTGTGTTGAGTAGTGTAGAAGATTGTTTAGATTTTGTGATCAGACCCTCTTTCTCATGCAGCAATGCATGTGCCTTGAGATTGACTGCTCAGGTACAAGTGCTGCGTCCTGGGAGGAGGTCACAAGCTCCTTCATACCCAGAAGTAGTAGGCATTTGTGATGGACCAAAGGAGTGGAGGGTAACATTAGTATATGTGACAAAATGTCAGTTATAACAGCCCTGAACCCTGGTAGAAAACAGTTCATTCTTTTTGATGACCTTCCAGCCCGACACTGAGCTAAAATTTCTGCTCTGACAAGACCAGAATGTAGCTGCATAATACTACTTAGTTCATAAAGGCCAAAATGACAGTCCACCCCCTCCACTGTTTGATAGCCCACCCCCTCCACTGCTGACACTTGCATTTTCCATGTTTCTTCACCACTCTGTTCAGCCATCGCAACCCAATGACATTTCTAGTACTTTAGGGTGTGGGGAAGCATGGGACTCCCTACCCTTCCTTCCATGAAAAATCACAGAGTGCTTGAATGACCATTTACCAAGTCTGAGCACTGTCATGTGTGGGTGGAGTGAGGACCTATGTACAGTAAGCTTGGCACCAACAAATGTAGAGGTTACAAGGCTAGTACTTTGATTTTCAAGATATGTACTTTCAGGGTCACAAATAATTGCCAGTGCTTGCAAACCATAATCTTCCAATTCTGGTTTGCAAGGTCTCATTGGATGTCATTGTGTCAACTTCAGCCTTCTTGCTAAGGGACAGACAAATAGACAGATGGATAGCAGAAGCAGAAAGATGGACATGATGGAATATTTTCCTAAAACTAGCTCACACTATGCTAAAGAAGAAAGAGGTGGTAGGTCACATAATGCATTTAATGGTCCAAGAAAATGAAGACATTGATTCTGCATCTTTGCAGAAAGCAGGTCAAGTGCTGGAATACCTCATTGTGCAGACATGCCATTACAAGACAGAGAACTTCATATCATTCCTGTTAAAACAGCTGCAAAATAAATTTGTGCCAAAGCTGTGTTTTTTTAAATGAAGCAGAAAGGAAATTTTTTATCAAGCTGTCACATTATATACATTTTAGACCCTACAATAATGTAAATGTGACATTTGAGGACACTTTATTTAAATCAGTATGATCGTACTTTTAGTCATCCAGTATAACATATAAATCCACACGGGTATAGCAAGGAATCATCCATCTGCTGTATAATATTCAATTATTATCATTCTAATTATGATACTATTTTATAAAATGCTCGCTATTTGAACAATGTACATTTTTTTTACTTCACTTCACTCCAGTTTGTGACACTTCATATTAATATCAGATTCAGTGTAAATTCAGGTAAGCAGTAAAATGGTAATCCTACCAATATCACAGATAGTAGAACAGTACATATGAGGGTTAGTGTTAGGTTTGATGTTCGAGTGGAACGTACGTTCCACTCAAATATCGGCTGTTCATGTGTCTGGCAAACACTGCGCTCTCACAGTGCATTGTGATTGGTCATAGCAATGCACTTGACCACAGGTCAGTTGCAATGCTTTGGCCAATCACAGCACACGATGATGTCACAAGGGGTGGCGAGGTCACCTGGTTGACATCACCGGGTGGCCCCGCCCCTTAGATATTTAAGAGTTGTCAGGCCGGTGCGGCTGTCAGATGGCCAGGAGCCAGCATCAAAAGTGGGGCCTTTTTTATTTTATTTTTTTTGGGGTGGTGGTGGGCATTGTGATTGACGTTGGATCTACTTCAGGGGAAATTTTTTTTATTTTGGTTTTTAATATAGGACTTGTCAAAGACTGTATACTGTCATGTTTTACACATTTTTTAGGAATGAATAATGTTACCATGTACCCCATACTCATTCACATGGGGGGATAGGACCTGGGGCCTCCTTGTTAAAGGAGGCTTTCAAATTCTGGTAAGCACCCCCTGCCCGCAGACCATCAACCACCAGCCACGGTTGTGGTAAAGAGGCCCTTGTCCTCATCACATGGGGACAAGGTGTTTCAGGGGGGGATTCCCCCTGCCCCAAAGCATTCTCCATGTTGAGGGCATGTGGTTTGATATGATTCAGGAGGAGGAGGGGCTCTCACTTGTTCCCCCTCTTCCTGACCTGCCGGGCTGCATGGTCAGATAAGGGTCTAGTATAAATTTTGGGGGGGGCCCCCACAACAATTTTTCTTTTTTTTCATGGGGGTTATCCTCAAAATCCATTCCAGACCTGAAAGACTTGGTATGGATGGGGGGACCCCATTTTTTTATGCTAAATTTTCTAATTGTCAGCAATTATTTTTTCATTCAGCTCTCAGTGGGGAACCCTGCAGACAGCTGAAACATGTTTTCACTAATAAAATACTGCATAACTTAATAAAATAACTCATGTGGTATTTTAGTAGGTTTTTTTAAAAAATGCTGTGCGGTTTCTTACCACATACTCAGGTGCGGTAAGATACCGCCTAGAGAATTGCTCCAGTTTGAAGTTAGCAGTAAAACTTTTGTTAGGTTCAAATGTTCGACAGCAAACTGAACAGGGGGGTATTTGGCCCATCACTAATGAGGGTATTAGAACAAAATAGAATTGTGATAAAAGCAGATTATAACTGCATTTAGAAATGCCAAAACACCGGTTACACCCAACTCTAGGTCAAATTTTCATATTGGATAGAGAAGCATTAGAACATCTATATTAATGTATAACCGACCACTGGGGAGAATATCCATAACTTCTTGTCTATGTGATGGGTGTCAGAACAGAAAGGAGGAAATCTCTCCATAAGGGACAAAGCTGTAAGGGTTAAAAACTTTGTTAGGATCTGATTGCTTTGTGTCCCCATTGGGGATATTTCTTCTACACATTCTGTCCATGTGACACGTATCAGACACACGATTTCTGTTTTATTGTTACTTTGCTTACTGCATGCTTTTTGCAGGTTGGTGATACTGAAGCTAACAACATGCAGGCAACTAGTATTCATAGAAAGAAGTCAACAATGCAGCTCATGTATACCTGCCAATGAGACTTTCTTGTTGTTTCATCTATTTGTCTATCTATCTATCTATCTATCTATCTATCTATCTATCTATCTATCTATCTCTTTATTAAGTGTTCTTGCATGGCAAGACCACTTACTGTTATCTCACATATATATTCTTATTATTATAGCCAAATTTACCACCCTAACTCCTCCCACAGTTTTTACACTACATAGACAGTAATATACTGAGATGTGCGGATTGTTCCCGATTGGTGTGCTATTGCTTTGTGGAACGTTTCGCCGAATGGTTCACGAAATATCGGCGTTTTTGTGGTGAAATTGGTCCCATAGGAATGAATGGCGGAATGTTCAAAATTAGAGTGGGAGCTGACAAAAGCTAGAGTGTGAGCTGAAAAATAAGGACATGATTTCTAAACTGCCATCACTCCCTCATTTTCAAGCCCACCTACACAAATCTTATATCAAAATGTTCAGCTATCCCTGCTGCCACTATAAATGTCCACGGCTAAGCCATAGTCCTAATAGTTTTTACAATATGACCATTTGTTTGCAACGCACGCCGCCCATTGACATTCATTGAAACTCCACTCCAGCCACCTCAAATTTGAAGGGCAGTTTCTAAACTGCGACTGTGCCTTCATTTGTAATATTTCAGAGACATACTATGCACCAAAATGTAGGTCTGGGTCTTGTGATTCTCACAATATAAAGCTCTTTGGTGTAGGATGTATAATTTTTAAACTACAACCGTTTGAACATGGCAACCGCCAGTAAAGTGAGCAAGTTGGAGCAGTTTGTTTTTAACCGCTCTTCTCTGCCCTTGCTGTAGAGTGAGTTGCCATAGGAACCCAGGTGTTTGAGCAGGCAGCAGAGTGACAAGCCACTCCACCCAGTTACTCCGCCCACTCCAGTTGTAGACTACTGGTGGAGGCAAGAACATTCACACAATTTCCCCAGAAATTGTAGCTTTTCTAGTTATGATTATTCTTATTATTCCAGGATTATATAGTTTCAACAGTTTATGCAAAGGGGTAGGAGAGCTCACAATCTAATTATTACTATTATTTAGGGTTTATGTGGTGCAAACAATTTGTGCCGTACTTTAACCTCTTGGCGCGGGCCGCACGCAAATGTACGGCCTCCCGGCGGCTGGGCCTTGACGCTGAGCGGCCGCACATTTGCATGCAATTAAGGAAAACATATGTGCTGAGAGTGCGCGCCCTGAGCACTCCCAGCACACATGTCCGGTACACGCGAAAAGGTCCCGATCTCCTCTTTCGATTGGGACATTTCCCAATCATGTGACCGCCGTGATGGCGAATCATGGCAGTCACATGACCCTAAAACCCCGCCCCACCTCCTGGCTTCTGAAATCCTCAAAGGGCTGGGAGGCATCGGTGCCAAGGGGTTAAAAGATACAGGGTGATCGTTACACTATAATTAGGTACATGATGGTGTGTTGCTATTGCTATTTTAATGATTTTTTAAATAGCATAAATATATAGAATATTACATTTTAGCTCAGAAGCTGTGCTTCTTCTATTCAAAGCTAATTAACTTGTTTGACTGGTTCATGGATGCTAGTAAAATAGGAATTAATGTTGGCAGGAAATGGGAGGAGGGAAGAAAGGACATAACACAATCATGTGCTGGACACAAAGGACTTTAGGAGAGTTGTCAGGAAGAAGTCCTAGATAGAAAAAGGAGAGCTCCATAACAACAGAATAACTATAAATTAAAGTCTGTGTCAGAGGGGACTTCATAAGGCCAAAGAAGGAACTACACCTGGGGGTGACGCTAGTACTTGATTTCTGGCATCTCAGTTGCCTACAGGGATTGTGAAGCTGCTATAACACAAGGTAAGTGACCTTTTTTAGTATAACCCTTTAGCTCTTAGTATACCAACTATTCTCAATGCTCATTTGCCAGGAAGGATAGATAGCATGCGCATGGTAGTGTTGTATGCATATGTCTAATCCTCTGTACGTTGTGTATTGTTTTCCTATAAGTGTATGTAGTTTATGTGTACAGCATTCTTGTTTGGTAAAATCACATTGATACACAACAGAGGTTTTTGCTTCCTTGTTTTACTGTAAAGTGACTCTATCTATCTATCTATCTATCTATCTATCTATCTATCTATCTATCTATCTATCTATCATTATGATTATTATTATTGTTATTATTACTAATATATAACAAGGTTTATATAGGGGCAACAGTTTGTGCAGCACTTTACATTATACAGTTACAACACAATTCAATAGAAGAGGGGTAGGAGGGCCCTGCTCATGGGAGCATTTTATCTATCTATCTGTCTGTCTATCTATCTATCTATCTATCTATCTATCTATCTATCTATCTATCTATCTATCTATTTCTCTTTTGAAGCCAAGACCTAAGAAATATGAATCCTAACAGCAGGGATGCAGAAGATCCAAATTTTCATGTGACGTCTCACACCTACACCCAGCCTTTATAAGCAGACGTGCCTGGATGAAGGGGATGTAGCTCAGTTTAACCTCAAAATTGTAATGATTTAAATTACTATTCAAGGAAGAACTAATGAGGTATTTTGTCACAAGCCACCATGGTATTAACATGTTTTTTTACAATGTTTAATGATGGGTTCTTTAAAAAAAAACAAACCTCAAATATTTTAAACGCACCTAAAAAAAGAATATAAGCCAGAACATAAACATGTTTTGTAACAGAAAGAACTATGTTAGCTACATTGCAACATTTATGCCCATGTGCCTGTCTTTTTCTATATGTCTTTTTAGGGTGGTGAAATAGTGCAGTCATACTAAACCAGGTCTGCCAACACATAGATTTTTTATAAAGGAAACAAAATTTTCCTGCGATTACAATGCATATCATCCTAGGTTTGCACAAATGTAAATGAAATAACTCTTAGTAAGGTGACCCTTTCTGTTTATACAACAATGAATATTTTAATGAAAGAAGAGCTCTACATTCTAAGCACTTAACTGCTTCACTCTGAATACCAATCATAGTTTCTCCACATACTACAGTTGCAATGAATGTATGGAAAATATTTTTCCTTGTTAAAAGGCACAAGAGGAGATTGTGACAGTGGTTCTGGCATTCATCAAGCACTTTTCTAAATAGAGTGTAAGATGAAATGTTGGCCAGCTATACCGCTAAGAGTCAATATTATGGTAAAGTACACATTTACATGTTCTATGTGTCTCTGGAAAAAAAAAAGTGAGATTTATGTTTGTATTCATTAAATCTAGTTCACACTTGGCTAAAACTTTGTGATTACATCTCTGCAGAACACTATGCTTGTCACAGCTGGAAAAGGGCATCCATGTACTAAATATATTCAATTCTAATATACTAACACTCAGAAAAACAATTACAGCATGTAAACTCCTACCAGGGCCATCTCAGCAAATCATGGGGCCTAAGGGAAATATGAAATGTGGGACCTGAATGTGACATTTATTGCACTAAATATTACCATATGTATCTGAATAGGTTATAACTATAGATTTCATGTCTGTGAAAGTAAAATTCTTACACCTTCCCAACAGCTCTCTGCAGTATCTGTGGCAAGCACTTGTATTTTGTTATTATAGGTATTTGTATAGCTACAATTTATATGATATTTTTAAACATTTATTGCATATTGGGGTTGTTTAAGTAATGACCTATATAGGCTGCTCACTTTGCAAAGGAATCATTCTCCAAACTAGTGACTCTGCTGACTTCCATCATCCAATCATGCAAGCAAAAATGTAGTTTTTTTTGTTCCTTGCACACCATTAGGTATTCTTTGCAAACTGAAATTTCATCATATTCAATGAGCTCTGAAGAAAATTCCCTAGTAAGGTGGAGCTTCTCTTGCTAAGTGAGCGACCTAATAGTCTTTACTGAATCACTCCCATTATATCTGTCCCTACTTTTGAGGAGTTTATAATCTAGACTCCCTACCTCACATGCAAACATATACTATGGCAAATTCACCTGCTAGGTATTTAGAGGGTAGAAGAAAACCAGAGGAACCAGAAGAAATCCACACCATCACTGAGAGAGCATGCAAACTCTATGCAGCCGGTTGAAAATCAAATCTAGGACCCTGGTGCGGCAAGGCAGAAGTGCTAAGCACTAAGCCACCGTGCAGTCCATTTAAATGTTTACCCCAAAATCAACAGCACAGGGACTGTGATCACAGTTAAAACTAAAAATATACATAAACCCTCACCGTGCCACATCCTTGAAAATGTACAAATGTATTTATAACAAACGTTACCAAAAGAAAAAAGCAGACTTTATCACCACAACACGAGGTGACTTAATTAAAATTACATAATTTTATTTCCACATAGTTAAAATAGAGATAAAAAGCAACACCATCAAAACACAAATAAGTCTGATACTGGCCAATACCCAACCCTGAGATGGAGTCTGGAACTAAGCATCACATATAGAACATGTATCAGTGTGTAATGATCTTATGTATAACTAATTATGACATAGTATTAGCCTGAGTTCTCTAGACCATTGTCCACAGTGTCATACTCAAAAGTCAACACGTTTTGAAACTTATTTTGCTTCTTTAGGACTGGTTGGGTAGGTGTTGCCATGAACTGTAGAACATAACAAATATATAAATATACATACTGTAGACACATTTTCATTAGCAATAAACTCTATCATAAGATTATTTACATATATATATATATATATATATATACACATATATACTATATTGCCAAAAGTATTGGGGCGCCTGCCTTTACACGCACATGAACTTTAATGGCATCCAAGTCTTAGTCCATAGGGTTCAATATTGAGCTGGCCCAACCTTTGCAGCTATAACAGCTTCAGCTCTTCTGGGAAGGCTGTCCACAAGGTATTAGGAGTGTGTCTGTGGGAATGTTTGACCATTCTTCCAAGAAGCGCATTTGTGAGGTCAGGCACTGATGTCGGACGAGAAGGCCTGGCTCGCACTCTACTTTATCCCAAAGGTGTTCTATCTGGTTGAGGTCAGGACTCTGTGGAGGCCAGTCAAGTTCCTACACCCCAATCTCGCTCATCCATGTCTTTATGGACCTTGCTTTGTATACTGCTGTGCAGTCATGTTGGAACAGGAAGGGGCAATCCCCAAAGTTGAGAGCATGAAATTGTGCAAAATATCTTGGTATACTGACACCTTAAGAGTCCCTTCACTGGAACTAAGGGGCCAAGCCCAACCCCTGAAAAACAACCCCACACCATAATCCCCCCTCCACCAAACTTTACCCTTGGCACAATGCAGTCAGTCAAGTACCGTTCTCCTGGCAACTGCCAAACCCAGACAAATCCATTGGATTTCCAAACAGAGAAGTGTGATTCGTCACTCCAGAGAACACATCTCAACTGCACTAGAGTACAGTGGAGGTATGCTTTACACCACTGCATCCAACGCTTTGCACTTGGTGATGTAAGGCTTGGGTGCAGCTGCTCGGCCATGGAAATCCATTCCATTAAGCTCTCTATGTACTGTTGTTGTGCTAATCTGAAGGACACACAAAGTTTGGAGGTGTTTAGCTATTGACCCTGCAGACAGTTGGTGACTTCTATGCACTGTGCTGTTCAGCATGCACTGACCCCCCTCTGTCATTTTACGTGGCCTACCACTTCGTGGCTGAGTTACTGTCGTACCCAGTTGCTTTCACGTTATTATAATAACACTAACAGTTGACCGTGGAATATTTAGTAGCAAGGAAATTTCACAGATGGACAAATTGCACAGGTAGCAACCTATCACAGTACTACGCTTGAATTCACTGAGCACCTGAGAGTGACCCATTCTTTCACAAATCTTTGTAGAAGCAGTCTGCATGCCTAGGTACTTGATTTTATATACCTGCAGCCATGGAATCCAATGATTTGGAGGGGTGTCCCAATACTTTTGGCAATATAGCGTATATATATATATATATATATATATATATATATATATATATAACTAAAGTATGCTTGCCTGGTCAGGACATACAGTATATAAGAGATGGATGGTTACAAATGGTCCTAGGGGTGGATGCAGGAGCATACAGGAAAAGACAATCGCAATCGCAAATACAGAATATCATGACAAGATAAGTGGTATAATGTATATTTTGCCCTTCTAAAAAATAGATGTCCCATAAATCAAAAATTCTAACTCACCATATATTACATTGTGGCATGAAACCACCAAATAATATGTGAACTATAGTTGGACACCAGGGCAAAGCACCATATCCCACCACTCATTGCTTCCAAAAGGTACACATGCACAGACTCAAATAAAGTTGATAGAAGAGGAACAGGAGGGGCCCTCAACTTCCAATGATAGCGTGCATAATTACATATAGCAGGGTTCCCAAAGATAAGCCTGTGATAAAGCAAAAACAATAATGGCCTGTCATTGCTATAAATCTTAGATCTAAATCATTACAAGTAGTAAAGTAACGAACCATGTATCTATGTATCTCAGGGGCTGTACCCCCTCCAATGTACCAATGAAACCATAGGTCTATAGGTGGTGGTGTATCTTCCAACCAAAATGCATGGTGCATCCAATATGGAAGAAAAATATATTTCAAATATATTTTAAAAATATTCTTCCTAAATATATTGCCATATATTTGAAATGCTACAATTCTGGACATATTCAATATATGTCTATATATATATATATATATATATATATATATTGCATGTTGAAATGCATTTTTATTACAGAATATATGTAAAATATTTTTAAAAATATACTTCAAATATACTGTATGTCTTTAAAAATACAAATCTATATTTTTGGAATGCATTCACAAATTTTTGTAAAAATATATGTTATAATGACTTTTTTATGTTAAAAAATCTGAAAAATATATTTAAAAATATATATATTTAAAAAAATATATAATTTTAACATATACTGTATGTTTACATATATTTGTAAATGAATTCCAGAAATGTACATTTGTATTTTTAAAGACATACAGTATATTTGAAATGTATTTTAAAAAATATTTTTCATATATTTTGTAATAAAAACGCATTTCAACATGCATTGTGTATATATATATATATATTGATATTTATTGAAATATATTTTGAAATATATTGAATATGGCCAAAATTGTAGCATTTCAAATATATGGCAATATTCGGGAAGAATATTTTTAAAATATAACTCAAATATATTTTTTTTCCATGTGGGATAGTTTCGCACAGTCCTATTGACTTCAGTGGGCATATTTGACAGGTGGCACCACCTGCCAAGGCTGGCATGCCAAAGTAAACTTGAAGCAATGCAAAGAAAAGCATCACAGCAATGTGTACGGATCTTAGCAGCCAGCATGCTAATTTGCAGGTAGGTGGTCAGAAGGCAGTAAAACATGGATCAGCTGCCTGTTTTTATTGTCCCCTTTACTGCCCATGTGAACTTAACCTAAGGTATGGAGAGTCAGTAATGTAATGGAAAGGTCAGCTGCAGGGAGACCCCAGGCAATACTGGTGACTAGTCCCTTGCCTGCCTTATATAGGCACAGTTTTCAGATTTTAGGTCTTCTCTTAGTGGCTACATACATGTTCCATGTTATTTACAATGAAGAAAAAACATCCAAGAGGAAGTGGAACTTTGTGTTCTCTCAATACTTTGTATGAACTCTCACCAAAAATTCCGAGAACTTTCTGGCTCAGGTTAGTCTGCTCACAACAGACAGGGCAACCTTCCTGTGGGTACCCAACAGGTTACCATAAAAAAAAGTGAAATTTTGATTCTTTTATCCCTTGATCTAGCACTCCTTCCATTGATGCATGTTCCATGTTAATTTTCCAACTCCAGGTGCTGCAATTCACCCTTTCACACTCACGCAAGCATGGAAAAGGAAACAAGTGCATTGTAAAAAATAAAGCTAGAGTTAGGCTTTAATGATTTACTATGTAGTACAGAAATGATGAGCACTGTAGGCCTAGAGCTAACACCTTCAAAATTAGTTGGCAGCCCCCATATTTCTAAAGTATCTTTCACAGGTTCCCTTAAGTTTGCAAGGAAGTACATTAATTATTAAAATGTTTTAATTCACTGTCTTCTCTGAGAATGTGGCTGGATAGAGATTAAAAAGTTTGTCAGTAAAACACAATTTCCATGCTCTTCACAGCAGTGTTCCAGACAAGAGCCCTGAAAGAATTTGATGGACTATGTTCATTGACAATTTGCACACCTATTTCATAGTCATTTTCTTCTGACAAGAAAACAGCAGTCTAACTGGCGGATAAAATGCTGATGAAAAGAGTACAAGTAGAACCATTTGTTTCAGAAGCAGGTATTCAGAGAATTCTCAATGAAGGCTTTTCTTTTTTCTTTCTTTTTGCTACATCCTTTATTGAAAAATACGATTTTTTTTTTTAAGAAAGACATTTCTATATTCTATGAATTAATTTAGAAGTTTAGTTCATTGCAATTACTAAGCATAAAGGGTTCTGTGTTTCAAACATTCAGGAAGAATTGTACCATCCACTTCCCCTGGTCTGGGTATGAGGATAATGCACCATAGAGGTTCTGAACGCATCGTCAGATCATCTCTACTCAGTCAGCAGCTATTGATAAAACTTGGCTTTATCCTATGGAGCCATGATCCCTATGGTTAATTCCAGTTGAATGTAACAGTTATATCTCCAGGTATGTTAATTGCCACAATACTGTATCAGAATTGTCCAGATTGTTCAACACCCTAGGTACAGGTACCCTAAGGCTGCAAATTACAGTCAATATGCTGGGCTGTTTTAAGAAGTGGCACATGGATTTTTATCAATGAGTGCAAATTGATTTGCCTTATATAAACCCCTACCCTCGATCAGCCATATCTTTATGACCTCCCACCTAATTATGAGTAGGTCCCGCTTTTGCCACTAAAGCAGCCCATTTTGCCACCAAAACAGCCCTGACCCATCAAGGCATGGGTGCCACTAGACCTCTGAAGGTATGCTGTGGTATCTGACACCATTCTGTCAGTAGCAGATCCTACTGCTAGTCCTGTAAGTTGTGAGGTGGGGTCTTCAAGGATTGGACTTTTTTCCAGCACATTCCACAGATGCTGGATTGTATTGAGATCTGGAGAATTTGATTGCCAGGTCAATACCTCAAGCTCATTCTTGTGTTCCTCAAACCATCTTGAACCATTTTTGCAGTGTGGCAAGAATCATTATCCTGTTGAGAATACCATTTTCATGAAGGGATGCACTTGGTCAGCAACAATGTTTAGATAGGTGGTATTTGTCAAGTAATATCCACATCAAGGTTTCCAGTAGAACATTTCCTAGAGCATCACACTACCTCTGCTGGCTTGCCTTATTTCCTTACTGCATCCTGGTGTCATCTCTTCCCCAGGTAAGGGACCCACATGCACCCGGACATCCACATAATGTAAACAAAAATGTGATTAATCCGACCAGGCCACCTTCTTCCACTGGCCTGTAGTCCAGGTCTGATGCTAACGTGTCCATTGTAAGAGCTTTTGACTGTGGACACAGGTCAGCATAGGCACCCTGACTGGACTAATACATACACAGTCCCATACACAGCAACATGTGATGTCCATTTTTTCCGCTTTCAACACATCAACTTCAAGGACAACATGTTTATTTATGCCTAATATATCCCACTGTCAGATGCCATTGTAACGAGATAATCAATGTTTTTCACTTAACCTGCCAGTAATTATAATGTTTTGGCTGATTGTTGTATATTATCTGTATTTGGGCTAGCCCAGACATCACACCATGTAATTCATGGTGTCTGTGCAGTCTTGGCTGTGTTCACAAATGTCTGACACAAATCAGCCACTGCAGACTATCTGCTTATGGCTTCCTCTAAAGTTGCAGAGGGACAAGTATGGGAGAGAACACTGGATAATTGCACCCTGCCTGCAGAAGACATCACTTCAGCCTTGGAAATGTCCTTGTATTGTTGCTCAGTGTCTGCTTCTTGGTAAAGCTTTATTCACAAATCATACCTTAGCTGTATATTGTAAGAGATTGTTAAAGCATAGCAAAGCCAAACCTTTTTTTAGTTATGGATAGGGTAGAGAAGGATTATAACACCTGCCAGGTTTTTATTGCTTTCTGAAAGTAAAAGAAAATCCCAAATTTTGGGTAGAGGGGGAATCTTCCAATAAGGACACTAGGTTTGGTGACCCCAGTGACAATCAGGGATTCTCTCAATTTGGAGATATTTCCTCTAGTTTCCAGTTTCAGCTATGGGAAAAAAGTTAAGGGAAATCTCACCAATGGGACACAGATGGCAAAAAACTGAAGGGGATTAAAACCATCCCCTATGCTATCCAAAAGGAAAAAAAAAAGTTTTGCCATTAGTTCTACTTTAAGTTAAGCTACATTCACACTTGACCATTATCTTCGGTCATTTTTCACTCTGCTTTCTTGCATATTTGTTACATGCAGTTTTGACCATTTCCAGGCTTAAGCATTTTTGTTTTAGCCAATGGAAGGAGGAGACAATTGTTGGGTGCGAAATCACGTGTTATGCATGTTTTTAATTTGCTCCCATTAAAGTCTATTGGGGTCAAAAATAAATGAACATGCCCCAAAGAAGCTCTTGTGCTTTTTTCTGAGCGTTGAGCTAAAGAACATCTCTCAGGTGTAAATGGGCCCAAATAGAATAACATGAAAATCTGAGTGTTGAACTCAGAACTTCTGAAAACGCACTTCAAATCTCTCAGGTGTGAAAAGTCCATTTTACCTGCATGACTGTACAGGAAATAAGAGCTCTTCCAGATGGTAAAACTTTCCCTTGACTTATTTGCTTGCTAGGTCCCTAGAGTGTATAATAGCTCAGTATTTAATAAATAGTTTGCTGTAATTTTGATGTTAATAGCCTACGATCTCAGTAATACTTAGTGGGTTGCCATTAAAGCAAACCCATAATATTTTTTTTCTCACTGTATTAAATGAGACAAGTCCGTTCATTATGAACTTAAAAGAAATGGTATTTTTATGCTGATGATGTAAATCTTTAAAAACAATGAAAGCTGCATTTGTTCTCAATAATGTGCTACTTGCTTTCTATGAGCCTGTAAAAGTTCGACTATATAAAGTTAAAGTTAAAAACGTGCCATTTTTATTTACAGTATATTTAAACTGAATAACAACAACAATAAAATTTATAATACCCGAGAACTTCTCGGTTGTAAAAGTGTCTGTAAAAGTATATGAGTCCCTCAAGACATAACTGTAGTGAACCACATCTGTATGGCACTCAGGAGGACCGTGTTTCCTAATTGTATCCTGGTTTGCTTCTAATAAACCATTCATGCTTCAAAATATGCAGAAGATTGATTGACAGATAAAACCAAGCATCAACCTGAGTATTTTTTTCTTCCTAGTACCTCAATGCTTTGCAACAGAAAAATAACATTCAGATTAAATTCCATCAATGCTCTCATAAGGCTATTTAGGAATATCTTGAGAACTTTAAAATGTATATTAGCATAATCAATTTAATTGGAAGAGCTGGTACACTCACACAGACCCTTGTGCATGTAGTTTATTTGCGTGTTTTATTAGATCCTTAGGCCAGTATATTGTAGATGCAGATAGGTAGTGAATCTTATCGCTATTTAGATTAGCTACAAAAAATACACAATGAATAAATAATGTAGATACCTGGAAATGAAAATGTGGTGTCAAAAGTCAAATGCTGGAATAAAGTCTTTGGACTGGTTACAACTGACTAGCCTCATACTAGGGCTGATATAATAACAATATAGAAATTCTCAACCTTAAGGTTAGGGAAAATAGTTTTCGGTCTGAAAGAAACCCTGCTAAAAATATATTTCACAGTAAAATAGCATGATCAGTAAGCTGTTGAATGTTTTAAATACAGCATACCTAGAATATGTGACACCCAGAGCACACTGTTTTAAAACACTTGCTCTGTATGGCAAAAATAACCATGAAATGAAACAAATAATAATCGCATGATAAGAAACAGATTGTGAAATCTGAAGTGACCCCCAGTAGTCATCAGTAGAAAAGTGTCCCCTTACATTGGTAGTCAGTGGAGAAATGGCCCCATACATTGGTCATCAGCGGACAAATGCCCCACCTTACATTGGTAGTCAGTGAACAAATGTCGCCTTACATTGGTGATCAGTGGAGAAATGGCCCCTTACATTGGTGGTCAATGGAGTAATGGTCCCTTACATTGGTGATCAATGGAGAAATGGCCCCTTATATTGGTTATCAATGGGAAGAGCCCCCTTAAATTTTTGGTCAGTGGGCAAATACACTCCAACTTACACTGATCATTAGTGGACAAATGCCCCCTTATATTGGTTATCAGAAGACAAATACCCCCTTAAATTGGTTGTCAGAGTAAAAATGCCTCCTTAAGTTGGTCATCAGTGGACAAATTCCCCCTCACATTGGTGGTCAGTAGACAAATGCTCCTTACATTTGTGGTCAGTGGTGAAATGGTCACTTAAAATGGTTGTCAGAAGACAACTGCTATCTTACTTTGGTGGTCAGTGGAGAAATGGCCCCTTACATTGGTTTTCATTGGACACATGCCCCCTTACATTTGTGGTCAGTGGACAAATTCCCACTTACAATGGTCATCAGTGGAAAAATGCCCCTTTCAGTGACAAAACAATAGTCTTTACACCAGTGCAGAAGAGACCCCTTACATTGAATGCCAGTGGAAAATTGCCGCATTAAATTGGTGGTCATTGCAAGTGGGAGATCAATTTGTCATTGTTCATTGTTGATGGAACGCCTTGTAACCTCTGGAAAAACCTATGAAAACCTGGTTGAGAAAGCCTGATATAGAGGAATGAAGACACAAGTGTCTGATGGGATTTTATTGTCTGTAGATTCCTCAAAGTTCACTGTTTCTATCATATTTTCAGACAAATTTAAAGGAGATCTAAAGTCACAGCCTACACCTTCATTTTATAACAATACAAATATTAGTTATATCTGACAATCCAATATAAGCTTAATTGAAAAATCTCCTTTCATGTTGTGAGTTCTCCCTGTCTGCTGGCCGTTACTTTCCACAACCTCCTGGATTCCCTGCATGCTTTTTACAGCTTTTCCTTCATTCCAAAGGACTACATATCCCAGAGTACTTTGCTGTCTGCAAGCAGTGATTCCTATACTGACTCCTCCTCTCAGCACCTCTATAGTTCAGAAGGCAGCCTCTGTGAAATGTGTGACACAGAAGTGCCCATTCACAAGGCATAGTTAATACATGTCACAGAATATAAATTTCAAGATCATTCAGATTAATATGAATAAGCTAGAAATAACTGAAATATGATGTGGAAATGAATAGGTAATTTTAATAAAATAATTTTTTTAACAACCACTTAAAAATGCAGATAATGTAAAATGATAGCTATTTTTAAGCCTGAAAACATTTATGCATGCACAGTACATGTTGTCTAATCTTCTAAAGAATGTGCAGTGTGTGTACATTTTGGAAATGAGTGTTCCAGTCCCTTAGTGTATTGAACATATTGTTCAATTCATAGTGGTGCATGCGAAGTTTGAACACTTATCACTACTGCTATATCAACTCTGTACTTGACTGTTTCCTGCTTCTTTCAGACTCTTTTATGTATGAGCCTCTGCCATGCTGGCAGTGTATATCACATCTGAGAGTCAACACTAGCTCTCAGTGAAGATAGCCTCTGGTTACACTAAACTTTCTGAAACATAACTGCTTTTGAGTTCTATTCTTTACTTGGCAGGATAAATACCAAAGGATTGCTGAAGTACAGGGCTGTCCTATTGTACTGTGGTGTTTGCTAAAATTACTGGAACTTTACAAATTATTTCATTATCAGCTCATGTTTTTGGCAAAAAATAAATTACTACGATTTATATCTTCATTTTTTTAATTAGGTTAGGATTTTAAATAGATGATATAACTTTTATACATTATCTAAGAAAATGAAATATTTAGTGAAGAAAGAGTACTTTGTTATAGTGGCTCCATGACTCAAACTGGTAGAACACTGGATTCAAGGAAAGATACAAATGCATTATTTTTTGTATGCACCAATACCTTCTCGCCAAATGTTTGCTTAGGTAGTATGGTACAAAAAAAAAATAGTTCCCATAATGCATTAAAAGCTTTATATAAGGTGCACTGTTGGTCAGTTGTGGAGAAGTAAGCAAAGTAGGTAAAAATGATAATTAGTTGTATTTAGCTATTTTAACAGATACACCTTTTAAAACTATTTCCTTGTTTTTTGTTTTATTAGGATTCCATTTTTAAAACCAACTAAAGTGTATCTATAGCCAAAACGTTTTTTTTTTTTTCATTTTAATTGGCACGGGGAACTCTGCTATCAGAGGCTCCATTGAAAAAATTCCTATCTGGTTAAATGTTTTTATCCCCTGAGTTCTAATCTTTTCCCATTCTATCCACAACAAAAAAATAAAGTTTTGGGTATAAAGACAACTCAAAACTCTGTGCAGAGACAGAAGAAACATTGTAGGTATGCCTTAAACCCAGGGCCATGGATAAGGGGGTACCACTGATCCTCCTTGTGATGATCACGGCGTCAGACACCCACCCTTCTCACCAAACTCATGAAGGAAGGACTAGCCAATCTAAAACCGCAATGTCACGTGCGTAACAATGCCACGCCCAGTTGCACCCTGCACAACGATTTTCCAGCTCATTGGACCACAAATCGATGTACCGGCAGCCTGAGTGCGATTGTTACTGGGTCAGGTTAATTACGCAATTAACCCTTCACACTGCCACCACCTCCTTTTTATACAGAGAAAGAGGAGACTCGCCAATATCAGCAATACACTATGATGATTGGATAATCGTCTGTATACCACTGTCACCGCAGACAGGTTATACAGAGGGTTAAACGTACATAGTAGCGCTCTTCAGCGGCAGGAATTCGTAAGTTGCATTAAAGAGCTTTAGAAGCAGTTCAACACTTTCAGAAAGTAAGATTTATTACTAATAGGTCAAAAGGGTGCAATAAAAATATTTACAGAAAAAGATGTAGCCAATATATATATAAATATACAGAGAACAATAACACAGCAAAGAGATAACAGAAAGGAGTTTAAAGGGTTAAAGTACTTGCCAGTTTAGCCTTGGTTTTAAGCAGCTTCAAGTTTCATAAGTCAAAAGGATTTCTTGTCTCTACTGCTAGTTTCGATGGTAAATGCAGGAGACTCCGTTTTCTCTCACACACAACTCTAAGCATAACAGCCCTTTTTCTAGAATCTCAGCAGGGGTGTTTCTTTTGAGTAGTAACCGCTGGTCTCCTTTTGGGGAGGGAGGTGTAGGTGGAGCCCGAAGTTATGACTAGAAGCTCTCATAGCTGCTATTATGATCCATAACTTTTCCTAGGTACATGTAACATCCTACCCGCGGGTAGATTAATATGCAGAATTGTCTGCGGAAGATCTACATATGAAATACAACATACCTGCTGGGATGATTAAGGAGATTTTATTTTCTGCTCTCCTGTTGATCTCAGCTAGGGAATGTAATATACAAACAGTTTGTCTTACTGTGACCAATCTGAAGATATGCCTGTTTTTTGTGTAAGTCCCTCATATTCCAAGATATGAAATCATAGGGGAAAAATGGATTTTTGAATGTGGTGTCTAGTTGATTACTGCTCTGGAATGTCTTTGAACTCAGTGAGGGACTCGGTTTACACTTTTACGATATGCCAGATTGCAGTTTCTTAGACAGCCAGGCCCCAGCTCCCTTGGGGGTTTTATAGCTTGGAGCTCTCTGCTGTGCTTTGGCTGCCTGTGACCTCTGCCAACACACAGGCCACATGTCACCCCACAGCAAGGGAGGGGGATGAGAGATGTACGAGATGGAGGGGGCAGCCTGCTTTGGGAGTAAGAAATGGTATAACATAGAAAATTCTTAACAAAATGGAGGGCCGCGTCCGTCTCTGTGTGCACGATTGCTACACTCCTGTATGGGACCCAGACCAGCAGGGGGGCCCAGGCATCAGGGTGAATCAGATGTGATGGTGATCGGCACAGCAGGGGCGGGAGGGGAGGGCAATTACTGGAACTGATCCCTTGTATGGCTCTCTCTGCAGCACCCTCCCAGTGCATCATACATTTCCCCATGCTGCCCAGGCCCCCCTGTGTGTCCTCCCCCACACCCCTGTAGTGCTGCCAGCTTCCCTCCTCTCCTTCCGTAAATATGTCACATTTACCAGCCCCTTCCTTTCCCGAATTAACACAATGGTTATCGGCAGCGATCACTCACTGTGTTCATTCACAACTGAAGCATAATAAACTGTGTTTATTTGGGGGCCCTGTTACATTGGCTGCATGGGGCCTTGTGGTTTCTAACAGCAGCCCTGCTCAAACCCATACTTCCTTTATGTTTATACCATTGTCAACCAAACACCATTGTATATGAATGTCTGGCCTCCCCAAATGTCTGAGGCTTCCATTACAGAACCAAAAACAAGACATATTTATACACTGCTTCAAATCTCTGCCTTAGCATCATACAAAGAATTAAAAAATAAGTAAAGTATTTTCTTTCTAAAATATTGCTTCTTCACCCCTTCTTAAAAAATATCACAGATATAATATTTTAAGGGGGAGGGGAATTACCTGTTTTGTAATACTCGGCTCATGCTTTCAGTATTCTTGCCTAGGTGAGAATGGCATAAATCTAGCTACCCAAAATCTTCTGGGATATTCACACCACACATCCTATAAGGCTTTGGGGCTATCTAGAACATACTGCACATGGCACATAATCAGGGGGCCAGCTGCAAGAACCTGGAATAGACAGCCGACTCCTAATGATGTAAACAAAGAAGATGGTGCGACCTGGCATATTGCAGCAGAGCTGTGATTTACAAGCAGTATTTTGCTATGTGAAAGTAAGGGGAAATCTCTAACAGAACACAGAGCAGCAGGCCTTCTGCTCATGCTTAGTTTCTTATATCATAAATACAAATTGTACTTCTACAGATTTCTCTCTTAGGGCTTCATTACACCTGCGTTGCTCTCTAAAAAGCTCTTTGGGTAATGTAGTGATACCCTCGAAGGGGCTGCTTAAGTTTGTTCACTCCACCACTCTGCCTCTCAACCCCAGGAACTGTCTCAGCCCCAACTGACACACCTGGCAATAGTGTAAGTGCAAGGACCAATGAAAAGCACACACTTTATAATAAAACACAGAGATCAGCTTTACTGTAACACCTCTATGGGAAGTAATAAACATTAACAACAGGTATACGTTAGGCGAATCAAGAGAACAGCAAATACTGTGACCAAAAGCAATATAGCTCACTTTTACACTCAGGCTGCTTTCAGGGGATTCCAATCGTGAATAACCCCAAGAGCAGAGGCAAACACTTAAATGGCAACTTCAAGGTGGATTTAACTCCTCTACATAAATTCAGCTCTATGATGTCCAAGCAGGAAGGAGAGTGACTCTCTGTTGTGTCAAACTTCTCCCTTCTAACCCCTGACACCACAAGCCCAATAGGCAAACACTGTACCCAAATGATGCTTAATAGCTCCTTTCGAAGGTAAAGCTATTCCCTTACACACCATGCAATATAGAGGCCTGAATACGCATGCGCGTGCCCATATGGCACCAGTAACTTCAGTCTCTTGGTAACAGAATGACTCTTGGGATCTTCAGCTAGCCACTTTCGTTGGTGCACTTAAACTCCTATGGTAAGGTATAATTGTAATCCCGTGGCAGTATTTGTATAGCAAAGCAAATACTGTGTCTGTTTATCAGGGCCATCTACACATCCCAGTGCCTGGTGAGTGTGGGCAAGTGTAATGTCTCTGTATGTGTGCAGCGTTCCCATCATCTGCCAGTGGGCAAAATCCCTCTCACCAGATCCTGTGACTAAGACCCAAACGATCATCCTGGAAATGACAGGCTCCTCTGGTCACCTCACGATGAGCACTTCTGTATTGTAGGTCCACATCTCTCAGTTTGGATGTTCCCCCGACTGATGCAGGTAGCTCAGCATGCTGTGAACTGACCCCAAGCACTCCTCTGCTAGGTCCAGACTGTTACCTTGCCAAATGCAGATTCTCTCCCCCCAGGGAAAAGCAAGATGGAGTCCTTCACTCTGCTCTCACTAAGCATGATGGCCTTTGAAGTTCTATTTCTTTATCAGCCTATCAGGCTGTTTCTGTTCAAGACTGCATATTCCACAATGCTTTGTAGCTGCACCTCCTTCTTGAGAAAGTCCCTGTCATTGGCTCCTTTAATGGCTCTTCTGATTGGCTCTCTCTATTACAGTCTGAGAGGAGAAAGGGGGGGCTGAAATCCCTCACTGCCTTGTGTGTGTCCAGTGCAAATGTCAAGTTTCACAGGAGATGCCAGTCAGCAGATTACAGCAGTCACAGATAGGATTATTTTCCCCTGCTACAGTAACTTTTCAGCGAGTGTACTGCCACCTCCTGAATGCCTGTTTGTTTTGACAGTTGAAGAGATATTTTGAATGGGAACACTACACTGCAGCCAGGAGCCTAGTGTTTGACACGCTGTTGCGGCACCATCCAATTCATTTGAATGGGTCATGTTCAGTGACAGTACTGCCCACCAAATGAAACAGAGGGGATAACTTTTGCTGAACTGTGAAGCAAAGTATCCTGACTACAGCTTGTGTACAGACCTGTCTGGTTGCCTTTGTAGCTTAAGACTATAGTCACATTTCAATGGGCTTCCCTACATAAGAAAAATTAAAGTGATATTAAAGGCTTATATTATTTTATTTATTTAATAACAAACCCATCATACTTACCTGCTCTCTGCAGTGGTTTTGCAAAAAGCAGCCCTGATCCTCCTCTTCTCTGGACCCCAGCTAGAGCCCCTAGCCCCTCTCTCCTGTCGGGTGCCCCCACAGCAAGCAGCTTGCTATGGGGCACACGCTGATTCATGTGTCCACTCACACACGGAGCCATGGCTTGGCCGTTCCCCCTCTCTCTTCTCATTGACTCACTGGATGTGATTTCCAGCAACAGGAGCCAATGGCTCCTACTGATGTCTCAGCTAATGAGCAGAGGGAGTCCCGGGATTGCTAAGACTCAAGTGCACATCACTGGATTGAGAGGGGGCTTAGATGAGTATTAGGGGGGCTGAGGGGGATGCTGATGAGAAGGTTTATTGCCTTCATATATAGAATGCATGAAGGTAAAAAAACTTGAGCCTTTACAACCACTTTAAGCCACCTCAAATGGCATAGTACTTTGGTACCATGCATTTTGGTGTGCACAAAAACACACTGCACTAGTAAAGTGCAACTGGGGTGCCATTAAAGTGGAAGGCAAATCAAAACCTAACTAAACTTAAATCTACTCCCACTCCCAATTTAAGACTATTCTACCTACCCTGTAAAAGTAAAGATTCCTATACTTACCTATTCTGCAGTTGCTCAGGTTCAGTCACATGATCTGTCCAGCACCAGCTTCAGTCTAGAAGAAAACTCATCGACAATGGCTGCAGAGCTTTGACAATGATATCACCCATAGGCTTACTATAAGGCTGTCAGCTGTTCCTCCTCTACACTAAAGCCAGCACTGGAAGCTGGTCATGTGACTGGACCACAGCAACTTCAGAATAGGTAAGTATAGGCATCCTTCATTGTACAGGGTAGATAGAATAGGCGTGGGAACAGATGTAAGCTTAGTTAGGTTTTGACTTTCCTTCCACTATAAGAATTGATGGCACTGCTTCATACCTACAAATGGGATCCATGCTTTTTGTAGACTGGGGGAACAGACAAATGTAAACCTGGCCTAAAGGGGCTGTAGGGGGGAAAAAAATGCAGCTCACCTATTTTCACCTCTGGATGGCCACAAGCGTTAACTATGCCTAGCTTTCTCCTTCCTGTAATGGTGTTAGTCTAGGTCTAGGTGTGTTTGTGTGGGTACAGCAGCCCATTCATTGGAACAGGCTGCTGTACCTGTGGGAAAAGGCCGAGAAAAAGTCCCTGAGCCTTTTTTTTTACCAAAATGCACCTATAGGGCAACTGCACGGAAACACATGGTGCCCCATTTCCTTCATCTGAAAACATGCTGTATTTTCCAATGTGTGCGGGTGCCATTAAAAATGCCAATAAGAATGAATGGCACCCCTGCATGTCTGCTATAGAGCAGCCTGTTTTGTCTACCAGTCAGGAACCGGTGCATATGTGTGAACCTAGCCTTACAGCATATTGCAGGAAGGATGTGAGCCCAGGGACTGTGCAGAGAACTCTAGAAATACAGAATTGAGTAAGTAAAACACACATCTCTGGCAGCAGTGGTAACCCTTAGCATATTCTGCCTTCACAGCTGGTTTAAATAAGGCCAGATAAGTTAATCTCATCTTTAAAAAGATATACAAATTCTGTTAATGCCAATTACATTTTTCCACTGACGGTTTTCTGCACGCGATACACATTTGATAGAAATAAATAGCAGAGTTCAGATTTGTACTAGCAAAATCTTACTTATGAGATTTGGAGGAAAAGACAAGCAGCTTTCCTCCTGTCAGTTCTGTTGTTTACTCGTTCTGCTAAAAATAAATATTCGCCTCTTCGTCTCCAACCTCCACATAGGTCTCTCTTTCCTACTGTTCTTCCCGGCCCTCTACTGAGACCGAGAGGAAATGCCAAACCAATTCAAATTTATTCAACTTTAACTATGTTCACACACATTAATTATGTATTATACACAAAGAAGTATTTTACAATGTGAAACGCTCTGTATCTGTGTCAAGAAGCCAAGTGTGGCTGGCTGTGCCAGGCTGATCAACCTGGTGTGCCCAATTTGTGCCGGCAGTATCTACATCCAAAAAACACTCCGAAAAGATGCTGAAATGGATAGCAGGACCATCCAAAGACCGATACAAAACAGGCACATTAATCAGCAGAGCTAGAACACTCACCCCTTGTCCTGATCCAGCAAAGAAACTGTCTAAGTTACTGACTCAATGCCCCTTCTCACTATCACCTTGTAACATATCTGCTATGCATTCTGTACTCTCAGTTTATACACAAGATAAATGAGAATTTGTATTGTATTACTGTTTTAGGTCTAGTTTACACTTTGTAGAGACATGGAGGAGACAGCAAAAATAGGGAGTTGATCCACGTTTTTACCTTCCCCCCAACCACCATCCCTTAAGCTGCAAAGTCAGCCATATGGAGGTGTACACATAACATGGCCATAATACTTTGTGTTGCAGGAAAAAAAAATCCCCCCTGTTGTGTTTGGTTGGCTGTGCTGCAACTGTAAGCCTAGCATTTGTGGTGCAGCCCCTATTACTTGAAAAGGTGCATTCAATGGGGGTAGTGCCCATCTGCCAATCTGGCTGTCAAAAAAAAAAAGGATTCAGATCAGTTTTCACAGAGATCTCATAAGATGCACAAAACAAAGTATAAATGAGCTCTAACTCATGTCAAACAGTTAAAGTGGTATTAAACCTAAAAGTAGAAGGCTGACACAAAGTCAAACCCAATTACTGACACACACACAAAAAAAAAGAACTCCAGGTGTGGATATTTTATACATAGTTACATAGGTCCAGCTTGGGCCAATATAATTGTGCATGTACAATACCTGGGTGATAGCTGTGGAAGCTGGAAATCACTCAATCAGACACCACTACTGCCGTGAGCTCCACTAGCTTCCAGATCCCTGTGCTACAAAGCTGGCCTTCTGCATTCTGAACACAGGAAGTGGGTACCATTCATAGAATGCTTTGCATTTTTTGAATGAATGCAAAATGTTCTCTGATTAGACAATGTGGACTCAACACCCTACCTCCCCGGCTCGTCCAATCAGAGAGCACATTGCATTCTTTCAGGAAATGCAAAGCATTCTCTGAATGACACTTTTATTGCATGTGCTCTTACTGTATTCACTGAACTGTGGCCAGGAGTGTAATTTTCAAAATTTGGCCACTCACAGTGGTTTCAGAATGAATAAAAGTTAGAGTTTCTACCTAACACATGTAGGCGGGGCCTATTGCCTATTGTACTCATTCAGGGAGAGACCACACAGTTTTTGATATTGTAATTTCTTATACGCATATACTGTGTATATATATATATATATATATATATATATATATATATATATATAGATATATATATATACAGTATGTGTGTGTATTTATATTGAATATCAGTTAGCGGTAATGAATGAATGAATGAAGACATTTTCTATAGGCACTGTAAATGGACAATATAGCAGTTGATAATTGTACAGGGTCATCAGGCTTTGGCCTGTATTACTAGAGGATGGCTTCTGATGGAAGAGTGGCAGTATGCAGTATTCTAAAATGGCATTATGTTGCTGCTGAGGGGAACCCCACTTCACTAGTCCAGATACCGGAAGGTTCACTGTGCACAGGCAATGTCCCTGAGCTGACTCTTTTTATACAGGAACCTTTCTCTGCACTATTCACTCTCCCCAACAAGCAGGGTGCCAGAGGTCATCAGAAGGTGCAAGTTCAAATCAGACAGCTGAAGCCTCTGTGACATCTACGAAGTCTCTGAAGGAGCAATTCCCTCTAATGGGTGTCAAACTGGCCCTCCAGCTGTTGCCAAACTACAAGTCCCATGAGGCATTGCAAGATTGACAGTTACAAGCATGACTCCAAAAGGCAGAGGCATTATGGGACTTGTAGTTTCGCAACAGCTGGAGGACCGCCAGTTTGACACCCTGCTCTACTCCATCATAAAGTAGCACCATCTACTGGATGGAGGCAAACTTGCACCTGCCCACATGTTGCAGAAGGGGTATATTGGTGTAATCATTAGGGGTAAATATTTTTTACATAGCAAATGTGAAATTATTGGAAGTTTTTTCTCAGAGGTCTGCTCTAAGTGTTACTTTTATACTATAAGAATATGTGAAAGTTGTAGCTAACACATTCTCTATTATGTAACACACAAGCCTATACAATCATCTATCTATCTATCTATCTATCTATCTATCTATCTATCTATCTATCTATCTATCTATCAGGAAGTAGAAATAACACATTAATTTAGAAATAAAATATAAATAAAATATAGATAAAAATATTTAATGTATTTATAAATGCAACTAGTTTAATGTGGAAGTTCATTGAGAATCTAACTAAGGCTAAACCTTCACTAGCATTTCTGACTGGCAGTGCTATGGTCATTGGTTCAAATCCCAACCACATCACCATCTGCCTTGAGTTTTCATGTTTTCTCTGGGTTTCCTCCAGGTACTCTGGTTTCCTCCCACACTCCAAAGACATGCTAGTAGGCTAATTGGCTCCTGTCTAAAATTGTCCCTAGTATGTGCATGTATGAATGTAAGTTAGGGACCTTAGATTGTATGCTCCTTGAGGGTCAGGGACTGATGTGAATGTACAATATATATACATACGCTGTGTATATTGATGGTGCTATATAAGTACCAGTAATAATTAAAATATACTTACCTATTATGAAACCACTATGGCCCGATCACATGTTCAAGTCCAAGCTCTGGCATCGGTGTAGAGGTGGTCTTTCTTCTTTACTGCAGCTGTCCCTGGAGAGATCATGTGACTGAACTACAGCAACTTTGGAATAGGTAAGTATGAGCATCATTCTTTTCACAGGGTAGATAGAATAATTTTAGAATGGGTGTGGGAGCAGGTTTAGCCTTAGTTAGAGTTTGAATGAACTTCCACTTTAAGTACCTGCATTTAAATTAGCATCAGCCTTCTGGTAGAGGGCAGGGTAGCCTTAGGAGCCAATCAAACGTGCTGCATACACATGAGCTGACAGGAAACTTGAGAGAGCAGAAAGATGAGTACTTCAATGTGGTGTTTCCCCTTCACTGACCAGTAACAGATTGGGGGTGTCCAGGCCATATTGTAAACCTGCAACTGAGAAAAGTCAGGTCACCAAACTGGCTATGCTAACTGGCAGGGCTTGGCTTGGTAAATCTCCGGAATGGATGGACAGCAATAAAAATCCTCTAACAGGTAAAATAGCTTCCATATTTGTATTTTTATTTTGTATTTAGCTGTTAAGCTTTCTTCGAGAGGGGAGGATTCCTTCACATATCATGTTAAACAAAATCTATCTTGCTAAGAAAATAACAGCACTGTATAAGGTTATAAAAGGTGTATTAAATCGTGGAATCTGTATGTTGGCATTATTTGCAGCCTTGTTTCTAACCTGGCTAGTTTTGCCTCAAGCAACCTCCTCCACACACACAGCAGGTTGCCACATTCTGCATATGTGTGCACATACTACGCCAACAGCAGAATAAAATGAAGCCTGAATGCTGTATGTCAAAATGACAATGAAGAAGTCATATTAAGCTACAGCTGAATAGAAGTACAATAAAAAAAATGTGCTATGTTATTGCCACATAGCCTCGCATAATTTTACGCTGAGGTAAAACAAAACTACATTTGTCTATGAAAATATCTCATTAAGAAAATGGCGATGTAATATTTGCAATTTTGCGCAAGACCAGGCTAAAACACTGGCATCGTTTTTTGATTGCTTCTCATTTAGCAGTCTTGGAAAGTGCAATCTATTTGGAATTCACTTTTTCTATTAGACTATGCAGCTAAAGTGTATTGCCTTCAGTTAGTTCATAAAACAGGACCGAGCAGAAAACACGACTGCTTTTTTTTTTTTGTCATTGCTCTTTCTATTAATTCACCGCCACAAATCAAGAGGGAAAAATGATCAGTTGGTCTTGGCGTGATTGCGGCAAGATTTTCAATATTCTGATCATAAAATGTTTACATCTGTACAAAAATATTATATTGAAAATAAAATCAGATTCTGATTTTTATTGCAGAGTTTATGCGTGCCATAGCAGCAGAGAGAAAAATATTGCTGTCCTTTTCCCCTTCTCTAGGATGGCTCACAAGAGGAATAAATGCCAGTCTCTCCTTCAAGACTAAATACTTACAGAAGAGGCAGAGACAAATTCAGTATGAATAAGTATAAGGTATATAAAGGAACAGACTGGAAGCCTGGGATGTCATATGTTTTATTATGAGCACACTAAGCAAAGAATGGTGTCAAGGACTAGAATACTGGGGATACCTTATATAAAGTCACCTAAAGCAACATAATATAGATTTCCTCAATAGCATTAAACACAAATAAACAGATCAGCCATTAACTCAAAATAGAATTTCATGAAAAGATACTATACTTCATTACAGCATTGATCATGAGTTACAGTACAGCCATATGGAAATGTTAAAGTGTTAGTAGCCACCAATGCATTGTGTTAGCACTGACATTCCACAACATGTAGTTGCTGTGTGAGCCAGCTGGATGCGGGATATATATATATATAGATGCAGGACAAATAGTTCCAGGGCCAGCACTGTATGTTTTCTATCAGAAGTTCTACCTGTTTGCCCCAGTAAATTCTACCTGTATCTATATATAGTCAGTGGTGTATTTAGTTCATGTGCTGTCTTAGGCAACACTAAAATTAGGCGCCCCCCCACCCCACCAACATCCCCTCATCCCCCCGCCACCACCAACGAACAACACACAGCCCCCTTGCCCCCCACCTCAACCACCCGATTCATGGACTAACCTTAACATCTGAAATGAAAGAAACAGCCGGTCATCCCTGCACCCTCCAGCAGTGCGCAGCCCCCTATGGATTTTATAGTGGAGCTGACCAGGTCCCCATTCCTGCCACTTGTGTCCCTTCTTCTGGGGGAGGCACCATCCCCCCCCCCCCCCCCCCGAAAATTGCTTCCCTAGGAAAATGCCTTGTTTGCCTCGTGGTAAATATGCCACTGTATACAGCATGATTTTTGTTCGTTGAGCAGGCCCCTGTTTTTAGTCCATCCCATGTCGCATTTATTTACACATATCTTTAATTAAAAAAAAAAAAAAAGACTGGGTCACCCCGTTTCCTCCCCCTGCAGGCCACCACTATCCCCCTCACCTACCTGGTGCTAGCTGTCTTTGGATGGTAGTCATTAAATTCTCAAGGGATTCTCTGAATGGGTGAAACACATCTACGTACATATAAGTAGTGTTATCTAAGTAGTAGTGATCATCGCTAAATGCGTTGAAGTGAAGAACAACTTACCAGCTGTATTGAATAGCTATTACTGTCTACTAAAGACTTCTTATCTGTTAACATTACTGTAGATAGCTGTGATATTGGGGGTTGGTTTGTTTTTCAAGTGTGTTTTTAAAATGAGTTCCATGTCAGTCAGAACTGTATTTATTCAAAAGGTAAACAAAGTTCACAAATTAGTTGCCCATGCAGGGGGTTCTTCTCCAGCAAATATAAACAATGAAAAAATGCTAGCTCACCTGGCTACAATATAGCAGCACTGCTACTATTTGCACTGGTCCCCCAGATCATAGGTTCTTCAGGCTCACAGGTTTACCCCTGGCCTCCAGATAGGGATCTCCCAGCACCCTGAGTTTTCCTCACACCGCTGGGGAACTCAAACTCCCTCCAGTGCCTCCTAGATTTGCTAGTCACCTCAGCTTTCCCAGTCTCTCAGGACTCGTGTGGCTGTCCTGATTCTCTCAGTCCTGTGGGCAAGAAGTCCCCCCAACATGGAGTCTAGTTTTCCAAGATGTTCATCCCTCCTGGCTGGAGAACAGCACTTTCTTCAATCTATCTCCAAATGGCAGCAACTACCCTGGGCGCTAATCATACCTTGCTTATAATGACCCTGCACATCTGTGCACTCACACAAGTCCAGACACAGAATTGAAGGTTCCATCCCACCCAAGACATTTTGGAACCTTCAAACTCCAGACCCTGATCCGAAACCACCAACCCAAAGAAAACTTAGAACACTTTCTCCACTCTCAATACACACACTGGGGCCTCCTAAACCATAGCTTTGAGAATCTTGTGTCCTTTCCATAACTCTTTCCTAATCTCACACCATAGCAGGGTCCCGCACTGTCACAATAGCATGCTCACGTAGCAACTACATGCTGTGGAATGACAGTTCTTAAAGAATGTGTTGGTGGCAACTACCACTTAAACCTATAAAACATTGCCTACCTTCCTCTATTTTATCTAATGATACATGTTGAAATAAAGTATCTTGTAATGAAATTTTGTTTCGAGTTAATCCCACTTGGTGTGTTTATTTGTGTTAAATGCTCTAGTATTTTGGGATGTGATGCCCAAGTGATTTCCCATCAATCTCATTCTTTGCCTTTCCTCCATAATTAAATAATTTTTCTTTAATTACTAGTTTGAGATTGACTGGTTGCTATGTGCAACAAGACGCTTTTCTTTCCTCCGCATCTTCTACTAAATTCAAAGGACAATCAGTAGGTTTTGTATTGTAAGGAAAGCTTTTTCATCAGCATGCTTTTTATTTTGTATGTGTAGTCCTTTGTTTTACATTAGAACTAAGCATCATGTGAGTTTTATTCCAAAATCTGCTTTGTGTCATCCAATTTTTTTTTCATTTAAACACCACTGGAAAAAAAACCCTCAAAACAATAAAAACATAGTTACTAAAGTTATGATTCATTGAAACATGGAGTTATTACTCAAAAGCACACGTGTAGGAGGTAAATTGAAAATGAGCACTCACTGTAAAGATCAGGTACCTGCTGCACCACCTCCCCCTTTTTGTAGGTGTTCTAGGACCCTAGCCCCTCACTATAAAGCTGTTTTCAAGGAAATTAATATGATCCCCTTGCAGTCCTCAACACTTGTGTATATGCTGAATACAAGACCATTTAACATTTCTTTAAGTGACACTAAACTCTGGATTAAAACATTCTATTATTATTATTATTATGTATTCTTAACTCAAAAAGGTTCCTTTTTTTTCCTCAGACTTCTCAAAATCTCCAAATTCCTTTTTTTCACTGCTGTGATAAAACTTCCTGTTAGAGGGTGGCTATGGTTGTTCTCTATGGTCCTACTCTATGTAGGAATATAGCCATCCTCTCTTGCTCACTCACAAAATGGATTAGGGACTATGGACTACGGGATTTGTAGTGTGCATAAAGCAGTGTATATGACCACAACTAGTGTGAACTGCTCTTCCAAACAAACAGAAGTGAAAGAGAATGGAGAGGTCACAGAGGATGTTATAAGGGGGCAGAAAAATAGTAGGAAACATTTTTATTAAAAATTGTTTACCATTAAGTAGTGAATGTGTATGGATTAATTTTGGAGGGTTTGATTAAACAAAAATATCACAGCAATAGCAGACTCTGGTGGGGTATAATCATGCTGAAACCACATTTTATGTTCTGAAAAAGTAATGTCATCAAATTCAGCTACAAAAAAGACTGCAACATTTCCCTATTACATTGCTATAAGAAAACAAGGCCCAATTAATCTATCTCCAAGTATCCCACACCATAATTTATGGATCAGTTTGAAAATGGTCTTTAGCTATCTAGTTTGGGTGGTTTTCAGACCAGTAGCATGCAGTGTGTCGGACGACACTAACATTGAGAATAAATGATGCTTCATCACTCTAAAACATCATTAATTCCTGCTATAACCACTCACAATATTCCATATGCCTGTCTGTGTCATCACCATGCAGTTCCCAAGCCATTTGCACTTTAAAGGAATGGAAATTATGATTGCCAATAAAGTAATGCCTATGAACACCAGACCTGTGGAAGTATGCAGACTGCCAACCAAAAGCCAGTTATCTTCTTTAAAAGCTAATGGCCACATTGAAATATTTAGGGCCAGTTCACACTACAAAAATGCACTCTGGATACCTTTTTGTTCACAGTTCACACCACACGCAGTTTGGTGCAGTTTTGATGCAGTTTCGCCATGTTCCATTATGGTTCTGTGCAGAAAAAATGCAGCACGTTCTACTTTTTTTTCTGCACTGGAAACTGACTGGAACTAACTGCACTGGTGTTAACTATGGCCTTTGGAATACATGGAAAACACTGTGCATGCATTTTTGATGCAGAAAAAAAAGCACACTGAACTGAATCTAATGTGAACTAGCCCTTAAACCAGCCTTTTTAACCTAAAGGAACCACTAAAATAATTTAAGAGTCTCAGGGAACAATTACTAAAATCATTTCACCAGAGGTCATTGGTAAAAATTCCACTTACATTGGTGGTCAGCAGAAAGAATGCAACCCTTAAAGACAGCTAAAAAGATAATTGGGTCATACTGTTAGCTTTGCCAGGTAGCATTGGCTCTGGAATTATTCAGGCACCATTAGGCCAATTAGCCACAGCTCAAGGAATCCCTAGGAACCTCTGAAGGGTTTCACACTACCCTGATTGAGAATGGATTATCTGAACCATGTCTCAGTGTGAGGACAAAAGAACATCAACACCATCATTGACTACAGTAAATGATACCTAGGGGTGAGGTGCGGAAAGTATATCATGGGATATCACAGAATTTACTTGTGCCTTGTCTACTATTCGGCCAGCATGTTTTGATGCATAATGATGTAATAAACTATGTTTAGTTTGTAGTAGGTGTCAGAAGGTTGTTATGGGTACAGAACTGTGAATAGTGTTAACTGTTGTCAAACCAAGTTAATAGGTAATTTTCCCCTGGTTTAAATGGTGTATTATACAAAGCAAATATGCTATTGTGGTTTATATAATACAACATGTCTACCCTTTAACTGTATCGGGTGCTGAATTAGTATGTTGTACAGTATTAGCGGAATGTACAACATTACATTTCATGTACAACTGTAAGTTAAAGAATTTGTAGATAACAGGTCTGCCCTTGTATATATCAAGTTTGACACCACTGATACAGACTTGCAAAACCTCTTTATAATATAATACAATGAAATGGTAATATATAACTAAAATTCAAAAAGTCCATTCTGATAAATGTGTTATAAAATACAACTAGAAAGTAACATTCTCCTACTTCACTTTACTCCATATCCTGCTGTCAAACTTTACATTCTGTCAAAAGGCCAGCTCCAAGTTTGACAAAATGTCATTTTTGGCTGGCTTTCCCTTTCCAAGAATTGAGCCCAGCCCATAGATGACTCATAATAGAAATCCTTCATTTGCACACTGTATGAGAAAGCCCAAAATGGTCTTATTGCAGTACTGCCTTGAAATGCCACTATGGCATTTCATCACTCGAAGATACTGAAAATGAACAAAGGACACATGCGGTAGAAAAAGTGCTAAAAACACAGAATGTACAAGCAGCATCCTGAGGATTATTTCAAGAGGTATAACTCCCCAAAGAGCAAGTGAAAGTTAATTTTGGGATTACATTTTTGCTTAACTTCTGTCCTTCAACATTCATAAATCATTATTGTGAATTAATACTACACTCAACTATTGTATACACAGCACAGTAAAACCTTATTTTTTAATATTAATGATCCATCCTTAAGAAAACCAAAACTTTGAATGTTGGAAAAGTTCAGCTAATTTCCTGAACTTTCTTATTAACGCTACTTGGTAACCTCTTCCTACCTTGGCGAGTGTATCGAAATTGCAAACGTTTTTCATCAAGTTTTCCAATTTCGTCCAACGCTTTTCATTATCAAGCACTCACTTGAGATAGGTAGTATCATATTTAAATACAGAGTGATTTTATTGTAATCACAGCAGTATCTGGCTGTCAGCAAGAAGGTGGCATAATGGATTGTAATCATTTTGCACAGAGTAAGGACAGGTCTAGCAGAAAGCGTCTAATTCTAGGTGATGGCCCCTGCAGAGTCAGTAAAGGGCACATGCTAATAAGGGAACTGCAGACAGGCAGCACCGATGACATGCACGCTGGAAAACAGCAAGCTCAGCAGACATGCTGCACCTAATAGAACTATTAGAGCCGCATGTCAGGCAGTGAGAAATACCAAGGGACAGAGGCATTTGAGCAGAGGAAGAAGCCGATCACGTGCAGAGTGTATTATGGCTGATGAGCCTCGGCTGAGGAAAGCTTTTCCACAATGCACACATGGGACTATGACGATTGTCTCTCTTAACATTGCTGCCTGTAATGAACAGCTCTAGTTTACAAAGACAAAAATAAACAGCAAAGAAGCGACCATTTCAACACAAGTACGCATACAAAGCACAAACGCAGACATGGGCACACATGTATACAGTATAACTGGTACTTCCACAATATTTCTAGCCAAAAGATTTACAAAAATGTTCTCAGGCTATGAAGGTCTACTTTTTCATAATGACTCAGTGAGTTGTTACTGAATTACTTAGGATGCATAAAAAAAAGAGGAGAGAAGAGTGCCACTACTTTGTAGCATTTATTAAAAATATTTTTGTAAAATGAAAAACTACTAATGTGCACTCACATTTACAAGATATTAAAAGACTTATAAATAAGTCTTAAGCAGATGGCAACTTTCCAGGTGGTCAATGGTGAGCAAACCCCTTCAGGTGGATGTGATGTATGGTGCTTGGAACCTGGAAGTTGACCAAGAGATTAACAGGAAGAGCCAACAGAAGTAGCAGACTGTGTGTGTATATCACATGCATGAGAACCACTGTGGACAGCAAGGAAGTGTTGCAGGCCATCCAAACAGCCCTGATGACATTATATGTGATTTAAAATGGGCGTGGTTACATGTTTGGGGGCATGTCCCCTTTGAATAAATATACACTCTCTTTTTATGCTATTTATCACTCCACTTAATTTTGTAATTTTGACAGATGCATTGGTGCCCCCCTTTTCTTGTGCCTGGATATGTTTAGAGTGTTAATGCTCTTTGCAATGCAAAATTACTTAGTGGATATGCCAAGGGTAAGTTGACATATTGTTTATGCACAGACAGAAAATAACATTGTTTGATGTTTTGGTGATCAAGATATACTAAGCACAAAAGGGCGCAAAGGGGAAGTTCTATTCTTCTCCAAATTACCTATTTCCCTGAAGTATTAGGCATGTGCTTGAACGGTTTGATATTACTAAGTTTAATGCTGTGCATACTGAAATGGTCATATTCCATAGGGCATAGTGCAATATACAGACTGTGATAATACACAAAAGCCAATCATAATCAAAATCTGATGAAAAAAAAATTGAAAGAATGTTGGCATGCTATAGGCAGATTTCCTACATTAGCCTTAAGAAAGTAACAGCCTAATTGTATTCAGAAAAACTCTTCTCCATGTCAGTTATACACATTGTAAAAAATGTTACTTTTTCTGCACATTTTGACCTGGTTTTGGAATGGCCTGAGGCAGGTCATTGTAGCGAGTTGCTGAATGGAAAAATCTGTTCCTCAATGGAAGAACATGTATTAATCACATGATCAGTTCCAAAACTGAGATAAGAGTTGAACATCATGGCGCCATGTCTAAATAAATGTATATCTGGAACTGAAACACCACTTAATGATATTAAACTGTAGATGCAAGTTTACGTAAAAATCAAAAACCACAAGTCAATGTAAAATCAGATAAAAGACTATACACAATGTCACCATGTTTCTGGAGCTAAACCTCTTCCATTTTATCAGCAAAATGAAAGGCTTACAGTAAAAGTTCACCTTTATGAAAAATAATAAATGCACATGTTTTCAGGTAAAAAAAAATGTGAAATTATAATTTTTTTCTTGGGATCCTGTAAAGCATTTCACAGTGGTCAACAGATTGGGGTGCAATGTTGGGCTCTTGCAGACTATCAGTACACTGTCAGTCCATACCTCCCCTATGGGAAGCCAATTACAGAAGTCCAGGAAGCTCAATGGACTATGAGAGCGCTCACCAGAACCCAACAGCCATTGTGGCTGATGATACTCTTAGGCATTCATTCACAGAACTGGAAACTGCAGGGCCACACTGTTTACAAATTGTGACAGCAGGTGCCGGGAGAAGGTCCTCTGTCCACTGTAACAAGGATGGGGCGATTCAGGGGGTGAGGTGGTGAATGCTCAATATGTTACATAATAAATACGGGGAAAATGTGAACTTATCCTTTAAGGATATGCTACAAAGTTTGAAGACTTGATAGTAACTATATTGCTAATTTATACAAAATAGTAAGTATACTATACACTTGGTATATATATATACAGTATATATACTTTTCAATAGATAGATAGATAGATAGATACAGTATATATACTTTTCGATAGATAGATAGATAGATAGATAGATAGATAGATAGATAGATAGATAGATAGATAGATAGATAGATACAGTATATATACTTTTCGATAGATAGATAGAAAGATAGATAGATAGATAGATAGATAGATAGATAGATAGATAGATAGATGGATAGATAGATATGGCACACAATGCAAAATGTATCTGATTTCCCTGGTAGTGGACCTTTCGTGTGTATAGTGTGTAGTACGTCTATTGTGCATCTAAACATGCATTGACAAGTATACATATGAAAATATATATATATATATATATATATATATATATATATATATATATCCAAATACTGCTATTTGAAGACACAGGAAACAGTATGAACATGGGCAAATACATGGCGGATGACATACAATGTATGATTCCTGTTGGCTCTTTAGAAAGAGCACATAAATAAATGTATTAATATTTGGAGATGTGTTGATGAGACGTCCTATGATAAATATCTGACCTGACATGGAGTTCTAACCACTCCTACTATGATTATAGTACCTTGTCAGGTCATATATTTACCATATGAGGAATAGTCAGAAATGCCTCTTCAGCACATCTCCAAGTGTTAATGCATTCATTCGCATGCTCTCTCTAAAGAAGAAGTCAGGGACCTTATACTGTATATGCCATCAGCTACAGTTGTGTCCAAAATTATTCAACCCCCAATGCTGTAAAGGGGTTTAGGGACTATAGTGTACATTTGGAATTGTATTCAGAATCAAATCCTACAAGGACGTTGTAACTACCCAAATGCAACTAAAATGACATCAATTGTTTATGTAATACAGTAGTAAATGGTTCTTATGTGGTTTCTTCATTGCCACAATTATTCAACCCCTTAAAGACTACCACTCTGAAGAACAGAGGTTCATACAGGTGCTTTCCATCAGGTATTGAAAACACCTGTGGATGTCACCGAGCAGCAATCAAGCATAATAAGCACCAATTAGGCAGCTTTAAAATGACTGTGATACTCAGCTCCTTCTAGACATTTACTGGTGTGGTTACAAACATGGTGAAGGCAAGAGAATGGTCCAGGAAGACAAGAGAAGAGGTGATTTCTCTTCACAGGAAGGGCAATGGCTATAAGAAGATTGCAAAGATGTTAAACATACCAAGAGACACCTTAGGAAGCATCATTCGCAAATTCAAGGCAAAGGGCACTGTTGAAACGCTACCTGGTCGTGGCAGAAAGAAGATGCTGACTTCGACTGCTGTGCGCTACCTGAAGCGTAGAGTGGAGAGAAGTCCCCGTGTGACTGCTGAGGAACTGAGAAAAGATTTGTCAGATGTGGGTACAGAAGTTTCAGCCCAGACAATAAGACGCACACTGCGTAATGAAGGCCTCCGTGCCAGAACTCCCAGGCGTACCCCCTTGCTGTCTCCAAAGAATAAGAAGAGTCGACTGCAGTATGCCAAAAGCCATGTGGACAAACCACAAAAGTTGTGGGATAGTGTTCTGTGGACTGATGAAACAAAATTAGAACTGTTTGGGCCCATGGATCAACGCTATGTTTGGAGGAGGAAGAACAAGGCCTATGATGAAAAGAACACCTTGCCTACTGTGAAGCATGGTGGAGGGTCAATCATGCTTTGGGGCTGTTTTGCTTCTGCAGGTACAGGGAAGCTTCAGCGTGTGCAAGGTACCATGAATTCTCTTCAGTACCAGGAGATATTGGATGGAAACGTGATGCAGTCCGTCACACACCTGAGGCTTGGGAGACGTTGGACCTTTCAACAGGACAATGATCCCAAGCATACCTCCAAGTCCACTAGAGCATGGTTGCAGAGGAAAGGCTGGAACATTTTGGAGTGGCCATCGCAGTCACCAGACTTAAATCCGATTGAGAACCTCTGGTGGGACTTAAAGAAAGCAGTTGCAGTGCGCAAGCCTAAGAATGTGACTGAACTGGAGGCCTTTGCCCATGAAGAATGGGCGAAGATACCCGTAGATCGCTGCAAGACACTTGTGTCAAGCTATGCTTCACGTTTAAAAGCTGTTATAACTGTAAAAGGATGCTGTACTAAGTACTAAGATTGAATGTCACTTGGGGGTTGAATAAAACTGATAATGCTGTGAGCACAGAAAAGACATTTGTGGTTATTTCATTATAACTGTTATGTTATATTTGTCTGACCTACAAGTGCCTCTTTAATGTAAATGTAAGCAAGATGACTGAATGATCAAAAGCAATGTCAAACTGGCCAAAACACTCAATTTCAGTGGGGGTTGAATAATTTTGGACACAACTGTATGTATTCCCTGACCTTGGTGCATAGATAATGTTCACGTTTGTTCTTGGTTGTTCTTTGATAAAATAATAAACTTGAATGGTACTACAAAGTCACTATGGTCTTCTTTAATAATGCAGTCAGGAGCAACAATCTTCTGAATTCCAAACTCAGACACATCTTTAGAACATAATATTAATAATTTCTTTAGGCCCTTCTACATGGATGACCTCAGATATCTTGTCAGAAACATGAATAGGTCAGTGCCAATACTGTTCACACATTTTAGTTTTTGTTTTATTCTATGGCAAAGGCTATATGTAGATACGTCATGGGTCAGCACAGTCCCCAGGGCTGTGCATTTCTGCACACTAGATATCTGTATATGATGCTTATCAAACTGGGGGATTTACTTCTTGTTGACTACCCATTTTAAGAATTACAATTGGTTAAGTTCCTATTATTTCTATTGTTATAGCTACCGTATTTGCCGGCGTATAAGACGACTGGGCGTATAAGACGACCCCCTACTTTTCCTGTTAAAATATAGGGTTTGAGCTATACTTGCCGTATAAGACTACCCCTCTTCCAACACACACCAAATAAAAATGAAAAAACATCAGATTTTATTTCAATATGGTATGCTATTTCAGTATGGTATTCCAATGATGGGGTGCTATTCCTCCCACTGACACCAATGATGGGGCACGATTCCTCGCTCTGACACCAATGATGGGGCACTATTCCTCCCACTGACACCAATGATGGGGCACTATTTCATCCACTGACACCAATGATGGGACACTATTCCTCCCACTGACACCAATGATGGTGCCCCATCATTAGTGTCAGTGTGTGAGGAATAGTGTCCCATCATTAATGTCAGTGGGAGGAATAGTGCCCCATCATTAGTCAGTGGGAGGAATAGTGCCCCATCATTGGTGTCAGTGGGAAGAATCGTGCCCCATCATTGGTGTCAGTGGGAGGAATAGTGTCCCATCATTGGTGTCAGTGGGAGGAATAGCGCCCCATCATTGGTATCAGTGGCAGGAATTGCGCCCCATCATTGGTGTCAGTGGGAGGAATAGCGCCCCATCATTGGTATGGGTGGAAGGAATAGTGCCCTATCATTGGTATCAGTGGCGGGAAAAGTTCCCCATCATTGGTATCAGTGGGGAGAATAGTGCCCCATCATTCATTGGTGTCAGTGGGGAGGAGGAATAATGCCCCATCGTTGGTGTCAGTGGGGGAGGAACAGTGCCTCATCGTTGGTGTCAGTGTGGAGGAGGAATAGTGCCTCATCGTTGGTGTCAGTGGGGGGAGGAATAGTGCCTCATCGTTGGTGTGAGTGGGGGAGGAATAGTGCCCCATCATTGGTGTCATTGGGGAGGAGGAATAGTGCCCCATCGTTGGTGTCAGTGGGGGAGGAATAGTGCCCCATCGTTGCTGTCAGTGGGGGAGGAACAGTGCCCCATCGTTGGTGTCAGTGGGGGAGAGGGATAGTGCCAAGAGTGTCACAGCATGGTGCTGCTGCACACTTACTGGCCGCTCCCTCACTCGATTTTTGCGGGGCCGCTCAGGTACGCCTCCTTGCCGGTGATTGGTCGCCTGTGTGCCTTTCCAATGCTGGCACCCAATCACCGGCGAGGAGGCGGAACCGAGCGGCCGCGCGACCATCGAGCGGCCGAACTGAAACGGAGCAGCCGCGCTTCCTGGATCGTCTTGGGACTGGGACCGGAGCCAGGTAAGGTACAGCAGCCCCCTGCCCGCCCCTGTACTTAGTGTCCCTTCCGCCACCGCGCCGCCCCTCGAAAAAGTGCCACCCTGACACCGGCGCATAAGACGACCCCCGATTTTTCAGAATATTTTCATGGGTTAAAAAGTCGTCTTATACGCCGGCAAATACGGTACATACATTATATTGTACAAAACATTGTAGCTTTTTCAGATAAAGGATAACTAATCACAAGATCAAAAATGCAATTTATTGCATCTTTCTAGTCATTAGATGTGGTGGTTGCATTGTTTTTCATTTTTTAGCCTAAGAATATTTTCAGCAAGTATAGAAAATACTTGTTGATCTTCCCAGAAATTCAGTGCCTCTGTCAATTACTGTGAGCTGGACTGAAAAGAAAACAATCTTAACATTCTATATTTAGTTATGCATCCCATCATCCCCATTCAGGGCCACTGATAATGGGGTACCATCTGTCCTCCCATATGGGGTCCAGGACCAAGTTTAACAGGGGGGCCCAGAGCACCAAGTTTAACAGGGGGGCCCAGAGCAGCAAGACTGGACACTCTTACTGGAACCAATCCCCCTGTGGCCCTCCCTGTGTTTACAATGCTTCAGTTTGTGAATGAACAGGGAGCCTCTGTACAGAGCTGAGGCTGCAGAGAAAGGATTGAGGAATCTGTGTCCTCAATCTCTTTCTCTGTCTCAAAAGTATGATGTTTTGGGTCTGTTTAGACCCCTTATATTTCACCAAAGCCAACCCCCTCCACCCCACAGGGCTGTAAAAATATAAATAAAATTATTAAAGGCTCATTCTCACAGGTATTCTGGTTGCATGAATGAGTGATTTGTTCATTCTCCTGGAGCTGCTTGTTAGGCTTGGTTCACTGTTCCTGTCAGCTAGGCTGTACGGGGCCCCATGATTTTGAACAGCAGCCCTGTTCCCATTTTATGAAGATGAAAAAAGAAACATGTTTGTAGTCCAATTTGGGTGACAACCATGGCTCTCTCCATAGATACAGTGGAGAAATGAAGGAAGCCACCCAGGGAAATGTACAAAACCAGTTGCTAAATATTTGAAAGTGTTTTGGTGTGGTCAGATTTTGATGCTTTTTTTAATTTCCTAACATGTTGCAGCATATTTTGCATATACGTAAGTGTAATCATAGGCAGAACTGATGAGGCTTATAATGTTATCCTGCTGAATATAAAAATTAATTTCATTGGCTTTCTGCTGCAGACCTTTATAACATACTTCAAAGTCTTCAAAGTGCTTGTGTTGCCAATTTCAACCAATTACCTTATAGAAGAGATTTTATCAATATTAAATGACCTTCCTGGCTTACTACCATCTGGCAGGCAGTTTTTTAGGGTCACTAGAACTTAGACTTTGAAGATCTATTAAATAAAGATATCTGACATTTTTTTCAAAATATCCAGTGATACATAATCATTACTGGGTTGCAAGAATAAATATAATTCAGTAGAGTTTGAAATTACATATACATAGTATACAACATGTACCTGAATTTTCTTTACATCAGATTCCTGAAATAGCCTGCACAGCAGAACTCTAGACGTAGGAGGGGCAATACTAGGAGCCAATTAGCTTACAGAAGAGGAAAGCACAGAAAATACTCAATTGACTTGCAGGAGGGGAAAGCCCAGAAATGACTCAATACACTGTTTCTCCCCACTACCCAACCAGTGAGTTGGGGTATATCTTGGGCAAACTGTTAACTGCATTGAAGGTCCAGAACTGGCTATACTGTCTGTGTGAGTGACTGGATCCAAGGAACAGCTAAAAAGGATTAAAAATCTTTTGGCTGGCATGACAGTTCACCTACATATTCATTTCAGCTGTGTATTTATCTGGTTTCCTGGATTTTAAATTTCAGACTCACATATTTATATAAAACCCATTTTCAGGTTCTATTTCATCTCATCTACCCTTGCATTCACAAAATGCTAATATTGATGCTCTGCAGTTCATTTTTATTTTTGACAGGGCTGTGTAAACATTCAATATTAAGCTCAATTATTTCTTTCTAAAAGGTGCATCTCGTGGAAAGAGAGTTCCTTAATAATTCAATAGAGCCTGCTGATGTCAGGCCCCTATAGCTGTGAGATTGTTGTCACAATTCCCCTCCAAGCAGGCAATAGATGGAAAATGCAGTTTGTAAAAATCAAAGCTTGGAAAAGGCATTTTAATTGAAACACCAGGGAATTGTTTTAGCATAAAGTTAAAATAAAAACTAATGGGTATTTACTGCGTAATGCTGTTCGACATCTTTAACACTCAATATTTTGAATCGGCACCATTTTTTTATTTCATAAAAATATCCACAAACCCATAGCTCTCATCAAGCATCTATACATTTTGTTTTTAATTTTCATCTATTGAACGAGGGCTGGTGCGATGCTTTGTAATGCGGCCTCGTGTTCCTGTCTATTAAGTCATCCCATCCCTTTTTGCTGAGACCAGCTATTTTTTTTTTTTTAATTCAGTTTATGGCGCAGCCTGTAAGTAAATCACTGTACGCTGCAGGAGAAGATTAATGCAAGCCATGAATCTTTCACAATTGTAAGGCACAAAGAGAATATATTTCTCTGGACATCCTAAAAACTAATGTCTACCTGATATAAAATAATTTTCTCTTTATGGCTGTGAAGGCTGTGAGCTGCATTGCGCCTCGGTTGGCATTCTCTTAATTGAATTATAGGATTTCTGTTTTGCTCTCATCATGTTTCCTCTTGCATTAACTTGTTGCTTGTCAAGGCTAAAGTTCACCCCTGCAGGACCTCAGTTTACTGCAGTAACTGCAAAATAGTGGTCCTCAACTGTGCAGTCACCAGGAACGAATCAGTTTTGCTGTCTATCTCCTGCTGTATTTATGATCAGCCTATACATTCCCTAGGTCCATATGATATGTTGATGGATTTGCCCACTAGGCCAAGAAAAAAAAATGATAAATGCTTTAATTTGGTCCTGCCACCTCTTAATTTCCTACCCTAAATGCCAGTCCACAAATGACTTTTTGTAATCATCGTGTCTGCTAAGCAAACTTTCTAAATCTACTGAAGTTTATAAAGCTGTAGCATGCACAGGTCTGTATTGGTAGGGTGGAAAGGCCTAGGTGAAGGTTTTGAGAGTATAGCATGTTGTCCAAAAAATGTCATTCTTATTTAAGAAAAAAAAATGTTTTTTTTCTTATATGATTTTTAGAAAGGAATAAAAAAAAACAGGCAGTTAGCATTATAGACAGACCCGGAGAAAATCAAGAAGATGTTTTGACAGCGGTTTTGGTTTACATGTGATTGTCATGGCAACTTTGCGGGTTAGGAGGACTTTGGCGGTCCATATAAAGAGATGAGATAGTTACAAAAATAGTTACAAAATGGGGAGTTAATCTTGGTGATATGGTGCCATTGACATTCATTGTATTAACATGGATTCAGTCCCTTGGAATTGAACTTTGTCAAGTTTGGAGTTGTCCTCAAGGGGTGTGGCTTGAGACAAGAATGGATTTAGTAAAGCCTTTTTTGGCTAGTGTTCCCCCTTTTCATAACCAACAGCATCTTCTGTGGCTGTTGAAACCCATATTTTACAGTCAATGTATTTTATTGGGGAGTTCATCAAGGGGAAAGCAAATAATAAATCCATCAGTCATGTTAAAAAGCAAAATAACAATGACCTACAAGATGCACAACAGGAGTTATTGTGTGCAAACTACCCAAGCACCAGTGATGGCAATCATCCAGAAGTCACCAGCTTTTAAAACAAACCAGTAGGTTATCTACAATATTCAAAGTAACAAGTTCACCTGATAGGAGGTATCATAAATAACTCCCAACAGTCTATCTTTGCTACCAAATCCCTCTGTTGTTCTTTTTTCCTTAGTTGTCCCCCATTTTGATTTGCTGTATATACTTCTATAAAAGCTCACTATTCCACAATTTAAAGAGTTTGTGATATGTCAGGATAATGGAAAGGCATTGGTAGAAATAAACCTTTTTAACCAATCAATATTGCACATTAGTTCTTCATTGTCCAGTAAGTTATGGCAGGGATGTGTACTTTACCTTGCTTTGTTCTAAAAGGTCTTTCTCTTTTTATTTCAGAAAGTTGGGAGTTTTGATCATAGACACTCTGATATTACCATTCCGTCAGCTGCCATAGCCCTTGTGCAGATTTAAATTTTCTGAAAATGCAATTCTGCACAGGGCTCAGGAAAATCAGCATGTGATTTCCCTATCCTAAGCCGTTATGGCACTTCACATGGGCATTCCTGAAGTCTGCACTGCAATGGACTGCAATGCATCTCTGTGGGCTCACATCCAGGTCCTCTCAGGTTTATAGAAATAGAGCCAAACATTTTGTGTCCGGGTCTGATTTTACTGATCTGACTGGAAGTGGGCGGGTATAGGTGAACTCAAGTCTGATTACGTTCGGCCACACTAGGGATTACATGTGTTTGTCTTTCACAATATGGAGGGACAATCACAAAATGGAAGGACAATTACAACAGGGCTGGATGTGACATCTGTCTACATTCTGATTTAACTTAGCAGGGGATTCCTTTCTGAGATGGGACAGATGTTGCCCTTCTATTACTTGGTCTTCAGCAGCAGGTTGGTGCTGCTAGGGGTGCAAGAAAGGAAACTACAACCTGTCAATGGTGCCTTCTGGAAAACAAACCTGTTATTTTGCTTAGCATTGACAAAGTACAGGTTCCCTTTAAAACAGCATAAATTACTCAAATGAGACATAATTTACTGTATTGAGATGCCTGTGAGTTTGCAGGTATGCTCCTATATACTAGTAAATAGAGTGTGCCAACTGTTCCTTGTTAACAGGGTAGTCCTTTTTTTCAGTAAAATAATAAAATCACATTCTCTACATTTCACATCCAAAAATCTCTAAAAAATGAAAGATGTCAGCTGTATAGTCTGCACAGGAATCCTAAACAGGTTTGGTGATATGTACGTTTCTTTTTTTCTCTATTACAGAATAATACAACAAGCTGCCAAATCCAAGTTCCTTCTTATATTTTCAATTACAGATGTTATATACCTGCATGTGTATTTACATATCAAATTATTGGAAATGGTTCTCTATTACAGTCTGGAAATATATCAGGGATGGAAGTGTCACGCTATGCTGCATGACCACAAGCGATTAAGAAAGACGCCCAAACTGAAAAACTGCTAACCTATTATTTGGTTCCACAGTGTGCCAGCAATAAAGACTTCATTCAGGAAGCAGGGCAACTTGGTACGTGCTAGACATCCTTAAACGCTTCATTTTACATCCTGACTCCTCAACTACGGAGATGCTCAGATGTGATTTTTGTTGAAATCATCAGTTTATCAACAATTAATAAAAAATGAACATCCTGCATATTGCTGAATCCTTTGAATGATGCCTCTAAGCTACATGTTTCATCTTCTGTACTGTATAATTCCTATTACATCAGTATGCAGCAACTCTTTCAGGAGGAGGTCCCTAGACACTGCAATTTTGTTCTGAAGATTTCTCCATCCACCTGCTGTACAGAATCATTACATAAAATCCAGCAGCAGATTGCTATATATCCATTACAAGGGATCATTTATCACAGTCGATTCACAGCAGACAACTGATGCAACCCGAAATGAATGACCCAGAGGCATTGCTATATGCTAGTTTGACATTAACCCTTCAGGCACCCATCATCTTCCACAACTGGATATTGCTGATTCTAAATTGTGAATATTTCCTAGGTGATGCAACAAATGTTAACGTGAATGATAAAATGACATGCAATAACTGGAACGGTGTATGATTTAATGATCAAATACTATGCTTTCTGGGCTGACAAAAACTGGTAGTGCTTGCTGCAAAAAATGTTCCAGCTAGAAGATTGCTTAAGCAATCTACTGTGAAATATAGTGTTAACTGAAAATATGTATCATGGCTTGAATGATTGTTTGTGTCATAATGGGTGATAGGATCTAGGCCACTATGGCTTTTCAGTGTTGGTCATGAGAACCATCTTCTAAGGTGTCGAGTATTTGGAAATTTTATTTTTATGTGCCCAAAAACTAGACATCATAGTTAAAATTGTACAATATATATTGATACAAAAGATAAAAGCCATAATACACACGAACACAAATATTTCAAAAGATAAACCATGTGAATTGCAGGGTTATGTATATTCCCTCAGACCGATAAGGCCCCCTTGACATTGTATGCTTATGATTATCAGCATTATACATACACGCTTAGATTGAACAGATATGGGGCATCACCGTCAAACATGAGGTAAGGAGCTGCGATATCCAAATTTTAAGTGTTTCATGGTAACTAACCAGCTTCTTCTAGGGAGAACACTAAATTACATTTGTGCATATAATCCTATATACTGCATGTAGAATATGTGCCACAAGGTCCCTGGTGGGCAAGCATAGGGACACCCTGAAGGAAAAAATGTATGATAAGGGGAAACCTGCTGAAACTGGGTAGACTAAGGAGTCTAGCAAAGATTAAAGACATGACCCTCTTATACCACCTCATAAGGTATATACTTATATGTCCAGGACAACTCCATGCTGGTAGGAATGCTTAAGCAACACCTCTTAAGCCAGTCTGCTATACGCCAAGAATCCTCTGAACATGGAGCCTCACAGGCAAGCTGCAGCATGTGCTCATCTCCTATGGTACCCACAGACTTCATTATATTGACCACCCAATTCCATATATATCCCGTGCAGACACCATTGGCATGGACATTGTTCCAGTATAAGAATAGCAGCCCTTATAAGAAGAAGGATACCTAACAGTTAGTTCTTTCTCCAAGCCTGGTCTCCCAGGGTTGTTTGTATGATTTACCCATACATCTTACATAAGAACTGCAAATAGACAGTAATGGTAGAATCTATAAATTGACATAATAAATACAGGCAGTCCCTGGGTTACAAACATCTGACTTACATATGGCTCATACTTAAGAACGGAGGCAGTGTGATGTCACACTGGTCCTGGAAAACGCTGGGCGGCCATCTTGATGCTCACTGCATGCTGCCACCTACTGTCCAGAAGACCTGTCAGCAATCCCACACCACTGCATGGCCAGGTAACCCTTCCCTATGCTATCCAAAACTTAAAAAACATTTTTGGGTGGAGTTACACTTAAAAATGTGCCTATCCCAATTTATATACAAATTCAACTTAAGAACAAGCCTACAGAACCTATCTTCACAGTATATCTGTGAAAGTACACAGCACTAAGCATGTCAAAATGTGAAGCTTACATTAAAATATTGTCAGGTAAACTTATCAATAATAACGCAAAAAGCTTACTTATTGCAAAAACAAAAAATAAATAAATATATATATATAATATATGGGTCCCTTCAATCTGATTGGCTTCTTGCTAACAATGGAAAACCTGTAGTAAATTAGCTCCTCAAATCTATAGTTGTTCTGTGTGAAAGCTATGCATAGAGACCTATTTAATAAGACAAAGCAAAACCAATGTACAAAAAAGTAAGCCAAAGTGGCAAATAAGATTTCATCTATCGTCAGTTAGGAGCAGTCAGGAGAGGGAAATATGATTGCTTTTTCCTAGCTTTGGGTTACTGTACTTTGTGCATTGCTCTTTGCTTTATTAAATAAAAGCCGTCACCTTTTCTGCAAGACAATGAGTACACATTTTGTTTTTCATTGCTTTGCAACTCCTCTCCACCGTGACTTCAATCTCCTATCATTAATTATAAAGCCCTGATGTCCAATCCATGGTAGAATTGATTGTTGAAAAATGCTAATACAAGCTCTTGTGTGAAATCAATGGTGCTGTAACGGCAAGGATTGTGCCTACGCTACGTTTTCAAAACCTGATTGGCTCATCGTAGATTACACGGAAACAAATACATCTCTCGAAACAGATGTTATTTATGATAACTAGCTGAGTATACTTCAAGGGGAATTGGTTTTATTAAAACAGGACTCTGGCCAAAGCTTGTTTTGGAGGGGAGGAGTAGGGGAAGCTTAGGAATTCTGACAGCTTTTTCTTTCTGCCTGGATAGATTTTCCCTCACTTCCTGTCCTGAAGACAAAACAGGAAATGAGAGCAAATCCCGTGTTTTGACAAACCAGGTGCCACCAAAGGGAGATTTTTCCTTCTACTTCTGTTTCGGTGGCAGTCATAAAATTTTAGATCTCTCCTGTTTTGTCCTGCTGACACCAGTCTGAAACCAACATTTCAGGGCCTACAGAATCCCTTATGTGATATTATCTTTGCATTCATTTAAAGTGCTAGTGATTTTACATCTTCACATATGGCATATATGGTATATGGCACCATCCATAGCATTTACTCTTTTTGGACTTCAGAAATAAAAGCTTGACATAGGTTCTAATCCTTCCCCATGCTATCTACATACAAAAAAAAGTTATGGCTGAAGTCTCACTTAAACTCAAGGCAAACGCAGTTGAAATACATTATAGGTGCTGTGTTACCTGACAAAGGATTTGTATCTCTGTCCATTCAGTATACTGACTTGCCAGAAAGCAGATTCAGCCTGACTGACCTGACTTTTTTTCTTCTGCAGTTAAAAAGTAAAGTTGGGTCAACTCCTTACCTTTAACCTGTGTGTGCACAGTGATGGAAAAGCAGAGGCAACTCACCACTCTGCTCACTCTGCTCTCTCCTCCTGTCAGCATGTTCATTGTCAAGACATGCAGCATACCTGATTCCCTTATAGTACCCCCCTCTCCTTTTCCAATCTGAGTGCCACTGTACAGGGGTCTACAGGAAGATGATTCTAAATGCAGGTGCCTACACTAGCTGCATTTATAAATACATGTCATTTTGTAATGAATGCATAACTTTATTAGTTGGTGTTTTCATATCTACCTGGAGTTACAGTTTAAATAGGGGTGGCCAAAGATAGGCAGATTTATCTGCAAATACTGTACATATGGACAGTAGACATCTGTCCTCTGTGGAGTTAAAACCTGCCTATATTTCTTGTGTGTACTTGCCATATGGACTGCAATAGCTTGCTACATCCCAGTAGGAAGAAGGAAGGATTAACCAATTCACAAGCTGAAAAACCTCTGTGGGTGATAATGCACATACAGTACATACAAATTATCACCCCATAGGTAGATAAATAATACTGAATGCTGGATAAATGCTGGACTTTTTTGTGGTTAGTATAGTCATATAAAACTGCTAAAAGATATCTGCTTGGTTGCTGTAGGAAATGGAATATCACTGGTTTATACATCAAGTCTGGTATGTAAGCTATACAGTACATTTAGGGGAAGAATCAGCAGAGCCACTTAACTATGTTCTAAAAGTGTTCTGTTGCTACGTTGCACCATTTGTGGCATTATGACTAGATATAAGTTACATTTTCTTCACTTGGGAAACACTGTTCAAACAGTTCTTGAGAGGAATCATACATCCTTCTCTGCTGGCTTGCAACACAAGCTGCGTCGAACAACACTATGGCAAATTACAGCATATGCTGCTAATTGAAGCAATTTTACTCATGCATAGAACAAAAACAGGTAACCTGCAGCTTTCTGATTATGGTATAACTACAAATCCCACAAAACCAATAGACTGAAAAAAGTATTTGCAGGCTACACGAGAGAAGCTTTATTATCATGTTTGAAAATGACCCCTTAATGCTTAACCTCCCCTAAACACTTGACCTTTGACCTGTCCCTTAACCATGAATCCTCCTTACATTTAACCTTAAGTGAGCTCCTAACACATACATGTATCTCTTGACAAAACCTTTTTTTGCAGTTTTGGATAGATTGGAGAATGGTTACAACTTCTGCAAATGTTTTATGTCTTGTTTTGTCTGTCTCCCTATTGGGAAGATTCACCCATCTATTTGTACTGGTGACCATTGTAAACAAAACATAAAATGAGAGAAATTCTCTTGAAGTTGTCTCTAGAAGAAGAGGTAAGGATGAGCTAAGGTTTGGGTCAAACCTAAAACACTTAAATCCCATTCTGCTGCATACTCATCACTGATGACAGGCAGGCCCTGCACCAAAATCATACAGCACCAAGATCTTGGTGCCAGATGGCAGTCTCTTACGCATCTTACTGCCAAGTACATGTACATAATGGTTATGTTTTTAGATGTGGTTACTCCTACTCAGTATGTACGAGCTAAGTAGGTTTGAAATGGGAAAAGATCACTTGGTGTTTTTTTTTCCTGATCCCTGATACAGCAGAAAGAGTAGGTACATACATTAGTCCATGCTATCAGGCAGTGGACAGCCACTAACCTAAACTGCATTATTGACACTGGCCATAGATGGATCTGAACAGCCCAGATTTGATCGATCTATTGGCATGCTTATTGGGTGCAACCAGCCATTCACACCTGTGCTAATACACAACAAAGGATTGCCATTGTTTGCCATGGAACCCACTCACCCCATGTGCTGCTCTGCCATGTATCTGGAAAAATACCAGAGGTGATTTTTTGGTGCATCAACACGTGCTTTTAGCCCTATAGATTTCAATGGTACCGCAACAAAAACAAATGAAAAATGTGCATCAAAAACATGAATAAAAATATGAAAATGTAGACGCAAAGGTGTGAACCTAGGCTAAAACTAGTATTGTGATCTTATTAAAGGCACCCACTCAGATTTTTGGATTTTCATTCTTGTATTTATGTTTTGAAGGAAAAACTAGTTTAAGGTAGTTTAAAGTGTATTTAAATCATTGCTGATACAGTGACTGGCTTTTCAACTGAAGGCACAGTGATCAGTCAAGTTGCCGGTATGGATAAACTATTCTCTGTTTGACATTAAACAATAAACACAGAAAGATTCAAATAACTCTGAACTATACACAGTTCAAAGAAGATTACAAGGAATCTTTAAATATTTAAGTGGCACCATCAGGAAACCAGGATTACTGGAATCCAATGAACACTCCACACTTACAGAGCTTTCCGACTGCCTGTGTGCCAGTGTCTAAGATTTGGAGAGACCCAGGGGACATCCAATAGCAGGGCCAGGCTTTATTTTGACTGCTGGAACTTTCAAGAGGCTACATGTGTTAGGCGTAGGAATGTTCTTTTGTTTTTTGTCTTTTTTTTCTCAGGCTGCCCACCAATCTAATCATGAGATTAGCTATCTTTTCAGTAGCATGGATGACAGATGGGAAACACTTGGTCCACCTACTCTGACCAATTTTCTGCTTTTCCTTGGAAAGGATTCTAAATGTTATCTTAAAGCTTTAAATGAATTGCTATTCAGCTGAACTGCACAGCAGTACAGCAAGGGAAGAACTAATCTGAACAGGTTTACGACTTGCTGATTGTTTCCTGGAAGGAGTGGGAAGAGCTTATGGCACGGCTCCATGTATATGTCAGAACAGGTGTCTGCAAATGGAAATACACCGTCTGTGTAAGTTTACAAAAAAATAAAAAAATAAAAATCTTCATAAGACTCTTCTGTCATATTATGTGTGACATATGTTGTTTAATGTTTATGTTGCCTCTCCTTCATATAGTGCAGCAACAAGTTTTCGAAGAAAACTCTATTTCTTAGAAAAAAAAACTATATCTTTAATATTGGACATAAAAGGGGTGCTGATATAGGGTATCCATATTTCCTCTGCTGTAGTAAGATATACATTTTTGAAGCTGTACAATAGCTATTGCACTGTAAAGCAGCTATTCTTTACCTGTGAGGAATTCCTTGCTGGAGAAATTTGCCACAATTTTGATGGCATGTGTAGTATTTATTGGTTGGCAATGTGAACAAAAAAAAATGTTACATTTGCATGGATTAGGCAGGGAATAAGGAAGCAACCTAATGTCTATGACTTAGCTACTTGTCATAAAAAAATAAGTTTGGTCAAATGTTTATTTAACTATTCAAATTAGTGGGATTGTGACAGCAGATATAGCTGTGGATGACAACCCATCACCTCCTGCCTGGGTTAAACTGCTAGACTAGACACTGACTGATATGTCCTGAAAACCTGATATCTATGGTTTTGATACTTGTCATATAACATGTGCATGGTTACCCTGCTGTATTACTGCTCAGGTTATGGGTGTTGTGACAGCAGATACAGCCATCCTATAGGTGACAACTCCCATGCACTTGATTGGACACCACTGCAGAGCTTACTGCTTGCCATTCTTTGTAACAGACAGGAAACCTTGTAAGATATTTCCAGAGTGTGGTTGTTAGCACATGAAAAGTGTTTTGGAAATTTCCTAGAAAACTGTGAGAGCAGCCTTGAGTTATTTGGCTAATGGCACAAAAGGTGAGGAAGCCACCATGAGAAACTAAGTGGTCTTCTGCTTTCCATATGTGGACATAGGAAGAACAGTCACTGAGCAATTTTTGTATATACTTTATCTGCTGTTAACTGTTATAGATTCCAGCAGTAGGAAGAAATAAGAGATAAACAAGCCCTCTAACTAACAGGAGTTAAAGGGGATCCTACCCTAGTCTAAAAAAGAACAACCATTGTGGAGCTGGAGGATTTAAGTAGGTATCTGCTGAAAAACCTTTGGCTTGAGCTAAAGGAAAAAAGGTTCATTGTTGCGAAGCAAAGAGTACAAACTGGAAAGGGAGAGGTTCCTATTGCAGGCAGGTGACAGAAGAAATAAGGAAACCATTCAGATAACCAAAGGGATAGTGGTCCCTGCTGCACACAGACTATATGGGAATTTATTGCAGCCAAAACTAAAGCACACACATGAGTCCTGTGTAAATAAATAATAGTAAGATGGTTCTAATGCACATATTCACATGTTTGAAAAATCTAATGCTGGAAGGCAGGCTAGTGAAACAGCAATCTCTACAGTGTGACATAGCTGCACCAGGTCATGAAATAAAATGGCAATCAGTGAGCAGTTATGCAGGGGTAAAGAGGATATGGTGTCACTCAGGGATCGAACCCATGCACGTTAAGGGACTCCAGGGTATTTGGACCATAAAAGCTGAATTTGCCATTTTTTTTCAGCTTTTGCGAACCCTGGTCAGGATTCTGGAGTTCGGAAGCTTTGTAGTATATTGGACGGAATAAAGCTTTCAACCCTAGGTTTAGGCGAACCTCTGTGTGGGTGCCGGATGTAAAGGACATTTTGTGTTAAACAAAAGTAGACAAAGAAAGCCCTGAAACATGCTCCAGTGGCTAGACTGAATTTCATCTAAAGTGCTATTGTTCAGCTGAACCAGAACAATAGATAATATTAATTCATGCCTGTCATTTTCTTTTGCAAAGGTAAAACATTCTGTTGTATCTTTGGTTTCAGTATAATGGATACATTGAAGCTGAATTTCAGTTTTCTGAGGGAGAGACTAATTAGGCAAAAATATAACTGAAATCAGGCTTTAAAGTGGAGATGAACTCTAAAGTTAAGTTTAGTTTAATGTATTAGGAAGGCATTATGATGGAAGTTCAGCAGTGTAAGAGACTAAACATACTGCTATATGATTATGGATTACATGAATTAAAGTGTCACTAAACCCAGGATTAATGCGTTCACTATATCTGGTCTCTCACAGTACACAGAACATGGAAATGCAATTATTTTAGTAAATACAAACTGCTAAATACCTTTTCTCATCAGCAGTTAGAGCAGTCTTGTGACTTCTATCAGTGTCCAGCTGAGCACTGATTAAAGCTTGTAGGAGGAGTTTTCATTCTCCTATGACTGCCCTATGAAATTGCATAGCCCCTGACTGTCTGTCTGGACAGTGCTGATTGGTCCTGTGCTGATCACATGCACCCTCCCAAGAAAAAGAAAAAAACTCTATAGCACTACACACCAAACTGAGCATGTGCAGAGTGTCCCCGAGGCTGTGTTCTATCAGGAGATGAAATGGGTAACGTTGAAGGAGAGATTCAGAGAAGACAGGATCAAACATCCTTTTTACAAAATACAGGGGATTAACACCTTACGTTCCACAGTGAGTATAACAAGTATGCTTTACTGCATATACAGACTGATTTTACTGTTGTGAGTTTAGTAACACTTGAAATCTGGCACCTTAGGTCACACAACCCATAGTTCTGAAATGTCAGTGCCAATATGCAAAAATGGTCATCTACTTTGACTGAAGACTTTGTCAGGCCTCTCCAGGGCAAATGGCCTGGAACCAGACAGCAGTGAGATCAGCTGGTAGACCACTACTATATGGAAACTTTCAAACTGAATCCTAATCTGGTTCAGGCTTGAGGTCAGTGCTGGCAGCAGATAAGCATAGTTGGTCAATCTGCCAGAAGTTGTCATAGAAAAACAAACTGAGTTCAAGCCAGGACCATGAAATAAGAGCAGTTTCCAGACACTACAGTAATCACAGGAACTGCTTCAAAAGTAAGAGTAACAGACACTTTTGCTTAAGCACTTAAGCCAGTATACCAAGCTAGATTTAGACCCAGTGCCTTAATATTTGGCTGCAGATAGTACCAGTGTAACCCTAAGCTTAACACACTTGCCTAAACTAGGAAGATGACATGAAGAAAAGGTGAGGAAGCTAGCCTCGTGTGCGTTGTTAAATGTAAACAGCCACTAGTAGATCATTTGGGAGAACCAATCATTCATATTGCTACCAGTAAAAAGAATATAATATATTTGGGTTGATATAGGGTATAAAAATAATGTATGATTAGAGGAAGATCAAAAGAGATCTTTTAGAATTATTGGACTAGAAGAATATTGGTCACCGTAGACCCAATGGGTAACTGTATCCTTATCTTGAACATGTATGCTTTATGGTAAACTTCAAACACATGTATGCAGCTTTGATTAACAGACCATTATTCAAAGGTCTAAAGCACCGTACACACAATGAGAATATTGGACGAAAGATCAGCGTTTTTTTTTTTTTTTGCATGCTAGTCTCATATCGAAAGTGAAAAGGTTACTAAAGTTACAAAAATTTTTGTACGACAGAAAAAAAATTGGAAGTGATGTAATGTATTTATAATGTATTTTTGGATGAAAACTGTACTGATGAATGAAAATCATACTATCTGGTATTGTACAAGAAAAATTTTTGTGCTTGACCCTTCAAATAATTTTGGACAAAAGCTGTGTACTAACAATCAGATTATCGTAAGATCGCTTTGAAAGCGGTATTTTTCGTCCGATTTTCTGATCGTGTATACTAGGATTTAGATTACTTTAAGAGAATACTGTTAGTGAAACAAACCTAAAAAAAAATAGCATCACTACCTCCCACTGGAAAAAAAAGGCATTCAAATAGTATGTTATTTATACAATGATATCTGATAGATTTTGTCCTGATTTTTTTTGTTTTGCTCAGCACAGAAAATACACCATGCTTTATCCTTTAGGATTTTCATTTTGTTATTCATATGAAACCTAAAAAGCATTACAAGTTATTTTTCTTCTTGCAGAGCTTTCACTTCTTGGTAAAAAATACTATATAGAGTTCAAAGGCATAACAGAACTAATCATGATGCATGGCGAAATATACTGCACTCTAAAGCTTACAAATGATGTTCTATGGCCTCATAACCAAACATCTGTATTTAAAGTCAAAGCACTGTGAGCTTGACATTTAGGGCACATTTTACCTTTCAGCTCTTATTTGTACATATGCTCATATTACCTTTTTTAATGCTGTGATTGGCTGCTAACTAACTGCAGGCTATTTTGAGACTGATTGTGGACAGGTTCAAAGTAATTAGTCCATTGCCTTACATGGCCATAAGGCAAAAGATGTGATTGTTACATTTGCCTACTATTTGTTCAGATTATTCTGTAGTCCTACCTCTGCAAGGGCTGCAGATAAAAACTGGTTCTTTCCCAAACCAAACATTACAGAGACCACCAGTCACCCAAGCAACAGTCCATTCTTTCCAGCTACAATAAACAGTCTAGTGCAGGGGTGGGCAAACTTTTTGACTTGAGGGCCGCAATGGGTTCATATATTGGACCCGGGGGCCGGACCAAGAGTAGATGAATGATGTGTATGTGTCATCCATAGTAAGTATAGTAATATTCCCCCATAGTAAGCATAGTAATTAATCCCCCATAGTAATTAATCCCCCATATAGTAATTAATCCCCCATATAGTAATTCATCCCCCATAGTAATTCATCCCCCATATAGTAATTCATCCCCCATAGTAATTCATCCCCCATATAGTAATTTGTCCCCCATATAGTAATTCGTCCCCATATAGTAATTCGTCCCCCATATAGTAATTCGTCCCCCATAGTAATTCATCCCCCCTATAGTAATTCATCCCCCATAGTAATTCATCCCCCATATAGTAATTCATCCCCCATAGTAATTCATCCCCCATATAGTAATTCATCCCCCACATAGTAATTCATCCCCCATATTAATTCATCCCCCATATAGTAATTCATCCCCCATATAGTAAGTCCCCCATATAGTAATTCATTCCCCATATAGTAAGTCCTCCATATAGTAATTCATTCCCCATATAGTAAGTCCCCCATATAGTAATTCATTCCCCATATAGTAAGTCCTCCATATAGTAATTCATTCCCCATATAGTAAGTCCTCCATATAGTAATTCATCCCCCATATAGTAAGTCCCCCATATAGTAATTCATTCCCCATATAGTAAGTCCCCCATATAGTAATTCATCCCCCATATAGTAAGTCCTCCATATAGTAATTCATCCCCCATATAGTAAGTCCTCCATATAGTAATTCATTCCCCATATAGTAAGTCCCCCATATAGTAATTCATTCCCCATATAGTAAGTCCCCCATATAGTAATTCATTCCCCATATAGTAAGTCCCCCATATAGTAATTCATTCCCCATATAGTAAGTCCTCCATATAGTAATTAATTCCCCATATAGTAAGTCCCCCATATAGTAATTCATTCCCCATATAGTAAGTCCTCCATATAGTAATTAATTCCCCATATAGTAAGTCCCCCATATAGTAATTAATTCCCCATATAGTAAGTCCCCCATATAGTAATTCATTCCCCATATAGTAAGTCCTCCATATAGTAATTCATTCCCCATATAGTAAGTCCCCCATATAGTAATTCATCCCCCATATAGTAAGTCCCCCCCCTGTGTCAATTCACTTACCTTTGGTCCGCGCGTTCCTCTCGTATTCCCGCGCCGTTCTGGTCTTCAGGGAGGACTGTGAGAGGAGTTCGTCACGCTGCCCCGCCTACATCCTGACAGCTGCAGAGTCCTGACGTCCGAGAGGAGGGAGGGGGGCGGCCATCCGAGAGGGGGGGCGGCCATCCGAGAGGAGAGGAGGGGAGGGGAGAGGAGGAGAGGAGGGAGGGGAGAGGAGGAGAGGAGGGAGGGGAGCGGGCGCCCGGCACACAGGAGAGCCGCATCTAAATTTGTAAAGAGCCGCGGCTTGCCGACCACTGGCCTTGCGGGAGCCTAGCTCCGCGGGCCGGATTAAAAGGTCCGCCGGGCCGTATACGGCCCGCGGGCCGTAGTTTGCCCATTGCTGGTCTAGTGGGTTGTCTTTTTGTGATTATTGCTTGCAGAACTTGTATCAGGAGAGAGATTAGGGCATGGGATACTCCAAAATGCTCAGGAACATTAAAAAGAGGATGCTCTTTTCCTTGTGGTTATGGCACAGTCTAAATTATGAGGTAGTTTCTCGGAATCTGGTTACTCTTCATGACTGCACAGCTATAAGCAACAAGTACAGTTTTTGGGGTGCTACACAGCCAAAGGGAATTCATCAGGGTCTTTACTCACAAGTCCCCAAGACAGCTACCTCCTTTCAGCGTCTGGACATGGTCCAATGAGTGAAACTCTCCTTTTAGACTCAATTCCCTTGTAAAGAATTCTACATTCAGAGTAGTCCCAGGTCTCTATCCTTTCCACATGCGAGACCCAGCAGAGTAGCAACTCAGTCCATAGGTAGGCAGCTCAGTGGCTAAATGGTTAGCACTTCCACCTGGCAGCACTAGAGTCGTTGGCTCACATCCCAACCATGGCACCACCTGCCCGGAGTTTGCATGTACTCCCTGTGTCTGCGTGGGTACCTCTGGGTACTCCAGTTTCCTCCCACATTCCAAAGACATGCTGGTAGGTTGATTTGCTCCTGATTAAATTGGCCCTAGTACTGTATGTGTATGTATGAACATGAGTTAGGGACCTTAGATTATACGCTCCTTGAAGGTTAGGGACTGATGTGAATGTACAATATATATGTAAAAGTGCTGCATAAATTGATGGCACATTATTATTACAGTATCTGTAATAATAAATAAGTAATTGTAATAAATAGGTACTTCAGAGGCAAGCAGCCTCTTTCCTGCTGGTGAAGAGTCTCCTCAGGACTTCAGGCTATTTTCCACCTCCTAGACCACCATCTAGGCATCCCTCCCAACCCAGGGATTGGCCAGGGCATAATAAATATTCAGGCCAGTTATCTGAATTTCCTATCCTAAACTCTGGAAGCTTCTCACAGAGGCACATGGAAATAATCAAACTCCCAACCTGTGAAACCATGAGCAGTCCAGAGCAAATGAACACTGATCCCGTGATTATAGAAGGAGCTGAAAACTAAATTTACCTAGCTGCCTAACTAATAAGGAGCTCCAATTCTAATCCATTAAACTGTGATTAGATGACATTTAAAAAAATCTTCTATTGTTCTGGTTGCCTAAAAACTGCCTTCATGTGAAACCATTGGTTGGAAACCCATTCTCTATTTAATTGCACTAGAGTTAGAGCTACACAAATGCATATGTAATGAGCAGAAGGCTGGCCATCTGAGAATGGAGACTCAGTGGTGGAGCATGGACGCTTTCTAACTTTCTACATGCAGCAAATAGCAATGTTGCAACCCAAAATGATATCACTATCGTGCATACATACAAAATGTATGACATACAAAATGTATAGTTTTGGAGCATACTCCTTAGTTCACGTCAGTAGGGTTTTTATGTAATTGGTCAGTTTGTGAAACAAAGAACAAAACTAATTTAGCATAATTTCAAATGAGTACTCATGTGTATTTTTTATAGATAAATAAAGCATGTATAGTGTCATTCATAAATTCTTCCTATATCATAAATTTGTTAATGTGTTTCTGTATTGTATAGTGATGACATCATTGCCCACATGTCTTAAATGCATGCATCAATAATTTAGAAGCTTTCAGAACTGAGTGGTATAGGAAAACAAATTTAAAACATTAAGAGTAATTTGATGTAAGACAGTAGGAGTTGAATGGACTTGTGCCTACATAGGCAATGCAATGATGACCTTGGAGTTAAATATAGAGGCTAAGGGTATATGGAAGTATCTTTATATCTGAGGCTGGATACATCATTCAGACTGTCTTCGTATTAGAGGCAGATGCACCACAGCTGCTTACAGAAGATAAGTACCCTAAGCTCTGACTGGACAGCTGTCTAGTTGCTGAAATGACTCCTGTCAATAAGCTGTTAAGATCTTCTATGGTAGTCCTCCTAGACAATCAGGATATTGTTTTTAAACAAGACTCATCATCCCAACATGAATCAACATTCCTATTTCTAAATAATAAAATAAGCTTTTGTCTAATTGATAAAACCTGGCGAGGGCTTTTCCAATCAACTTTTCATTATTTTCAAAAATGTTCCAAAGGTAAGAACCAAATTAATTTTTAAACCACTAGACAGCTGCTGGTTCTGGCTAAACTGTTTTTTTTCTTTTTTAATGAAACATAATATAGCAGAAAATAAACACTAAAGACATGCTGGTCAATTGATTTACAGAGAATTTTTATCCTTCATGTGATTGGATATTTAAACTAATCAAAAATTTGAGCAGAAGAAAAACATACTCCAAAGCTCACAGTAAAATACTGACTGGTAACTACATCCAACGGCCCTGTAGTCTGTCATCCTATGGCATACAAATAGAGTATAATATTACATTGACACATTTGTTAAATATTATAGAAATGGTCCCTTAGAGTCAGGATTAACTACAATTTTGGGGTCTCCTTTTTTAGTGAACTAACATTGCTAAATTGATTACATCTTATAAAATTTAAAATGAGCGTGATACCTGACTTTATTTTCTCATATAACCAGAAAATGTTAAGAGCGTTTTTTGAAGTTTTTTTTTTGGTGCTGGGTGATAAACCAGAGCTTTGGGTCATAAAAATGCCAGTAAGCATATCAAATGCATAAACTTATTGTATTTTCTACAGTTAGTTGCAGTAATACCTACAGTAAAGATTAAAAATGACTCTCAGGCAGATGAGAGCAAGTTTCTAATTATATCATTTTACAGCTGGGAGGATTTACTGTTGTAGGAAACTATGCTGTGTGCAAAAGCTAGTTAGTGTCTAGCAACCACAGAAGCAAATGTTGTTGACTTTTTTTTTCTATTACAAGCACAAATATTTTTTACCCAAAACTGGATCAAAAACAGAAAAGGCAGGCATATACAGATTTTCAGGTTTCCTTTTTTTGTAATAGGTCAATTCATTGATGTACATGAGCTTCTGTTTATCAAGATATTGCTTGTGATATAAAAGTGCTATTCGTTGCTATGTGAAATAGGTGCTCATTTGCATGAAATAATTCTTCAACCACTCAAATCTTTCATTTCCCAGGCCTCAGTATTTTATCTTATGAAGCAATATGTTATATCCACCCGACACCATTTTTTTACTATTCACTGTAGACATCTCATAGAACATGGATGCTAAACCTGTGACTGTTGCAGAACTACAAGTCCCATCATGCCTCTGCCTTTAGGAGTCCAGCTTGTAACTGTCAGCCTTGCAATGCCTCATGGGATTTGTAGTTCTGCAACACCTGGAGGGTCACAGGTTGAACACCCATGTCATAGAACCTCAAGCTTGAAATCACATCTAAAGGGATGGAAAATTGCTATAGTGCAGCACTCTAAAACATAAGTAAACAAATCATCAGCTATAACTAATCCAAATTGACAATCCATATAACGATCACCCTGAAACTAACAAAAAAAGTGGAAATATGCAAAAATAAAAGCAAATAAATAAATCCTCAACTACAATTTATACAAATTGACAATTCATATAGCAATCACCCTAAAAATAACAAAAATGTGCAAATATGCAAAATATGTTCAACATATGTCTTATTAAATGCCGAGCACGCTGAGCCATGGCCACCTTGGTTGCCGGCATAGTAGAGTTCTTTGATGTTACAAACTCTGTATGCTCTGCAAATACGTTGTAAGTGCACTTACAAAATAAAACCTTATTTTTATGTGGATTTACACTATGGGAGCTGTGTTTTTTATCTTTTACTGTGGCTTGAATTTCTGGTCCTGTTGAAGTTGAGGAAAGGTGTGGATTGTCAATCTGGTGAGACAGGCTACATGAATGTTATACCCTACTCAACTTGGAGTTTTCTGAGGTGCCATTAAGAGAGCAGAAGGCCTTTTAAGATACAAAAAGTGATTTATGACCACTCTGCATTGGGGGTCATATAATTCTGGTAGGCCTTGCTTGCACAACATGGTAGGTGTATAACACATGAAACTTTGGAGCTGGATATCTTCTGACTGGGATTCACATAAGTAAAGGGATCCCTTCCTTCATCTATTATACTGGGTCTGCTTTAGCATTCTCTGTTGTAATTGGGGGTGATTAGCACTGTTTAAACCCCTATTGTGGACTCTCGTAGATGTCAGTTTTAAATTATGTTTTGCACTGTGGCATGCTTTCACCTTTTGCACATTGAAAAATGTTGCACTCTATTTGTATATTTGCACATTGTATTTAGATTTTGCTTAAGATTGGTTGATGTATTCAATAACACATATATTGCATGTATGTATGCATCTTTGCACATTTGTTGTTATTTTTAGGGTGATTGTTGTATGAATTATCAATTTGTATGAATTATATTGAGGCTATATTTACGTATTTATTTACTTTTTACAGTGGTACACTTTAGCAGATTTCCATTTGGTTTATACTTTGTACCAGAATATAGTGTCAAATGCTTTTTTTGGATTTACTTAAAGCCCTAGCACAGGTTTTCAGTATTTTAAACATCTAAAGGGCTGCAGACCCTGCCACTTTCCTCATTAGGAATTGTAATTGTAGCAGCTGATTGATAATTAGAAGGTCACTCCTATTTACATTCACTCTGCACAGGGACACAGAGAAACAAACAGCCATTTCTTTAGAATAACAAAAGGTGGGAATCTGCAACGTTTGATAAACTTCTTGCAATGTACATAGATCACCCACTAGGGATTTTTATTTCTTAACAAAAATGGAGTTACTCTTTATATCTCCAACAGCAACACAGATGTATATTTTTTTTATGTACAATATAGGAAGGTTAGAACTCTTGTCAACTTTATATTGCTGTCTGTGTCCCTGTTGGAGATTTGTTCTCACTTTCTGTCTGTTTAGAGTTCAAGAAATTCTTAGAAAAATCTGACATCCTTATCTACAATATATATTTGTTCTGGGTCAGTGATTTAAAGTATTAAAGGCAGAAGGTCATCATAACTGCCAGGCAAGTACAGCTTTTAGGAGATGACAGCAATGACAGCCCCGGTGTTTCTTCCATGGAATTTTTTGTTTAAGTCCTATTTTAGAGTGGATAAAATGACTATAAATAGACTGCAAAGAAAAACGATATTAAAAATGCTGATGAGACCTAATTTGCATGCTTATTGTGTCAGTCTTAAACAATGTGGATTATTTTCTTGTGACTAAAATAGGTTGGATTACGCAAGCACTGATAATGTTATCAGATCTTGTAGGGAAGTGATGATATATCTGTTTGACTGTTTTATGTAGATATCCAGAATCTTAATACATTCAAATCTTTTCCTTGATGTTGTTTTTTACTACATCGTTTATTCTTTTTACATATAAAAAACTGTATTGTTTGCACTACAGCCAAAGTTCACCTAGCAAAACTTTTTAAAGAACATTTTTAATCAACTGGGGAAGCCTAGAACTTCTCTTAACTTCTCGTATGTGTTGTATCTTGGAATGATTTACTCAGTGACACGCTATCAAACTTTAACTTATACTGTACAAAGACAAGAAGGGAAGCTTAAACCAGCCATACAACCAGATTTAGGCTGGCATGCATGATCAAAATTCAACGTGTTCAGCAGAAAACTGACAATTTTTGATCCATGTAGGGGCACCCTGGTTATACAGAAGTCAAGCTACCAATGGACTTCTGTAAACCAGCCTATCAGGTTTTTCCTGAATGATCAGGGCCACTGGGTATAGCTGGTGGCACTGATCATTGTATTCTGATGGTGGGGAAGGCTCCCCACTATTAGACCAACACAATAGTGCAACAGGAAGACTCCGCCATCAACATTGAAAGTGTGGATGTGGTCATTGGATCATTTGTATGGGCTGCCAAAATCTGAGATGGCTTAAAAATATAGAAGAGTTTCTTGTCCATATCAATTTACTAAAAAGGGGTGTTTTATTGTTGTTTGCATTCTCATTTGGCAAGATTTTTTCCTTACATCCAGTTTCAGGGACAAGTGGAAAGAATGTGATGGTAAATATTCCCAACAAGGTCAAAGACAAATAATGATGAGGCAGACATACCTGGGTTTAATTTAGAGAAGGCTCAATAAACATATCTAAAATGTGGATGCTGAATCTGAACCCCACTGAAGTCATTAAAAAACAAAAAACCAGTAATGGCCGTGTTCTAGGCTAATATGCTCAGGATTATCAAACAAATGGTATGAGGGGCTAGGCACTGCCCTGAGGAACTTTCCTGGGGGGATGCCCTGACCTTGCTTCTGAAGTAGCAAATCTTTATGTTGTATACCATGTATATAACCCACTACAGAAACACTGACATTTACAAAGACAAGAAATGTTTAAATTATTAGCAAAATGGCAGCTCTCAGCCACTTTGTTCTGTTTGTATACAAAGTAACCAGAGATTCCCTTTATCTATTCCAGACCTTTATGCAGGCCATAGACGGATCGTTTATTAGCCGAATTTTTGTCTGCATGAAAAATCGACCGATATTCACGCCATTAGTGGGGCCAGCCCAACGGCTGTTTTTCGCAGATCTTCTCATTTATTTTTATCGGTCATGCTGGAAAATCGATGTTTTTTTCGTGGACATTGGTGGCAGCATCGGCAACGGGGCTGACTGATTTTTCGTTTATTGACTGACAATTGGGCCGATAAACGGCCCATCTATGGCCTGCCTTATCCAAGATGACAATCTGATACATATTAATGGGGGACCCCATGCAAAAAGAAAAAAAACCATGCTCCTGCCCTGCCAGCATGCCTAACAACCAATGATAGCTAGAAACTGTCAGGTATAATCGCGGTAGTAATACCATGATTAAACATGACATTCCACTCCCGAAAAATGGGCAAATATTCAGATGTTCCTTCAAATGCCCAAACAGCCAAGGTTCAATCTGATCTTGTGTTCAGACTGAATCTTAAAATGAATATATTAGCAAGGATTTTAACCATTTCACCATTCCCCACAATATCTAAAACTACAAAGAAAAGTTTGGAAGGAGCTCAGTTTTAACTTACAGCTGAATAAAGCAAACATTCTTCCTGTCCTAACTGCAGAATTTAGAATATAATTAACAGATCTTCCTAAAGACCTTCCCAATCTCCATTGCATTTATCATGGCCAAAAAAGAGGTTGGAGAGGAAGTTGGTGTAATTGACTTTTTAGTTAGTAAAATGACTAACAGTAGAGTCTTCCTGCCTCTTGCGATGAGGCCCGTTAATACAAATATGGAAGTACAGTGTGTCAGCCATGTGCAAAGGCAGCTAAAGGGGTGGATTACTAGTCTCCAGTGTTTTCCAATAATTTCATGTCAGGAAAACTCACATTTTGGTAAAAGAATCTAAAGGACAAGCTATGCCTCCACACAATATCATTTCTCTCCTATCAGATTCCAGATGGAGATTTAAGCCCTGACACACAGGCCAGATATTGACCGGTATTGGCCAGTTCTACAGAAACTGTCTGACATTCAGCCCATGTGTACACCAGCCTGTTCTACGGCATTCTGGAAAACCAGCATCCGATCAGCATCCAATCAGTGCTGGCAGTCATTTGCTGCCAGCGTGGACTGGTGTGTTCTGGCGGGGGGGCAGTCTCCCAGGCAGAACACAATAGTTCAGTGGGGAGATCACTGTATTATCATTGGATAGTTAGTACAGCAAATTCCTTCTTAACTTTTTAGTTTTTTTTGTTCAGCCCACTGGGTTGAGCGAAAATAAAACTGTTGGTGTATACCAGGCATTACATAGAACTCGCAGTGTAGTACCCCATAGGCCAGAAGTTTCAATATGGGCCAGAAGATTCACAAATGCTTGCTTCTCATTGCCAGCTTCCAGACAGAGGCCCTTGTAATAGTGTGACAGACATCAAAGAAAGCCTGCTTTGTATTGTGAAATTGTTTATTGTACTTAAGACAGTTTAGAGGCACTTTACTTTCCTTAGATGAGGATAAATTCCTGTTTTTTAGCTTTGTGATGGAAAAAGGCCATGATGCTTTCCTGGCAGGATAATACTGCTTACTAAGCCTGTATTAGGCAGTTTATGGTACTGCTGGGGAAGTGGAGGAGCCAGAGGGGAAGCAGCAGATTGAAAAGTGCTCTGAAGTGAGCTGAGCTATTTATTGTCAACTTGAATATAAGGAAAAGTGTCTGCAAATGTTTTCATTCATTTAAGTCATGATATAGAAAATAATGATTTCTCATTTTCAGCTGGACTGGTTCTGTAGTGCTGAGAACATACTCCAGTATTTATACCCACAAATCACTAAAGATGTTTTATAACATATGCTAACAATCCTGTTTCCTTTGTTTATTTGCATGGTTCATAAGTTGCATTCAAAAAGGAGATGAAGTCAGAAAAAAAAGAAATTCCTAGTACGTTCTTTGCAAAAAAAAAAAACTCCTTTTGTATTTTAATATCATTATCTGTTAATTTACACTGCCTGCAATACATGTGTACTGCACACACTCAGCATGTGTAAGATGACAGATGTTAGTGGTTAGTAGGTTAGTGCCAGGATGCCGGTTGCATCATTAAAGAACACCATATTGGAGAATGATGAAAATACTGGTAATAAAAATATTCACTGCCAGCTATGTACTGGTGAAGGAGACTGTTGACCTGCTATACCTGGAACAGAGAACTCACAGGTAAGTTTGCAATAATGTATAAATGTATAAAGTATACAGTGCATTCTGGAAACTTATGGCAAGTAGTATAATAAACCAAGAAAAACAGAGGCCAAATTGCGGACTTTAAAGGCACTGCAACAATAATTCATTAAAATCACTTTTTTATTGGAATATAAGCCATTACATAGCAATGCATAAAAATACTCCGCTAAGAATGCAAAAGCCCCACACTGGGGTGATGCATTCTATGCAGTTACAAAACTTGTAAATACATATAGTAATCATAATTGATACAGATATACTGTGTCCCGGTTAGGGTAACAAGGAACATAAATCAGATGTCAATGATTGTAGTTACATGTTTCACGAGAATATCCTCCCACACAATCCCTGTACTGTAGCCGATGCAAGGTATATACAGGATCTGTACAATGAGTAACAATTGATCTTACAATATGTTATATATTATGTCATACTCATATTCAATTTTCTTTAATGTAGTAACTCCTGAAGAAGCGATATTCTCGCGAAACATGTTGAGTAACTACAATCATTGACATCTGATTTAAGTCAGAAATTTGGCCTCTTTTGTTCTTGGTTTATTATACTAGCCATGACAGGACTTAGGAGCCCGCTATATACCTCCACAGTTGTCACTCTGTGTTGGGTAATTCTTTATATCTTTATATGGCAAGTAGTTCCTTAGCACTTTCCCAAAGTTTTAATTTTAAAGTACCAGATGCAACCTTTCAAGTGGAAGTAAAGATAAATCCTAACTAACTCTAAACCTGACCACCGCTCCGGTCCGGTCCCAAGCTGAGCTGTCAGTGGTGGCTTCCGTGTGTAGGAGTGTGTAGGAGTAGCAGCCAAGAACAGAAGCCCCATAGTAACTCCATGGATGACGTCACTTCCCAGGCATTTCTCAGCCATTGTCGGCTGTCTCCAGCACACAGAGGGCAGCGCTGGAGAGCAGACCGGAGCGGCTGCAGAACAGGTAAGTATAGCGATTTTATCTTTACAGGGCTATACAGATTAGGCTTAGCATGTGGCTGAGAGTAGGTTTAGAATTAGATAGGATTTGCCTTTACTTCCACTTTGATATTGAGACCTGTAGATCTGCATCAACCTAAATCGCTGTTCTATAAAGTTATTGACTGCAACTGAACAGTTTTATAGAATTCCTAACTATAGCTATCTCCTTACTGTTTTCAACCAAGGTTCCATGGAACCCTATGGTTCCTCCAGAAGTAGCTAGGGGTCTATTGAGCAATGAGCACTTTAAGCCTCTCAGAGGATTAACATATTAGAATTTGCAGTTCCTTAACTGCTAGACTGCCTCCAAATGAAAAAAAATGTTTTTCTTTATTCTGTTATAACTGTTATTATTTTAATCCACATCAGAGTGTTAACATCTTCCTGTGCACCTCTGAGAGTCAAGCAGAGGGTGAGGGCATAATCATCACTTCTCAAATTAATCTTCCCAACAAGTGACAGTGAGAAGATTGTCATGTTTAAATTCCTTCTTAAAAAGATCCTCTGTTTACCCCTAAGCCCCATTCAGTGATAGAAGCCAGAAGACAGAGGAAGCTGATTAGCATATGTCTAGGATTCAGAGGAAAATTCCATTTAAGCTATGGCATTCATATATATATATATATATATATATATATATATATATATATATATATATATATGATAACTGTTTTAAAGAAAAAAGTTTATATATATATATATAAATATATATATATATATATATATATATATATATATATATGCACACACACAGTATCTATATCTGTCATCCTGTATGTATAAAACAACAATCTGCAGACATACTAGTTTTCTAAAATTATAAAAAAAATAAAATCAAATGTCACTTCCTTGCAATATTGCAAAAATTGTAATGACAGTGTGTATAAAGCCCCTACAAATCAAACTTTCTGCTTGTGTGATTGGCTCCCTGCTTTTGCAGTCTACACTAATACACAAATCAGATCTCAGGCTTCCCCTGCAACAGAAGTTTCCTTTTAGGTGACTCTCATCCACCTCTGAAGGGACACAGACATTGCCACTTTTCCCATTACAACACTGAGATAACAAAATGAGTTATAATGAAGGATGGCCCTCCTATTCAGAGATCAGGTAAACAAAGAAACAAATGGCAACAGAATAAGGGGAATGGCAACAGTGGACCTAGGGCAGTACAGTGCAACATTCCATCCTGGAGCCACAGAGGGTGTATACAACTGCCCATAGAAATCACGTGAGTATATGCTGGTACTTGCATAAACATGTTTATGTACATGAAGGTACAATCCTGTATGGAGACTGGCTGAAACCAGGCTGTAAATCTGTATGCATGTTATGTTATACAGCACTGCCTAAACTGTTGGCACTATATAAATCCTGTATAATAATAATAACGTTCATGTTTATGCAAGTACCAGCATTCATTTGTGTACAGCCATTATAGTGTTACTAAACCCACACCAGTAAAATCAGTCTGGATATGCAGTAAAGCATGCTTGTTATGTTCAGTGTGGAACCTACGGGGTTAATACTCTGCATCTGTTCCTCCCTTTTTTCAAGCGACCACCTCTTATCTCCAGACTGAACTGTAGGCATGCACATGCTCAGTTTGGTGTGTATTGCTAGAGAGGTTTCTATAACTTGGGAGAGTGCATCCTCCTAGAGCAGAATGAAAACTCCTCCTACAAGCTTTAGCTAGTGGTGGGCTGGACACTGATAGAAGTCACAAGACTGCTCTAACTGCTGATGAGAAAAGGTATTTAGCAGTTTATATTTACTAAAATATTTGCATTTCCATGTTGGGTGTACTGTGGGAGACCAGATATAGTGAATGCAGGGTCCGGGGTTTAGTAACACTTTAATATCTATGGGCAGCTGTCTGCAGCACCTGCGGCTCCCAAGCAGGGAAATATATCTGATTTTTATGTTGTGCAGCCCCAGGTACCCTGGTGCATGGGGCCTCTGTAGAAGTATTTAATGTCCTTGCTATGTATAAGACTTACCTAGACTGGAGTTTCCTCTTAACAAAACTGGTTTAGCATTTGAATGTGTATCTAATAACAGAAAATAATTAGATCCCTAGCAGGGACATAGGCAGCTAAAAAAAATATGAGAGGAAGTCTAAACATTTCCCACTCAGTCAAAAAAATAGCTTTAGAAGTGGGTCTAAGAAATTCCCCACTAAGTAAAAAAAAATGCCTTCACATAACTTTGATGTCTATTTATATAAAAATAATGCTTTGCAAATGTCACAGCATTCACACAGCTGTTAAGAACAATCCCTGAACTGTGTGTAGTATGTTTATTTCCTGTGAACATCAGCTCCATTTAGTCACCATAATGTGGTATTTTCCTGATTGAGGCATTTTAGGAAAATACCGCATTATGACCAATAGATGGAGATAGATGGAAATGATCTTAGGAAATAAACCTATTAGACACATTATGGGGTTTATTTGTAATGGCTCTGGGAATGCTGACACATTTTCACAGTATTTTAATAAATAGACCCCTGTAAAATGGAACTGAACCTAAAAAAAATGCGGACAGGTAGGATTTTTATGACAGAAAAGACTCTTTTGTTGTTACTGCTTCTCCCATCCTGTCAGCATTAATGTACACTGAGCTGTGCATGCAACACTCAGCATAAATTTATGGCACCACTCTGTCATGATGACGTGACACCAATATGTGAGAGTGACGTCATCGCGGCCGTGCCAATCAAGTGACCAACAGTTTGAACCCAGAAGGAAGACTGGCAGAAGATGGAAGTGCTCATGACCAGTGGGAATGCTGACAACAGTTCTGGAGGGTACCACTTGTCAGGAAAGTCTGCATAATTTGCCATGATGATGTGACTCCCATGTGCTAGAATGACAGCATCATGGCCCAGCATATCAAGTGGCCAACAGTGTGAACCCAGAAAGAACACTGGCAAAAGACAGAAGCATTTATGACCAGCAGGAGTGCTGACAGCACAGTGCTGGATAGGATCACTTGCCAGGTAAGTCTGTCATAATGTGCCATCAGGATGTGACTCCCATGAGCAAGAGTGATGTTATCGTGGCCTGACCAATCAAGTGCCCAAACAGTCTGAACCCAGAAAGAAGACTGGCAAAAGATGGAACTGCTCGTGACCAGCGGGAGTGCTGACAGCACAGTGCTGGATGAAAACGCTTGCCAGGTAAGTCTGCCATAACGGGCTAAAATGATGTGACTCTCATGTTCAAGAGTGACATCATTGTGGCCCGGGCAATCAAGCAGCCAACAGTCTGAACCAAGAAGGAAGGCTGGCAGAAGACAGAACTGCTCTTGACCAGTGGAATTGCTGGCAGCACAGAGCTGGAGGCTTTTCTTGCCAGGTAAGTCAGCCATAATGCTATGCATACTATCACATTACGGCTAACAGCTTTTAGGGGCCAATGTTTAAAAAATTAAGCTTTACTGCACTTGCTGAATCTGAACCATGAGAAGCTGCCATCATACATCTTATGTAGTAAAATCACACACTGTCATTCTGTAGATAGATCTTTGAAAGAAGTACATTGTGATCATCATAGAGATGAACATGACTGGTTATGTTCTTACATATTTCTGCAGATCAAATCCAGCCAACAAAATAAAAAACAACTGTGTGTGCAAGACCTTGACTTGGTAATGGTATAGTATTTGGTGCAGCAGATAAATACAGTCCATATAATGTAATGCTATATTTGGTTTTATTTCTACATCTGAGCTACAGCTGGATATAAAAGTTCATGGTTGGGCTTGACGTTAGGTAGTCATGTTCTCTCTGTGATGTCAGTATATAAGCCGTGTGAAAATAAAGATTTCTGGACAAGTCATACTGTGCCGTCACTGATGTCATCCAGGGAAAGTGACTAACAGCTGAGTATTTTCAGCTTTCAGCACATTCTGACTCTTGCCACATGATATTTGAGTCAGATGCTAAACAGTCTAGAGCAGGAAATGTATAAGATAAAAGTAGGAAAAACCCAGTTTTCTTCTCTGACCCATGATTATCCGCTCTTAGAGTGAGTCACGTAATTACACCTCCCCCAGGTAGTTGCCAGTGGCAAAATAGAAATAAAGTGACATCAGCACAATTATGTTAACAAATCCATTAGTTGCATGTTAGTGTAAGAACAATATGTCAATGATCTCAGTTTCTGAGCCCTGGAGTTATAGACATTACACAAAATACATTGCTATATCCTGTACGCGTGTCAAGCCTTTGTATGCCCGTTCATAATGCCATTTGGTTTCTGTGCCTTTAAGGAAATAATTGTAATTGCTGACTTCTAAGTAAAAATTCTAGTCGCTTTCCTACTCCTCTTCTGGCTTCAGTACTTGCTAAAGCTGGTCATATACTAGATTTTTGAATGAATTCTCAGGACAGTTTATGATTTGACAATTATTGTTCGATAGTACATGTAGTAAGTTCATAAAAAAAAAAAAACTAAATTTTACTAGTATATAGCCAGCTTAAAGCAGTATTAATACCAAAAGCAAACATTTATTATATTGCAGTATCTGCGGTATATAAAGTAATCTGCACTATCAAAAACAAAAATAACAAAGTGTGAACTATCATATTGGTACAATATATAGTGCCGTATGAAAATGGATGCTCTGCTAAACACTAAGCCTGGATTCACACATATGCAGTGCGGTATATCTCATGTGATTCGCACAAGAACCGCACCACATTCCTGTGCGAATAACATGCGAATTGTGTGCGGTGTGATTAGAGCCATATATTGTGTATGGCTCAAATCGCACCGCATCAGCACCAAAAAGGTGCAGGACCCCTATTTTTTCTCCGCACTAGATTCATCAGATCGCATGGGTATTCACACCCATGCGATGCGATTCTGCACATTGCACCGCATTTTGCGGACCGATTTCGGGGTGTGGTTAACTTAACATGCATACCCACAGTGGTTCGCATGAATGGGATGTGGTTGGGATGCGGAATTTGCACAGAAAACGCTGCGAATTCCGTACCACATTAGTGTGAACCCGGGCTTAAGGTCTATCACATAACCCTCTACAAACATAAACAAGTCAAACAGTGTAATGCAACCAAATAAATAAATAAACAAAGAAAGTGTCCATAAATCTTCCTTGTAAATTATAACATAAGTCTCAAGATCCAAAAATTACACAGCAATGGTCCTCAAATCTTAAATTATCACCAATGTGCAAATCCTCCACCATACAAATTGGCCGCTCACCTCAAGATAATGACCACTGAGTCAACAGTAGGTCAAAAGCACTTTCTCTTTATGGGCAAGTAATATCAATCTTTTTGCTGTTTTTCTTCCTTCATTTCCTCCGCTATAGTATACATCACTCATGCACAGACACAAAAAAATCAGCCCATAGTGTATACCGTTTAGGAACTCTTTTACTGCTAAAATGAATAAAACTTAGAAGTCGAGGCACTCAACAGTGACAGGCATATACCAGCCCATCACATGTCAGCAAGATGGCTGCAGGATGATGGCTGCAGGATGACATCATTTATGTGGCTCCACCCTCTACACATGTTACGTCCTGAGTGGGACTTCCTTACCAATCTGTATTAGTTTTCTTTATTAGGCTTTCCTTTCTTCGTTTTTTTATCTGGTGATCCAGACAGTAAGTCTGTTGGTTTTCAGAAGCACAAACTCTCCAGCACAGTGTATCAGTTTACGTGGATGAGATAATCCATTTACCACTGGCACAGGGTTGATTAAAATGATCAGGTTTTATTTGTCCATGTAAAACCTTTATCCAAAAAGTAACAAAACTGTTTCCTGTAACTGTTTATAAAGTGTGAGCTGGAGTTTGGTTTCAATTTGTTATTGTATTCAAATATGCTAATACATTTAACACTCCCCTCTCTCCAGACTGACAATGCTGCTGGCTGCTGTACCTCCTGTGCTCATTCCTCCAAAGTGGTGTCTCAGTAATACAGGAGGTGTATTACTGGCCTGATCACCAGGTGAAAACAGAGGGGGAAAAGCCAAAGAAAAGGAAACTGATGCAGCCACATCTAATGAGTGTTAAGCTGCAATAAAATGCAATTTTGGTTTTGGGTTTAATACCGCTTTATGTCATTAACCCAGAACAAGTGAAATCAGAGGAGGTTTTAAACAAAGAGCATTATCATGAAAACAAGTCAGCTACTGTTTTCATTTCAATTCAGCAGCAGCAGATTATATATTTGCCTCTGTAAAGGTTTCCTTTAAATCTGACCTAATCCCTATAATAAATGCAAGATATCCACCAACCCCCATGCTGTCCTAAATCTAAATCTGGTTTGGTTTAGAGACCTTTAGCCCAGTGTGAGAAGTGTGCAGAGTCTACAATATTTTTTTTATATATATATACTGTATATACAGTATATATACATGTACACTGCATACACACTGGGGACTAACATCATTTGTTTCAATTAGCATTTGGTTTAATTACATTTTAAAGTATATGTGAACCCACCCCATGTAAGACAACCCATCCAGTTCATAATAGAAATGAAAGGCAAAATGTGTGTGTATGTATATGTGTATGTGTGTATGTGCATACTGTGTGTGTATATATATATACATATATATATATATCACATAATCTCTGTTTTCAGCTGCATAAGAGGCTTGGAAGGGTGGGGGTGGAGAAACAGCAGTACCCTGATCTTCACAGTGAATGGCTGTGCAAGGGAAGGAGTGTGTCAGCACATGTCTGATCACTGGAGGACAGGCAGGCTGTTCTTTCTGCACAGCCAGAAAACTGACCACATTGGGATGGATGTGTGCTCATGCCTAGCATGGTCAATTTGAAATAGGAAAGCAGAAGGACAGGCAGTATCACCACATTTCAGACAAAGGAAGCAATAAAAAAAAGAACAGGATACTTTTTAACATAAGTACATGGTAGAAAATATATGTATCAGGAAATTGAAATTCTTTAAGTATAATAGAAGATTTGGGGTGGGAACTGTTTAGGTTTACTAAAGGGTTGAACTAAACTAAATTAGTAAACAAACTGAAAGCAGGCAGTTCTATATTGCAGAATAGACATGCTATATCTCTCCTGCATAGCAAACACTTTCCTGCCTGCTTGCAGTCTTCTATGGAATGTACAATGCACTGACGTACGTCGGCTGCACCAGAATGACCCGTGTGCATATGCATGGAATGACATCATTCCCCCACCAGCCAATCAAGTGGCCAAAAACCTGAAATTCAGTGGCAAGGGATGTAACCGGTGAATCGCTGGAAGGTGGAAGCAAGTATTTCTGGGGGTATAATTTTGCATTAAGTCAGCTTTATTGCTGATAACAGCCGCACAGCCAGCATAAAATTAACATTAAATGATATTCCTATTCCCCAAAAATAATCCTTACATATCTACTATGTAAACCCAACATTGCAGTACCATGTACTTGTATGAAAAAGTCTCCTGTTATTTTTGTATTGCTTCCTTTGTGTGAAATCCTTGGTGTTCCTGCCGGTCCCTCTGCTTTCCTAAAAACTGACCACACTAGGCAGGAAAGCACAGTGCTCTTAGTTTTCTAGCTGTGCTGTGAACTCAGTCTGCTCTCCTCCAATCATCAGGAATCTGCTGACACCCCTCCCACACACACACACACACACGCACACAGAGCCATTCAATGGGAAGTTCAGTGTACTGCTGCTTCTCCTCCCCCAGATCCATATGCAGCTGAGAACAGAATGAATGTGATCACTTATATAAAAGGGGAAAATGTATTTATAATGTTCTTATATATATGCACAAACGTTTTGCCTTTCATTTCTATTTTAAACTGAATGGGTTTTTTTTACAAGGTGAGAGTTAACATTTACAGTACTGTAATGGCCCTGCAATCTTTTTTTTATTATATTATTTCTTACTGTTTTTCTGTCTCGTTGTGACATCCTATGTGAGTTCCTGAACCTGCCCTTTTCCCCCTCATTTCCTTTTGTTTGGAACAAGCAGCGGATTTTAGCTAAGGTCATGTGCACTGCTCTATGCACAGTACAAATCCCATAGTCCATGTTGGGAGTGATCAGAAGAACTTACGTTCCTACATGCAGTAGGACCATGAAGAATGAAGGTAGCCACCCTCTAACAGGAAGTCAGATCACAGCAGCAAAAACAAGGGAATTTGGAGATATGGAGGAGGCTGAGAGCAATGGAAGATATTTTCTAAGTTAAGAATAAATGCTTGAATATAATTTTTTGAACCAGAGTTTAGTGTCACCTTAATTTTTGATACCAAGTCTGTGTTTATGAAAAATGGTCAAGTAAGGGTGCAATTATTGTATCTGTGTGCCAGATTTTTCAAATCTAAATGTTTTTTTCTTTTGTTGTAAAAGTGTTTGTAGTTATTTCATCCACTCACAAACAGATACAGAAAGGAAGTTAATAACAATAGCATTTTGGCTTCTGTAAACATTTAAGTGGCCAAAAAATGCCTGGTTGAAATTTTATTGGGTCAGCATTCAATAACTAATAAAAAAAATCCAAAGAAACAAAAGTAATGTTCCCCTAATGAAGAGGGCTGTCTGCAGGCAATTTAATTCTTTACTCCAGTGCAGTTCAGCTGAGAATTATTTTTATTTGATCTGGAAGAGCTCCAAAGGACCTACAGTAACACAATTTTGGAGACTTGAAATTCTACATTCCACTAAAAGGCTTTTTACTTATTGTCACCGGGAGGAAAGATGGAATGGTTTACTTGGCTTTAAATATAGGTTTGTTGTCTTATTTTGTTACTTCTTTTCAATTTAATTCTTCTCTTCTCCAGGAAAAAGACAGAAAGGAGAATTAACCCTTGACTGGCAGCATGTTATTATGGGAAATTGCATAAAAAGTATCATAGCAAACAGTGTTCTCTCTCAGTAGAAGTCATGACAACCATAAAATATCTTTAATTGTTGAGGCAGAGGCGTTGAGGAGACAAGATATGAAAGAACCAGACTTGTGATTGTTGCTTGTGGAAAAAAAATGCAATAAAGATGTTTTCAGAAAGGCAGTTATTATTGATTTACTGTATATCAAATTTGTATCACTCTGGGGACGTGTGAGGTTTCAAATAAAAGAAGAGAAATGTTGTCCTTTGATACAGGTGTAAAGATTAAACCAGTTATCACAAATTTATTGGCGTAGCAAGGTCAGATGTCTGACTAAACTTTGACGGTGGAGAGCTGTGAACTCTAACTGTACAACAGTACACAAATGTTGTTTGCTCATACTCAGGATTGTAACATACAAAGTCAGCTAGGCAAACAGCTAAATACACCATTGAAATACATATATGAGAAGTGTTTTATTTGTCAAAGGATTTTACCAAGTCTGGAGATTTACACAGCCTTGATAGCACAGCCAGATTTGTGGCCTGATACCAAGGCGTAGCCTATTCCTTATTGGGCACTACCAACATCCCTCTTAGTTGAACATTCATATAGACAAAAAGGCATTTATGGTACTAGATCAATCATTGGCTTAATAAAATCTGTTGTCCCTCCAACAGTCCCACAATGTCTTATTTAAGCTAAAGTATATGATCAAACGTTTGTGCACATCTGACCATCACACCTACAATATACGAGTTTGTTGAATATGAAATTTCAAAACCATGAGCATTGATATACAATTGAACAACATTTTGGAGCTATAACAGGTTCTGGAAAGTTTGTCTGTGGGAATTTAGCCCACTTAGTAAAAAGAGCATTTGTGAGGTCTAGTACTAAGATTGAATGAGATGGTCTGGCACGCAATAGGCGTTTGAGTATATCCCAAAGATTTTCAATAGGGTTGAGTTCAAGGCTCTGTGAAGGCATCTCAGGTTCCTCCAGAACATGCTCATCAAACCATATCATTTAGACCTGACTTTTGGGCATAGTCATGTCCTAAAACTGTCATCACAAGGTTGGAAGCACACAGTTGTTTAATATTTCTTTGTATGCTGTAAGATTAACAAGAACCTTCATTGGAAACACCTGCACTCAATAATTAGGAGGGGTTGTCACGTATAGTAATTTTTGCCATATAGTATGTGAGATTATCAGTTGTCTACACATTTTTGATCATATAGTGTATATTTATTCACCTTAGGGCTAAATCTGCAATGCACGGTGTTGTGCTCACCCCCATAAGGGTCCACAGTTTAGCTCCAGAGGTTTTTTCCAAGTTGAGGCATTAGCAGCCAGGCACACAGTCATTCTTTTGGCACAGTAAACGGTCTAGGGTTTTTCTTTATGCTTTTTGCAAACTTAAACTTGGATGGATGCAGGGTACCAGGGGTAACGGTGGGATACTCCTGCAATGTTAGTTAGTAACATTGAGCACAGTCCTTGCAGCAACAAATGATGGTCTGAGCTACACTGGGACACCATGAACAATGTCCTCTTTAAGTAACGCTGACTCTGATGAAGGAGGAAGGGCAGCAGCACACAGTTACTAAGATCTCTCACAACGGTCTGCACTCACTAATGTTCTTGGATAATTGGATGCCTCCTTCCATCTCCAGCAAAGTTCAACAGAATAGCCCCCCCAGCTATCATAGCTGGGGCCTCAATGATCAGTAGAAGCACAGCTGGACTGCCAAGAAAGTCAGTAGCCCTTATGACTGGGATCTCCTCCTACTGGGCAAGAACACCATAGCTCCAGGCTTAAGACCATTTATGCTGTCTCCAAACCATCATCTGGGTACCCTCCTCCAGGGACTGGCCAGGCCTCCATAAATATTCACACTGTATATTTGACTTTCCCATTCCACTACTTTTCAGAAAACAGGGAGAAGCAGCCAAACTCACATCCTGTGAAACTTAGAGCAGGCCAAAGCAATCACAAACAGCTCCATTGATTACAGAAGAGCCAAGGACTAAATTTACCTAACCATGCAACTATCTAGCTGGATGCTACATCAGATAATGCATTGTAATGCAGAATGGTGAGCTGCTATGCCATTTATAGTGAATGGTTCCACAATGCACTTACAAAGTGCACATGCTCTGCAATACAGCATAACATATGATGTTCTGTGCATTGCACTGTGAAAAAAGAGAGACAGCACCTCTTTTATTCATGCATTGAAGTGTAGTCACCCATTATTTTGGATGAGCTTACTAACACATACACTGTAATACACTTCAATGCATGTTGATGCAAGAAAACATGTGATGAGAATGGGATCTTACCTCTTTTAGATGAGGCCCTGGGTTGTTACCTATTGCAGTGCAGTTATGAATTTAATTGTCTTACCTGCACTATGAAAAAATAACATGCAAAAAACTGCATATTATGTACATGACACAGAAGGCAGACTAGAGTTCTAATTTAACCATTATGAAATCAACTTTTGAATGTTAACAGTGTTGCCATTCCTGCCTCCTGAAGTGTAATGTGCTGCTTTTCTTCTCAAGCCCAAGTGCATCCAATTTACAAAGGAGCTAATCACTTAAAACCACTGATATTGACCTAATTATCAGAAAAGCTGTAAAAGCACAACAATCTACCCTTGCTAATTAGAACACACCAATAACAAAAGGCCAAAAAAATTGGGTGATAAATCAACTGAAACCTGTATCAACATAAGTCTTTCTTTATTGTATTCAATAATTTACACATTGTATTTGTTGCCAGAAAGACGAAAATTTGTTTATCAGGTCTATTTCTCCCAGTTGCAACCTACTGCATTTTTCTCTGTCACAGCATTGTAATGTTGCTCCAGTATTCTTGATGCTAACCTCTCCTCGTTTCTTATGGACGATCACTCTTGCTACCCTGAATGTTGTTCAGAGACAGAGATTCGGCATCCCTAGGCCGTTCCCCCATTGCCCAAAGTAGCAAAAGGCAACTAAGTCATCAGAAGACAACCATATCTCATAATGCCTCTAGGGGGTGCTGTCTGAGACATGATTTACACCCTGCCTTGTGGCAGAAACAGCTATGGTTCCATCAATACACCATTATCACACAGATCCTGAACCTGCAAGGCAACTGCATTCTATATTGTACATCTTAAAGATATAAACTGGTGATGCAGGTTGTTCAACATACACATAGTGGATGTTAAAGCTGGGAAAAATATATAGATGGCATAATCTAATTATATTACTAATGTAAAAATATGTGAATGTTACCATCAGTGGAATTTAATTAGGAAGTAATAACATTCTCGCTGGCAGTGAGAAATCTGCATCTTAATATTTATGTATTTTGTTCTTCTATTAAAGTGTGCAGTTAACCACAAATGATAAATAGCTCAAACACTGCATGCATTAAATACACTGGGGGTTTATTTATCAAAGTCGCCAGACTAGACCAACAAAAAAAGACTGAAACAGAAGTGCTAAAATGCTTAAAACTATTTTATAGTATGCTCTTTTTAACATCAATTGTCTATGGAAGCATTGCAAGTGTAACTCTAAATCATTTTCTGCAATTTTGTAGTGTCTTTTTTCACTCATTTTAAATGGTTAGTTCACCGTTACCAAAAACCAGCCTATGCAGATAAGGGACATCTGTAGATAAAGACAAATCGTGCAACTTTGACCAATGTTGAATGATGCCCTTGGTACAGGTATAGGCCATTTACGTACCTTCTGAATATAAAACACAAGCAAAACAGGGCGTACCAGTCTAGTGCATTATCCTATGAAACATTTATTAATTATCTACATAAAATATACTCACAAACCATGGGAATGAAACAGCATATCGAACCACACATTTGTAGCACAGTTGAACATAAGACTCAGCATAATCCAGATCAGAGGACTTCACCTTGCTGGCTTACACATTTCAAATGCTATATATTCTTCCTCAGATCCAAAATTGACTTTTCTATGGATGTGTAACTTGATATGCTGTTTCATTCATATAGTTTGTGCATACAGTTTTAATTGTTTTGAGCTCCAGGCTTCATGAGGTACCTAAATGGCCTACACCTATAGCAAGGGCATTATTCACTTTCCGAGTGTGACTACAGAGGGAGTGATTCCATAGGGGCACATAGGCAATCTTTCTAGTGATCCTTGCACTTGCGATTTGTCGCTAGAAGCAGAATCACCGATGTGGCATCAGCCTAAAGCAGAACTCTATAGTAATTGTTCCCCCACACCATCCAGTCTCTTCCTCCAACTCTAAACAACATGCACTCTTTATTTATGTCATTTCTAGTGAAATATTTTTCTTACAAATGTAATGTAATGGCCATGTGACCACTCCAGTTCCATGCTTCTCCTTCTTGTGGTGATAGGCAGTGAGCAGTGGCCATGATGAGACTACATGTCCCATAAGTCTGTAGATCTCAAGCTGCTGTTTGTATGGTGCCTGTGCTTTTTGGGCCAATATTAAAGACAATTGGCAGCAGCAGCTGCATCATTATATCATCCCTGCAGTACTGAGAACCACAGAAGGATATAGGTAATGGCTGCTGAGGCTCATTGTTTCACAGTTTGACATTCCCAAGAATCTATTGTCAGAGGTAAGTGGACAAAGGTGGCCTGCATGCAGAACATGGCTGTAATGCAGGACCAGGGAGCCAGGACCCCCTTTGCAGCTGTGATAGCAATAGTAATTTAAAAAAAAAGCCAAACTGGTATTCTGCTTCATACTGTATGTATTTAATAACCTTCCTTTTCTCTTTTTCCCAATTCTTTATTTTATTTTGTCAGTCTGACCTGCCTATGATTTTGCAAATTTGGCTCTTTGTAAAGGTGGTCTGTCAACACGAAGAGCCTCTGTATTGACAGAAAGACGGTTTGTGGGATTACTTGAACCTGATTTTCCTTGCTTGTCGTGCATGGTTTAACACAGTACAGATTATGTAAGCCCCAGTCAAGGAGCAATGCACACAGATACTTTTTTGTTATATATGAGATATTTTGGAAAGTAAGCACATATCTAAGAAAAGTCTGTCTTTTGACCTACAAAAGGTGAACTTACACTTTAAAGGCACTCTTCTTTTTTTACTTAAAGTGTATCTATGTATGTGTATCTATGTATGTGTAAAATCACATATTTATTTTTGCATTGTATTTCATTTCTAGCCAACTCCTTTTAATCTGAATGATCTTGCAGTTTGTAAACTTATTGTGTAATGATCCACACACATTTCCTTGAATTCTGTGACACGTATTTACTATGCCTGGTGAGTAGGCACTGCTGTGTCACACATTTCACAGAGCCTGCCCGAACTAACGAGGTGCTGAGAAGGAGGAGTTTCAGGTGAATTGAAAGTAAACCAGAGGAGAAGCTGTAGGGAATCAAGGACATGGTGGAAAGAGATGGCCAGAAGACAAGCAGAACTCACAACATGAAAAGAGAGTTTTCAACTAAGCTTATAGTGGGTTGTCAATAAAATGATTACTTTTATTCTTACTTTGCACTAGAAAACATTGAATGCAAACAGAAATTTAAACTGGTATGGTTTCCACCAGGAAAGATTGACTATTCCTAATAGGGAGTTCCAGTGACAATGATCCAAGGTAAGATTTTTTGTCACCTAGGGAAGATATCCTCTTACTTACCTTTGCGTCTTCAGGACAGAAAGTGAGAATAACTGTCCTTAATAGAGAAGAAGGCAGCACTAAACACCAAGTTTTATTTACCCACCTGTTCTAATAAAATCAGCTGTTATAAACAGATCCAGATGTGTCAGTGATGTTTGTTTATGGATACAATTCCATGTGTATTGCGAAAGAGATGCGTATGATTTGCCTATTGCAAGCAAAGTGACAGTATTTGTGTAAAGTCACCCATCCCCCTGACCCTCCAAAACCCCTTCACTGACCCACTGATACTTACCTCTCAAGCCTTCCCCTGCCTCTCCTTCTTTTTTTGCAGCTGCCACCAAAATCCCAAGCCTAGAGGAAGTGGTGATGGCCCCCCACTCTCCTTTACTATGTGACAGTGTTTAGGCCCAAGCCCTTCATCATGGTAGGTCACAGGCCCATGGAATTGCATTGCATTTTGTATTGGATAGGTAGAGGAAGAAGTGTTGGCTTATTGCTAAAGAGGTGAGTACCTATAGGTTGGGGTGCCATGGTTTGGCAAAGTTCCAGCATCTCTCCAAGGAAAGGCAAGATGGTGAGGTCTATGTTAATGGTTAGGCTAAGAGTTTGAACCTGCATTAGTGATTATGTTTAGAATTGAGGTAGACGCTAATGATTAGGTTTAGGCATCCAGCTGATGTTAAGTACTGGGTTAAGGGTAAGATTACATCTAAGGATATGATTTGGTTTCCGATTGAGGTTAAGGATTAGGTTTATGGGTCAGGTAAAGGTTAAGGGTTATGGCTAGTGGTTATGTTTTTGATTTTTAGTATTTAGGTGTAATTCAAAACATGGGCCAATATGGCTCTCCACCCGAAATACATTTGGAGTCACAGGGAAAAAAACACATTTCCAAAAATAGGAAGCAGAACCTTCTTATGCCACTACTACAGATGATGTGGTTCAAAAATAATATTGTCATAAGTTCTAGCAACTTACCATTCAAAAATGTATCTTGATTGCAGACTTTTCTGTTACATTTTTGAATAACACTATGGCAGAGTGTTATGATAGTGTTTTAGAAGCACATCATATATAGTAGTCACACAAGGACGTTCTGGTTTTATTTATTATTTTGGTGTAATGCATTTGTTTTTCCAGCGCAATAACATGTACACTAATATTTCACATGCAGTAAAAAGGAGTTAGAATTCTTTAAATAATTACAATTTATTCAAGCACAATTTTTGGGGGGATGAAAGTTCATGTGGTGGAAATCAATAACATTACCAAGCCATAAACAAAGCCTTGAACCACAGCAGTAATTTTTAGTAAACAGACTCTGTAAATGTATTATTGCATGTCCATGGAACACAGCTGCACCATTGCCATAAGTTATGCCAGACTTAATATGGGAAGCATCCAGTTAATTAAAAAAATATTTGTACAAATTAATTCTATATTATTTAAAGAAATATTTAAATACATTCATACATGTTACATACAAAGTAACACCACACATTTCTTCTGCCCTCCATCTGTTAAATTAGAGAAATCTTAAAAATAAAAATACATGTGATGTGTGATCAGCTAAATATAAATAATCTTACCAACATGTGTTAACATAAATTATTTGTTTACACAAATTATAGAATTTATAGAATCTTTGGTACATCTAAAGCCAATTGTACAAACATCAATGTTTTTTCACATATCAGCCATTCATAAAGGAGACCATTTCACATTCAGGTGGCCACCAGAGGAAGGACCTACAAATATTATATAAAATATGCTCTTAAAAATTTGACACAGAAACAATGCACAAAGTTAAAGTTGATTTCTTGGGTTGGAAATATTTGGAGCTGAAATGTTTATAAAGGTTCATACTCTGAGATTGCCTCATTTATTCTTGCTTAAAACATACAGTAGTCTAGGACATGTAAAAACTGTTGTTTTTACCTTCTGTGGGGAGCAGTGACAGTTCATACCCTTCCTCATACTATGTGAAATGGCAGTGCAGCTCTGTGCACCAGCTCAGATGCAAATGACTGGATTTGGATGAAATATATGAAATGACAGGTGACATTTCATGTGTGCTTGGCAGCTACACTCCATTATGGCAGTGAAGATATACAGCAGTTTTGGCATGACGGTCTGCAACAGGGGCACCCCAACATAGTGAAAGCCTAAGCCGTGAGATTCACACATGTTTGTTACAGCTTAGCAACTCATCAAGTAATAAAGAAAGTAGCTTCTGTATCTCCACCCTGGCAATTTCCTTCCAAAGATTTTTGTGAAAAAATAAGTTCTGGTGACTATTATGGTAAGATGAAATTTATACATTATAAAAGCCCATTTCCTTCTTACGGCCCTACTTCTCCTCCCCAAATCCCTGCCCCTATTTAATAAAAAAAATCCCAATATACCTTAAAAGCTGCTATCGTCTAGCCAATCATATGAAGTCCTTATTCTTGTCCAGCAATGACAGTAGACGGTCCATACTGCTGCACTGAATGGCACTTGCATAGTGACATGTAATAGACCTTTATCTAGTGCAAAGCTACTAGGAGCCAAGCCTATAACTATAACACAATCCTAAGGGGGCAGGTCTAAAATAGCCCAATCGGAAAAGTTGAATGACGTTGGCTATCAACCCAAGCATGGAGGGCAAAGAAAAGTTGCAAAGGGAGTAATGGAGGATAGTGCTAAAGTATAAAGAGGATGAGTAATGCCAAAAAAAATTAACACAGTAGGAGGAAGGAAAGAGATTAGAAAAAAATGGTTGTGTTTTAAAATTTTGCAAACATTGCTTAAAATTGTTTCCTTTTTAAAAAAGGTAACATATACAGCTAGTGTTATGTATTGCAACTGTTGCACGTGAATTTCAAGTAGTGCCCTGTTCTATTAATTAATGAACCAAAACTATTCTCCACTGATGGAATTATAGTATGAAAATTGTGATGGCCTTACAGCGCAAAAGGAAAGACTTGAGGTTTGCTTAAGTTATGAATTCTCTTGCTGATCCATTAAAGGAAATCAAAAAACTTTCACAAATCTGCTTGTTCTCATGAGATACTCAGCTACTAGACCTTTCCTCTACTCAGTGCTACAAAGATTGATTGCGTGCCTTTGATCTATTGTTCCTTCTTACCTGTATACAATAATAAAGAGAAACCACCACTGGATATTCTATAATTGTACACCAAAACAATGAATATACATACACTAAAACAATATATACTAGAAAGAGCAAATAAATTAGCTTTAGATTTCTTATTGGAACCAGTATCCTTATTAATACACTGGATATATTGTTCTTGTTTGATGACTTAGGGCTTTTATGTAGTTGCAAAAGCTCAATAAATCATTCTACTAATAGGCATTGCGCAGCAAGTCTATAGGGGCTTCAAAATCCCTAATTAACCCGCTACTAGTAAAAGGTAATCCCTTTGGTGAAACAGCAGTATGACAAAATGCAACCTATGGACCCCATATCTCATAAAAGCCTTAATACATAATGTAGCTAAAAATCCCACCAGTAAGCAAAGTGGTTTTGCAAGTTTTGCAAGTAGATGGAAGCAGTAATGAAATATATATTAGGCATACTACAACTTATGTGTGTCTCTGAATACAATCATGTCAGTGGACACTTAAGATGAGTAAAAAAAAACTACCTAAAATAAGCATCGGCCAAAAATTGCGCAGTCATGCAACACTGTATACATATGAAATTTGAATCATTTTTTTCACACAAATAGATATTTCTTTTTGTGGTATTTAATTGCCACTGGGTTTTTTAATTTTTTGCACTATAGATGAAAAAAGAGCTCAGAGTTTGAAAAAAGATTTTCTTTGTTTCTATTATAAAATTTTGCAAATAGGTACATTTTCTCCTTCACTGATGTGCGTTGATGAGGCTTAACTGTTAGGCAGCACTGATGGGCACTGATAGGCAGTACTGATGGGCACTGATAGGCTGCACTGATGAGGCGACACTGGTGGAAATTGATGAGGAGGCATTGATGATGCTGCACTGATATGCAGCACCGATAGGCACTGATAGGTGGCAATGATGGACACTGCTGATAGGCAGCACTGATGGGCACTGATGAGGCGGCACTGATAGGCAGCACCGATGGGCACTGATGGGTTTCACTGATGAGGCGGCACTGGTGGGAACTGACGAGGAGACATTGATGATGCTGCACTGATATGCAGCACTGATGGACCCTGATAGGTGGCACTGATAGGCACTGGCAGGCGGCACTGACTGACAACGCTGACTGGCATGGCACAGACTAGTGACACTGATGGGCGGCACTGATGGGTGGCACTGATGAGGGGCACTGCTGGGTTATACTGCTGGGCACTGATGGGTAGCACTGATGGTGGCACTGATGGATGCTACTGCTGGGCACTGATGGGTGGTACTGCTGGGTGCACTGATGGGTTACACTGCTGGACACTGATGGTTGGCACTGATGGTTTGCACTGATGGGTGGCACTGATGAGTGGCACTGCTAGGCACTGATGGGTGGCACTGATGGGCACTGATGGGCACAACTGCTGGGCACTTTTGGGGCTGCACTGATAATCAGTGCTCTGATTATCAATGCAGATGTCCTCTGTGACACTTGCAGGTTTATCGTCAGTACTTCCCTTACGCTGTGACATCGTGAGGATAGTGCTGCCAATAACCGGCAACTATATTTACTTTGTGATCAGCTGTGTCATTGGACACAACTGATCACGTGGTAAAAGGCGGCTGTGATTGGCTTTTTACCTTGTCCCATGATCAGCTGTGTCCTTAGGACACAGCGATCATAGATAGCACTGGGTTCTGAGAGGATATCATTTGACACCCTCCACGAACCAGACAACTGCGCGGTATCCGTCAATAAAAATATGTGAATTGATCATGATAAACAATGGTTTAGCAAACTATATATTATCTAGTTAGGGTTTAGATACTTAAAATAAATGAAGGGCCATTCTTTTAGGCACATCACACATAAGAGAATTTGATGTTCAGACAAGGACAGCATGGCTGATGAAGATAGTCAGGTGTTGGGTATATTTGCCAAGGGTTTATTCTTTACCTTTTACTAAACAATGGATCGGGGCCTGGATTGTTTTGTAGCTCAATCTTGTATACATTACACCTTGTAGTTGCAGTTTTTGCTTCTGAAATTTTGAGTTGATTTGCCCAAACTGGAGAGTGCAAAATCTGTGCATTGTAGCCACCCCCATGATTATGCTCCTAGGGGGTGAAGTGAAACGCATTGGGCGCATGGCCTAGTTGGAGTCCAGGCTGAGGTTGCCATTCATCTCACCTCATGCACATGGGTCTGCCTTTGATGTGTGCTTATGGATATTTCCTTCTGATATTGTGCATGGTAGCCAATCAGCTTCTAACTTCAGCATGTTCAATTACGCTTTGACAAAAAAAAATGGAAACCAATTGGCTTTTATGCAGAGCTGCACAAGATTTTGCACTCTTACGGAAATCAACCCCATTGTGTGGCCTTTTCATAAAGTGTCCAAAGTTCCCTGCATTCTACCCCTGTTCCCTGATTCTGTTAACAGGGAAAAGAGGGGTTTTACATAGAAATATCCTCAAATAGGATTATTGTGTGAACTATTCAAATGAATCAAAATTACTGTCAACTGTCTTTCTCACTGTTTTTCTCTACAGGAGACAAGAAAATGGATTAGCACAATTATGTTATTAATTTACAATTATATGTTTCAAATTTTCGGTTTCCTAATGATAACATTTCATGCTTAACATATTCACTGCACTGGATCCAGGCTCATCTAAAAATATCTGCATATATATATTTTATGAGTCTACCTCTGCTGCAGCTTCACTTTTCACAGTTCCAATTGTTTTTCAATACCCGAGGCATGCCTTGTATATTCTGGCAAGTGAGCTTAAATTTGGCTAGAAAATAGGATTATCATATCAAGTCTATTGAAAATTCTAACAAACTAGTAAAGAATGAACGAGGCATTCTAAATCCACTGTATGCTGTTTATAAAATTTTGATAATGTCAATGTTAGCTTACAGAGCCTCATGTGTAAAGACAGGTGGAGCTGTTGCCAATAGAAGCAAGTTGAATGTTTGTTTTTATTCTCTGGGCTGCACTATACAAAATGAAAACTGGAACCCTATTGGTTGCAATGGCCAAAATCTCCTCTGTTCCATTTATGCATTTTTTACACACCAGTCCTGTTGCAAAACAGTCATGGGTAGTATGAGTCAGTGCAGTTATCCTCTTCAGCTTCTAGTGTTCTTCTTCTGTATATACCTTCCCATTGTAACAGGTAAAGCATTCTAAAAGTGTGTTTTAGGTCTAAGCTATTTTAAAAATAAACACAATTAAACTGCTAGGTTCTCTTTAGCTATTAGGCCTGAGACCCAAGTGGGTACAAGGGCCCTGTCAAAAGGTGAGGTCATGGTAGATCCACCTAATCTGAGCACAGATTCAACTGCTTCCTGTTCTTTGATGGGGAGTGTAACTATGTGACATGGGGTTCCCTAGTAACAATATTAAGGACCCCTGCTACTATAATATCCATCTTACAGTCAATTTTTTCATTGGTATAGAATACTTTTTCTTTCAAGGCCATCGTATGGAAGTTTCCAAAAATGAATATGCATTTATTTTTTCCAAATGTGCTAAATGTTACCGATACCTGCCCTCTGTTGGTCCCATATGAGCATCATGGTCTGCTATGGACACAGCAATACAAAACCCTGAGTCACAGTCTGAACCCATCAACAAAGTCTCAAAGTGAAAGCAAAAGCTTCAGCTGCAGTCTCTTCAGCTTCAGCTGCTCTGTTGGACATGACCCAATGGAGAATTTCACCCTGACTGCGCATATTTGTAGTGCAAGGTTTTGTATTTCTGTGGATGGAAGATTTGGTATAGTATGGATGGACAGAGCAGGATGTGCTCCTCAAGGGACCAGTACCAGCAGTAGAGAAAGAGCCGGTGAGATAGTATACAGGAGGCTTTGAACTGCATCATATCTGTCATATAAGGTAACTGTTATGGACATAGTGGCATCCTGGGTTATGATACCTAGAGCTTTTATCAATTAAGTTGTACACTCCTTAATTTCCTGCACAGTGAATGGCCTCATTCATTTAATATATAATGGCTGTTTCCCTGAGGTGCCACAAGTTGTACTGTAGAAGATGGCTGCCCCAAAGTCCCCATTTTGCCTCTATACTATCCTACCCAGTAAGCCAGTGCTGGAAAGAAACCTCAGTGATTACCTTCCTGTATGCTTGGCTTGCGTTCACACTGTAAGCTAGCTGTATAGAGATCTCTGCGCATTACAGTAACCAGACTATCGGTGCCGGCTAGGATTTGCAGTCTGTCAAAAGCAAAAAGCTTGTTGTAGCAGAAAAGCAGACTGAAGAAAACTCTCGTCTCAACTATTGCAACTCCCTCCTCATTGACTTACCTTTACATAGGCTATTCCCCCTCCAGTCCATCATGGAAGCTGTTGCCAGGCACATTCACCTTACCAACCATTCTGTGTCTTCCACCCCTCTCTGCCAATCCCTGCACTGGCTGTTACTCACCCAATGAATTAAATTTAAAATACTAACAACAACAAACAAAACCATCCACAACTTGACCCCAGGTACATCACCAACCTAGTCTCAAAATACCTACCAAATCACTCTTTTCGTTCCTCCCAAGACTGCCTCTAGTTCACTTATCACCTCCTCCCATGCTCGCCTACAGGACTTCTCCCGAGCCTCTCCCATCCTATGGAATTACCTACCCCAATCTGTTTGACTGTCTCCTACTCTGTCCACTTTTAGGCAATCCCTGATAACTTGTCTCTTCAGCGAGGCCTATCCTGCCTCCACCTAACAACTGTACATGTATTTTCTCCATCGGCTCATCCCCCACAGTTATTACCTTTTGTATCACTTGACCCTCCCTTTTTAGATTGTAAGCTCTAATGAGCAGGGCCCTCTAATTCCTCCTGTATTCAATTGTACTGTAACTGTTCTGTTTGCCCTCACGTTGTAAAGCACTGTGCAAACTGTTGGCGCTATATAAATCCTGTATAATAATAATATACACCTTAACTTAATAAATTAAAGTGGTTTTAAAGGCAGAAGGGTTTTTTTAGAATGTATGAAGGTAAAAAACCTTCTGCAGACAGCTCCCCAAGCACCCCTTTATACTTAACTGAGCTCAATCTTGATACAGTGATGTGCACGAGAGCAGAGGCTCTCTCTGCTCTCTCTCTCCTTATTGGCTGAGACACATCACTGGTTCTTGCTGCTGTCAATTACCACCAGAGAGGAGGGAGAGGGGGGCCGAGCCGTAATCCGTGTGTCCTTTAGACACACAGAGCCAGCTCCAGGGTGAGCATGCAGGTGTGCAACGATAGGAAGCAGCTGCCTATGGTGTCACAGCAAGAAGAGGAGGACCTGAGAAGAGGAAGGTCGGGGCTGTGCTTTTCGGTGAACTCGATGGATTAGTGTCTTATTTTCAACCAGATTAACTATGTAACTATGTAGCAGAGCAGATAAGTACACCATGTTTGTTATTTTTTAAAAATAAAAGATCAAGTTTACAATCACTTTAAGGTGTATTAAGCAGTAACACACATAAAACAAAATTAAATTACCTTTTAATGTTTTGCTTTTGTTTTGTGTTATTGCTCTGACCTGCTGACAGCTGAAATATGATTGGATGCTTTTGGATAACTACAAGTCACTGGCCTTTATTAAATAACCCCCCTCCGCACTCACTTACGCACTGCAGATAGAAATAAAATTCAGGAAGATTTGAAGATTTTGAAGTAGACATGGACATAGCAGCAAATTATACTAGAGGCAAAACAATGGATGCTTTTTTTGGTATTTCTAAAGAAAAAAAGCAGTGAAGGGTAAAATGAACTCGTAAGAGTGTGATTAAATGACGGGGAGGTAGACGTGTGGAAAGTAGATTTATTCTTAGGACTTGTACTGAACCTAACTTGGTAGGAGAATACCTTAAGCTTGATGGAGCATGAGTTTCCAATATATGTGAAATTAAGTATCCATTTTCCCCTTCGCTGAGTCCTCTTGGATATTTCTCTGAATCTTGATAGATATTAAATAGATGACTAACTAATTTATTTCATACTCAAGCATGTTCCTATCCTTCTTATACCTTGCTGGTTAATGTTATAATGACAGAAGAGACAAGGCATAACTGTTCATGATACCTTAAAAATATTTATTAGCAGGACAGGCTGAGGCTACATTGTATCAATGTCCTTAAGTGGAAGGCCATTTAGTTAAAGTGTTACTAAACCCAAGACCCTGCATCTACTATATCTGGTCTCTCACAGCACACAGAACATGGCAATGCAATTATTTTGTAAATATAATCTGCTAAATACCTTTTCTCATCAGCAGTATATAGCAGTCGTGTGACTTCTAGCAGTGTCCAGCTGAGCACTGGTTAAAGCTTGTAGGAGGAGTTTTCATTCTCATCTATGAGGATGCAGAACCCCTGACCAGTGCTGATTGGCCATGTGCTGATCACATGCACTCTCCCAAGAAAAAAAAACTCTCTAGCAATACACACCAAACTGAGCTTTAGCAAAATGCCTACGGTTCAGTCTATCTTAATAGGAGATAAGAAGTGGACACTTGAACAAGGGGAGGAACAGAGTAGTCAAAATCAAATGACCTTTTTACACAATGCAGAGGAGCAACCCCTTAGGTTCCACAATGAGTTTAACAAGCATGTTTTACTGCATATACAGGATGATTTTACTAGTATGGGTTTAGCAACACTTTAATGCTCACCTGTAACCCACATATTATCATAATGTCCTGTGATGGAAGTAACACATGACTAAATGAAAATAAATAAATAATAAATGCAGGCTGTTGTCTTATATTGGACCTGTCAGGAATTTAAAAAGTCCTGTTTAAGAGCAGATAATACCAGGAGCCTTTTCACAGCTTTATCAGCTAGAAAAAGCTGATCTGTGTGTCTCTCTGAAACTAGTTTAATGCTTTTACTAGAAACCTGACTTGCATATATTTAGGACCAAGCCCCACCAACTGACATTCCTCTCTCCCGGTGTATTTCCACTCTTGCAGCCAAATTAGCATAATACCTATGTTCTACTTCCTACAGCATAATTAAAACGTAAATAAAGTTAAAAAAAAAGAAACATAGCTTACAGTGAGCTTACAGTGAGTAGGATGTGTCTCTTGTGCTGATTCATCTTCCTTTAGCAGAAAACCTCCTTCATACATGCCTGTAACCTTCAGGTGCGGAAAGGGTTAATATAAGTAAGAAACTCTCACAGGTTCTCATTAAAAGAGCCTGACTATGTCTGCCCTTTTTACCCAACTTCTCCTTTCATAAATGTTGAGCTACAGTTTCTATGAATGAAAGAGGATCTATGAATGGAGGGGGTGGTCCTATCAATAAACTGTCCCTCCTCTATTCATAGATTCTGTTTCATTCATAGAAGCTGTAGTAAGACTTCTATGAATAGAGCAGCAGGGCAAAAAGGCAGACATAGTCATTGATAAGAGTCCGTGACAGTCCTGAGCTCTATTAAGCATTGTTAAATTATGGTGGCAGGGGTGGGGGCGTGAATGGAGGAAAATTGTAATAACAGAAGAGGAATCAGCACAAGGGACACATCTTACTAACTGTAAGTTATGTACTGTGTGCTGACCATTTCTGTTTTTGATTTTTTCTACACTTAAGGTGATTCTAAAGGAAATGTTTTTTTTTTTTAAATAATCAACATGTCACTCTTATCTGCTCTGTGTAATGGTTTTCACAGAAAAGCCCAGATCCTTCTCTTTTCGGGGCCCCTGGTGGTCCTGGCTCCTCCCCAATGCCAAGTGCCCCCAATGGGCAGCACAGTGGCTAAGTGGTTAGCACTTCCACATTCCAGCACTAGGGTCATTGGTTTGAATCCCAACCAAGGCACTACCTGCCTGTAGTTTGCATGTTCTCTCTGTTCCTGCATGGGTTTCCTCCGGGTACTCCAGTTTCCTCCTATACTCCAAAGACAGCACTATATAAGTACCTGTAATAAATAAATAAAAATAAATAGCAAGCCTCTTGCTATGGGGGCACCCAAGCAAGCGTGCTCTCGAGCCACGCCCTGTGTGTCCATTCACATGTGGAGCACAGCTCGACTCCACCCACACACTCTCTCCTCATTGGTTCACTGGCTGTGATTGACAGCAGCAGGAGCCATTGGCTCCCACTGCTCTGTGGGCCAAAGAGGAGAGCGAGACCACTGAGAGTCATTGCTCTCATGCACATTTTTGTATCAAGATGGGGCTCAGGTAATTATAAGGGGGAGCTGCACCCAGAAGGTTTATTGCCGTAATGCATAGAATGCATTAACATTAAACAACCCTAATCCTTTAGAACCACTTTCACCCTTATGAATTGCTGCTTACCATTTTAAATGGTAATTTCTGATAACTCAAGAACTGAAAAATCCTACTTAGTTCTCTTTGTTTATAATTAGGCTAGGGAGTTGTGGTTATCATAATTAACCCTATCTGTACTGTGCAAATCTCATTATCAATTGTAAACTACAGTTGTACACTGTCTGTCATAACAAAGGGTTGAACATTTAAACTCTGGGCTTCTTGCATTGTGTGTTAATAGAGGAGAATGAGCCTGTCCAAAGCCTTTCATTGGGAGAGACTGACTCTGACATTGTTAGGAATGCTTGAAGTGAGTCATGAGGCCTTCTCCTGAAAAACAACTTTTTTTTTTAGGTATGCTGTGTCAACGGAGACACATAACAAACAAATCAGGGTTTTCTTAAATTTGAATGCTACAGTGGAAATACATGGGAAGTCAAGAGACAAAATGTCCCTTACATTGGTGGTCAGTAGAAAGAATGCCTCTCTTACAATAAGAGTCAGAATGCCACCATTACAGATAGTCATGCTTCTGACAGTGCCAAGTGATATTGACCCTGAAACTATGCAGGCACCATCAAAGGGAGGTCAATCAGCCACAGATAAATGACTCCCAAGCAACATCTGGATGAACACTAGGGTTCTACGGAATCCTGGTTGAGAATAGCTACAGTACAATAACAGCAAGTCAGTTTTTATACAGCATATAGCATGCAGGTCTAGTCGTCAGTCAGTTCAACGGATTAGTATTTGAATGAACCCCTGTCTATGTCAGCTCATTGATGATTCTATTCAGCCAGCAGGTTGAACAAAAACAATGACTTGTTTCTCCCATCCACACTTTCAAGATGAACCTTTGTATTTTGACAGCGGGGAGGCTTCCTCGACATTAGAATACATTGATTTGCACTTCCGACAACAGCTGGCAGCACTGATTGAGCTAAAATTTTCCAACAGGGAGGTTGTACAGAAGTCGATCGGTAGATCAGCTTCTCTACAAGCACCTTGTCCATACATAGATAAAAATTAAGCTAGTCCCTGCTGAACCAGCCACATTTCAATCCACGTATGGCCGGTTTAACTGTCTGATTGAACATTAAAACTACACAGAAAAAAATTGTAAATATATTTGCACGTGCTGGCTACAAGTCAAATAAGCAATTGTTTATTTCTGAGACTAGTAAAGTAAGAAAAATAAACACCAACTCAGCAATGGTTTTATCTAAATACATTCACATGGAAATTGTCTTTATTTTGTTATCTTTTTTGACTGCACAAAACTGAGGACACCTGAAAATTTAAAGATATGCCATTTGAAGGCAGGCACAGGAAATATAAATGGTGGTTTAGGAATGTGTGTTTGTGTATATAAAAGCTCATGCAAGAGCAATAGCGCTGTCAGATTCAAGAATATTTCTTGAATATGAATGCTAAGGAATGTCAGTATGGAAGAAGCATGCAGAGATGCCAATGAAATTCTAGAGATCAATAAAATATTCATTGCTTGTTTAAGCAGAGTTTTTAAAGGAACTCAGCTCAGTACTGCTGTTGTCTGAAAGAACCACATAACATATCTCCATCATTATGTTGCAGAAACCCTATTCTAGTGATAATCACATGAGCATCTACGTGACTGAATAATATGATTTTGATGGACAGTTTAGGCCCTCTAACTAAATAGTTTTCCATAAACTCTGTTGCTCTTATATACCAAACACAAAGCCAATCTGTGTGTGACCTGTGCAGGGTGTGCAGCTCACTCTACAATGTGCTTAAACTAGTGAAAAATGTTCCAACTTATGCAATCAATGTTTCACAATCTCATTCAGTTTCTACGACTACAGTTTTCTGTACATTTCTCAATGTAATAGACTGTACAATAGTTGGCCAGCCTTAGGAAAGATGATGTCTCCAAGAGAGTCATAAGCCTTCTCTCAATCACATTAAACCACTACTGGGACCTGCCAAAAAGTTCTCTCTTGTCTGGTCCTTTCCTACAAAACCACTGTACCTCTCACAGGTCCTCTGCTGTATCTACCTCAGTCGCAGGTGCCAGCCACCTCAAGGATGCACCATTCCCCAAACAATTTCCACTAGAACAAACATGAAGCTGCACATTAGTGATCCAAGTAGCTCAAAATGACTTTATTGATCTAGTAAAAAGGAAGACATTCAACCCACGGCTTTATAACTAAGCCCCAGCAGTAGGCAAAATGTGTCAGAGGGAGGTGTGGGCCAAATGTCCTCATTTCTGTGGCATCATTATAGTTATTTTAAGCTATTTGGTTCAATGGTTTACTAGTGGAAGTTGGTTAAATGTGGTGCACAAAGAGTGAGAGTTTTATTTTTTTTCTGTGTAGAAACAGAACACAGAGTGCCAGCTCACACAGAAACTTTGCAACGTGTCCAAAAAATGATGTTAGTAATGATTACTTCAGACACTTCAAAGATCTCTTTATTCCTCTCTGGAGAATTCCTACATGACCTGTGCCTTGTCTAGTTGTCACACACAATGCTCAGATCAAGCACAATACTTGCAAAGATTGTGATCTGGCCACTATAACATCCTGAACCATCTGCAAAAATGTGGAGAAACTTTTATTTCTGTATGTGGAAAGTGTTCTTCTGAGTACGTTAAAACCAAGAAGGTCTGAACCAGCTCACCTTAAGTAAAGTGGGCAAAACACTCATGTTGCAGTGCACATGGCATGTGTTATGATGTGCTGCATTAAAAAATATGTTATTTAGGTTTTTTGCACACTTTTAAGTGTGCTCCAAGCTCATTCAACATAAAGGGTGGGACATTAACGCAGCATGCTTTAATGCAATGCACAGTGTGAATGGATCCTTAATGTGCATTCCAGTGTAGAGCCTTAAGCTTTGAATGTTGCCATATATTTGGCAAAATAATAACTCTTGAGAGCAATATGTAGTTAAAGTTGATCCAGGGAATATCCCATTGCCTCTCCGGGGATCAGGAAGGAATTTTTTCCCCTGCAGGAGAAAATTGTATAATATAAAATCAGAAATCAGAAAATCAGTGTTGTGCTCCACTACCTATTACAAAAATTGTAAGTAAATATTGAACAAATAAAAGTCCAGCATCAAAAGAATATATAACAATATCACTGATATTATATTGCTGCTGAAAACATGTCCTTATTAAGTCCGTGTCTTTGACACTTCTTCTAGTGCTGTGATGCAAGATAATAACCGTGCAGTTCACCAATCATACAAAATATTATACACTTTCACCGGTTGTGCTCTCACCTGGTGTATATGACCAAACCAGGTGAGAGCACAACCGGTGAAGGTGTATAATATTTTTTATGATTGGTGAACTGTACAGATATTATCTCGCATCACAGCACTAGAAGAAGTGTCAAAGACACGGACTTAATAAGGATATGTTTACAGCAGCAATATAATTGCAGTGATATTGTTATATATTCTTTTGATGCTGGACTTTTATTTATTCAATAATTATTCACTCACAATTTTTGTAATTGGTAGTGGAATGCGACACTATTTCTGATTTTATTCTCTATGACACAATGGTATGAGTATGTGTAGAGTGTAAGCGAACCACATTTTTCACAGTTTTATACACAATTTTATTTAATTTTATTGGTTATATCACAATTTTAGTACCATTTAAATATTTAATTATTTATTAGCACATTGCATACACCATAGTAGCTCACAAGACCCCCCACTTGAATAAGCAAATTGTACCATGCTTTGCTGGGTTTTTTGCCTTCCTCTGGATCAACTGTGGGTATAGGATTACAACTTTTTTTTTTTGTTGAACTGGATGAACGTTTGTCTTTTTTTTAGCCAGACTAACTATGTAACTATGTAACATTTATTATCTCCATCTGAAAGTGCGAGCTGCCCGGCTTCATGGGAACCCTATGGATTTACTGCTGAAAAAAATATTCAGCCAATAAAGTTTAAATTCCAGACCTAAGTACATGTTCAGGATCAGTGTAACAGACAAGTCACTAGGGTTTTAAAAAGAAGAGGTAAGCAATGCAGGCAACATATTTGGCTAGCATAGGTTTCAGCTAAAATATGTTCTTACTAAATATGTTTACTACACTTAAAATGTAGTTCTCGTTTTTCTCTATCTTTTCACACCATACTTACTACATCTGTCTTAATTTTCAGAGGAGCTCCATTTAAATTGGTGTTTATAACATTTTAAGCTCTTATTACCTTCCTTTCTTCACCTATTACTTCCATTTTCACTTACTTTGTCAATTAGATGTTAATTTAGACACCCATCAATGCCTTTGTCTGAAGCACTCTTGTCTAATCACTTAACAGGATCTCAGTTGCTTTCTCATTTAAAATTAAACTAAAAACTAAATTTCTACACGTTAAATACAATTAAATATCTTATAAACACAGTAAAAAATAAATAGATAAATACATTTTATTTTATATATATATATACAGTCATGGCCGAAATTGTTGGCACCCTTGATATTTTTCCTGAAAATCAAGTATTTCACACAAAAAAGGTATTGCATTAACACATGTTTTGCTATACACATGTTTATTCCCTTTGTATGTATTGGAACAAATATAAAACAGAGGCAGAAAAGCAAATATGACATAATGTCACACAAAACCCCAAAAATGGGCTGGACAAAAGTATTGGCACCCTTAACTTAATATTTGGTTGCACACCCTTTGGAAAACATAACTGAAATCAGTCGCTTCCTATAACCATCAATAAGCTTCTGACACCTCTCACCCGGAATTTTGGACCACTCTTCCTTTGCAAACAGCTCCAGGTCTCTCTTATTGGAAGGACACCTTTTCCCAACAGCAATTTTAAGATCTCTCCACAGGTGTTCAATGGGATTTAGATCTGGGCTCATTGCTGGCCACTTCAGAACTCTCCAGCGCTTCTTTGCCATCCATTTCTGAGTGCTTTTTGACGTATGTTTGGGGTCATTGTCCTGCTGGAAGACCCAGGATCTTGGACGCAAACCCAGCTTTCTGACACTGGGCCCTACAGTGCGACCCAAAATCCTTTGGTAATCCTCAGATTTCATGATGCCTTGCACACAGTCAAGGCACCCAGTGCCAGAGGCAGCAAAACAACCCCAAAACATCATTGAACCTCCACCATATTTTACCGTAGGTACTGTGTTTTGTTCTTTGTAGGCCTCATTCCGTTTTCGGTAAACAGTAGAATGATGTGCTTTACCGAAAAGCTCTATCTTGGTCTCATCTGTCCACAAGACGTTTTCCCAGAAGGCTTTTGGCTTACTCAAGTACATTTTGGCAAACTGTAGTCTTGCTTTTTTATGTCTCTGTGTCAGCAGTGGGGTCCTCCTGGGTCTCCTGCCATAGCGTTTCATTTCATTTAAATGTCGACGGATAGTTCGCGCTGACACTGATGCTCCCTGAGCCTGCAGGACAGCTTGAATGTCTTTGGAACATGTTTGGGGCTGCTTATCCACCATCCGGACTATTCTGCGTTGCAATCTTTCATCAATTTTCCTCATCCGTCCACGACCAGGGAGATTAGCTACAGTGCCATGGGTTGCAAACTTCTTGATAATGTTGCGCACTGTGGACAAAGGCAAATCTAGTTCTCTGGAGATGGACTTGTAACCTTGAGATTGTTGATATTTTGCCACAATTTTGGTTCTCAGGTCCTCAGACAGTTCTCGTCTCCTCTTTCTGTTGTCCATGCTTAGTGTGGCACAGACAGACACACAATGCAAAGGTTAAGTGAACGTCTCTCCTTTTTATCTGCTTTCAGGTGTGATTTCTATATTGCCCACACCTGTTACTTGCCCCAGGTGAGTTTACAGGAGCATCACATGCTTGTAACATTCTTATTTATCCGCAGTTGTGAAAGGGTGCCAATACTTTTGTCCAGCCCATTTTTGGAGGTTTGTGTGACATTATGTCGAATTTGCTTTCTTTCCTCCCTTTTTTTGTTTTGTCCCAATACACACAAAGGGAATAAACATGTGTATAGCAAAACATGTGTTAATGCAATACGTTTCGTGAGAAATACATGATTTCCTGGAGAAATATCAAGGGTGCCAACAATTTCGGCCATGACTGTATATATATATATATATATATATATATATACATACACAGTTAGGTCCATATATATTTGGTCACAGGCACAATTTTAGGTATTTACCAAAACATATTCAAGCTATAGTTATATAATGGATATGGGCTGAAAGTGCACACTCTCGGGTTTAATTTGAGGGTATGTACATCCAAATTAGAGGAAGGGTTTAGGAATTACAGCTCTTAAGATTAACCATCTCCCCTTTATTTAAGGGACCAAAAGTAATTGGATAATTGAATCAAAAGCTGTTTCATGGCCAGGTGTGGGCTATTTTTTCATTATTTCTTCATCAATTAAGCAGGTAAAAGGTCTAGAGTTTATTCTAAGTGTGGTATTTGCATTTGGAATCTATTGCTGTGAACCTGCATCATGCGTTCAAAGGAGCTGTCCATGCAAGTGAAACATGCCATTGTAAGGCTTCAAAAGAGAGAGATAGCAGCAACATTAGGAGTGGCCAAATCAACATTTTGGTACATTCTGAGGAAAGAAGAATGCACTGGAGAGCTCAGCAAGATAAAAAGGCATGGATGTCCATGGAAGACAACAGTGGGGGATGATCACAGGATCCTCTCTATGGTAAAGAAAACCCATTCACGACATCCAGACAAGTGAAGGACACTCTCCAAGAGGTGGGAATATCATTGTCAAAGTCTACAATCAAGAGAAGACTTCAGGAGAGCGAATACAGAGGGATCACCACATGGTGCAAACCATTCATAAGCCTGAAGAATAGAAAAGCCAGATTAGACTTTGCCAAAAAACATCTAAAAAAGCCGGACCAGTTCTGGAAAAGCATTCTTTGGACGGATAAAACTAAGATTAATCTGTACCAGAATGATGGGAAGAAAAAAGTGTTGAGAAGGCTTGGAACAGCTCATAATCCAAAGCACACAACGTTATCTGTAAAACATGGTGCAGGCAGTGTGATGGCATGGGCATGCATGGCTTCCAGTGGCACTGGGTCATTGGTGTTTATTGATGATGTGACAGAAGACAGAAGCAGCAGGATGAATTCTGCAGTGTTTAGATATATACTGTCAGCCCAGATTCAGCCAAATGTAGCAAAGTGGAATTGGAATATTCTGCAATGGTCGAGTCAATCACCTGATCTCAACCCAATTGAGCATGCATTTCACTTGCTGAAGGCAAAACTAAAGGCAGAAAGACCCACAAAGAACAACTGAAGACAGCTACAGTTAGAGCCTGGCAAAGCATCAGAAAGGAGGAAAGCCAGTCTTTGGTAATGTCCTGGGTTCCAGACTTCAGGCAGTCATTGCCAGTAAAGGATTCTCAACAAAATATTAAAAATGAACATTTTGTTTTTTATTATACTCAATTGCCCAATTACTTTTTGGCCCCTTGAAAAAGGGATGATGGCTACTCTTAAGAGCTGTAATTCTTAAACCCTTCCTCCAATTTGGATGTACATACCCTCAAATTAAGCCTGAGAGTGTGCACTTTCAGCCCATATCCATTATATAACTATAGCTTGAATGTGTTTTGGTAAATACCTGTACTTCCACTCAATTCAGAGTTGCATTTGGCCCCTGCTATAACCTACTGTTATCCGGTTGGGTTTCTTTACCTTTGAAAAGCGGTCTGAAGTCTACAGACCAGAAACAGCAAGGGACGTACTCACATCAATAGATTATATTCACAGTATGTGGGATTCTCCAAATCCAAGGTGTTCTACTTTCCAATAATGAATACTACATTGATACTGGAAATGATTTACTAATGACAAATAGGCTACTCACATTGCAAGTGAGTTTTTACTTTGCAAGAAAAATATCCCTTAGCTTAGTGAATGTGGTAAAAATGCAAAAAACACCCAAAATTGGGACAGCATACTGGCTAAGTGCTTAAAACTTCTGGCTGGCAGCACTAAGGTTGTTGGTTTGAAGCCCATCGATAGCACTACCTGCCTAGAGTTTTCACGCCCTCCTTGTGCCTGCATGTGATTCCTCTAGGTACTCCAGTTTCCTCCTACACCCCAAACACATGCTGGCAGGTTAATTGGCTGCTGTCTAAATTGTTCCTAGTATGTGTATGTATGAATGTGAATTAGGGACCTTAGAATGTAAACTCCTTGAGGAGAGAGACTGATGTGATTGTACAATACACACACACACATATATATATTCAGAAAGGTGAATGCCAGCAGAGTTTCAGCTTTTTCACTAAGCATAAGGTCATTTATCCTTGCAAGTTGAAAAGCCTATTTGAATTTAGTACTTAACCCCATTGAACGTTGAGAAGGGGCAGAACCACAGAGAATGTAGCCTTTATTTTCATGACAGAGTTCTATGGGTTTTGGGGAACTATGATTGACCAAAGATACTCTAAGAATGTGACTTAGAGATGTCCTATGAGCTTAGAACTACTAATCAACTGCATTAAAAAGAACTGTACCACATAGTCAATGTCTGCTACATGTTGCAGGTATTGGTCTTTTAATGGCTAACACTTAGATGATGCTTTTCATGTATATTCAAAATGTTTCCTTTAATAAATCAATACTCATAGTATCTAGGATGTGCTGCAGACACCTATATGTTTAGTGCCTAAGGTAATCAATGTTAGAGAAACAGAGTAGGAGAGATAACAAATACAACATTGGAGACTGATCTTGAGAGTATTACAGGATATCCAAGTCTCAGAATGAAGGAATAAGAAAATATCCTGATGGTAAAATGAGTAATGAGAGATAAAAGAGGGGAGAGAGAATATAGATAATAAAATAAGGCAAATTATCCCATGATCCAAAAGTTTCCACTTACAAAACGTGAAGAAGATGATTTTTGATCATGACCACTAATATATCTATCAGACAGGTTAGTCAGTTGTTACACAAGTTATATTTTTATGTGGTGATTGGACAAAGAAACCCAGACAACTTGCATATTTCACTATGAAGAGCATGTTCTACATACTCTATCCACTGGTAGGGCAGTTGGAGGGAAAACCGTGTTCAAAAGGCCAAATCACTCATACAAGCATAAACACTTTAATATGTGTACCATATTAGCTAAATTGTATGTGATGTTTTTAAGTTCTTATAAACTTATAAAGTTCTTGCTGACAGCTATATTCTTTCTAAGACACTAATTTCAGTATGGAGCAGGTTAGGTAGTTCTCAAAAAATTACCAAGCTCTTGCAACCTAACATTAAATTGTAGCCTAGTCAAACAAAAGAACGTCCAAAGAAAGGTGAAAAGATAGAAAAGAAGGTGGAGAAAACATCTGATAAAGAGAGCAAAAAAGGAACAGAGAAATTACAGAAATAGAAAGCTTATGTGATGAATTATAAAAAAAAAAAAATCTACTATTTAATTAATACTATCAAGGAAAACAATATAAAAATTGTCATGATTTTCAAAGGACAAAATAGACCATCAATGAAACAGCGCACTTTGCTTCAAGCAACATATAAAACTGTCGTATCATCAGAAAAACACTGCAATGTGTTAATTTGCCATTGTGCCGTGGTGACATGGAAACACTCTTTTGCTATACGAGTAAAGTCATAGCTAAGAGGTACGTATCATTTGTAAGCAGTAGCTCTCAGCAAAAAATGAATGTGATGTTCAAATCTAGAGACATGCAAATCATCTTCAAAAATTACATTTTACAGCAGTCTTTATGTATAAGAATGTATGTCAGTCAATTGTTCTCTTCCTCCTAAAGCTGCCACTTCAAACGAATATCTTGGATAATTTGACTATTAGGAATTATGACAGATCCTGCTGACCAAACAGTGTCATCATAAAGGAGGATCAACCTATAAAACAGAATTCTGATTGTGATTAGAGAGGAGCTAAACGATTCAGTGCTGACCACGTTAGTTTATAAGCAAAATATTTAAATGATATGGTAAACTGGTTAAATATTTAACTAAACCTTAAAAAGCCATGTACTTATTAAAAGAAAGGGGCAATGTGAATATGACCTTTCATTATTATGGCTGTTGTAAAATGATAAAAAGTAAAATGTTGTTGATAGCCATGAGTAACATTATTTGCAGACCAGCATTTTGTAATGCCTTTAGCCAGTTATGGTTAAAATCAGAATATCCAGTAAAAAGGTGAGGGAAAGGACCAACATAACTGTCAGCGTAGGTTGATTTGTGGCCATAGTTTTTCTAGTGTATTTGGGAGAGTCATTGTTTCCAAGAGGAAGGTTTTAAAACTTCACCTCATCAGCCAATCTTTATCTACAACACCTATAAAAAGACATTATTGTGGCCCAATAATATCTTTGCCAGAGCGTACGAGCAGGCGCAGCCTCTATATTGAGGGAAGCACTTGTCAGAGGGTAAGTCTTAGTACTGGGGACTAGGGACATATAAAAAAAGTAAAGGATACATTATTTTTGCACCTTTTTTTAACAAGGCAATAATATCCTATTTAATACAGAAAAAACTGGCAAAAACACCTGATTTTGTCTAGTGAATACAGTTTTGTACAATACCTTTGTACGGTTTATGCACAAGTACTGAGGCTTATATCTGAAATTCTATTCTATTACTCTGCTCTTAAGCTTTTCATTCAATTTTTATCATACACCAGGAATTGCATATATGCTCAAAAGTAATCGCTAGAAACTAAGCAATCTAACCCAGGAGTTCAATCGGCCCCAAAAATTCGGTCAGTTGTGAAGTCAAAACTACGCTTGTAATAATGGAATTGCCTTTGATGTGCAAACTTTTAATCCAATATATATTTTTTTATTTCAGTTAGCACCAACATTTCTGCCCATGTTGCATTGATTAAGTTTACTGAAGGAAACATTGAAAGAAAATTGTGATCAAATTAAAACTGCAATCTAAACAGCTAAAAATATAATATCTCATGGAAAGCAGTTCTACTTTTTCACCATGTTCAACCAAGGTAAATTTGACTCCTTGCGGTCAACAAAAACACTATTTTATTACTTGAATTTTCTTGTAATTATGACAAAAATCTAAATGAAAAGTTTAATCACTCAACCACATTGCCAGTGTATGGCCAGTTTAACTCATGACCAGATTTTAGATCCCTGAGCTGTTCAGGCCACAATTATGTCATAGCTTACCTACATTTATGAAGTATATATGCTTTACTAGAGTATTAGGAGGCTCAGGAAATTGAGGTATAAGATAAATGATCTTCTAACTACATATCAACAATGAGGTAAAAATGTAAAATGAAGGGAAAAGTTTTTTGTTTTTTTTTAACAAGCATGCACCATGCTCATATTTTACAGTTTAATATGTTAAAGCATTATGTTAACTGAGGTTATGCATGCATAGGTAGAAACATGTTTATTTGCATAATAATAACACATTTCTATTATTCTGTTATCTTATTCAATTCTTTGCTCACAGTCAAAGTCTATGTTTAGCTCATTTTGCATTGCAGAGTGAGGCATGGGAGAGAGGTTTAAAAACCAGGATTTGTTTTTTCTTTTTTTCTGCCTGGGGCCTATTTGTGAGACATTCCTTAACTTCCTGTCCCAGGTGCTTTACTGAAAGATTCCCTCTGACTTTTTGTTCTGGTGAACACTGTAAAATTTGGGTTTCCCATCACTTTTGGACACAGCAATAATGCCCACCAGGACAAACAGAGAGGGTGAATCTCCCAAACAGCAATACAAAGTTGACAGGGGTTCTAGTCCTTCCCCATTCTATACATAACTAAAGAAGAAGTTGGGTTTTGCATATAATCTAGTACAAAAATATAATCCATTCTTTTTTTTTAATTTCAATCAAAGTAAATACACTTTGGTTCGGGTGAAGTTCACATTGTGTAAAGACATATAAGACATGTCAAGAAGAAATGTCTGTGTAATGAATGGATGCATTTAACTCAGAGGGATAGAATAAATGTTGCCAATCAACACCTAGTTAAATTAAAGAAAAGTAAAAGACTTTTCTCAGGGCTACAACAGAAGACATGCCTTTGAAGGTTACTGTTATGGCTCCATTGGTTACATTAACATACTAATATTTCAAATAAAATTGGTTTAATAAAAGATGAGAGACGAACATGATGTGATGTCCAAAAACAACACAAAGTTGATTACATTTAAATACCGGCAGAATAAACTTGAAATATGAGTAGAGAAGTAATGAGATTCATAACTAACAGTAAGACAAAGCTGTTATGACCATATTAAATATACATGTACTGAATCTATGCCATTAGCAACCCCAAAAAACAGGAGAGTTTTACTTTTTTGAAAACAAAAATGTGTTGTAATAGAAGTAGAAGTTGTAATTATAGTAGAACTTCAGGAAAAGTGTAAAAAAGAGTTTTGTGACACACTGTATTTGTTTCTTTTTTTATCTGAAATAAAAGTTGTATTTTTCTTTACCAGTCTTGTGATTTACACACCCGTCACAACATACTGCTGTGAAGATCACTCTATTATGTAATGATTTAACTTGCTTTTTTTGGGTCACCTTCCTGCACACTAGATAGACGTGGCAGAGATGATTCTTGTCCATTGAGCAGATTGAATCAAGCATGCTTACAAACTTTATAAAACAAGATCAACTGGATTAACATTTTATCATGGATAGTTTGACAGTATAATTCTAGATCAGCTTTACAGAATCAAAGGTACAACTAAGCAATTTCTATACACAGAAACATAGAAGATTGATTGCAGAAAATGACTAAGTGGTCCACTGAGTCTGATATATATAAATATATATATATATATATATATATATATATATATATATTCTCAAAAGTATTGGGGCGCCTGCCTTTACACGCACATGAACTTTAGTGGCAACCCAGTCTTAGTCCATGGGGTTCAATATTGAGTTGGCCCACCACTGGCAGCTATAACAGCTTCAGCTCTTCTGGGAAGACTGTCCACAAGGTTTAGGAGTTTGTCTATGGGAATGTTTGACCATTCTTCCAGAAGTGCATTGTGAGGTCAGGCACTGATGTCGGACGAGAATGCCTGGCTCACAGTCTCCACTCTACTTCATCCCAAAGGTGTTCTATCAGGTTGAGGTCAGGTTGCACAAGTGGCAACCTATCACAGTACCACGCTTAAATTCACTGAGCTCCTGAGCGCGATCCATTCTTTCACAAATGTTTGTAGAAGCAGTGTGCATGCTTAGGTGCTTGACTTTATGCACCTGTAGCCATGAAGGTGATTGAATGAATCCAATTATTTGGAGGGGTGTCCCGAAACTTTTGGCAATATAGTGTGTGTACATATATATATATATACTGTATATATATATATATATATATATATATATATATCATTTTTTTATGTTTTTGTTTATACATCTAATGTATGTCTGTCCCAAGCATGTTTGAAAGCACTATTGACTGACTCACTACCTCTAATAGTTTGCTCCAAGTATCAACTCCTCTTTTGGTACAATAACACTTTCTAAGATTAGTTTTGAACCTTCCTTGTTCGAGTTTGAGGTCATGCTGCTGTGTTCTTGAACTGCATATTGAAAAAACTGTCCCTCTGAACCTTATTCCCAATTGTAATGGATTTAAAGATTTAATTCATGACTTTTTTATTTCTTTCCTCCAGACTATATATATTAAGTTCCTAAAGTCTTTCCTGGTATGTTTTATCCTTCAAAGTTTTCACAATCGTTGTTGCCTGTCTCTGGACTCGTTCTATCTTATCAATATCTTTAATACAATATACTATTGATCCATTTTGTATTTGTTTGATAAAGCAAAATCTGCCAAATAAAATATTGTGGAATGAACAAGCTTACATGAAAGAGAAAAAATGGGAATATCCTCAGCAAGATCTCACCACTGAGGCTCCAAAGACACTCGGGCAGTCTTTTATACCATCCCTATCCACACAGCTGAATTGATGGACTCTATAGTTATCTTGCATGTAAATATAATCCTCTATGAACAAGCTATGAACACAAGTATTGGCCCTGCATGCCGACTACGATAGTTCTATTCTAGAAGTTTAATATGAGATTAAGAAAAGGACTGTTATAAAAGATGCCATCTTGAAAAGCTACTCTTGAAAATTAAACTGATAAAGCATATATATAAACCTATATACATATATAATAAAACCAGAGTACATAAATTACAAAAACCAATTCACAAAAAAAAAAGACTTGCACTTGCAGTCACAGGTGCCCTTATTAAATCTGGTATGTCCTATGGCTCCTTAATAAACAGCTTTAAAATGAACCACTCACTTTAAATGTTGAAGAGAATTGTCTTCTTTGGATATATATATTTCTGGACATTCACAGCCACTGCTGCAATTCATCATACACCCACAGGACAATAACACATGACTGAAAATGTCATTGATACAGTGATCAATAACACCTACTAACAAATTACTATGAACCAACACAATCTTGTTATTGGCCAAGGCAATCATGTTATGCTGGTCGAACTGAAGAAAGCATTTGTTTTCATAAGCTGTCATTCAGTGAGAAGAATGTAACATATCGATGTAGCTGGAAAAAATAGGAGAAATAGCAATTTAAACTTGGTAAGCCTAAAATAAACAATATTTTTAATATAGCTGTAATCTACAGGTCATCCCAAAGCTGAACATTCATGGCTCCCCTATCACAAATATGCATTCATCAATGACAAAAAGCTAAAGGGGGTCCCATTACAAATTCAGTTTGCTCAGTTCATATTCGGAGTCCAAATCTATAACCATAATGAGATTTGCACTACATTGTTGTCACTTCTACCAGACACCATATGGATAAAAAAACATGCCACTTGTGGGTACTGTACAGGCGTAAATGATCTCTACCATTAGAAAAAAATAGCTCAAGCTGTATACACTCAGGATTATGCAGGCATACAGTACATGTACTATTTTGTACAGCAAATTCCATTTGATAATATTGACAGCAAATGAAAGGCATTGCTAATGACAGTATCAGGTTAATACTAGGGATGAGCAAAGGGATTTTGACAAAATTGAGTTTGTCCTAAAATTACTTATATTGTCGTAGCCGTATTTCACCAAAGTAAAAGCTCTCAATTTTGCTCATAGAGTAAAGTGAAATCAATCTATCTTTTTACTTTTTTTCTTTTCATTTCCTTTCTTTTCTTTTTTTTTTTTTGTTTTGGCGGTGGAGGTGTAGGGTCTATTGATAATAAGGGTAATATTAATGGTGAGCAAAGGAATATTGACAGAATTGAATTTGTCCCAAAATGACTTATATTGCCATAGTCGTATTTCACCAAAGTAGAAGCTCTTAATTTTGCTCATAGAGTAAAGTGAAATCAATCTATCTTTTTACTTTTTTTCTTTTTATTTCCTTTCTTTTCTTTTTTTTTTACTTATATTGCCATATTTCACAGAAGCAAAATCTCTCCGTTTTGCTAATTGAGTAAAGTAAAATCAATCTATCTTTTTGCTTTTTATTGTTTTCTTTCTTTTTCTATTTCATAGTTTAATTTATTCAATTTGTATATCCCTATTTTTTTTCCATCTTTTTGTGTTTGTACTTGATAGTTATTTGTATACCATTATTTGAAGCATTTAATAAAAATACTAATTAATTAGGATAATTTTAAATTTAAAGCATAACTTTTGTCCACCTAGCTGGTGGTTTCCTCCCTCCTCGGGCGCACCATAATGTCACATCTGCAGATGCAGATGCAGCCTTTGGGTCCTGGCAAAGCTCATCAGCACTTCTGCGCACGTTCAGGTAGCTTACAGCGCACGTGCAAAGAAAGGAAAGCTTTCAAACTTCACTGGTCGCAGTCTTTGTGTATGAGTGAGAAATTAAGACCCAAGGGACCTGGTGCATGCATAAATGTGTTGCAGGGCCCCCTCCATACCCGAACCCTGTGACACATCTGCACACACACACAGGGGGCAGAGGGAAATTCTTGTCTAGGTGAGAATTGTGGAAATGCAACACAAATAAAGCGGTTACAAAAAAAGCTTTTCTAGGAGAGGGAGGGGAGAGGAGGCAAGGCAGCCCATCCTGTTTTATAGGATCAAGGTCCACTGTATAATCACCAAATATCTTCTTAAAGTGCAGTTACACTTAAACCTTACCTTGGCCTGGCATCAGCCCCTTCTGCAGTTCTTATACTAACCTGTCATTTATCCAGGGTGATGTTATCCTTTAAGCCACAGACTTGACTGCCCAATTTTTTGAGCCTGGCCTGCCAATGCACTGTTCACTACCTATTCAATCCTATGATGAGTTTGTACTTTGGTGGTTTGCAAATTCTCCACAGGGTTGAATGGAGAGTGTACAGAGCATGTGTGCCCAGCTCAGAATATTTTGACAATCCTCTCTTTATGATATCTTGCTGGATCAGGACAGAAGCAGATAAGAGGGGGCTGAGGGCAGGGAAACATACAATATAAGTTAACCAATTCCAGTCCTGACACTTTTACCCCCTTCCTGACCAGGGCAATTTTCAGCTTTCAGCGCTATCACACTTTGAATGACAATTGCGTGGTCATGCAACACTGTACCCATATGAATTTTTTACCATTTTTTTGAGACAGATAAAACTTTATTTTGGTGGTATTTATTCACCGCTGGGATTTTATTTTTTTTGCTATGTAAATTAAAATGTCCTAAAATTTTGAAAAAAAGTGTTTTTCTTATAAAATTTTGCAAATAAATAATATTTCATCATAAATCTTGGACAAAATTTATTCCGTTATCTTTTTAGTAAAAAGAAAAAATATTTTTTTTTTACATTTTTTTTTTTTACTTACTGTCACCCTAGCAGTCTAGTGTCACCATGATGACACTGTACTACTTTTGGGGGGTGATGAAGATTTTTTTTTTTTTACACTGATTGCTTTTACACCCATACAGGATGTAAAATCAATCATTTCTCTTTCTCTCTGTCTGCATTCTTGCAGCCATTGAGAACTACTGAGTGAGCTGTGATTGGTCACAGCTTGTCACATGGTACAAGGCTGTTGTGAATAGCCTTGTACCATGTGACCTCTGTGATCATTCACAGATTTCACACATAGTAAGCAATGATGTCAGAAGTGACATCTTGCTTACTACTTTGCATGTGATCAATGATTGGCCAATCAGTGATCACATGATCGGGACCTTGTACAGAGGTCCCGTCCGACGATCGGTGTTTCACTGTGTCCCGGGGAGCGCGCACAAGCAGGGTGCGGAGAGGCCGTTTATAAATGGGCACCCGACCCTGCAGTGTCTCTCTCCGGCCGTTTATATACAACGGCCGGTCGGGAAGTGGTTAATATAAAAGGCCAATATGTATTCAGTTTGATTTAAATACCAGTCACACAAGACCTTTTAATAGAAAGCTGAGACATAAAATGATTGCCAGAAGTTTGCAGTGCTACTGTACCTGTTCGACACACACATATATAAAATTCCACCTGATGGGTGAAGGATGCTGAGCAGAGGTGCTCCCAGAGTAAATAAGTGACATGTATAAGGCAATACATTACACTTCCATCAGTACATGTCTGTGTGTCAGCAGGTGTGTTATACAAACATGTCAATACCTGACACATTCATACAAGAATACATTTTTAAAGGAGGGTATGTGCACTTACCTCAGATTTCAACAGTCAATACTTTAGTGTAGTCATATCAATGCTGATTGGTTGCTGTGTTTGTTCACTCTTGCACATTACTTTTTCCATTAAATTAAAGCCCCATTTCAAACTTCTTTTTATTTTTTAGATGAATTTGGTTCTCCAAAAGATGTTGTGGGCACTCAAGAAATAAGACCATACTAACTCACCCCTGTTATCTAAGTGCAAAAGAAGATCTCTACAATACGGCCACAGACCAATATAAAACCCAAATAAGAATCTAATAAACTCTCATTTAATTCAAAACTAAAAACAAAGCTTTAGATGCAGTTCTGATCTACCCACTGTCTTTGTATAGGTTCTTGGTGGTATCAGGAGGAGTTTTCCACATACCCCTTTGTAAAGAGCTCACTAGACAGATTGGAAGCAAAACGTAACCAAATAGCTTGCATTGCATGTTTGATGAAAAGTAGTTGGAGTTTATCTGTTTGTCAAAAACATTGCATCAGGCTAAACAAAATGAGGTCTGTTGTCTGTACAACCACAGAGATCAATGGATGACATTGATTTCAAAGCATTTAGCTAAGGGCACATTTCTGTTGATCAAACTATGCCTGTAGCTTTCTGCTAGTGAAAAGAACATGGTGGGGGAATCAAGATAAAGGGTCTTGTTGAAATGTATAGAATCTGCAAAAAATATTGTTTACAGCAAAACATAGGCAACATTGTATTGCATGTTATAAATGGTTCTCATAACCTCTTTGTTAGTTCTAAAGAAAATGTATGCTTTTAATTTAAAGAATTATGTATATATGGCCTTGATATTAGTGTCTGCATAGTAACAGCCTCTGGAAAGAAGCATGCCACCCTGATGCTCCTTTTCTGAAACTGCTAAGTTGAATGTCAGTATGTGGGAAGATTGGTCAGGGCACAATTGATGTCTTACAGTTTAATTTTCTGAAATCAATTAATGTCTATGATAGTTTGATTATTAAGGCTGCCAATAAGCAGTCAAATCCCTCCCTGATGCAATGGCCTGATGCAAAGCTTTCGTGAAACCTGGCCCATTTGGTGGTACTGATGATCACTCTTTATATCAAGTTGGAAAATATCCACAGTCTTAGTTTTCCCTCTTTTCACTGACATGAGTAAAGGAAGAATAAGGCAGGTCATAGATGGTGTGATTTTCTTTTCTGTAACCATGGGACCTGAAGAAGAAGTGGAAGCTTGAAAACATGTCACCTGACTTGTCTGCGGTCTTCCATTGACGTCACTTCTTGTCCAGCCATGCTGGTTACAGTTCCATTCAGTCGAAAGTTCTCGGTCCGATACGGACATACCAGGCTAAGGAGTGGCTTATCTTCTGCAGTAGACTCCAGGACTCTTCCACCAGAGGTCTGAAGAAGAAGCAGAAGCTTGGAAACGTGTCACCTGACTTGTCTGTAGTCTCCCATTGACATCACTTCTGGCCTTGCCTCCCATGGGTTCCACGCTGTTTACAGTTTCATTTGTCCTCCAGCTGTCGATCTGGTACCGACATAGCAGGCTAAGGAGTAGCTTATCCTCTGTGGTAGATTCCAGGACAATTACACCTGGCCTAGACACCACTAGTTATTACACACATACCAGTCTGTTACTTATGTAAGTAGCCATTTGGCTTTTAAATAAAACCCAGTTGCTTTTACCTGCTGCGTTTGGTCTGGCACCCCCTGTTGTTCCCTTTTGTTTCTTACAGAGAATTGCTTCACTTTATGGAGAGCTACCACTCGTGTTACCTTTTCATATATGGAGTTTATGGACTTTTTTATAAATATAGACTGTATAATTAACCACTTCCCATTTGCCCTATAGCATAAATACTGGTACAGGGCAGCACGGGTAGGTAAAATCACATATATATACATGATTTTGCAGTTCTGGGTAGGGGACATGTGCGAGATGCACACGCGCCCTACCAGCGCTGCCATTCCCGCCCTCGGCTGTCAATCACAGTGTCCCAGCCGGTGATTACTCCCCGGCACCCAGTGATCACCAAGTATTACCGATGGGGGAGAGAACTGTATGTATACAATACAGTTCTCTCCCGTCAGCTCCTGCACACTGATTGTATGGCTCTTCATAGCAGAGCCATACAAAGCAGTGTGCTTACATTTGAAAGCACAGACACAGCTTACTGTGAAACAGCACACAGCACACAGTTAACCCTTTGATCGGCCAACATGTTAACCCATTCCTACCCAGTGCCATTAGTACAGTGTCAGTGCTTTTTATTAGCACTGATCACTGTATTGGTGTTACTGGGGATGTCAGTGCCACCATGTCAGTTCCCACCAGTGTCAGAATGCCTACTGCAGTCCTGCTATAAATTGCTGATCACCGCCATTACTAGTAAAAAATAAAAATTAAAAACATTTCCAATATATATACTGCCATTTGTAAATGCTGTTTTTTTTTTTAGCAAAGACATGTAACAGAATACATTTTGGTGTATATTTATGATGAAATTAGATTTTTTTAAATTTTATTTTTGGACATGTTTTTTTTTTATTTGGGAGGAACTCCGCTTTAAAGCCAATGACTAATTTCCAATGCAACTCTGGAGTTCTGTTTTAAAGATGAACTGTGAACAGTTAAAAAAGTATTAACATTGCCCCCTTCTACCAGGTGATTAAAAATCTATTGCTCATTCATATAGAGGTAAGGTGAGGTCAGAGATGAAATCCAGTTTGTTGTATATGTTTTTGTAACTACATCATGATTGTTCTGTGCATTACCTTAGTACACAGGCCAGAGGAAGTTGCACAGTATCGCTCCAGCAGCTCTTCCTTTGAAGCCATTATTGTACTATTTCAGAAATTGCTACAAAGTACATGTACCTATTTGCTAAAGTGAGAATAGCTGTATGGGGAACCAGATGTCATACTGTGATGTCTTTCAGAAGCAATAAAAGGTGATAACAACTGTAAAGGACCACACAGGATCCACGATGCTTATTGTATTCTACATGATTTGTTTTTCTTTTGAAGCTAGGAAATTTTTTTAGTAGTGATGAAGCAATGTAGACTAGGCAACCAATCAACTCAAATTGTGGATATGGTCAAAAAAAGCAAATACCTATTCACTTTAAAGCTGAACAACAGACACTGATTTTTTTATACTTTTATACATGTAATCTTATGCGGAATAAAAAAAAGTTACCTTGGCTCAAGTGTAGTAAAGTTTCTCATGTTTGTTTATATGCCAGAAACTAGATATCTCTCTACTTCCGGCTAGCCATGCACTGATCAAAATTAATCCAGTTCAGCAGATGAGCCAAATTTAAGTATCAGAAGTTGACTGATTGACTTCTGTTGAAGGAACAAGTTTAGAAAATGTTCTCAATCATCAGGTGCAGCCAATCAATTACAGCCACTGCAGGTGCCACTATCAGAACACAATGTCCTGGTGGGAGGATTCCTCGATTCATCCCATTTGTGAGGGATGTCCAACAACAATATACACTGCTCCAGGCCGGTCCACTGATTCAAACCCCAAAAGCTGCCAGGAGCCTGTCAGGTGCATAACCGCAGAAACTCAATAGCAAAGGTGGATGACTGCGTGCTGATTCTGATAAAATCCAAAATGTTTATTCTAAAATTTGAATGGCCATAACAAAACACAGCACACACAAACAGCAAACGTTAACACAGTTCATGCTAGTGGGCGCTTAATCATAACCCATATTTATGATTCACTGGCATGAAAAACCCTGAAAATGTATAGTCAGCTTAAAGTGGAGTTCTATTCACGCTGTCAAAAAATAAGTCAGCAGCTACAAAAACTGTAGCTGCTGACTTTTAAAAAATAGCCACTTACCTGTCCCTCGGTCTCGTGGTGTGTCCCCTGCAGCCCATTTCACCAGCCATCCTGTATTCCAGGAGGCAACAGCAATGTTTACCTCCCCCCCCCCCCCCATGTCCTTTCACAGAATGCATTTTATTCTCTATTTCATTCATAGAATACAAATTTTGAAAAAGCATTTCTTTGTTTTTCTTCACACAGCAGGACTTAAAGAAATAGGTAGCACTGTAACCCAGGGGGGCTGTACTGTATTGACTACAAAAACCCACAATAAATAAAGGATACAGCACCTCAATGGCTATTGAACTGGATATGTATATTGGAAGTAAAAAATGACAATGCACATCCCTTACATTCCCACCCCCAAAGAAAACCCCTCCAGAAGGCACAGCCCCACCCCAACAATATCCCCCTCCTCCACCCCCCAGGAGACCCTCAACCCCTACAGAAGACCCTCCCTCCCATCCCTCCCACCCCAAAATCTCAGAAAAAGAAGCGGGTGACTAGGGCCAGGCTTCTACACCTCTCCCTGTCCTCCCTCACTGTGCAGATGGAGTCTCCCTATAGACCCTGCTAAATGAAGCTGAAAACAATATATTACATAAGCAAGTGTCAAATCCTTCTATAGATATGCTGTAAACCAGATCTCAATAAGCCAGCAGAGATATCGGTTCCACAAAGTATTCCAATGGAAAATGGCATGAGCTGGTGTACCACTCCCAGGACAGGCTGTTTAGCCATTGGGGGTTTCTTTACACTTTACTGTATTGACCAAGGTTTCCAGTGGAATACTGCTAGTTTTGCTGACAGGAGTGAAGTAATATCCTTATAAATATGATAATATACCCTATGTTCAGCCAACAAAATAATGACAATATTATCCTATGTTCAGTCAACAAAATAATGATGATATTACCCTATGTTCAGTCAACAAAATAATGATGATATTACCTTATGTTCAGTCAACAAAATAATGATGATATTATACCCTATGTTCAGTCAACAAAATAATGATGATATTACCTTATGTTCAGTCAACAAAATAATGATGATATTATACCCTATGTTCAGTCAACAAAATAATGATGATATTATACCCTATGTTCAGTCAACAAAATAATGATGATATTACCCTATGTTCAGTCAACAAAATAATGATGATATTATACCCTATGTTCAGTCAACAAAATAATGATGATATTACCCTATGTTCAGTCAACAAAATAATGATGGTATTATACCCTATGTTCAATCAACAAAATAATGATATTACCCTATGTTCAGTCAACAAAATAATGATGATATTACCCTATGTTCAGTCAACAAAATAATGATGATATTACCTTATGTTCAGTCAACAAAATAATGATGATATTACCCTATGTTCAGTCAATAAAATAATGATGATATTATACCCTATGTTCAGTCAACAAAATAATGATGATATTACCCTATGTTCAGTCAATAAAATAATGATGATATTATCCTATGTTCAGTCAACAAAATAATGATGATATTATACCCTATGTTCAGTCAACAAAATAATGATGATATTATACCCTATGTTCAGTCAACAAAATAATGATGATATTACCCTATGTTCAGTCAATAAAATAATGATGATATTATACCCTATGTCCAGTCAACAAAATAATGATGATATTATCCTATGTTCAGTCAGCAAAATAGGGAAGGTCTGCTATCAAGCTGTATTGCTTAACCAAAGAGGAGAACATTGAGGTAACCAATCTGGTTAGACGGTCAAATGTATTCATGTGTACCATCCCTATAAGAACAAAACTAACTATACATGGCTAGCTTTCTCATAGACTGAACAAGAGAAAACTTAATATACTCCTTCAACCAACCTGTGGCTCCTTGAATACAAGGAGAAGTAACTTCATCTGAAAGGATGCAGTCACTGTTTAGCCAATCATTTTCCACATGGTTACTTCATTTTTCCAGTCATGCTTTGTCAAGCCAGGTGATATCAACAGAGCCACCCACAGCTCAAATGTTTGCAGATTCAGCAAAAATCAACCAAAATTCAAGCTGTGGAAGGCCAACATTAAAAAAAAATCTGTTTATTGTATTCAGCTATTGTTTTTAATATTTATTATTGGTGTTTTTCCCATTGTATTGCTTGCAACCTCTAAAAGTTATGAACAGAATGTTGCAAAAAGACACAACAAAAACAAAAGCATCTACACCTATAATATTTTTTTCCTTACTCCTAGCAACTGAAAGCTTTTACAAATAGAAATTGAGTGGTGCACTTAAGCCTTTTGATACCTGGTCCCACCCAACCCAGACATGTCTGAGACCTTTAATCAGGCAGATGTTATATCTTCAAAACCCTTAGCCTTAGGGTCAGATAAATTGCTGCTAAATTCTATTGTTGAATCACCAGAATTGTTATGTATTCAATGTGTCTGATCTTTGTTTTGGACATATCTAATTGCTTTTATTGACCGCTATGTACACATGTTAAAATATGGTTTTCCCGTTTAGCTTTTTTCAGTGTTATGGCATAAAATTACATGCTGAAACTTCTTAGTGCACTTTGTTCTAGATCTGATTGCATGACCTTTAGGCTAATATACCTGATACCATGGGGGAATATAAAGAAGTACTGAAATTAAAAAAAATGTGCTCAAATGTTCAGTACCAAAACTTTAACATTAGAAAAACACAGAAACATATTGTGCACATGCAGAAAATAATAACATATAATACAATTCTGCAGAAATTCTATTCAACCTCCATAACTCCTAATTCTGATTCTGGAGGACTTTGCTCAAACGAAAAATCAAATATTACTTTTCCCTTGCCACCCTTCATTAGAAAAGAAACGGCGGGCATTCTGACACTTGGGGGGAACTGACTTGGTGTCCCTGACATCCCCAGTGACACCAATACAGTGATCAGTGCTAAGAAAAAGCACTGGCAATGTGCTAATGGCACTGGGCAGGAAGGGAGCGGTGTGTTGGTGCTTCACTGTAAGCACACTGCCCAGCCAACAAGGAGGAGAACTGTTAGTAAACAAAGCAGCCCTCCTCCCCATCAGAGATCCTCAGTAATCACTGGGCATTGGTGGGGAATCACCGACCGGGACACAGTGATTGACAGCTGTGGCCGCAAATGGCGGCGCGGGCAGGGCACGTGCGCGGCACATGAGTGCCCCCTTCCTGGAAATACAAAATCACGTATATATCCGTGATTTTGTTCACACCTTCCGCCCTGAAGCAGTATATCTGCTATAGTGCAGTCTGGATGTGGTTAAAGTACTGTTAAACCCAAAAACAAAAGTGTATTTTATTGCAGCTTATTGCAGCTCAAGGTGTCCCCAGGGTGCCAGCCTCTAGAGTACCAGCCCACATGGAAGATAAATATATTTTAAATATATTTGAAAAATATTCTTCCCAAATATATTGACATATATTTGAAATACTACAATTTTGGCCATATTCAATATATTTCAAAATATATTTATATATATTTAACCTACATTTTTGGAATGCATTTACAAATAAATGTAAAAACATATAGGTGTTAAAATTTCTTTTTCATATGTTAAAAAAAAAGCTGAAGAATATATTTAAAAAATATATATTTTAAAAAATATTTTTCATATATTTTGCAATGTATAAAAAACGCATTTCAACATACCGTATATATATATATATATATATATATATATATATATATATATATTTATATAATATGGCCAAAATTGTAGTATTTATAATATATGTCAATATATTTGGGAAGAATATTTTTAACATATATTTAAAATATATTTTTCCTCTATGTCGGAGTATTCAGAGTGTAGCATAACTGTGCTGGGAAACTGTCATGTATGTGACATCTTCCCACAAAGAGCTGTATCCCCGGCCCCATTAAGCTGTTCATCAGGAGATCCCCAGTCAAAAGCTAGTTGTAAACTAAGGCCAGTGATAGTGGTGATTGTCACAAATGTGCGCAACACACAGTGAAGGATGCCGACTCCATTTTGTTAAGAGTATCCATTTCTCCCTTATTCTTCCCTCCCCCTCCCTTTCTGAGAGGAGACATTTGGCCAGCGTGCGTGCTGGTTGTGGGTCACTGGCAGGCCAAGGCATCTCTGAGTTAGGTGCCTGGCTGTCTGGGAGAACCTGTGCCATTTCACACCTCGGAAGAGATAAGGCAAGCTTTCTCAGGAGTTGAAAGAGATTCTGACCTAATGAACCTAATGCAGTGTAGGTGACAGAATCAGATAACACTCCTCAAAATCCATTTTTCCCCTATGTCTCATAACTTGGAATATGAGAAACTTACATAAAAACCAGACATACCGTCAGCTTGGCTAGGAGGAGCCGGACAGTTTGATGGGTCACTCGACTCGTCTCGCATACACAGGAAAGCAGAAAATAGATCTCGTGAACCGTTCAGTATAGAATTACATAATTCATATCTAATCAATCCTCACACTTGTCTGCATAATAATCTACCCGCGGGTGGAATGTCACTTGTGCAGATGGGAAGTTATGGGCCAAAATATGAGTTATGAAAGATTTTGTCTCTAGTTTAGGCCTACGCCCAGATGTTCCCTCCCAAATGGGGTATTGGTCCTTTGACTTCAGCAACACCCCCTGTTGGGAACTACAAATTGGGCTGTCAGGCCTAAGATAAGAAGTTGAAGAATTCTCCCATCGTAACATAGGGAGATCAAAAGCACCATTCTGCTCTGAAACTTGGATCTGCTAACCCAGGACTTTGGCAAGTACTTTAACCCTTTCACCTCTCTCTGATATCTCTTTGCTGTGCTATGGTTCTTTGTATATGTATATATATATATATCTTAGTTACATCTTTTTTCTGTAAATACTTTATTGCACCCGTTTGACCTTTTAGTAATAAATCTTTCTTTCTGAAAGTGTTGAACTGTTTCTACAGCTCTGTATTGCAACTTTCGAATGCCTGCCTCTAAAGAGAACGCTACTGTTTGTTTTTACCCTCTGTATAACAGGCCTGTATTATGACCGTGTTATGCAGTCGATTACTTCAGTCATTATTGTGTTATAGCTGATAACGCCGAGTTACCTCTTTCTCTGTACAAAAAGGAGGTGGTGGCAGTGTGAAGGGTTAATTGCGTAATTAACCCGACCCAGTAACAATCGCCCAGGCTGCCGGTACATCGATTGTGGTCCATCAGCTGGAAAATCGTTGTGCAGGGTGCAGCTGGGTGTGGTATTGTTACGCACGTCACATCGCGGTTTTAGATTGGCTAGTCCTTCGGTCACGAGTTTGGTGAGAAGGTCTGGGGTCTGACGCCACGATCGTGACATATTGGACGTCGTGATCGTGGGATTGTCGCATGTTGGTGGCGGCGATCTTGCGATCTTGACAGTGATGTCATTACCCAAATATGTCATTGGCCTTATTTGGAAAATGACTGGAGTCACTCGATGAGCAGAAGCTGATGAGGAATTGAGAAACTAACACCTGATGATGGTGACTGTGATGAGGTCCACCTTACTTCTGAATAACAGCGCACAGCAGCGAGTGAATTCAAAAGACGCTTTAGGACTGAATAGTGGCTATGGATCCACAAGCTGCTGTGGGCTGTCAATCAACAGCCAGTCACTCAGTTCCCATAAGGCTCGGCTCTCCATAAATTACAAAACTCCTTCCACATGTGCCTGTTGGTGTGACGGGTGCAGTGGACAGGGAGGGAGGGAGCGCATTGAGAAAGAAATGTCCAGTATGGACACTCTGATCTCAATACTGGGCACTGACAAATTTACGTACCTGTACATGAATTGACTGCGAGCACCAACAATTTTGATGTGGCAGCCAAAAGAAATTCTGAAGGGTGTCTATGACACCCTTTATGAATTTCTTCCACAGTGTTTTAGCAAACTTCATGTCATCCAGTTAGGGTTTACATGTATGGTAAAGCCTAAGTGCAGCCAAAATCAAAAACAGAAGGATAATATATTTGACAGCCAGTAGGGTGTGTACCGTGTGCTGATGCATTCTTTTTATTGAACTCCTCCTCCGTCCATGCCCCTTCCACTCCCCCCACCACAATCTTCTGATACGGTGGGGGTTAATACAATTAAACGGCTGTCACAGGCTGTTATCAAGAGAGCTTACCATTTCCACCCAGGTTCTCCATTCATAGAAGCTTCTATGAATGGAACACAATCTATGATGGGGGGAGAGGTGGATGATTGATAGCTCCAACCCCTCTAACCAAAGATCATGTTGCATTCACAGAAGCTGCAGTTTGGCTTTATGAATGGAGCAGCTGGGTGGAAAGGGTGTGCAGTCAGGCTCTCATAGTGAATGCCTGTGACAGTTGAATTAACCCCTGCCACACTTGAAGATTACAACAGTTAGGGTGGGGGCAGGACAGAGGAAGGTTTTGTCTAATAAAAAAGAGGAATCGGGACAAGGGATACATCCTACTAACTGTACGTTATGTCCCTTGTACTGATTTTTGTGTGTTTGGTTTTGGCTGCACTTAGGGTTTAATAATTTGTTACATATCTGTTATCTTCAGAGTTTCAAAATTCCATGTTCTTTTAAAAAACACTTTCAAAAAATCTGTACTGTAGAGGGGCTTTAGGAATTTGCAAGGTTCAGAATTGGGTGGCACATAAAATAATGCATTTTATGTAATCCCTTTATCAGTACATAAGGTCACAATTAAGGAGAGTAGCATAATCTGAGCCAATTTTACAAGCATTTGCCTTTGTTCAGCTGCAATCATTATTTTGTCAACGTCAGCTCCATACGCGATCCTTTAAGCCTGTCATTACAGCTTTCGATTCATAAACCCCAAATTGCACCTTGAAGGCAGCCAGGAGGACAGATCTAGCATTTTAGGTGAGTTATATTTTCATTCAACTCAGACAAGAAATGACAACAAGCTGAGAGTTTCTTATTTATATGGAAATGACTAAAATGTGTGTTTAATTTAGATTTGGAGATCCTCAACTGGAAAAAGCAATTAATGAACATATGAGAAGGAGTAGAGATGGGAATACCCAGTTCATATCTATATATTCTTCTGGAGAGTTTTCCAGGCAAATAATATTGCTTAAGTGGCAGACTTGTAGCTGTGGAATACTGTTGACAATCACAATTACTTAGGATCGATCAGGTAACATCAGAGCAGAAAACTATTTTCCAGCGGCCGCTTTTATAGCAGCACTTCAGGAATTTGGTAAAGCGCACATTTGTAAGTGATGTCTCCTCATTTATAGCACTTTAAACAGGCACTTACTGGAAAAATATGTCTCTTTCATCTGAGCAAAATATTTGTATATTGTATACTTTTATTTAATTACATATGGGACCCCTGTTGTACACTTTAAGAAGAGCAAGATTCACAAAGAAGTCATCTTTCTAAATGCATTATGCTCCAGACTTGCAGTAAAGGGTTTGTTTGCATTAGTATACATCAAAACATACCGCATATTCTTTGTCATGGATACAAGGTCTTACTTGCTCTGATGGCCAAAGCCTGACAGATAGACATCAAAGGTAGAGGACAAAACATAGACCAACTAGTAAGAATTATCTAGTAAAATTTGGCAATATTTATTTTCATTTATTTTTTTAAAAACTGTTATTGCGTAAAAAAAAAAGTGCTACAAGAAATATAATCATACAGTTATAAAAATATCAATCAGGTATGCCAAAATAAAAAATACACACATTTGATGAAGCTACAGGATGAGTAACAAATATCTGGAGAATAACATTGTCTGTTTTAAAATAGGTAAGGTAGATAAGTCATATAAAGATTATATAGCCAACATACATATAAACGCAAATGTAGGTTTTCATAGCCAGATCATATTATGACTGAATATTATAGCAGCAAAGGCTTACTAAGGAGCATCCAAAATCATCCAAGGAGTCAATGAAAGATATTGCCATGCTCAAACCAAGGATCCCATTTATTATTATAATAAGTCATAGAGTTGTATAGGGCATAAAAAATCTTTTACATACAGCTAATAGGGTCAACTCTCATTTTGATTTGTGAAACCAGAATAGAAGGAGTTTTCCAATGTAAGGCAAAAACCCAGTGTATAGAAACACAAATGCTACAAGTCTCATATGAGAGGTGGAAATCTCTGGAATATGTGCAAAAAATAGGTAGTTTGCAACTGTAAGATGAACAAGGCTACCAACTATGCTAGAGGAAAAGTCCTCAAATTTATGTCAAACAGGGGAAACCTTTTTGCCTTCCCAGAAAACATGGGGAAAAGAGCTGAGGGACAAGCATCCTCAGAAACAGGAATGTGAGGCTGATGGGATGCTCGCATGCAACTTCACAGATGTCATGTAAACTTAATCGCAGTTTCACGCATTGCAAGTGATCTAGTACATTTCTGAACTTTCTCAATGCATTCATCCCAGTCCTCTATGGTGAAAGTAATGGAACAATTGAAATCCTATTTGATCATGTACAAAAGTTGTCAATTATTTAAACCAGTAGCTCATAGCTGCATTATTACTTGAAGCATTGGCTACTGGCATAAGAACTTAGGCACCAGTAAATTAGTTCTCTGGTGCATTGGATCCTGGTGCAGGAAAGGTAAGTATACAAGTACAGTAGAAGGAAAGGCAATACATAACAGAACTGATTATATCTCTCCATATAAGTGTAAGGGAATGCAAAAACATATTGAAGCAGGCCAATGAAACTTAGAAGAAGGTCAAATGCATGTCAAATACACCTTTCAATGATGTGAAGGGTCTCAAACTGATGCCAAATACAAGCAGAATGCACAAGAAAGAAAGCTACATTTGCCCTTTGACACTAGCTTTGGCCCCTATGGCAGTTATTGTAAAGATAGAGGGAGGATTAGTGGGAGTAATAGTTTTAGGGTTATTTGGAATGCCAGTGTAAGACAATCCATTTTGTGGATGATTTTCAGCAAAAGCTAATAGCACATATCATTTACTCCATGAAAATGTTTGCAGGGTTAATGAATGGCTACATTTGTGTGGTTAGCAACTTCATTTTTCTGCATGCAACACATGCTGCACAAAGCAACAGGTTTACTTAACAACCCCCTCCCATCACTAGCATCACATACCAAAGTTCTAAGCTAGTCCTTTGGGTGCCTTCTTGGCTGTCTAGGTATGGGAAACATGTGACCGCCCCCCTCCACTCCTTTTTGGCGGTGCTGGTGCGTTGGTGGCTTGGGCACACAGAATTGTCCTCATGACTGTGAAAGCTCCAAGTCACAACATGCTTGTACCAAAGATCCATGAGAGCTAAGAGCTGAATGAAGGCAGTTTGCAGGGAAGGTTTTAGTCAGTTTTTAAGAACATAACAAAGTTGCTCTAAAGACTTTCAATAGATTCTGCTCCTTTAATATTTTCTAGTGATTTTTCCATGTGCATTATAGATTAGTTGTATGCCAGTTTGTGGAATATACTGACATTTCATTTATAATGCCTTTTTATTTTGAGCCTGTTGTAAACACATGGAGTTATTCATTTTGATGGTTTTCATTCTTATTTTCATTTAATATTAAGTGCTTGTATTAATCCGGCACTGTGAGAGAGACTCACAGCGAATGGTGGAACATGTTGCTGTAAATCCTTCCTTAGCCGGTGGTTACACTCTAATTACACTTTAACTTCCAAGTGAATTGGCCTTCATAAGATAGATAATCCCTTTCGTGTTAACCATGCTATTGGAACCCTCTGTTGATTTCAGAGACTTCATAATAACAGACATAATCACAAACTTTCCCTACAGGAAGCTGATGAAAGTGTTACAAGTGTTATAACTTGCATTTTCCATGAACAAACATTTACAAAAGGGCATTTTGCCAAAAAAAGAAGAAAAACCCTTTCCAAGGAACAACATTTGTAATGTGCTGCCTGAAATGAATATTCTGCTTTTGTTCTAGATTAGCTTGAGCATAAATGAAAAAATCAGTACTTTTTTGTTTTTAACATTAATTCTACATATGCATGAGGTCTTTGTTTTTCTTTGGTATGAGTTTTAGCCCACTGTGCAGAGAGAAATTAGGTGCTACTGGAGTTTGATTAACGTATGATAATGTGCTGTTTGTCCATTAATTGGAATTTAAAATGCATCTCGGTAGGATAGATTTTCAGAAATCATTTAAGCAGACCCTTTTTATCATAGACTCCCTGCCTGAAATAAACGTAAAACAGCATAATATATCTCACCAAGAATGTTTAACTTTCATGTTTATTTTGGTCTAGTTGCACAGATCTACACACCACTATATTTTCCCAAAGGTTTCCTGATGTTTTGTTCCATTTGCTTCTAAAAAGGTTGGATTTAAAGTGACACTTTATCTTTTTCCATATTGTTGCCAAAATTGTTATGACAGACTGGAAAGTAGGTTATAAAAAGTTCAAATAGAGGTTGTATATATGTACACTATATTGCCAAAAGTATTTGGACACCCCTCCAAATCATTGAACTTAGGTGTTCCAATCACCTCCATGGCCACAGGTGTATAAAATCAAGCACATAGGCATGCAGACTGCTTCTACAAACATTTGTGAAAGAATGGGTCGCTCTCAGGAGCTCAGTGAATTCCAGTGTGGAACCGTGATAGACTACCAACTGTACAATAAGTCCATCCATGTAATTTCCTTGCTACTAAATATTCCATGGTCAACTGTTAGTGGTATATAGCAAAGTAGAAGCAACTGGGAACAACAGCAACTCAGCCACGTAAAATGACAGAGCGGGTCAGCGCATGCTGAAGCACACAGTATGCAGAAGTTGCAACTATCTGTAGAGGCAATAGTTAAAGACTTTGTGTGGCCCTCAGATCAGCACAACAACAGTACGTACAGAGTTTCATGGAATGGGATGCATCCAAGCCTTGCATCAAAAAGGGCAATGCAAAGCTTAAGATTTAGTGGTGTAAAGCATGCTACCACTGGACTCTACAGCGGTGGAGACATGTTCCCTGGAGTGATGAATCAGACTTCTCTGTCTGGTAATCTGGTGGACATGTCTGGGTTTGGTGGTTGCCATGAGAACGGTACTTGCCTGACTGCATTGTGCCAAGTGTAACATTTGGAAGTGGGGGGGGATTATGGTGTGGGGTTGTTTTTCAGGGGTTGCGCTTGGCCCCTCAGTTCCAGTGAAGGGAACTCTTAAGGTGCCAAGAGATTTTGGAAAATGTCATGCTTCCAACATTGTGGGAACAGTTTGGGGATGGTCCCTTTCTGTTCCAACATGACTCTGCACCAGTGCACAAAGCAAGGTCCATAAAGACATGGATAAGTGAGTTTGGGGTGGAGGAACTTGACTGGCCTGCACAGGGTCCTGACCTCAACTCGAAAGAACACCTTTGAGTATGAATTAGAGCAGAAACAGCAAACCAGGCCTTCTTGTCTGACATCAGTGCCTGACCTCACAAATGCTCTTCTGGAAGACTGATCAAACATTCCAATAGACACAGTCCTAAACCTTGTGGACAACCTTCCCAGAAGAGTTGAAGCTGTTATAGCTGCAAAGGGTGGGCCAACTCAATATTGAACACTATGGACTAAGACTGGGATGCCATTAAAGTTCATGTGCGTGTAAAGGCTGGGGTCCCAATACTTTTGGCAATATAGTGTACATTATATATAATAATGAAATCCAAGGTGCTGGAAGGTGTTGGAACGTAATGGGAGGAGATCACATGCCCTGTTACCCTGAAGTACCTAGTGCTGTTGTCATCCGTAAAGGAGGACAGAGTGAGCAAGAAATTGCTGGTAAGATGATTATAACTAGTAAGGAGGCTCTACAAAGGCAAGGGGGGCAAGTTGAGAGAGTGCAAAATATGGTGCAACTCTGCATAGAGACCAATCAGCGTTCAGGTTTTATTGCCAAAGCTTAACTGAGAAAGCTGAAGTTAGAAACTGATTGGCTACCATGCACAGCTACATCAGATTCTGACTGCACCATTTTAATAAATCTCCACTGTCAGTATGCCTTGTATGGGCGAGGCAGTCAAAGAGTTGATTTACTAAAGGAAAATAGACTGTTCACTTTGTAAGAGAAGTTGCACTTTGCAAAGGAATTGTCCCCAGACAATTGACTGGCTTCTTACCTCCACTGGAAGTCCATGCCAAGCATCAACTTCTACTTTGCTATTTTCCTCCTGCCAGTTTGAGGTCATGTCCCTGTGTTCTTGATCTTGACTTCAAATTGATAATACTGCCCTTATGGTCCTTATTCACCCCCTTGAAGCACTTAAAGGTTTCAATCATGTCTCTCCTTTCCCTTCTTTCCTAGAGACTGTACATATTAAGTTCCTGAGATCTCCTCTGATATGAAATTGATGTGCTTTGCAAATGAAACTTCCCCAAATTCACTAAGCTCTGGGGCATAATTCCTGCAAAGTGAAACTTCACTTTGAAAAGTGAACAGCCGACTGTATTTGCTTTTAGTATATATATATATATATATATATATAGAGAGAGAGAGAGAGAGAGAGAGAGAGAGAGAGAGAGAGAGAGAGAGAGAGAGAGAGATTTGGTTGTCGCTTTGCAGTGCCATACAGCAGATGTGCTTCACTGCTTCTTCTCCAAATGGAAGTCTATAAGGGTGATTCATTGAACTCAATACACTCCCTTTTTGGATACTTTACGCACAGTGCAATATGCACATATGCCACTTTCCCTTGATTAAAAAAAAGCTAGAATAATTTTTACACCTGTATACAGGTGCTATACAGCTCATTCTCACATTTTTTCTGCCAGGAATATCTGATGTTCATACATTAGTGTGCAAGTACCCTAAAAGAAAGAGCAGCACATTGATGAGCTCTCAGCTCCCTCTCCCTCTCGCTGCATCCATTTGAGTTCTGTACATCTGTTTGGAATTCGACTTTAATAATGACAAGTTAGTTCACAAATTACTTTAAAATAAAGTAATGCTAAGTCAAAAGATGTACTTGCTGAAAAACTTAATTTTCCATTTGGGTAATATTACAGAGAGTTGATCCTACTAATGTCTTTGGCCTATTGGAAGTCTGACTTCTATGAAATGAAGACATATGAATGACATTTATTCAGGTGAAGAAACCACCATAGCTCTTTGAAAACTGTCACATGGGAGACTTAGACTTGACCTATCGACAGCAATTATGACTCAGAATGTCTGTGCCTGAGGCTGTAGCATGAGGTATGTATTCAAAGCATTAGTGGAGTGTGAGGTGTATTTCAAAGTATTAACATTGCCAGATGGGAACACCAGGTAACCTATGTTGATTAATTGATTGATTGATTGACTGATTTACCTACATCCCATGGAAACCTGGCTGTATGACGTAATCCTCACATGCATTTGATATTGCCTTCCTATTCTAATTTGTATTCATGACTTATAAAGTGCTTAACATATCACATGGTAAAGACAGTGATACAAATGATTACCACAAATAATAAAACATGTCAAACTTCATTGTTTACTTGAAGTAAAGGATGTGAGATTTTTAAAGAACTAAAAAGATCTTGGCTAATCCCCCTTAAAAGATCAATTATATCAGTTGCCAACAGCATTAGTAAACTCCCAGCTTAAATTTTAGATCAGTATCTGGAAGGGATTGTTCAAAGACTCCCTATCTATCATCTGGATGGAAATGTATGCCGTTAATCACCAGAGATTAGAACATTGAGAAATGGTTTGTTTCATTATTCAGGCTAACTACAGTGTGTTGGTACCCCTTCATAGAAATCTGACCATAAACATCAGAGGAGGGCTAGACACGCACATTTAATTTGTACACCAAAAGCTATTTTTTTAAATGACTGTTCCATAAAATTGGATAGCCAGAGTGTGCATTCTTATGTCAATGGAGAGAGAGGGTTGAAGGACAGCTAGATACTTCCAATGCTGGTGTATCTCAAGGAGGACAATAGAGGTCAGCCAAAAATATCCAACAAGGTAATCTCTATTTCCTCCCACATAATTCATCTAACGGTGTTAAGTGCAAAGACATGAGCATCATCACCTGTGCTACACATCACACATTTCTAGGTATCTTAAGATGATCACTTTCCAAGGCAATTTCATAAATACCTACAGTATATTTATGATTACTTAGTGACACCCCAACCATTCATTCTAGAACAGAAATCAGCCAGGTAACATTTTACTTCATTAAAATAAGACCACCAATGGGAGGTTTCTGTATAATCTCCTTCCACTGCATGAATACTGTAATATATAAACATATATGGTATGGTAACAAGATATTCAACAAACGTCTGCCACAAAAAGCCCAACTGTAAAGTTTTATAGCCCAGGTCAGGTATACTAGTCACTCAGATCCAGATGTATGACAGATGATCTCATGAACACCAGAAACTAGAGTTCATGGAACACAGTAGTTGAATCACTTTGTTCTTTTCAAGGCTTCTTCTTTATCTCTGGGAGTAGAGATGATAAGTAAGGAGTAATCCTCCAAAAATTGACAATGATCAATGAGCCTGTGAATTCTACAGTAAAGTCATAAGAGCAATGTAGTGCATGTGTTGTGTTCAGGGTCATTTGTCATAAAACTCCATGAATGGTACATATGGAGACGGGGCATAAAAGAACATTTTAGGTACAAAAGCAAGAGTTGACCTACTGAGAGTATCCATTAAAATTAAATAATTACAGCTATGTTGATGTCTCTCAGCCATTTATGAAGTTCACCTGACATAACTAGAAAATTAGGTCACTGCCAGATGTTTCTGCTCATTGTATAGGAATGCACTCTTGGGTGATGCGGGCATGCTTGTCTATGCTAATATCTGTAGAGAAAAAGACCTTCTGGCAGTCTTATTGTGGCAGTCTGTCTAATATGTAGATGTCTTATCAATTCCCATGGGAGATCTACTATCATCTTTTTTGTTTTTATTTGAGAAATAACAGACATTAAACAGATCTATGTGGAAAACCAGTGCACATATTCCAATACAAATAAATAAATAAAACTTAATCAATTCATAAGTCACCAATAAAAAGCAATAAAAAAATATATATAGTAAAAACGTCAGTCTATATGTGCACAATTGTAAATACACTAATTGATAATATACACACAACATGAAATAAATAGACTAAAACTAGTTCTTGTGTTTGCTATTTCATATCAAAAGTTCATAAAATATCCCGCGGCAGTACCTTGGATATTGTATATTGCTTACTGTTCCTATGTATCATGTGGGTGTATATTCCTTTTAATAAATCTTGTTCAGTTATGCACCATGAGGTTTCTCCTTTGTTTTACATAATATTGTCTGTGGAGCACTGTGGATTGAGGCAGTGTGTTCGTGGGCAACATATTTTGCTGATATTGACCGTGAGCTGTCTGTTTGGATCCTTAGCATTGTTCTAATAAAACGCACATAGATCTCCTTGTGTTGAGATCTTCCCTTGAGGTATAAATCTGTGCATGGGGGAGCAGCACCTGAGCAGCAGCACTTTAGATTTACTTGAGTGTCACTAAGAGTATTTTACTTGGTTGACTTTTAGTTAAGTTCATCAACTCCTCATTTCATAATGGGGAAACTTTCCTTTTTTAAAATCCAGTCCCAGTAATGTACCTTTTTAGTAGGTGATATGTAATGGTATATGACCAATTACAAAGATTTACTAGAAGGCTAGAAGTTTTCTAAGACTGATGCCAAGAACTTTTTTACTGACAAAGCTCATAATTAATTTAACCCCCTTTTGTCCTTGATTACTAGTTTTAGGGACTGTATGCTTTGGATTTAGTTTGCATTAGATGGGTTTTGCACACATAACATGTACATACTTACACTTACATAGACACATACATGTCTATAGCAATGCAAATCCTGCTTAAAGCAGGTACATTCAGATAAGAAGGAGGTCATTTTTAGAATAAATGCAGCTGTAAGTGAGCATCTCAAACTAATCTCTTTGACTCAAAAACCTGTTGACGCTGGCCCTAAATGTTCTCTTCAGTTGTATAACTAGTGATTCATTAATTTAATTAATGAAAATCAGATTGTATATGGTACAGCTGCAAGAATGTCTAATAGGTAGCCATACAATCAGGCAAACGTTCTCAGACTGTGGTCAGGTTGTTGGTTAATAATTTCTCATCAAGCTCATATCCTATGAGTGTGCACGTGTTTAGAGTCAGAAACCTAAAGTGCCATCACATATCTCTTCTATAACAACACAACAAAGCCATATTTCCCTCCAAATACCTAATTTAGTCAATTCAGCTTTGTTGGAATTCAGAAACTTAAAGTACCATCACATATCTATCTTATATATAGAAATATATCTTTTCTATAGTATCACAGCAAAGCCATATCCCCCAAATACCTAGATTATGGCACCCTGAGGTCACCTTAAAGTGTAAATAAAGGCAAAACTTTTTATATATATATATATATATATATATTTTTTTTTTTTTATTTATTTATTTTTTTTTCTACAATATCACAGCAAAGCCATATCCCGCAAATACCTAGATTATGGCACCCTGAGGTCAGCCTAAAGTATAAATAAAGGCAAAACTTTTTTTTTTAACTTTGGAATAAGAACCCTTGTCAATATGTATTGCTGTCTGTGCCCCTGTTAGGGATATTAATCCTCTTTGTCCTGTTTACCATTATCATTAAAAGCAAGTAAATAATAATAAGTAAATAAATTGGGTTGGGATCAGAACACTAATAGAGAGGAAATCTTACAATGAGGACACTAGTTCTGGTGACCTGGTGACACACCAGGATTCCCTCATTTTGGAGGGATTTCCTCTCACATCCTTTTTTGGGACAATGGGACACAGAGGAAAAAACTGACAGAAGTTATAACACTTAAAAAATGTTATAACTGACATTTTATGAAAAAATGAAAATCTATCAAAATTTAAAAAGAATTGCCATTAGTTACACTTAAGTATCCATACAGAATCACGTCAACATGGAATCTAGCCAAAATGTCTGATATGGGGCAGAGAGCATTAAATGTCCAAGCTTAGTTGAAGATGGAGGTAGTTCTACATTTGTAATGTTACCATCAGCCCTTTTCTGTCTTAATCCACCATTTTTTTTCTATTCAGAACTCTGGCAAGCAATTGATTTAATTTATATGTTATACTTTAAATAAGGCACATTTATTCCCCTGAAAACTTTCTGAAGAACGTATTGATAAAACAGTGGCATTCCTAAAAACCACTGACCCTTCCTTTCAAGCCATTTTCCTCTAATACAGACAGCTGAGAAGAAGAGAGAGGACAGCTTGACAATGATCATGTCCTCTTTCATATACTGTTTTTTAGTATGCAATCACATAACTAGCTGCCTACCTCCTGCCTGTCTTATGTTCTATGCTCACAGGACAGACCTTTTTTATATACTGTTTTAGCCCAAAAGAATAAATAATTTGCTAGTTTATATTCAGAGCAAGACCTACTGTTGAATCAGACATGGTAATATTATGTTATTTGGTTTTATGTCATGGCTATTGTTTCTTAAAAATAAAACTCAATAAAAAATATAATTCAATGCACAACATATGTTTTCTTTTGATTTAATTCATTGATTTACAGAAGCCCAGCTGTGATTGAAATGCATTTTTTTTCTTGGCATTAAATTCAATTCACTCATTAGATATCTTTCATTGTTTTTATAGATATTGTAATATAATATTTAAAAGTTACTTCATGGTGATACCAATATACCCAAACCAAGCTTAGTCCAAGTTACATTTTTGACATATACCTAAACTCATTGCTTTATCAACTAACATATATGTGTATTATCTGCTTGTTCATTTTTCACTTTATTATTCAGTTTACAATCACCCACCCACAATGTACTGTGAACAGGCAGCCGCTGTAGACAAAGCAACATATGGGTACGCCGCTGTCTACTTCTGGGTTGTGGGTGTGTGCGTGCGCCCACCCCACCAGCACTCGCTGTGAGTATACACAGCAGGAACCTTTCAGCAAGTCCCGGCCAATGATTCACAGCCAGGACCCACTGATTGGCTGTGTACAATCACAGCCCAGAGCTATGTGTTGGTAAACAACACAGAGCTCTGCACAGTGGAAATATCTCTGTTTCTCATTCCTGCAAAGCAGATATGGGAAACGTATAGATTGTTTATTAAAAGCAGCACACTGTACACACATTACACATAGTTAGGCACACATTTAACCCCATTGATCGCCCTTTCTAGCCAGTGTCATTAGTACCATGACAGTGTATAGTATTAGTCAAAAAGATAGGGAAAGTGAGCGCTAGATAAAAAAGCTGCTAAGCGCCAATAAGTACCAAAAGACTTAATAAAAGAGACATATAAGAAAGGGCGCAGCGCTAAAATAAACTAATAAACATACAAATGTTAGTAATGACAATGTGCCAAGAACTGTGCATGTGAAACAAAAAAGTCCTCAAAGAAATCAATGGTGACTTGAAACACGTGCGTCTTCCGGTGATCAGAGTAGTAAAATTATGCACTCACCAGATGCATAATTCACATATGCATATAGATGATATCCCGATATCCAAGCGAAGCAAGCCTTAGGCGGATAGGGTCATCATCCGGATACATCAATACGTCCAAGTTTCTCCTCATGGATCGTGTGTTTCCACACTGGAACACACCTCAGCTGTCCCCTAGGTAACTCTGCAAGTGAAAGGACTCAGCAGGGTCCCAAGAAAGAAAGCCAGGATGGTGTGATATCGTTTAAATAAATTTAATTTAATGATCCAAAATAAAGACAAGGACTGCATATACAAAATTAACCATATAGGTATAAAAAGATGACCACCGCTCCATGCGGTGGCGTAATGTCTGGGATAAGCTGCTCTTACCCTTCTGTCTGGGATAAGCTGCTCTTACCCTCTGTCTGGGATAAGCTGCTCTTACCCTTCTGTCTGGGATAAGCTGCTCTTACCCTCTGTCTGGGATAAGCTGCTCTTACCCTCTGTCTGGGATAAGCTGCTCTTACCCTCTGTCTGGGATAAGCTGCTCTTACCCTTCTGTCTGGGATAAGCTGCTCTTACCCTCCACCAGCACTCGCTGTGAGTATACACAGCAGGAACCTTTCAGCAAGTCCCGGCCAATGATTCACAGCCAGGACCCACTGATTGGCTGTGTACAATCACAGCCCAGAGCTATGTGTTGGTAAACAACACAGAGCTCTGCACAGTGGAAATATCTCTGTTTCTCATTCCTGCAAAGCAGATATGGGAAACGTATAGATTGTTTATTAAAAGCAGCACACTGTACACACATTACACATAGTTAGGCACACATTTAACCCCATTGATCGCCCTTTCTAGCCAGTGTCATTAGTACCATGACAGTGTATAGTATTATACAGTACATTTAGTGTCTGGTTGCCCACCGTATTCCCGCAGAAAAAATAATCCAGCAATTTTATATGTTTTACCAAACCCTGCAGCAGACAGACATGGGGTACATTTTATTAGAGGCAACTTATTTTTATTCTGCAAATGTACAAAAATATTTTTTGACCATGCTTCAGATTTGATGTTATTCTAAAGGCAAAAGTTTTTTTTTAAATTAAAATAAAAAAAGAAGTTATATTGAACTGCTCTGTGCAGAGATATTGCACAGAACAATCCCTTACCTCCTCTTCAAGAGTCCTCAAATGGCAATGTTTGCATAGAACTCTCTGAGGATCTGAAAAAAAGAAGTGTTGCTCTACAAAAAGATGGCCTAGGCTATAAGAAGATTTCCAAGACCCTGAAACTGAGCTGCAGCACACTGGCCAAGACCATACAGTGGTTTAACAGAACAGGTTCCACTCAGAACAGGCTTCGCCAAAGTCAACCAAAGGAGTTCAGTGCACGTGCTCAGCGTCATATCCAGAGGTTACTTTGGGAAATAGACTTTTTACTAATACTACAGCAGCCAAAGATGGGGCACACTTTATTAGAAAAAAATTTAAAAAGAAGTTATATTGAACTGCTCTGTGCAGAGATATTGCACAGAATAATCCCTTACCTCCTCTTCGGGAGTCCCCAAATGGCGACGTTTGCTTCTTCTTCCTGCGGATGCCCCAATAGGAAGCTGTGTGCTATGAGGACACTCCTGTGGCTTTGCTCCCGAGCCAGGCTGTGTGTATCCATAGAAACACACAATGCTGCTCTGCCATACTCCCTGCCCCCTCCTCTTATGATTTGACTGACAGCAGCAGCAGGAGTCAATGACTTCCATTACTGCCTTTGTGTGAGACCAGAAAGTCAGTGGAGCAGCACATCAGACAGGGATGGCACTGGATCATGAGAAGAGCCAGGTAAGAGTGGGATAAGAGCTAGTGGAATGTTTTTTTTACCTTAAAGTTATTCTAAAGGAACATTTTTTTTTATTTTTTAAATAACAAAAATGTTATACTGTATTTAGCTATGCTTATATTTACTTATTCTTCTCCACCTCTTGCTATGAAGGCAATTAATCATTCTTGCTCCTGAGCCAGCTCTGTGTGTCCATGGACACACAGAACAAGGCTCAGCCCTGCCCCTTGTTCTTTCTGCGCTTACTGTGATTGACAGCAGCAGGCTGTGGGGGAGCTGTATGCAGATTTTTTTGGGAATACATTAAGGTATAAACTTTTTGCCTTTATGCAACACTCTCCTAGGTTGCTAGAAGTAGACAGTTTAGCTCCTCTGTAGCCAGAGAAGCAGGGGTTAATTGGTTAGGAAGACTGTACAAAGCTTCATAGGCTGTGATGTTGTTACGTCTTTTGGAACTTTTGGGATAGCTCCATAATCTAATGGGTGGAGGGACAGAGGCTGCAGCCTGAATATTTATGGAGTTTCCACCAATCCCTGGAGAGGCAGGGCCTAGAAGGTTGAAAACAACCCATAAATACATAAATCGCTTCTCGGTCTTTTGGCTAAGATCAAGTGTAGTATCTGTTCTTATCAGTGTCCAGTGGGGGTGCTCCCGGCCATTCTAGCTTTGCGGGGATGGCTGTTGTATAGTACCCTCACTGGTATGATGGGGGTCTGGAAAGCTAGTACCAGGGGGACAGAAACCGGGGAGCGCCACACGTTAAGCTGGGGCCCTGGGAGTAATTCCCCTGAGAAAACTGGAAGGACCCAGTACCTCCTGATTTGGATGGATCTACCTTGGTCTGGCCAGGGGCTGGGAAGGCAGAAAGTCCGCAAACACGGTGCCCCCTGAGTAGTCACCTCCAGGGTGCTCTGAGTAGCACTTGGGTGTGGGACCCCACATTGTGAATGAGCACATGGTCACCGCGTTTAAAACACTTTTTGCACTGTGCCTCTAGGACCGGGCCTTTTGGCCAAGTCCTGGGCAATTTTTTTGCTACAGGCCTCAGGGCCTGGTCAGTGCACAATTTGGGCACGACCACTTTTTTATTATTTTTATAGATTTATTTAATTATTTATTTATTTATTTTTACACTCCCACGTTTGTCACCTTTTACCTATGTGTGTGTTTTTCTCACAGGATGGAGGGTGTGGGTCCTCGGGCCTGCCCTGAAGTCTAGGGGGAGGATGTGTGGCCTTTTGGTTCCTTCCTCCCCTAATCCCTAGGGGGTTTTCTCTTCGGGAGAGCCCCCTGAACAAGTACTGGATGTCCGGCTTCGGCTGGACATAAGGAACGGTGGTCCACCAGGCCTTTTGGCCAGGAGGACCAAATGGGAACCTTGTCCCCGTCAGGAGCTTTGTGCCCCGGGGGATCAGGGTAGTGGTCCAACCCCTTCGGGGGTAGGACAAAGCACACCCCTAAGTGCACTTTTTGTGTGGTGTTTTTGCACTTGCACTTTTTTGTGAAACACTTACGGGTTTTTCGTTGTAGTTTGCACGTTTGCGGACTTAAAAAAAAAAAAAAACAACCCATAAATACTTAGAAGCCTGGCAGTCGGGGAGCAGAGTTAGGTCCAGTCATCTGGAGGGATCCCCTGTGTCCCAAGGGGCTGGAGGAAGAGAGAGAGAAGAAAGAGAGGAAGACAGAGGAGAAGAGAGTTCTAAGACACCACTCCGCCATAGTCCCAGCTAGGCTTAGTTGGGATCTCAAAGTCAAAAACAGCCTGTACAGCAGACAGACCCATGCAGCAACTCTCTGGATCCAAGAAGCAACTTTAATGGACTGTGTGAGTAACTACCCACCAACATACTCAAAGCCATAGAGAAGACAGTGTAGTACAATACCACACATGTCTGGGACCTAGGGGATGGCTTGAGTGTAGTGCAAGACAGCCAGGAGCACCCCTATCTCTAGCTTGGGTCAAGAGCAGCCAGATGCTGTATCTACAACCTGACTTTTTGAAACGTTTGTTGATCTTGCACACTTTTTTGTGTCGTCATTTCTACTGGTGCGCAGTTCAGTTTGAAGCAGTCTACAGCAGCCAGAGACTTTAGCAGGTCCTCAACCATTTGTAAATATTTTGCAGCATTTCTTCAGTTTGGGGCATCCCATGTAAACCTAATCCTTATCCAAGTTCTACCCAGAAATTAAACAACAAATCAAAATGCCTAGACTGTTTTCTGGAGCCATTTGGAGTGTGTGGAAAATTCCTGGTCTCCGAAATCCACCAGCCCTTTTGGAGGTAGCGCTACATTTAGAACAATTTTAATGCAGGGAATGCCTTTAAAACCATTTAAGTGATCATCCTTCCTTGTTTTTATCATGGATTTCTAACCCCTTCCACCCACCTATAGTTACACTTCTGAGCAACATGAATAAACAACAGTATATTGTATCTATACAAGGCAAAAAAAAAACTGGCAGAAGTTTGAGAAACAAATTGATGACTTACAGTAAATAAACACTGCAATTAGGTATCTACATGCTTGTTTAGGAAAGGATTCTAAATAAGAAAACTCCTCAATGCCCTTTGAGAATAGCACATTTTGAGCATTTGTATTAAATATGTATTGTATGTAAGTGATTAAAGACGAGAGAGACAACTTGATAATTTTGCAACACAGTTTTACATAAAGTGCCAAAAACACATCAACTGTTTCATCCAGACAAGCACACCCACGCACGCTAGACTCAATCACATGCCGAAAATGTTATTAACTGTTCCACAGGATCTAATGTACACTTCTAATAGCACATATCCCCATGCAAATGAACACAACATTTAGCCAGTTGTTTTTTTTTTTTTTCATACATTCACCGGTCTTCTCAAAATACAAGACTTATCTCTGGGAGAGGAAAACATTCCATTTTGCTCATCTCCAATTTGAGGCTGTTTATTTGAGGTTGAGCCTTTTGATGAATTTCAGTATTATACACATTTACAATCTCATGAATTATGTATCTCCTTCTGTTCTAGAGTTCATGATGATTCTCTAGATCCCCATTAAGCAACAATTTCAACACAGTCAGTTTCTGTAAATTGTCTCTAAATATCTTTTGAGTGGAACAGAAAAGGGAAAATATTTCTCGCTCTTTCTGTCTTAAATGTTTCCTTTAAAAAAAATTGGATTGATGGCTATGTCTTCTATAAAAGTGCACATATGACTTCTAAAGAAAAACCTCTAGGAAACCTTAAAGAGTGGCCTTGTTGTGTTATACAGAAGCCCATTGAGAGCTGAGTGTTTTAAAATGTACTCTGTACTGTGGAGCCTTTGCAGTACATGACCTGGACAATACTTAGACAGGCTCTCCACTTATTATGTTTTGCATAATTGTGAATCTAGCAGGCTATGAATGCACAATGCATTGAATAATATAACATCTGCAAGTTACACAATAATGCGATGTTAGTTGCAAATGATATGCATAGATTAACCCTTGCTAGAGGTCACTACTTGATGATGGAAACAAAATGTATTATACATAAATCTGTCTCACCACACAAAAACATAATTGTTTAAATAGCCCTAGCAATTATTTCAATAGAAAAGCAAAATTATTTCGATACTTCTGCATACAGTCCAAGTTTCAAGCACTTCAATTCTATTTCATATGATTGTTTTAACTGTTTAATAGGCAGAAACATTTTGGAGAAGTAAAGAAGTGTGCGGTGATTGATTACATTGTGTAAAGTCTATTATACAGGACATTGTTTTTACTATTGGGATAAAGGCTATAAATATATTATTCTCCTGGGAATGTTGGTTTTTGCCATCACTGCTCTAGAACCAGGTTAGGGTAAGAATTTTGTAGCAACGGTTACTTTATTGTTAGAGATTTGTTTGAGGGTTTGCTTGGTGTTGGCAGATTAGAAGGGTTTAGTCTAAGCGTTAGGGCCCGTTCCCATGAGTGGACACATTATGTACTGTGAAACATCTGCACACTGGTGTGCATTATTCAAAGTGCATTGCATTGTTTACTTTTTCCTTTTTTTTTTTTTTAAAGGGTAAGTCCTCCTTTCTGACCATGTTTCATGTTACACCAATATTCAGGGTGTAGCACTAAACATGGTCACAGTCTTCAGTTTAGATGCAGTTTCCTTTTTCTGTTAAGGATAGGAGGGTTTAGTTCAACTTTAAGTTTAAGGTTAACTGTTGGAGGAGAAGGTTAACCACTTGAGCTCCTGAACATTTTACCGCCTTCCTGACCAGGATATGTTTTGCTCTACCGTGCTGCACTGTTTTAACTGGTAATTGTCCGATCATGCAATGCTGCACCCAAATAAATTGATATAATTCTTTTCCCACAAAGAGAGCTTTCTTTTGGTGGAATTTGATCACTACTTGATTTTTTTATTTTTTGTGATATAAACAAAAAAAGACTGAAAATTTTGTACTTTCTGCTAAAAGGTATGCAATAAAAGAAAAATAAAAAAAATCTAATTTCTTCATAAATTTTGGCCAAAATGGATTCTGCTATATGTCTTTGATAAAAAAAAAGTGTATTTATAGCGCCTACAAACTATGGTATAAATATTGGATTTTATTTTTTATACTACTAATGGCGGTGATCAGCAACTTATAACAGGACTGCAATAGTGCAAGGGGCAATAGGACACTAACTGACACTGGGGGGAACTCACTAACTGGCATCATTAGTGACATTAATACAGTGATCAGTGATAATATTATACACTCTCGCTGTATTAATGACACTGGCTGGGAGGGGGTTAATATCTAGGGCAATCAAGGGGTTAAATGTGTGGCTACCAATGTGCATAATGTGTAAAGTGTGCTACTTTTTACTAATGATCTGTAAGTTTCTCATTCCCTCTGTGCAGAGCTCTGTGGTGAATGTTAACACAGAGCTCTGCTCTGTGATTGTACAGCAGGTGCTGACCATAAATCATTGGCCAGGACTTGCTGACAGGCTCTTGCTCTATACATTCACAGCAAGTGCCATGCCCAAAACCAGGGAGTAGGGAGCGACATATGAGTATGTTGATTTGCCTACAGTGGCCACAGTACATTAAGGGTGGGCGGTCATCAAGTGGTTTTAAACCCACAGAATTTTTCTATATAATTCAGCTGAATACATTCCAGGTGCATCAAAACAAAAAGTTTTCAAAGTATTACAGTTTTTTTTGTAACCGCTTGTCACCCAGGTCAATTCTGACATTTCTCTCATAATTATAAAAATCATTATTTTTTGCTAAAAAAATTACTTAGGACCCCCAAACATTAAATGTTTTTTTAAGCAAAGGCCCCAGAGAATGGTGGATGTTGTAATTTTTTTGTCACATGGTATTTGCACAGTGGTTTTTCAAATGAAATTTTTTTGGGGGAAAAATACACTTTAATGAATTTTAGCGCACAGAAGCACAATATAACACCCAATTTTTTGGTAAAATATAAAATATAATATCACACTGAGTAATAGATACCAAACATGTCACGCTGTAAAATTGTGCGTGCCCGTGGAATGGTAACAAACTATGGTACCTTAAACTATCCACAGGAGACACTTTAAAAGCTTTTACAGATTACCAGTTTAGAGTTATAGTACACAGGAGGCCTGGCACTAGAATTATTACTATCATTCTAACGTTCTCAACAATAATTCACATGTGTGATGCGAATGCCATTTACATATGCATGCAGGACTTACATGCGTGCTCTCATTTGTGCATTAGTACAGGGGTAGGGGGCAAGTAATTTTTTATTATTTTATTATTTATTTTATTCAAATTTACTTATTTTTTAACACTGTACCTTTATTATTTTTCTTTTATTCAACTTTACTGCAATCACAGGGGATGAACAACATCCCTTGTGATAGCATGGGCCCTGATAGGTCCTCTTCAAGGAGAGATCTGGGGGCCTATTAAGCCCTAGATGTCTCCTCTGGCCGCCAAAGCATCTGATCAAACCAAGAGCAAACCAAAATCGGAAGTGACAAAATCCTCATTGTTTCGGGTTTCTGATCTCACAGAGAGGAAGAAAATACATAATTTCCTCTCTCTCTGTTCAGTCTTTTAGGTACCGCTGGTTGGAGTGGTCCCATCTCCCCCCATTCCGACACCTGTAAAAGTGATTGAGTGGCTCTGTAGCTACTCGTATCACTTCTACATTAAAGAGAATCGCCAGATGAAAATATTGACCATCCCAGTATAACCACTGAAACCCAAGGACATTATATAACGTCCTAAGGGCTGCAAGTGCTTAATCACCCACAGCCTGAGTAGAAATGCCTGTGTCATGCCAGCATGCTGCAGAGTTGGACCGTTGCTATGTGAAAGCAGTGGTCTCTTTGCAAAGGTCTGGCTTGTTCCCTGCTCTCCAATTAACAGGGAGCATAAGCTTTGCTTATTGCAGAACTGTAGTAGTGGAGGAGCTGGGCGAACCCAAACAGTAATGAGTGATTATGGAATATGGGGTATGGACCATTACACTGGCAGCACAGGGCATCATGGTCGCCATGTGCAGCAGGGTTGGGAGGGTGGCCAGGACTTTTGGATTTAGTTCACCTTTTCATTTAGATATTTTCTAAATCTAATACATTTCACCACCTAAACTTTATCAGGGTCTTTAAAATCATGTTGAAACTGTAAACAACTAGTAAGCATTTTGCTTATGCTGTTGGATCAGTTTATTTGCAAATTGTGTTAAAATGGGGTTTTCCCATTTTCCACTATCCTGGAATTTGAAAGACTAGTCTGTCTTTCCTGCACCAAGCCATGACTAATGCACCATAGATAGGCTTGTCCACTCCTACTTCCACCATTACCTATCCATACCACTCCCCACCCCCTTAACCAAATAAACTTTACAAAAAACATGACACCATTTTGGAGTAAATGGCCAACATAGCCTTTTATTAACAACTTCACATTTAACATACATCAACCGTTCCTTAACGGAAACCAAAGAATTGTTGTTGGTCTTCAAAGGCACCCACAAACGATCCAAAATGCACCTGCGGACAACCCTATACACTAGGCCTCCAGCCGCAACCAACCAGCTCGGAGACAACCATACCGTCCGCAGTGCAGCACCACCACCTTCCAGTTAAACCTTGCTTAACTGGGAATATCCACCGGGCCCCCCATACCACGGATGGGGTCCCACACCATTGTTTTACCTTCCAAGATGAGAACCGCCTTCAAAGACCAACAACCGCCCGCGAACCAACAGAAAAAAACCCCTTTCCAACTTTTTTTTTTTTTTTTTTCTTACCTGCCCCTGGACGAGACCCTAGACCCAACTAAACAGGGAGGGCGGGAGGGAAGCTCTGGTCCTTGCTCACGTCCAGCTCCACTGACGCCCCTTCCACACAACCCCCCACCCTAAGGTGCCACAGACCCCTCCTACACTCCACATCTGCCAATCCTATAATTCCCCAATCAATTCCCCACCCCCTGGAGCTAACTTTAACCCTTTCCGTTCCCTACACCACTCTGGGCCTAGTCATGTATGCCCTGCGCTATTTCCATTCTTCCCTATTCGCTACGGGCATTTCTTTTGAGAATATCTTTTTTTGTTTTTGTAATGTAAATGCTTAACAAACACGATAAAAACTTCCATAGAGCCAGTCCAAAAGGGCAATTCTGCTATAGAACTATGAAAGAAAGCTTTACTTAGATTTATATAGATCAGACATACTGTATCTAGAGCCAATCAAATGCAGTACTATTGCAGTTTTTGGTATTCTATCACTCATATTTTATCTTCAACAACCTTGCTCATAAGTGAAGGGGAATGTTTCCAGTGTGTAATGCATGGTATGTTTATTATACTGTATACTGGAATGTAATAAAGATGTCTGTCATTTTTAAAAATATACCCTTTCAAAGATTTTCATTGAACTCATCTAAACTCAAACAGTCATATAAACTGTTAGTTCAATGTTTCAAATACTTCACTAAGTCATGCAACGTTTTAATGCTGGTTTTAAAAAGGATAGTACAAATGTGAATGTTAGGAATGTGTGTACGTGGACCCTGCTTAGATCAAAATGATGTATACAGCATAAATTATTTTCCCAGAGGGTGGACTGGCCATTAAAAAGTATCTCCTGATGGCTCTCATAGGCAATGGTGAAAGTGCTCCCACTATATTTGAAAATCATGCTGTCTGAATGGATCACATAATCTATACCAAGGAGCATAAATGTACAAAATTCAAGAGACCTCCATAAAGAGCACCTAACAGAGATCATGCATACAGAGTTACACAATACAGACCATGATTGCACAAATGTCCATTACTAGTTGATGTTAGAATCCTATATACAGTACCTAACATTTTATGGCAAAATTAAAAGGAGTTTTAAAGCATAACTAATCCCAATTACTAAATCTTATCAAAATAAAAGCATTAACAGGCTACTGTGATTTCAAAAGCCATTTTCTGTATATTATTAAATGAATACATGGTGATCCTGCCATGAAGATCAGGCATGTCCTCTTAAATGGCAATATAGCTCTGTTCCTGTCTACCAATTGTGCTCCTGTATTAGCACCAGGCTTTTGATGGAAAATATAAGTGGCTGTTTTAGCACACATTATACAGGCATGATTTATTGTTGTCATCATCAGGTAACCTGTCCTGGGAAATACCATGTAACTGTTGATGAAGTGCATTCATGTAGACAGGAAATGACAGGAAAGATGCAGTAGGACAATGGTTCATGGCCTCACTCCTCAAGTAGGCTCAGCAGGTCATGTTTTCAGGACTTTCTTCATCTTGCACAGGTGCTTTAAGTCAATGTAAATGACCTGATATTTACAGTATGACAGCTATTTTATCTAAGAGAAGTTCCCAAAACTGGTGGTGGTACTTGAGGAATTATCTTGGGAAACATTGCTGTAGCAGATCTTCAGCAACAAAAGTTTAAAGTATATCTAATCCAAAAAACAAACATTTAAAGAGATACTAAACGTTCATTTTTTTGTTTGCAAAATAACAAACATGTTATACTTATTTGCTGAGTGCAGTGGTTTTGCACAGAGCAGCCTGGATCCTCCTCTTCTGGGATCCCCTACAGGCTCTCCTGGTTCCTCCTTTCTGTTGGGTGCCCCTATAGCAAGCAGCTTCCTATGGGGCACCCGCTGCCCTGTGTATCCATTCACACAAGGAGCCGCAGCTCGGCATACCTCTCTTCATTGGCTGACTGGCTGTGATTGACAGCAGCAGGAGCCAATGGCTCAGCCAATGAGGAGGCACAGACCCGGAACATCTGAGGCTGTCATACACATTGCTGGATCTCGATGTGGCTCAGGTAAGTATTAGGGGGGCTGAGGGCACTGCTGCACACACAAGGTTTTTTTACTTTCATGCATTTATGAATTTATGAATGTAAAAAACCTTGAGCCTTTACCCACTTTAATATTTTGCAGCTTATCAAATTCTTAGATGTGGTGACTACATTCATTTTCTTAAGCTTTTTTCCTTCGTTTTTGGTCTGACCAGTAGACAAGTCCTGCTTTGGTGTGGCTATACTCATACTTTTACCATGTACAGTTATGTTCAAAATAATAGCAGTCAGACATCACTAACCCAATCAATCACTGTTTTTGGTAGAAATGATATTTCTACATGGCAAATAATTTACTAGCAGGTGTAGTAGAGTAATAGAAATCCAACAGACCCAACATTCATGACATGCATGCTGCTGATTCTGTGTAATTGAATCACTAATTGAAAGGGGCATGTTCAAAATAATAGCAGTATGGAGTTCTATTAGTGAGGTCATTCATTCTTTGAAAAACAGGTGGCAATTATTGCCCTTATTTAAGGAAGGAAGGCAGCAAATGTTGTACATGCTGGTTACAGTGCATTTCTCTCTGAAATTTTGAGGAAAATGGGTCGCTCCAGACATTGTTCAGAAGAACAGTGTACCTTGTTTAAAAAGTTGATTGGAGAGGGGAAAACATATAAAGAAGTGCAGAAAATGATAGGCTGCTCAGCTAAAATTATCGCAAATGCTTTAAAATGGCAACCAAAACCTGAAAGACGTGGAAGAAAGCGAAAAACTACCATTCGAATGGATAGAAGAATAGCCAAAATGCAAGGACTCAGCCAACAATCAGCTCCAGGAAGATCAAAGAAGGTCTAAAGTTACCTGTGAGTACTGTTACAATTAGAAGACACCTATGTGAAGCCAAGCTATCTGCAAGAAGCCCCCGCAAAGTCCCACTGTTGAAAAAAAGACATCTGCTGAAGAGGTTACAATTTGCCAAAGAGCACATTGACTGGCCTAAAGAGAAATGGCGCAACATTTTGTGGACTGATGAAAGTAAGATTGTTCTTTTTGGGTCTAGTGGCCAGAGACAGTTTGTCAGACGACCCCCAAACACTGAATTCAAGCCACAGTACACTGTGAAGACGGTGAAGCATGGTTGCACAAGCATCATGATATGGGGATGTTTCTCATACTACGATGTTGGGCCTATTCATCGCATACCAAGGACCATGGATCAGTTTGAATACATTAGAATACTTGAATAGGTCATGTTGCCTTATGCTGAAGAGGAAATGCCCTTGAAATGGGTGTTCCAACAAGACAACGACCCCAAACACACCAGTAAACGTGCAACATCTTGGTTCCAGACCAACAAAATTGACATTATGGAGTGGCCAGCCCAATCCTCGGATCTTAATCCGATAGAAAACTTGTGGGGTGACATCAAAAAAGGAGTTTCTGAAGCAAAACCAAGAAATAGAGAAGAACTGTGGAATGTAGTCCAGTCATCCTGGGCTGGAATACCTGTTCACAGGTGCCAGAAGTTGGTTGACTCCATGCAACACAGATGTATAGCAGTTCTCAGAAACAGTGCTTATACAACTAAATATTAATGAAGTGATTCAAAAGAAAGCAAAATCTTCAAACATTTTTCAGTTTATATAGTGAATGTCTGAGTTTGTAAAGAATACAAACACTGCTATTTTTTTGAACAGTCTTCTATTCACTTTTCTTAAATTTTTTTAGAGGAACAACACAAATTTGATATATTTTTCTTCATGTTTTGAGTTGGAATAGAATGTGTAGTGTTCCCAATGCATTTGTGTGTATGGAAATAAAAGCTATTAGAAGGTATTTGAGCTTTGAATAAAAACTGACCATTGTAAGCATCCTTGTCAGACTTAAATGGTTTTGTCTCAAACATGCCTATTAAATCTGACATACCTGCATAAGAGTGTGGTCCTTGTATGGAACGGGAAGGTGTGCATGCATGAAACCTGTAAAGGTAATGCTGCCTTGAGTTGAGCTTTAAATTTGTTATTTTAAAACAATATCCTACTTTTCAATGGGACAATAATTCTTGTGTAAGATATGAGGCAGGATACTTGTAGGGAATAAGGACAAGCCAACAGAGGAGCAGTCATAAGAGCTAAGTCAGATGACAATGCTGAAATCATAACACAATAGATAACAGACCTTGAGGAAAAGAAATATTATCTAGGAAAAGATAGTGTTTGAGTGACAATTTATAATGGACAACATAATCTGCAGCCCCAAAAGATCTGACATAATATCCCAGTTGGTGCAAATTATAGTTCCTGTGAATATAGCTCAAAGGTCACAGTATGACCGTTTATGCTCTTTTTCAGTTTGTAAGCCAGTTTTCAGAAGAACACCTGACGTGGTAATGGCACAAGCATTGGAAACAGCATAATGACATATCTTTTTTTATGACGCACATAAGAGGTTATGTACTGTATAGCACATAGCTTGACATCACAGAGTCCTTGCCTTGTAGGACGTACAACTTATCTCTTGGCACCTCAGGCACAAAACTGAGAAGTGACAAGGAGATGACAAGGTAATCAAACAAAGCTTTCTTGCCTTAGATTCAATGTCACAGTCACTGTCACAACCTTTTAAAGGAGAAGTATATATGTTCTGTAAAGCATAATGTTTGTCCTCACAGACACTAACATGATTTAAACCCATAGATTGTACATATCTATTTCCAAGGTAGACTTGAATCTGATTCACGTTTTTAGTACTGATATGTGGATACTTGGAAGAGCTCCAGTATTAAAACAAATAACAGAAAATTCTGAACATCCAATGTTAATTTAGCCTTAAGAATGTCTCCACATTTTCTGAGACTGGAAATATTTATGGGAGCTCTTCCATGCTTTGATACATGCTTTATTTTTAAATGCTAAAAAACAACTCCCTACTATTATAAAGCCCATCCAAGATTTGTTCTGTGAGCTTTAGCAAACCACAAGAAGATGGGTATAGGCTAATAAAGACACTTATCATGCTTATTGATTTTCCCCTTTCAAAAGGCAAAACTGTCATCTTACCAAAGTGCAACAATGAAGTGTACCTACAGTCCAAAACGTATGGTCACTGTCACCTGGATAGAAAGCTATGGCAAAGAGAAAAAGTTCCATTTTCCCCACAAGAGGAATAGTGGGAATTTTTTTTCAATGAGGACAACTATCCTAAAGTTGTCTAAGAGGAGATTTCTTTTCACTTACTGTTGTGTCTACAGAACTAGTATTAAACATAAATCTTCCCAATGGCACAGATACATCAAAAGAACATTTGACAGGCATTTTAACATCCTCCACTCTATTTAAAATGCAAAAGTGTTTTAGTATATATATATATATACAGTGGGGCAAAAAAGTATTTAGTCAGCCACCAATTGTGCAAGTTCTCCCACTTAAAAAGATGAGAGAGGCCTGTAATTGGCATCATAGGTAGACCTCAACTGTGAGAGACAAAATGAGAAAAAAAATCCAGACAATCACATTGGCTGATTTAGAAAGAATTTATTTGCAAATTATGGTGTAAAATAAGTATTTGGTCAATATCAAAAGTTCATCTCAATACTTTGTTATATATCCTTTGTTGGCAATGACAGAGGTCAAACGTTTCCTGTAAGTCTTCACAAGGTTGGCACACACTGTTGCTGGTATGTTGGCCCATTCCTCCATGCAGATCTCCTCTAGAGCAGTGATGTTTTGGGGCTGTCGCTGGGCAACACGGACTTTCAACTCCCTCTAAAGGTTTTCTATGGGGTTGAGATCTGGAGACTGGCTAGGCCACTCCAGGACCTTGAAATGCTTCTTACGAAGCCACTCCTTCGTTGCCCGGGCGGTATGTTTGGGATCATTGTCATGTTGGAAGACCCAGCCACGTTTCATCTTCCATGCCCTTGCTGATGGAAGGAGGTTTGCACTCAAAATCTCACGATACATTGCCCCATTCATTCTGTCCTGTACATGGATCAGTCGTGCTGGTCCCTTTGTGGAGAAACAGCCCCAAAGCATGATGTTGCCACCCCCATGCTTCACAGTAGGTATGGTGTTCTTTGGATGCAATTCAGCATTCTCTCTCCTCCAAACACGACGAGTTGTGTTTCTACCAAACAGTTCTATTTTGGTTTCATCTGACCATATGACATTCTCACAATCCTCTTCTGGATCATCCAAATGCTCTCTAGCAAACTTCAGACGGGCCCGGACATGTACTGGCATAAGCAGGGGGACACGTCTGGCACTGCAGGATCTGAGTCCCTGGCGGCGTAGTGTGTTACTGATGGTAGCCTTTGTTACGTTGGTCCCAGCTCTCTGCAGGTCATTCACTAGGTCCCTCCGTGTGGTCCTGGGATTTTTGCTCACCGTTCTTGTGATCATTTTGACCCCACAGGGAGAGATCTTGCGTGGAGCCCCAGATCGGGGGAGATTATCAGTGGTCTTTTATGTCTTCCATTTTCTAATTATTGCTCTCACAGTTGATTTGTTCACACCAAATTGCTTGCCTATTGCAGATTCAGTCTTCCCAGCCTGGTGCAGGTCTACAATTTTGTTTCTGGTGTCCTTCGACAGCTCTTTGGTCTTCACCATAGTGGAGTTTGACTGTTTGAGGTTGTGGACAGGTGTCTTTTATACTGATAACAAGTTCAAACAGGTGCCATTGATACAGGTAATGAGTGCAGGACAGAGGAGCCTCTTAAAGAAGAAGGTACAGGTCTGTGAGAGCCAGAAATCTTGCTTGTTTGTAGGTGACCAAATACTTATTTTCCACCATAATTTGCAAATAAATTCTTTCCAAATCAGCCAATGTGATTGTCTGCTTTTTGTTTCTCATTTTGTCTCTCATAGTTGAGGTCTACCTATGATGCCAATTACAGGCCTCTCTCATCTTTTTAAGTGGGAGAACTTGCACAATTGGTGGCTGACTAAATACTTTTTACCCCACTGTATATATATATATGTACAAGCAGCCAGAAATATGCACATATGTGTTTTCCTACTTTTGCAAGGATCCTAGAAGGCCCAAAACCAAGGGTGCTTTATTTTGCAAATTCTAAAATCACATAGTGAAGTGTATTGTAGCCCTGATGGAGCAGAACCTTCAAAACCCATTTTTTTAAAATTAATGTGATTATTAATAAAAATTATATTGTATTTTCTCCATCTAACTTTTGTACTACTTTCCTTGTTGTATCTTCAGTAATCATAACCTGACAAAGATCTTGACCTTTCCTGAAGGTGTACAGTTTGTCTCCAGTGGAGATATTTCCCATCATTCCCTGTCCTTAACGCTCTTGGTGCTGGAGCTCTTAGTTTAATATTGGCATACATGCTAAAATGAACTTTTTAATGTAACATTTTATTACCATTATTTTTTTTATTTAACTTTATGGCTATTACAAAGAGAGGACAATTCCCAAATGTGATAGCATATGTGGAGTGAGAGGTACTCTTTATGGTATCATTGAATGACAGGTACTTTTTACAGTGACATTGAGTGGCTACAGTCTACAGTTACTCTGGTGGTCTCTTACATGCAAAATTGCTTCCAGCAGGAAAATTCAGTGTTGTCCTGCCTGCAGTATTAAATTTGGCCACTAGATGAAACCCAAAATAAATGTACTATTTTACAGAAACTAGAAACTGTTTTGCCTACTAAAAAACCCTTTCACTCTAAGAAAAGGAAATGGAGCTGAGACTCCATCTTAGAAACTGAGAGAAAAGGAAGTAACCATAATACTATGCTACACATGTCATGGACTGAACTTACATCCCTTACAGGCAGCAACACTGGTTAGCAGGAACGTATTGCCATCCACAACTTGATATTTCCATTGTGTTTTGTATGTTTCATATATTGATTATACAGTATGTACTTCTTATCTGTTTTTTCTCTAATAGTTTCACCTGTTTTGGTAATAAAGTTCAAGATTACATTCAGTCTGGCTTATTGCAGTAGGTGGGTTTAGCTTCATGTCCAGGAAATGTGAAGAGAGAACAGAACAGTAGGTAAACAATTGGGTGAGAGGGGAAGAGCATTGTCACTCTATAATGTGAAGGACTTTCATTGCAGATTTACCAGGTATTAGAGGGATGTTCGATTCCTATCGCCCGAAGCCTGGACATGTAGTTCTGTAGTTCTGGGCGTTGGGCAGGTAGTTTTTTTCTACCTTTAGCCCTGCTGCGGGCAAGCAATGGACTCACCTGTCAGGTGGAAACATGCAGGCAGCAGCGCTGCCACTCGATTGCTTCCACACAGTGCCAGTCTCCCCCCGGGCTCCACTTGCCCATCTGCAGGCTCGGGACCGGATCACCGCTGTCAGCTAGAAAGGAGGGAGGAGAGCGGACACGTCCGCTCCCCTCTCCTTCTTGTCCTGACCTGGAAGTGATGTTATGATGTCACTTCCAGGTCCCCGTTAAGAGATTCCCGACGATGGAAGCCAGGAAAGAATGTATTGTCATGCGATGTGCACCACATTACATTCAGTCCCCTATGTGATGAAAAAAACTAAATTTTTTTTTTAATTGTAAAAAATGAAAGTTACACCCAAGCACATACCATCCCCCCCCCCAAAAAAAAATTAAGGCCCCCCCGTCCCCACATATACGCACGTACAAACATAAAAGCACACTCTGGGGCACCTACGCATGAAAACATCGATTGCAATACACATGTCACAGATCGCTGTGCATGCCAGAATGAGAGCAATAATTCTAGCACCAGAACTCTTCCGTAACGCTAAACTGATGACCTATAAGGAGCTTTAAAAGTGTCAACCTATAGAAAATATAGGGTACTGAAGTTCATAGCCGTTTCATGAGGGCACACAAATTGAAGGTTTGACAAGTTGGATATCTATTTACTCTTTTATATTTTACAAAAAAATAGGGCAATTTATTGCTTTTTTGTGCCCTAAAATTAACTTGTATTTTTTACTGAAATTTTGCGGTAACATCATGCGACATATATATATATTGGAACTACCACTATTTTATTCTCTAGGGTCTCTGCTTTCAGAAAATATATAATGTTAGGGGGCTTTATGTAATCTTCAGGCCTAAAATAATTTTTTAAACTTATGCAAAAAATGCAAAAATGGCTCTGGCAGCGAAAGGGATAAAGGATAAGCCCTGACCCACCCTTTCCTGAGGAGCAGCCAATCGGTGCTCATTACACTGCAAGGTCTCTCCCCTTCCTGCTAGTCCCTGGGTGCAGTGCTGGAGAGAGGCAGGGAGGGGAGGAGGAGATAAACAGCACAATGTTAACAATATTTGATGTTTAAGTCGCTATAAAGCCCCTTTTGTTTTTAAAAGCCCCAGACATTCCTAATATCATCTATGATTTAAATACAGTTTTGGTTCAAATTTATTTATTTTTTTTATCTGGACAAGTAGATTGTCATGAGGGACAAGTAGACTGGGGCACCTATTTAGCCTCTGGACAAGTAGTTTTTTCAAAAATTTCCACACCCCTGTATTAAATTACCAAAAGCTTCAGATTTAAAAATATGAAAATGATTTTTTGAAATTGAAAGGACATTACCATTAAAGCTTACATGTGATTCTAGTGCTTGAGTTTACACAAACTTTAATTAATCTCATAATTTTTAACTTTGTTATTTAACATATTACCACATATATTTACTCTGCTTGCCTTCTAGCCGCATAGAAAAAATTAAAAAGAAGAAGAAAAACAAATTCATTCCAGATCCCAACTTAACTTGTTAAATATCTTACAGCAGCAATTAAACTAGTTTTGTGAATCATGCTGCAATCCAGAATGAGATATTTGGATATTTGTCCCCCATAAATGATTAAAAGCTCTGGCGACAGTCTCTACTTCATAATTGGATTTATACTATTATTCTGCATACTTGTTGGTAACACAGCCAATATTTTAAGATGGGACTGTCTTGCCAAAACAATATAATTTCTTGGCATTCATAAAAGCAAGCCAAATTAGTAAATCCAAAGGCAATTTGAACTGTAAATTAAGGTTATTATTTCTTGTCAATAGCATTTTGCCCTATAAATCTCCCTTGTGTCCTTTCAGAATTTCCTTCTACAGCATCGCAGATTCTTAGACATGTGGAAAATTATAATTATTTTACTGTACAGCAAGTATGAAAGGGATAACAACATTGTCAGAGAGGTTACATTCCATCCGCATATCTCTGGGCAACAAATGCATACTTAGAATTCTTAAACATTTACAGGTGCTTATCAATACGGTTTAAACTAGACTGCATTGAAAGGACTAATAAATCTGGATTATAACTGCAAAAGCAGAGATAGAAACTTTTACAGATATATACATACATAGTATAAAAGTTACAGCAGCTTTTTAAAACTTAGTTTTATTTTGTCTTTAATTCCTCCCAAGAAATATCAGTCAACTCCCTGTGCCTACAGCCTCATAGGTGCATTACTGGTGATGGGAGCTTTGTGTGATTTGGAACCAGATGTGGTAATGTCACTACTGTCCTTGCTGGAGTGAGCACTGCAGTAAAATAATTTCACTGGTCCTGTTTCTTTCATGTTGTGCTTTCTAGTCATATCCTGCTGTTTGAGTATTCCTTTATCAGTCATAGGATCACCAGTCATTGGGGGGCAGATTTGACATGAGGAAGCAAAGATGGCTGCCTTTACTGGGAGACATAAGGCAATACTAGTGACTAGTCTTTTCACCGCCTGCTTTTTTTAGAGCACAGCTTACACATTTCAGGTCCCCTTGAACTTCTAAACGTTTTGTTCCTAAACTCCTAAGACTCTTGTTTCTTAGTAGGGGGGCCTACATCAGTTCCTTTTGATGTAGAAATGCCCCAAGAACACTTCCCTTAAGCTCTTTTCCTACACACAATATGTGAGCAGGACCCTGGCAGTCAAGGCATGTAGAGAGGAAGAGAATGTGTAGGGATGAGCCGAGTTCTTTAGTCCACCAGAGCAAAACTCAGGCACGGCTGACAACACTGCTTGCGTTTTCAGTACAGCAGAGCAGACATTGTTGGCCCACAACAGGAAGTGAGAAGAGCAATAGATCTCTGGAAGGATAACCAGATATTTTTCTTTACTTGCAGCATTGTAAGGAGATTTTTAAAACATGGACATGAACTGAAGAGAGCTGCTCTTGATATATTTTTTCTTTTTTCATTTTGACCAGATATACACTTAAAATGCAGTGTCTGGGTTAGAACAGGCTCTACTAAAATCAATACATTTTCTCATGTGTGTGCATCTTTGTTCAGCTGCAAAAAAGTAGAATGCACAATGATGAGAACAAGCCTTGAACAGCACTGCAGACACTCTAAGATCCTTTGGAACTTATTAATCTAAAAGACTGATAACATAGAACTATAGACTGTACTTAGTTTTGGAGCAAATTTAATTGTAATGCAAAATATAATTTTGTAGCTGTAGAAACTTTCACACAAGTACTTTACTTTGGTATTATGTACAATTACCATATTTCATATTTTCTGGTCTTTAAAAAGGACAGGTAATTTGAGATAAACAATAAGAAAATATTGCTTTGAGGTGTTTAAATAAAGTTAGAAGCCAAAACCAGCAGAGACTTGCTTCCTTATTACCCTCTGTTCTGTCATCAAAACATCTCCCTTAAGCTAAAGAGATGTGCACTCCAGATAGTAGGAATTCAAGAGAGGCCTCGGCTAGCTTTTGTTATCATCCAGCCAGAAGTTATAGAACCTCATTTAAAGTAATGTTGAGAATGCATTTAAAATGCACATGCCCTTTTCTCTCTCAAGCTTTGATAAATATCCCCCCTCTAGCCCTCTATTATTCCCCTTTTAAAACTCGTAATTCATGTGCAAAATACTTTCCGCAAATACGCTGCCTTTTTAAGTGAGCTGGTGTGTTTGCATATTCATAAAGTAGGAGACTGTCTTCTGAGCACCAATTATTGCTCATTAAAGTATCTGCTGATTTTCACTGTCAACAACATCCAACATGCCTTGCTCTTTGCAAAGTCACCTTTACAGTAAAGAAGACGGCCTACAGCAATACTTCAATTTTCTGTTTAGATAGGTCTACACAGATAACCCTTAAATCGACCAGCTCAGGAATACATTATGTGTCCCTTTTATCTAAAATGTGCCTTCTACCTTTTATTCTAATCACCATGACTGTCCATTTCAAATCACTTCACAAGTCTCTTAGTTAAAGCAATATGTGACTAATCAGCACTGATGATATGATTGCCGAATTCTAATTAATGGAATGCATTTTACTTTTTAATTTTGCTGAGGACAATGCTGCATTTGTATACTGATGATAAAGATGGAAATTTGGCATAATGGGAAAATATGCTGCTATTTATATGAAGGACATTGCAGCGTGTTTATGAAATGATCAACATATTTTAAACTACCGTTACTTTTACAGATGTGCAAACATTTAAAGAGACCTTATCGTTTTACCCATTTAATGCAAAGTGACTGGGTCTCTTTAAAGTCCATCTCTATTTTTGTAAATAATATGTTGGTAGGTGTAGAGTGTAGTGCCATTTTAGTGATGCCTTTCCACTGGTGATGTCAGTGGATGGAGTTGGTGCTCCTGTTTATTAGCTGCTGTGGGTAGGGCCAATGAGTTTGAGTATGGGAACAGGTCAACTCTGACCAACACCACGTAGGTCATTGGCCTATGCACGAGAATGGGGGTGAGAACCCTCTTCAGGGCTGGACTACCAGGGGCATTATATATGGACTTGCAAGAGAGAAGGTGGAAGTACCTTGCTACTCCTGACCTTCACTTGGCAGGTCTGTAGCTTAGTTTAGATAGATCTTGGGGCCTGGGACTGAGAAAGATCTGTGTGAGGACACACTGTTGGGGACACATGGAAGAGTGAGGGGAGAGATGGCTGGACTTAATGCACTCATGATAGCTGCAGTAAAGTGCTGTGCACTGCAGAGACTACTTTTCAGAAGGTCGTGCAATAGAGGAACCATATTATGCACTGTAAAGACACTTTTCAGAAAGTCAAGTTTTAGACTGTATTGATATGCCAATGTTCCTTAGTAATCCATTGAAAACATCTAAAATGTTCATACTTTCTTCTGGGTAACAAGTCTCAGGCTGGGAATATGTAGGGAGGTGGGCCTCATGCCAGGTAAATGAGTGAAACAATATGGCAGAATTTCTCCTAAAGACTGGTATGTGGGTGTCCTATCCACAAGAGAAGCTTGGCGCAAACCGCTGTCCTATCCAGGTACATATGTGAAGGGAAATATGAATAGTTGTTTGCTGTCAATCCTGGTCCCTTACAAATATATGTTTTGCCATGATTGTACCTGTAATCTTAGATTTTATTGTAGTTTATAGAGACCCTTTTACCTTTCCTATTTAAGACAAAGTGATAGAGTATCCTTAAAGCAGAACTCCAGCCAAAAATAAGATCAAAATGAAAAATCAGCTTTCGTTGCAATATTCATTTTCAGTCTGAAGCTCCCACAGTACTTCTTTTATACCACAAGATGCCCTTAGTCTGATGGCCACCATCATTTAACCCACTTCCTCTGAGTCCAAACTGTCCTGGACCCTCCTCCTAACTGACTGCACAGTGAAAGTTGAAGCCAGAAAGTGTTTAATTGATCTCTCTGTCACTCTGCTTTCTCTTCCTATAGGATGCTCCTTAATAGCGCATGAACTAATTGGCTCCTTCTGCTGCATCTTCTTCTCACTCCTGCCCTGTTATACAGGAACTGAAAAAGGCTAATACCAGGTCAAAGTCAGGCACATACACTATTGCAATTTACAAAATACATTTTATTATTGGTTATAGAGCTTCATTAATTTATGTTTATCATATCTGCCTAGACTTGGTCTTTAAAACTCATATACAGTACAAAGCCATTTAAACTCAATGACACAGCACTTCCCCACTGCTCCTTCCTCCATCACATTCCCTTCAAAATATGCAGTGCTAGATGGTGTCAGATCCCACAGAGAGCAATGGTGTTACCTCTCTTTTTTTTTCTATTTTGGGGGGTCTATTTATGGTTTAAGCTACTGCTGCCTCAATCAAATCCCTGGCCAATCTCAGTTTAGCAGTAAGTACGAAGAGCATAAAGAGAAGCCTAACTACATTAAAAAAAAAGTTAAATTTAGCAGCTACAAATAAATGCATAGTTTCCAGCACTGTCTTCAACCGATTTTCTCACTGCTACAGGTCCCTGGCACTGTCATCATACATTTTGGAGCTGGCTGTGACTTCCTGATAAATCACAGCCAACTCCCCCTAGGAGTGCTGGAGAATGTGCAGTGCAGGGAGACCAGTCCTACAGCCTCCATAGATGTATGACATGTTCCAGGATGCTGCAAGTGAGGAGGGGGTGGGACAAGGGACATCATCCTCACCAGACCCGGACTGGGACAAAAAATAGGCCCGGTCATCTTAGACTGAACAGCCAAATTCCGGGGGGGTGGGGGGGAGTGCAAGGGCATTTGCGGGCAGTTGGTGAAGGAGTATTCACAGAGTCGATCCTCCACACTGTAATGTAAAGGGGCACTATTCTCATTACAGTGCCCTTTTACAGCGCAGTCCCCATTATATCACAACGCCCCTAAAAATCTAATCACAGTGCCCCCTATATATGCAAAAAGATGGCCAAATCCAGCAAAGAGACATCCCCATCTAGCAAAGAGACATAAGAGACATCCCAATATAGCAAAGAGACATCCCCATCCAGCAAAGGGACATCCTATTCCACAAAAATGGGATGTCTCTTTGCTGGATGGAGATGTCCCTTCTTGGACTGGGCTGTCTCTTTCCTGGATTGAGATGTCTATTTGCTTGACCCAACTGAGCAATGAGACAGTCCTGTCCAGCAAAGAGACATCCCCGTCCAGTGAAAATACAGCCATCCAGAAAAGAGACAGCCTGTCCTGCAAAGAGACAGCTCAACCAGAAAGAGACAGCCCAACCAGCAAAGAGACAGCCCATCCAGCAAAGAGACAACCCATCCTGCAAATAAATATCCCCATTCAACAAAGAGACATCCCAATCCACAAAGAGATTTTCTCTTTGCTGGATGGGGATGTCCCTTCCAGCAAGGAGACAGCCTGTCGAGCAAAGTGACAGCCCATCCAGCAAAGAGATAGCTTGTCCAGCAAAGAGACAGCCTGTCCAGCAAAGAGACAGCCCATCCAGCAAAGAGACAGCCGTCCAGCAAAGAGGCAGCTCAATCAGCAAAGAGACAGCCCGTTCAGCAAAGAGAGAAAGTCAGTTAACTTTATACATACACTCAGCCTACCACCCCAATTAATTATTATATTCGTATAATATTTAGATATGTTGTTATAATTAACTGCTTCCCGACTGCACTATAGCAGAAATACTGCTACAGGGTGGCACGGGTACACAAAATCACATATATATACGTGATTTTGCATTTCCGAGTAGGGGGCGTGCACGAGCCGCGTGTGTGCCCTACCCGCGTCCCCGTTCGCGGCCAGGACTGACAATCACTGGGTCCCGGCTGGTGATTACTCGCCGGTGCCCGGTGATTTCCAATGATCTCTGATGGGGAGGAAAACTGTTTTGTTTACTAACAGTTCTCCTCCATGTCAGCTCAGGCACACTGCTTTGGAAGGCTGTGTACAGCACAGCCATCCCAAGCAGTGTGATTGCAGGGAAGCACACTGACACCGCCCCCTAGTAAAACACTACCAGCACACGGTTACCCCTTTGATCGCCCCTCATGTTAACCCCTTCCTACCCAGTGCCATTAGTACAGTGTCAGTGCTTTTTATTAGCACTGATCATTCTATTGGTGTCACTGGGGATGTCAGTGACAACAAATCAGTTCCCACCAGTGTAAGAATCCAGCCGCAGTCCCACTATAAGTCGCTGATTGCCGCCATTACTAGTGAGAATTAAAAATGTTGAAAAAAATCCCAGTATATATACCGCCGTTTAGAAACGCTAAAACTTTCAGGTAAACCAATTTATTTACATGTATTGGGATTTTTTTTAGTAAAGTCATGTAGCAGAACACATTTTGGCATAAATTTATGAGGACATTTGATTTTTAAAATTTTTTTACTGGACATGTTTTATAGCAAAAAGTCAAAAATACAGTTTTTTTCCTCAAAATTGTCAGCCTTTTTTTTATAGCGCAAAAAATTAAAAACACACAGGCAATCAAATATCACCAAAAGAAAGCTCAATTTGTGGGGAAAAAGGACATAAATTTCATTTGGGTGCAGCGTTGGATGACCACGCAATTGTCAGTTAAAGTAATGCAGCGGCATAACGCAAAAAATGGCCTGGTCAGGAATGGGGGTAAATCCTCACAAGGGCAAGTGGTTAATATATTATTTGATTTTCCAAATTTGAACTAATAGCCTAAATGTAGTTGGGATAAAGGACACCCATCAGGAGCACCCCTACAGCAGACATAGCACTGGTTGAGAAACAATTATTTATATTGCCAACATAATCACTTACACTAATATAGCATACATTCCAATTTAATCTGAATGCATTTAACACCATGTACCTCATATGTACTATAGTTGTGATTATTACATTTAAGCTTTTCTACAACAATGAAGATATTTCAGATTCACAAAGACACTGTGCAGCAAATCCCTCTCTTAATTAAAGTATCTCTAAGAAAAGTATTACAAGAAATGTTTTCAATATTATATTGCATTCTGCTTAAAAATGATTCCATAACCTCTATTTCTCATTAACCTTTCTCTTACTAAACATCAAATTGCTTGTATTACGGATATGATTACTGGATTTATAAAGTCAACAGATGGCCCCAGACAAGGTGTATTTAAACTGATATTAATCTTGGATGAAGACAACTTATGATTAAGAGTATAACAAAATCAGAGGTATATATTTGGTCAAGGCCCAGACATAATTCAAGATTGATGTTCCAAGTTACCATATGGAGCCCATTTCTTTCCCTTATGAAGAGTAGATTACAGCAAGGACTAAAGCTACTTATGATATTACAGGCTCAACCCTTACTAATTTGGATAAGATCATAGTGCAGAGAAAGCATTCTGGCACCATGCCTAGATATACAGTATGTGCCCAGTCAATTTGAATATGAATGAATTATCCAAACTGCATTGCTGCCTAATCATTGTTCCCAGTAAATTAAGGATATTTAAACTGTAAATCAGTGAAACGTGAATCTATAGATTCTCACATTAGAAAGCATTATTAGCTTTAATGAATTGCGCCTCCTCACTGTTCTAAATATAACAAACCACTGGATGTGATCAGGCCTCACACATGAGAAAGTGTTACAAAGGAATATTGTTCTTGGTGTCTACAGAAACCAGAAATCAGATTTCCCATTTCATTTTAATAGCACAGCTAGAAAAAATACATTCATAGCCATCAGATTGCTAAATGCAATAGGATCACTTTACATCAAAGTGTAATTCCAACCAGATGTTTTATGTTTTGGATAAAGGGAGAAATATTCAAACCAAAGCCAGGTTTTTATTGCTGTCTATATTCCCACTGGTGGGATTCACCCTAACTTTCTGTTTTGAGGACAACATTATCACTGGTACAGAAAATTAGGGAATAAACAGCAATAAAAATCTGACAAAGATCAAAGCATTGATCCCACAGTATTAAAAAAAATTGTTTAATTGCTGTTGTGTCCCTGATAGAGAGTTTTCTCCTCACTTCCTATTTTAGTAACAATGCTGTTTAAGAAAGGACATGAGTTGAAATTTCCTCAAAAAAACCCTGATACAGGTTTCCCACTATCTCCAAAGGAAGACTACATTTTGATTGCTGTTACACTTTATAGTGAACATATGTGTTGGAAAAGGGGGAGAGGTGGGTCAGAAATGTCACGTGCTCCACCTCGTCCAATCAAAGAATGATTTGCATTCATTAAAAAAAATACCTACGCTGAGCCAACCTCCTGTGTTCAGAATCCAGCAGGGAGTAAGTGGAGATCACTCTAATAGCGGTATCTACTTCAGTGATTTCCAGCTTCCAGGGGTATTGGCCATGTATTGTATGTTCTTAGCTGCATTGGACCAAGCTGGACTGATGTAACTATGTCAAAAATATCCATGCATGGAATTTTTCTTTGGGTCACCTAGCAATGCTCAGATCATCATGTCTAGCACTTCATATTGCCGACTGCTGGTTGCCTGATAGACTAGATGTTACTCAACCACATGGACATCAAAATCTGACAGATATGGGTGGTTTTCTTGTTTTCCATAAGGCATGGGGCAACACATTTAATGGCCTGTCTGATATCCAAGTAGATATCTACTAGTTTCAAAAGTTAGTGCAGTCTCATAAACAGGAAGTTACTAATAGAAAAAGTCTAAAAGCCTTTTTCTCTTTATAATCTGACCAAATATAGTTCAAACTTTCAGCTCAGCAAATGGAGATTGTTTTCCCATAGTATCTTAAAGTGGAACCAAACCCTCCTCCTATCCTTTACTAGCAAAAAGCTACTATCTTAGCCTCTGATCTTCAATCGCCATGGTGCTACACATCTGATCAGTTCAGGAACAAACCATTTGATGGTTCGACAGCTTGGTTTGAGAGAACAGTCAGAACAGAGTTTTGGGAAACAGTAAAACTGATCTAGTTCCATTTTGAATTAGAATAATTCCACAAACTGTCTTTCAAAAGGAAATGTAATAATAGCAAAAACCTCGCGCAAATTGGGACATATTTTTCAAATTGTTTAAAATACCAATGGTGTTGGTTATAGTAACCAATAGTGATTTGTTGGCCTGCTTGTATCTAGGAGTGTCTATAACTATGAACTGTGATGATCAAAAGAACTGGAAAGAATGATACACCTAATCTCTAGTGGTTCATGAATGCTGACATTCTCATATCTAAACATATTAGGAAACTGATTTGTCTGGGGACTTTTATAAGCAGTCCATTGTCAAATTGGTTTGCTCTTCTCTGTTATTAAATTTTTTTAGTTTTAGATGACATAGGGAAAGGTAAGAACCTTGATCAGTTTTTTAAAGCTGTGTTCCTATTGGGAAGATTTGCTCTCTCTATTTGTACTGTTCACCTTTGCACTGGGACATATAGTAAAGGGAACTCAAAAAGTTTAAAGTGATCACTGAAATAGGAACATGATAAAAATCTTTTAATAGGGATACCTGTTTCAGTGACAGCTGTCTAAGAGGGCAGTTTTCCTCATTATCAGGATATTTATTTCATCTTGCTTCCTGTTGTGTTGTGTCTCTAGGACATGAAGTTCAGGTAAACTTCTCAATGGGACACCGACAGCAAAAAATAAACCTGGACATTTCCTACTTCTTCTAAAACTAAAAAGAAAAGTTTCATTCATAGATATACCCTAATACTTTAGTTATGTCCAAACCAGCACTCACTACAATATAGTATGGTTAAAATTAAAACTTATGTAGTCAAATAACTCACTAGAGAGAGAAAATAGACCTTTAACCACTTGCTCTCCTGAGGATTTACCCCCCTCAATGACCAGGCCTCTTTTTGCTACTCGGCGCTGCACTAATTCAACTGATAATTGCGCGGTCATGCAATGCTGCACCCACATGAAATTTACGTCCTTTTTTTCACACAAATAGAGCGTTCTTTTGGTGGTATTTGATCACCTGTGCGCTTTTTATTTTTCATGCTATAAACAAAAAAAGACCAAAAATTTTGAAGAAAAATGATATATTTTACTTTCAGCTATAAAAAATATATAGTAAACTCAAAGTTGGTTATAAATTTATGCCAAAATGTATTCTGCTACATGTTTTTGGTAAATAAAAATCCCAATAAGTGTATATTGATTGCTTTGTGTGAAAGTTATAGCGTCTACAAACTATGGTATAGATACTGCAATTTACGCCATTTTTTTGCTATACAGTACTGCGCTAGTTTAACGGACAATTGCGCGGTGATGCAATACGGTACATAAATTAAATTTATGTCCCTTTTTTTACACAAATAGATCTTTCTTTTGGTGGTATTAGATCGCCTGTGCATTTTTTATTTTTTGCGCTATAAAAAAAAAGGCTGACAATTTTGAGAGAAAAAACAATATTTTGGACTTTTTGCTATAAAACATGTCCAGTAAAAAAAATTTAAAAATCAAATTTCGTCATAAATTTCGGCCAAACTGCATTCTGTGACATGTCTTTGCTACAAAAAACCCCAATACGTGTAAATTAATTGGTTTACTTGAAAGTTATAGCGTTTACAAATGGCAGGAAAGCTACTCGGATTTTTTATTTTTTTTATACTAATAATGGCAGCGGTCAGCGACTTATGGCGGTGATCAGTGACTTATGGCGGCAATCAGCGACTTATGGCAGGACTGTGGGACTGCGGCGGACATTCTGACACTGGGGGGGAACTGACTTGGGGTCACTGACATCCCCAGTGACACCAATACAGTGATCAGTGCAAAAAAAAAACACTGACACTGTACTAATGGCACTGGGGAGGAAGGGGTTAACTTTTTTATTCACTTAAAGGGTTAACTGTGTGAGGGGAGTGTTTTACTAGGGGGTGGGGGGGGGTGTACTGCACTGGGACACGCTGATCGGGAGAGATAAACTCTTCTCTCCCGATCAGCGTGTGAGGAGCTGTCAGGGAACTGACAGAAAGCAGAGCTACTGCAGCCCTGCTCTCTGTCAGTGATTGCCGCTAATCGGCGGACACAGCCGGTAATGACTGGCCGTGACCCAGCGACTGACACCCACGGCCGGGATCGGCGGTGCAGGTAGGGCAGTGGCGCACCTCGTGCACGCCACCTACCTGTTTTGCAAAAGCGTGTTTTAAAACGTGCTTTTTCCCAGCAGTGCCACCCTGCCGCTGTATTTCTACAGTGGCTGGTCGGCAAGTAGTTAATACTAAAGAGCAGATAAATATTGACAGCATTTTTGGACAGTAGTGGCCTCCTTCTCCCCACTCTGTGAGAATATTTCCCTTTGTTACAAGTTCTAACGCAGCAAGAAAGGACATTATGGATAAAACCAGTTCAGTCAACCATATTACTCTAATTAAGTGAGAAACAAATTTAGCAAACTGATGATTTTGGCAAGAGATAACTACACCAGGCAAATACAGTGGAGAAAACCTTATTCAACTGTATATAAATAATCTGCAAAGGTTTAACAACCCTTTAAAACCACTTTATCACACAAACTGTTTCTGAATTAGGCTGAATGTCCTAAACCTTTCATTTAGTTTTTTAATATTAAGTGCTAGCTACAAGCAAGCAAAATGTGTGATACATATTTTGTTTCTGAACACAATATGGTTTGCTAGACATTAGAAATAACTTTTTCATAATTTCACATTCTGTATGTCTCCTCACATTCTCAGTTATGTGCTAAATATACTGAATGAAAGCATACATTTCAAGTCAAATCACAGAAATTATAAGGAAAAATAAAAAATAAAAAAATAAATAAACAAATACTTTGTATTCTTTCTGATTGCACATATTTTAAAATTTTTATAAAGTATAAATAAAAGTTAAAAGCCCCCCCACAAATTTAATATTTATTTATTAATATATCAATGCAAAAAATTAGGTTGGGGCACCCTGTTATATATCCTCTGTTATACCTTCCTATACTAGCCACACAATCTTTCATCAGCCTGAAAACTGTAAATCCTCTTCATCACTAATGCCCTATACACATGATTATCAAAATGAGACCCTTAGTACATGTTTTCAAGACGGCTTAAACTTTATTGTAAAAATTAGAAATGAGTGAACAGGCAAGATTTTTAATGCAGCAGAGACATTATTGAGCATTAATATGAAATCAGTTACATTTGGCCCTCTGTGTAAAAACGCCATATGCCTTGCTTTTTTCCTTCCCCCCCCCCCCACCTTTTTTTTGGTGGGGGGGTTGCAAGCTGTTTGGGACATAGCCTTTGCCCTTTCCTTGTGTTTTGGATGCAGGCACAAGCCTCTTTAACTTATTTTCCCCAAATTCCCAGGACTCCTGAAAATGCCCATGGAAGACGTGTTTCTCTGTTTTTCTTTCTCAGCATCTCAAAAGGCCACACCTGATGAAACAGAGGTAGCTGGGCAAGTGATCTGCATCCATGTGAGTGGCTATCCACTGTCAGAACTGGCATGTGAGCAGTCAGGCCAGAGTCTAACAGCATGCATCTTCTCTGAATGATCCAGTTATTCGGGGAATCGCCCCCCCCAATTGCTAACTGAGTGCTCTAGTTCCAATGATGTGCCTCCACTCCATAGATCCCTCCATCTGTTTGCCTGTGTTACCAGAGATACTCTAGTCTTCGCTGAAAGGGATGGGTGTAATGAGGATAAGAGCAAGTAATGGTTTGTGTTCTGAACTGTTTAAATAGAGTAGTAATTCTCAGATAGACTCTCTGCTGTTGCTATAGCGTCTTTTGGTGGCTATGCTATGCAGTTACATGTTGCCTTATTTGAGTCACAGAGACACTGCTGTGGACGTTCCTCTGTCTGATCATTTGGCTGATTACATACTGTATCCTGTTACAGACTATTTATTAAGGCAATGTGCTGTGCAAAGTGTAGTAACCTAAACCAATCTGATCAGAAGTAATCTCCTAAAAGTCTACAGTCTATTGAAATCTGATTGATTTTAGACCACTGCCATTCGTCACTGCTCTTTATACTGCCACATTGACTAAGTCCTTGCCTACATTTCATTGCTGTTCACATTGTGAGGGTCAAGGTTTGTGAAGTGCTACAGTACTGAGTTTACAAACATACAGATACATAGTGATCAGAAGAATAATCAACAGAACCATTTACAGCAGATGATTCATTTCTAGTATTCATTTTATTTGTCATATACATATAGACAAACTGAAAAACAGACTGAGATGTGCATTGCTCACTGTCAGAATCCCACACCTTCTCTCCAGCCAGCCACCACTGAGCAAAGTTAACGGGAATGTTTGACAGCTGTTAAAGGAATTAAACATCATTCCAGCTCTGCATTGTGTGATCTGTGGCCAATCTAGTGAGGGGGTGGTGGGCACTGTATCAAGTAAAATGAGATCCACATCAGTTGTTTTCCACTTGAGAAACAGAAGGGGCAATTAAGAAACTAACAGATTCCAATAAAGCACATTGATATGAATTCATAGAGGTTGTTATGAGGATCACCAGGGAATGCCAAAAGAAACTAAAGCAAAAAAAAAAAACATCAAATTCATAGTGTTCAACTTAGTGTTTTAATTGCAAATCGAAGTAGAAAACAAACATATAATAAGCATAGTTTCATTTCCTGACTGTTAATGTTCTTTTAAACTGAGGATCTGAGGTGATGATTATTAACTGACTACTAACCAGATTAGGTTGCTGAAGAGGTCCATGTAGATTAAACATCTCCCTTTCCAAGAGTTCGGATGTTGTAGAATTATATATATATATATCTTAAAGAGACCCTGTTGCTAAATTACAGGTAAACATCAGCAAGACCTGAATGGTCAGATGGCCATTACATGCAAGAGGGGCATTGATAGAGATCCATTTCTTGCCTTGGCTTCTGGAAGGAATGTCATTTGGTTTGGTATGACTAAGGGGCTCTAAAAAACCCAAAGTTTTTGGAGAATAGGTGTAAACTAAAGAGACATTATCACCAACTTAGAATTGATTTTCTTTCTCACTTGCAGCTTGCCTTTGAACTTGTTAGAAAATTTGACCACTCCAGGAAGAGTCAGCTCTCTAGAACAGTCCACTACCTTCTTGCAAGTCATAGTCCTTTCCTCTTCTGGGAGTGTCTAATTATTTTCTATGCATCTTTTTTCCCCCTCCCCTTACTGCCCTACATATCCCTTTTATATATAAGTGAAAGCTAATACTATAGGACAGTGGTTCCCAACTTCAGTTCTGAAGTACCCCCAACTGATCATCTTTTGGGAATTTCCCTCATAAAAAATAACTATCATAAATGCCAAGCCATTAACATTGATTTAAAGGCCTGTGCAAGGTGAAGTAAGCCCGAAACATGACCTGTTGGGGGTACATGAGGACTTGGGTTTGGAATCACTGCTATAGAATCACTGCCCATCCAAGATGGTGCTGTCAGAACCTTTGGATGTCTACACAAGGGAGAATTGTACAGATACATAACATTAATAAAATATGTTAAACACACAAATAATCTCATGGGTATATTATGGTCTGGTTTCAGGGTTTCTTTGAAGATATTTATTTTATTTCAGATCTGTAATTAACCATATACATGTTCTCATAATAGGGATGGGTTTGATGCCATACATTGTCCTCATGTCCTCATACATGTGTGACCAATCTAAATGTCCTCATATATACAGTGGGGATCGAAAGTTTAGGCACCCCAGCTAAAAATTTGTATTAATGTGCATAAAGAAGCCAAGGAAAGATGGAAAAATCTCCAAAAGGCATCAAATTACAGATTAGACATTCTTATAATATGTCAACCAAAGTTAGATTTTATTTCCATCATTTACACTTTCAAAATAACAGAAAACAAAAAAATGGCATCTGCAAAAGTTTGGGCACTCTGCAGAGTTAATATCTTGTACTGCCCCCTTTGGCAAGTATCACAGCTTGTAAACGCTTTTCGTAGCCAGCCAAGAGTCTTTCAATTCTTGTTTGAGGTATCTTTGCCCATTCTTCCTTATAAAAGTCTTCCAGTTCTTTGAGATTTCTGGGCTGTCTGTTACGCACTGCTCTTTTAAGGTCTATCCATAGATTTTCAATTATGTTGAGGTCAGGAGATTGTGAAGGTCATGGCAAAACCTTCAGTTTACGCCTCTTGATGTAATCCCCCGTGGATTTTGAGGTGTGTTTAGGATCATTATCCATTTGTAGAAGCCATCCTCTCTTTAACTTCAGCTTTTTCACAGATGGCATCAAGTTACCATCCAAAATTTGCTGAAATTTTATTGAATCCATTTTTCCTTCTACTCGTGAGATGTTCCCTGTGCCACTGGCTGCAACACAACCCCAAAGCATGATTGATCCAACCCCATGCTTAACAGTTGGACAGAGGTTCTTTTCATTAAATTCTGTGCCCCTTCTTCTCCAAACGTACCTTTGCTCATTCCGGCCAAAAAGTTCAATTTTAACCTCCTCGGTCCACAGAACTTGTTTCCAAAATGCATCAGGCTTGTCTATATGTTCATTTGCAAAGTTCAAACGATGATTTTTGTGGTGAGGACGTAGAAGAGGTTTTCTTCTGATGACTCTTCCATGAAGACCATATTTGTACAAGTATCTCTTTATAGTGGAATAGTGAACCACAACTCCAGTGTCTGCCAGATCTTTCTGGAGGGATCGTGCAGTCAAACGTGGGTTTTGAATTGTTTTTCTCACAATCCTGCAAGCTGTTCTGTCTGATATTTTTCTTGGTCTTCCAGATCTTGCTTTAACTTCCACTGTTCCTGATGACTGCCATTTCTTAATTACATTCCGAACAGAGGATATTGACATCTGAAAACGCTTTGCTATCTTCTTATAGCCTTCTCCAGCTTTGTGAGCGTCAACTATTTTCAGTTTCAGTTTTCTAGACAACTGCTTAGAAGAATCCATGGTGCTGATTGTTGGGGCAAAATCAGATGAGTCTGGGCATTTAAAACCTTTGAGATTGACATAACCTGGTCTTCCCAGACGATGATTGAGAACAATCCATGACACTGGCAGGTCTCAGCTTTGCAAAGGGGGCAGTGCATGCTATAAATTCTGAAGGGTGCCCAAACTTTTGCAGACGCCATTTTTTTGTTTTCTGTTATTTTGAAAGTGTAAATGATGAAAATAAAATCTGACTTTTGTTGACATATTATAAGAAAGTCTAATCTGTAATTTGATGCCTTTTGGAGATTTTTCCATCTTTCCTTGGCTTCTTTATGCACATTAATACAAATTTTTAGGTGGGGTGCCCAAACTTTTGAACCCCACTGTAGTATGTGTGATGATATTTTTTTTTACTAGTTTTTGTTACACTTATTAACATAAAATAAATTACACAGTGCATAATGACTAATTATGACCTAATTGGCTAAGTGGTATCCATTTAATTACTGAAAAGTTGAGGTGAACATGGCAGCCATGCGTAGACTTTTATTGCCCCTATGTAATTACAAAGTTTATCTAACTGAATAAAAAAGAGTATATTTTAGATTTTTCATTATATATCTATGAACATTGGCTACAAAAGACATACTTCTCACTCAGGGCAAAGTGACAGGCCCATTTATAAGAATCCCCCCACCCCCTCTCCTGTATAACTTTGCTACACTCTATTAGAGTTGTCAGTGAATACTTGGGGCTCCTGGGTATGGAGGGTACGTGACCTCCTTGCATTATGTAGTGTTTGTGCATGAGTGGATAATCAATTGGCTCAAATACTGGCACCAGGCATGTAAGCTGTTCGTGACTTATTTGGAAGTTACACAGGGTTAGTACTTATCACTTTTTTGGGGTAACAGAGTGACGGGAAAGGTAGTATCAGAGAGGTGGGACTGTGAAAGTGAAACTTGATGTCACTAAAATCCTGTAAACAGTAGTCACAAGTGTTCATTCATGAAAATGTGGTTGTTACCCCTAGAAATCAAACAGGTTTTATTTTACTTCTCAAATTTTTATTGGGGAAGTGAAACAAGGAACCCAATAGCCATATACACATCTGTCTGAATGTTCCTAACAACCTATTATTAAGCGTATATCGCTGTTGAGTGTTTCCCCCATAAGGACAAAGGTCAATGCTCTAGATGTGCCTGCCGCCTGCAGGCTGTTCCAGACCTAAATTTGTAATAGCCAGATTAAGAAAGTGCTTTCAGTTACTGAGATAAATTCACTTAATACATTCTTCCACATTTTCATCTATGAAACATGTAAAATGACATCTATTTAGCCTGGTAAGAAAGAAATTCTGCTACAGCTCTCATTCCACTGTGATGGCCCTGAATTTGGCTACAGCAATCCCAATTTGGCATTCAAAAAAGGGCTTGTGTGATGCTGCAAGCTGCTAATCCAGACAAAAATGACTGTTGTCTGTGCAGAAACACAATTACCAGACCCTAATGGATTGGCGTTATATTTGACAACAGACGAAGAAATGAATTCACATTAGTGATGTATGAGCGCTGGTTTCAAATAATGTATGCAGGCCCAGTGCAGGCCAAATGCACATTGCTTCACAATGCTAATACTCAGAATTATAACTTCG